>NC_139535.1:92833673-94033673 GCF_965153285.1 Podarcis tiliguerta | reverse complement strand
GGTGGTGGTGGGGAAATCCCAGGAATGTTACTGAATTGCTGCTGCACTTAAACAAGCAGGCAGAGTCAGTAAGTGAAGTTGCCAAAGGGATCCTCAGGCCATCTAAAAGGGGGGAAAGGCTTTCAGGGAAAGCTTTCCCCTAGGGCTTTATCGAGGTTCAGGTGTTAGCAACTATAAAAAAGCAAGAAGCAATTAAGTTCTGCTTGCTAGCTCAAGTCCCTGGGGGTGGGAGGGATGAAAGTAGCCTACCTGCACTACGGGACACAAAAGCTAGCAGCACAAATACATAAGAGAAATAATGTACATGGCTGACCAAACTCTGATATGGTTTGAACAAATGACGTTGGCCGAAACATGTAGGAGATTTTCCACACCTGCCTAGGGCCAGCTGAAGCAGCCAGGGCAGGAAACCAGGCATATTAGGAGCACAACAGCGCCTACAAATCTACTAACTTTTGGGCAAATTGCCAAGGAGAAGGTAAAAAAAAACACCGTCCATGAGAAAATACCACTTCACATAACTCTCTCTGGTTTTGCCCTTAAGATTTTTTCAGTGTACACTTAAAAACGTACAATCTGAATGTGACGGACAAGTGTTTGGAAGAATCTGTGTGTCATACAGATACACTCAGAATGTAGGTGAGATTGGCTGCGGTTCCTGTGAAATGTAAATGTGGAAGAAAACCTGGTGGGTTTTGGGTTTTTTTGCTGCCTATTGTATGACTTAAAAGTGGTTCTTAATTGTGTTATTCTGTGTTGGATGGAAGAATCCTGTGACCTCTTAAAGACTCGGCTGTTTGAATTAAGGCATTGCCTTTAAAGAGTCAACTTTGTAAGATAAGGTTGATGAATCAGGATCTTGCCTACAAAAGCTCATGCCACAGTTACATCTGCATACAGAGAGGCTGCTAAGTAGACACTTAAGTCAATGGGATTCAAATGCCCTAATTATAGCTTTAGAATTCCCGATGAAGCCAATGGATCAAGTCTGCACCAACAAGTCAGTCATTATTAACTAAACTGGTTGAAAGCCTTTGTCTAAAAATTGGAATGCTCTACTTTCTATTATTTATTTTCCAATTCTTTACTCATCCTTTGGTCCCAAGCACAGGTTACATTAACCAAAATACAGTCTAAAAATTAAAACCACAAAACAGATACAACTAATAGCAAACTTTATGGGGAAGACAACTAAAAATTCATACTCTGCTTCCAAAGGTCACAGTAAACAGGCATAGCCAACAAAAGATGTAATGTCAGTGCCAGACTCTCACCATGGGGTGAGAATTCCACAATTTTTGAGCTGCCACATACACCTCTGTGGATGGCAGCATTACCAACAAGTGCTCCTCCACTCATCTTGATACCCAAACTGGTGGATGTGGGAGATGTTTCTTCAGCTATTTGGGACCCCAAGTCATTTAGAGCTTTATACATTAATGTAAACACAAATAGGCAACCAGCACAGGTGCTTCAGGTCAGGTGTGATATGACTCTTTGCAGTCATACCAGATTGCAACTGGTCCAGAATGAGGCAGCCAGTCTCCAAAGAATCTTTAAGGGCAGCCCCAAGTAGAATGTACTGCAGTAATCCAATCTGGAGGTTACCAGAGGATGAGAACAGTGGCTAAGTCCAAACAGCACTGTAGTTGGTAAACCAGCCGGAGCTGGAAATAGACATTCCTAGCCACCAAGGCCACCTGAGCCTGTGGTGACAATAGTGAAGCCAGGAGTATTTCCTGCAGATCTACTCCTTCAAGGGAAGTGCAATCCCATCCAAAACAGGCTGCATCCCCATTTTCTGTGCTCAGGAACACAACACCTCCATCTTGTCTGGATTCAATGTCAATTTCCTCATCAACACCCAGCCCATTGAGCACCAGCCTTCTGATGAGAAGGTATGGAGAGACAGAGCTGGATGACATCCATGTGTTAATGACACCTTACTCCAGAACAGATGTTACCTCCCCAACAGCTACATGTGAATATTAAAAAAGCATGGGGGCAGAATGCACCCCTGAAGCATGGTACAGGTCAGTGCCCATGGCACAACGTAATACCCCCCTCTAATAGCTATTCTATGGAGCAAAACTCCCAAATCAAAAACAGAACTATCACAAAATGGTGCCCCATCACCACCACTTGGAGTCTGTCCAGGAGAGTACTGAGGTCCAAATTCTCAAAAGCTGCAGGCCGATGAAGAATAATGAGCAGAGTTCGACTCCCTTCATCTCTCTCCTGATACATGTCAACCACCAGGGAAACCAAAGCAGTTTTGATGCAATGGCTAGGCCTGAAGTCAGGTTCAGATTGATCTGGATACTCAGCTTCTTCCAAGCATGCTTGAAGCTCAACCACCACCTCCCTCTCAAAGTGCCTTGCCCCCAAAGGGGACATTCAAGAGTGGTTGATAATTGTCAAGCTTTTTTTTTGTTTACTCATTTGGGATTTGAAACATACATCTATACACTGTGAAATGTAGTGCTGGAACTTCTTTGCTATTAAAGATAGGTTTGAAGATTTTTATTATTATTATTTAGGCAATCCAAAGAGGCTATTTGAGACGGGAGGAGGGGTGGAATCACAAGTTGTGTTTATCATCTAGTTGTCAGTAAATCAGCAGCCTGTATCTGGCTCATCATTGTAAGGAAGATGTTTCATGTCACAGCTTCTTAAGCAGTGCGCCTTGTGACAGCCCTTCATGCTTCACATGTCATAGAACGATAATGCGCTTGTGTCTTAATTCAAAGAGCTGCTTTGCAGGCTGCCTTCGGCAGACGAGAGCATTTCCTGACATATTTTCTAAACTTCAAGAGCAATGCCAAAAACCTCAGTGAACAAGATTTTGCCATTCTCCCCCCCCCTCCACACACCTCTGCTACCACGCGATGCCACAGCCATGACAACAACATGCACAATTACACTTTGCTTACCTGCCAAGGCTTTTTCATAGTTCTTCCCCATGGAAATGAAGTTCCGGAGGCTGGGGTTGAACTGCTCCATTATTGTCTACAAAGAAAGAAAAACACACAAACAAACAATGCATTAGCAATTCAAACACTGTGCCGAGAAAGCGACTAAAAGTGTTCTTGTACTCCTTGTGTACACATGTGTGAATACAAGAGAGAGGCTGAGTCACACTATCCTACGAAATACAGCCTCGGAAACAGAATCTTCCCACAGACACGCAACACACGCCATGTGACAGAGACAACACAAGCCAACAAGTCAAAGGACATTTTACAAGGCAATGGATGCATTTTTACAATTCGGTCCAGGATTCTAAGTCAGCAGTTATGTACGAGAGGAATTCCAGACAGCACAAAGCTCTCTCCTGTATGACTATTTTACCAGAGCATAAACAAAATGAAGCATAAACCAGTATAAGAAAGCAGCAGCAGCAGAAGAAGAAAATCAGAAGATGTAGGATTAGAACAGCTGGCAATTGGGCACTAACTCTTCAATCTGAGCAAGGAAAAGCATTGACAGTAATAGCAAACTTAAATTTGGCCAGACTTAGAAATGTGTTTATTTGTATTCGTTATATGTATTCGCCTCAGTTCTCCTACAGAACATTGTGCAGGGGACTGGCTAACATTGATATATATTTTATACATTTAAACCATGCCTGCAAGTTCCAGCCGAATACAAGAGCCCTGGATGGGCAAAGCACTGCAAGGCAGAAGCCTGCTTCTGTATTTAGCACCTCATGATGAGGAAGAATAATTGAGGAACCTTCATTTTTTCTTTTATAGTCATCACCGGTTTCCTGACAGAGATTCTTTATAGGCAATTAAAGCATTCAACTTAGCAAATTTTTAACCCGTTCTGTCTAGTAGGCGGTGTCAGCACACTGGGATTTCAGATTTTAACACCTTGTTATACATGTGGAACTGTTACCATTTACTGTAAATATACGAACAATGCAATTTATTTAATTACCGTACATATTTACTCCTAACGGATATGTGAGAGAGACAGAGAACATGTGAGAGTAAGATCAACCACACACAGGCTTTTCTGGTTCATTTCAAAATATCCCATCCCTGAGATCTGCCTTCACATTTAAGTTTGAGCTCTTTTAAGAAAATGGTTTTTCCATCCACCAGCTTCTTTAGCTTATTTTATTCTTGTAAAAACAGACAAGGAGAAACACATTCAATACTGCTATGTTTGGCCAGGCTAGAAAATGCAGGGCAACAGTGTCTAACGAGAACTACATAGTGTGCCAAGCAGAAGAGTTCATACATTTTGGTTTAAAGGTGCCATTTAACAGTTGGAGAACTCGTTTAAGTTTAAGGATAACAATTCATACCCTCCCTTTCTGAATTAAGACGCTCTCCAGGCAAGCTGCAGAACAGTCGATAAAAGCAATAAATACAATTCAAAGTTAAGACAGCAATATACAAACAGTAATTAAAAACAGTATCAGCAGAGACACAAAGTTCTAAAAGGCTTCAGGATTAAGCTCCATGCACCAACTACAAAGTAACAATGCATTTCATGAATGGCCAATGTGGTGCCCTCCAGATGTTGTTGAACTACAATTCCCATCATCCCTAACCAATGGCCATTCTGGCAGGAGCTAATGGGAATGGGAGTCTGGAAGGAAAACAATGTGGCTGTATTAATAAGGCCACTCTGCATAAAAGTCACAGCCATTCCATCATGACCAAAGACAGTTGGAGTTATGTCATGTGGTCTAACTGGAAATACACTTTAATGTATACCTTAATTCCTGACAAAATACCTGGGAGACAATCTAGCTCTATTCCTCCTTGCCATCAGAATCAGGTCATGCTGTGGAGAAGCAGGTCTAGTGCCTGAAGGCAGTAACGAGATGGATGAGGGCCAAGAAACTGAGACTGACTCCTGGTAAGATATCAGAAGCGAGCCAGCAATAAATCACACTGTGCAAGTTGGAACTAACTCTTTATTAGCAAAACACGATTGAAACAGGAGTGGCCAGGCATAATGAGCACAGTAACTCATCTCCAATAGGTCTTGCCCCAATGAAGCAGTTCCTGTGACTGAAGGTCCCCTTCTTCCCATAGCTGCTTAAGTCGTCTCCTTTTCTGGGGCTTTTTCCAAGCTATCAGAAACTGTTTTTGTGCATTACCAAGCTTGTCACAGCAGGAGGGGGAGACACCCGTGATTCTTCACAAGCCTGACAAGCCAGTGTGGTGTGTGGTTAAGAGCAGTGGACTCGTAATCTGGTGAACTGGGTTCAATTCCCCACTCCTCCACGTGCAGCTGCTGGGTGACCTTGGGCTAGTCACACTTCTCTCAGCCTCACTCACCTCATAGAGTGTTTGTTGTGGGGGAGGAAGGGAAAGGAGAATGTTAGCCGCTTTGAGACTCCTTAGGGCAGTGATAAAGCGGGATATCAAATCCAAACTCCTCCTCTTCTTCTTCTTCGTCTCTGCCTCTTGGTCTCCCTCATGCCACTCTCCTGCCCTCAGCTTCTGACTGATTCTGGACTTCTCTCTGCCACAGACTCTCCAAGCTCACTAATTCTTGCTACCTCTTCAAGTTCTGACACTTCCTCCTCTCAGTCTTCTCCTTCTTCTCCCCTCTTTTTTGTCTCACCAATCCCCAAGCTCTGAGCCCTCTTTCACTGGGGGTTCCCCAGCTGGTTCCTCCCACCATTACTTTGCATCAAACCCATCCATAACATAAGACAGAGGTGCTGAGGATGGGCAGTTCCCATGTCCAGGAAGCAGATAGATGACCTGTTCTAAACATGGTTGCACTCCCCTCCATGGAGCAGTTTTATAGTATGGAAGTGCTTCTCTGTCGCTTGATGCCTAGGTGACACAGAATGCCAGTTTCCTGCTGTGGTGCTTCCTAGACTGACCCAGTAACCCATGCTGTGGTAGCCTCCCATTTAAATTGTAATGCACTCTACATGGAGTTACCTTGAAGACTGTTCAGAAGCTGCAAACAGCCACCAGAGTGTTGAATGGCATGGCTTATTCTAACCACAGAACCTGTTTTATGAGAGCAGCACTGGTTACCACCTGTATGGCAATAACTTGGGAACCAAATACCTGGAGCACCTCTCCATGTATCAACTTGCTTGGACCCCTCAGATTTATAGGAGGACCTTCTGGAGGTGATACATCAAGTGGTGATAATGTATGTTCTGTGGCGGCACTCTACCTGTGGAACTCCTCGTCAGAAAAACATCTACATTGCATGAGTGGAAGGTATCTGTTCACCAAGACATTTGGGAACAGTTTATCAGTGTTGCCCATTTGTAATTTCTGTTGTTCGAATGGATTCTAGGACTAGTCTTAAGTTTGTTATATTGTGTTTTAATAATTTTTGCCCATAAACTATTCTGAGGTTATTTATTACAGCGAATGGTATAGAAATTAATTGACTGAATGCATGAGTGAATAACAGAAACACCAAACTGACTCAGTAGAAGGTAAGAAAAAATGGCAAACTGTTGAGCACTGTGACTATTTTTCTTTGGAGACCTCGCCTCATTGGTCTGCAGCAAAGACTTTCCAGTGCTTTTGTTCGCCAGAAAAATTAACTTTTGAAGCAGCAGCTCATTAAGTAACTTGCTCATAGATCAAAGTGCAAGAACAAAGCATGCATCCACAGCCAGGACATTTTACTTTGCTATTCTTGACCCTTAAACATGTAGACAGGATTTCTGCTAGCTAGCAAGGGGAAACATAGGTTTAGGTAGGTTTATGGACCTCATTTTTATGGTCTTAGACATGTGCACCCCTAACCCTCACATGATCAAAACAAAGAATGGCGAAGTTCATTAGAAAATGCTGAAACTTGATAAACAACTGGATAAAGATCGAGCCCAAGCTTACCTAGAATTTGAACAGGCCAGATTCAAAGGCTAGCCAATACGATTGCCATTTTATACATGATATATATATTTTCTGTGGAAGGCACCAAGAAAGAGAGGGAAAACAAGCCACAAAATGAGAGGTTTCAAGGACAAGAAGAACTCTCACCTCCAGTTACCAAACTATGTACTTTTAGACTTCTACATAATCACCAAAGAGAATGGCTCTTTGTTAAGTGTGTCACAAGCTGTGAATGAGTCTCTTGCCTACCTTAGCTCTACCATCCAGAAAGTCATTCAATCACTTTGTAACTATGGCACCTTACAAATGAGATGAGGAATTTACTAACTGATCTTTGTAGGAAGCAGAACTAATTCTGTGCTTTCTGATTGAGAATCTAACCCCTGAACTAATGGAAATTTCATATTGCAGTAAGGAAAGCCACAGGCAGATAACAGAGGACTTGGGAAACAGCCTAGTAACAGAACAACAAGTTCACTGCATAGTTCATGGAACTTTTATATTAAAAGTCTGCGTGATCTCTAGTGCATGAATTTTGTCTTCTTTTTCCTTCATAGGTTAGCATCTACAATGGATGATATTTTCCTCAATATTTTCAAACATGTTAATTTTCTACTTTGACTACATTTTTAATGAATTAACACATTGGCTAACTGACCAATGGCTCTCTTACAAATTAATAAAAACAAGCCATCTGGGCATTTCCACAGTTACGACCCGACCAGTCACATACAAAGTCTCTTTTGCTATCACTTCTCTATTGCTGAAATACTATCCTAGGATATTAACATACCATGCACATGGACTCTTCAAGACAAGTAAGTAAAAGGCAACGGGGGGAAAGATGCTGGGGCAGTTTTGGCCACTAACTGGAATTCAGAACTGGCATTCACCAACACTGCATCCGATCCACAATGGGTTTTCCTTCCATGTGAACTTGCCAAGGGTTTTTTAATCCTGATAAAAGTACTTAAGGCATGAACGGAAGCCCAAGCTTACCTGGTAATGGTAGCAACAGCAAGGGAGCAAGGCTGGGAAATAACCTCACCCAATGCTATCAACCATTTTACTAATATTCTAGTCTGTATTATCTGATGAGATCAGTTTAGACACCTGGAAACATTCCAGTTTAAGAATGAATTTTCCTGGATGCGTACATTAAAAAATGCCGCTCAGAAAAGCCACACAGAGAGAGAGCTTTTTCTCAAGTTCATTTTGAGCTCCTTATAAAAATCACGTGTATGTTATCCACAGGAAGAGAAAGAGTTCTGGGTTCTCCCCACTACCATCACCATCTCTCAGGGGAAGCAAAAAACTCTTACAGGACAAGGGTTCAAAGAGAATCTGGATTTTCACTGCAACCCAATGGCCTTTTGTAGAACTGGAACTCTAACTACTAACCCGTGTGGGAGGCGGAATGCCCAAGTACAGTGGTACCTCGGGTTAAGTACTTAATTGGTTCCGGAGATCCGTTCTTAACCTGAAACTGTTCTTAACCTGAAGCACCACTTTAGCTAATGGTGCCACCGCGCCGCTGGAGCACGATTTCTGTTCTCATCCTGAAGCAAAGTTCTTAACCCGAGGTACTATTTCTGGGTTAGCGGAGTCTGTAACCTGAAGCATATGTAACCTGAAGCGTATGTAACCCAAGGTACCACTGTACAACTGAAATAAGACCGCTGTAATCCCAATCTACCTTTTACCTCTTGTTCCTGTCCACCACCCCCCCCCCAACCATCCCGGCCATTACTGCAGGATATAGTTCTGACTGTTGCACTCCCCTAAAAGCAAGAGAGGGAGGGAAGAGTGAGACAAGACACTTCTGTCGAATAAGCTGAGTAAACATCTGCCACCTCAATTGAAGCCGGCCAAGCAACTATAAAGCTCATTTTCTGCCTGAAGCGTTTTTATCCCTCGTTTCTGGATCCTGTTCTTTTGAGACCATGACCACTGTAATTTACTTCAGCAAATGCAACCCGTCAACTAATGCCAAGGAGCAGCAGAGCATCTGCCATTCTGGTGTTCAAAACAGCAGGTTATTAATTTCATAACAGGCAAAAAAACTTCCTCGTGGCAACACATACTAGCTTGGAAATTTCAATGTAGTGTGCTTTGTCTGGAAGTAACATAGGCAGACTTTAAAAAATGCTGGTTAGCTCAGGAATTTCCTTTAAATCCTCAGATTAGTTCTGAGCAATGGCCTTGCTCCAGTAGTTCTCTTGACAGGCTACTAAGTGAGCAGAGACATTTGTGCTGGCAAAGAGGACCACCCTGATCTTCTCCTTAGGACAAGGAATAATTGCATTCAGGGATGTTTCAAGAAAGAAGAAGAGCCAAGCTCTTAAGAAGCCAATTCAAAATTCCTTTCAACATGAACTTATTTAGCAGGTTGGGGCAGAGAGAGAAACTAAGATCCAACCCACCGACCAGCTATCCTAGAGACCCAAACCCTGTTGCATTTTTTGTACCTATGGCTTGACTAAAAACTAGGGATGGTATTCAACTAAGTTTTGCTCAGGGTGGACTAAGTGGAATTCATGAACATGACTAACTTAGGCCCATTAACTTCCACAGGTCTATTCTGAGTAAAATGCATGTGAATGCCACTCAAGGATTCCAGGTCCTCTGTGTGCACAATAAGAAA
Source organism: Podarcis tiliguerta (assembly GCF_965153285.1). NCBI lineage: Eukaryota > Metazoa > Chordata > Lepidosauria > Squamata > Lacertidae > Podarcis > Podarcis tiliguerta. The sequence goes on along the minus strand of NC_139535.1, from coordinate 94,024,190 downwards.
CATGGTAGGCGGCAATAGGGCTGCAGCACTTGCAAGCAGAGGAAGAAGTGCTTGAGTAATGGGAAGAAGAAAAGTCAGGTGCTGGCTGCGAGGGCAGGGGAAGAGGCCTGCTGCACCGCTTGAACCAGTTCTGATGGGCTCTGCAGGTCACCTTGTACTCAAAGCAATAAGCTGCTAATATTAGGGCTTCCATATCAGGCATGGTTACCAACAAGAACTGTGCCTTAAGTTGCTTGTGGGCAGACTTCAGGCTTGCAAGATACGTTGTATTTTAATAAAACCCTATTGCAGTGGTACCACGGGTTACAGACGCTTCAGGTTACAGACTCCGCTAACCCAGAAATAGTACCTCGGGTTAAGAACTTTGCTACAGGATGAGAATAGAAATCGCGCCACAGCGGCGGCGGGAGGCCCCATTAGCTAAAGTGGTCCCTCAGGTTAAGAACAGTTTCAGGTTAAGAACGGACCTCCAGAACAAATTAAGTTCTTAACCTGAGGTACCACTGTAATAGATTCCACTAGCTGGAGCCAGAGGCAAAATGGTTGCTCAAGGGGGTCAGACTCAGAGCATTCTACTACACTCCATCAACCATACACTCAGATGACTTACATACACAAATACTATTCTGCATCCGGAGTAGCTACAGGTCATGGATTCCAATAGTCTGATTTATACACAAAAAATTAAATTGTTAAAGCATAAGGAGTTTGAGACCCTTGCTGGGTTACTGCAGTTCATTCAGAGGTCCTCTGGCAGCTCATCATTTACTTCCTGACTGTCACTACCTTATGAAGTGTTGTTGGGATGCAAGTTCTCTTTTAAAAAGTTGCCATGTTTTGGCCACAAAATAAATACATGTATTGTTTATATTGCATATAAGAAAGTTAACAAGCGTCTAGTGTCTCAGTTTCTAAATTGTGTCTACAGTGGACCCTCGGGTTATGTTACCTTTGGGTAACGTAACTTTTGGGTTGCGAACACGGCAATCCCGGAAGTGTATACTTCCCGGTTTCGCCCTGCGCACATGCGCAGAAGCACTCTATCGTGCCACGCGCATGAGCAGAAACGGCGCCTCTAGATGCGGACTTTTGGGAGTACATACGAACCCCCAGAATGAATTAAGTTTGTATCTGGGGGGTCCACTGTATTTCCAAAATTCTGTATGAAGTTTTCCAAGCCCAGTCCTAATCTAGGCAACAAATTAATTATAACACTCAATAAATGTAACACTGCAGTGCTATAATGTGCTTTATATCTACCCTAGTTCTAACATTTTGCCAAAGAGCTCAGAGCAGCAAGTACAAAGTTTCTAAGAGGCATATATTAACCCAAAAATCATACAACATTGCATCCTATTAGGGGAACTTGTTAGGGGGAAAATGTGTATAATGGGCAAAAATGTGTATGTTAAAAGAAATGCACACTAAAATGCTGACCAGTTTTCATGAGGTCTGTTTTTAAAAAGCAGCAGACCAATGCAGAAATGCAGTGAACTGAACTTAACACCGGGGAGATAAGCAACTGATAGAAACTGAAATTGACAAATCATTCGTCCGTCCATCCATCATCCATGATAATTGGCCACCCTGAAGGATAGCTTCCCCATACTTGGTTCCAGCAACTTAAGGGTTCTGATGGAAATGTTATTGCTAACAGTAAGTTTCACACTGCCAGTCAACTCGAATGTGTCATCCAACAACTTCTACAGCATTGCATCAATTGCTCTTGTAGGAAATAAATAATATCGAAACAAGGTGCTTTGTGGTTTATCTCCCATAATTATATAAGGCACTTAACTATGACACATCACAAAGAAGAAAACCTGTACATCATCTGTGAATCATGTGTAGGAAATGAAGGGAAGGGAAATTAGTGCCCTTTCTTACAATGAGTTTGCCTTACATTTTTACAAAGCCACACTCCAGAGAACATATACTGAAACAGTGGTAAGCCATGGATTATAGGTTCCCAGAACTGTAGGATAGTTTCCATATTTCAAGAAGACAGTGAATACAGGGAACACCTTTACTGAGTACAGCTGTCACATGTTAAATAAAATAATGGTTGTCAGTTTACATTCTATATACAGTATATATAGATATATATATTTAGGAAGCAGAAATTGCTCCCTCCTTGCTCCCTCATATAATGTGTGTGCATGCACAGATATGCAGAAGCAGCTCAGTGGATGTAGCAGAGCTACCATGAGATGAAAGGAAAAGAGAGATGTTGGGGAGGTCAGACAAGCCGGCACTACTGCTTGTATAGTTGCGCCACGCCGAACTTCCTGCTGCCTCATCCCTCCCAGCAAGCAACAGCGAACCAGGAACCTAGTGCAGCGGCTCCACCCCACTCAGCAAGCTGCTTCTACACACATGAATCAAGGAAAATGCAGGTGGAGAATGGTACGGCGCAGTGCCGCAACAGCACTGCTTTGCTGGAATTTTCAAATAATGTAGTACATTGACATTTCCTACAGAAACACACAGACACACCTTGACATTTTTCGGAACAAAATGAGAATCTTCACAAGGGAGATGCAGACGCTTTTAAAGTGAAATAATTGCTTTAAAAGTAACTGTCTCCACAATTCTGTGTTGAGAAGTATTGACCCAGAAGCAAGAGCTAGAACTATCCTGCCGTTAAGGAAATGACTTAATTTATAGGAAAGCATGTTAAAAATTGATATTTATATACCCTCCCTTTTCTCTTTTTTTGAAAGCAGTTTTTAAAGAAGAAAAACAGGGAAAGAGATGCATATGTGAAACTGCTGTATACCAAGGCAGCCCATCATTCCATCTAGCCTACATGAGATAAAATGGATCCCCACACCTGCTTTTCTAAGCAAAACCTCTAACAACTGAAAAGGTTCAAATCTGTTTTATGCTTTTCGTAAATGTGAAACCAAGGGTAAGTTACATTCTAGAATCACAAGACATTGCAAATAAGAGGTAAAATACAATGGATACACAATGGTTTTGCTTAAGATGTGATCATCAACACAAGACAAAAACACTGAATTTTATTTCCGACACAGATTTAAAGTGTTATATTGGCATCGGGGGATTCACTTTCTAGTCATCAATAATACATCTGAATTATAGGTCAGCTGCAGCTTAGAAGTCTCATGCAATTCCTGTTTTGACACAGAAACTCACTCTTTAAAACAAAAAAGCCTACTTCTTGCCAGTCCACTCCTTTTAGCCAAACATTCAGATGAGATATTTATGAACAAACAGATATATTTCACCATTTGTACATATTTAAGATCAAAGGAGACTGCAATTACAGAACATAAACATTAAGTGCAGCTTGTTTCTTTACATTCTCAACTTTGGCCACAACCCACAGTTCATTTCTTGACTTGACTTCTGAATGCAGAAATACAGACAAATGTTGCCAGGTAACCATTTATACTAGAATGGTTATTCGGCCTTTATGTATCCGGATTCTGAGATATCAATTCCCATGCTGTTCTTAGCTAATGCTTACACTTTCCTAAAGTTTACTTGGAACATCAGATTCAGGAGAAACCTGGAATGCATGAATTATCCTCCTAGTTTTCATTTCCTAGGTTTATTTACATGACCTCGCCTTCCTGGTTAAATATATTCATCTTCTTCCCAGACTTCCTTGTTCTTCCAAGGCAATGACTTTTTGAGTTCCTGCTAGCTTTGGGCTTCCTATAGTAGGAGCAACTTTTCTGCAACAGTATCATGTGCATTTTTCCCCCATTCACAGATTAGAATCCTGCCCCCTTGGTCTCAAATGGCTGGATTGACTCTAGCCTAGAAACCAGACATATATTTCCCCCACTGTCTTACAATTTGTGCACTGGTGATGCTCTGTAGGTTATGTCCACACCCATCACCTCTTTATTGAAACGTGTGTCATATTTACGCTCCCAAAATTTGGGCAGAGAATGTCAGTGGTCTAAGGTACCACCTGTTCTGGGTTAGGAAAGAAGAGGTAGAGGGCTACATGTAGCCACCTTGCAGAAGAAGAAGAAGAAGAAGAAGAAGAAGAAGAAGAAGAAGAAGAAGAAGAGTAGTAGTTTGGATTTGATATCCCGCTTTATCACTACCCGAAGGAGTCTCAAAGCGGCTAACATTCTCCTTTCCCTTACTCCCCCAAAACAAACACTCTGTGAGGTGAGTGGGGCTGAGAGACGTCAGAGAAGTGTGACTAGCCCAAGGTCACCCAGCAGCTGCATGTGGAGGAGCGGAGACGCGAACCTGGTTCCCCAGATTAAGAGTCTACTGCTCTTAACCACTACACCACACTGTCTCTCTTGCAAAGGACTGTTCAACATGCAGATATGGAGAAGATGTTTAGTGCAGAACCCAAGAACAGAATCCTGTTGGCAGGGGCGGTAAGTTGGAAATCAAAGATGGAACTGAGTAGTTAGCTGTGAATGAGTGAGTCTGCCAGCACCTGAGAGCATGCTCTACTAGTCTGCAATCACATGAGTATGAGTATGAGAGACCAAATTGTTTGTGCATGAAAAATGGGCTCACATCTACTGATATATGCAAACTCACTGATTATGGTAGCCAGGTCTTAAGTTCAGAAGCACATCTATTTGAGGAGGAGATGGATGATCATTATGGTGACTTATCTTAAATGTTAGACTACATATGTCCAGGGCAAACTAAATAAACATTTCATTTAACACCATCAGCTATAGCAACTACACAAGAAACAACCATTTTTGTGCCAGAGAATGATAATGCATTTTGAAGGTAAGAGTTTCCTGGTGATGGAGATGTGCGATGTGAGGTATTATAATTCTTATTTTGTTATTCTTCAAAAAAGCATTAAGAAAACATATAGACCTCATGATTGCAGAAACTGAGCCTTAATATGCAAGTTCAAAAGGTATAGAAATCACTATTGGGGGATTATTTTTTGCTAGATAGTTGCACCCATGAAAATTGCAGCAGTATGTCTCAGGATTTGCCATCACCTCAGCAAATAACTAGATGACATAATCACTTCCTCCTTTCCTAATATTTACAAATATGTAACCATTACGGACAACTGCAACCTTGATTCAATGTGACAGCTACCATATAAATACCTTCTGGCATATATTGTGGCCAGAGTGGAGCTGATATCATTCACTTGCCATACACAAGATGTAAATTTGACAAACTATAATGGCAATAATATCACAACTGTAATTTATCATAGTGCTCTGTGGTTCAGTAAGTAATGACATCTTTGGGCAGTTTTATATTAACATGCTGGCTGGGGCTGATGAGGATTACGGTATATTCCAAAACAGGTTGGCAAAGGCTGCTATATAGTCTTTATGAACAAGGCCTTTAACACCTTTAGGACAGCAAAGTCCTCTGTAGTTTCTAATAAGCTCCCAAACATTTTTTTGGAATTTGAGTTCAACAGGTCTTTCACTGTAGTATATTGTACAGAACATGCCTATGAATGCAGACTTTGCAAGGTTTCAAAAGCTTTAAGCTGCAATCTTACACCACACCAATATACCTGGGAATAAGCCCAAATTAACTCTCTGGGAGGGATTCACCTAACAATTCCTGACAGGGAAAGCTCAGTGCAAGAACTTACACTTGCACAATTGAGCTTCTCAACCACCTCTCCAAAACTGGCTCGCAAGGGTCAGGATAACCTCCAGAAAAGTGTGCAGCAGGAGAAGAGGCAGAATCGTCCCATCTAGCAAGCTGAAATGCTTGCACTGAAGGAATGATCGCCTTAGTACGATGTTGAATTCTTCCCACCCAGAGAGACTTCTGAGAAGACTTGTATAGGATTGCACGATAAGTGTGTGAAGCAAAGATCACAATCTAAAAAGACAAAGACCTCAACACCACTTTTCTTGACCCAGTGAATGCATTCGGATTCATGGGATGGGACAGCAAAGCCCTATGTTCAGCAAAAGCCTGGTTAATGAAAGCAAACAGCATTCTTGCTTGAATTCTGCCCCATCAGCATCACCCACAAGTTGTTTGCTTTCTATGTGCTGCCTAGGCAGAGTTTGGGAAAGCAGGGGGAGCGACACAAAACCCCTGGCAGCTAAAGGTTGAAAGGGCTTTGTGGTTTCGTTTCATTGCTCTAAATTCCCCCTGGCATTACTGCTCAACTCTTTGGGATTGTTACAGCTTTAATTCAGCTGCCAAAAAATTGAAACTAATGCAAAACACGAGGGCTCCAGGAGAGGAAACGGGGGAAAGTTTTATGCTGAGAGAGATGAAAAGCAATAGAGTGAACAGCAGAGGGAATAAAACTTTCCCCAGTACCTTAGAGGAATACAATGACTGCTAGTTTTGGGGAAGTCATTTGAGAAAGTTTAAGGGAGAAAGAATTTGAGGACAGCCCATCTCAGCTTTGCACAGGGACTCAAGCAGACAGGAACTAATTAAAAAACCATAACTCCAACCTGCAGGCCCTCCAAGTACTGTTTTATTAATGAAACCAAAGGAGGGAAGAGACAAGTAGAAAATGTTTCTCTCTGAAAGCTGTCAACCCAGTAATTTCAGATGGTCTTCTAGCTGGACTTAGGGCTGCCATATTTTGAAGAGCAAAGAAGAGGACGCATTTGCCAACTTCTACTTTTAACTATGGATCATTATGACGATTCTCATTTTACATACCCATGAAAAAGAGGACGTGTCCTGGAAAAAGAGGACATATAGCAACTCGATACCTGTGAAAAAATATCCAACACACTGTATGTATCATGCTGGTTTGTGTGTGTGTTTTATATATTCTTGGCCAGCCTTCACAAACCTGGTACCCCCTCCAGATGTTTTGGGGGGAGTTGCGGCCACCAGGTTGGGCAAAGCTATTCCTGAATATGCACTGCAGAGGGTTGAAAACAAGCCTTGAGTTCAGGGATGGAAATCCTTGTGTCCCATCAGCTGTTGCTGAACTACAAGCTCCCATCATCCATGCTAGCTGGATCTGATGGGTATTGGAGCCCAACAACATCTGGACGGCTACAGCAGAGGCAGATTTAGGGAAGCACAACCAGTTTGATTGCACCAGATGCCACAACTATGATGTAGAATGGAAGGCAAGAGGAAGGGGGTGCTAAATTTTGTCATTGCACAGTGCGCCGCTGAAATTTTAGACCCCAAGGTCCATCACTGGCCATAGGCTGCCCCTTCCTTAGCCCTAGGCACCACTTGACAATGGAGCGCAGTTTCCTGTGTCAGTTGGAACAAATAGCAATGTACGGTCTAATCTCTAATAATAAGGGAGAGATGAAGGCAGTTCTGGCCAGCGCAGGCACAGATTTGCAGCGGGTATTTTCTGTGATGTCATTTTGGTATTAAGACAAAGTGACATATTCTCAGAGCATTTATCACATGCATATCCCACACTTCCTTCAGGGAGCTCAGGGTGGTGCATATCCTGTTTTAAAATAGGCTTTCACAGACACCCTAGTTGCTTCAAATGCTAATTTGGCTGAACCGCACGGATCATTTATCCTAGCTTACAACTTTCTCTTTCAGATCCTCACTTCCTTCTCCTCAAAGCAACACTTTTTAAAAAGCTGCATTATTTCTACACTCCCCTGATTAAGTTGTTTTCTTGTATGCAATGCACACCCGACAGCTGCATCAGTTTAACCTACATTCTACTTAATGGTTCACACAACACGGTAAGTCAAACTATGACTTAGAACAGGGGTAGGAAACCTAAGGCCCACAGGTCAGATGCAGCCCAATTGCCTTCTCAATCCAGCCCAAGGACTGTCCAGGAATCAGTGTGTTTTTACATGAGTAGAATGTGTCCTTTTACTTAAAATGCATCTCTGGGTTATTTGTGGGGCATAGGAATTTGTTCATCTCCCCCCCCCCCCCGCACAAAAAAAAATATATAGTCCGGCCCACCACATGGTCTGAGGGATAGTGGACTGGCCCATGTCTGAAAAAGGTTATGACCCTTGACTTAGAAGGACTATGAAAGCACTTTGCATTAGGAGCAAAAAGGACTGGGAGCAGCAGAGCTAAGCCAAGGTTTGCCTTAGCATGCCATCTGAACCCAAGCTCACAGTTAAGCTCTCTCCCTGGCTACAACTAGTGGCTATTGAGGAGAGCGCCTAACCACAAGCCTAGGTTTGGATGATACAGTTAAGACAAACCAGGGTTTAGCTTAGCATGCCACAGCAATAAAAAGGGCAGATGAGGAGCAAAGTGGCTACAATCTCCTCTATGGGAGCCTGCACAGCCATGGTTAGTGTACCATGCCCTGCAAACCAAGTACTTTTTTGTGGGCGCAAGATGTCTCCGCTTATTGTGTTAAGGTTACAGTAGCTGTTCAGCAGACCAGCTGTACGTCATTACCTTTCTCTGCAACTTTTATTACATTAAAAAGGATTGCAGAAGCTGTGTGTAAGAAGTGCAATTTCAGTCCTTAAAAATGTGGGTCCTTGTGTGTGTGTGTGTGTGTGTGTGTGTGTGTGTGTGTGTGTCTTTAATACATGTTACCAGTCTGTGTTTTTTACTGTTCATTTCTGTAAGTTGCTTTGAGTCACTTTTGTGGGGGAAAATCAACTAACAAACATTGTTGATAACCATCTCATAATATAAAAAATAAATAAATTGTAGCTAGGGCATGAGCAACAGGAAAACAAACAGAAGCCTCTTCCGCTTTCCCCTTCTGATATGAAGCAGTATACACTTATATGACCAGCTTCTCATTCTTATTTTACTTCCCCTAGATTCTTTAAATTAGTCTGCATACCCTTTGCAACATCATATGCTGCAATAATGCTTATTCTTTTGCCTAGAGAAGGGGGGGGGAGAGAAGAGTGGAAGAAAAACAGCTCCCCCCCCCCCAGTTGTTTTTTTATTTCCTGGGCCTAATTGGTTGACAGCCTATGTAATGTTCAGGTAAGTGACAGTTCCATAGCCTAATGGAGAGCCTGAATTTCCTCCAGCTACATCGAATATTGAAACTTTTCTCATATTAAACCACTTCAAGTTTTTTTCCCCTTACAATCAGCAGTACATAAACATTATGCTGCTGTAATCATCGTCATCTTAATTTTTTGTATTTACTTCAAAAACACTGCCTTATTCAGCCTATAGCAGTCACCTGTGGCTTTGATTTGCCTCCTTTCTGCATCAATCTGCATGTTTTGCAATTGTTGTGGGGGGGGAACCCCATCAATTTTGCTTTATTCTGTTCGTGTTTCTTTCTCTTCTCATTTCCTGTGTGACAGTCTCTCTCTGGTACTGGCAGACACTTCCTAGAATTCAGCTCTATATATGACTCTGTAGTGCGGACAGGGTTTCCCCATTTTGCATTGCTGCAAGTATCAAGGACAAGTAAGTTTTACCAAACTGACGTTTTAGAGCTCAGTTAGAATATGCACATACCAGCGTTTGGGATACCACCTGTTTCAAACACTCCCAATCAAATACAGGCTCTGGAATCCAAGGAATCTCATTTTTCATTTTGACAAGAGGAAGGAATGCTAGCATTTTTGCAGAGAGAACCAAGCCTCCAGAACTCTTATTATTTATTTCATTTATAAATCACTTCCCATGAAACATGCCAAAGCGATTAACAATGGAAACATCAGCAATTCTAGTCTAGTGCAGAAAAAGGTTGGAATACTGTGAACAGGAGACACACACATACCCCAACAGCAGATACAAAATCAAGGTTTCTCTTTTTTTAAAAAAAGGAAACCAGTGTTTTCAGTGTGGAAGAAATCATCCTTCATCTTTCAAGGGCTACTCTAAAAGCCCATGGCCTATGGCAGTTGCTTAATCAAGCTGGCAAGGCAAACATTTACTCGCTGCATGCAAACTGCTGTTACTGCAAAACAGTAATCTCACCCTGAAGTGCAGAACTGGTTAGAATGAATGTGGCAATTAATTTCTAAAAACAAGATCTTCGGAGCTTACCTGAAGTCACACCCTGGGCCTTGGAATATTTGCTCCTAAACCCATACAGTATAGAACTGCCTGTCATTACTTAACCAGTAGAATAAAGGCACTTTGAACATGCTCTAAGGTGCTTTATTTGCTGTGTCACACATTCCGGTGAAAATCTTGTCACCAAAGTTGGCTCAGATTAAACTCATCAGATGGAAAAATGCTATTATAGCAGCAAAAAAATTAATTCCAAAGAGCTAAAACCAGGACGCATCAGTAGGTCATGGAAGTTCTATGGATGGGAGTGCTAAGACAATGATCAGCAGGTGTTAGCTCAGCGTAACAGAGTGTTAATGGGAACCTAAAGCACTTAAGATCCCACCAGTGGCTCACTTCAACCATCAGTTTACACCCCAGCACTAAAAGTGAGGCAAAGCTTCCCAAAGTGGCTTAGCAGTAGAGTACAAAGGTTTCAGTACTAAGCACACTTAGTTAAGTAAATCCGAATGATGTCAGCAAAACAAATTCCAAAACAAATGAAGGTAAGAGCACACACTGCATGTACTCTACAGCTCCTGTTGCTTTAATCATAACAAGGTACAGAAAGATAATATATAATAAAATTCATATTTCACAGACCGAAAGCAACTTGCTCACAGTTCAGACATAGCAATGTCTGTCTGCTAAACCATTTTTAGTGGGACCCAGAACTATGTCTTTGTGTTCTTTCCTTGAGATAGATAGATAGAAAGATATGCTTTATTGTCCATTCTAGCTCAGTAGCAAACACTGGTTAAAGCCATTGTCTTTATACAGCCAAAATGGCACTATCCACACAAACAAGAGAAAGGTATCATCAGCATTTTAAAGGTTTTTTTTTAAAAAAATAAAAAATAAAAATCCCCTTCAATGAGGACTGAGAATGATCACTGGGCACAGAACAGTGACCGACTGTTGGAAGAAAGCCAGAGGAAGGGGAAATATAATGGAGCAGCGCTCCACACATTTTTTTTTTTTTTTTTTTTTTGCAGGCCCCACCTGTAAGGTAAATGAGCAAGTCAAGCTCATTGATCTTGCAGAGCTACTAAAGCAGACTACCTTTCCAAAGACCAAACACCTTGGAAGGTTTTCACCCTTTCTTGGTACTTTTGCCATTAGGACTCTTATACTTGAAGGAGTGTCTTCAGCCCAGACACTGAGGTCCAGCTCCAAGGGCCTTCTGGTGGTCATCTCATTGTGAGAAGTGAAATGACGGGGAACCAGGCAATCAGAAGGCCGGTGGAGAGGGCCAGAAGGAATGATGATTGAAGGAAGCTGAACGAGAGAACATGGAAGGCCAAGACTTGTTGAGGCTGAGGAATGCAACCTTAGAAGTTAAATAAAGGGCAGCAGCATGGGATTGTCTCTCTGGCATCATCCAACTACCAGGATCGAGAAGGAGCATTCTGTCCCGTAACGCTTCCTGAGAACTGTCCCCAGCAGGATACTCTGCTGAAAACCAGATCTTCAGGTTTCCTGGTTTAAGCTCCATGATGCCTGACAATGTGACAAGTACAAAGAGGTAAGAAACCTGCTTCAAACTTAAACAATGCAATCTTTATTCCAAGCAACTGACATTTTTGCTTATCTGCTTACTAGTCAGAGGATTAACAATGCTCAGGAATGCCATAGAAGGGGGCCTGCTTGTGCGAAAGCAAAAGCCTTTGGAAACCTCTGGAGTGAGAGCTACATTTTGGCAGTTTCCAAATTCCATGGTATAAAGAGTTCCAGTGTCTGAACTGGTTGATCCAGATTCAGAACTCCACCTCGTTATTAATATTTATTGCTCAAACATATTGCTGTTTACATCGGTCACTCCCAACCCCTTGAGTTCAAAACACCACATCCCAGTTTCAGAGGGATGAGTCTTTCCACAGAGGAGAAACTTAATTGCTGCTTAAGGTCAAGTCCAGTTTGACAGCAATAAGAGGGCTCAGAAAGGACTCCCTTTGTTCCTGCCTGTAGCAACACTACCAACTTAGGAGGATGTAGACAGAGTTACATAACTCAGGAGAATGCTGGTATCTATGCACTGCCAAGTCTCGCCATCTGGCACAGATGTTGCATAATAGAAGAAGCCTCTTGGGAGTGTTCAGACTATCACTACTCGTTGGTACACTGCTTTGTTTCAGCGATCCTGCCCCAGCTCCTTAGAAGATGTTGTCGCCTTTGCGAGAAGCAAACATGCAATTGGTTTCGCTTAGTTGTAATTATCTAAAGGAGTGGTCACTACTGGATAAGAGGACTGGAACTCACCTTCCAGGTCACCAAGTCCATGACTCCACTAAAAGCTAAAACATTATCACAGAGCCCACTCACCCTGTGTTTCACAGAAAATAAAGAATGAAGTCTTTCGCACATCTACAACTTAATCATTTGAACTGGAGTTGCCAGGGATTGGACCTGGGGGTGTTCTGAATGCAAAGCACATGGGCTACCACAAAGCATGGGTAAATCTCCACACTGAATTTCCCAGTTCTCCCCTACTACCCACACCCCAAAAATCACAACCACAGAAAGCAGGCAACTTGGACTAGACTTGAGAAATTGGTATAGGAAGTGCATGCTTTTTAACTTTCCCATAGCAGAGGCACTGTGCCTTGTGTGTTCCCCTGTTTTAATCATCACAGGTATATTGTGGTTTGTTCTTCTGGGGACTTTTTATTTTTCTCATGGCTTATTACTGGTATTTACACTACCACTATCATGCTGGAAGCCAGTCTAGCTACACCTTAATTTTTCCACAGGTGCCATGCTCCCAGAAAGTTTCTTGTTAAGCTGAAGTGCTTTGTTAAGTCCAGAGACGATTCTGCCTTTTACCTCTTCTGCAGGTAATGAACCATGTAATACATTCAAAGAATTACAGAAAGTGGCCATAAGGCAACTTTCAGTGAAGCGAACGTTAGTACTTACCGTGGTAGGGAGAATTGGGACCCAGGATGTGGGTTTGTTTCTGCCCATCTCACCACTGACACAAAGTCCTTAAAAAAACACCTTTGAGGATACTTCAGGGGAGAGACAAGCTCCTTGCTCCAGATCAACTCATGCTTAAACAAGTACCGTAACTGTATAGTCATACAATAACAACTAAGGAATAGGAGAGGAACACAGTGATTTCAAAGAAACATGCCCCCTCTGTTCACTACATGAAAGGAAAGGTTCTTTCTGGCCCCTTTAACTAGCACAAGTCAAGGGGAGAAGGGAAATAAACCTGATATGGGGTGAGAAGGCAAGAAAAGCTGGGAAGGAAAGATAGGAGGCCCCTGGACTTTGGGGGGAAAGTCTCATACTCCTCTGGGCAGAGATTCAGCGTCCAGTAGCCTCCCCCATGCACACAGCTGCCCACCAGCAAATCAACCAGTGCCATAATGCCACCAGAAATCAAGCTGTGTGGGCCGTGGAATTCCTGCTTTGGAGGAGGGTTTTGTGTGTTTGAGCCCCACGTTGAGCAAAATATTCTTGTATTGCAGCAGGGAGTTCAACTGATAACTTTCAGGGTCCCTTCCAACTCTACCATTTGATGATTCCTTCTCTACAAATCCAGGATTTTATGATTCCAGGAATAACTGGAGAGCCTTGGGCTCCTCATCCCAGGATTAGTGGATTGACTTTTGTCAGTCCTCATCCATCCATTTTAGTACAAGCAAAACACCGAGCAAAAATTTGTTAGCAGATAATTAAGCCAAAATGCAAAGTGGACCATATCACAACACAGAACGCGGCATCCCTAGTGATGCAGTCATACCCTTTTTCACCCCAACCATCCTCAGCCATTATATTTGCATAACATTTCCTGGGATGAGCACAGTTTCAGCCAGAGGCATTAAGGGGTGATCATAAAGCATGACATATACAAAGTGGCATAACTATAGCCTGGGGGCAGGGGCGGGCTCTCTTCTGTCAACCTGCATATCCCCCTCTAGCTGCCAGGATGTGACAGCCACCCACCGTTCTAATTTAGCTTCATTTGAAAAAGAATCTCTCTTCTTCCCTCTGGACTTTGAGATAATAAGGCAATCAGCTGTTTTGCTTGGGCTGACATTTACTGCATCTGATGTGCAGCAAGTCATGATCAGGAATTCTGGCTACACTCATCCAAAGCAAAGAAAGATTAAGAGGAAAGATGGAGGTTTTTTTCAAATAAATGCCAGGATGAAGCAGCCCACTGCTCTTTACACGTGAAAATGTCTTATTTTCAAAGTCAAACTGGGTAGAAGTTTCCAATAATGGCAAAGCTGAGATATAGCTCCCTGAACAGACCATTAAATTACAAACTTATTATGAAGGGTGGGGGTCATTTTCCTACTCTTAATTTTGGGTATATATAATATATATTCCCCAGTGTTGTGATTATACTCACACAAAACTCCAGTACACTTTTAAACATTGTGAATAGGATGACGAATTCGCATCTCTCCTTGGTGTACATTTCTGATGCGCTGCAGATGCAAATTTTCAGAAAGCACCAGCAGAGGTGATAAGACTCCTATCGGTGCCACAATGCTATCTGTTCTGTTACAAAGAAGTCCACCAGGATGAGTCACAGTAGAGGGGGAGGTGGGATTACGTTGGCGGTAGGTGCCAAGCTTTCTCCATCTCCCCCTGTAATTATTCCACATGTGTAGGCAAGCCAATTGTGGTGGCAGCAGTGGTGAAGGGGAGGCTGACAGCTCCTTCCACTATCTCATTAAGTGTAATCATTCCGAGGGAGAGCTCTGGTAATCGCAGTTCTCTAGAATCAAGCCGTTTTAAGAAGGGTGGCTTAGGAAAGACTGCCATGTGGAAGCAGAAAGCTGAAGCTCATCTGATATGTGCAATGATACGTGCTGCAGAAAGCAGCTGGTTTCCTAACTGCATCCCCAACAGAGGAGGGAAAGCAGCTAGGTATTGCTGTAGCCTTCCTTAGAATACCAGGTTCAGCTACAGCATAGTTAAAGGTAAAGGGAACCCTGACAATTAAGTCCAGCCGTGGACGACTCTGGGGTTGCGGCGCTCATCTCACTTTACAGGCTGAGGGAGCCAGCGTTTGTGCTTCCACAGACAGTTTTTCCAGGTCATGTAGCCAGCATGACTAAGCCGCTTCTGGCAAAGCCAGAGCAGCGCACGGAAACACCGTTTACCTTCCCACCGGAGTGGTACCTATTTATCTACTTGCACTGTGTGCTTTCGAACTGCTAGGTTGGCAGGATCAGGGACTGAACAACGGGAGCTCACCCGGTCGCGGGGATTCGAACCGCCAACCTTAGTGAGCACTACATGGGAGAAGCGAGACCAGTAGACCAGGAGTCAATATGGACCTTTGTCATTTTGGGAATATGCTCCAAACCACACCAAAGGCAACAATCAAATATACTGTTTGTAGAAGTGCCTTTTCTTCCATCCATGTACAACATTTAACTTTTGCTTCTGCAACTTATCACTGGAACACAAGAGAAAGAACATATAGGTGTATTTGATGGAGGAGCATAGCACAGTACTGGCTAAGCCAAATCAAACAGAACACATGAAGAGTTTGGAGAGCATAAAAGAAAAACAGTAGCCAAAAACTCTAATAGTGATAGAGTCAAACCTTCTGTTCTCTCTAGCATTCCTGATCCTGGAGACCCATGCTAAGGTCCATGAATTGATTCCACCAAGGTCTTAATAGGACCACTGTTGGGGGGGGCGAGAAAAGGGGGTGGTATAAACTAGATCTTGCTGGATTAAACAGACTTCAGAGTAAAGGGTCAGGAGAACTGCTGAAAGATCTCACATTACACCATTTACACAAGATTGTCTTCCCTCTCTAGAATGATCAGCTATTGATAAAAATCCAGCTGATGTCACTCAATATAGAAAGATTACAGTATGAAGAGACCATCTAGGTATCCTTGCCATACCATGGATTTCTGAACGCAGCTATCCAAGTGAAGCAATCAACCCTAGAAGGCATACCACAACCAAATGCTATCATGATAAATGGAAAGCCAAGAGCAAGATGAAATGCAACAGATTACCGGAAACAGACAAATTCACTGCCAATCTAACAAGCTTAGAAGAGAACTTTCCATCTGGCAAGCTGCACATTCTGTTCCTACTTCCTGTAGAAGTTAGGATCACCCTTATGGCTTGCATAAGTTGGATCTGTTAGTCTTTCTGACTGAAACCATCCTCACTAAAGCTTATGGTGATTTCCAACCAGAAGAAAAGATGTTTCTCAAAGGAGTACTATAGATGACTATGCAGTTGGGGAAAATGGCTTTCTCTTTAAGATCAAAATATTGGGTAGTATTCAACTAGGTTTTAACTAAAGGTAGACCCCTTGAAATTAATGAGAAGTTAATGAATTTAACTAAGGGCTCGTCTACATTTGCACTTGTCCCTTGCCTAGAAAGTACGGGTCCAAGTGATTTTCCACTTTGTCACATGCTTTCTAGGCACAGGTCTGAGCAGTTTTGCCTTTGCCCCACTGCTTTCCCCCGGGAAAACACACTCTTTAGTGCAAAATTGGAACAAATGGCAATCCTCTGAAAACCCCAGTTGCTGCTTGGTCTAATTTAGCAGCAAGGCAAACGGAGGTGTGGATATGCCCAAAGTTAGATTCATTAATTTCAATGGGTCTGCTTTGAAGAAAACATAATTGAATATCACCCGCTGCTTCCTTCCTGATTTCCAGTCTTTACCTCAGAAGTGTCAGTAGTTATTCACTCTCTGCTCTTATAAAGCCTACACTATGGCACACCCGCAACAGGTCCCGGCCACATATCTAACACACCCAGAAAGAGAAGAGCTCTCATTAGAACATAACAAACAGCATTCACAAAGTGTCAATGGATTACAAAATGCAGGGTTTATTTTTAACTCTTTTTAATTCCCTGACAAACATATGACATGAACGTGTGAATCTCATTCAGAAAAAAACTGGAATACCATCACATAAGAACTGGTAGCAAATTCCATCTTTACCATCTTTTGCAATTAGATAAACATAGCTTTTTAAGTTGTTATTAAACTTCAGAGAGCATACACTCTGGAGAAGAACACCAACTCCTCCTTATAGTTGCCTGTATTATCTTAAGAACCTTTTTTAAAGGAATTACATAAAGGACATAATTTGGCCAGAGCTGATTAACTGCTTTGGGTGAGAGATACACTGATGCTAGCAGAGGCAAATATGAGAATTAGTGTCCAACAATATGTGGAAGGCCACAGGTTCCCTACTTTCCAGTTTAAACAGATTTGAATTATTTATTTTTAAAGTAGCAGAACAGCTATAGCATGAGAAACAAAGACAAATCTCTATGCATATACAGTGGTGCCTTGCAAGACGAAATTAATTCATTCTGCGAGTTTTTTCGACTTGTGAATTTTTTCATCTTGCGAAGCACCACTGTGCATTGACGGTTTCCCATAGGAATGCATTGGCGGTTTTTTAAAAAAGGCGCAAGACGTTTTCGTCTTGCGAAGCAAGCCCATAGGGAAATCCGTCTTGCGAAGCAACTCAGAAAACGAAAAACTCTTTCGTCTTGCGAGTTTTTCGTCTTCCAAGGCATTCGTCTTGCGAGGTACCACTGTAATTGCTCACACACTAGGCAGAACAATGTAAGTCAAGACATCCTTTAGTTTGAATATTTGGCGGCAAATATATCAGGGTGCCATGGAACCATGGACACCAAACAAAGACACCAAACAAAATAATGGTCTTGAATGAGTTTCTCACATGCTCTATTTCATGGCTGGATGGCTATTCTTAGCTTTGAAGCGGAAATAAAATTGTGCCAAATCCTGGAGCCATTTGCATTATTCTCCAAAAAAACCCTAACAACTGGAGTTCAGACAAAAGGTGTGGAACTATTACCTTATACCCCAGAACTTGAACATATTACGAGGTGCAATATTACAAAAGACTGGGGTTTCTTTTGATCTTCCTAACCAATATGGACTAAGAACGGAAAGTGTCTTTGCTTTTTATAATTATCATCTGCCATGTTACTGCACAGAATTCATCATCTTTTGTTGAAATCTGTTCCTGTACTTAACATGCATAAATAGCAGAAGAAGAAAGCAAACAGGACTTTCACACAGTAAGCCAAACCTGAGCATTTCAACAGCCCCCTATTATTTGCTGAAGTCCAATCACTGTGTTACAGTACAAACAAGTTCATGGGTTTGACCCTCAGTGCATTACACTCAATGTTCTATCAGCTATGTTTCAGGCATGCTGTAAACTTCCAAAGTGTATACGATCATGAACAGCAGATGGTTGTAGACATTGCCTTTCAAACTGTAACTCTGATGATTTCAGAGAAATATCAACAACTAGAAGGGGAAAAAATGATGGAAGGATGCTGTTGATTCCAGCTCAGACCTCCCCTTCTTCTGTTAAGTATTTTGCTTAACCTTTTAACTTCCATTCCTAACTGTAACCAAAGCTACATAAGGGTAACTGTCCCTGCCTACATTCCCTGCCCAAACTGGCTCTGAGAGGGTGGGGAAAACCCAAAGAAAAGCATGCAAGAGGGAAGAGAGGGTGGGTTATTCCATCTGGAAAAGCTTGCACTGATGGAACAATGGTCAAAGTGCTACACTGAATTCCTCCCATGTACATTACATTACTCTGTAAAGTACCATGTATGGCTAATGACAGAGCAGAAGCGACAATTGGTATGTCCCCATCTTTAACAGCCTGCAAGAAACTAAAACTGAACATTGGGCTAAGGGAGAATATTTTGGATGGGTGTTACTGTATACCTAAATTGTAGAGTTGGAAGGTACCCTAAGAATGATCTGGTCCAACCCCCTGGAATGCAGGAATCTCAGCTAAAGCATCCATGACAGATGGCCATCCAACCTCTGCTTAAAAACCTCCACGGAAGGAGAGTCAACCACCTCCCGACGGAGTCCATGCCACTGTTGAGCAGTTCTTACTGTCAGAAAGTTCTTTCTGATGTTTAGTCAGAATCTCATTGCTTGTAATTTGGATCCGTTGGTTTGGGTCCTAGGTTCTGGAGCAGGTGCTTGCTCCATCCTCCATGTGACAGCCCTTTAGATATTTGAAGATGACTATCATGTTTACCAGGCTAAACATACCCAACTCCCTCAACTCTTCCTCATAAGGTTTGGTTTCCAGACCCTTGATCATCTTGGTTGCCCTCCTCTGAATGCCCTTCCAGCTTGTCAATACCCTTCTTAAATTGTGGGGCCCAGTTTGGTGTCATCTGCAGATTTGATGAGCATCTGCTCAATACCATCATCGAAGTTGTTTATAAAGATGTTGAACAACAATAAGCTCAGGACAGAACCTTGTGGTATCCCCTGTGTCACTTTTTTCTAGGATGTTGAGGAACCATTAGTGAGCACTCTTTGGGTTCAGCCAGTTAACCAGCTTCAAATCCACCTAACAGTTTGTGAAACCCATGCTCGGTCTTAGTAATGAGAGCATCCTTTTCTAAGTGTTCACAGACCGGCTTTTTAATTATCTGTTCTAGGACTTTTCCTGGTATCAATGTCAAGCTCACTGGTCGATAGTTACCTAGACCTGGATCCTTTCAAACACTGCGAAAGATCCTTTCATATGTAGAACTTATCACTATACACAGTGCTACAAATTCATTAGCTTTACTTAATAGGTTAGAACCTTATTTGTGAAACCTGCTATCATTTCAGCCACATCCAATTTAATTGTTCAGAAAAGAATCTTGTACACTGGAAGAGTGATGAGAATTCTCTGACAGCACAATCCAGTGGGTCTTACTAAAATGTAAACATGCACAGGATTGAAGTCCCTGCAATCCAAGCCCAACAGAGATTGAAAGGTGATGGAGTTCTGCTTCCACACAATGGCCCTGCCTAGGTTTCCCTTTTTTATTATTTGTGGTAGAGATGCTTTAGGCAATTCCCCCCCTCTGATCCCAGTACAAAGATATAATAAAGGGAGGCAAATAATTCTTAGAAATCTGCATCTACCAAGTTAAATAATTCCAGTCCTTGCCAACACGGCAAGGACAAGAAAGATCACAATAGCCCTGTTCCTGAACTCCCAGAGAAATCGTTACCTTTGCTGCAAACATGCCATTAGCACAGCTCTTCAAAAGACAACAACTTTAACAGCAGCGACTATAATTCAGAAGCAATGGCCCTTGGAGGCCCCGGTGTTTTATTATTTCAGAGGACGGGCCGAATCCAGTTTACTTGTTCAGCCACATTTCTCTTCCTGTTTGCTTAGCTTAAGCACTCACAATCTTCAAGTCACCCAACTTGCCCCAGCTCACTTATTAGGGCAATCTTTCAACAAGAGACCATTCATTCAGACCGCAAGTGAAGAGTCTGCCAACATGATCCCCAACACGAGCTTAACCGTTTTTTATGTAACTGCAACTAAAAATGTTTCAGCAAGCAACAGCAGGGGTTTGATTAAATTTAAAACATGTCCCCATTAAGGCACAAGAGAACAAAGAGGTGTTGCTTCAGAATTAGCCTGCTATACATTAGAAAATAATCATCCTGGCCACAAATGCCATTGTGAGCTGTTACAGACAGGGTTAGGAGAAGATCTATGTAATCATGTAACTGATCCACATTTACCCCCTTATACGTTTACTGAACCTTCTGAAACGTAATGGTGGGATATTTAAAACGCAGTCAAACCAACAACTCATGTTTTGCTAAATAAGGCACATGATAGGAGCTGAAGCTCACAAAGGTTTTTCTACAAACTTGCTAGAGCGGGAGGACATAAGCTATATATTCTCCTCCCTCCGTCCCTGGGCAGTTTCATCTCTTTCCGCTCTGCCAGCAATGCGAGAGCATCTGCTAAGTCTGAGCTACACGCCCAGTCTACATTTTAAGATAGACTTAAGTGCGTCTTTGTAACCGAATTACCATTTTAAGCCTGCCTGAACAAAGCTGCTGTATCTGTTACTCTTCAACAAAGAACACTTGCAAATGTAAATGTTCTTTTTACTTTTTACAAGACTTGTTTGTGTAATTGTTGTTTTAAGGGGAAGAAAAAGGGGAAATCCAGTCTGCCTTAAAGCTTACTGGATTACCGGTACTTAAACCAGACTCCCTGGAAAAGGCCCTGATGTTGGGAAAGCTGAGGGCACAAGGAGAAGGGGACGACAGAGGACGAGATGGTTGAATAGTGTTCTCAAAACTACCAGCATGAGTTTGACCAAACTGCAGGAGGCAGTGGAAGACAGGAGTGCCTGGCGTGCTCTGGTCCATAGGGTCACGAAGAGTCGGACAGGACTAAACGACAACAAAAAAGGCTAAAAACTAACCTATCTAAGCTTCCCTTTTAAGATGCAAAGGGATGGCACCCTGTTGAACTCGCAAATGTGAGGAAGGAAGGGTCACATCTAATAAATATATCTTTCCTAGCATCTATTCACACCCCAACAGTAATAAGTATTGCATAGTGTCTCCCGTATTCTCCTCTTGTACAGAATGCCTCACCTACGTCTCTTCTACTAATAACTGGCCATGCAAACTAACTGGGAATCCAAGGCTATGCACACATCATGTAGTATTGCATCAAGAGACCCACTGGTGCAGTATAATGAATGTCTGATTTGGAAAATCCCTAGTTCAAATCTTGTTCTTGGGTAAACGTCTCTTAAACTCAGCTTTTACCCACCAGCAATTTGTGACTTATAGTATTGGCCTACTGTACACTTGCCAAGAATTACGCAGCTATGACAAACAGGTCTAAATGCTTTAAACACACTTTACAAATGCTAAATTACCATCTATCATCATTAACACAGGGATACACCCAAAGGTAACATCCACTGAAGTTCTTTTGAAAATTAGTTGCCCATGAAAGGTAGCCAAGAGGAAATGCATTGTAAGAGGACAGAAATCACGGACAACAATGAGGTCACTTGTGAAGATGTGTTCATAAAGCTAGAGAAATTAATGAATAAGTGGTAACTGCCCAAAAGAGAGCTCCTTCCAGCATGTCCATGCTCTGTGTAGCTCAGAGAATATCTGTGGTATTTGCATAGCCTTACCCCTATTCCTAGTTGTCGTAGGCATTGCCATAATGCTTACCTCTCTTCTGTCCATCTACCATATACCATGTAGTTGTCTACAGCTGTTTTTAATAAACATTACTACATAAATACGTTTGTGTTTGGTTTGCAACTGGGTCTCTCAGCTCCAGGCTCAACACTACCAGTGCTGACAATACAATTGGATTACCACAACTATTGCCATGGAGTGTGAAGTGACCAGATCCTACCAATGAAAACAACTTGTGAAATGCATAATGGGGCTGTTTTTCAGCAGAAGCTACACTAGTCAGGTGTAATGACACACTTTGGTTGCTAGTATAAAAAAAGGACAGCATGTGGATGGTTGTTAACAGTACTTGTGCCGGGAGACAAGCATTTTGAAGTTTACAGCAAGCATATCCAACTAATTTTTCCTAT
Source organism: Podarcis tiliguerta (assembly GCF_965153285.1). Classification (NCBI taxonomy): domain Eukaryota; kingdom Metazoa; phylum Chordata; class Lepidosauria; order Squamata; family Lacertidae; genus Podarcis; species Podarcis tiliguerta. Next base: position 94,001,868 of record NC_139535.1, on the reverse strand, counting down.
AATTAAAGAAAGATTCTTGACTCTTCAAGATACAGATGTGGCAGCCTAGTATTAGATAGATTTGAGTTAAGAACAAACACAATATTCTGTACTTGGCAAGTGAGGCAGAAACACCCCTCTTTTGCCTCACTAGCTGCAAAGTAGCAGTGACACATAATTGTGCTGCTGTTCCAGACTCCTAAACAAACAAAGGGTTCATACCAAATATCACACAGAGCTCTCTGTAGCTAGACCAGTCCCCCAGTAAGCCAGGAATGGAGAATCTGTGACCCTTCAGGTGTTGGTGGACTTCAACACCCATCATCCCCAACCATTGGCCATGCTAGCTGGGGCTAATGGGATATGGAGGGTCATAGGTCCACCCCCTCCATCATCTCCAATGTAAGCCATTGGCAGATCCCATAGCTATCATCAGACTTTATGGACGAGGGGATGTATATACAGCCTATGGCTGTAAAAGTACAATTCCATCCCACCCGAAGAGCTGCTTAGGTCCATGCATTGGCCACTCTTCTTTGAACAGTTTCCATATCACAAACAGCTTTTGAAATTCCCGCCCCCACCCCCAGTTTCAAAAGCACTTTGCCATGCAGCTTGGGACAGTCTGAGAGGATTACTTCCATGGCTGTTTGGATCCTGATTAATCTATGAAACAAAGAAATTTATCAGCCTGTTCATAACAATAATAATGCGCGAGGGGAAGGGGAAAAGGAGTGGGAGATGGATTCGCTCTCTCATCAAATAAATAATTTTCAATGGCTAAGGGTGGCTCTCATATATCAAGCAATGCACAAAGGCGGGGCACAAGAGAGAGAAAAATGACAAGAAAGGCAGCTTTAAGACATCCTGCAAGGTTAAATGGTGCGAGCCTAATAATTGAGGCACTTCATGCTTTTCACAGATAACTTAATGTTGTAATCATTTAAAGAGAGGAACAGAGACTACAGAGACTGACCCCAGACAATAGTGCAACTGGCTCTAGTTTAATGCATGAGAGCCCGCATTACATTCTCAAGTTAGCAAGACTTTATTAAGAGTTGCTCATAAGGCCTAGTGGAGCAGAACCATTTTAATTTACCCTCGTTCTTACAGCAGAAGAATATTTTCAGTTAGCTGTCAAACTCAAAAGATAGGGAGAGGGGAAATATTTCAGAGCTCCACTAATCCCCAACAGAACCACAGCCATAGAACTAATTACGGTCCTAACAATAAGGTTGCTTGTGGAAGTGTGCCTAACTTAAAAACAAAGGCCAAGGGTATTTCAAAGCATATAAAAATTGGCCCAAATTAGCCACTCTCAAGACAAACATGGAATCTGATATAGGTCAGCTTCAGCCCCCCTTTGAGCCTTTATGACAAAACGGAAACTGCTCCATTGACTCTGGGTGCCGTTGGGAGCTAAGGGACAGGAACAAATATTTACATGAGAAATTCCAATACTTTGTGCTCCATGCGCAACACAGGAGGTGCACTTCTTGTTCCAGGTGATATGAAGCCAGAAGCACTACATCAACACCACCATCTGTACACATAGGTGACAATTGCTGCATCTGAAATATGTGCAGGTGGAAGAACATTTGCGTGTGGCATAGGCATTGGGGAAATCAGGCTTGCACTGTGTAACAGCACCTCTATTTTATTTTAAAAAACAGAACACCATGTACATATGCCTTGGGACAGCAGATTTTGAACAACTGCCCAGAAATTATCAAGTAACTGGTGTGTGTTTACTGAGGCACACGTGCTTTTGAATGGCATGATATTTAACTAGATATTATCCCAGCATAAGTGAACATAATATTGGCCAATTTTGTATGACAATATCTGAAAATAACACACACAGAGACACATACACGTACGTTAAGGGCCTCTATCAATCCAGGGCCCCTTTAACTCAAGTAGTTCTTTCTTTCTATTGTTCTTCGTTTACTTAAACAGACTCAAACATTTTACATGAGCCAGGAGATTAAATCTTAGGATAAAAAGGAAAGTGTGACATTATTTAAAGCAAGAAACAGTTTATTTAGGTACCACCTGCCTCCATCTAATATACCACGCTGATTTGACCTAGCAGAGAAGTAGTTTAGCAAAGGAACATTTATAATTAAAACTATTCAACAGAAGCCTTAGAATATCTACTTAGAAAGCCATGAACAGCTGCAAAGAACTCCAAGTCTCCAAATTCAGAAGAACCCAACAGTTTCAGAGTTAAAGACCCTAGCAAATCGATGGATCTCCCTAGAATTAATGGAAAGATCATGTCTGAAGATGCCCTTAAAATTTTTAAGCCGTACAAAACACATATACCTGTACTCAGGGGAAAATAATCCTGATTTCTTCTCCATTCTCATCTATTCTCTTTCCTCTGTTACAGGCTGCAATCCTGCGCACATTTACCTTGGCATGACTAACACTGAAATGAGTAGGACCGACTTCCAAGTAAGTCAAGGATTGTGTGTAGGATTATTTTGTGAATTATCCTTTTTGAATTACCCTTGCCCAGGATAGGAACTGCCCAGAATCTAGTATAGGAGACCAGGTTTACATATAAGAGAAAAAAAATATTTTTTTAAAAAAAGACTCCTACACACAAGTCACCTGTCAGCTCTGCCCTTACATAAGACATCTTCCTATACCCATTTTAGAACAAAACCAATTTGTTTCCCCTATTTAGAAAGCAAGAAGGGGGGGGTAGGCCAAACATGATAGCATGGGAGGGAAGGAACCTTATTTAAAAATGAATAAACAGTACTTTCATAATAATATCTGACAAAGAGAAAGCAAATTACTGCTTCAGGCCAATCTAACTAGCATTAGCCAGTCGGAATAATTAATAAGTTAAGATACTGGTATTTGCCCTACAAACAGGGATTCTTTTGAAACAAATCCAGTACTGTACTAAAAACAAACTCATTTTGAAAAAAAGGGGGTTAGGAGAAAAGTTGCTGGTTTGATTTTTTGTTTTTGCTTTTTTGTTTTTTATACATGACTCTCCTATTTGGGGCTCTTTTTCTCCGGAGAAGTATACAACACACACTTCTCACCAAGTGCTTTACAAAACTCTCTCGCCTTAGGAAGTATGATATTCTAGCCATCTCCACCTTATAACCTCAGAGGAAAGCAGCAAGGAGTTCGGAACAGGATTGGGGCGGCGGGGGAAGGAGCTTCCCATAGTTACAAAACGATCAGTATAAAGAGGACTATCTCGACACTTGGACGGATAGAGGAGAAGGCAACCAAGGCACTCTTGTTATGCAAGCCAGGTGTTTTAAAATCATTTGTTTCCAGGGCAAAAAAGGGGGGGGGGGCGCTTAGAACCACCCGGTGCATCCCCAGGATAAATGAAATAACTAGAAATTCGATTGGGGGTGGGGAAAGAGAGAGAAGAGAAATGTAGGTGAGAAGAGGGAGGAAGCGAGGAAAGCTACAAAATCTTGCAACAGGTGAGTGCCACTCGGCAAGGCACACAAAGCAAAGCTGGCATGCAGCGCCGGCCCCGCTACCAGCCAGCGGCAGGGGGAAGGTGTGCGCAAAACGGGGAGTCCCGGTGCAGCTGAAGGGGGAGTAGGAAAGGAAGAGGCTCGGAAGATGAAAGGCTGCTCCAGAAGCAAACATTGCAGTGCAACAGAATGCAACGCTGACCTCCCCCGCACCCCCCGAGAGCTCCGGACGCTCGTATCTTACCTTGTAGACATTCTCGGTGATCCGATGCACCTCCTCCGAGCGCGACATGACGGTGCCGGGGGCTCCGGGAAGCACCATAGACCAAGGCAGGGGGCGCAGAGCTCAAGCCGAGAGCAGCGCGGGAGAAACCAGGAACGCTGCAGCTAAGATCCCGAGTACGTTGCAGCGCGGCAGGGAAAGGCGCCGACGCTTTTATACCGCCTCCCAGAAGCCAGGCTCATCCCACGGCAAGCCGCCTCCGCCTCCGCCCGCCCCCGGCCCCGCCTGCTCTTGTATTGCTCTGCCCTGGCGGCAGCCTCTAGCAGCGCAGCCTGGGGAAGGCGGGGAATGGGGAAGGAAGGCGGGTGGTGGGTGGGAGCGAGAGGCAGGACTGGGGCAGCGAAGGGGCCGCGGGGAAGGACGGGCGGGAATCGCGGCTGCCGGGTGTTGCTGGCGCAAAGCACACACATTCAGCCACGCATTGCTTGCATCCAGGGCAACAGCCGTCTGCTTCCCAGTCCACGCATGTCGGCGTGTCGTCGTCCCCGCCCGCTTCTAACCCAGCAGGGAGAAGGGCAACTCTGCCCTCACGCGCGATGCCTCACTCAGACACGCGCCCACCCACACGTGGGCGAGGAAGGGACAGGAGAGAGGAGAAGCTGGCTCTGCCCCGACGCCCCCGCGCACTTACTTAATGGAGAAAGCAATGTTTACGGTCAGGTTATGTACTGGGACCACCTCAGAGAGGCACGCCAGCACTTAACTCGCTTTCTTCCCCTACCCCACCCCAACTCTCTTTCTCTCGCATGTGTTCACACATGGCGGCGGCGGCGGCAGCAGCCATTGTTTTCTGCCAGCCCCCGCCGGCTTCCAGGTACACTGCTAAGGACCGATCCGCGGAGAAATTAAAGACAATAAAAGGGACCGGGGGGGGGGGGGGAGACAAGGATTACAGATCACACACTTTCCTCAGCGAATACAAAGGACACGGGGTGGCGCCCACCTTCCGGGCGGCGGTGGCAGGCAGGCAGCCCACGTTCACCATAGTCTCCTCCTGCTTCGAATACCTCTTCACCCAGACAGCATAGGCTTAGGTGAGCTGTAGGCACGCGCTACCTTTTACCACGACCTCCTAGGTAGAAAGAGGGCTTAATTGGTAACCCCTGCGCATAAGGAGGACTTAATTACTACCCCTTGCACATAAAGAGGACGACTTAATTTGAAACAGGGCTCAGCAGGGTTGAGTCCTCCCCTCCCCAAGGTAATAATATTGAACAACAATAGTTCTCTTTACATGTGCAGAGAGTTTCTCCCTCCTGAGTAGCACATATTTTCTACAACACCAGTGGTTAGGGTTAAAAGGCATAATTTAAAAGGCCGAGACCACATAACACCGGTCTTGAAAGGCCTACACTGGCTCCCAGTACGTTTCCAAGTACAGTTCAAAGTGTTGGTGCTGACTTTTAACGCCCTAAATGGCCTCGGTCCAGTATACCTGAAGGAGCATCTCCACCCCCATCATTCAGCCCGGACACTAAGGTCCAACGCCTAGGGCCTTATGGCAGTTCTCTCACTGCGAGAGGCCAAGTTACAGGGAACCAGGCACAGGGCCTTCTCGGTAGTGGCACCCACGCTGTGGAACACCCTCCCATCAGGAAATAAACAACCATCTGACATTTAGAATTAATCTGAAGGCAGCCCTGTTTAGGGAAGTTTTTAATGACTGATGTTTTAATGTATTTATAATCTTTTGTTGAAAGCCTTCCCCCAACCCCTCTTTAGAAATTAAGCTGCACACTCTGCAAGAAGGGGGAGAAACAACTTCGTACTAGCACCTCTCCTTTATGCACACAGGTGCATTTATTAGACCACAGGTGAATGAACATGCCCAATCAGTGATGGGTCATATAGCTCAATAGCACAGCATCTGTTTTGCTTGCAAAAGGTCTCAAGCTCAATCCTTGGCAGTTCCAGGTAGGAATATAGCTCCTTGTCTGAAATCCTGAAGAGTGGTTGCCAATCAATGTATATAACACAGAGCTAAATGACAAATAGACTGACCCAGCATAAGTTAGTTTCCGGTGTTCCTAAATCACAGCTGTAGCCACCAGTAGCACTGCCGTTGCTCTGCTGTGCAAACAAATGCGAATGTATTAATCTTTCACAAGCAAAGCAATATGCTGTGTTACCAACACTATCACCCATACACCTGAACATGAATCCACCACACGTACCATATGTATGTTTCACAAATACAAACACAATACCCAACAGTTCTAACAAGTTATTTGGGTTACAGGTAGGTAGCCGTGTTGGTCTGCCATAGTCGAAACAAAATAAAAAAATTCCTTCCAGTAGCACCTTAGAGACCAACTAAGTTTGTTATTGGTATGAGCTTTCATGTGCATGCACACTTCTTCAGATACGTTATTTGGGGTGTGCTTATTAGACTTATTTCTCCTTTCTCCAAGCTTTCAAATGTTGACAATTCAGGAGGTGGAATCTGCATCTGATCTGGCTGCTTTGCTGTAGCCTCGTTATGGGTTAAAAATCTATGCACCTTAATGCCGGCATCTTCTTTGAGCTGCGGGTTAGATTTTCACATGCAACCTCACTAACACCACCCCCGCTCCTTGGGAAGGCACCGCTGTAAATGTTACTTCCTCTCTTCCTTAATAATTATTTGATAGGCTGTGAAATTGTTGGCATTTAAAGCACTGTCAGAGCTCCTGGTGAAATAAATAAGACAGGCCTGGGTGTAGACTTTGTACAAATACAAATGTACTTCTCTCAACATCACTTGTGATAAATTCACATTTGAAATGCACAGAGGAAGACGCAAATATGGTCAGGACTTCCTTTACAACTAGTCTACAGAGTTCTGCTGAAACTCAGTCTGGTTTACACATTCCTTCCTTTATCAGAAACTGCCCCCACTAATCAAAAATAGCAAAATGCAACTTTGCCACATACAATCTGAGTATGTCCGTAGATCCATGTCACTAGAGCCCTAAGTAACATCAGTGACCAAGAGCACTTTTTACAGTACTCTATTGTCAACACTGGGACGTGGGTGGCGCTGTGGGTTAAACCACTGAGCCTAGGGCTTGCCAATCTGAAGTAAGGCGGTTTGAATCCCTGCGACGGGGTGAGCTCCCGTTGCTCGGTCCCTGCTTCTGCCAACCTAGCAGTTCGAAAGCACGTCAAAGTGCAAGTAGATAAATAGGTACCGCTCCAGTGGGAAGGTAAATGGCGTTTCTGTGTGCTGCTCTGGTTCGCCAGAAGCGGCTTAGTCATGCTGGCCACATGACCCTGAAGCTGTACGCCGGCTCCCTCGGCCAGTAAAGCGAGATGAGCGCCGCAACCCCAGATTCGGTCACGACTGGACCTAATGGTCAGGGGTCCCTTTACCTTTTTATTGTCAACACCACACTGAGGACAGATCCAAACTATACATTTACAGTGGTACCTCAGGTTAAGCACTTAATTCATTCCAGAGGTCCGTACTTAACTTGAAACTGTTCTTAACCTGAAGCACCACTTTAGCTAATGGGGCCTCCTGCTGCCGCCACGTCGCCGGAGCCCGATTTCTGTTCTTATCCTGAAGCAAAGTTCTTAACCTGAAGCACTATTTCTAAGTTAGCGGAGTGTGTAACCTGAAGCGTATGTAACCCGAGGTACCACTGTATATCACATCCAGCACACATTTAAAGCACATTACTTCCCCCAAATAATCCTGAGAACTATAATTTGTCCAGGATGCTGGGAATTACAACTCTGTGAGGGAGTAACAACAGTTCCTAGGATTCTTTGGGGGGAAGTCATGTGCTTTAAACGTGCTTTGAAAGTGTTTTAAATGTACAGTGGGCAGCACCGCACATTCAGTAGTTTGACAAACAGACAGACTGATGCTACCTCTACCAGTGGCAGCTGGTAGATTTTGGCACTGGTGGGCAAATGGCTATTTTCCAATACAATATTGTGAGCATTCTCTGGCAAGCTAGGCATCTCTGATCTAGTTCAATGGAAACTTCCCAGTGGGTCTTACTCAGCATGGATATTTTATATCCTTCTTCAGAATTGGAGGCAGAAGTGGTCTACCTATAATTTCTAAATCACACATGGTTAACAAACCTGAGAGTTAAAAAAAACACCCTTGGGTATGTTAATTATCCTTTTGCTTTTGGAAGAGGTTGTTTAGGCTAAAGGTGGAAACAAACCTTTATTTTATCCATCAGATCCTACCAGACAGGTGCAAAAAAATACCCTAAGAATTAAATAATTATGAGCTCAGGAATTTGTTTTGAGTACCAGAACCGAAATGAGTTCACAGTACATGTGGCAAAAAAATCCACCCCTATTACCCCTTTTCCACTCTCCACCCTCCAGTTTTCCTTATTTCAGTAGTATAGTTGGGGAGCAATCCACTTTTTTGCTGCCATTGTTAAACAACTGGGAGAGAGAAATCCTTGCTGATCTACTTTAAACCGCCCAGATTTAAATCTACCAGTAAATTCCAGTGTACCTTCTGCCACACAGCCCTACCTTACGTAGGTCATTAAGGAACATCATAACCTGTCCTTTTAAAATTGAACACTGATTCTCAGGATGTTAACAAATAAGGACAATGAAAACAGGGCATTTGAACGTTAGAAAGAATGTACATTTGGAAAAATATTTTCCCCCTCTTTTAAACAGACTTCTGAGGGTCCAGACCACTAGCAGCTAAATATGACTATTACAGTGAGACTTTGAGGGGTGATTAGCACATCCTTAAGAACATAAGCATGGCCTAGCTGAATCAGACTGAAGGTCCATCTAGATTAGATTACCATCTGGTCAATATTTTACAGGCCTGCTTGGTTTTCACAGCGTTGAGGTTAGTAAAGCACTCCCAGACAGTTAAGCCCACTCAAATTAGGCTATGGGGTACGGCGCTCATCTGCACTTTCAGGCCGAGGGGGCCAGTGTTTGTCTGCAGACAGCTTTCCGGGCTATGTGGCCAGCAGGACTAAACCGCTTCTGGCACAATTGGACACCATGACAGAGGCCAGAGTGCATGGAAACACAGTTTACCTTCCCGCTGCAGTGGTACCTATTTATCTACTTGTGCTGGTATGTTTTTGAACTGCTAGGTGGGTAGGAGCTGGGACAAAGCAACAGGAGCTCACCTGAACCAGGCAATGAAGAACCAGTAAACTTGAGTCAGCCCTGGTCCAGGTAATGTCTCTTATAGTTGCCCTGCCAGCAATAGCATTGCCATGCTGCTATACAGTAATAATAATAATTCTAAAATAATATTAGCCCTTGGGGGAAGGGCTGTGGCTTAGTGCTTTGCATGCAGTAATTCCCAGATTTAATTCCTGGCATCTCCAGTTGGTGCTGGAAATATTATTTGTCTATACCCATGGAGAGCTACTACCGGTCAGTATAGACAATACTGACAAAGACATAGCTTTCTATGTTTCTAATAGAGTCCTAATGGTGAATTGAGTCTGGACAGTCCTCTCCATCAGCAGAGCATGATTTCAGGTTTTTATGTGAGTGGAGGCATTTTAGTGGGAATGCGGCAGCCAGACTGGTGACTGGGAGTGGCTGCCAAGACCATTTCACCGGTCCTGAAAGAATTACGTACATTGTCTCCCAGTATGTTTCCGAGCACAATTCAAAGTGTTGGTGCTGACCTTTAAAGCCCTAAACGGCCTCTGCCCAGTATACCTGAAGGAGCATCTCCACCCCCATCGTTCAGCCCAGACACTGAGGTCCAGCTCCGAGGGCCTTCTGGCAGTTCTCTCACTGCGAGAAGAGAGGTTACAGGGAACCAGGCAGAGGGCCTTCTCGGTAGTGGCGCCCACCCTGGGGAACACCCTCCCATCAGGTGTCAAGGAAATAAACATCTGACTTTTAGAAGGCATCTGAAGGCAGCTCTGTTTAGGGAAGTTTTTAATGTTTGAAGTTTTATTCTGTTTTTAGTGTTCTGTTGGGAGGCACCCAGAGTGGCTGGGGAAACTCAGCCAGATGGGTGAGGTATAAATAATAAAATCATTATTACAGTGGTACCTCGGGTTACAAACACCTCGGGTTACAAACACTTCGGGTTACAGACTCTGCTAACCCCGAAGTGGTACCTCGGATTAAGAACTTTACCACAGGATGAGAACAGAAATCGCATGCTGGCAGCGTGGTGGCAACGGGAGGCACCATTAGCTAAAGTGGTACCTCAGGTTAAGAACAGTTTCAGGTTAAGAATGGACCTCCGGAACGAATTAAGTTTGTAACCAGAGGTACCACTGTATTATACTATTATTATTCAATTTTATACAATTTTACATATTGGGGAAAACTATAATAAAAATTAAAGAAAACTAAAAGGATTACATTGCAAAAAAGCAGTATATACAACAAACAAACAGTTTTATCTATGCAGTACCTATTTCAGTCTTCCCATTCTTGTGCTTATGTAGCCAAAACTGAGCCACCAATGCACAAGAGGGAAGCACCAGAAAACCTGTGATAACAGATGAAAAATCTGAAGAAGACAAACAGCCTCATATAATAATTCAGTGACACAAAATGTTGAGAGACAGGGCTGGTGGCCATTGATACCCGCATAGGAGGGCCGAATAGATTTAAATGGCCTGGAGCAGAAGGGCAGAGACACATAAGGTGTTTGCAGACTGTCTCTATTTTCAGGCCAGAGGGATTCAGTCATCTCCCGACAAATCCAGGATATGCAATTAAAGATGATTGGAACTTACTGCAAAACAAACCTGCTTCTCCAAAAGACCAGACTCTTTGCAATAAGGAAAGTGATGGGGAAATGCACTGGAAAGTTTAGGGTAACACTTGCTTTGAAGCAGCAGCATCTAATCTCCTCACAAACAAATCAGGATGAATGCTCATTCAAGACGGTTGTCTAGACATCCCCACAGAAAGATGACATCTACCCATAGATATCAATGGGGGGAAAGTAATTTAATGGAATTGGGATTAAACACAAGTATATATACTGCCTAAAAAAAACCAAAGGGGGGGGGGACAAGCCCCCACACTGCCCAATGAGGGCTGATCATGCTTGTTAGGGCGTGAAATACTGGCTGATGGGAAAACCCAAAAAGGAGGTGGGATGGAATGGAATGGCTTAGGAACCCTAAACAGAAACCCTCCACATGGCAACGTTTTGTCGCAGAGCCCCAATTGTACCTTCTATTAAGCATAGCTGTTTCTCATAAATATTTGTATATGGGTTAAAATAGGGATCTGGAGCTAAATGGAACCCACAATTATCCAAACTATGATGAGACAGCTTGGATGAGCAGTTCTCAACCTGTGGGTCCCCAGATGTTGTTGGACTACAACTCCCATCATCCCTGAGCTCTGGCCTTGCTAGCTAGGGGTGATGGGAGTTGTAGTTCAACAACATCTGGGGACCCACAGGTTGAGAAAGGCTGGCTTGGATGTACACAGTGTTGCCTCTGCATGCTAGTGATCAGTTCATTAGTCTGAAACACAGGTGAATGAGTTAAGCGCCAGTCCCAATATAGTAGATCCTTAGAGACAGGAGATTTTTACCTACCCTCTCCGTTGTTTTTCCTGATAGGAGTCTTTGTCCTACTGAATAACTGTTGAAAAGAAGCATGATTATGATCAAATAAACTCTGAGCCAGTTTACAAGCCGGAGTGGGGGGGGGGGAATGCTATTTGTCCCCATTTCTTCACAGAGAATTTGTCGTGAAACATAAACCTAAAAGTCAGGCTAGCTGGCTAGAATTCACTTATTTGTTTATTCATTTTGCCTATATAACAGGAATTATATACCACTTAATCATCAAAAGCCGCTAAGAGATTTGCATAAAACAATATAGAACGTTAATTAAAAAGGACCAATAAAATCAAACATTAAAAAGGAGTTGACCTAAAATTTATCAGAATATAAGTAAAACAAGTAGCTTTAAAAAACAAATATACGTAAAAAAATAGAAATGCATTCAAAAATTACATGTTTGGGTAGGCTTGCCTAAACAAAGATTTCAGCAGCCAACAAAAGCTATACAGTGAAGGTGCTTCCCTAATACTAATTTATTGCATGTTGCCTAGAGAATAAATCTAAATAAATAAATAAATAAATAAATAAATAGCTAGCATGTAATAGAATCCCTTAGGATGCTTCCTTACACAGGACTTGTCAGCCACAAGCCACAAGGAAGCTGCGATTATTATCACGCTTATTTGCAAAACTAGAGTCTGGAAGGATCAGTACCGATAGCACTGTCCAACCGAATGAGGAATGCAGAAAGTCTGCAAGGTGTTTGTTTTCCTTAAGGTACCTTTCATCTCACTACATACAGCAGTGCAGTAATTAAGCTGGATATGCTGTGGTCTGGATGCATCTGTAACTGAAGGGTATTATTACCTCTTGTCATCTTCATCTTGCAATTCTTAAAGCCTGTTAGGTGTTTACTCACAGAAGATGCAGCAGCAGCTTCCTTCAGCCGGGATCATGGGGGGTGCAGAGCCCCCCCCCCCCACAGACATTGCCGGTGTTTCTTGACTAAGCTTCCCTAATGCTATTATACTGCTTATACAAGAAGATGGCTCATGAGAGCTCATACTCATGGTTATCAAAGCTGATTCATATGGTATGAATTGGCTGTTAAATAGTATTGGCACCAAGAGTCATAGACCCAGAGCTAACCTCTTAGTTACTTCCTGTGTGAGACTTTTCTTTTGAGTGAAAACAACAATTCTCCAGAACAATTTAGCATTCATTGGATTCTCACTGCCAAATGCAATTCACTTTTCTCCAATAAAAGTATGCCCCCGGTTGTATAGGGACTCTGCTCACATACATCATATTCTTGTGAATGGTTCAGTATATGTCCAGATCAATCACAGACCAATCGGAATTCAGAAGTCTTCATAAATCAAGACTTGGGGGGGGGGGTGCTGACTTGAAGCTTCTGGGCTTAGAATATTAAAGGTAAAGGACCTCTGACAGTTAAGGCCAGTCGTGAATGACTCTGGGGCTGTGGTGCTCATCTTGTTTTACTGGCCGAGGGAGCCAACGTTTGTCCGCAGACAGTTTTTCCAGGTCATGTGGCCAGCATGACTAAGCCGCTTCTGGCGAAACCAGAGCAGGGCACTGAAACACTATTTACCTTCCCACTGGAGTGGTACCTATTTATCTACTTGCACTTTGACGTGCTTTCGAATATAGTGACTGATATTAGCAATGTTCATTTGTGGATTAGGGATTCTTAGTGTAGGCAATTGGGGATGTCTAAGTCTATTAGAAAAAAAGACAGAAGGATAAGACAGAGGCCTGAGATTATGTTAGCGTTTATAATCTAATGGCTTTGATTAAAATAAATCCTACTAGGTTGCTTTAATTAGTTGAGACTTAGTTTGAAGAAGGTATGTGGTATGTCCTCCACCTTAAGAGAACATCCCTGGACCCTGAACTGATAAACAAATATTGTCCAGTGGTTATATTCCCTTTTAGGGTAAGATGCTTGAGAGATGGTGGTTCATCTTCAGGCATGTTTGGAGGAAACTGATTATCAGGGTTAATACACCATTGGTTGATGACATCTGTTGGGAGAAAGGAGGAATGAGCATGACCCTGCTCATTCTCCTTGACCTCCCAGCTGTTTTCAATACCATTAAACACCATATCCTTCTGGAGCTGTTCAGGTAGGTGGGATCGGGGGGGGGGGGGGGGCACTGTACTTCAGTGGTTCTGTTCCTACCTCCAGGGGCATTTCCAGAAAGCAGTTATGGGTGGAGGGGTAATTGTTTTGTCCTGTGGTATCCAACATGGTTCCAGTTTGTCCCCTACCCTAGCTAATTTCACATCTATGTGAAACCACTTGGGAACATCATCAGGATATTTTAAGATGAGTGCTACCAATATGTGTATGACATCAACCTCTCTCTATCTGTTCCATCTGAATCAGGAGAGGCAGTTGTGATGCTAGATCAGAGCTTGGAAGTGGTAAATAGCTGGATGTGAGCCAAAAAATGGAAACTGAATTCTGAAAAGGCCAAGGTGTTCTATGTCCCAAGTTATTGAGTCTGGGAGATGGCCTGCTCTGGGCAGAATTGCATTTGCCTGGAAGGAACAGGTTCATAGCTTGGGGATGCTGCTCAGTCAGACATTGTCACTGGAGGCTCAGATAGCCTTGGTGGCTAGGAGTGCCTACTTTCAGCTACAGCTATGGCTGTTCTTGGACAGAGATGAATCGCTCACTCTACTCCACACTCCAGTAACCTCTAGATTGGACTACTGCAATATGCTCTGAGTGGGGCTGCCCTTGAAGACAGTTTGGAAACTTCAGCTGGTCCACAATGCAGCAGCCAGATTACTAGCTGGGGTCCCATTTATAACACCCCCCCCCCCATTTTAAAACATCTACATTGGCAGCTAGTACATTTTCAAGCCTAATTCAAGATGCTCACATTAGTGCTGAAAGCCCTAAATGACTTCAACCTCAAATATCTGAAAAACCTGTGAAGAAATCCTGCTTATTTTAATTATGTTTTAATGGTTATTGTGTAAGGTTGTACACTGTAATATATTTAATGTGGGAGGATTTCTGTGTGGCCTGGTGAGGGTTACTTTAATGGCCACGGGCCTTAACTGACAGCTTTGAGGAAAGGTTGGTAAGCAAAAGGAGGCAAGAAGCTAGGTGTATTTTGATTGGTGGGTGCAGGCTCATAATTTTATGCTTGACAGTATAATTGGCTGGATCTGGAGTGGGGGGGGGGCAGAAGTGTATATGACCAGGTGCTGATGAGCAGAGGAGAGTGGGGGTTAGGTTGGGTTAGCTGGTTGAGAAAGTTGGAGTTGTTGGTGCTTGGTGTTCATGGAGTCATGCAGAAGAAGACAGCAGAGGAAGAGGAGGAGGAGGAGACAACAAAAACAACAACAACAATTGAACAGCACTGAGGAGAGAAATTGGAAGCAGCTTTGAATATTGGTCTTTGGTGACTGGTAGGAGTACCAGAGAGAAGATTTCCAGGGCAGTACATCAAGACAAACCTGTGTTTCAATAGTGAATCATTCCATTACTTTATCTGTTTTTATAATTGTGTTTTCTATTGCTGTAACCTGCCCTGGGACCTTATGGTGGGGGGGGGGAGGAAATCTATATTTATTTATCTATAATGAGATTTCTTACCTGCCCTTCACCACAACATCAGGGTGAAGATCTTAAAAAGATAGCTAGAAGTGTGCCATAGGAATTGGTAGAACTAAAGAAACTATAACTTAATTTTTTTTAGTAAGTTATGATTTTGGAAGAGAAACCATGGAGGACACCTTAACTTAATCTGCATGAGCTGCTGGAGGAACAGTGCCAGTCAGAGTAAGCCAGCAATGGGGAAGCTGTGACGCCCTCAGATGTTGTTGCTGTCATGGCTCTTACCCAACACACACAGACAGAGGCTCTGATGGATCTTTACTCAGGCATTTAACGATACAGGCTCAACAGCAGGCACAGTGCTCAGGAGTCACAGCAAAGATGTCCCAACAAGTTTTTCCACCCCTCCTGCCAAGCTTTCAAATATGAGGAATGGAAAGCTCACTTGTGAGACACTCTTGCCTGGTGGGGAAAATTGGGATTGCAAGCATGGGCTCTGTCAGGGCAAAGTGGGTGTGTTCCCATCTATGAAGGTGGTGCCTGGTTTTAAGAAACAAGACTGCACTCTCCTGCTCAGGCTCTTGCTCCTTTACAACTGCATCGTGTTTAGTCTCCTCCCTCAGTCAATCAAACCCCTCTCCAGCTCCACTGAGGCTTTCTGCTCCACAGGAAACTTGTGGGGGGGAGAGTTAGTACCTCTGCTTCCCCTTCAAAAGCAACTGAAGGAGTGGTGGAAAGGGGCAATCTCCCCTCTTCTGTTTTCCCCTCGTCCTCTGTCAGAGGCCATCCATCCAAGCCCAGTCCTGAGAGTGTTGTAGGACTAATGAGATCTGGATCGCAACTCCCATTGTTCCTCAGTGTGGTCCATACAAGCAGAGACTGGTGGAAGAGAAGAAGTCTAACAAATCTGCCGGGCCACAAGAGTAGGAATACTGGGCTTGATGGACAAATAGTCCAAGCTGGTATAAAGCATCTTCCTCAGTGGTAAGAGACATGGGTTCAAGAGATGACAACTAGAAAACCTTGGCCTGCTTTTGCTTTACAAGCAAGCAGAGAAAGCCAGGAGTAAGGGAAGGGAAAGATGAGCTGAAAGGTTACAATATATTATTAGGCCAGTGAAAACTACTAATACTATTCAGCATAAACTGATAGCAAAAAATGTTACCTTATGACAAGGGAGGGACATACCGGTATTTAACTCCACTTGGGGACATGAACTCATATTTACCCAGGAATTCTAGGAAATCTGACTTTTGTGTGTGTGTTTCTGGAAAGAAAGGGAAAAAATGTGAAAATTATTGATTTCTATCTGACTATAGCCCCGAGTCTTTGGTTCATGTGAATCAAAAATACCTTCTTTCACAGGGTTGACCCTACATTGGGAGGAGTGGGGAAGCCATGGCAGGCAGCTGGTTTTGGTTGTTATGAAAGGACAGCAATTAAAAAATAATTCTTATTACTGTTAGGAAGTAGGGGAGTCACCTGCGGGATTTTCTGCCAAAATAACTGGGCTGACCCTGAGCACTATACTTCTTGACTTGGGGGGAAACAGATTCCATTTGTTGCTGCGCCTCAGACAGCACAATGTCTTAATCTAGCATGAGGGTCTGTCAGATGACTTGACTTAAAATGTTAGCAGTAGTTTGCATTGGAAAAGATGCACAAGGTTCTAAAGTGTGGTCCCCAAATCTTTGGCAAAAAAGGACAAAAATGCTATGTTTGCTGTTTTCAGAAATAACCCATGGAGGGAGAGGCAGATAATTATTTTTAACTGAATATTCTCATGGAGGGAGGGGACGTGTTGAGAGTATGCCACTCTCTGTTTGATGACTTTAAGTTCCAGATTTAATTAATATCCCTTGAGAAAGCCAAGACAAAGATTTCGGATCAGAGGGAAGCTGTGCATGAATCTCTGTCATATTATATTTAGGGGTGTTATGTAAGATATTCTTCACTACGTCATGGGTGTGCATGGCCAGGGGAGGGTGTTAGTGGCGGATGCTTGCATTTAATTTCAGAGTGACAGCCTACCAATTCAAACAAGCTGTTCCTCTGGCAAGAGAGATAAAAGGATTTGCAATAATTTCCCATAATAAAGCTGGTCCTTTGGGATGCTTCTCATAGTAGAATCTCTAGCATCAGGAGCGCTACCTTCTAAACACTTTCTTATCTCGCCACCAATACGGAAAGTGTTTTTCTTACTATTTCCTGATGGTGCTTTACAATATCTTTCCTGTCTAAAACTTAAAAGGCGGGGAATTCCATCCTTAGATTTCAGGTTAACAGGCTACCTCTGTTCTTTTAATTCTCACTGATATTATTTTATCCCCTGTTGTTAACCCCCAAGATTGAGAACAGCAGGAATCACATTGGCCGTAATGTGTCTGGGAAGATCTCAGCTAGTCTCTTGCTTCATAAAGCTTTGTTCTGCCTAAAGCGCCTTGGCTGATCCAGAAATAGGATCTATTGTGCAAGCTGGCTGAGTGCTTTTGGGGTGTGGCATTGCACTCATGGTAAATACATCTTTGCCTCATGCCACAACATTTTCTTTTGTTTCCCCTGATTGTCCTTTTCTTCCTCTTCAAATTATTCTACAAACGCCAGGCTGCTTATGCACCATAAATAGGGTCACTGCAATGTAGCTTCATTGCCGCACTCCATTTTCTTCGACTTCCTTCAATCACTTTAAAATTGCTTATTTGCAAACAAGGTTTCGAAAGAGTCACTGAAAAGGTGTAACCTCGGTTTCCAGGAGATAAGCAAGTAAACAAAGGATGAGGAGGCTTCAGGAACCAATGTGTGTATATGCTTGGTGGTGGTGGGTAAATAAATAAAATGTATCCAAAATGGGAGTGAAGGCAGCAAATCAACAATTTTATTGGATGGGGAGGCTCTCACTGGTCCAAAGGAAATGTCCAGAACCAGAAGGCTTTCCTTAAAGTCCTACACTAGCTTCCTGCCCATTCCCATCTCGAGCATTTCCTCACCCTTTCCTTCCCTACCTTCAATACTGATGCTAATATATTCTGATGCATCCCTGCCCAAAGCTCTTCTACACCCTAATACATCTCTGCCCTTTCTCCCTTATGTCTGGGGGTACCTCATCTCTCTTACTTCTTTGTTCCTTCTAATCCCTAATCAAAACCCACCTCTTTTGCAAACCCCTACTTCCTATGACCTACTGCAGGGGCTGGAGAACCTGTGGCTCGCCACATGTTGCTGAACTGCAACTCCCATCATCAGGGACTAAGAGGAGTTCAACAGCAACTGGAGGGGGTCACCTTGGCTACCCCTGCCCTGCTGTAACTGACCCTCTAAGTACACATAACTGAAATTATTTTTCTCTTTGCCCTGGCCTTCATTGCTATCTCTCCTGTGCTGAATTTTAGAGTGTAAGTAAGGCAATCGGTGGATTAGATAGAGGAACTGACTTGGGATTTAGGACATTTGGGGATCAATTATACGTTCATCCAAAATGATGGTAACTCCTTTAATGAAGACGGTCTTTGTTTTGGCCACCTGTGATCTCTTGCAACCCAGTACTGAAATAATAGCCTTGTAGTACCCATACACTATCAAACATTTGTGCTCTCCCCTCTTGCCCTGTTAGGATCTCAGAGTGCCTCTAGGAGTGCTCTTATGGGAGCATCTGTTACCAAGACAAATACAGACAGAGATAACAGAGCCATTCTCTGTTATTATACTTTGTGCTTCCACACCAGAGGCACCATGCTTCCCTGGCAGCAAAAGGTTCTGAGTTATGTCCCTGGCATCTCCAAATAAAGAAACACAAGGTGCAGGGTTAGGACCAAGATTTTAGAGAGGTGCTGCAAATTAGAGACAAAACTGGCAGTGACCAATGGGCCGATTCAATATAATGCAATGTCACGTGTTCATATCAACTGGATTGTTAAAAAGTGTTTTGATTTGAGATGGGATGAGCTATATTGCAAAGAACTCCTGAACAGCAGGAGATTATGGATTGTTACAAAATGCAACTTATCTTTAATTGAAGGAGCTGTTCAAAACCAACTATAAGGTTAACTAATACATTTGCTGGTGTAGGACCCGAAAATATACTAATATTATCAAGATGAGCAGGTGACAGCAAAGGTTGCAATATTTTTAGCTGGGGCAATTAGAATAAGATCCACTATTTGACTACTGATTCAAAACCCTAAAATGTATTTTATATAATTGACTTTTTATTTCTATTCTTTGTATATCATATTGTTGTTTTATTGCTATGACTGATGGCTGAAGCAAATAAAGATTCATTCAACCAATCAATATTTAATAGATATCAATCTTTTCTTGCCTGTACATCCCTTGCAATATACCGTATTTTTTGCTCTATAAGACTCACTTTTTCCCTTCTAAAAAGTAAGGAGAAATGTGTGTGTGTCTTATGGAGCGAATGCAGGCTGCACAGCTATTCCAGAAGCCAGAACAGCAAGAGGGATTGCTGCTTTCACTGCGCAGTGATCCCTTTTGCTGTTCTGGCTTCTGAGATTCAGAATATTTTTTTTCTTGTTTTCCTCCTCCAAAAACTAGGTGCTTCTTGTGGTCTGGTGCATCTTTTAGAGCGAAAAATACGGTAGTTCATATAACAAATACTTAAGAGTTAGTTTGAAAAGTTCCTTCGTCGCCCTGCAATTTAAGGTAGTAATAGCATAAAAGTAGACTATTAAGATACTGCATTCATTGTACACTGAATGCAAAACAAAACAAAACATTGACCAGTATAAGAATTACCGTATTTTTTGCTCTATAAGACTCACTTTTTCCCTCCTAAAAAGTAAGGGGAAATGTGTGTGCGTCTTATGGAGCGAATGCAGGCTGTGCAGCTATACCAGAAGCCAGAACAGCAAGAGGGATTGCTGCTTTCACTGCGCAGCAATCTCTCTTGCTGTTCTGGCTTCTGAGATTCAGAATATTTTTTTTCTTGTTTTCCTCCTCCAAAAACTAGGTGCGTCTTGTGGTCTGGTGCGTCTTATAGAGCGAAAAATACGGTAGCTACCATAAACAGAAATGTTTAATGTAATAATAATAAAAATAAAGTAAATAATAATTTTGGGCCCTTTTCATGACACTCATAATCAGCTGCCCGAGGCCCTGCACATCTTGTAGCTATTTTTTATATATAAACAACCTAACTCATAGAATCATAGAATCATAGAGTTGGAAGAGACTACAAGGGCCATCGAGTCCAACCAGCTATGCTATTGTTGAGACAGATATAAAGCTGTAGGGAAAACAAAATATACACTCCACCACGTGGTGGAAACAGCGAGTGCAAAGAAAATGTAGTATCCAAACCAGCATGCCACACTCATCATTTGCACGTTGGGTGGAATTGCAATCTATGTTTCACTGCAACTGTTGGAGCAAGTTAACGCACAGAAAGGTCCCTGGGCAAATTGTGCCTCCTCACCAGCTAACTCCTTGTCACTCAGAAAGAGAACAGTGCTGATTTGACCTGACCACATGTAGCCTCTGTGTAGCACAGATCTTGGTCAGGGAAAGGAAAAGCTTTATTGTTTATGAAGGAGAGAAGAAGGGAGGGCTGGACTGGGTGCCTGTAAAATGTTTCAGCCAGGGGACTGCTAAACTTCACCGGCTGAAATCACTCTTTCTGAAATCCACTGAGGGGAAGTTTAAAGCTATCCTAGACTTGGCATAGCAATCCCTATTGGCTTGGAGCTGCGGAGCCCAGAAATCTGCCCTTCCTGCAATGCATGCCAGCTGCTCTAGCAGCATCTCTGCTACCGCCTGTTGGAGTTCCCGATTGCAATGTGCCCCGAGAGTGCTGAAGAGCCCCATGCTTTGGACTTTGGTAGAAGCTGGGGCATTTTAGGCTAAAATACACTTGTGTACTGTTATCCATATTGTGAAACGCTTGTTGATTAATATTTATCAGCTGAGTAACTATCATACGTTAGGAGTGGGTGTGCCGTATTTTTCCGAGTATAAGACTAGGTGTTTTTTTTACTGAAAAATAATGTTTAAAATAGGGGGTCGTCTTATACAAGGATCGTGCCTAGGGGGGACATTATTGGTGTCTGCTCAGCAACTCTGGGCAATCTCGCCCCACTTTTCTTAATTTTTAGCCCTCAAAAATAGGGGGTGTCTTATACATGGGGGTGTGTTATACCCGGAAAAGTACAGTATATTGTGGGGAGGCTGATACTGAGACATCCAAATAGGAGTCCAAGGGTGGGTTTTTTTTGGGGGGGGGGGGTGGAGGCTTGAGCCATAACTTAATATAAGAATATCCATAGCTGTCAACATTTCCCGTTTTTTAAGGGAAATTCCTTTATTCAAAATAGGATTCCTCACAAGAAAAGGGAAAAGCTGACAGCTATGAGAATATTCCTTTGACACTGAACCCAGTCCTGGGTTCTGACACAAGGCTGACACAGGTATAGCGTGGAAACAGACCTTGGTTACCTGTTAGAGAGAGAGAGAGAGAGAGAGAGAGAGAGAGAGAGAGAGAGAGAGAAATGTTTTATTTAGAGATGATCTATCAAGTTATGCAAGCAGCATCAAAACGGCGGTGGTTAAAAACAACTCCTAGGGAGAAGCTACACGCTGTACTTCCTGGAGAATTCCTGCCACAGGTTTCAACTTCCCCTCCTCCTCTCCACAAATCCCTAGGGTATTTTCTATTGGGAGAAAAAGAAATTATAATGCATTGGCTCACAGCACAGTAGCATCCGCCCCCAGCTGCCACTGGGGTGGAGTGGAGTTACTGTAGCAACACACCACATTATATAATCCACCCAATTTAACTGCAGGTGTGTGTGTGTGTGTGTGTGTGTGTGTGTGTGTGTGTGTGAGAGAGAGAGAGAGAGAGAGAGAGAGAGAGGTCTGTGTTGCATGTGTGCACTTCTTTAACAGTTTAATTAGTCTCGTTCCTCTGCAATTTATGACACTGGTGTCATGCTTTATCTCTCATGCATTTGCTCATTATTGCACATAAGCCATTTTGTGAGCTATTTAAGATTCAAAAAGAGAAATAGGGCTGGATTTCTTGAAAAAAATTAGGGTGCCATACAAATCTCTCTCACCTTTCCATAAAAATTTTGATTCAACCCATTTCTAAAGGTTTTCAGTGACGGAGACATTGCACTAAGGATGCAGCACTGTGGCTGATGACTTTGGCAGACTGGTTTAATGGACATTCATGCTGATTTGTTTGCAGGGAGATTAGTTGAAGTTGGTTATTTAGAAGTATCCACTCCCATTTGTTCATGGAAAGGCTAGACTTTGTGTCAAAACAAGTGTTAAAACCACATGTAGCTGGATGGTTTCGTGGGAGCCGATTGAAACTAAATCCTTCGAAGACAGAGGTCCTATGGCTAGGTCGGGATGGCATGGGGATGAGGGACCAACTCCCTTCTCTTGCGGGGGCCCAATTAGTGCCATTGCCTTCCGTTAAGAGTTTGGGTGTAATCCTTGACGCCTCCCTTTCCATGGATGCGCAAGTTACAGCAACAGCCAAGGCGTCATTTTTCCACCTTCGCCGCATCAAGCAGTTGGTCCCTTACCTTTCCCGCCCCGACCTGGCCACAGTGATCCATACGACGGTCATCTCCAGGCTTGACTACTGTAATTCGCTCTACGCGGGGCTGCCCTTGAAGCTGTCCCAGAAACTCCAGCGGGTACAGAATGCTGCAGCGAGGCTCCTCACGGCGTCTCTGCCATGGGAGCATATTCACCCAGTGCTTTTCAAGCTGCATTGGCTCCCGGTGGAGTACAGGGTCAGATTTAAGGTGCTGCTTTTGACCTTTAAAGCCCTTCGCGGCCTAGGACCCTCGTACCTACGGGACCGCCTCTCTTGGTATGCCCCACGGAGAGTCTCAAGGTCCATAAATAACAACACCCTAGTGGTCCCAGGCCCTAAGGAAGTTAGATTGGCTTCAACCAGAGCCAGGGCCTTTTCAGCTCTGGCTCCAGTCTGGTGGAACGCTCTGCCTCGTGAGACCAGGGCCCTGCAGGATCTGATTTCTTTCCGCAGGGCCTGTAAGACAGAGTTGTTCCGCCTGGCCTTTGGCTTGGAGCCAATTTGATTCCCTCCCTCCCTCTCTTTCTTTTTTCTTTTCCTTCTCCTCCTACAATGAGGCTACATTTTAATATTTTAATGTTCCATTATTTTAATGTTGTATTTTACTTTTGTTTTTAAGTTGTAATCATTCATCTTGTTTTTATTATTGCTTGTAAGCCGCTCTGAGCCCGGCTTTGGCTGGGGAGGGCGGGGTATAAATAAAAAATTATTATTATTATTATTATTATTATTTTGATTGCTTCCCCACCCCCACCCCAATCACTTTCCTTGCCTGAAAAGAAATAGGGTTTGCTGTGCAAAAGCTCCAAATCAGCTTTAAATGCACGCTCTGAATTGTGCCAGGATGTGACTGAACCCCACCCAAAAATGTCAAAAGCCTGGAAAGAAGTCTGAAAGGTGAAAGAGCAACTACAGCGATGAATGCTTTGAAAACACAATTTTGCCCTGTTGCTTACTCATCATCATGACTCTCAATTGTATTGTAGTTCATCTTTCACTTCCTTCATCTTAAACTTATCATCTCCTACTCTCCTTGGTGGGAACACAAACCCCAACTATTACAGCCTTTTGTGAAGGATGGAGTTGAGACAAAGCACACCATTTGCTCTCAAGTATCTTACACATTAAACTACAGAGCCTAAAACTTGCTGATCAGAAGGTCGGCGGTTCGAATCCCCACAATGGGGTGAGCTCCCGTTGCTCGGTCCCTGCTCCTGCCAACCTAGCAGTTTGAAAGCACATCAAAGTGCAAGTAGATAAATAGGTACCGCTCCAGCAGGAAGGTAAAGGGTGTTTCTGTGCGCTTCTCTGGTTCACCAGAAGCGGCTTAGTCATGCTGGCCACATGACCCGGCTCTCTCGGCCAGTAAAGTGAGATGAGCGCCGCAACCCCAGAGTCGGCCACGACTGGACCTAATGGTCAGGGGTCCCTTTATCTTTAAGTATCTTATGCATTACTTTAGTTCCCCTTAAACCTTTCTCACAACCTACCACTGTGCTTCAGGGCCTTACTGCCTTCACCACCAAATAATCCATGAGGTGCTAAAACCATCTATATTTAGGAAGGGAGGTGCAAACAGACCATGGTGACACATTTGAAAGAAGTGACTATGGGGAAAAGACTTACTAAGTCAACAGGATGTCAACAGCCCCACCCACAAACTAGTTCAGCTGGAATACGTGGATTTGAGCCTATTTTGGAAGAGCATAAGAGTCCAGTCCTTAGCCACATCCCTCAAGTGTGTAATGGCCCCTGCATTCAAGTACCCAAATTACCCTGCATGAGCAAAACCTTTAGGCCCCTCCATTTAATATTACAAGCTATGGGGCTAATTCTTTTGTTTGCAAGAACCACTTCCTGCTGGTGCTTCACAAAGAGATCCTTTGCCATCTCTTGCTGCAGTGCCAGGAGCTTATCCTTGCCCCCTAGTCAAGGGCGACAGAAACACAGGTAGTTTCTGCTGGCCTGTACACCAGGAAATGCTTCCATAGGGTGCAGGAGCACCGTGCAAGAGTCTTTTGAGAAGATGGAGAGGACAAGATCACTTAGCTATGGATCCTGGGGTAGCTCAGTTGGTAGAGCACAAGACTCCTAATCTCGGGGTTGTGGGTTCAAGCCCCACATTGGGCAAAGGGTTCCTGCATTGCAGGGGGTTGGACTAGATGCCCCTAGTGGTCCCTTCCAACTCTACAAATCTATGATAAGGGGCAAGGCAGCGTCAACCAGTGGCGTAGCATGGGTTGTCAGCACCCGGGGCAAGGCAAGTAATTTGCGCCCCCCGCTACACTGTCCCTCCCCCAGATAGTCCCTCGCTCTCTCTCCGCACCGCACGCCTGGCACCCTCCCCTCCACAGTGGGTGGCGACCCGGTGGCTCGGATCGGATTCACACAGCCAGCACTGCAGTGAGAGAGAGTGAGTGAGCCAGGTAGGGGCAGAGAGCTGCGAGCGCCCCCCCCAAATGTTGCGCCCGGTGCGGCTGGCCCCCCCTGCACCCCCCACGCTACGCCACTGGCGTCAACTCCCACTCGTTCAGCAGGTGGTTGTGGCTCAGAGTACATTCCAATGAGCCTTTAGATGAGGCCAGTAACAAAAAAAGGACAACGTCACGGGAACCCAAGTAACAATAGCACAGAAGCGAAGATTGAAACATTAGGATGAAAACATATACAAGTATATGTGAATAGAATACAAAATGCAAGTCATGGAAGCTGTGGTCGCTGTATAAACAACAACATAAACACTGTATGAACCATCAGTCTGGGCTGCTCAACCCAACCTGTAGTGCTACCTGAACCTGACTCAGAGGAGGCCCAGATCCCTCCAGGTAAGCCTGATTTGGCTCAGGCCTCGGCTGAATATGGTGCAAAGCCCTCTGTGATATATTCCGCGTGAGGAATATTAACTGTGTGCCGGACCGCCAAGCTGTGCTGCTTATGCTATGGTGTTATATATACATTTAAAAAACTACCCTAGGCCAGATGTACACCCAAACCATCTATTCTGTGTCTCTGCAGCTCTATAGCTACTATTGCCATTTTAGAAGACTTTTATGCTGCTATTGATAAACTCTCATAGGCATTTACAACTCTGAACAATAAAAACAGCACCCAATAAAGCAGACAAATCAAGTCAATAATTTCTCAATACACAGTGGCAGAGTCAGCACAACAAACTGCAAAGCGTCCCTAACACGACGAGCCTGATCCTTACAGAGGAGTGTAACCCCATGTGGAACAGGCAGAACTCCACTACCATTAATCCTGTCTTTTCTGGATTGCAGTGGTGGTAGGTGGTACAATGATTTCTGATGTGTGTAAATAATCAGAAGCAAAAACATCTCGAAAGGGCTTTGCCATTCTTTGCTTCCACCTCCACTGCAACGCCACGTGGCGCAGCTAAACTTAGGCTCACACCCAATAACTTTTTGGTGGATCAGATACTGGTGTTCATTGCTGCAGCAGTTCCTACTGATGCTGGTATGTGCTACTGCAGATCAGAACGTCACCCAGTCCAATAAGAAATGAAGTCCTATACACGGGTTGCATTCACACAGAGCTAAGTGGAATTGAGGCTTCATTGATTAATAGATTGTGTGAAACTGACAATGTTTGGGACTTAGAGTTGTAGTTGTTGGGGTGTGCATTTCCATATACATTTTGAGTTTTGATCATATAAACACAAATACTGTTAGAAAACCCAAAGTGCTTTTTCCAACATTCCTTCCTCAGAAACAGGAGGATACTCTGGGGAGAAACACAAAGCACCGCATAATAACTCTGCTCCCTCCCCATGCCCGCAAAGTATTGCTGCAGGAAGCAGAAATGGTACGGTACCTGCAAGTGTCAGCTGTTTAATGAGATTAACGAGACGACATTAACATCGCGTATCCCTCATGCAGGTGGCTTCCCTACAGAATCCAAAGGCACTGACTGCGCACACAACCTGGATATCTATGGGATTATCAACAGAAGAGAGAGAAAGGTGCTTGCTTTCAAATAAGATTGTCATGGTTTTCAGATCATGGTTTTCTAATGTTGCTCTTTGGGGATCATCCAGATATGCTGGAGTAGGAAACCATTTAATATCTCCTTAACATCCCCTTCCTTAATTCACTTTCCCTGCAAGTGTGTGTGTGTGTGTGTGTGTGTGTGAGAGAGAGAGAGAGAGAGAGGTTCAGAGTCCACTCTCCCCGCCATTATTATCATTTTCATCTGTTCTGTTGTCTGATTTTCTCTGACTCTATAGTAAATATTTATTTCCCATTCCCAGAAGAATAGGCCTGTTTGTTGTCTTGCCTTTGAAGAGTTGTTTCCAAATTAACTTTGATCTTTCTTACCATTTCTTACATTTGACAATGTAAAATAATAATAATTAGGAACAGGTATTGTGTAAATAATTGTTTTCCCAGCTTACCCTGCCAGCTGTAACTTGAAGATAACTTAGCATGTACAAATACATGCTAGCTTGTTTCTCGGTCAGAATGCAATGAAGACAGCAGGCAATTCTGGAGAAATTAAATTGGCATAAGCATAAGTTTGTGCATGAAATACCTTTGGTGTGATGTCAGCAGTTCCCATCAAGGAGACCTTGTGGGCAGAGATAGAATTGAAAAGCAGTCACATAGCGTAAAGGTACATTATGCAGCACACCTTGGTTGTTTACCCCCCTTGCAAATAATTGCAATGCCAACAGTGGCACCCTGTGCATACAAACTACCAATAGATAGGTTGCCTTGAGATCTAACCAGAGATTGAAATGGGGCAGAGGCTCTGTTTAGGTTAATAGGTGGGCAATCAGCTAATAGGGCAGCTACGCCTGGAGCTGTTTGCTAAAGCTAATCTGATCATGTTCATAGGACTGACCCAACCATTAGGCAAAGTGAA
Organism: Podarcis tiliguerta; assembly: GCF_965153285.1. Classification (NCBI taxonomy): domain Eukaryota; kingdom Metazoa; phylum Chordata; class Lepidosauria; order Squamata; family Lacertidae; genus Podarcis; species Podarcis tiliguerta. The sequence goes on along the minus strand of NC_139535.1, from coordinate 93,974,613 downwards.
GCAGATGCTAGGTGTGAATGGAATGGTGGCAAGGCACTGAAGGAAGAGCATTTTGTGTGACCCTCAGCCTACCTAAACCAGCCTTTTTTCTTCATGCACAGTGGAAGACATCAACAGTGCTGAATGAAATAAGATTTCACTGCCAGTGCAGCTGGTTTCTCTACATGGAACGGGGAGGGGAGGGAAATACCTTGTACTGGCGTGTGTGTATGTTTGGGTCATAAAGAATTAAGAAGTATGAAATAGATTCCTGCATTGATTGGAACTGCTTCAATGCAGTAAGCAGTATTATTTGTAAAAAGGTGAAAGGTAAAAGACCCCTGGAGTGTTAAGTCCAGATAAAGGCAACTATGGGCTGCGGCGCTCAACTTCCTTCAGGCCGAGGGAGCCGGCATTTGTCCGCAGACAGCTTTCTGGGTCATGTGGGCAGCATGACTAAACCACTTCTGGTGCAACGGGATACCGTGACAGAAGCCAGAGCGCACAGAAACACCATTTACCTTCCTGCCGCAGTGGTACCTATTTTTCTACTTGCACTGATGCACTGTAGTTCCAGACATTGGCTGGTCACTCCTCTCACCCCTGAACCTTGATATGTTCTGAATTTTTTCGGACACAGCCAGAATTTGAAAAGCACTAGGACAAACAGCTTTGACACCCCCCACCCCCCCCCTCAAAGCTCAACCACTTTTGTGTCTGGATTTTCACTTTTTGAAATATGGCAAACCTAGATTCCTGCATTGCAGGGGACCATGCTGTGTGCCAACCATCCTTTTTGGGGGGGTCACTTCTCTATTGTGACACCTACCATGTGGAAGGCTCCCCCCCGAGGTCAAGTATCAGCTGTGTGTAGGGGGGAAGGTTTCATCCCCAATCAAAGACATATCTGTTGACTCATAATTTCCCACTTCATATTATTAACACTGGTCACCGATTTTACCAGTTTTATTTTTAGCTATGAATATCTATATCACAAACTTATATAAAGGGTAACTCAATTAGCCAAAGCAACATAACAAATAAAATAAAAGCAAAGTACAGTGGTACATCTGGTTATGAACTTACTTCATTCCAGAGGTCTGTTCTTAACCTGAAACCGTTCTTAACCTGAGGTACCACTTTAGCTAATGGGGCCTCCCACTGCTGCCGCCGAGCGATTTCTGTTCTCATCCTGAGGTAAAGTTATTAACCCGAGGTATTACTTCTGGGTTAGCGGAGTCTGTAACCTGAAGTGTTTGTAACCCGAGGTACCACTGTACATTAAAGAAATAGAATAACATCTGACAAGAATGAGATAGAAACCGTTGGTCATTTTCATAGGAAGGCTTGCCAAGATAATCAAGTCTTAACTTGGCACCTAAAATTCATTAAAGAAGACACCAACTTAATTTCATTAGGTAGAGTGTTCCATAATGCCTGTGCCACCACACTAGTTGCCCAACTTCTTGTTTTCCAACACTGCCAGGCAGTGTCGAATGTGCCTCAGTGGAAATATGGAAAAAGATTGAGCAGGGATATAGAGACCGGGTGTAAAGCAGATTGGCACAGCTTGGCTTATTATTATATTTTATCATTATGTGAACTGCTCTGGTGTTTCTTTGTAAATTAAAAGCAGCATAGAAACATTTTTAATAAACACTCTTGCGTGTGAATGTGGGGAGTGTCTGCTGGTTGTTCTGCTCAGCTGTGCATTGACTATACTGCAGTGTTTTTGAACCAGCAGCTGTGCTTTTGGATCAAAGGCACGGTATTGGCACAATAAGGTGATTGGGAGTGGGCGGGCCAGCTAGATGCTCCTCCCTCACATGCTATGCCAGGTATCATACAGCTGCACGTCTGTGATGCCAGAACTGCATTCCTGTAGCAGCGCAAGCTGCCGGTGTCAAAGCTGTATGGTTGCAAGAGTGCTTAGCTTAGCAAGCTATTCCTTGACATAAGACTGAGTTATTAATGGTCCATGTTTCCTTATGTCTGATGTTTGACCAAACACTTACCCAGTAGTAGTCAGCCCTGTAACCCACCTTGGGGTGAGAGAGAAGAAGACGAAGAAGAAGAAGAAGAAGAAGAAGGAGGAGGAGGAGGAGGAGGAGGAGGAGGAGGAGGAGGAGGAGGAGGAGTTTGGATTTGATATCCTGCTTTATCACTACCCTAAGGAGTCTCAAAGCGGCTAACATTCTCCTTTTCCTTCCTCCCCCACAACAAACACTCTGTGAGGTGAGTGAGGCTGAGAGACTTCAGAGAAGTGTGACTAGCCCAAGGTCACCCAGCAGCTGCATGTGGAGGAGCAGGGCCACAAACCCGGTTCACCAGATTACGAGCCTACCGATCTTAACCACTACACCACACTGGCTGAGGAGAGAGACAGCAAAAATACTTCTGCCTGTCATATGTCATCTCTTGGGTCTCTGACTCCACCTGCCCATTTTAGAACCAAGCCAGTGGAACCAATGGCCTATCAACGCCAGCATCCTGTTCCTCACAGTAGTCAATCAGATGCCTATGGGAAGCTCAGAAGCAGGTCTAGGGCAGTAGCCACAGGTACTCTGAGGCAGATCCTCATTTAATTCTAAAGGCAAGGCATGGTCATTATCCCTAGCAGCCATGGATAGCCTTGTCCTCCATGAATTTTTCTAATCCTCTTCTGAAGTCGTCCAAGCTGGTGCCTATCACTGCCTCTTGTGGGAGTGAGTTCCACAGGGTAACAATGTGCTGTGTGATAAAGTATTTACCAGTACTCTTGTCTGTCCTGAATTTTCTACCATTCTTCTTCATTGGATGCCTGTTCTAGGACTGATAGGAGAGGGAGGAAAAACTTCTCTCTATTTACTTTCTTCCAGTCACGTCACCAAGTTGGCATGTCCAGAGGACCTGTCTTGAAGTCAGCAACCTGTGCAAAGCAGTTAATGTTCTACCTGTTCACAGCTTATTATTATTATTATTATTATTATTATTACTACTACTACTACTACTATTTGTATACTACTGTATACCCACAGGTCACAGGATAAATTCACAATATAAAAACACAAAACACATGATCAAAATAAAAACAAAAACAACCCAATAACCCCAACACATTTTAAAAGGACACAGGATGTCAATCAACCAAAAGCCTGCTTAAAGAGGAACATTTTTGCCTGGCACCTAAAGGTGTATAATGAAGGTGCCAGGCAAACTTCCCTGGGGAGAGCATTCCACAGATGAGGAGCCGCTGCAGAAAAGGCCCCTTTCTCATGTTGCCACCCTCTGAACCTCTCAAGGAAGGGGGCACATAAAGGAGGGCCTAAGAAGATGGTCTCAGGGTCCGGGTAAGTTCATAGGGAAAGAGGCAGTCCTTGAGGTATTAAACTCAAGCCACTTTTCTTTTCATATTACTGGAAATGTGTTGTGCAGTGGGCTCAGCTGTGCTCTGAATCTGAGGTGAAGCAATTGCACAGCTGGTTTTTGTTACCCGGCACAATTTCACTCAGTTTCGACCCGCTGTTTTGTCTGTGTGCATTAGCCATCAATTCAATGCCTAATGTGAGAAGGGGCATGTATAAACAACACTAGCTTGAGTTAACATGAGGGGAATGTTGAAAAAGTTGCATTCTCGCACCTTCACAGAGAGTTGGAGAGTCGCTGTAGTTTCCACGCCCACCTGAAATGTCCTTTTCACAGAAACAACTTCACACCTTCCCCCCCTCTCCTAAAGATTTATTAAGACGTAGGGGAAAGTTCTGAGAGAGATGGCTACTGCCATCTAGTGACCAAGTCAAGCCATACAGAGACACTGCATTAATCTATAAGGGCACACAAGCTGTTAACTAGCAGAGTGAACTGGGCTTGGTTTCGTTTCATAAAATATAAAATAACTCCAGTGACTTTTAGGGACATTTTAAACGGAGCTGGCACATTGCCAGAAATCTCTGGGGTTGCCTTTTCTTCACATGACCATTAACTTTCCCTTTCTTTTTCTTTCTTTTTTGATACTGTTCATTTATGAGGTCAAAACCAGCACTTAAAAGTCTAAGACTCAGCATCCATTCTATGCAGCCACCAGCCTTTCCTGCAGTTCTAATATTTCATAATTATCACTGGGGCAATTCGGAGTCAAAAGAACAATGGAATGGAAGGAACACTCAGCCAGGCTGTGCAGCCGAGGGAGTCTCCTTATTCACTCACTATTCCCCCAATCCTCTATTTTCCCACACTGCAGTAATTTAGTTGTTTATTTAGAAGGACACAAAACACATCAATTGTACGGGGCTGGTTTAATGGTTCTGAATGGTGGAAAACGGAATGCAGGCATGAAGACCCCCACTCCCACCCCACTGCCTGAGCTCCCAAACCTCTCTGAGCTCACCTCCTGTGCTTTAAACAGAAGCAGGAACCTAGGAGGTGAAACAGATCTATCACCTAACTTTACATATTAAGAAAAGATCCAGTTGCCGGGAATCCTTGACTATGACCGAAATTGCAGCTGTTGGGGGCAGTGCGCCCTGGAACTAATGTGCATTAGAGATTTTTTCTTCCCTTTGTCCAACCAGACTACAGTTGCCCTCTCCATCACCTCTCCACCTTTGCATCGGGGCAACAAGTCAAGAGAGGTGAGGCGTGTAGAGGAGTTTTACTTGTTTGGTTAAAAAAAATAAAAATGGAAAAGATTTATTTACCAGCCTTCAGGAATGCTGAAGGTAAACGGCATTTCCGTGCGCTGCTCTCGTTTCACCAGAAGCGGCTTAGTCATGCTGGCCACATGACCCGGAAGCTGTCTACAGACAAACGCCGGCTCCCTCGGCCTATAGAGCAAGATGAGCGCCACAATCCCAGAGTCGTCCGTGACTGGACCTAATGGTAAGGGGTACCTGTACCTTTTATTTTACCTTATTGTGTACTAAGACTAAGGGCCTATTCACATTTATGCTTTGCCCTGCTCTTTCCAGGCTTAAAAACTCTGTGTATGACCACTGTTGAGTTTTTTTTGCCCCAGAGCTTTCCCCAGAGCGAAAATCTGCTCTTTAGTGCTTAATTGGACCGTGCCTGGAAAGAGGAAAGGTAAATGTGGAGAAGCCCAAATGTTTTTTGATCTTCAGAACAAATGCTCACAGTTGGTATCCATGGGTGCAGAAGGCTTTCAGATTATTTGACATTTGTTTATATCCCATACCAAGGCCTGCTCTGTATTTTTTTTTGGGGGGGGGTGTGTTAAATAAACATATGCATTCACACACACACACACAGATGTAGATCTATCCTGCCAAGGGCATTATATTTAAGACACATAACCTTTCTAGTCCCCATTCCTTCTAAGTGGGGAATGTGATATCTTCACCCTCATTTTAGATCTGTAAAGCTGAGCAATGCTTTGCAATATCCTGTCTGTTGGGGATAGCCTGTGCAATTTCTGTATTAATTTACACCTCCTTTTGCGTAACTTTCCCAGACACTTCAGGCTCCTTTCCTGTGTACCTGCAACATGACCCAAAGGTACATTTTCGCTGTGTCAGGCAAGCCGTCACATAAAAGCACCTGGGCCCTGACGGACCATAAATATAGAAAACACTGCTTTTATCCCTCATTTGTGACCATTGAGAGAAGCCACACACCGCTTCTATACTTGAGAAGAAGACCCTCCCTGTGTTAGTAGTGGACAATTATAACTAGACTTCCATAGGTTACTTAGATGTCGAACTTTACTTCTTTTGTTATCTCTTATTTTTATTCTTAATAAAAGCTGCTAAAGTAAAAACCTAGCTTTGGCACTTTATTTGCCACCCTTCCTGGCCACTAACTGGCTCATAGCGCTGGGGTTATTCCCCTGATTAGAGTTGGATCAGCTTTTTGGAAAATGTTACAGGCACAACTGGCCTACCTCGAAATGCAGTCTTAGCATGAAAGGGTGTTGTACAGAGACAACAAGGATCTCTGGGCAGCAACTGACATGTTCAGAAACCAAACTGGACAGACTAGAGGGAAATCTGAATAGTTTAGATTAGAGGGAACGGAATAGATTAAAGAGAAAATTATATTGGTACAAAGAGGGTTGGGGAAGAGGGTTGGGCCTATGCCAGTCTACCTGCGGCAGTCCAATCTGATCACGTGCCTAGTAAACTGTGACTGTTGAGGTTTCCTCTCCTAATCTAATCTGCTGGGCAGAGCGTTGCACTTGCAAAACCGAGGCTCAAATTTAATTATGGCTTTTGTAATCCGGCACTGTTCAGTCACAATTCCCTTCCCGTTCGTATACTGGGAATAATACTTGTCTGGACCTATGTTATTGTTGTGAGGATGAAATATGGGCTTGTGAGCCCTATATTTAAATGCTACCTCTGTTTCATGAAAGTAGTTCATGTGCTTGGGTGTGAATCTACTTGCTTTTTTTTTTTTTTTAATTACCACCACCTAACGGAGCAGTTGAAGAAGGTATATATTAATTTCCAGCCTTCCTGGGTCACACACATTGCCACAAAACAGAGGTAGTGGAAGGTTTAGAAGCCACATTTCTCTAAAGCATGACTTGAACCACCAAGTCTGTTGCATCTAGCTTAGAGCTTCCCTTATTTTTTCCCAAAACAGAAAAAAAATCATTGTTGATAATTTCATTCCACCACACAACCGAAACAAGGCAGGGTACTATTAACCACATCCCACCAGTGTTTGATCACATATGTCCCTGTTTATGGAATGCCGTCTCCAGAGACATCTCCCTAGACTCAGCCTTGTCATCATTTCTGACTTTTTGCTTTTCCTGGAGTACCATTGATATGTTATTGTATTGCTAAATCTGTTTTTAATTATGTTTATTTGATTTACTTTTAATACTTGGGTTGTAAATTGATTCTAGGTGGCGCTGTGGGTTAAACCACAGAGCTTAGGGCTTGCCGATCAGAAGGTCGGCGGTTCAAATCCCCGCGACACGATGAGCTCCCGTTGCTCGGTCCCTGCTCCTGCCAACCTAGCAGTTCGAAAGCACGTCAAAGTGCAAGTAGATAAATAGGTACCGCTGCGGCGGGGAGGTAAACAGCATTTCTGTGCGCTGCTCTGGTTCACCTGAAGCGGCTTCGTCATGCTGGCCACATGACCCGGAAGCTCCCTCGGCCAGTAAAGCAAGATGAGCACCGCAACCCCAGAGTCAGCCATGACTGGACCTAATGGTCAGGGGTCCCTTTACCTTTACCTTTAAATTGCTTCTGGACTTTATCTTTTAGTGGGAATCTATGTACAGAAAACCTTCTGACCTCCTTCCCTTTACTGCTAACAGTTACAGGGGCCATCCTTTTATTTTGTACGTAGCTCCCACCCCCAGTCACATTTTCTCTGTTGTCTAGGCAGCGGTGACTTTACATAAACACCACAAGGCACAGAAACTAAACAGTAGCAAGCAGGTCCCTACTATCCTGTGTGTGCTGGAAAAGGCTGCACAGGCCTAGGCTTAGCAGAAGCTCCGTTTTAACCTTTAGGCTGAGAACAACAGACAAGGCCAGAAGCCAAGAATGTGTTCATTCACCACCTAGAGAAACTCCTAATGCTAACACAGCAGCAAGATTAACACCTGTATCAGCTGAAACACCACTTTAAACTGTGTGTGTGTTGGCATAACCATGGAGACAAGGTGAGCCCATTGTAGCACATGAAGGTCAGGTCAGTGGAAGTTTTTCCACCAACTGCCCTTACAATTGCAGACCATCCAAATGTCCCTGTTTCCCAGGGACAGTCCCGGATTTACAGAAGCTGCCCCAGTTTCTGATTTGATCCCAGAATGTCCCGCTTTTCCTTAGGACGTCCTTACTGCCATCGGAGAAATGTTGGAGGGGATGGAGTTATGCGACCCCCAAGCCAAGGAGATATGCAACCTTTAGAAGACATCTGAAGGCAGCCCTGTATAGGGATGATTTTTAAAAAATGTTTAATGTTTTATTATGTTTTTATATATGTTGGAAGCCGCCCAGAGTAGCTGGGGCAACCCAGTCAGACGGGTGGGATATTATTATTATTATTATTATTATTATTATTATTATTAGCGTCTCTATTTTCATTGGAGAAATGTTGGAGGGTATGCAGTTCATGACAAATTACCGTATTTTTCCGTGTATAAGACTAGGTTTTTTAACCAAAAAATTATGTTTAAAATTGGGGCTCGTCTTATGCACGGGTAGCGCTGAGGAGTGTTTTCTTAATTTGGAGTCCCCCGAAATAGGGAGCGTCTTATACATGGGGGTGTCTTATACACAGAAAAATAGTTAAATGCAGCAGTCTTAATTTGGACAATCTATTCTGAGTAGTATTCTCATGCACAGATTCCGAAGAAGATAAAAAAAAAGTGCTGTTCTTCAAGCTGAAAACGGTTGCGATTGCAGGATCTCTATGTCTGCTGCATGAGGCAGCTGCCTCACTCTACCTAACGATAGGGTCATTACTGCCTAAGGGCAGGCCATTGAGCAGGTGAGGCACAGATATGCCAATATGTCGTGGGGAGTTGGTAGCCACCTGATAAGGGTCTGGCCTTGGATACTTATTCTTTTTCATTCAATTTATTACCCACCCTTCATCACATTGGGATACAGCAGTTTCAAACACACTATTTTGAAAAGGTCGGGGGGAGGGGCGAACACTGTCAGAAGAAAAGGGTGAGCCACAAAAACATACATCTCAGGTGTCCAAGCCCAAGGGTGATGTGTCTTCCGCATATGATGGAAAGTGAAAAATGAAGTTGCTGTAAGCACCTTTGTGGGAAGGGGATTGCACACTTTTGGGGATTGCACAGAAAAGGCCCTGTCCCAGGTTGCCACCCTCCCCTAAAAAAAACCATCTGAGTGGGGGTGTGGAACTACCAAGAGGACCCCCTCTGCTGATCCTAACACCTAAAAGGCTCTGTAGGGAAGGAAGCAGTCTTTCATATATTTGGGGCCTAAGTTGTTTAGGGCTTTAAAAACTAATGCGAACATTTTGGATTAGGCTCATAAATAAACTGGCAACCAGGGCAGAGGTTGCATATATTCTAAATGGAAGGTGACCCAGTAATCTGGCTGCTGCATTTGTTGGGGGGGGGGGCAGTTTAAGTTTTCCATTCATATTCCCCACACAGAGTGCATGACAGTAATCCATCCTGGATGTTCCCAGAGCACAGAGGTTAGGGGTATCGCAGTGGCCAAGTCAGATTTATCCAAAAAGGGAGCATAGCAACAGCAAGGCACTTTTCCATGTATTGCTAGCTTTGCCCGCTAGAAGCCATTTCTGTCTTGTCTTTGTTCTGTAGTCACCATGGTTTTCAAGCTCAAGGAACATCTTGTGGTTTGTTTGTTTTTTACCTGCTTCTAGATTTTGCATGCAATTTTTTTTTTTTAAAAAAAGCTACTCAGCACCAGTTATGCAAACTAGACTAATGCACATAATTCGGCATGAACTGTCACAAAGGCTCAACTATTATAGCTGCGGAAAAAATCCATCCTGTCATCATATGCTATGGTCGGTTCTGTTCATTTCCATGGTGATGCCAACAAGCACATTATTTAAAATGTGTTGCAGCGGCACTAGTGTTATCTTGTTCTTGAAGTCTCCACAGAGGCTTCAACCAAACGATGAGAATTTGATTACTGCATTCCTCTTATAAATCTCAGCAGGATCAGTTCATCCTATCTTACACTTGAGATGCCACAGAAAGCAGATGGACGAAACTATAACTGGAGGGGAGGTTAGGGGGCCACGTGAAGCTTATGTATCATTGGTGAATTTGTCTCTCACACATGTGGGCAGGATAGCTCAGAGACAGCCTCCCACTCTGTACAGATCCACTGCTGATGCTAATGATACCCAGAATGCCCTTTAACAAAAGTTTATTCTTTCTTGCAGCTGTCACTATTAATCTCCAACATCATCTTCTGATGGCAAAGGAGGCATTTATTATTTAGAAAGTCAGACAAAGGTCCTTCCATGTACTCATGTTCCGAACTCCCAGAGATTGGTAGGGTACGCAGAAGGTTAAAGCAAGAGACTGTTTCTCTGAGGCCATGATAAGCAAGAAGTGGCCTCTGAAAGCAGAGCTGGCTTTAGACATTTTCATACCAGAAGCAACATCAAAACACATGTTTTGTTCACCAACGACAGTCCCTATTTCCCAGCACCTTCCCTTGATAAATCACTTTCGTTATTTTGGCCTTTTTTCCCTTTGGAAATGCCTTACGAAAATTAGTGTTTTGGTGGTTTTCTTCAGAATGCAAATCTCGGGAACAGGGAAACAGATTATCATATTGTGTGTCAATGCAGGCACATGAACACAAAGGCACCACGCTGTGCAAGGCCTCCCAATTTGCACATTGCAGCTGCTGAGATGTATTTTGGAACTTATGACAATCTTATTGGGAGTACAATAGATTTTTAACCAAACAAATATCCTCTTCCCATCAGAGACAGGCGTTTGCAGATTTTATGACAGCAAACCAAAACCTTCAGCTATGTGTAGTTAGTCAGGGAGGAGACCAGGGCTGTAAAACTTGGGTCAGAGAATATGAGTACTTGCTGCTCCTATTTCCCTCTGTGAAATGGTAGAGGATTTGAAAACAATATTCTTTCTGTTTTAAAAATCTAGCGACATGGAGTAAAGGTAAAGGGACCCCTGACCATTAGGTCCAGTTGTGGCCAACTCTGGGGTTGCGGCGCTCATCTTGCTTTATTGGCCGAGGGAGCCGGCGTACAGATTCCAGGTCATGTGGCCAGCATGACTAAGCTGCTTCTGGGGAACCAGAGCAGTGCACGGAAACACCGTTTACCTTCCGGCTGGAGCAGTACCTATTTATCTACTTGCACTTTGATGTGCTTTCGAACTGCTAGGTTGGGAGGAGCAGGGACCGAGCTACGGGAGCTCACCCCGTCGCGGGGATTTGAACCGCCGGCCTTCTGATCGGCAAGTCCTAGGCAATTGGAGGCAAAAAATGACACTCCGACATATTGCATAATCTCCGACATATTGCCAAATTTCCACCCCCTCCGCTTACAAGTTTCCCAAAGTCCAAGCCTGAACATATTTTGTGAGCACTGTTAAGACCTGTTTAGACTGGCTTTTGGAGATCTGGCAGAGTTCATTTTAGTGTTGTAATTTTATTAGGTTTCATTGCATTTTAATAGGTGTGGGTATGTGCGTGTTTCTGTCTGAAGCCTTTAGGGTGAGCTGTAAATTTGAATCAATACATGGAATGAGCTTCTAATACAGGTAAGCGAACTCTTTCTTCAACCTAGTTTTTTCATTAGGCATGGTTTAAGGGGGACCACAGTGGAATGTTGTAGAGAGGTTTCCTGATGGCTTTGGTGAAATGCAGCAAATAATATAAGGGAAAAGAATTAGAAAATAGATATAAGTATCACTTCCTTAGAGACTTCCAAACCTACACTCCCCACACCTTGTATATTAAATTGATTTATAGGCCAGTAAATGCAGAACCTCACATTGCTCTCCGGGGATCCCTTAGGAAGATGGGAATAGCTTATGCAATTTGCATAATTGGTTGGTTGGATAGGGCTTTTGTTTTTAAAAGTCATGCTCTTTAACTAGGTAAAGGTACCCTTGCCCGTACGGGCCAGTCGTGTCCGACTCTGGGGTTGCGCGCCCATCTCGCTTAAGAGGCCGGGGGCCAGTGCTGTCCGAAGACACTTCCGGGTCACGTGGCCAGCGTGACAAGCTGCATCTGGCGAGCCAGCGCAGCACATGGAAACGCCGTTTACCTTCCTGCTGGTAAGTGGTCCCTATTTATCTACTTGCACCCGGGGGTGCTTTTGAACTGCTAGGTTGGCAGGCGCTGGGACCAAGCAACGGGAGCACACCCTGCCGCGGGGATTCGAACCGCCGACCTGATGATTGGCAAGTCCTAGGCGCTGAGGCTTTAACCCACAGCTCCACCCGCATCCTTTAACTAAGGATAACCAATTTGGGATATTTGGACAGCAAAAGAATTAAGTGCAAAGGATGCTGAGTTATATTGCCCACGAGTAAGTGCTCAAGTATGAAGCCATTTCCCCCCCTGCTAATATTCCTTTCCTTTCACAGTCTGGTAACTGAAACTGTCTCTGAAAACAAGGGTGCAACGTGTACTCTGGATTGTTATCAAGTGAGCTGGACTTCTTGAGCCAATGAAGCAAGCTGGTCTTCCCTTTACTGATGGGGTCAATATCTGAAAGGCTCTCAGTGTACTTCCATACAGGTCTACTCAAAAGCAAGTCCCAGTGAGTTCAATGTAACTTAACAGCTAGAAAACTGAGCAGAGTCTCAAATTATGCACCCCTTGCTTAACAAAAATCATGTTATAGGAAAATTACCTCTCCAGTCACCGAGAGAGTTCTGTTGGGAGAAATTGTTCCTCGCATCTCTGGCTGTTCTCCTATGGAGTGCTGAAGAATCCTGTCATTTCCCTTTCTCCCTAACACCTTCGTGAAGCTCCCAAGATCATCCAAAGAACAGGGTTGAAGTGTCATCAACATGCTGACAACACCCAGGCTTCTTTTATATCAGATTCAAGTGCTGCTTCTTTCCTGGCGACTGTGGCTGCGTGGGGCAGAGTGGAACAACCTTAGGTGGAATCCAGACAACACAGAGCTAACACTGGTCAGAAATCCACATTAGCTGGAGGAGACCCATCTGTGTTTACCATATCCTGGAAAGACCCTCAATTCCCAGATGGAAACTGTGGCCGGAACTAAACATTTCCCCAAGTAAAAAAGATTCTCATTGGAGAACAAGGTTTTTGGAACCCATTGCCCATGCTTTTGTCAACATCCAGGTTTAAAACTGAGGAACTTTGAAAGAAACCACTGATGACACAATGCAGCAGCCCATTTGAAGGATATGCAATAACTTATCATTTGCTTCTGGGTACCATTTTTAAGATCATCAACAGCCCAAGCATCGTCTTGTATGTACATTCTAGAAGAATGGACAAAGATTAAGAGACACATCTGCAATTCCTGCTCACTTTTGCTCTGGCGCCACTTACTTTTCTATCTGACCACATCCACTGAATGAATGTGAGCCCTAACAGTTTTCAGATGATATAACATGGGCCTTGGTTTGGGGGGCGGGCGGGGGGGGGGAGAAATTCTCATCCCTGCATTAGGGAGAGTTTGCTGCTCCATTGCTGTGCCCTGGAGAGGCGCTGATCCAAGTTTTAACTTAGGATGTATTAACTAGCAAAATGGCACCCATGTTTCCTTACATGGGGGATGTTACCCATTCTCTCCCATCCCTGCATTCAGAAGCAAGTCAAAATGTCTTTGTTGACCCAAGCTTTCCAGTTTTCATAGGCATTCAGACTTCTTCAGTTTGCTCATTTATTGGTTAGACTACTCTTGTTAATTTGTTAAAGCTTTGCCATAGTTTGAGTGGAAGCTACTCTGGTTTTACACAGAAGGTGGGTTATAAAATCTACATACCTGTCAATACTTTTCTTGCCCTGTGACTGGCTAATTTAGGGATGTGGCCTAGTTTATTTTGTCTTGACACAGAACCTCCCTTTCCTGCCTTTAAGAGTATAGACTATAAGCAGCAATAAAATAAAATATACCAAACTTCTGCAAGATTCCTTTCAGTATCTGTGAGAAGGAACTTGCATGGTGTGGTAGTACTGGAACCTGCAGTATAGAATGATCTTTCCCTCATCAGCTGCCTTGGTGTACCCCAGAGTCTGTACTTGCTCTACTCTTACGGTGTTTGTAAACTCTAGCACTCAATACAATGTACCAGGGACAGGTAAGGTTGAAAAACGGAAGGAATCTCTATTGGTCTGAGGGGAAGAACATCTCAGTCATCCTTCAATGGAAATTGTAGCTTCTCTAGAAAAGCTAAAGAGATAATGGAACATCAACCAGGGGTGGGAGCCTTCTTGGGAAGCTGTGGCCTTCCAGATGTTGCTGGATTTCAACTTGAATAGCTACATCAATAGCTTCACTGGCAATGCTGTCTGAGGCTGTTGGGGGCTGGTAGTCCAATGACACCTGAAGGACCACAAGTTCTTCACCCCTGGTCCCCACCCGGAATCTAATTGTGGGTGGTTGACTGCTTCAATGCCCAAAAAACTTCATTTATCTAGAACAGGGGTAGGAAACGTCTAGCCCTCCAGATGCTATTGAGCTACAGACATCTCATCATCCCTGACCACTAGCCATGCTGGCTGAGGAGGATGGGAGCTGGAGTCCGAGAACAAATAGTGTCACAGGTTAGCCACTCCTGATCTATAAGACAGGCTAGGAGTTCAGAAAAGCCATTCTGATTTTTGACACCCCCAGAACGGCTGATTTGGCCAATACCTGAGCAAAATCCTCTCCCTGCTTTCCTTCTCCCAGTAGCCCAGTATTGCACTGGGTTGGCATAGAAACCACATCAGGGCCAGGCATCACACAGCAGCAGTTACATAAGCTCAAGGAAGGAAAGGAGGAAATAAAAATAAAGAAGCAACTCTTCTTAAGGAAGATGCACGGAGGCCACAAGGGATAACTAGCTCAGGAGGCAAGGTGCCCACTCACACAGAGTTTAAAAGGCAGCAACTCCCTGAAGTCAAGGCAGCGGGAAGAACATCCATATCAAGCTGATATCTAGCAGAAGCACTGTTCCCTCGTGGACAACTTTTGAGTAATGCTCTGTTTAGAGTCTTGCCACTTGCGTAATGGGTGCTAAACTTTGGTCTCTTCCATTTGAAGAGTTTTATTCCCAGGAACACCTAAGAAAAAAAGAAAACCCAGTAATTTCTTTTCTTCTCTGTTTTGAGATTGCCATCCCCTGGGGGTGAGGATGCTTTGTGTGGAGCACAACTCCTTGGGGCAGGGACAGAAAGTTCTGGACCCAGAGGGATAAAAGCACCAGCAGATGGGAGGGACACTCATTGTGGCTTTTCCTCCCCACCAAAAAGGCAGACCCACTGCAGAAAAACAAAAGACAGGCTGACATTAACACTCTTACCTGTGTCCCTTCTTTCTGTAGCACCAGTTTCAGTCTCCCCAAAGGTTACCAACAATGCCATGGAGTGGTCCAGCTGCTCTTTAACAAACTAGCAAGTCAAAACCGCCCCTTGCATACATTCTAGAACAGGAGAGTGCCATTCGCAATCCTCTCCTTAACTTTCTAACCGACAAGGATTCTTTCAGAAAGGCCCTTCCTGCTCCGTAAGAGCAATCCTAGGAAGCCAACATCCTCTATACCTTTCAGGTCCCAAGGTGGGGTGGCGTGGGGGGAAGTGCATTGGCTGCTGATGGAGGTATGCGACTGGACACCAGAGATTGAAGGCGTCAGAAACACTTTATTGCTGCTACCCTGAACTGCTCCTGCTGGCTTTACTGTTTGAGGAGCTGCACAGAGATTCAGCCAAGAGATGGAAATTTTTTGACTCGCGCGCAGGAAGCGGAGAGTTTGGAGAGGCTGGGCAGCAGCCCTAATCTTACCCGGCTTTAGCCAAAGATGTCACCGACTGGGGATATTGCAGAGGGAAGCTGTTTAGTTAGCACTGTGGTTACTCTCTAAGGCCACTTTACATATCTGCAGTCCTTACTCTCCTACGGAGCTGGCAGGCTCTTTCGCTGGCTTTCTTTCCTGTACTTCTTGGCAGTGAAGAAGAGGAAGAAAAACGCACTCCCGTTAATTTCCCCTGGGCACTGAGCTACCTAGTTAACTGGGCGCAATGGAGCCTACGGGGGATCCCTGTAGGGAAGCTGAATGCTTCTACAGTACCCTTAATACCAATGAGAAAGTCCTGCTTGAGAAGCAGGCCTTGGCATTTGCTCACAAATGTAGTAACAATCAATCAATGACAGCAGTCCACAGCTACTAAGAGGTTAAAGCCGGAGAATGTTTGTTCTCAGCCACAGTGATGGAACAGGTAAGTAAGGGTAGGACTGCCACCTGGTGAACAAAGTGAATACAGCAGTACTGAGACAGAATTGGCAACAGACAAACTAACTTGTAAGAAATCACAGCACACTTCCCGTAATTATTTGTCTCCCAGATGTAAAGGCTGGTCGAATGGTCTTTGAGCACATTATATAGAAAGGATGACTGCGAACCATGAACTCAATCTGATCTACTGCTCAGCCTTCCTAATGCTAACAAAGAGTGCCTAGGTGGGGGAAGGTCTAGGTGTACCTTAAAGGGCCACTATCAAGCAGCTCCATCTCCCTGTGAATGGTAATGGGCAAGTGCTAGCAGAGGACTTTGAAGACGAGTCATTCAGGGTTCTTTGCAGCAGCAAAACAGGCAGGGCCTTAGTCAAAAACCCACTAGAGAAAGCCCACTACATTCAAAGAGGCTTGAATCCCAGGAGCCTGAGGATACAATTCCACTCACTAACAAGGCGGTTTGGGGAAGGGTTCAGAGAGAAAGTGGGGTCAATCAGAGGAAACGTTTATCAGCGCTGAGCTGTAGACCCCAGACAGTGGCAACCTCTGGGGTCTTCAATATCATTCTCCTCCCACCCCCCCACTGCATCAACCCATCCAACCGCTCAGCCATGGTTGGCCCCCATCTCAGCGGGTCCTGCGGGTCGTGCTCAGCACAGACCAGCTGGCTCTCAAAAGGCAGTAAGTCTGGGATACAAGTTTGGTGGGCTGCGACTGTGAAAGCAGGTCGGACCCATGTTTCAAGGTTCCTGAAGCCGTGTGATCTGGGGCAAAGTCTTCGACATCCTTTTAAGGGCAAGGAGGCCATCAGAACGAACTGGGATCCAGCCCTTTTCAGCATTCAGGAGGGGGGCAGGGAAGCACATTCAGGTCTTCTATAATTAAGAGGAAAGCAATACTTAGCACCACTGGCTTGCCATGTTCCTGACTGCTCCATACAAGAACAGAGGAAAAGCAGACATGGCAGGCAGCCTCCACCTCTGAGAAAAGGCGATGTGCCTCCTGTCTCAGCCCATTTCACAACTGTGATAAGTTGGGAAGGGCAAGATTAATCAAGAAGCTGCTTTGCAACTACCAAACCCCTCTCCTGTTGAGAAGTTTCAGCTGAAACAGTGTTCAGCTCTTCACACCATGGATTTGTTAAGGAAGAAAAAGGAAGGGGGAAACAGGATGCCTGTATAGGATTTCAGGAATTAATCCTTAGCAAGCACTTTTTATAGATTCCTATCCCTGTAGGAAACAGGCCTTCAGTTTTCTAAGATCAAGGCCAGCAGCCTCGCATCGCTAACTGGTGGTGCATAGAACTATTAACTGCATTTGTCTCAGAAGCACACTGGACACGGGGTAATCTTCTTGTATTTCCACTACCACGTCAGCACAAGCAATTGTTGCTACCATTGGAAGTGACGCTCCCATCTCAGCATCAAGCTAACAAGGTCTAATTCAGGTACAGGCCAAAGTTCCGTAAATTCCATTCTTTCCAAAAAAAAAGAACAAAGAAAAAAAGAGAGAGAACCCATTCGAAAAAGCCAGAGAACTGAAGAGAGGCAAGTGAAGAGGAAGGCCAAGAGGGTTCCCAGCAATTCTTCCCGCACGGTAGCAGAAAGCTCGTAACTTTTCACAGCGCCCACAAGCTCAAAAGGGCACCATGGGGCTTAGGCAGAGTTAGCAAGAGGCTGTGCTGGCGTCTGAGGCAGGTCTGCAGCTGACATCAGGTCTGTAGAAAGCATTTGGCTTGAAGGGTTTTGAGAGTCACCATTTAATCCAGTTTACGTTACAAAAAAAGGAGTGTGCACACTACAAAATAATCTTGATATGGGATATTAACCAGTTTACAGCTTCCATTCTGTGCAGGAAACCTGCTCCAGCGTGGCTGTTCAGAGCCAATGGGACACCACGGAAGCCTCTTGCACCCTAGGCATGCTGGAAGTCCAGGACAGCCTGCAGGGATCCCCCAGGAAATGGAGTTAAGATGCAGCCACCAGTTCTGGCTTTGGTTTGACTCTGACCGGCGATGTTTCTGTAAATAGAAGGAAACAGGAAGGAGTTAACTTTCTCGGCTGGAGTTAGAGCTAACCAAATTCAGACCAATGGTTTATCTAGTCTTACAACTGGTCTGTCTTGCTACCTGCTCCCTTTAGAGGAGACAAAGGAGATGCTATGCAAGCAAACACTCCCAATCCCACAGCAACATCTCTCAAACATATCTTCATGTTTCAGGGAAGACTGTGATTTTCCATTTGAAATGCTCCTGGATGTCTGTATACTTGTGCCAAGAGCAGGAATGCTCCCTGTCGCCGCCCTGATACAGTTCTACGCCTTGTATGTTCTAAGGGCGGCCAACAAGGAAGTTGAGATAGTACTTTCCCCAAATCTCTCTGGAGAGGCTAAGCCTGGGGGCAGGAGAGTTCTGAAGCTTTGCTCCTCAGCTGATGAGAACAACTGCACTGTACATGTCCACTTCAGGTCCAGCCCCAGCCTTTTTAAAAGGAGGGAGAGACAGTGGTAAGGTATATTGAAGTTTATGTCATAACAGCAGCTAGGCCAAACTGCACCGCATACAAGTTTATTACACGAGGCAGAGGTAAGAGATTCTGCAGAGAAAGATGAAACTACTACAGTACCAACAAGTGAGGATATTCTTCCAAACTGTGAAGGATATGATATAACATTAGTGTCTACTTGCTGGTTAATATATCGTGTGCCTCCTCCTCAAGAGGTCTGGAGAAGGAGGCAACACGAGAACGGGCCTTTTCTGTAGTGGCTCCCCGTCTGTGGAATGCTCTCCCCAGGGAAGTTTGCCTGGCGCCTTCATTATACACCTTTAGGCCCCAGGCAAAAACATTCATTTTTAACCAGGCCTTGGGTTGACCTGATCAACACCCCTTTTAAAATGTGGCTCTTTTGGGGGGGGGGTATTATCGGGTTATTGCTTTTATTTAAATTTTATATGCTGTGATCTTTTTACTACTTTTTCACTCAGAGACCTCCTGGTATAGGGCGGAATACAAATTCAATTAATAATAATAATAATAAGTAAAGGCAGCTTTTGTTATTTGTTTCTTTAGAGGTCCAGGAATCTGTATGGCTTACACATTGATTGCTGAGTGCTCCCTATGCCCTATATAACTTCCAGTTCTCAAGCCAGTCATTTTTGTACACCTATGGCTGCTCACCTCCACTCTCCACAAGTCCACTACCTTGTATTTCAGATAGAGTTTGTTTTTGAACACCCAAACCAAACACCAGTTGTATGGCTACAACAGGGTTTTCAACCAGAGCTTGGCCTCCTTTTTTTGTCTTGTTCAAACATCATCTGTACTGTGAATCCACTCTCCCCACCCTCCCCATACTGGGATAGTGCAACTGATCTAACTTACAGTTGTTGTGAGAATTATAGGGATGTGGGTGGCGCTGTGGTCTAAACCACAGAGCCTAGGGCTTGCCAATCAGAAGGTCGGCGGTTCGAATCCCCACAACGGAGTGAGCTCCTGTTGTTCGGTCCCTGCTCCTGCCAGGCTAGCAGTTCAAAAGCACGAAGTGCAAGTAGATAAATAGGTACCACTCCGGCGGGAAGGTAAACGGCATTTCCGTGTGCTGCTCTGGTTCGCCAGAAGCGACCCGGAAGCTGTATGCCGGCTCCCTCGGCCAGTAAAGCAAGATGAGCACCACAACCCCAGAGTCATCCATGACTGGACCTAATGGTTAGGGGTACCTTCACCTTTACGGCACATGAAGGTCTTTGGACTTTTTAAAGCACTCTACAAATGTCAAGTGTTGGGCTGTAGCATGATAACATACAGTAAAGCTTTGGTGGAGTCTGACATAGTCAGTGCTCTAGAGCTGCTTTAAGAGCGCTCTGCGGAGTTGGCACTTGCATAGTACCTGCCAAGCTTATTCTTAAATCTCCCATGTGCCACGTGGTTCATGCAGGCACAACCAAAAGCACAAGCCTGCACAACTGAGGGAAAGAAAACAAGACAGACAACGCTACCTGGAATCTTTTCTGGGAGAGGCTCTGATGGAACCTCTGGAAGATCTATCTGTTCCTGCAAGAAAAGAAGTCACACTGTGAAACAAATGTTCTGGGGATAACAAGCAACTCTTAACCAGAACTTCCAAGCACATAGGAAGGAGTGCAGCTCCCTATACCATCTCAGAAGCTGAGAATTTGGCTGGGCTCTAGAGCTTTGGTTCTGGGTTACTAACAAGATTCTGGCAGAATTTTTGCTTCCTTGGCGAGTTACCCTGATTAATCATGTTGGGTGGCAGCTATTGGTCTGGGAATATAACTGTGCCAATCTATTCATTCATTTATTTAATGGATTTATATCCCATTTTGAGAAAGTCCTCCACAACACGACTTATATCATGTTTACAATATGGAATCAACATTAACTGTGGAATTAATGCCAGCAACAGGACCACGATCCAAACTCCAATAAGCAGCTGCTCTCTATGAGTCACATTAAAAGCTTTGGAAAAGAGAAAGGTCTTTAAGCCCTCTTTAAAGGATACAAGATATGGGGTCTGTCTGATCTCCAAGGAATCAAATTCCATAACTGCAGGGCCACCATTGTGCCTTAGTCTGAGCACCTGCCAGCTTGATTGCTTTCACTGGCAGACACTGAAGCAGGCTATCTGACAAAGATCTCAAGATATGGGCAGGGCAGTATGAGTGTAGGTGGTCTTTTAAGTAATCCAGTTCCAGACAGCTCAGGGCTTTAAAGGTAATAACCAGAACTCTGAATTGGGTCTGCAAAAGCTTTGGCAGCCAGCGCAACTGTTACAAAACCATTTATATTCTGATTGTCTGGCACCCACCAGTAATCAGGCAACCACATTTTGCGCTTGCTGCAGTTTATAATATGCTCATCTGATATGCACTCTGATAAGCAATGGAATTTTGTGGAAAGCATCAAAAGGCTAATATTTTGAATGCTTTACAATCACCACCAGATCGGTGGTGGAGTTGGATATTAGGCAGCAGGGGTTCCACAATTTTTGGCTTTGGCGGTCAACCCCAAAATTAGGACCACCAGGACCCTGCCACTCTCCTAGCATCAGACCTTGCTACACGAGGTCAGGGACAATTATTTATCCACTTTTCCATTTCCAAGCTTTCGTAGTTTTGGGGCTGTATTTCTTACATGACATCTGAATTAGAGGAGGTTGTGCACTGGTGCTTGGATGCAGTGCTGGGGTGGATGAGGGAAAATAAGCTGAGCTTGAACTCTGGCAGCACAGAAACACTGGTTCCCGTGTGCAAGAAACTGATCAATTGCCTGCCCTGGATGGGTTTGTTGTCACATCGGGCAGATGACCCAACCATTCGTATAAGCTGGCATTTATTGCGTGAACGTAGTCTAATGGCTCAAAGTGAAGTTCCATCCCTTCTAAGAAGGGAGCCATAGCGGCAGGCCAGAATCTCCACCACAGATTGCATCCACGGAAGTAGCTGGGGACACATGAATCTTCAGACACTAGCGTGGAAGAATCTTTCATTTGAAGGCGAAGAAAACAAAGGGTAAACCAAGGAAACATGTTGTAAAGGTTATTCAATACTGGCAGAATCCAGCATTCGCAATACTCAATGAACTTAAGCCCATACATTTCAATAGGTCAGCTCTTGGTTGGGTATCACCCTTTTTGTTTTTAAGCTTCTTTGGGAAGATTGGGCTGACCTCTTCAAGGCTTCAGAAGACATAAATGCAAGGAGCTATAATAAGGACCCCTTATTACCTGCCAGGTATATGGGATGGATAATCCCCTCGCGTGAGATGAAAAATGTCCACTGCAAAATGTAGCCCAACAATGAATTACCAGTGTTGCTGATTAAACACTCACCTGAGTGATGGCATCTAATTCTGCTAAAATGGCATCTTCATCTTCTACAGTGAAGCTGCCAGCCAGAATTTCATCTATTTGCTGCAAAGGAAAAGGGCAGAATGCATGGTGAACACCAGAATAGCACCATATCCTTAAGCATTGTAAGATGAGAACATCTATGGGTCAGTGTAACATAGGAACATAGACCCAAAGCTACAAAATACTCCGCTGAAACCCAGCCACTTGGCACTCAAGCTATATTCAACTCCCTCCCTCCTTCTATGACAGTCTTCTTGACATGAACAAATGTCATCTCTGACCTGTTTAAGGGGCAATGACGAAGAACAGTTTAGTCTCTAGGTTTGCAATGCAATATGTTAAAGCAAAATAGGGTCTCCACTCCTCTTCATAAGCAAGTTAGGAGGCACGATGGAAACACTTTCAAGCATCTAAGTGGGTGGAATTGCTGTCATACAAATATAAGAATGAAGCAGTGCAATGGTTAAAAGGATCTCCATGATGATACACAGGGACAATACATACCCTCTGGTATTCCACAGCTTCCTGGGTTTCATCCATGATCCTTTCCACTTCTTCTATTGACATAACCTACAGGAAAAGAAGGTTGGTCAGAAGAGATGTCCCAACCAGTGTCCCTTATGAAACAGTCCCAAGGACCCTGGGCTCACACTCACCTGGTGCATCTTATTTAAACACTCATTACCAATTTTGAGGCCCTCAATCACTTTCATCTCAATTTGTGTGAATTCAATATCCTGGACCTGAAGGAAACAGAAGTCAACAGAGGGGGTCAGCGAGTGATGCATTTCATCAATATGTAGTAGGGAGAGTAGACAACCGCAGCCACAGTAGACAGTATGCTCTACATTCCACAGGCCACCACAGAGCCAAATGGAAGAGGAACAGACAAAACTGGCTTGCAGAACACTGCAGCACAGGCCGATATTACAGCTTAAAACATGACATTGCATTCGGAACTCAGCAAAAAACAAAACAAAAACAAAAAACCTAACCCAAAACAAAACAAAATAACACTTTAAACATTCATGTTGTAATCCAAGATGTCCAACTAATGCTAAGTACTAAGACAGCTTGAATTAGAAGTTAAGCACAATTAAACAAAATTTAGCAGCATACAGATATGACAGCTGTAAAAGCCCTGAAAACAATGACACTGGATGCCTCCATTACCATGCGTTCCAGGTTGCTAATTTGGTTTTCTGTCTTGTCCAGCAGTTGCTCTTGATACCGTTTTTTCTTCAGCAGAAACTTTGCTTTCCTAGGAGGAGAAAAAAAGCACCGGCTGTAGAAAACAATCCTTCAAACCAAAGCAATTTCTGCCTTGCCTTGCTGATCTTGATTTTTTTTAATAATAAAAAAAACCCATTGATTCCAATATTCTCAGAAGCAAGGAATAAGTTAAAGATGGTCAGATAGGCTGCCTCAGATCCAGAAGTCCCATTTTTAGTTATTATGACCAGCAATAACTAATATGTATATTCTCTACTTACTTGACCCTTTAAATTTTTTATTAAAGCTCGCGGCCATCACAATATTTATTTTTTCAATTATTAATTTTGCAACATGTTAAGTGCTTCCTTCTGTCTGACTGCAAGCTTAGGGCAATCCATTTCATTAGATGCCTAAGTCCTGGCATTGTGAGAAAGATTCGTTATTTCTCTGCTGGTTGTGTCACATGAATGAAGCTGCCCATTGTGTGACCAATCATCAAAAGGACTCCTCTCTCCAGCAGGATGCAATAAAGGAACATTTTAAGAATGCTCAGTAGTACCCGTTTAGAAATTTTAACAAAGCTTATACAGCTTCAAATCACTCTTCTCACTGGAGTTAGGAGCACAGGAAGTGGCCTTATACAAAGTCAAAACAGTGATCTATCAAACTCAGTACAGTCTATACCAGGAATGGGGAACCTGTGGTCCTCCAGATGTTGTTGGGGTTATTTCTATCATTCATATACAATAGCCATAGTTTCTTGGACCAATGGATATGCTAGATCAGGCATAGGGAAACTCCAGCCCTCCAGATGTTTGGGACTACAATTCCCATCATCCTTGACCACTGGTCCTATTAGCTAGGGATGATGGGAATTGTAGTCCCAGACATCTGGAGGGCTGGAGTTTGCCTATGCCTGTGCTAGATGATGGGAATCAGAGTCCTACAACATTTGGAGGGCCACTGGTTCCCCACCCTGGTCTACTCTGACAGGCAGCAGATTTCCTTAGAGACAGGATTATTTCCTTGCCCTATCTGGCCATGCCTGAGTTTGAACCTGGGACCTTGTGCAGGCTACTCCACTGAGCTACAGCCTTTCCCTTATGTGTTATATCAATTCCTGGTACATTTAGTACCAAAGTAGCTCCTAGCCACGCCATGTTTCACTAGAGATGCCAAGGACTGAACCTGGAACCTTATGCATGAAAATATTCATTTTAGCACTGCGTTATTATGCAGGCTGAGCCAAGGTAGTTAGAACGCTTCACCAGCAACAACAGTATTCAGCTTAAATATTAAACCATGGCCAGTCAGAGATTTAAGGTTTCTACATGATGCACCTCAATTTCCTCCAGGGATGCACTTGTAAAGAAAGCTTCCCATAGGCAGTTTCTTCAAGTGTGGAAGTAAATGCTTCACGTGTTGAAATAATGGGAATCATTTAGCCGTTATCAGTGGAATGCAATATGTCAATTCAAGCTTTACCCATACAAGAGAGGCCACAGGGGCAGTTATGGGTCATCTCACTGAGAAGACCTTAACTTTCTGAACCAGCCCATAAACTGAGCACCTCCGTATGGAAAGGGTGCAAAGTGACTTGGAATGACTTACTCTTTCTTGCCATCTTTTAATAGTTGCCGGGCAAAAGCCCTCTCCCGCTCCAGCTGCAGCGATATCCTTTTCTGATATTGCTTTAGTTTGTCCCGCTGCTGTTTCAGTTGCTACAGGAGAAAATAAATTGGCCATTAGAAGGTGCACCAACAAGCCTTGCTAGGATGACCACTGGAAAAGAGAAACCAAAATCTCCCTTTAAGGCAGACCTGCTTATAAGCCCAGCAGCCTGATCCTTGAAACCTACTTTGTTATTCCCGTTTTTGGCTTGCTGCAAAAACAGCAGAAGAAGCTTAAAGTTCCACCTTGCAAAGTTAAACACCAACTCACTGCCTTTGGCTCTCGGGTACGAAACATCGTACCTCATGGGAGAGGTGGGAGAGGGACAATAAAAGTTTTAGAGTGCTTTACCATGTGTTTCCTCCTTCAAGTTGGTCAAATTGCTTTTGCTCTCAGGCCGCAGCATAATAAAACTAGCAGCATCTATCTGATGATATTCCAAACTTACAAAACAGTATGTGGAATTCAGATTTGGGGCACAATGTTCAGCTAGTGGAGCATAGGGATGTTGTATTCCCAGGGCAATAGCTAGTGGAGGGGGAGATGTTCAGCTAGATGTGAAACCTTTGATCTTCCAGATGTTGCTGGACTCCAGCTCTCATCATCCTTGATGATTGGCCATGCTAATAACGAAAAGGCCATGGATTTCTCACCACTGAGACGCAGACTGGGCATTTATACCTCTTGTTAGTATGCAAACTAAATGAGACTATTAAGAACTGAATGAAAAAGTTGGCAAACAGCTGGTTTTAAGTAAGAACTGTATTAAGGCAAAGACCCTCCCTTCAGTAGTTAAGGGACAGACTCACTGCAATGCTTTACTGAGTACAGTTCCAATTCCGATGGCTACATCTAGCTTTTGACACCTCCACATTATTAGGGGCACCCTAAATATTAGAATGGATACTGCAGAGTAACCCTGAGACTCTGAACTTAAATTCAGTGCTGAACGCAAATCTTCAAAAACGTGACAAGTGAGTAGCCGCAAGGTTCTGTTTTTCGGCTAATGTTGTTCAATGTCTTTATAAATGTCTTGGTCGAAGGAATTGAGGGGGCACTTATCAAATATGCCGATGACACCAAACTGGGAAGGGTAGCTAATACTGCAGAAGACGGAATCGGGGTTCAATTGACCTTAACAGATTGGAGAACTGGACCAAAAGTGAATTTTAGTAGGGACAAATGTAAGGTTCTGCACTTAGTCAGGAAGAACCATCTGCACAGAGGTTGGGTGGCCATTTGTCAGGTATGATCTAGTTGAGATTCCTGCACTGCAGGGGGTTGGACAAACGGATCCCCCCCCCCCCGGCTCCCTTCCAACCTGTCAACTTTTCCCTTTTCTTGTGAGGGATCCTATTAGGAATAAGGGAATTTCCCTTTAAAAGGGGGAAACGTTGACAGCTATGCTTCCAGCTCTACAGTTCTATGATAGGGGATCCTGAGTGGAGCCGATCACTGCTGAAAGTGAGACTGGCAATGGATGCCAAGATAGGAAGCATTTTCAAATGTGCTTGGAGAAAAATGCAGAAAACAAATCCACAGCTGGAATACACCAGATGCAGTGGCGAAATAAAGTGGTGTGATGACAAAGCAGCCAATCCCTAGTATCTCCAGATAAGGGCTGTCTGAAATCCTGGAGAGCTGCCACAAGTCTATATACACCAGGGATGGGGAACCTGTGGCTTTCCAGATGTTGCTGGGACTCCATTAGCATGTTGGATGGTCCAAAATTATGGGAGCTGGAACCCAACATCTGGTGTGCCACAGCTTCCCCATCTCTGGTGCAGTTCAAGGAGTTGGAATGTGACAGGCTGAACACAGGCTCTTTGTGTTGAAAACACTGGTTTTTCTGACACTCAGAAAACTCTTCCACACCATAGACATGGTATTCAATCATTTACAGATACCATGGGAGCACAATCCTAAACATGCTTGTTCATAAGTCACTAACAGTTCAAAGGGACTTAAGAATGCAATCCTACTCCCTTCTCCATGTTGATGAATGGGGGTTGGTGAGCAGGATGGCACACAAAATCCTCTCCATCAGCAGGAGAAAGCACTGTGGGGGTGGGTGTCTCTAATGTAGTGGAGGCCTCAGCTTTCTCCATACTCCTGGAGATTGTTTTCCCACTAGCAAAGGGTTCTGAAAACTTTTCAGTAACTGTGTTTAGGATGCAGCCTGCACAACTGCTCTCCTATTTCACAAACTATGGTCAAGGATAGGGAACACATTTGTGGCTAAGATATTGACCTAGATATTCCAGCTCTATATAAATGATAATCCAGTGGAATCTCAAGACCTCACCAGACAGAGCTCCCATCATTCCCAAAGCACTGTGACTTTATCCCCTCAGTCTGGGGGCATCTTATTTCAACCTCGAAACTTCTCATTCTACATAGTGTGCTACTATTTTATAATAGCCTTCCAAATGAAAACACCCCCCCCCCAAATGACGAGGCTGCATTTCTATCCTGGCTGTGAAGAAGGGAGAAGCACAGTGCTGATAATGACATGGTTGCAGGTTTGATCCGTGTATACGACAGCTGCATATTCTTGCATTGCAGGGGGGTTGGACTAGATGATCTACAGGGTCCCTTCCAACTCTATGATACTCCTCCACAGACAGTAAGGAAATGCAGGCAAATAACCTCTTCAGTAGTGGTTTTTATAACAGACTGGTGGAAGAGAGGCAGCACAACCTGTCCCTCTCCCAGCAGCTTGGTCATGGGCAAATAGGCTTTCCTTCCAACACAGCTTGCCTGGGAACTAGGCAGGCTGGCAGATGGAGCACTGTAGCCCCTTCTCCAACTGCCCGACCCCACGAACTCGCCTGCCTGCAATTCCTGGTCACCTATGGCTGTTACTAGGCAAGCTGTTAAATTCAAGGCTGATTTTTTTTCTATAGTGCTTTGCTGCTCTTAAGTACCCGCCTGGGAGTATTTCCACCTGACTGCCAAAGTAATCCGGAACACGACAGCCACCACCACGACTTCCGTTCGTTTGTTCGGGTTTCTTTCTTTTTCTTTTTAGAGAGAAACAGAAAGTGTAGCCAGTCCGAAAAGAAGCCAAAGTTCCTTTAACTTTCAACAGCTGTGTTAAGAAAGAGATCTTTGGCTTTCCCACCCCATTTAGGAGAAACAGCACCTGCCAAAAATCACTTTTCTTCCCCACCCAAACAAACTGCCAATAAATAAATAAATACAGGGGAATTGGGCATGTCACATACGGTGGAAACATGGGTCTACGTGGGATAAATGCGGGTCCGGGCTCTGTCAAGGCACAGGGGCTCCTTTGCAGCACACATTTGCTGGCTACCTTGCAGCCTTTTGCACTCAAGTCACAGCAACCTGCTCCTGCTCCTGCAGCCGCCGCCGCCGCCTTCCCTGCCTCCCAGCCCCTTCTTTGCTCTCACCAGCACGGCCTTATCTTGCTCGGTGACCCGGCTCCGCCGCTTGCGCCCGAACAGATTCCCCATCGCCCCGGCCCCGCCCGCGCGGCCCTGGCCTACATTGGCCCCACCCCGGCCCCCTCGGCTTCCGTACGGCGGCCGCGGAGGCTCACGCTTTGCCGGAACGCGAACGCGGAAAGGAGGCGAGGAGCGAAAGTGACGGCTTTGGCTCATAGAGCTAAGGAAAAAAGTAGAGGAGCCCGCCGTCGCCGCGTTTCCTTTGTAGGGAGCTTCCGGGTGGTCATACTGACTAGCTCGCGGAACGCGCCTGACACTTTTTTTTTGTATAAGTCTGCATGCCCATGGCTTCCCCCGAGAGAATCCTGGGAGCTGTAGTTTAACGGTGCTGGGAATTGTAGCCTACCCAGATGCTTGAGGAAATTTTAATCTGAAAAAATGTTTAGGGTAGTCTTATTTTCCTACTCCTATTGAAATACTGCCCCTCAATGAGGCCAAACTTAGATTCACAATAAACTGGCATGTGGTGCAATTTGGCCCAGCTGCTGTTGTGACTTCACCTTACCACAGACTCTCCTTCCTTTTAAAAAAGTCTGGGGCTGGACTTGAAGTGGACATGTACAATGCAGTTGTTCTCATCAGCTGAGGAGTAAAGCTTTAGTACTCTCCTGCCCCCAGGCTTAGTGTACCCCTGTGTCCCCCAGGAAAAAGCACTGTGTGTGTGTGACTGTTTTATGTTTTGTAAACCACTTTGAGAGTTTTTTTATTTTTAAAAAATCAAGTGGTGTATAAATTTTATTAAATAAAATAAACTTCTGCATACCACCGAACTCTCGCTCTGGATTTGAAGGGAGCTGACTGACAGGATAATTAAAGGGACTGACATTTACTACAACCGGAAGGGTGTTTTATTGCTTGGGGTTTTGGGGCATGAGCCCCGGCAAGGTAAAAAGGTAAAGGACCCCTGGATGGCTAAGTCCAGTCAAAGGCGACTATGAGGTGCGGCGCTCATCTCACTTTCAGCCTGAGGAAGCCAGTGTTTGTCCACAGACAGCTTTCCAGGTCATGTAGGCAGCATGACTAAATCGCTACTGGCACATGGAGAAGGCAGAGCGCATGGAAACGCTTTTTATCTTCCCATCCCAGCGGTACCTATTTATCTATTTGCACTGGTGTGCTTTTGAACTACAGTGGTACCTCTGGTTACGTACTTAATTCGTTCCGGAGGTCCGTTCTTAACCTGAAACTGTTCTTAACCTGAAGCACCACTTTAGCTAATGGGGCCTTCCGCTGCGGCTGCGCCACCGCTGCACGATTTCTGTTCTCATCCTGAAGCAAAGTTCTTAACCCGAGTAATATTTCTAATTAACCCGGTAATATTTCTGGGTTAGCAGAGTCTGTAACCTGAAGCGTATGTAACCTGAAGTACCATTGTACTAGGTTGGCAGAAGCTGGGACATAGCAACGGGAGCTCACCCCATTGTGAGGATTCAAACCGGCGACCTTCTCGTCAGCAAGGCTTGGTGGTTTAGACCACAGGGTCACCTCTAACCTGAACCATTAAGGCTGAAACATGCTTATTTTGTCGTAAACCTTAGGCCACAGGCAAAAACATTCCTCTTTAGCCAGGCCAAATATAATCTATGGCCTGTGAAAGTGTGGGGGAGTGGACTGTTATTATCATGATGGTGATTAGGCTGTCTGTCATTATGTTTTTATTATGTTTATATTCTGTATTTATGTGTTTTTAATGTTGTACACTGCTCTTGGATCTTCTGATAAAGTGTGGTAAATAAATTGAATTAATAATGATGATAATAATAATAATAATAATAATAATAATATAACTCAGTGATACTTACTTCTGAGCAAACATGCACAGCATCAGAGGACGCAAAGATGCCACAAGTCTTGCAAGCCGCAGCTCATCTTCTCCCTCTCAGTTTGGGGGGCAGTGTATCAAACTAGCACAAACATTGTCAGAAACATGTTTTGTTTCTGAGTGGAGAGGCTCACACTCGGCCACATGCTGTGGTCTCTACATGGACCTCTATAAGCATCTATTACTTCCAACCTGGAGAAAGTGATGGAGAAGAACTCCCATTAGATACAGATTTAGATACAGAGTGAGAGAACTTGAGCCCCTGTCCTGTCAGTATCAACTACATCCACGAGCTAGCCAACTAACAACCTCGGGAGGGGAAAGAGGTAGCGCTTATCTCTAAGCAGATAGGAAAAGGGACCAATAGGAGAGGGGCGAGTTTTGTCTCGAGGCTTTCGGTGAACAGCTGGTGATTCCCACGCCTCCCACACGCCCGTGTACCCGCGCCATCTTCTGTTGGCTTCTCAGGTTTGCAAAGTACGAGAGTTTGGTTTATTTTTTGGACACTCCCTCCGCGCTAAAAATAACTCTTTTTTTAAAAAAAAACGCCTCCTAGTTTCTTCCTCAGTTCCCCCAACCCCAACCCTACGCCGGGTTTATTCCTGCCTTCTGTGAGTTTGCAAACAGCAGCGCCCCCGTGAGAGAACCTTTTCAGTCCTTCAGCGAAGGACTAATCGAGAAGTTCATTTGTTTAGGCTTGACGTAGAGACTGGGATTCACTGTGTTATCACCAATCTCTATCGTTGTGAGTGGCCTTTGGCTTATTGTGTATACATTTTTCAGCTTCATATAGACTCATATGGTTTATACTGTATGTACTTGTAGTTCTTGCATTTTATGGGCATTTGGCTCCACCCTTTAAAAGAGGGATGTATGTGTCCGTAAGGGCAGCTGTGGTCAGGGAACACATGCTCTGCATTCAGAAGGTCACTAAGGGCAGATAATCTTCTGGAGACAGACATAAAAGAGCAAAATTGTGGTCTGTGAAGCTTTGCAGTGGGTTACAGCAGTGCCGGATTTACGTACTGTATAAGCTAAACAAGCTATAGCTTAGGGCCCCACTCTCTTGGCCCCTCCAAAATCCCCCCCCCCCACTATTAATATACTTCTTCTTAATTGTATTTCAGTTCAACAATTACTTTGATAAAATACATATTTTTTATGTGCAAATGGCTTTAGATACCTATTAGGTCCATAAATTACCATATAGCATATATTCAACACAAAAAACAGCAACAATTTGTTGTTGACAAAGGACAGCTGGACATATAAAGGGCCCCATTACCTTCAGTAGCTTAGGGCCTCATCAAACCTAAATCCAGCCCTGGGTTACAGTGTAGTATTCTGCACACTCAGCACATGTTTTTTAATAAATGAAGCCTCCTAGGTCCACCCAACGTTACCTGAACTCTGGAGTCTTATTTTACCAGGCATGGCTAAACCTGCAATTGCAACGTGGTTGGTTGCAAATCATCCCCAGAAGGTTAAGTGAGTAGAGTTGCCCCTCAGCTGTATTATTATGTCTAACCTGTCTGCATATTTTTAAATGGTGGTAATAATAATAATAACAATAATAATAATAATAATTTATTTATACCCCACCCATCTGACTGGATTTCCCCAGCCACTCTGGGCGGCTCCCAACAGAATATTAATAATAAGAAAGCAACAACATCAAACATTAAAAACTTCCCTAACCAGGGCTGCCCATATGAATGTTGGTTGCACTTCTTCCTTTTCCTAGTGGCAACTTGATTTAAAGCCCAGCCCCTGACAGCTGCTTAGCCCGGAGAGTTTTGCTTATTTCTTTCCTGTCTTTCTGCCTTTAAATGAACATGGCGATATGTAGTGTCTGTGCAATATTGGGCAAATATTATCAGGTTCACAATACTCCCATTTAAATATAGACAAATGTTCTCTTATAGACACTAGGAACTTGAACTTACAAGTGGCCTCTTCATAAATATTATAATGCATTATAATGAAGTATTATATTTTTTAAAAAAATGTTTATAATTTGCTCCAGTTCGTGCAGTTATGCAAAAGACATATACCCTTTCTTCCGTTAGGTGGCAGAATGGATCCATCATCATAACCTTTGAAATACCAACTACTGCATCTCAGAAGCTGGAGTTTACTGCAGTGCTATTTGTAGCAAAGAATGGATCTGTGGCTCAGATGGACAAGAAATGGCATATCTGCCAACATAGATACAAAACCAACAAATTGTAAGTTTGCATAAAGGAATACAATGAAGTATATCAATAAGGAAGTCCCAGGATGGTGCATATATCTGTGAATATTTGTTGCATTGGCAGGTGTGAAACAGAAGTTAATTCATATTGATTTAAAGCTTTTTCCACCAGATATCATTAGGAGGTTGAGATAATGATTGAATTCAAGCAGTCAGCATTGGCCTCTGAAGCCATTGGAGACTGAACTTATGGGGGGCTGTGCGTATCCCAAAATTCTGCATTAGTGCAGGAAAAACAAACCCAAACATGGATTTTGGTATTGAGTGTGCAGAATTAAACATCCTGGGAATTGCAGCGTTTTTATAACAAGCAAGTTTCTAGTCCTTATTGGGAGTGATGAAAGGATTGTCTGTAAGTGGGCAGGAGCTGCTGAAATCTCCAGGTTAGAGCAGCAGAGCTTCAGTGTCGGGTGCAGTCCTTTTTTTCCTCCTTGTGAAGCAATCAATATACAGAAATATGCTTAGAATTCAGGATAACATGGTAGATAATTTTGAGTTTTGGAGACAGCACAGCCCTGAAAATGCCTACTTGCCTTCCATGTTACTTTATGCACAGAGGACCTAGGAAAAAGATCCTTTAAAATTATCAAGGATCCAATATCCTGCACAAACTCCAACCCATGTGCTTTAGGAAAAGAGGTAGAGGAAGTATGTGCCTTCCTGTGGCTAGGTGAACTGAGGCTGCGGCCATATTTGCATTTATGTGAAAACTACCAGTTAGCGATGGTGATGCATGAAGATGCTTCCATTGGCAAGTGACCACGAGTGGCTTCTTATACATTTTTATTACGTAGCCCTAATTCTTCTCACTGCTGTAAATCAGTAGTACAGTGGTAGCTTGGGTTACAGACGCTCCAGGTTACGTGTTTTCGGGTTGTGCACTGCGCCGAACCCAAACGGGTTACTTCCGGGTTTCGGTGCTCACACATGCGCAGAAGCGCTATATCGCACTTTGCGCATGCGCAGAAGTGCCGAATCGCGACCCGTCCGTGCACAGACGCAGTGCTGTGGGTTGTGAATGCTGCAGGTTATGAACGTGCCTTCTGCACGCATCACGTTAGCAACCCAAGGTTCAGCTGTAATGCAGGTGGTAAAGACCAAAGAACAGCAACTCTTACCTTTTCCCCACCCCATCCCAGTGTCTGCTGTGGCTGCCTTTCTGTGTCGTTAAATAGTGCAAGAAGCAGCTTTGCCATAAAAATGGTGCTCAGAGGATATTATGTACACAGTATATTCTAGAGCAAGCTGAGGTGAAAGATCTCATACATATAAACAACCAATGCGGAGATTTCCAGGCTGCGAGATATGATTGCACAACTGGGAAATTAGCCTGAGATTGCAGCTGACACCGCTGTGCGGTTGTGGCTCAGCAAACCCTTTATTTCTAAAGTCACAGTTCTCTGCTCAGGGCAGGAGCTTTGCTCCAGAGTTACGGACGTGTGACTTCCATGTGCATTCTCAGCACAGTTGTTCCAAGGCTGACAGCCCTGTTCAGTTTCTCTCTTGTCTCCAGCAATAGTGCCACCTAGTGTATCTGACAGGAAACAGTTCAAGGTGTAGGCAAACAAAATTTCAATTTGGTTTTTGGAAATGTAAAGTTTGGAAATAATGCCAGATGCTTTTAATTCATCAAGAGTTCTAACTTTCCGTTATTTGTGTTTGAATGCCAATTTGCTTATTTTATGTACAGTATTGTGCTTGTGGCAGTGAAGCCTTCTGCACTGATTTTCCCCTTGGGGAAAGTTTTCAGAATGCTTGCAGTCCATCTTCCATGAGAGAAGTGAAAGTTCGCTGTTTGGCTGGGATTAAGATTTCAAACAGACCTTAGAGACAATTGTAGCTTTCTTGTGGGATAGACTTGAGGACTGGGGCAAGATTCTGGGAGATAGGGAGGTTCAGGAACAGGGAAACCAGAGACAAGTTGGGTGGTGCAATGAAGTTCAGCCTAGGCAACAGTTGAGAAACAGGAATGGTAAGGGAAGACTTCATTGCAGGTTTTGTCCCAAGGGAGAGGCACGTGAAAGTTTTTCTGTCTCTGATATTAAAGAATAATCATTTTTTTTATTTATATCCTGCCCTACCCAGCCAAAGCCGGGCTCAGAACGGCTAACAACAGTAAAAATAACACAGTTTACATAAAATCATAATCAATTAATTGAAATACATTCTAAAATCAATTCATTCTAAAATCAATTCAGAGTCAAATTAATGGCAACCATTGGGCTAGAGTTCTGTGAGGATTACCAAAGGAGGGGGTCAGACTGTGCCTCAGCCAAAGGCCTGGTGGAACAGCTCTGTCTTGCAGGCCCTGCGGAAAGATGTCAAGTCCCGCAGGGCTCTAGTCTCTTGTAACAGAGCGTTCCACCAGATCGGGGCCACAGCTGAAAAAGCCCTGGCTCTGGTTGAGGCCAGCCTAACCTCTCTGTGGCCCAGGATCTCCAAGATGTTTTTATTTGAAGACTGTGGGACATACCGGGAGAGGTGGTCCTGTAGGTACGAGGGCCCTTGCACCTTGACTGAAGTAGGGGCACTGTTTGCTGCTTAGTCATGGTCAGGAAGATGTATTGGGCTACTGGTGGTGAACATACAGGGTTAAAGGAAGGGGGTGGGCAAGGAGAAAACAGGAAGAAGGCAAACTTTCACACTGAAGCTGGAAGAGGCTGTGCAGTACTGTCAAAGAAGCACATTGGCCAGGGAGACTTGGCAGGACAAGGCCTATGCAAACACTTGGTTTTAAGGATTGTATGTCTGATATAGGTTCTTCATAAGGCAATCATTAGGGCTCAGGCATAATTTGATGGAAGCCGGGGACATCACAACTATATTGGATTTTTTGAGACTTGGCATTCTAATCTGAGACTGGGCTTTAGTTTGGTGTTCAAGTGGACTAAAGGCACACAAAAGCTGGAAGGGGAAACAAGCCAGGTTTGGTCTCTAGCTTATATTGAGCTAGAAATGTGACGCTTCACCACGGCTACCCCACGTGCTATTACCTGGGCTAATGGAAGCTGTCACTTGTTGTTGATTACTGCCTGTCTGCCTGCCAAAATGTGTATCACACGCTAAGGGGACAATTGATTCTTCAGATCATATGAAATGCCTGAGCAAATAAAAATTGAACAAACAGTCTATCACTGTCTGTAAGTTAGGATGATAAGCCTCAGAAACTCATACGTGCGCATATGCTAGCTATCAGGTAGAGGTGTGAGAGAGTGTGTGTGTCTGTTTAGGAGAAGCAGAGAACATTGAGCTTCACCTGATTTTGCTACCAACAGAACTCTCTGCTGTCTCTGCTCCTCCTTCTTGTCTGCAAAATGCTTCAGGAGATCTTTCCAATGCAAAATGCAGTTTGAATTATATCGAAGTGTTGCATCAGTTTCTCTCTGATTTTCGGATATCAGAACCAACCCAAGTATGGAATCAAGATTAACAAATCTGATGAAGCAAATGTCAGTTTTGCTTAACATTCAGTGTGAGCGTGGAAGTGAGTCTTTTTGTCAGCAATGGTTTGTGCTGCTCCCACCTGTATCCACATACTGGTTCTAGTCTTCATTTCCCACTTTTATTCAGACTTCCATCCTGCATCTCTTTCCACATCTTCTATTTATTGCTCTGAAGCATTTCCCTCTGCCTCTTCAGTTTCTACTCTCAGTCACCTTGACCTCTTCTGCCTCTCTTCCTTTCAGTGTGAACTTGCTGACTCTCCTACCAGTGACCACTTTCCTCAATCCTCTGCCCTCTATTCATGCTTTTTAAGGCTCCTATTTCTTTTATCACATTGTCCTGCTTCCTTCTCCAACTCTTAAGAGATGCTGCATTGCTAGAAATGCCTGATATTAATTGAATTATTGTGCTCCTGGGAAGGTTTCAATCAAAAGCTATTCTGCAGTTCACTCTTTTAATAACCTTTTGTGCATATTTTCTTTGCTTTTCTTCTCGCTCGCTCTGGTGCTGCCTGCTGTTTTGCTTTTCCCCCCTTCTCTTCCTTGTGCTCAAGAACTCTGCATAACCAATGACAAAAGACTGCAATTTCAGCCCAAGGCTGTATAGATAGCAGCAAACTAAACTATGGATTATGCCTTACTTGAAACTCATGCTGAAGGCGATTGCTACTAGCAGGAAATTATTAGTGCCAAAGGGGAGAAGCAATGTATATTCTTGCCCATTAGCAGGTTCAAGCAAAGTGATTGGTGAAGTTAATAAGAAGAGAAAGCAGCAAACTTATTAGATTGCAGCCTCTTAAAGAAAGCATATAATTGGCCATTCCTTCAGATCTTGCCTGAAAGCCAAGAATGAATGTGAAGTGCTAACACACCTTGATTTCCCACTAAGAGAGGCATAAATGGAGCCAGAATCAAATTTGGGCAAGGACAATATCCCTTAATTTGATTTGTCCTTTTACCTTGAGAGAGGCATCCAAGAAGAGTTGACACATTAGAGCCAGAATTCAGGTCAATAAGATACTCTTTTCAGATCAGCATCAAGTCAAACACACCTTGCAGACTGCTTGCATTACAATGGCACCTGGGACACAAGGGTAGCTGCTCAGAGTCATTCTGTCGGGCTCCGGAAAGTTGGATGAGCAAAGCATATGTTTGGAACTTGAAGGACATTGCTGTAATGTGGTCAGAGAGGCTGGTGTTGAAGAGAACACAAGAATGGTGTTGCATGGACTGAAGCAAAGGACAGATAACCCAAAACTAAGCATTGACTAACAGTTCATTGGCATGACGTTTGAGGGTTTGGTAATATAGTGTCAATGACTGACAAAGAATAGCTGCATGCTTCCCAGCCAGATATAATTACAAATTTGTTCTGCCTGACTAACACCACTGTATTGGCCTTTGTTTGATATAGGCCATTTAAACTGCTATGTCTTTGGGTGTGGCCCCCCCAAACTGGTGAAACGGTTAGAATGGCTTTGACCGCTTATATAAAATACAACTCTTGTCCAGAAGAATTTGCAATTTCTGTGCAGTATGGAAACTGGCTGGAGCAGAGGCGCTGAGTTGCACCCAACATTTTTTTGGGGGGTGGGCTGTTACACATTTGTGACATCACACATATGCCACTGCTGCCCTTCAACCTAGACAGGCCGACTCAACTGTTACTCAGAAGTGAGTCCTTCTGACTTCAATGGGAAATACACCCAGGTAAATGTAATTATAGCCTACTGGGATGCAGGTGGTGCTGTGATCTAAACCACTGAGCTTCTTGGGCTTGCCGATCGGAGGGTCGACAGTTCGAATCCACATGACGGGGTGAGCTCCTGTTGCTGTCCCCCAGCTTCTGCCAACATAGCAGTTCGAAAGCATACCAGTGCAAGTAGATAAATAGGTACCGCTGTGGCAGGAAGATAAACGGTGTTTCCATGTGCTCTGGCACTTGTCACAGTCCTCCGTGCACTAGTAGCGGTTTAGTCATGCTAGCCACATGACCCAGAAAACTGTCTGTGAACAAACGCTGGTCCCCTTGGCCTGAAAAGCGAGATGAGCATAGCATCCCTTAGTTACTTTCGACTGGACTAACCATCCAGGGCTCCTTTACTGTACTTTTACCTTTTAATTATAGCCTCAATTTTGCTTTAACTCAGAAAGATGGTGGCAACCAACTTAGCTAACACATGTAAGAGAAGTAGCTGCAATATTTTATTCTGTAAATTTTATAAGTGATGCAAAGAGGAGCAGGCAGCAAAGGAAATTGACCTTCCAGCTCTTAACAATGATAATATACCCGCCATAGAATTCTAGCCCATGCTGAACTGTTTTTCTAACTGAAGCCACTCAAACACTTTGGAGCCTACTGTAATTACAGCAGTGGGCATGTTCTTGGTTGGGGAAACCAGGAACACAAAAACCCTGCTACAAATGAGAAACAAAATTATTCCGAAATATATCCACTTTTGTGCATAGTAACAGAGGAGAAGGAGTATCTTGTGGGTGCAGAGTTTGTAAAATATGGTTCAACACAGGGAGTCTAAATCCTATTATTCACATTAGCCAAGGAGCAATCTTGTTTCTACTTTTCATTTACTTTTCCTATTAAGGCAAGGGTTGTCAGACTTGGACATCTCTCACAGCACTTTCTTACGGCTATAACTTGTTTCTTTCACAGTACTTACAAGGCTGTCATGGTTGAAAGTATGTGCTTTAATTTCTTCCAGTATTGATTCATTCTATGAGCAGAGTAAGGGATTTTCAGTAAATTGCTTAATAACAATGAAGTGCAAAATGCTGATCTCTTTCTTCCATGTCTGTTTTTCATAGCCCCTGTTTCCTTGCAGAAAACATTCACGCCCCAGGAAATTTAAGAAAAAATGTGTTCCTTTAAAAACACCACCACAAAAACTGCTTTCTTTGTTTTAAAAATGCAACATTACTGATTGAAACCAAATAGTGTGTTGTTTCTATCTAGAGTTATTATGGATTCTGGCACATTATAAGAATGTGTCATTCATCTTCAAGAGCAGTGCTCAACAATACCCAATCTCAGGTACTCACTTGGTAGAAAATATAGGAAGGGTGTTGAATTATTCTTCCCGGAGAAAACAGTTCGTAATAATCGCTTTCTGGGTTCCTCCTGACTTTGAATGCTACCTAATTGAGAAAATGAAGTGAATTAATTAATACATGCAGGGACCCAGATGAGCTCCTTAGTCAGAGAAATTGACTGAGGAAATTTTAATCAATTTTTGACTGTCTGTGAAAAATACAAATTAAAAGAATGCCAAGGTGATTTCACTGGGACAGCCGCTAATCTGAGCAAAAGATTTGTACAAACTGGTAATCTGGGAGTTTTATGCAGCTAGCTTCCTCAACACGCCTGACCCCTAAGTACTTGGTTGGCACTATCAGTTGGGCCTGAAGACCATAAGCAAGACAGGGGAAGGGACCTAATAATTAGCAAAGGACCCACCCCCTCAGCCCTCTGTTTCGTTCCTTAATCACTGCATGCAGTGGCTGATAACACACCACGCCAAAGGTGGGAATTCCTTCAGCCTGCAAATCTGTTCTTTTGGCTCCCAAGACTCTTACAGATCTTGCGGAATGTTAAACTATCGCAATTAATATGGAGAGAGGCAACTAATGCTGATTCTACTCAGCCCTGATCCTCATAGTTTAAGTTCAATCATCCCGTTCCATGGGAGCTTGAGGCTCACAGGGGAAGCAGGTGATGTCCTGAGAAGGTCAGTTCAAAGTAAAGGGCAGAACCTAGGACTGGGTCTTACTGGCTAGAGCATTCTCCTTCTGGACAATGGCGATGTTCTGAAATCCCCATGTCCCCATCAGATCTACTGCATGTTGTGCCAGGAAATTCTAATGTATCATTATGTCCTCCCTCAAGGTGATAGGCTATTGGCAGAAGGGATGTGAAACCACCACTGCAGTATGGGAGCTTTGCTGCCTTAAGAGTCCCAAAGTGCTTTATGCTTACTGTTTCCAAGGTAGACTTCAGACTCTCCTATAGCACACCAGTTTGTGCCACTGCACAGTTTGGGGACTTATTGTTCCCATTTGCTCTCCTTTCTGTCATAGGCTTCCCACGTTAAGATTTGGTGAGTTACTCAAATATGCCTTTTGGCAAAGATGACAGTTGTTTGGAAGAGCAGACGTGTTCTCTTCCTCACCTTAGGAACAAAACCTTTAGGAAGAATTCCTTAGATGCGAAATTATGCTTCTGTGATCTCTCAGTATCAAATGAACCAAGGATCCCTGGTGCTCTCTATGTGTACCTCATTCGTAAGCACATAACATATATAATTGTATTTACAGCAGCATAGTTGCTGTTTGATCAGACATCTTAAAGAATGAATTTGTAGCTGATTGTCTGCAACTTTGGTCACATCTCACTGTTTAATATTAGAGAGTGAGAGTGTGGTTTTCCTTTCCACGCGAATGGAGGAAAAGTTAAGTGGATGTGGTCACAGTCCTTATGTGCCCTCATGTTCCTTCAGCCAGTAAATGTCAGTTTAAAGGATTTAATGCCTAGTGTTGCAGAATTATCCTTTTTTTTTTTTAGGGGGGTATAGTAGATTAGAAGGGGACGCGGGTGGTGCTGTGGGTTAAACCACAGAGCCTAGGGCTTGCCGATCAGAAGGTCGTCGGTTCGAATCCCCGTGATGGGGTGAGCTCCCGTTCTCTGTCCCAGCTCCTGCCAACCTAGCAGTTCAAAAGCATGTCAGAGTGCAAATAGATAAATAGGTACCGCTGCGGCGGGAAGGTAAACGGCGTTTCCATGCGCTGCTCTGGTTTGCCAGAAGTGGCTTAGTCATGCTAAGGAAGTCATGACCCGGAAGCTGTACGCTGGCTCCCTCGGCCAATAAAGCGAGATGAGCGCCGCAACCCCAGAGTTGGCCACGACTAGACCTAATGGTCAGGGGTCCCTTTACCTTTACCTTAGCAGATTAGAAGAGGAACCACGTGGTTGCCTCAGCAATGGTGAACATGCTTATTGTGATGGAGTTTTGTTTAATTGCTGTCAGGAGCAGTACAGTACTTATAGTTGGGCACCATTGTCTCAATCTGCCCTCTCTCTCTTCTTAACGGAGTTCCCAAACTGACAGTTTGTACTGGACAGAGGGAAGTGGCACGAAACAGATGACCGCCCTCCCCCAAAAAACTTGCACGACCACCACAACCCATCCACACAGAATCTGGGCGGCCAATGCTTATATATACACATGCCACACAAACATGGAAGGTCCTGCCCATCTTGAACTTTCTCAAATTTTTGTTGTTTTCTGCAGTAGACAAAAAAGTATTGGTTTTTTAAAAAGACACCATTATTCCAAAATATTAGCTGAATAAAGACAATGTTGCATACAATTATAGCACTATAAATTGTAAGTGCAGAAATGCCCTTCATTTGCCAGCTTCACACACACACACACACACACACACACACACATACATACACATACATAGATGGACTTCCACCCACATTGCCTAGCTCATCATTGCAGCGCTGCCACCCACTTCTTTTATATCTGGTATAGAAATGGAGATGAAAGCCATTCACTTTGAATGCCTTGGCCTGAATAGGATTCACGATAGCAGTTGCCTTTCAGACTGAGTAAACAAGCAAGGCTTTTTATAGCAATTAGGCCAAGGTAGGGGGGAAAAACATATCCACATACCCATACACCAAAAGCCTGATTCTTATTATTAACACAATATATCCTGGGGATAACTTAAAACACACAGGGTGCCATTTAAGGCCTTCATTCAGGATGCTGGTTAGCCACATATATATCTTATTGCAGGGTTAAATATTTGGGTTTGGAATCAGGGCAGCGCCATCAATTTGCAGATGGCGACACTCAAATGCCTGCAAAGAATCAATAAGGGAAGGAGGAGAATTTCATTTGGTGTACATTTTTAGTTCTTCTTTTATTATTCGCATGATATATACAGGCAATGAAAAATTTATATAAGGTATATATTACAATATATTAAAGAGAGAGAGAGATAATGACAGTACAATAATTAAATAGCATAGAAATGTATGTCTAAAATTAATACTCAAGACATACATGTAGTTATAGTTTGAAATATTCTTACAATAAACAGTTAAAAGTTTGTTTTCACCTTTTTTGTAAGATATGTATCTTTTCTTTTTAAAATACTCCTATAATCTCAATCTCTCTCTCTCTCTCTCTCCGTGTGTGTGTATGTGTCTACCCTCCCTAATTATAAGAGTGCTGCTTGCTTATTAATTAAAGATTAACCACTTAGCCAGCTGATTTGGTCTGCAGTTTAAAGCAAACTGACCTCAGACACATCTTTTGGACTGATACGTGGATCAGAATGTAATTATCCTTCACACTTCAGATTTTGTAATACTGTTCTTGGTTCAAAGAATGCACTAAACTGCATAGTAGGAATATATATATATTTACGATAAGGTAATGTTTAGAAAATTATCCATTGAAATTAAATACCGGTACTTAAAATTCATGTACTGAGATAAAATATGCAAGCATATATAAATACAAATTTGCATATAAACTTGTTTTAAAATGTCCATCCCTACAACCAGTCAAGAAGTAGTAATCACAGCATCTATTTAGTGCTTTGGAGCTGTGGTCAGTTGGATGAAGGTGAACAAGTTGCAACTGAATCCAGAGAAGACAGATGTAATAGCACCTTCACTCGGCTGGGGATCCATGTGCTCTAAGGAGGGCTAAGGTTGCCACAGATTAGTAGTGTCTCCCCTTCCCTAATGAGATCAGGTTTGCAGTCTAAGAGAGCTACTGGACTCTGCATTGTGTGTGAAAATCCCTCAAGGCAGGGACACCAGCAGTGCATTATTACCAGTGGCGTTCTCATCCCTTCCTAGAGCAAAGGGGCCTAGCAATCTTTATTATCTGTGTAAACTAAGCTAAAGTATTGACAAGACAGGACAAAGGGGACCTGTGGTTAGGGAGTAGAAACAACAACTTGGCTTGCACTACCCGACAGGGTTTAGAGATCTTGGGCTCCTGACCTCTGCAGAGGCTGGGGACCTGTTATAAGGAGATTTCAACTGGTGGCGCTCAGCGTGACACAATGGTTGGCTAGGCTGCTAGAGTGACCGTGGAGAAAGACTAGGAATGAATTCAGCTGAACATTGGTTAGAGCTCATTTTAGACCTGTTTTTGCAACAGCGAAGAAATCACAGTTCGCCATCACCATTGCCCTGCTGTGTTGGCTTGGCCAGAGGAGTTATTCCAAGGAATTCTTACAGGAGGAACCCTTGGCAGCTTACTGGAACTATTATGCACAGCACATTGCAAGTACACACTAGCACTGTCTTGCTCCACATTGAGAACAGGATCTATGATGGTGAGAGGCGGCTGCTTTTCTGTTTTGTTGGATAGCTTTCAGCGTGCACAGCCTCAGAACGTGGGCAGCTTGCTCAAAGGACTGAGGCCAACTACTTTCTTGTTTGATCCATGTCCATTTTGCCCGATTAAGCTGCCAGAGGAGGACAGGCCAGATGGGTGGTTGAGGTTGTAAATCTATCTCCAGAGGAGAACAGTAATCCTGTGGCAATAAAGGAAGCAGTTGTGCTGCATTTAGTTTACATGCCCTCATTTGATTCTACCATGCAGGGTAATTCCTGGCTACTCTCTAATTTGTTTAGTTTGAGGAAGGCGGTAGAGTGGTAACTACTCAACTCCCAAGCTTTGCTGAAGAAAAGTGATTGTTTAGATTCTTTCCCATCTGGATTCCAACCTAGTTTTGGACTGAAATTACTTTGGTTGCCCTTTGAAGATGACCTTCACCAGGAGCTAGCCAGGGGAGTGTAACATTTTGGTGCTGGTGAACCCTTTAGCAGCTTTCAATACCATTAACTCTGATATCCTTCTGGGACCTCTGGCTGACATGGGACTGCTAGGAACTCTGTTGCAATGACTCTAGTCCTATAAGGCTGGACATACCAAGAACAGTGGTGCTTGGCTCCATGACTATGGGGTTCCTCAAGGTCCCATCCTTTCGCCCATGCTATTTAACATCCATGTGAATCTTTCATCTGCACCTATTTGAAAACAAAAATATATTGCACCTATGAATACTAGGCATATGTTCTTGCAGAGGATTGTAACTCTTCTGAAAGGATATCTACACACATATCAAGATATCAAAAATTATAACTTTGGCAGTCTTTGGTAGTATGGGCCATTTCTTTAGCCAGGGGATGGGAAACCTATGGCCCTCCCAGATGTTGTGGAAACTCCAAACTCCCAGCTGTACCAGATAGCAGGGCTCATGGTCAGCATCTGCAGGGCCAAATGTTTTCCCTACCCTGCTCTAGGCCAATGCATATAGATACCAAGGGCTGCTGCAACAGCCAACAAAATAATTTTAATAGGCTGGAAATTAACTCTATTCCCTTGATTTACTCATAGCTGAACCAGATGGCAGCCTTAACCACAAGAGAAAGAAACAGGGAGAGGGAGAGAGAGAGAGAATTGTTTATTGGAAGCATAATAAAGAAAGTACTTAAACTGAAATATAGACTTAGTTCTTAGAGTGCTTTGGAGAAGAACTGGAAGTAGAATGAAGTATGTGACCTTTAAAAAAGGGTACATCCTAGTCTTGGTCTAGCATACCTGAAAAGGTGAGCCTATGGGTCCTTTGATATGGGGTGGACTACTCCAAATTCTCTTATGCAAAGGTAGTGAAGTAAGCCTTACTTTTCAGAGCGCACTATCTGTAGGGATCTGTCCTTCCCTTTAGAATGAATCACAAAGCTTTT
The DNA here is from genome assembly GCF_965153285.1 of Podarcis tiliguerta. Classification (NCBI taxonomy): domain Eukaryota; kingdom Metazoa; phylum Chordata; class Lepidosauria; order Squamata; family Lacertidae; genus Podarcis; species Podarcis tiliguerta. The sequence continues at coordinate 93,930,227 of NC_139535.1, read as the reverse complement.
CTGCTTTTAAAAGTGCTCAGAGACTGATTATCTTATAGCAAGCCTCACACCTCCCCTCTCATTGACACTCACACAGATACCCACTCCCCAGCCCCCATAGCAGTTATTTCATTTTTAATGGTCATTTGCCATCAAGAAAATCCTTGGTCTACTTGAATAGGTGAACAGATGTTCCATGTAGATGCCAGAGAACCAAGAAGCATCACTGTTGCCACCTTCCCAAAGATATGTGAAGTGCCAGAATTTAAATTTCTGAAAGCTATCCAAAGGAAAAGTTTTCAACACTTCCTCCCGCTCCTGAGATACTTTGCAACTTTGCAATTTAGTTTTGAATGTAAACAGGTGATTCAATTTCACAGTTCCTGACAGAATGTTTGTTTTCAACAAAACTTACTTTCTGGGCCAGCAAGAATTTGGAATGGTCCCAGTGGCTTGCATTTACCTCTCCTAGAAATACACATTTTCTCCTCTGAAATGCAAATTTTCTCACTTTAAAAGAACACTTCTGTCTCCTACATTCTATGGAAAAAATAAATAAAGATAGGAAAAAGTCTTGTATCCAGAGAAATAAACATGAACAGAATTATTAATCACCTCCTCTTAGGAGCTCTTCATTTCTTGTCAGAAGTAAACATACAATTGTCCTAATGCAAAGAGTCCCCCACCCCCACCCCTGACTTGACTCCCTCCCTCCCCCAGGACAGATCAGTCTATTAAGTTTTGCCAAAGAACATGATTATATTATTTATATAACTTAAAAAACGAATGACTAGTAGTAAATATACCGCACTAACCACTGGGGAAGTGTGACTAGTTTCACACCAAAATTCCCACTGGAGCTGCTAGATTTCAAGTCAGGTTATATTTAGCAACATACCATTGTTATGTGACATTCTGTCAAGTGATCAAAGCTCTGTCAAACAATTACTGTGCAGAAGATAAAAGATGCTGGAGAAAATGTTATTTTTGTGATAGCATTTTGCCCGCAGTCTTGCTTCAATTTAAGCACCTCTGCTCTTCAAACTACAGGCACAAAGAGGTAGCCAGTTCCACCAATTAAAGGCAAAAACTCATTCCACACAAGCCAAACCTGGCAGCATGCACTGTGCACCCAGTTGTGTTAAAAAAGACACTGAGTAGACATACATGTTAAAACATTTTAGTCTGCTTTTCCACCAAAGGCTTTCAAGTCAACATAAAAGACAAAAGTAATTAAAAAAATGCAACAATATTGATCAATATACACAAAAAGAACTTAACATAAATCTGCAACAACATAGCACCAGAATAGCAAACTAAAGAGAAAATAAAAACAACTCCAATCCAAAGGACTGATTAAACAAAGCAGATTTAACTGAATATCTGAACACCTGTAAAGTGGGGGACCCTGGGACAGCTAGGCACCACTACCAAAAAGATCCTGCCCCACTACATTGACAAGTGGAGGTGGGACACAGAGCTGGACCTTTGCTGAAGATCTCAACTGATGGGCAGGTTCATGTGGCAGAAGCCTGACATTTAAATATCCTGATCCCAAACTATTCAGAGCTTTGAAGATAATGATCAGCCTTTTGCAGGGCTCCTGGTTCATTTCCTAACACAATTCAAATTAATGGAGTTGATTGAACCATTGAACCATGCCATGAACTTCTGAGAGCAATCTGGTTGCAGGGTTATTTATATACCAGCTGCATTTTCTAGACACTTTCAGAAGACCACATTACAAGAAATAAGCAAACCTAGTTCTTTGGAAAGTAGGAGAGTTGTAACTCAGTAGGGACTCGGGATCCATAACAGCACCTCTTCCAACTACTATTTGCATCATCCCCCCGCCCCCCCCGGGGTATTGTGCTGTTGGAGGATGAGACATCAAGTGTATAGAAGGCAGGGTATAAATGATAAATAAATAAAGAGCCAGTGTAGTGTAATGGTTAGAGTATTGGACTGTGACCAGGGAAAGCAGGGTTCACATCCCTTATGCTAGGTAGGACAACCAAACCCCCCTGTCCAGTACAGCCCCCCTATGCCCCCCTCCGATACTCCTTAGTATGGAAGGGGGAGAAGTTCAATTCAGTTCAACTCGGTTCACATTTAAAAGTGAACTTCCCTGATTTGCAGTTTCCAAAATGATATGCAAACCAAAACACAGTCTTCCTTTGGAAATCTCACTTTTCTGAATGTTGAAGTACAGTTCTCCAGTCCAGTATTCCGTACAAAAAGTGCATCTTCTAGTGTAAAGTGTGCATGTTAATGCATATAACAGTAAAAAATAACATATAAAAATGCAGTCTGTTGAGGGAAATTGCCTTGCAATGGCAACACGGCATATAAGAATGTGTATATTAATAAAAATTTGAACTAAAATACTGTGCTGATGAATTTTTCATGAGGACTTAAAAACACACACCAAACAAACTGGTGTAGGAGTGTAGAGAACGGAACTGAATAGTGGAATAAATAAGAAAGGGAAAGCTGAAATTGGCATATTCACCCATCACTGCTCCTGAGGGATGGTAACCATATGGAACAGTATATGATACGGTGCTGAGAGCTGCAGTAGATGGGGGCAGGGAGAAATCAGCAAAAAGCTGATGCCTGTTCCTTACATAAGTTGAAGTGCTTTCTGCTAACACAAAGCCACTATTGGCTACAATTCTATATATTTCCTCATAAAATTCTAGTTTGTATACCCTGAGATTGCAAAACAATACTTGGACATTTGTCACATATCACGTTAACTTGTTGGAGATGATTGTGTGGAAAGTGGCTTTGATAGAGGCACAGCAAGGAAGGGGGGAATGCAGGAGGAGAAGCAAAACAACATTTTGGAAGCAGTAAGAGATATGAGCTATAAGAAAAGCACGAATAACCAAAGAGGAAAATAGTAAAGGACACTGTGCAATGCAGAACACATTGGTTTTGATTGATTGTAATATTGCATTTTTAGATAATTGCAGCCACCCTACGGGCAGGTAATGAATCTAAATAGCAGTAGTAGTGGCAATTGGTAATGACAGGGCAACCCTCCATTTCAGCACCAATCTTGCAAGGTAGGCTAACAGCCCTGAGGAACCCAGCCTAGTCCTTCCTCTCTGCTGCTGCCAACCACTCACGTGTCCCTAGGGCAAGGGGATGGGCAAGATTCCTACCTCACTATGGTGGTTTTCTTGAGAGTAGGGGAGCAGCCAGCTGAATTCCAGCTTCACCTTGTCTGTAGTACCACATATTTTAACAATCTGTGCACTGGAGAGCCAGTGTGGTGTAGTGGTTAAGAGCGGTAGACTCATAATCTGGTGAACTGGGTTCGATTCCCCTCTCCTTCACATGCAGCTGCTGTGTGACCATGGGCTAGTCACACTTCTCTGAAGTCTCTCAGCCTCATTCACCTCACAGAGTGTTTGTTGTGGGGGAGGAAGGGAAAGGAGAATGTTAGCCGCTTTGAGACTCCTTAGGGTAGTGATAAAGCGGGATATCAAATCCAAACTCTTCTTCTAAACCCCCCCCCCCCCAAAAAAAACAATCTGTGCACTGCTCTGGTTTCGCCAGAAGCGATTTAGTCATGCTGGCCACATGACCCTGAAAAACTGTCTGTGGACAAACGTCGGCTCCCTTGGCCAGTAAAGCGAGATCAGCACCGCAACCCTAGAGTCGTTTGCGACTGGACCTAACTGTCAGGGGTCCTTTACTTTTACTTTTTAGTGTAGTACCCAAGCAGCCTAAACACGTGGGAGTTTAATTGGTGTGTGCAGAAACCAATACAGCCCAGAAATCCAATTAAACAGTTCATTCCAAAAGGAGTCAATGCAAAAAAAAAAAAAAAAAAAAGGAAGGAGGAGAAATAGCAAGCATGCAGGTCAAAATGGAAATAAAACACTGTAATCAGGATATTGGTCTAACTAATCCTACACTTAATTCAGACTAACACAGAATAATTTACACTTATTGGTCAAGCTTCAGGCATCAGTTGAAGGTTGCGAGATTCAAGAGGAAGAATTCAGCACTATGGTGGGAAACCTTTGGCCCCGTTTCCTACATCTTCCAATAATTTTAAACATTGATTTTATTGTGGCCTTTCTGTGTTTTATAATAACTATTGTTGCAAACTGCTCTGAGAGTTCCTTGGGGCTACATAAACTGGGATGTAAATTTTAATTAAATTAGACATTCAGTGTATATCTTAACACCACAGACTTAAACTGCTTTCAAAGCCATTTCCTCTCATCAGGGAATCCTGGCATATGTATTTGCTGTGACAGGAGTTCGGGATCTCTGACAGGATTTTCAACACCCCTTTTCGAACCAAAATTCTGAGGAAGCCATGACAGGATTAAAATGGATAAAAAAAATTATAGTGCGGTTAGGCTCTCAGAATGACCGTAAAGCTATTCTTAACCTTTAATTTAATTTGTGAATGCAAATAAATAACAATGTGATTAGAGGGGGGAATATAGTAAGGAAATGATACAGAGAAGAGCATCTGTTTAATCAATCATAAGTAATTTATTCAAAGTGTATGTTTATAAAGACAAGGCTGAATATCTGTATCCTATCCTATACACGCTCAGTTGACGATAATCTTCATTGAACTCAGTGGGATGTGTCGCTGAGCAGATGTGAATAGGATCATGCAGTTAGATATTCAGGTAGGGTAATCTGGTGCATCTCTCAGTTCAAGCGTTATGCTGAAAACAATTCTCTAAATAATATATCTGCTTTGTTGGTACCTAATGCTGAACCTTAGCGTGAATGCACAAGTATGCAGGTATCCAGAAGGGAAATTGCAGACTCTTTGCGTCTCCTTCAGTTCTGCTGCCACCGTGCTACCTTGGAGCTAAATTATGGTTTGACTGAGCATTACAGATGAACCTTGGCCCATGGTTTGTTCCCCCCCAAACTATGAGCAGTAACTTGCTCCCAGAATAAGGAGGTTACTTTTAGTTTAGCTTTGCAATTGTATTTGTTTAGTTTCTACTGCAAGGTACTTGCACTTCTACTGCAAGTACCTAAACTGCAATAGCCTGAGGATAGGTCAGCTGGATACAGCGTGGTGTCAATAACGCCAAAGTTGCAGGTTCGATCCCCATATGGGACAGCTGCCTATTCCTGCATTGCAGGGGATTGGACCAGGTGATTCTCAGGGTCCTTTCCAACTCTATAATTCTGAGCTAATGACAGCTGCAAATATCTATCTTGCCTGTTCTCTCTAAGCCGTAGTTCAGCTTAGTGTTAAACTGGGCCAAGGTCTATTTAAAGGTAAAGGTACCCCTGACCATTAGGTCCAGTCGCAGACAACTCTGGGGTTGCGGTGCTCATCTCGCTTTATTGGCTGAGGGAGCCGGCGTACAGCTTCCGGGTCATGTGGCCAGCATGACTAAACCGCTTCTGGCGAACCAGAGAAGCACACGGAAACACCATTTTCCTTCCCGCCAGAGCAGTACCTATTTATCTACTTGCACTTTGATGTGCTTTCAAACTGCTAGGTTGGCAGGAGCAGGGATCGAGCAACAGGAGCTCACCCCATCACGGGGATTCGAACCGCTAACCTTCTGATCGGCAAGCCCTAGGCTCAGTGGTTTAACCCACAGTGCCACCTGCGTCCCCTTAAGGTCTATTTAGGTCTTGTTTAAATATACTAAATGTATCAATCAAGCATCTTAACAGATTTGTCAGAAAAAATACTGATCATAGGTGCCCAACTCTCTTTATCTGTGCATGGGCCTACATAATAGCAAACAAAATGTCCCTGCTTTATCATGAAACTGGCATAAATTCAGAAAGATTATTGCACTTCTCTATGTTTGTGCACAAATAAGTAGTTGTCTGGTATTAAGTCAGTTCCACCTAGCTCAGTGTTGCCTGACTGACAGCGGACCTTCAGGGTTTCAGGTAGAGTTCCCTCCAAGCCCTACCTGGAGATGGGAGGGATCGATTCTGGGACCATCTTCATTCAAAGCAGGCGCTCCACCACTGAGCTATGGCTCTTTCAATGATCATGCCATTTAAGATGCTCAGGAGAGTGATAAGCTATGCAGAGCAGCTTGTGCACGTAGAATATATTATACGGAAGTGGCCAGATTTTCCTCTTGCACAAGCTGTTTATACAGTGAAAATAGCTGCCATGCCTGTGGAGCAGCTTCTCTTGATCATATACTTCTTGGTTCCCTATGGCTCAGCAGTATGCTACAACTTCAGGTGACGCGTCCTAGTGGGACTGTATTAAATTTAGTGGCAACTTCCTCCGAGTGCAATAATGTCACAGCTGCTAACGCTCTCATTCTTTGGAATCCTTTCAAACATTACCGCAAACTTATTTTACATATGGGGTACCTTTCTAGCAGGAAAATCAAACAAACTAACTGGAACTAGGGAAGTGCATGTTTACATTTCCACACAGCCATTGTGCTGTTTGTGTTAGGGTAGGCATGCCCTTGTCAGGAAAGGGCTGCCCAGGGACCTTAGGACCTGGAGTTTGTGACTCCATTTTCATATGAGGAGTTTAAGGAAGAGGATGGGAACACAGGGAAGAAAATAAGTACAGCTTTGTTTGTGCCTATAAACAGAGGGGCTAAATCAGTGTTTCTCATTTGCAGAGAAAGAAAAATAAATGATTGGGGGCTATGGAATTTATAAAATTGTGCATTGTATGAAAAAGTGGATAGAGGTATTTCTTTCTCCTGAATTCATAAAACCAGAAGATAGGATGACAAATAGCTACTGGCCATCACCGGCAGGGGACAAGTGCAACAAAATGTTGCAGTGTATCCTCATCCTGTTGCAGGCATGTTTTGAATCTTGAAGCAATGTTTGGTGTGTGGTCTCAAGATGGGAGGCCAAAAAGTGGCCTGTTTTCCATCCTTTCAAAGGCTTTTCTCATTGGGCCAAAGTGGGGGGGGGGGCAGTGATGAGAATGAAACTCTCACTTCAGAGGCTATATGCCTCAGATTTAATAATTACTGGGGGAAAGGCAAGAGGAGTGAAGGGTTGATGTGTTACCGTTCTTCCTCTAGGATTTGTTGAAGCATCTGACTTGCAACTATGGGAAAGAGTGCTGGGCTAGTTGGACCTTTGGTCTCATACAACAGCACTCTTCTTTTTGAGGATATTTCATTCATGTGGGACATGGTGTGCCAAAGATAATCTGAAAAGCAGTCTGTTGGCAGACTGTAATCCAGCTGTCATTGTATGCTTGTAACTTTTGACTAAAGCCCGCTGGAAACACAGAACCAGCCTCTGCTGCTCATTAGCCCTACTAATGCAAGCCAGATGGACATGAATCTAGCTGCATTACCAAAACACTTGAAAACATTAAGAGGCTTTCTGAAAATAAATGACAGAAGTATTATTCCCCATTTTATAACTGGAAACAGAGACAAGAGTGACTTGACTGAGGACCACCATTGCCCAACTTGTACAATAAACCATGGCCCACCACATGCTATGTGTAGTTGACTTTAGCAGCTACTAATGTATTGACAAATGAATCCATGCTAACATTAAAAAGCAGCAATGTGGGTCTTGCCCATCATAAGCATGTATGTTGATCTGATAGATGGCAGAAACCTGAAGTAAATTTCCAGGATGCAGAGTTACTGTGGGTTACTTCAGGACCCTGGATAGCTCCTAGCCAACAGACCACAACACAAAGTTCATCCAAGGTGTGAGATGCTACCTGCAAATGAGTTACTTATTAAAATATCTTTTCTCAAAGGAGTTCAAGGGTTCATTCATGGTCCCTCTTCTTACAGATTAGGTCAAGGGACTGTGGTTGGCTCAAGGTGAACCTTGGTGTCTCACATTTCAGTAGCACCCTGTGCTATGCCAAACCCTGGTGTGTTCCTCCCTCCCCCTGCCTTGAATTGGAGCAATAATGAAGTCTGCTCTGGTGCTCCAGAAGCTCTGTGCCCAGTGCAGCTGCACTGGTCACACTCCCCTAGCTCCCAGTGAGCTTCATGGCTGAGTGGGGATTTGAATCCTGGTATCCCAGGTCCTAATGCCACCACAATATAGGGAAACACTGCTCGATCCAAAACATTAGTAGATTTATTATCACAATAAACAAACACCAAGGAACTGAAGATTACATGCATGCCATGTTGATCAGTCCTCCACCTCCCACAAGACTCTGTGGACGCTACAAACCTGAGTTGCATTCAACGGAGTACTAAGGATAGTGTTCTGCCAATGGCATGATCTCTCTTTTCCTCCCTCCACATGCTGTTCCAGGGTTTTCCCCAACTCTCTGGAGAAGATATGGGGAAGTTGTGATGAAAAGGGAGCTGAGTTATGAAGGACCAATAAGAGATGGGGCATTATTTAAACTAGACAGTATGTGGTCACTGTGAATACTGCCCAGCTGAATTTGTAGAGAAATAATTGCTACAAATCTAGGATAACAGCCATAAGCTACTGGACAGCACAAGGCTATGACTTTCCTGAACAAAATGCTGGACTCAACAGATTGCTGGTAGGCTTGTTTAAAATAATCAGTAATTCAGTAAAGGTTCCCATGGCAACAACTTCCACTAAGACATAGCTAAGCACCATGTCAATTAATCTTAAACAGCTTCAGACAAGCAAGGAAGACACATTATTCTTTTGTCCTTTACTGTGACTGTATTTCAAGGATGCCAACAATGTGTGCTCAAGACTTTCCATTCTCCTACAACCACACTTAATACTATTTGCATGAAATGTGCACAAATGTTTTGCCAGACCAATGACAACCCTAGAAACGATTTAGGCAGCCCATTCATCTTGTATGGACTGTGAAAAGCCCATTTTGAGAACAAGAGTGTATAAAAGAAGGCAGCCTGATAGTTATTGTGGTGGGCGATCCCTGTATAACTATTCTGCAGTTTTGCTGAAACCATAGAACTTTAGCTTTCATATTTAGGAATACTTAAATCCTTGCTTTATAGTCCTGCAGGCTGTTGAAAATGACTTGCAAAATATTCTCAGAATAATATCATACACAAACCTAATACAGGAGCATAAATTATATAGTGTCCATTCAGAACCAGGGTTATTCAAGCACTTCCTGTCATTGTCCTTCCCTGATGTCATATCAGGTAGCAGCTCCCATCAAAACAATCTGAAGCAAGGAAGTGGGGCTGAGCATCTGGTTCTCACTCAAGCCCATGATGGAAGCTGTCTTCCCTTGCTGGCGGGTTGCCACCCCATACCCTTGGGACTGGCTACTCTTGTTGGGTGAGGCATACAAGAGTGTGTTACAAAAAGAAAAAAATATCTGTGCAGTGACGCACTCCCCAATCAGAGCTAAGTCTGTTATGTCACCTCCTGCTCTTTACCAATAGTATTCCAATTTCTAATATTTAGAGTGCTTAAGAGTGTTGGATTAGGAGTGGGAGAGAGAGAACAATGCACACCATCTTCAGTTTGAGGGCAGTAGAATATAAATGTAAGGAACAAAGCATACATTTTGTTTTCCTTGTTGTATGCATCCTTCAGAAAAACAAAAAGCCAGGTCTTGGGGTTCCTCACGAACATTTAAGTTACAGATGCTTTTCTGTGTTAGGGTAGGTCAAGCTCTATATAAGTGAGCTAAAATTAAATGCGTATGATGCTTTTAAAGGTTTCAAAGCACTTCGCATATGTCATCAGTAATAACTTAGAACAATAATGCTGTGAGGTTGGCCATTCTCATGATCCCTTTGCAGATAGCGGACTGATGTTATGAGGCAGTGGTTTGCTTCAGTCTACCTAGCAAGTTTATGTTTGACATGAGCTTTGAACTGAGGACTTCCTGGCTTATTGTAGTTGATGCACTTAGCTGCTACAGTAAACCAGCTCTCACATTTTTCATAGAATGAAAACATGCCTTTCACATTACAAAAGGATAAAAATTCTCCTTTCACGGCTGTGGCTCTCTGCTCAACGTACAGCACGGGTCCCCAAGGACTTTTTGAGCACAGCACTTCACTCGGAAAATATGCTGAAGGTTTGAAGCTAGTCTTTTGAATCATGTCATGTCTCAGGGCCATCTTCGATTAAATGGCTGCTGTCCAGCAAAAAGCTATTTCAGAGGAGATGTCTTCAGGTACTGCTACTATATTAGTGTGATACGGCTCAGCATTCTGTGTTTTCCTGCTACACAGCATTCTTTGTCATGGTTCCCTCCTGCCTGGTGCAGATCGCTAATAAGATGCACATGGCTTCACTATTTTACAGTAGTCTCCCTGTTTCTTTAGTTGTTTCTAAGGTTGGGGCAGAGGGAGAAAATCGGAACAGACTGAGCCACAGGTCAACATACATATCATTATATCAAATTTGATTAAAAGATCAGCTCTTTTGCCATTTTCCATGGGATGGGTATGACATTAGAAAGCATTCAGTAAGACTCCACTCATCTAGATAAGTAGCAACTCATCTGTTTGACTGTTTATGCAGCATTCTTCCCCCTTTTCTCTCTCTCTCTCTCTCTCTCTCTCTCTCCTGGTACAGCATTCTTAAATTGCCTCAATAAGAAAATGGCTTGAAATAATTTTGTACCCCTTTTTTTGTACAATTATAATCCTATAAAGGGGTGGGGTGGGGGAGTTCTTGCCACATAGTTAAGTCATACAAGGAATTGTGGGAGAATTACTGTTTTCCTTTTCTGGACTTAAAGCTGCAATTCCAAGCACACTCACCTGTGAGATGTTGTTGTTTTGGAGGCAGTAGCTAGGTACTTTCTCCAGACTGCAAGGCACTTACTTACCTCCTCTATCCACCCTTTTGAAAGAAGAGGATTGCCAAGAGCAGGTGCAGCTATCCAGAGATGAAGACAAGCCAGGAGTGCATTGTCTGTGCGTTGTCAGAACAGCAATTATTATCTTCTTTTCTTCTTTGTCAGGAGGAGCAGCTAGGCACTCCCTCAGGGAATTGCTTTGTTGTTCTGCAACACCCCCCACCCCTTCGCTCACCCACCTGTCCACCACATTTTTCTTGACATCTGTTCTCCAAAGTTTCGCCTCCGCCCCCGTCTGATAACAGTCAGATCCCATTGACCAGAGGCTGTTACGGCATTTACATTTTATTAACCATTTATTTCATTAATTGTTTTACTCTCACAGTACAATCTTGTGGTGGTTTATTATTAAATGTATATATACTTTTTTTCCTTTAAATTTTGCTTTTGGAAAATAAATAAAGAGATAAGTGAACCATATAGGTAGATTACTTTCTGGAGCCTTGGTTAAACTTCATGATTGGATCTCCACATCAGACCTGTGAAAAAAACACAGCTCCCTCCCTCCCCCCCACCCCAATTTGGATGGAAGCTGACAGATTAAAACAGAAAAAGACCACCACAACCATAGTCCTGGCTGTGCAAACTGAGGGGGGAAGCACAAGGGATCTTGTTCTTGAAACAAAATATATAGGATATACATTACAAAAAATAATCGTCATCATCATATTCTCATTTGCTTTTAATTGCGTAGGTTAAGTCAGTTATACATGGATTTCAGACTCTGGCTTGATGCTTGTTAGCAAAATCCACCAACTATCTGCCCTTCCCTGAGTTCATTGCCACTTACAGAGGGACAGGCACGGCAATGGGGCCAAGGCTGTGGCATCTCAGCACAACTGACACTGGGGATCAGCAAACTAATGTGTCAAGTCACCTCTTGGGTTTATTCCCATCATTTAATTTTGGCAGCTTTCAGTATAGGTTTCTAGCTATATGAGCAATCCTCCCTTGGCCTCTGCCTAGTATCTTACATGGTGGCTCTCAGCCTAGAAGGTGGGGACGAAGGGGGAAAAAACATATAGCAGGCTTCATAGTGAGAGCCAGGAGATGGATTTTGCAAGCAAGGAAAAGCTGACATCCACAATGCAAGATGAATTGGATGCTATCTCTATTCTTAATGCTATCACAAGCGACAAAATTATTGGCAAGACGACGACAGAATTCCATGCCTCTCCACAGCTTTGTAGACAACTGATTTTGGAGCCAGTGCCAATAGCTGCACAATGCTGGCACAACATAATGCAAAGGGGCCTTCTTGTCTTTGTGTCCCTACTCAGGCAGCCATTTAATTGGGAATCTCTTCCCCTGGACACTGAAGAGACCGAAGTCTTTACTGTATGGGAGATGGGTGGCATGTGAGATGGAACCAGCATTCTCTAGAGAGCGGGAACATCAGTAGTTCTCTTGCAGGCAGCACACCATGCATGCAATCACAGGGTGCCAGGTATACATATAGCTTCCCCTGTGTTCGGTCTAGGGGGCAAGTGCCTGAAGTGGGGGGGGGGGGAGATGAATGGGAGGAGGGACCCTCTGCACAGGCCTGTTCTGTATGTGTGCTGCAATATCTGCATCCATTACCAAGCTGAATAATAGCACTTCTTGCAAAAGGAGAACAGGAGGTGGGGGTAGGATTTAAGGCAGTGGTACAATGATAAGTGAACTCCTTGCTCTCTATGAGGAGGTAGCAGGCCATTTCTTGTGCTTATGGGGTTCTGCTGTGAGCAAAAGGAGTTAGAGGATGGCTGGAGCAACTTATAGATTGAATGGACATCAGAGGGGAAGGTCTCCTGTCCTGTCACGCAGCTTCTCAAATGTGTCACTCCGATTTCCCCAACAGACACCCAGGAAGTGGGGGCAAGTTTCCTGCTTTCCCTTCCGTAGTGGCAGCCAACTCTGTAGTATTTTCAGCAGCACCGAGAGACTCTCTCTTCCTTAGGGCTTTCCTTTCGTCTTTTACCAGTGGAACAGTAAATGCAAGAGAAGGTGGCCGGTGGCATATAGAATAGTAAGATACACACAGAACTATCCAAGACCGGCAGCCTGCTAGCATGCGACTGCCAGGGCCAGCACTTGGCACAAAATAGGTAGCAGCCACAGACGTTCTAGGTAGAGTATGTAGAACACTAGGTGAGTCCTGAATTAATTCCTGATTCAAAGGAAAACCCACCCCTGTTCTAGGAAGGAATCATCCTCTTAGTTTGTAGGAGCCATAACGCCAAGCAACCAGAGAAGCAGTCATGGGCAGTGGTGGTGAAACCCGGTGAGAATATATATACTCTTTTTCTGCTGCTCCTGAAGGTTCTGGCTCGGAAGAAAAGCAAGAGGCTGCTTCTCTCCTCTCCCCTCTGACTCAAAATCATCAGTAGCTAAATCAGGAGGGAAAAAAGTGTTCAAGTTACGGGGGGGTTGCACAGCAGCAGCAGCCAACACTAAACATTCAAGTCGATAGTTTCACTATGTACACCATGAGTGAGACACGGTCCCACCTGCCAGAAGATGTCCTGCTCTTGACAGAGCAGCCACACACACTGTTATCTGATTCGCTTCTCCACCGAGTACACAGAGATGTAGTAGTCATTGCTTCCAACTGCCAGGTGAGGCTGTGGAAAGGAGAGGGGAAATAAAATCAGTGCATATATAGCAGGGTTCTGCTGGTTTTGATTGGCTTTTGAAGCTAGTCAGAATTTATACTCGCCACCAGCCCTGCTCCTTACTCAAGAGGGAAGGGGTTAGAGTCTTGATTATTATTATTTATTTAATTTCTATACCGCCCTATACCCGAAGGTCTCAGGGAGGTTCACATAAAATTTTGTGATGTCACACCAGGTTGTCTGACTGCCACTGAAGCCTAAGTACAGAGGCAAGCCCCTTCACCCTCTTTCTCAGCTTCAAGCTGGATATAATGGGCCAAAGCTCTTACCACTTGCTCTGAGCCCAGAGAGGTTCAGAAAGCAGCAAAACATTGACAGTTAAGGCACTAATCTGTTTTATTCTGCTTCTGTTAGGCAACATTTATGTTGCTTGTATTGATTTTAATTATTGTATTTTGTATTACGAAGTTGGATGGTTTTATTGAGTTGTGGCCATAAAAGCTCTTACCTACCTGCTTCATCCTCTACAGTGACAGTCAACTTCCAGTAGTTTTTGTTATGCTGGAAATCCTTTCTCCACTAATTTCCCCTGTTTGTTTCCAGTGGATTGAAAATCCACCAATACAGTTGAGTTCCAACTTACATGAGGGTACAGTTCCAAGGGTTGTGCAAACACACGAAAATTGTAAATAGGAAAAAAAATGCATTTTCCTTGTCTGGCTAGTTCAATGAATTTTCTCACTGAATTTGAGTTTTCTGAATTTGGAAATATTGTGTGTGTCCCCCTCTCAACAGCTTCACTAAGTCATCTTCATGATAGCTATTCAGAACAAATTAAGGGTAACAATTGAGATGTTCTACAGTTTAGAAACGAGACTGACCCAGTGTGGATGGAAGGCTAGGCAGCTGATGGCACCCACTCGCTGGCCCATGAATCCATCGTAGTACTTGATATTGTTGATCAGCTCACCATTCCCATTGTAGATTGCAGTGAATTGATTCATAGAGCCACTGCAGAGGGAAACAGAGAACACAGGATATTGGTGACATTAAACAACTGGTGGTTAAGTCCTAGAGATGAAGGTTTTCTACTCTTGTGCCATTTGTGGAGCAAGAAGCAAGTAAGCTTACAACAGCAAATGGGATTTTCTTTAAGCCATGAAATCTTCAGCACAATCTCAGCTATTAGCAGGTGCACAATCGAAAATTCACATGCTCAGTAGGAGATTTAGGGAGGCAGGATGGGAGACACAACAGCAGGCAGGGAGAATATAACTATGAGATGGTCTTGAGAGAAAACCCCAGGCACCAAACTGCTGACACTGGACAGCAAGTCCCTACCAAATAGTGTACTTTCTGCTCTTAAGGAAGGGAAACCCACATAATACGGTGAGCTGCAACACCCACCATAATTGAAATCCATGTGCTGCAGGTTCAATGAAGCATACAAGAATTGAAATACCTCAGCTGCAAATACGTGAAATAAGCCACACTATTTATGCCAAGGAAAATAAATGCAAGTGTTTAACAATGGAGCAGGGTGGTATGCAGGCAGTATTTAGAACTTACCATGCAAACAGGTTGGCTTGTGGGTGGATGTCCAGAGCTGTCAGTCCTTTTACTATCTGCAGGACCTTCACTGATTCTGGCATCCTTGGGTCAAAGAAACGGACATCTCCATTAACACTGCAAAGAGATAAAACATGGGGCTATTACCTGTTTGCTCCAACAAGGAGAGCAGATCTACTTATCCCAGAACCTGTCTAAAATTAGGAGAGTATTAGTATCAATGCTCAATTTGCCAGCAATGTCCCTTTGTGAAAACCAGCATACTTGCCACCCACTGCAGTCTGTTTCAGGCAGCCCTAGATGCTGCAGAAGCAAACATAAGGTTACTCACACACAAGGAATCAGTGTACATGAATCAATTCATTATTCCTCCTGTTCAACTCATTGGCATTAAATACCACTAGAAAACCACTGTCTGGCTTTGCTGTTTGACTGATTTCTGGACTTTAAGACCCTTTGTATTCCCCTGGAACAAGGTAAATGACAACAGGGTTACTTTAACCATATGCAAACATCCTGTGACTTTGGGCTAATGGTCCTGTGACAAATTTTTGGCAGGTTGAAGACCTTTAACACTGGGCAAGATGCTTTATAGTGGCATCAGTGAATGGTTAAGATCACAATAATTGGTGAAGTGAAATTTCTAACTTTCAGCTTGATTACTGTCTTGTCATAAATATAATGGATTCATAGCTCATGAAACTGGCCTTCCGTCCCAGTCCTTCAAATGCTGTAAGGTGTGTCCAAGTGATGATTCTATGAGGAAAACAAGGTTGAAACATGGGGTCCACTCACTGAGCAGATTGTTTCTTGAGCAGAGGATTTGGGCAAAATGTAAGGGAGATGGATAAAACCAGGTCTGCTAAGAAACTGAAGGAATTACAGTCCTTGTCTGTAGTTTTCAGAGCAGAGAGATTAATGAAAAACTAGTAGAATAAGGAAGGCAAATGAGAAAATGTTGCTGAGAAAACTGTAGCCAAAGCCTGACCAGCTGAAGTTATCCTAATTCAGTCAAATGACTGTATTTTATTGGGAATTTACTATTTTATGTACAATGCTTAAGGGTTTCTTTTTCTTTTTATAATGCAGTTTATAAAATTTCTTCAATAAATAATTTTGATTACAGAGAATGGCTATTTAAGTGTAAAAATCTAGTCGGAGGGCCTTAAACTTTGGTTATAACTAATTCTCTACTCCCTGCATCACCACAATTGCTGGTCTGAGGATGTAACAGAGCCTGCTAAGAAGCAGCATTCAGGTAACTGGGGTCTGGATCTCGTTAGGTAACCCTATAGTCTATCTCATGCTGATCTTCCCTACATGACTTCCTTAGTCTCCAGCTGCAGCATTTCATAATGAGGACTCAACATGGGGCTTCCCTACTGCAGTTCAGATCCTTCCGCTCTCTCTTGTGATACTTCAAATATCTGACCTGCATGCCCCGTCTCTCTTAGAACTTTCCCTTCATTTAGGGTTCATTATATCTCTCTTGTTTCTGGAACCTTGTAATTTAATTAAAGACCTAATAGCCTTCATAGTGTAACCCATGGCTGGTTACAGCCTGTGGAGCCTGACGGTATAAAAAAAGGCAAAGGAAAACATAGCACAAAAAAAGAATAGTGAGCAGGGCTTTAAGTTGCACAAACTTCTTGTTGGTGCAAGGAGAAGACTCTACAGCTGTACTGCCAAACAAAACGGCAACGAAGACACAGCAATAAAAAGACTGAAGATGAAAGCACCAATATTTGATTCCTTGTATGCCTCCAGCTAATGGAGCTGGTGAAAGCTAATGGAGACTGGTGAAGATCCACTTGAAGGCTGAGTGTTTACAGCCCATCTGCAACACGCACAGCTGAAAAGTACAGACCATGTTCTAAGATCTGATTCCAAAAAAAGCTGTGGGTGCAGAAGAGAAACTAATACCCCACAGACAGTCAGATCTGGAAAGCCAAAGGTCAATACCAAATGCTACAAAATGAAGAACTACAGAGAAAAGCACTCCAGCTGTCACTCCCTAGTGTTAAGCTGTCAGAGATGTGGCAGGATCCTCAGGAAGCATCTGCAGCACCACTTAGAGAGGGCAGAACCAGGGTTAAAATATCCAAGAGAGGCAAAGCTTTAAATTATTACTCAACATAAGGAAACATTCTAAAAAAACACACACACAAAAACACATAAGGAAACATTTTGATTAAAAATAAGTCTTCAGGTTTACTGTAAATTAATGTATGTGAAATCTAATCATGAAATGATTTATTCCATGTTCTTAATTCCTTCTGCCCTTTATTTATCTTATAAAAATTGCTTTTATTGTATTTTCTTTTATATCCATTAGTGTGCATTAAAAGTAAGTGAAACAATATAAAAGTAATGAATGGAATAATAAACAATGTGAAAGGTTCGTTTCAGGGTATAAAATATGCAATTAATAAGATGTTAAACTTGCTGAGGGGACAGAGACAGAGCACTTAGTGATATTAACTGTATTTATTTTTTGGGTAGCAGATTGCTGCTGCTCTTTCTTGATTGGTCCAGCTGCTCCTAATATTACTCTCATTCATATGTTGACCCAGCTAAATATTATTCTCATTCACATGCAATGCTAAGCTGACCCATGGCTGAGCATGAACAAGCAAACCTATGGGCTTCCAGAGATGAGATGATGGTCAGTTGACTCTTCCCTGGTCTAGGTCTCCCAGACAATCACGAGTTGTTTAAACCATAGGAGACACCTTGGTTATAGCTTGTGGTTTGTCTGGGAGAGCTAAGCCATGAGCCTGGGGTATGGATGACACACTAAACCATACTATGGATTAGCTCAGCATAGTGCAGCATCAAAATGACCAAGGAGGAGCAATGTGGTTATAGCCTCCTCTCTGGGAGCCCATGTGTTTCCTTGTTCATGCTCAGCCATGGTTTGCCTTAGCATTACACACAAACTAGGCCATTGTCTCCTACTTGATTGGCTCAGCAACCCTAATATTATCTGCCCTAACAGTATTGCTTCTGCAGCAGCTGTCCAAGGCTTCAGGCAGAGGCTTTAACAAACTTGCTACCTGGGATCCTTTGGACTGAATAGGCTAACCTGAGACACCATCAGCATGTGCTATGCCATTAGGCCTTATGGTGTGCTGCATATGCCTTTTGCATTGGGACAAAGGAAGTAAGAACAACTAAATCAGGACGGATTTAAGCCAGACCATGGAGAAAATCTAATAGCAGATCCTGAGTGTGCCAGCATAATCAGTGCGCACATCAGTAATGTAGAATCCCAACAGTTGAGTTTAACGAAGCTGCCTGTGTGCTGAAGTAATCGAGGAAACGCAACCAACTTCTCAAAAGGATTAAACAGGATGAGACAGCACCATGATTCATCCTTCAGCTTCTTCAATGAGTTCTGACCACAGCAGTGCCTGAGGCTGAGATGTTGGATGGAATACCTGTGCCTACTGCTACATTTTATTTTAGTGATGAGAAACTTGCTCGACCTCAGAGGGCTACTATTACTAGAAACATCCTGGAACTGTTCTAACCACAGAAAGGGGAAGAGTACATAAGCATCTTTTTTCCAGTCCTTCAGGAACAGAGGTACATGCAAGAAGGAGGAAAGGGTGTCCTTAAGCAACAAAAAGATGAACCCAAGCCAACATCTGTAAGGTGCCCATGCTATGCAAATCAAGACCCCAAAGTTAGAACTGACCTTCAGAGAGCTGCTTTTGTTGTGAGAAGTACAGAGTTTAGACTTTTATCCGCAATCCTTCATCTCTCCGTTTCCTGGTACATAAATCATTTGTCAAGCTTCTGCTGGCCTTCTAAAGAACACCTTTCATGATCCTATTCCCTACAGATGTTCTTTGGGTTCTTAGTGTTAGTGTTTCAGTATAAATGTTTATCACCCACTGTGAAGTACAAGCCTTATAGTAAGTATGCCACTCACTCTTGAACAGAATCATGGAGTGTGCCTGATGTATGACTAGAAAGGATCACATTTTACATATGCACCCACTGCAAGAGGGTGATTCAAATAGGCTAGTGCTGTGAAGGCCAGTTACTTCAACCTAGCCAATACTCTGTCTGCTGAACAGCTATCTTACAATAGACTACTGCCTTCCATGTTAGTTTATTAGTTAATTTATAATTAATCAATGCTCAAAGCATTGTACTACATAAGTTCCTAGCTGCTCTCATATCCAGGCACAAACTGACCCAGGTCTTGGCTTTAGTAAGGTCGTTGAATCATGGTTCTTTAGGCTGTGCAAGCTGAATTAATCTAAAGCTGAAGTGCATAATCTTTTGCTGAAACATCAAACTACATACTGCATGCTGTTGAGAGTCAATATGGCTTGCTAGGCTGATCTAATTGATGTGGAACATGCCCAGTTCCAGGTAAAATTCCAATCCCTTTCTGAATCTTGTGAGAAGCACCCTTTGTTTGAAAGATAAGATAATTATCTAATGTCAGGTGGGGCCTACCAAAATAAATTCAGAGTCAAATAGATTCTCATCTGGCAAGAGGAACTACTTCAACCAGCTTCCAGGAAAAACAGAAGTTATAACATTTGCTGCCCCTTCTTTGGGGGTGGAAAAGCATTACCTCTTACAGCATTATATTTTCTTTCAATTCTGTATACAAGGAAGAAGTTCTCTGGAAACAAACTATGACTTAGTGGTAGTAAATTATAGTCTGCTGTCCTTTGAATGGGGTAATAAATAAACACAGTGCTCCTCCACCATATTTATGAAGCATGAGAAATGGATTTATGCACAGAAAATTGCTAGATGGGGAAATAATTCTGCATAGCAATAAGCCCAGAACATGCAATACAATCTATCCCTTGGTGTTTTTTAAGCATTTTGTCTCAGTAGCAAGTCTTGCTCTAGCCAGTTACTTCCTACCTTTTACTTTACAGCTATCAGATAAGTATTTCTGTTTAAGATTAGGATCCCTGTCTCCAGTGTTGTTACCTGTCATGCCAGGCCCTGATCCCACCTTGGTCCCCATCTAGACCTTCCAATGATCAATGACCTAAGTGAGTAGACAAAGCCCCATAATGCCAGGGCCCTGAGGTCTGTGAAGGGGCCTCCAAGGGATGTATTAGAAGATTCCTTGGAGTGGATTCCTGATCCACCTTGGCTAACTCAAGTGAGGGAGGTTGAATCATCGCCTAGTTCTTTGGAAACACCAGCACCAGAAGGTCCAAGCCCTGGCAGCTGGTCAACATTGGAGTCCATGCCTGAGAGTCAATGTGGCAACAGAACTCTTGCATAAAGGGCTCTTTCTGAGTAACAACCTTCCTCAACAATAAAGGCTCTTAGAGCACCTGAACTGGTATTGGGCCTGGCCTGAGACACTAGGCTATACAGTGGTACCTCGAGTTACAAACACCTCCGGTTACAAACACTTCAGGTTACAAACTCCGCTAACCTGGAAGAATTACCTTGAGTTGAGAACTTTGCCCCAGAGTGAGAATGGAAATCGTGTGCTGGCAGCGCAGCGGCAGCAAGAGGCCCCTTTAGTGAAAGCACACCTCTAGTTAAGAACAGATTCAGGATAAGAATGGACCTGCAGAACGAATTAAGTTCGTAACTAGAGGTACCACTGTATATCGAGCTTCACTTGCTCTGCTAGTTACTGGAAACAACACAAGCCAGCCAGCTCCCTCCTCCCAGACCCAACTCCTTTGCCTGCCTTGCTTTCTTAAGAATCTCTTCAGTTTTTGACCCCTAGACTCCTGCTTATTAATGCTGACCCTTGATTACATTTGGATCCAGATTGGATTTCTCTGACCTTGGTTTGACCTGAGCCTTGCTTTCTGGACTCTCTTTCCAAACGTGTGGTGATATTGTGTGTGGGACTAAGGCTGCAGTGGGTTCCACTGGGGACCTGCCTCCACTTAGCTCACAAACTCCAGCCAGAGCATGGCATGATCTTATTTAGGATCCTTAACTTTAAAGTGAAGGCTGAGCATTCAGAAGATAATGCCACAAATTTATGGGTGACCCTTCCCAAAAGTCAATAGAAGCTGACTTAGAACACAGTGCCCTCACTCACAGGATTAAGCCATGTAAGAAAGGAAGCAGAGTAAATTTTGCACTTCCATTTGTGTACATATAATGACTCATTATGCACTGCATCAAGCGTTAAATTTGTGGGGCTTTGCTTTCTTTGAGGTACCACTCCTACAATATTATGCAGTTCCCACACTCAGGTCTTCCAGTCTGGTGGGCCGCAACCTGAAATGGTTGATCATCATCAGAAGAATGTATCTAATTTGAGGAGGATTAGATTGTTTTTCCTGACTGAAGTTTGCTGTGACCAAGTTTGAAAACCCTTGCTCTAAGGAACAAGGTTACCCGTTCATCCGCTCTCCCATCTTGGGAGCAGGAATTAATTGCAGAGTAGAAATGCCAAAGTGAAGAGCTCAAATCTCATCACTGTTTAAATACCAGAGACAGATTTTTAAACAAGAGAGGGCAAAATACTGTTTTGACAGGAAAATGTCGCATAAATATTCAGAGGCCCTTGTTCCTTTTCATTTCGTTTTCTTTTACCTGACACTCATGATGTTGCCTTCAGGATGTTTCTGCAAATACGCTTTCACCACCCAGGCAGTGTGCTCTCGATAGGTCATCACTCGGCTACAAGAGAGAGGCGAAACTTTGTAAGACAAAGCTGGGAAAAGGCCATAAACCAACTCATGAACCATAAATGTGAAAGGGAAATCATCTCCTTGCTGTGGCTAGGTTCCCAGTTAGGTAAGTTGCAAGACTTTGAACCAGAGATTTTGAGTACGGGCATTATATTTTGCAACTGCATGTTCCAACATGTGCCCTGGTGTCAGACAAAGCATAAGAGGAAATGAGAGGGGAGGAGAAAAGGTAGGAGGGAATGACACCATGTTTTTGCTTTAGGACATAATAAGTAAATGTCTTAGTAAAAATTTAGCTCTGATGTCTTTTACAACGTATGTATTTCAGGAAGAAGAAAAATCAATGCAATATTCTTCTCCCCTTCTTTAAAAAACAAAACTGTAAAAAGTTATTTCTCTTGCAGCTCAAGTTGATAAAAATTGCATCACCTCATAGCATTTGTTTCCAGGTCATAGCTTTTTTGAAATGAGTAGGTGAGAAATATAGAGTCCGACAGGTAATCCCTGAGCAAATGGTGATAGAAGGTTATGGTAGGCTTTGAATAACGTTGGTGCTAGAGGACACATGGAGCCTTGAATTGAGGTAAATTATCATGAGTGCTTAACCACAGAGCCATCAAATGATAGACGTGCTTCACACAATTGCAGGGGGTTGGACTAGATGACTATCGTGGTTCTTTCCAACTCTACAATTCTATGATTCTATTTAGACAATAATGTACAGGTTCTAGAGATTGTGCCCCTTGTTTAATGTAATCTACAAAATATGGGAAGACATCTTCTTAAGGTGCTGCAAACCAGAAGACAGGATGCGATGGGGAAAGAGCCTCTTACCAGAGAAGATTCATATACCACAATTTCCACTATGCCATCACAAAGTTTTTTTAAAAGAGAAGTTCTGCAGTGGTGCAAGGGAAATTGGCCAAACATTAGAAATAGACTCCCGACCCCCCACTCTGCACTCCCTGGAAAAAATGGATGCATTCAATGGGTTGCATTCAACCACGTTGAACTTCATGCACAGAACAACTCCAGTGAGTGCAATGGAACTTCCCCTTCCTCTCCTACCATGCCATGTGATCCCCAAATTTGCTCTAGGGATTCCCCAATCTCTCTGGAGCACACCTGGGAGTAGAATAGGGCTGCATGGGACCTGGAGAGGGAAAGGAAGTTCCACTGCACTTGCACGCACACAATAATTTAGCTGGATTCAACCCAATATCCTTTTCACATTACATTTTCACACATGCTGTAATAGTAATAAAAATAATAAAAATAAAAATAGGATGGGGGTTCCAAGAATAGTCAGATCTCTAGTGTGTTTGGAGGCACTGAAACAACGGCAAGAATAGTAGTATTGAATGCAAAGTGAATGCAACTTGATAGTTGTAAAAATTAGATAAGTCTCTTACCATTCACTCAGAGCCATCCGCCGGTCATAAACACGAACAGAACCATCACCAAGCCCCGCTACAATGAGCGAACGATGCGAGTCACAGGACAGGCTGGTGACACAGCTGTCAGCCCCTGTGGGAATATCCTAGGAGAGAAAAACACATGCCTAAGCTAAAACGACTGGGAGATTTTAAGTGCACTGGCCATATATATAGCCCAGTGTTACCCTTGCAGTGGGGTCCACACATGAGCACTGATGCTGAACAATGGTAACAAGGTGGTTGTGACAGCTATACCATGCAAGCTCAGATTTTGGCTTAAGACTGGGGGTGAACAAACTGCATCTGGAAACAAACAAACTTCTGGTAGTGAAAAGGGCTGAAGTTTTTAAAATAAGCACAGAACATGACTGTGCAGGACCAGGGCAATGAAGACATCAATGACACCTATTCTGAGCTGCAGCACCCAGGCTAATTCGTTCTTTTCTTCTAGCAAAGAGGAAGTCATAAATATTATCAGAACGGCATTATCTCCATGGTGAGATTCAGGAACTTGTGTGGGTCTATGCCTTACTATGTATTAAAATTTCTATGTTGGATAATACTGACTTTAACAAAAAAAGGTCTTA
This sequence comes from Podarcis tiliguerta, assembly GCF_965153285.1. Classification (NCBI taxonomy): domain Eukaryota; kingdom Metazoa; phylum Chordata; class Lepidosauria; order Squamata; family Lacertidae; genus Podarcis; species Podarcis tiliguerta. Next base: position 93,906,644 of record NC_139535.1, on the reverse strand, counting down.
GGTCTGTTTCACATGGTTTAAATCAGGGGTCAGCACACTTTTTCAGCAGGGGGCTGGTCTACTGTCCCTCAGACCTTGTGGGGGGCCAGACTATATTTTGAAGAAAAAAATGAACCAATTCCTATGCCCAACATATAACCCAGAGATGCATTTTAAATAAAAGCACACATTCCACTCGTGTAAAACCATCAGGCAGCCCCCACAAATAACCCAGAGATGCATTTTAAATAAAAGGGCACATTCTACTCATGTACAAACATGCTGATTCCTGGACCGTCCGTGGGCTGGATTTAGAAGGCGATTGGGCCAGATCCGGCCCTCGGGCCTTAGTTTGCCTACCCATGGTTTAAATCTTTGTTTTGGAAAATGTAATCTGGGCTACTTTACACCTATATGCATACTGGTATATATGAAAATTGGGTCATGCATTTCTTTTTAACAAGTGTTCATCAACTTCCTGATGTGTCTACTCGCTAAAGCAAACCTTTGCACTGGAACAAGTAGCATGTAATCTTAGCCCTTCAGTTTGAAGGGAAGCCCTGATTAACCACATTACAAAGTATTAATTAGCTAAGATAAATGTCCAGGAGGAGATTCTTCTCCGCAAAACATATTTGTCCCTGACCAGCCATAAATACTACATTGAAGGGCAGGATGGATAGATGAGTACTGTTTAAACAAACACACACCATTTCCCTGGAGGGAAATAAATCTGCTCCAGCTGAAAATACACCTGGCAGCTAACTAGTGCATGTAAGAGAGGTATGTTATGGCAGCCATTGCTTTCTAAAGAAGTACCTATTAAAGGAAGAACTCTGCAGGGCAATAGCTGTTTATTGGGCATTAGATCAGGCCACAAATGCCACAAAAGCAGATTAAATATATATTTAAGAGCAGAAAGCACTGAGAAGGAAGAAGGCCTGGTGAGAAGGAGACACTTCTTATGCACCCAGTCAAATAGCAAAGGTGAATTACTAAAAGTGGCAGAACTACAAAGAGAACTGCAAATGCAACTAGCCTTTCTACTTCACATTTTTCTGTGCAGCTTTTTAAGGGTGATTATAAAAGTACATAGCCTGCCGTGAACTCTAAAGCCCTGCATTTCCTCTGGGAGAAAGATGTTACCAAAAAGTGTTTCCTTTTAAATGATGGAAGCTGTTCCACTTTGACACGCTGCTGCTCCCCAAGCCTTGCAGCAAAAAGGTTTAGAGCCCTTTATAATCTCTTTGGAGTCAGGAATTCTCCCTCATATTTTTATGGAAAGTAAACTGTGCAAGATGAAACATTGCATGCCCATGGTCAAGGGTGAAATAGAAACCTGGAGTCCTGACAGGCTGCAACAAGATTCTATGCTGCATGTGTTCATGCTCTGCAGAAAAATGGTAAGAACAGAAACCAAGGGCAGTGTACTTTATGAAAGAACAACTCTGGAAAATAATAAACACAAAGAGCAATGCTGGTATATTGTTGGAAAGACACCCGACAACGTTATTCTAAGGCTATAGCCCTTTCCTCTTTATGTGCTACGCATAACAGAACTGCGTGGAATAATAAGAGTGCAGCTGTGAAAAAGAAAAACAGTTTCAATTAAGCAACCAAAAAATTGAGCAACATTTTCAAACTAGCATAATAATCAGAACTGGCTCTGCAAAATTATGTTAGCTAATTTCACACCTCCTTCCTATTTTTGCTCCTGTGAGCCTATCCGCCTTCTCTTGATGTTATTTTTTGCATTTGCTTCATAAAAAAATATTAGATTAACAGTTTACTGGAGATAAAAATCTGGCAATCCTAGACTGAAATGGAACTGTAGCTGCATAGAGGCTCTGCAAGTTAAGATACTTTTGTGTCTCCAAATCAACTCTCTTGTAGACTTGCAGAGGGTTGAGAAAGGGCCACAATGGTGTCTATTAAATTCTTTCAAATCAGACTATAATCCAGATTAGAGTTCCATCCACAGCATGCCACAGGCAAATAGCAGAATCTGTGGATAAAAGGTGCTTAAGGAACAAATAGTTCCAGTTGACTGACATTACTGAGTGAAGTTTCAGGTTGCAAAGGAAAGCAATTTTGCCTTCAGCGGCAGCGGGAGTATTTCTGCAATCTGTTTGCCAACAAGATCTTTTCTGCACCTAATGTTGCATGTAGAATTCCAGCTCCATCCAACAACTGAGTTTAGTAATATGTAAACAGCATCTTGGCAGCTATTCAGGTAACTTGTCAATTTGGAACGTGATGACACTTGGGGGAAGTGAGTGAATTTTCTACCATGAAGCTCATATGCAAATTAGTGTTCCATCCAATTAGTGGAGTGAAGCCTTGAACTAGAAGTCTGGCAAGTGGACCCAGGCATCTTTCTCATTGTGGTAACCTGCCAAATGAGAAAGTGTTCAGATTTGACCTGTTATTTGCACTAACAGCCGGTATCGGTAAGGATTGGATGTCTCAATAGGCCAAGAGGATTCCCTCTAGTCCCAAGAAGCTTCCAAGACTACCCTGGCTCCGCAGCATGAGAAACCCAATGCACAGATGCACTGCTTTCATAGTGCTCATCCCTGCTTACCCATGTGCCAATTTGATTTCCTGTTTGAACCCTTAGCTTGGCTTAGTTGGTGCCTGCTTGCTGCAGACCACCATTCTTGGCAGATATCTAATAACCCAGATAAGCTATGGCAGCAGTAGCTAACCCCCAAGCACTCTCCCAAGTCCTTGGCAGCAAAAAGAAGGGGGAGGGTCAAATTAAACACAGTGCTGGGGCAAACAGATAGGTTTAAGCTTCTCCCCATCCCCCAGTCCAGTTCCCTGATGGAGATGCAAACTGTGTCCACCCTGGTGATCAGGTCAATCATTTAATGGACGGGGAGGGGGCATGGCCTTGCTGTGAAGACAGCATCACACATGGGAGTGTGGTCTAGCTGCACCTGCTGCTGCCTTGCAGTTTTAGGAGGGTTGGGTCAAGAGTGAATGCAGACCTTGTGCCAAAAAAAGTCATCCACTCCTGGGATGCAGACTAGTTCAGTTGAGATTTTATTGTACCAACTGTGCTAAATCATCACAGCTGTTGAATCAATAGAAGTGTCATTCCAAATTCTCTCTTTCTGCAAGGAAACCATTAAACTAGTAACAAACTATTCTAAAATTGCCCCCCACATCTGTTTCAAGTATATAAGCCCATGCACCCACCCTTAATCTATGATGATTCTCACCATCACCTACCAACCTAGTACCCAACATATACTCAGTGGCTCAAATAATGGGCAGTGGCATTTCTGAATATGACTACTATGTGTCTGCTGCTCTGGGTTTTGCAGTATGATTAAGTCTTGATCCCCCGAATCACTGCAAAAACCAATTTGCACTGTTTAAGAAATAAAATGCCTTTAAGATGCTCTCCGTACAATCATTAATCATTCTAATTTAAAATATTTTCACCCTGCTGATTTCTGATGTTCTCTAATTTGCACAGATAAAATAATATTTGAAAATAATTAAGATTAGCATAGGCTTAGTTGTGCTGCATTGCTGGGTCAAAGTGCCATAATTAATGTTCATCCAGAGGTAATTAATTTCCAAAAGATTTGTAGACTAGACTTTATTTCCCACAGCAGCTTAGACAGAGATGTTACCTCTCATTATGTGGCTGAAGAGGTGGCTTGATTTAATGGCAACTGATGTGAATGTACATGGTTTTTTGCTAAGGTGAGTGGCACAATAGCTCAAGCAACAAGGCGGCTAAAACTGCTCTGTTCCTTTCTCAGTCTCCATGCCTATAGAATAGGAGGAACAAGGCCAGCTCTGTCATGATGTGAAGTGTAGTAGGTGACTTTAGGTGGCGTTTGGGGGGCTGCCAAAGGCAGATAGATGTTATAAGGGACTTTTAGGCTTGCCAGCTAGTCAGTTTCTAGCACACATAGACAGGGTTGGCCCAGGGTTGGCCCAGACACTGCTCTGTGCATTCAGTATAGTGAATTTAAATTTGCTGTCACTCAGCCTCTGCCATTGTAAGCTGGATCTTCTTAGTCCTGGCAGTGAATGACAGTCAGGAAAAAGCTTGGCTGGCTTGTTGTTCCACTGTGGGATGTGTCAGCTGCCTGCACTCCTAAAGTTTCCTTGGATCATGGTTAGAGATGCATGTGAAGAAAAGGATGGGAGCTTACCACTGCCAAGGGAGAGGAGGAATAACAGCTCAAAGAAAAGCTACAGCCAGCAACAGCCAATCAGGGCCAGCTTCCTCTGTCATTGTGTGCATGTGTGTGAATGCATACATGAGAGAAAGTGCTTGTCTGTATGCTTCTTGTCTGTGTCTGCATGAGAGATGGTATTAGTGCATCTTTGCTTCTTTTATCTGTCATGTGCACAGTGTTGGTTTTTTGCTAGAAAAAAACCGGAATGTGCACATATATGTAAGAGAGAATGCAATTTTGCATTGTGCCTGTGTAAATGACTAATGGGTCTTTGTAACATTTCCTACATTGTTAAATTCCTTGATCACATAATGCATGATCTGTAGTTTTAGGGCTGGTTGACTTTCTTGAGCTATGTATTCTGCATGTATTTCCTTCAGTACTCTAAAAGGGATTCGCTTTAGATTGTCCTTGGAACTAGTTTCAGTGTTCCTCATATGTGAATGTCAGATGGCCTTAAAGGTAAAGTTAAAGGGACCCCTGACTGTTAGGTCCTGTCACTCTGGGGTTGTGGCGCTCATCTCACTTTACTGGCCAAGGGAGCCGGTGTACAGCTTCCAGGTCATGTGGCCAGCATGACTAAGCCGCTTCTGGCAAACCAGAGCAGCGTACAGAAATGCCATTTACCTTCCTGCTGGAGCGGTACCTATTTATCTACTTGCACTTTGATGTGCTTTCAAACTGCTAGGTTGGCAGGAGCAGGGACCGAGCAACGGGAGCTCACCCCGTTGTGGGCATTCTAACCACCGACCTTCTGATCCACAAGCCCTAGGCTCTGTGGTTTAGACCACAGCGCCACCCGCATCCTTTCAGATGGCGTTAGGAAAACAGATTTGTCCCCATGGTCCAGATGTTCACAGGAAATGATGTTTCAAGGCTTAGGCTGAAAGTGCTTGAGGTGCACCAAGCATTTCATCTATGCAAGGTATCTGGTACTTCAGCATGCTTTGTAAACAAAATGTATCACAGGTACACAGGCATGATTCACCCCATTTGTAAGTAACCCTGGTCCCACATTCCACCCCACATAAACTTTTTGACATCCATGGAGAAGCATTTCTACAGACACCTTCTGTATTGAGTTCAGGAATTATCTCATTAACAAGTAGCCTTTTGAGTGGCGAAATTAGCAGCACAAGACATTTCTCTGTTTCGGATTGCTTAAATACCAGATCCATAAGCAATATATATTGTGCTTACCTGAACTTTCATTTCTCGGTCTGTATCCCAGATTCTTATAATCCGTACATCTCCAGAAGTCATGAGAAGACCAGTTTCCTGTTCCCAGTCCACCACCATCCCTGCTCCTGAGGAAAGAAAAAGGTGTGCCATACAAATTTATATCTTGGTACATGCGGACAGATGAAATAAGTCAGAACATTGTGGGAATGAAATCTTCCGGTCAAGCAGAGCAATCCAACACAACGAGTGCACTGTGCATCAATGTTAGAATGTGGTAGGTACTGTGGACTTTGGGAAGTGGCAGGTTTTGAGGAAAAAATATAGCAGGGTGCAGGGTGGTGGCGGCGGCAGCCTTCAACAGTGGTTTCTAGCTGGTTTCATTTGAAATGTTTTATTCACAGGAGTCACAAACTGCTTGTATGATACACAAAAGTGAGGGGAAAGTGTTTTAGTAATTATCTGTCCCCCTGTTTTTGTACCCAGGGAAGAAAAAGACCATTCCTCTCCAATATAGCCATAAGGTTTTTGTTTTGTTTTGCTTTTTTAACATAGAGATAAGCAGTAAATTGCATTAGGCATGGAAATACTCAAATGAATTTGTTGCAGTGATACGACCTCTTGTTTCTAATCAACAAAATCCAATGCAACATGTGTTTTTTCTCTGGTTTCTGCACCTGGGCTCCTTTATAAGGAGGTTGGGCTGCGATGACAAATGGCTCTGAAACAATTTAGGATTCATAGCAGTCTCTTCCTTAACCCAACAAGGCAGCATTTGATTCTTCCTGCCAACCTCACTATGACTTCCACCAGGGCCTTTTATAGGATAACAAAACAGAACCCAAATAACGACTAATGCACCAATCTTCTGAAAGGGAAGTACTATGAAAAGTACCCAGCCCCACAAAAAGACCAGATATCTAGTCAAAAGATAAAAGCAAACTCTTGCATTTTTTAATCTTTTAACAGCAAAAACATGTAGCACTCCCTTAGATACTAACTGCCACCGTAAGGGCAGTAGCACCATAAAGCAGGGGGACATTTATTTCTTAATTTAATGCATTTCTATAATGCTTTGTACTGAGTAAGTTTTTGAAGCGGGGTACAGCAAAATAATAAAATCATATAATAAAAACTATTAGCTTTATCCAACCAAGGTCTATATACAACTCTATATAAACAGCAAATGGTATTGAAAGTCAATGAGAGATCATGCAGAAGTTGCAGGGTGGTACATCCCATGCCCCTCTCCTGATAAAGATCCATCAGGGCAGCCAAGGAAGATTCAGTCCCCATAACAGGCCTGAGTCCAGACTGGAATGTGTCTAGAGATAATCAGTATCCTCCAAGAGTGCCTGCAGCTGGGACATCAAGACATAACAGCAGCACAAACATTCTACCTAGTGCTATAAACACAAGCACCTATTAAGGGTCTTGTAAGACAAAAAAAAGGGAAGCTACTTCTCTTGCCCGCCTTGGATCGTCACCTGCTAGAGGTGCTGTTGCTGCACATCACATTGCAGATCCTGATTTTATCAGGGGGTTGGATTGCATGACCCCCCCAGTCTCTTTCCAACTCTATGAGTATGATCAAGGTATATGCTCTGAAAGCATCTTCCTAATTATCATTGTCTTCATTCCCTTCATCCAGTGGCCATGCCCAGGCCCACTTTAATGTTTCTTGTGGCTGGAATTGCCGGCTGCCAAAACACCTGTGCAAGTATGGAACCTGGGGGCTGCCCTTGGGCCCTTCGTTTGCTCTTACTGCAAGCAATAGGGGCGCAGGGTGGGAGGGAGAGAATGGCAGCAAAACGGACACTGCATATTTATATCTGGACATACAAACTTATTGTTTCTTCAGCTTCCTTGGCAACTTGGAGGGGTGCTACAGATTCAGAGCAAGCAAAAAAGGCGGCAGTTTAGATTATAAGCACCTCTAAAGCATTTTGCGTTTGTCATCCTGTTTATGGTCCGTATGACAAGATAAACCCAGCAGGCTTGAGATGGATGATGCCTTTTCATCTTAAGCAGGCAGCACTCTAGGAAGAGATGCTTAAGCTGCCAGTTTCTCAGTCATTCATACTTACATTTTAGCACAAGAATCTTAACACTGTTTCAGCAGCAACATAATCTGCAGACCACACATACACAATATGTGGGTTTTTCTCCTTGCTTGTATGGCATGGCACCTTTGTTTACTTAGTGTCTGGAGGAAGTTGTCAGGTAGATGAGTCTGACTTTAGACTAGACGGACCGGTGGGTAATCACAATGTCCTGGGGGAAACTAAGCTGCCTATGACTGATGCTTTTATAGGTTTTTGGATCAACTACTGTAATGTCTCTTTGTGGGGCTCCATGGAGGTATGGAGCTATTCTGCTCTCACATCTTCCCAGAATCAAAGTAAAACAAAGTGTTCAACATTTAACTGCCTTGTGAACAGAATGCTAAATAAAGGAGGTAGGATTTAAATTCCTGGCTCTGCCATGGTCTGACTGACCTTGAGTAAGACATCTGTTCTTGCCCAAGTCTCACTTCTTACAACTGTGAAATGGGGTTAATAAAGTACCTTAATTCTCTCTCCTTTGTGGGAAGGGAAGCACAAAAATAATGTTCATCATACATCACTTAAAAGGAGTTGGCTCTCTTGAAGGTTTAACTGCGTGGAATGAACAAGACTCTACTCTTTAGTGGACGATATACAGATTTCTTCCTGAAGACTAATGAAAAATGTAAGCCTCTGCAAACATGGGTGAGAAGGACTCCCTTCTTTATGCTGCTCTATAAAACTGGAAGCAGTCACTGACTGAGCAATGGGGGTTCTGCTGAATCTTTAGCAGTTAATGACAAATATTGCTTCTCAATATACTTATTTGCCTTTTGCTTCCTTCCTCAGTCACTTGTGTTTTTTGAGAACTGCCTTCCTCTGTAAGTAGTGTGCTCTGGATTCTCAGCTGCTTTCTGTTTCCTAAATCTTGACAACTTCCTTGGCAACTATGCTCAAGAGGAAGTGACCTGGCCTGTTCCTACATAGTTCCTGGCAAACGAAGCCGTCAGTGATAACAACCATTTTACAATATAAGGAAGCAGGGGAACCCTTTTTGGCCCTTGATAGAATATAGAATACGCTCTTCCTCCATGTAGTGACATGGAGGTTTATGTAGCTCTTGCCACCAGAGGGTGCCCATGTGCTGAGAACTAGGATGGCACAGCCTCCCTCCACTCTCAAAGGATTGCAGCAGACAAGCGGAATCTGAGATGTTTAAGATGTGTTTTTAAACCCATTCATGAGACATGAAAAGCAAAAAAAGATCTATGGAGACAGCCGCCCTTTGCATTAAATCTAACTCATTCATAAGTGCATAAATATATAGAATGCTATGAAATGCTAATAGAAAATGCTACATGATGATGAGCAAAGTAGCTTGTGTGCATTACCCACTTCAGGGCAAACTAATGTTTATTAAAGTAGGCCTGAGGTTTCTGGTGGTTTTCAAAGAGGGAACTATCATAACATTATTGACTCATGTTTACATCTCAAGTTCCTTGCTTCTTGCGGATCAGAGGCTCGTTGACGACTCTTGATTTCATTTTAATTAAAAAAAGAAAACCAACCTTTCCATGGGATTGGGGGATGTGGGGCACAGAGTCAAGAAGATAGATCTTTTGGAGCCTTTCCAAACTATGTTCTTGCAAATAATAAAATCTTTGTGCATTTAGTTGTTTCTTATTTGTTCCAGGAGTCCAAATGCCTGTTTGCAAAACAGCGCTCCCTGTTGCAAGGATATTGCATTTTTTCAGCACTCAAATAGCAGTATTTGTTCATGTGAAAATGCATCCATAGTTGTGAGCACAGTGTGAAGTGTGGCAGCATAAGCGTCACAGCCACCGACTGACTAGAAAAACCAATAGAAATTATTGCTCTTTCACTTCCTTCTACGCTAAATGTTCCTCTGCTGTACAACTCAAATGCACAAACACCATCCCTTCCTCTTCTCAGCAATGTCCTCCCATGTTGCGAACTGTCTTTATATATGTATATATCTCCTGATTTTACACACACAGCAGCACAACACCACACAACATAAACCAACCTTTGAAACTGTTTGTTTAAGATCTTTGTCAGAAGCCTCTCTCTGGATACCCCTATCTTTGAAGGTGAGGAGGGTGCCTACTGGCAATAGGGCTCTCTCGGCAGCGATGCATCAGTTGTTTTTCTCCCCTTATCCATTCATGTGATGCTAGATTTGATGGTCTTTACTCAGCATCTTTTTGCTTTCCAGTTTGTTTTGTGTTACAGCTGGTTTAACATCTATCTGCTGATGATGTTTGATTGCATTTGTTAGCATTTTAATATTTGTTGTGGTTTCTGATTATGATGTTGTGAAGCTCCCCCCAGATCCAACGATCCCCTCCATGACATTCCCACAGGGCTCATGATGCAAGGTACTGCTCAGGTACTAGAGAGCTTGCTGCTATGTGCTCATGAGGAAATCTGTAATGGAGCCTACTGCCACAATTTGTTCCCAAAAGAGGCAAGGTTCACGACAGCTGATATATTCTCACAGACAAGGTGTAAATGAACTTCCATCTTATTTCCATAAGGCATTACAGTGGTACCTCAGGTTACATACGCTTCAGGTTACAGACTCCGCTAACCCAGAAATGTTACCTCGGGTTAAGAACTTTGCTTCAGGATGAGAACAGAAATCGTGCAGTGGCGGTGCAGCGGCAGCAGGAGGCCCCATTAGCTAAAGTGGTGCTTCAGGTTAAGAACAGTTTCAGGTTAAGGACAGACCTCCAGAACGAATGAAGTTCTTAACCCGAGGTACCACTGTACATGAAGTTGAGTGCATAAGACACATGGCAGAAAGCTAATTTTTATTCCTCTTGGCTTCTTCACGCAAGGACTAGCAGTTCTGCGTTATATGAAAGGGTATATTTAAAAACATGTCAGCCACTGGAACTTTCCATAGCTACTTCTTGTGGGATTCCCCCAAAGTCAGAGATGCATCTCAGTGGAATAGTTCCCTGCATACGTTTCAGCAAAGAACCCTGGCATCAGAAACAGCTGCATTCCAAATACATTCTATTTAAATCGTGTTTCCACCCCCATCCCCTCTCCCAAAATCACTGCTGTATCACAGTCTTTGTCTAACTGGCGTTTTGATTAGTTCAGAAATGTGTGCACAGGCCACAACACAACAGTATCCAAGAAAAGGAAAGCTGATCTTCTATACACCGCCCCCCCCCTCCTGGCTGATAAATGAGCCATGTCCCTGTTTTAATTTCCAGGCAGCAGTGGGGAGGCTGCATTACCTCATTATTCATTAATTCCTGAAAATGCCCCTTCAAGTGACACTCCTGTGCCAAGCATCACCCAAATGACAAAAGAAGACTCTCTAGAACACCGGGAGCCTTAATTTACCAAGTGAAAAGTGCCTCAAAATAGAGCTGCCGCTCCCCTAATTACTTTATTTTCATAAAAGACCTGACCTCTCTCAAGGCATCATGCTCTGTCTCTGACTACAGAGGCACAACATAAGTTAATCCCACAGACCAATCAATGCTGGGATTCACCTACTGCCTTTTTAAAAAGAATAACACATCACCTCCTCATGAGACTCCTTCTGTCTCATCCATATCATGGTGGATAATGAATGCACTTGGATGCTGGTTCTGAGACAGCACAAATGTGGCATGACATGCAGTTCCCCTAGACATTTTCTGCCCCACAAAGCAGAGTTACTAAGGTCTCTCCTAGATGGAGCTTTAACACTGCCTTTTAAGTTCAAAATGTCTCCTTTACAAAAACAAAACTCCTTATTGTGTTCCTTACTTAGTAGTATTCCTGTTCTCTGCCCTGCTTCTCTCCTTGCCTCCCCCCCTAAACTTCATCCCTCCAGCTTTCTCACCCCTTACTCTTAAAAAAAAGTTTTAAAAAAAGTGCAAGACCCGATTACTTTTATGAGCTCTTGGGCTGGGGGAAGCTCCTAATCCAGCTCCAGGCCTTGCCTGGAGCTTCTTTGATTTGAACATTTATTTAATTATAAATTGGATTTTTAAGCACTGCTTACTTTAAGTGTCAGATTGAAGGGAATAAAACCCTCAGACTTGACCAGGGAAATCTGTTATTAATGTCTTTTGTGGCTTTTGTTTTGCTAATCAGCAGCCTCATGGGACTGCTTTGAAGAGTGTGGAAGTGGTGCTCAGGGAGATTTGTAATTCTTTCCTTCCATACCCTACCCCTAAAGCAAACTCCCCCCTCCTTACATAAAGTCTGCTATGACTGGGGTGGAGAAGACAGACGTGGACAGCAGCTCCCCCCCTAAGCTAATAGTGATAGGAGAAGAATTACATTGGAGAAAAAGCCATGGGATAGTGTTTAATACATCTCTTTCTCCTGGAGTACTACTTCCCCACTCTTCAAAGCAGCCCCATGGGACCGCTAATTAGCAAATAAACTACAAAAGATCCTAATCACAGTTCTTCCATGTCAAGTCTGGTTTGGACCTTAGAATGCATTAATTTCCCAGAAGCAATTGATGCAGTGGTATTACCCTGGTAAATTTCTAAGGTTGTGGGAAGCAGGAGTGGGAGGTCTGGAGCACACTTTCTGTTAGTTGTGAGACTGAGGCAAGATGGAGGATAGCCTAAGAGGATCCAACAACTGTCCAGGACACATTTACCACATTTGCTAAACTCCTTCAACTATCAGTACAACAACTAAAAGCAAACCCATTTACAGACAGTCCTGCATTGCCTTTAGCCATCATCCAGCGAGTGAGGAGAAATGAGGCTGGACCACATGGTTATGCTATTGTGATAGATACTATTGGTTGGCAATCTCACATCCCCAGATGGACCTTTTCTCACTTTTTTTGTTACATTTGACATAGAATAATGAATCAGAGACAAGGTTAGTCACATTTATCAGATTGGGATGGCAGTGTCTTTGCACTTTATAATCTGGAGCAAATATTTCTGTGCTTTTTGCGGTCATTTTCCCACTCTGAAACTCTCCAACTCCTCACAGAAAGAAATGTGTTCTCAAAGACCTCAACAGGTGTGCCAGGCTGGCTCTGAAGCGGAGCTATCTATCCGTGTGCTCCTGACAGATTTTTGCTTCCAAAGCATCATCAGTATTGATTCTCTATGGTGGTTGCAATAAGCTGGTCTGGTCCCCAGCCTATCAAAAGGAAACCCCTTCAGCCTCCACCCTTCCTAATTTTAGCTTTGTCAGCTTGCCAGCAAGTTTCTACAAAAGATGGGATGCTCATAGTAATCCATTGTATTTGCACGTTCTTCTCCACTGCTTCCCAATAACCAGAGAAAGTTTAAAGGCCCCCACCTAAGAGAAGCCTGAATCACAGAACACACAGCCACCTTTGTTCTGATAATCACTGCAGACACATTCCAGCCCTTATCAACTAGTGAATATTAATAATTCATAGAGCGCCTAAGAAGATTACATCAGCTTTCTGACACATACCACACATACCATGTCCTGTTGTGCCAGCCATCTGTCACTATCTCAAAAGCTGAAACAACAGAGAAGGATTACAAGTCCCATCCCTCCACAGGTTTTTCCCCCCAGTCTCAGTCTAAAGAGCTAAATACATGCTTTACTGTAGGTTGGAAATGTTCAAAACCTTTTCCAGACAATTAATTGCCAAAGGCGGAAACCAACTTTCCAGATTGAAACAAGGTCACACTTGCCATTTACTTCCACTCAGCATCCCATAATTACAAATCAAAGAAACGTAGCAGTCAACAAAGACAGAGGCATTTCACGAAGAGATGCTCAAACATTCCAGACCATCTCTTGAACTGTTTAAGAGTAATGGTGGTGGCCGAGAAGCTGCTGTACCCTGAGCATGGCTGGCCTGCTGCGATCCTTGTATAAAGTGATCACACAACAATATTGCCTCTGCATATCTTGAAAACACTTTCCAATTCCCACATTTTGTGATCAGGCTCCCGAAGCGAAGGAAAATGCACGAATCTCCTCCCTTTGCCTTTCTTCCACTGGACACTTGAGGCCCATCTTGACAGAATATCAGATGTAGAAGCCCACACTGCATAGTACAGACAAGCAATACAAAGCAAGGAATGGGAAGGCCAGGAGAAGCTAAGCTGCTTCCAAGAATTAACAGGACCCAGGAGATGTTAGAAGGAATGCCATTTTAAAAACAACAACAACACATATGATTAGAAGGACCACCCCCTCCCGCGCTGATTGTAGGTAAGAGGAAAGAGAGCACTCACCTCCCTGTTTACTTCTGTCAAGATAGATTGAAACCCTTCGGGCCAGACCTGTGAGAAGACAGGGATTAAGGGGTTGATGCTAAGGGTAAGTTGGTCAGCCAAAGCAAAACAAATCTTAAAAAAAGGATTAGGAAAAGCAACCCAAAAGGAACAAAAAAGAACACAGTTAGAGAGAAGCAGTAGCGGCAGAGAGGCCTCCATTCAGGGAAGGAAGGAAGGAAGGAAGGAAGATGAGTAGGTTGATCACAGCAGCCATCCTTGGAAGCCATTAGCCATGAGGAGGAAAGCAAGACCGGTCTTCTTTTGCACATGTGCTCAAATCCCACTCAGAAGGGCCCTGCTATACTCTACCTAGAATGAAAGGCACCTCGCTGTCAGCGGAGGAGTGAGAAATGAAAGCTGCGCTCCAAATGACCCCTCACCGAAGAAAAACCCACAAAGAAACCCAACACCCTGTGAGGGGAGAGGTGAATCCAAACAGCCAAGGGATGTGTTGCTCAGGCCTCACTGAGCCACCAGCTCAGCAGTGAAGCAATACAGTAGGCAGCAACAAAGCACACTTCAATGATTTGCTAATGAGCACTCATTCAGAGAGGAAGGACAATTTACAGAGGACTCTGCTCAAACAACTGTTTAAGTGGGGGAAATTAGCAGTACAAGGGGATTCATTTGAAGTCATCAGGAAGAAGGCTGGATAATGAGAGGAGCTGCAGGGTGGCGGCAGCAGCGCAGTTGTTAAGGACAGGGCAGCTTAGGCACATTCCCAGCCTAGCTGCCCTTGGTTTGCCTAAGGAACTCTAGAAAAATAACCTGCTTGACCTTTTCCAGGGCAGGACTTGCATAGGCCACTCTCAAACACCATGGGCTCACCTTTAAAACAAGCCCCAAAACTGGGAGGAAGTAAAGCAGTGGTGATGGATGCCCTCAAAGAGGTCAGAGATGCACCAGTTGGAGGTGACAGCCCATTCTCTCCATTGTAAGGCATCCCTTGTTCTGTACGGTGGTCTGAGAGCACCAGCCAGAGTACTTTATTTATTTACATTTATATGCCACATTTTTTCTCCTTGGCTAGATGGACTGCCTCTCTGACCTCAGGGAAAGATGTTCCTTATGCTGTTGTTTTTCTTTTCTCTTCAGTGTGGTGTAGTGGTTAAGAGAGGTAGTCTCGTAATCTGGTGAATCAGGTTCACTTCCCCGCTCCTCCACATGCAGCTGCTGGGTGACCTTGGGCTAGTCACACTTTTTTGAAGTCTCTCAGCCCCACTCACCTCACAGAGTATTTGTTGTGGGGCAGGAAGGGAAAGGAGAATGTTAGTAGCTTTGAGACTCCTTTGGGTAGTGATAAAGCGGGATATCAAATCCAAAACTCTCTTCTTCACTCTTCCTAATTCTAACTGGTAATACACAGGATGTGGTTATGCTGATGGGAACTGCCATGTCCTTCCCCTACCAGTCTACAGTCTGACCTAGGAGCCTGCATTATGCTTTCTGTTAAACCACTCATCTTAAACACCCTCTTTGTAAAAAAGAAAAGAAAAAAGTCACTCTGCCTATTCCATGTGAAACCTCGCATGCAATCTACATAAACCAGGACCTTTTGAAATAGTGTCTGAATCACAAAACGGACACCTGTGGGAGTAGCATCCTCTCAGGAATCACCTTGAGACTGTAACCTACTGAAGCACTAACTTGCACAAGGCTTGCCCTGCTTTTATATCTTTCACATTTCCCCATGTCACCCTTCTCACTGGTTCAACTGCAAACAAAACCATCTAAAAGAGAACCACTCCACACACACACAAAGAAAACCCTGGAGAATAAAGGGGCTTGCTTAGTACCGGTCCATCTCTTGTTATGAGGAACAGACCAAGTCAGAATGACAGATCTGCTTGGCCAAAACAGCCAAGTGCTGAATTTATTCGGATGTTCATTTCAGCAACTTCCCCCCACCTCCTTCGGAGTGGTACAATATGAACTGTGCCTGCACTATTTCTGGTGGTGCCTGGGTGCTTTCATTAAAATGGTCATTATATCAACACCAATTCAGCACCAACCTGGAGCTGACTCATAATAATGTGCATAGATTCTGTGGTTCCCTCCACCCCTGCCTGATTCTCTAGTGCTCACACAGCTATTCTAATCTTCACATGATCCAAAATATTACGACTTTGCATAATGTGAAATTTGCTCCTGTCTTTCTTAGATCTAATCCTTTTAACTTTTAGATGGACAATGAATGTATTTGGTAGATTTGAGCCAGGAAAGGGCATAACCAATGCTAAGAAAAAAACCTGTTTGCTGTTGCAGTACGTAGTCAGTACAGAGCTGAAGCCTTTGTGTTTCCTATATATAGGCACATGAATGTTTTGCTGGAGAATTACACACACTTTTATAAGATTCCTTTCCTTCCATCCCTCTTAATCCACTCCAGCCTGTTCTTCACAAATGAGAAAGCTTGCACAAAGAGGTCAGGTCCACCCACTCCTTTAAGTGTGTCCTCTGCTCCTGCTGTTCATTCAATCCCCTTGTGAGGTCAGTGACCCATTTTTCATCAAGATGATTACATCACCAACTGAGGATTAGAAGATGGAGGAGAAAGATGGAGGAAAAACAACCAACAGCAGAGGATGCTAAAATTCAGGTATCGTTCCACTAGCATGTAAAAAGAGGAAGGAAGAGGAAGCACCATACAGAAAATCGAGGCCACAAGCACAATGGTCTCAGAGAGACAGGAGTCAGATTACAGCCCTGTGCCAAACTGCACCAGCAGTCTCCACAGCAAAGGCCAGCACTTCTAACAACAATCTCATTTCTACAGAGGACTCATTTAATTCACCCTGCACCTTTGCACAGAGTGAATTTAACTAACCCTCTCATTCCCACAGCAATATGCATAGGTAGTAACAAAATCAAGGACCGAAAGAGAAATTTAATAGTTCTGTAAAGGAAGCATAATCACTCTCCTTTAGTGCTGTTTCTTATTCACCAAAACAGTGAGGAAATTACTGGGAGAAAATCCAAGCCATAGTGGAAATCAGAAACAACAGTCACAAGGGACCTGGGCAACTCTTCTCTACAGAAATCATTTGCTCATGCTATAGAAAAGTGTGAAAAGGGGATGACCAGGAACAGCTGATCTTTACTATCAAAAAACAAACCATTGCCCATTACCCAGACTAGGCTGCATCTGTAAATCAATGCTTCATGGGTATATTTTTTATGTCAACATGTTGGTTGGCTCTGCTTTCATTACGCTTACACGTTTTATTTTTTTATGATGCCTGAATGTTATTTAAAAGGAGTTGTTACATGGGCAGGTTTTTCTTGCCTTCTCATCTTTTGAACTGCAGCCACAGACAACAGCAGTGGCAGACACTTCAAAGGAAGAGCCAAGGATACAATTGGATTTGACTGCACACACCAGCCTCTGCTGGAGTCCAAGGGTTAAGGCAACATTTGCTTGTACACATTTTATTGAACTGAATCAATGAAATGCCACTTCTCTTCAGCCTCAAACTTTTTTTTTTGTAGTGACTCAAAACAATAAAAATGAATTATTTTAAGAGAAGAGATGATAGCTAAACAGAGTATATTTTTAGCCAAAAACGGTCACTCTCATTCAGAATTTATAACAAAGGGCTTATAGGCTGTTAACATCAGAACTGAGGATATCAGAGTACAGCAATACATATCAAGTTGTGTCCATGTGATAGCAGGTTCTCGCCTTATCTTAAACCTTTTAAAGCAGGATTAGGGAACCTGTGACCCTGCAAACGTTGATATACTACAACTCCCATAATCCCTGAACCATTGGTCATGCTGGCAGGGGCTGATGGGAGTTGAAGTTCAACATTAACTGGAAGGCCACAAGTTCGTCACCTACTTTAAAGGAATTACACTAAGGTTACCAGATTTTTTTCAATGAATCTGGGGACACTTTCAACTTCAATGGATTTTGTATGGGGACTGATTTGTAAATCCAGGGACTGTCCCCGGGAAACGGGGACGTCTGATAACCTAAAATTACATGGGTTAGAAAACTACATTTCCAGTTTAACTTACTGATTGTTGAGAGAAGCAATGCATTGGCTATCAGACTATGAGTGTCTTAGACAAATATTTTCAAAATTTAGTTGTGAACTTTGCTTGTCTATTTTTGTGATGCAAAATGTAACACAGGATTTATCCCACTTTCTTTGGACTTCAAAGCCAGCTCTCAAATATTATTGCCAGCGTTGGACGCAGTGTCATTAATATCAGCCTCCAGCAAACTGGTGCCCTCTACATGTTTTGCACTACAGTTCCAATCATCCCTAAGCCTTGGCCACACTGATTGGGGATGATGGGGTTGGCTGCTTTATACGTATTCAATTTAAATTAGCCTTTTTGCTTAGTGCATTTGTACTTGAACTATTTGCCAATGTAACTCTCTCTCTCTCTGTGTGTGTGTGTGTGTGTGTGACACAAACCTTACAAGTATGCTAAAGTTAAGATAATTTCTTTCTAGATTTTCTGATTGCAAATTCTGGATAAATTCATAGGTTTTGGTGGGGATAAGTAATAAAAATAACAGAAGAATGGGAGAAGCGCGTGTAGTGGAGCATAAGGAAGTCTAACAAAGTTCTAATTTCTCCTACGATGACTAATTCAGTGCTTGTTTTGATACACACACACACACACACACACACATCACGCTAATATTTTTGCAGGTGCCCCAAGCAGCACATATTAAGTCTACCTACTGGGTAATCCAGCACCTGCTATGCTGATTCTCAAATATGTGGTTTCAAGATGCTTTAGGGTGACGTGTGCTTAATGAACATCAAGTAAGCTTTAAAGCTTGGTAAAGGGACTGTGAGGACAAGACCTGGAGAGATCAACAAGATTTGACTTTGGTACTCTACTCTCCACCCAAAGCACCAGAGGGAATTCAAGAACCGCAAGATAAGCATCTTTTAGCTGCTTCCCCATTGCTCTTATTGACAATATTCCTGTAAATGGCAGGATTTCACTCACAGCAATGTTTATAGCAGACATCTAACTTCCCATACTTTATGATCGGTTCTGTGCACATGTAATGGCTCGGGTTTGCAGAAGCTGCACCTCAAATTTCAGGCTACCTGGCCCAAAAGGAAGAGGAACAGAATCACCGTAATATTCTTTCCATGGAAAGAACCAGAGGAAGGTCTGTCAAAGTTTTAAGATCTGAGTGAGGCATCGTCTGTGAATTCCAATGAATAGCTGGAAGGCACATTATACAGGAAAAGCAGGGCAACGTGAGAGAGGAAGAGGACATTAAAGGAAAACATGTAGGCAGCGCTACTGAAATGTAAAACCCTTAATGTTCAAAGGGCAGAGATTTTTATTTTGACGTGTCAAACCACTATCACTTACTGGCTATGCCAGCACAAATATTTTAAAGGGAATGCAAAGTGCTGGTTTAGCAACAGGAAGTTTTCGAATAAGCGGTTGTCAGGCTTCAGTGCTGAGATGCACAGGTTCAGAAATGAGAACTGTCAGAGCATTAATGACTCCTCGTGTCTTGGAAGCAGAGCAAGTATCCTTCATTATCACATCTGGCATAGTGGGTTTTTTTTGGTCACCTAACACTGCACCTCAGTCTCTCAGCCGGGCTTGTTAAGTGATGGGTTTCTTGTTGACACCTAACCCTGCCTGGATTCTCAACATGTTCGGGACACTCAAATCTACCTGCACTACCATCTTGTAAATGTGACGTTTCACTTGACCTTCCATCCTCCCTCCACAATGAACAGCAGGAAATACTGCAAGCGGTGTGCCCAAGTCAAGGCAGGCTGAGCAAGGTAATATGGGAAGCATGCAGAGCTGGGGCAAAAGGGAACAAGCAAACAAACAAAAAAAGGATAGCGGCAAGAGGTGAGTTTTTGGGGTAAAACCCCAAAGTGAGAGGAGAAAACCAGCTGCAATAATGAGTCCAAGGAAGGGCGGTGCTTAGAAAAGCCTCACACAACAATTCACTATCTAGAAGCAAAAAAGTTAGATCTGACCTCCAGTGATGAAGCTCCAGCGCAGTCCAGGAAGAGAACTCACCTGTACTCCTCTGTTCAGCACTATGAAAAAGATTGCATCTATTCCCCATCTAGCATCTCAGCTTAATCTTACATTTATTATTTGTTTTTAAAGTATTGCAGGGCAGAAATTTCTCACCGGCTCCATCAAGACCAAAACATTGTTAACAAGGTATTACTGTAGACAGTGAAGACCACTCCATGTTACCTAACCCTGTTCCAAATGATGGCAAACTACTTTTGCCCCTTCAAATCCAGATAGAATGCTAGGTCATACCTACCGCGTGTTGTTGGTAGCATGTCTGACAAGCCCTGCCAGGCCGTTACCATCTCTGGATTCTTCTCCAGGTCAGCAAAGTTTTTCCACACCCTTATAGCACCATCGTCTTGAAGGAATAACAGAAAGAAAACTATAAGGCAATTCAGCTCAGAAGGGTAAGCTGGGCTTACCCAGTACCGTAAATTAATCACCATTACTGATTTGGCTCCAGCAGAAAATTCATGCCGCTTCAGACAGATTCCACTAAACCATGGTTCTCCAAACAGGAAGCAGGCATCCTTATGGAGAGATCAATTGTTACTATGGAAAGCTTGATCTGACACTTTCTAATCATATTGTTGAGTCCGTTTGCCTCTTAAGTAAGGGAGTAATATGCCAAGCTCCACTATCCTCTGCCACATTCAGAGTGATAGGCAGCAACCTAGCTTGACAGCAATATAGATTATGTATTTCCAGACGGCCTTACTGGTAATTAAGTCAGCCATTTTGGAAGGAATTTTGCTTCCTGCGGTCCTAGTATTATCCCAATTTTGATTTTGAATTGGACGATCACTGGGTGCAAATAGCATCTTACTGTGTACTCTATGCTGTCCATGAATGTTACAGTTCTGCAGCATCCGCACAAAATAGCTCTCATCAAAATGCCACCCCACATTTCCCCCCATTTAATCTGGATTTACCTGTTCTGTGGAAATTCTGATAGGTTAAAAAAAGGAGGGGGAAAACAATCAATCTGGATTAAATGGGGGAAAATAATATGGGGTTGCATTTTGATGAGGATGAGACTGTATGTGCCCTGCAGGAGTAACACAGAGTTTCCAATAAACTGCCATGTGGAAACACCCACTGAGGGTTATAGTACAAGAAGAGATGGGGACTGGATCTCCCATTGGTGTAACAGTAGCCACTAAAGGCAGGGGGAAAGGATCTGATCTAGGTTGCGTGGCAGCATTAAGGTCAAATTCTGATAGGTTAAAGTTTTATCCATGCAACACTTTCCTAAGAAATATTCTCCCAAACCATTATTTGCCCTATAGGCAAAACATATAGGTACCATACAGGAAGCTCTTTTTGATTTTAAATTAGAGGCACACATTATGAAAAAAAACTGGAGAACATGTAATATAAAGATTCTGTTGGCTTTCTATTTTATTCTTTTCCTCGAAGTGTTCTTTTAGTGTGTTTTCCCCCTGAAAATGAGCAAGGGTCTTATGAATGATTCTAGCCTGGCATGGCAATCTTTAAGACCAGTCTGCTTGCAGCACCTTATTTCTCCAAACCTTCATCTTATTTGTTGCTCCCTCTTGTCATTCAGCAAACATTTCCCCCCACTGTTCATGGGAGCAATGCTTTAGCTGTATCATAGTCCGTTGGCCCAATTTTCCTTATTAAGTCAAACACTACAGCAATAAAAAAAATCCAGCTGTTTAAGGAAACAGGGAAAACAGCACTTTATGCTGCTGCTGCTACAACAGTATATAGCAGCACTTGTTTTATTAGTTTATATACTTGAGACTAGACAGGAACATTGAAGATGCTCTAATCTAAAAATAGTACAGTGCTCACTCCTCACCATCCCCATATCTATCTGTAGAGGGACTACTGAAATGGAGGTATTATAGCAAAACATTTCAGCTTCTACTTTCTTCACCAGCTCTCATATAAATCAAGGGTGTTATAGTCAAGGTGGTAAGACGACTACAGCACCCTTTGACTGACACGAGAGTCAAAGGGAGCCACAGAAGGCAGAAGCCAAAACATTTTGCCTTAATATATCTGTTTCAGCAGTCACTGTAATAAATAAATGGGATTAACTGTATCCTTCCAAGCAAATTTGTCTGAAGTGCTGTTTGATGCTTTTTTGTGTGTTTTTTTAAGTCTCTGTCTTTCTAAATTGGTGATAGCAGCAGTATTCAAACAAGGTTAATGAAAATAGACTCAGTAGTTTAGCTTCTTCCTGCTTGTTATGGACAAAGCTTTATTCATTAACTGTATCATAAACTTAGATAGGGCTGGAATAAATACAGATTATTATCTATAAAGATTTTGTGATTACCTTGGCTATAGACTCAAAGCAAGAAGGCTAAAACAATTATAGTATGTACAATAATTTCCAAATGAATTTCACATACCAAACTCTCAAATGTCTTGTTTATGGGGGGGGGGGGGAGAGAGAGACAGAGAGAGAGAGAGAAGCAGGTCACACTTTGCTGAGGTGGATGTTTCCCTGAATGGATGCACAGTTTTTCATTTGCCTATGTGGTACACATATGATTCCCACTGCAGTTCATGGGAGCCTGGAGTCTTGCTTATGCATTCAACATTAGTGTTGTTCACTAGCACAACAATGATATGCTTAGGAAAAATATGCTGGGCAATAGACTGCACAAAATAATGCTGCTTTTGGAAGGGATTGTCACATAGCACAATATTCCTGAAGACACACCCTGCAAGAATAATGGTCTCTGGAGAAGCTTACTTTATCTGTTAACCCGGCCTGAAGTCCTATGGAGCAGAGGATTACTCTGGAGTTGTGACGGCCAAAGAAAGTGCACAGGGGTTAAAACTGATGGTTAGGATTCCTGACGTCAGGATGAAAAAAACTGGTATGAGGGAACAGGCTAGTGCTAGACTGTCCTGATTCCCAAAGCATTTTCCGAACTTGGGATGAAATGAAGGTGAGGGAAACAGACATGGTGAGAGACAGCTCACAGGAAGATTCTCAAACAGAGATGCTCCAGGGTGCTTGAAGTGTTTTGTGAGTGACTCAATAAGTTTGTTGGCAGGATGCACTGAAGACAGTGCAAAATAAAAGGCTACGGAAGTTTTCACTCTTGGTTCAAAGAAATACAACCTTCATTAAAAGCTGGGTCCCTTTACTAAAACAGATGAATAAAATAAGGAAGCATGTATAACAATACACCTCTGTGTGACTGAAATGCAAGATGAGGTCCATAGACAGGGCAGAAAACACTTTCTTAGCCCTCCTTTTAAAAAAATATGAGGCCATACCCACCTGTAGCAGTTAGGAGCAGAGAACAGTCTTGTCCATTCAGATATTCCATGGCAGTGATCCTTGTGTAGCGTGGGTTCCCATTGTGAAAATAGTCCAGCTTTTCTCCCTTTTCCCAATCCCAAAAACTGGGAAAGGCAGGGGGGAAACAAATAGGTAAGTTGGATTCAGGTTCCAAGTGGATGTAAGTTCCCAGGATAAAAATAAAATAAAATGTTATTCTATACACTGGCTCCAAATCAAATGTATTCCTCCAGCCCGCCCACCCCACTTTGAGTATTTAACAACGTTTGATTAATGTCTCTTCATTACACCTCCGGCTTCCGCAGAGAAAGTAATAAGGCTGAAATTCTATTAGGAGGGTCTGTAACAAATCCAGGCACAACAAGACGACTGCATGTATGAGGCTTTTGCTTAGCAGCAAGAACAGGGCACCAGCTCAAGGGTGTTTAAAATGCCAGTGCCTTACCAGATGCTGTCCTTGTCAGCCACCGCTATACATGGGGTGAACGGGTGAAACTTGACCACTGACGGCATGCCAGGGTTCCTGTTCAGGAAGATTTGATCATCTAGTCGTGAAATACCTAGGGGGAAAAGGAAGAGAAAAACAACATGAATAATTGTATCAGGACCTTTCACAATGCCAAACATCCTGAGCCCTAAGACTAGCAGGGATGGTCCTATCAGTGGGACTGCCAATATATGCTGCCTGATTGGCATTAACTCACGAGAAGGCCTTCTCCTGCTAGTGGTTTTCTCTTTGTGGAATGCCCTCCCTCGGGAGGAGAATCTCCCTCCCTCATTAGTAACTTTTCAGCAGGGACTTAAAAACACTCCTGTTTACCCAAGTACCTGATTGCTGAAAGACTGTTCATGGAAACTTTGAAATTATTAAGCTGTGAGAATATGTGATTGTTTTATGTTTTAAAATATTTTAAATTGCTTATAAATATGTTTTATTTTTATGGTATTGTTCTAGCACTTTGGTGCGTTTTTTGTTTGCTCTGGGTTCCTTTGGGAGGAAGAGCGGGGTAGAAATGTAATAAATATTCATAATCATAAAAAATAAATTCTGATACGCAAGACTACATTGAATGTAGATAATTTAGTATTCTACAAAGGAGGTTCTTGAAATATGCTATGCCTGGTCTCCTCAAATTAAAGGAGGGAACCCACCCTGTTTCTGTCCAGGCTATCTTTATTTGTCCTCGGTCCACACAGAAAATGAAAACATCACTCAGCAAGTGCCCAACTATTGTACTTGATTCCCTCCTGCATTACATGTCTATTTTCTGTGTGAGAGCACAGGGGAAGACTGCCAAGTTGTCTTCACTGTTTGATAGCCTCTCCTGACATTGCCTTGCATTCCTGACAAATTGGAGATCTCGCAAATCTTTTCAGATTTTGATAGCAGCGCTCTAAGGAGGTTAAGACAAGAACAGATTGGATTAAGCAGGCAAAATGTTTGTGCCTTGTTAAATACTTATTGCACTATGCCAATAAAGGCTGAATGGGCAGGTGAAAAAAGAGATAGCTTTACAATATAATGCTCAACTACGATAAGAGCCGAAGTTTCATACTTAAATAGGGCTCAAAGCCCACAAATATTAATGGCAAGTTCACGCAAGAACATCATTTTCTGGAGTTCCGGTGTAAAGCAAATCTGAATATATTCTTGTGACAAAATGTTTTTTGCAGGTAAGTGGAGGCAGATTTCCAAAATGGACAGCACCAAAAAAATCCTCCAGTGTTTCCACCACTGCTAAGAGTATGCAAAATAAAATTCTGAAACTGGCATCCTTAACTGTTTGCAGAGTTGTATGCATTGTTCCTTTAAAATAAAAATGTAAGGCTCTCTTCTCTGCTGACTCAAGCCTACTAGGTCTCAAAGGACTGAGCTATATGTGAGAGACAGACCATCTCTCTCGACAGATTAATATTTCACACTAATCTTTCCCCAGCTGACATCTGTAGACGGAAAGTCCCCCCAAATTTTCTCATCCCTGGTGAGAGCAATCTTGAGTCACGCTGAAAATGGCAGTATAGGTGAACAGCACAAATTTGCTCTTATTCACTGGCCAACCAAGCTGCAGAAAGAGTAGAAATGTCAATTCTAACCACAGCTATGCAAAATTAAGGGGCCACTTCAGCAAGATACAGGGAATTCAAATATCCTCTGTCATTAAACAATAAAGCCCACAGCCTGACTGCTGCCTCGTAAATGAATAAAGAGTTATAAATAAGCAAGATGCGCTTTCAGTACAGCACTGAATATATATGCTGATGAAACGTGAGTCCAATGCATATGAAGGGAAAGAAGCTGTAAGTGTAAAAGAGGCCACACATAAAAAAGCATTGCAGAAACATGACAGGATATGAATAAACAATCATTTATGGGGCCCCATAAAACCGAAGGATACTGAAACCCTTTAGGTGCCTTGTGAATGTGAAGGGGATACAGCAGACTCTTGCAGATCACAAGCTAATTTGCTGGAAACCCCAGCAGTATTAGACACCTATCAAACTCTGACTCTGCTCTTTGGAGAAGGTGAAAATGCTGGCATTTCGCCTGCAACACCATCTCTTGTAAACAAGCTGCTGCATCCATCTAAACTCTACCGGATGGAAGAAAAGCCTAGCTATGTTCAGCAGCATATGTTCAACGTCTTTGAGCAATTCGCTTTATCTCGAATATTTTGCTTTTGGTGGGGCATGCCATTTCTGACTGTCCAAAAGCTCTGCTACTAGCATTCAGGGTTAGGAAGCTTCCTTGGCAGGCACATGTTTCACATACGCACCCCCCACCCACCCCCGGAATCCCACCTTTAGACAGCAGCAATAGAATTACATGTGCAGATTTACTTATATTTCCGCACAGATCTTAACATGGGGATAAGGATTACTGAGCACGCACACACAATCAAAATATGCACATGCTTCGAATGTCAGTGGGGAATAGCTCAGCTACAACATGCACATTTCCTGGGTTAGGGAGAATTAGCTAATTAATTCTAACTACTACTAAGCTAACGCACCCACGCAACATACGTGCGAAAAGGAGCATGTACACAGGACGCAAGAGGAGATGGGGTTGGAGGGCAAGTGTCCTGCTGCTGAGAGAGACACATTAGTCTTCTCCCTCTGTGTCTGTCTGTCTGTAACTCTCTCTCGGCTCACATTAAAAACCAGATCTCAGTGATGCAAAGTGGAATGAATGTAGTGAAAAGCTGACTTAGGCAAGGACTGAAATACCTGTTTAAAACACAGGCACACAAGGATAGGAAGAAGGGGTTACAATTTGTAGGGAAAGAACTTGCCACCCCAGGAAAACAATATAACTGGAGCACACTGAAACTCCTGGGTTAGTCAGGAAACAGTCAGGAGCAGAGAACAGCCTTGTTCATTCAGATATTCCATGGCAGTGATCCTTATGTAGCTCCTAAATTCCTGGGTTAGGAAACAGTGGGACAACCACAAATCATATTGGCAATATGTGTCTCCCAGACTCTTGTAACTAGCAGCCTGCTGACTCCACATGCATGTGCTTTACCCAAGGAGAAAAAGGCTGTCCAACTCTCAAAAGCAAACAACCCCATTACAACAAAACAAGTTGACGTTGTGAGCAGAAGCTCACGCTAAAGAGGTCAACACTGGCCAAACAAATGGTTTATGAACAGTGTTCTTGTTCATGGCCTCATGTAAAGAGTGGATAAGCATTCTCCTTGGTGCTGGGAGATGTATAAAGTGGGGTGGGTAAGGGAGAAAAAATTGACCACCTTTTTGGATGATTTTCTGTGCTTGCTTTCGGACTCTGGCATTGCGCAGAAACCGCCACTCCCTTTCTTTGCGGACCTGGCTCTCCAAATCATGTTCTTCTGGAATCTGCCAATAAATAATAATGTAAAAAATGAATACAACAGGATAATGGTAAAGAAAGACTTCTTGCGATTCCAAATGCCTGCTAATTTCAACCAGAACAGGGACCCTTCAGCCCATGCAATCTGACCAAAACCAGCAAGGGGCAGATGAGGTTTTTCTGTTCTTATACACTTCATTACCTTCTGAACTGCACATCATCCACCACTGGGCCCCAGGGCTGTCAAGTGATCAAAGCCTCAGTTGTTTCTTTTAACCAATTAAAATAAATATGATAAAATGTCTACACAGGCAATATTTTCAAGAAATCTAATGCAGATAATTTTTCACTGACAAACGACAGGGAATTCAACTGGAATGCACTGCTTGAATGCAGATGTATACATAGATCAATTGCAAAAATGATATTGGCACTGAAATCCTCTCACTCGGGACATTTATTTTAAAATGCACATTTTAAGCCTATGGCTGATAAACCGTATCTGTTATTTGACAAATATTCCAAAACCTATTCTTTACTCACTCTTTTGAAAAGGTCTATTTGTTTTTGTCTTGTCTCATTCAGGCTAGAAGTTCTCACAGAAAGCAAATGAATATCCCATTTTCTTAAACAGCGACGTAAATTTATGAAGCTCATATAAATGGCTTGTCACAGCAGATATATTTGAATCTTGTGGCTGCTGTTACGAACCCGCAAGCTCATCCCTAGTACAGGACCATTTTTACACTTGTCTCCAAGGCTTTCTTCTGTTTAGATGGAAGGAGTGCAACTTCTGCATAATTCCTTATGAATAAAAGGCTCCATAAAGTATGTGGCAGGGAAGTGTAAACACAGAAGGTATAATTCAAAATTGGAGACAACATGTGGAGATCCTGTACTTCTTCCTGTCGAGGGCCTGAGCAGCTAGGGGATCGTAAAGATTCTGCCCTGTTATTTAAGGAAGCAAGCACACTCAATTGCAAGAAGTTGATGCTGCTCATATTTTGGGAATGGCTGCTGAAAACAATTAGGCAGAAGTGTAACGGCATGAAAACGTACATATTAAATGTCAAACGTGAGTTGGCTTTCTGTGCAGAGAAAGGTGTACTTTGGATTTTCAGAGCCATGCCTGCAGTTTTCAAACCAAGCACTCACTCAGCTCAGGTGTTTTGCTTTCATGACGACATCCTTTTAAATTATTATTCATGCCATGATGAAAATTCTGCTGATATAAAACAGTGCTGCTAATCAGTTGGTACTGTAGCCTGAGAGACCAGGCATTGGTTACCACTGAGAAAAGGGGCATGGTAGCTGTTAAATTTGTTCTAGACCAATAGGAATTCAAGGAAGAACATTTCTTTTAGATTGGTTATCAGAACCTCCCAGTTCACATGGTTGGACAGTGTTCTCGAAGCTACCAGCATGAGTTTGACCATGCTGTTTGCGGGAGGCAGTGGAAGACAGGAGTGCCTGGCGTGCTCTGGTCCATGGGGTCACAAAGAGTCGGACATGACTAAATGACTAAACAACAACAACAGATGGCTTTAAAAAGACAGGACAAATTTATTGAGTGTTAGGACTATTAACAGCCATTAGTAATGAAATCTACTGTGATCTCTACCTTCCGAGGCAGTAAAGGAATTGTAAACCAGTTTTTGCTGTTGGGGGGGGGGGGGCAATCAGTGGAGGATGGCTGTTGTGCTCATGCCACACTTGTGGGCTTCCCAGATGAAGGATGATAGACTAGATGAACCATTGGCTCAATCCAGCAGGCCTGTTCTCACACTATGTTTGTTCTCTCCTTGCAGTCATTTTTTTTGACTTTAGAAAAGTCTTTCTATAGTAAACAAAAGACAAGCTTCTGTTCTGTTCTATTCACTTCTATGTGGGTCTCCCAGAGGTGTGTGGGTGTCTGGAATAGTGTTACATGATTAGGATCATGACACACTACAGATTTCTAACACCTCTTGGCTTCCACTCAGACAGAAACCAATTACAATTCAGAAGTATCCCACTGAGCAGTGCCATGTGAAAGCCAATGAAGTTGTTCTCCGCTTTATCCATATCAAGATGGAAACAGTCAGCAAGGGGTTGTGGAAATAAGGACAGAGGATGGATTTTCTCCTTGCAGCAATAAATAATGTTATAGGGAGATCTCGGCTGGTTTCACAGTGATGAAACAATTTCCTAAGGGGCTAAATCCTCCATCAGTTGAACAGAGCCAGAGCCACTGTGGAGCTGAGGTGGGCAACCTGTGGCTATTGAGGCTAGGGTGTGAGTGTATATTTTTGTTCATATGTTGCCTGCATTAAACATAAAAGATCCTAAAAGTTGCAGTCAGACACAGGGGCAACACCAATACTGCACTTCCCCGACTTTAAATGTTTTCAGAACTCTTGAGGTGGGAGTGGGGCTGGATCTATGATTACCTGAGCATTGCTGTTAAGTATCAGTTAAAGCACTACCAGCAAAACACTACACTCTTTTCTGAAACAAACCTTGTTCTGCTTTTCTATAAATCGAACACTGACTGATGCCAATGATTTGTAATGCCACCAGTCAGTGCATCGAAGCATAATGCCTATTTCTCAGGGAAAGAATGTTCCCTTCCACACCAAACCTTACAGAAATTAGGTGTACTTGCAGCCCCTTTTGCATGTATTCCTCACAAGAGCATCTACTCAGTCACCCTGCCTGCTGCATGTGTTTCCTGGCAGAGTCTTGGCATAAGGATCTAGGCTCTCTCTCCTATCTACATTTAGTTCACATTTCATGGTGTGTGTGTTTAAATGCAGGCAGCTGAAATTCTCGGAAGGCAGCAGGAACAAAACAGGATTCTTTACTCCTGAATGTGCCACGTGCAGCATTTTCAGGAGACTATTCCACATAACTCTAGAGAACTATATAGATTGTAAGAATGTCAAGCTCAGCTAGATGAACTATGGAATAACCAGGAAAACAGCACAGCTGCAACTGATGGCATATACCAATTTTGCTCCTTGGAAATGTGCAGTGCTAGCTTTTGTTTCATAGACACTAATTATTGTTCAGTGTAGCGTTAGGATTTATTTTTTAACTATCTTTGGTGAAGAACACCCTGTAGGATACAGCATGTGCGGTGTCCATGAAACCTCTGTTAACAGGCTCCAAATCGACTTTTTATGCAACATGAGCAAAATGCAAAAAATAGTGGTAGGTAGAGAAAGAAGCAAGCATAAAGGTATACTGCACATCCCTTGGATGGGATCTTTAATACTGGATTCTAGAGGTTTTTAAGCAGAAGTTGAATGGCCAAATGTCATGTATGATCTAGATGAGATTCCAGGACTAGATGACCCTCAGGGTCCCAACTCTACAGTTCTATGATTCTATATGGAATCACAGGTTTTTTCCACTGGAAGCACAGGTCTCAAACTCCTCCTAGAAAAGCAGTTTGGGGAGGGAAGAGTTATGGGGCGGGGAGCAATGGATGGTGAAAGAGTGATGCACTATTGTTCCCCATAACATTTCACTTTTGAATGCCAGGCTGTAACTGTGGCCAGGTGGCGTTTGGATTCATAGAGTTTGCCAGTATTATGTAAAAACTGCCAATACACCTTCCCAAAATTGGATAAGCATTTTCTAATGTTTCCTGAATTAGAGCCAAACCTTTGCGATGGTATGCTTGTATTGCTCGTGATGTCTTGTCATGAACAAGACCTGCCTTTGTGTGTGAGAGAAAGCAAGCAAGTGGGGATGAGCAATTGTGTGGCAGGAGAGAAGGGAGAAGAAGAGAGATGGACAGGAGAGTGGAGAAGTAGTGAGTGGACTCATGAGAGATTGTGGGGATGGTGGTGGAAGGGCAAAGAAAGGAGATGGTTGAGGGAGAGGATTGTGCAGGGGAGGGAAAGATGGGCAGAGACAGTGTGAGGAGCAGATTCACCCTTGATCTGGGCTATTTGTGTACATGGGTATTTAAAATCAACCACAATGCTGGCTGAAGCTTTCTAAGGTGGCAATCCTAAGTACACTTACCTGGGAGTAATCCCCACAGAACAGATGGGGCACACTTTTGAGTACATATGCAAAGGAGCAGACTGCAGACCAAATTCTATTTCCAAGAAAGCAAGTCAAATGATGGGACAGCCCTATGAGTATGATCTGTGAGATATCAATCCACCTGTTTTATTTCAAACATCTCAGCAAAATTCAGTTCCGGGGGAAATGCTATAACTCTTCAATATTAGTGGTGATAGGGAATATGAGGTAAAAATGAACACGTTATATAGGATTGCAGTAATTTTAAAATATGGATAAAATTCTCTTACTACCCAAAACCCTTTTGTATATATATATTCCTGTAAACCCTGATGAAAGAAATGGGACATCTATTTCCAGTGCAGCTTGTGGAAGGAAAATTCTTGCTGGAATGTGCCTCATATCTATGGTAGTAAATAGTTATTGCTGGACAAATCTCTCTCTAGAACTGTGTTGTAGTTCTCCATTCAGCAACAAGTAATTATTCAAAGCACTCCAAATATTCTTAAACTTCTACTTAAAAAAAAAAATCAAACTGAAGTACTCACACTAAAAACACACACCCTGTGTGCACAGAAAGATGCATTTTGATTGGCCATCTGGAGTGATTTATTAGATTAATAAGGCACCACTCTGGCGAACAGCTATTCTCAGAAAGTAGATAAATGTTTTTAATAATCATTGGGAGTTAATATATTACCCACTCTGAATGGTAAAATAAAGATAGCATTATCCTAATTCTTTTATTTTTAAAACATCTACGTACTGTTCTCTAGACTTGGAAACAAGCACATAGAAGTCAGTTTGGCCAAAGTAGTTGGACCAACAGCTTGAAGCTAATTAGTAATTAAAGTAGTAACATTTCCAAATGTTTCAATGCCTGTGTAGCTATGGGTATCAAGAGAAAATTAATTGCATTTGTGCTGTAGTTGATGAAGTACCAAATGTTTTATTACCTGGCAAATTCTCTTGGTGGTTCAATTAAAAAAAAACAAAAACTGGGGAACTGCAAATCCACCTGTAAAACATGTTGTGATTAAGAAAAAAAAAATTCTTGAATATAGAGCCAGTTAGTGTTTTGCTTTGATGACCAGTAGGGCTCTTGGGTATACAGAAAAAATATTGACAGAGATCTCAGTAACAAGTTTTATGTTCTTAAAAAAAGGGGGGGTGTCAGCCATTGTTTCTTTATTCCAAAACCCAGGTGTAACCTGATACCTGCAGCACCTAGCAGAAACTAATTCAGTCTGTAATTTCAATCTTGGAATAGAAATGAAATGCTGATCACGTGATTAAAACATGCAGTCTAATTTTTGTACTTTTAAATCTTGTTTCCCTTGCCCCCACCTCCCATTTGGATACCACCTAGCCAGATGAAGAGCTAGAACTAAAACTTAGCTCACTAGTTCGTGATATTTTGGCTGGTGCTTATAAATGCTGGTTTTGGAGAAATACATGGATTATTCACATGTCCATTCTGGGCCTCCTGGAGGCACTAAGCGCACACAGGTCTGTTGGGTGTCCGTGTCTTTATTACTTCACAAACTATTTCTCCCCCAGAAAGCCCAGCAAGAGCTATGTGTGCTCACTACCAACAAGGTAGGTTACTGTAATGAAAAGAAAAGAAAAGAAGAAGCTGGAATAGAGGACTGAAAATGGGATCAGCTAACAGAGGCCCTCAGGTACATATCTCCACTCCTGCCCCCCTTTGCTGAACTCTTCTGTACATATCATACCACACAGCTCTGGGATTTGTTGTGTTGAAGCATGAAAATAGAGGGCTTCATACTCACACAACACCCACCTACCCACCATACAACTGTTTATTACGTTTTAGGGCCAGCTTGGAAAAAAAAAGCTCTCTCAACCCTGAGCCTATAAAGTACAGCACTATTCAAAATGCACGGCAATATTTTGTTTAGTTGTCCGCTGCCACTTGTTATCTTATTATGCCCTCCTCTGTTCGTTCGTTTTTTAGTAAGTATTTTCTGGAGCAGCAGCAGTGGCTGTTCAGTGCCTTACACTGCTGCACTTTAACATTTTTGAACCCAAGACCGCAGTCACTGATTGCGGACATGAACCAACAGCCTTTGCCGATTTGTGGCTCCGCAGAAATTTAGGGGGAAGCTTATCTTGAACCTGGAGGTTCTATATTGTCATCCATTGATAAGACTCATCCTCCATGAATCTGCCTGTTCAAGTGGTTCTCAAAGCACTGGGAAGGGGGGCACGTTCAGCGGACCAGTTAATACCACCCCCTGACAACTCAAAGTACATACATAATTCTTATTTTAATAACTGTAGTCTTGCCTATCTAATGCGATGAATGTGCCTGCTTCTTGCAAGCAAAGTTATATGAATTCATTGCAAGACATATTTCAGCCTTTTTACATTACCCAGCATGCAAGAAACCTATTGTACTGCCTATAGGGAGACATTTATTTCTGCTCCCTCTTCAGCTGACAGACTGTGCATAAAATACTGTAGCAGAGTAATTTTGGATGATATACATGTGTACACACACACACATACACACACACACACACAGGTGCAACACAGGAAGTTGTCATGCCAGTATGAATTGGCATGAATTTCTGGCAACTCATCGCTATGAACACAACCTCTAACTAAGAACCTTACATCCAGAAACTTGTGCTGCTTTGGATGGATGCTCACAATTCAAATTTCAATTGCCTAGTCTAATTCATGAGAACCTTCAGCGTGTCTCCTTAGTTTTGTTCTATAAATGCATCTGTGATGCATGAGGATATGTTATTATGGGGGCGAGAAGGGTGCTTTTTATGTTCTTGTGATTTTAAAATGAGGCCAAAGAATACCAGCCCTTGAGTTTCCTGAGTTCTAATTCAGATTGCATAGACCTGATGAAGGGCTTTGACCTTATCAGCTGAAAAGTACTCTTCACACTGCTCAACAAGATAGGATGCCCATCTAAGCGCCACAAAATGGCCATGTCCTTCCACGAGAACATGTGTGGCACAATCCAGTATGATGCTTCATCCTCAGACACCTTCCCTTTAAAGAGCAGTATGAAGGAGGGCTGTCTTCTTGCCCCAACTCTCTTTGTCATGTTCTTCCCTCTGTTGCTCTTCTATGCCTTCAGCTTGACAGAAGATGGAGGGGGGGGGGTCTGTTCAATGTGGCACGTCTCCACACCAAGACAAAAGTGTGGTGGGTTCTTATCTGAGAGATGTTGTTTGCAGATGACGAAGACTTGGGGAAGCTCTGCAGAGACTCATCAGATGTTTTTCCAAGCCTGCATGGAGTTTGGCCTGACCATCAGCCTAACATCTTGGGTCAGGGTCTTGCTAGCACACCATGCACCAGCATTTCTGACCCCCGGCTTGAGGTGGTAGACAATTTTGTTTAACTGGGCTCCACCATAACCAGCAACCTTTTCCATTGATGCTTTCCACATGCGCTGTATCAGGAAGAACCAGGGGTACCACATGGCAGGACAGTCTCAAAGATGTGCTGTTCCAATGTTACCTTCCCAGCATGTTCACACTTCTGTCTCAGTGATGTCTACACTAGATTGGTAATGTCCACAGATGAAAGATGGCAGGACCCCCAATTCTATGGGGAATTGGCTTCAGGCACCAGGCCCATTGGTAGACCAACTCTGTGTTGTTCTCTACAGCCACGGCAAGCACTGTAACGCTCTAACAGTTTGACTCCAATGGCACACTCTTCCATTCTCTCTCAAGACATATGGATGCCAATGAATTCAGATTGTAGATAGACAGCCTGGTGACAAATGGAAACCCCAAAGATGCATGAAATGAAGCAAGGTCAACTCTTGGTCCAAGAAGATTATGTGACTTGCTGACCTCCCTCCTGCATTAGAAAGCTTTTACTTAAGGTAAAATGTTCCAGTGTTGCTTCAACATTAATACAGCTAGAAACAGCAAAGAGAGTGAGACACCAACAGTTCTGCCCTTGCTGTTGAAAAGCAGAGGCTTTAATTACACAGCAAGCAAAAACTGGCATTTTTAAAAAAAGTTTGTTGTTGATGTCCCTCTGGGACAACAGACAGGCAGAATACTTAATCACTGCAACTCTCCCAGGAAGCTCAAGTGCTATCTGGATCAGAGAAAAATTGTTTGTTAGCCCTCATGGCACACAAATAAAATATGAACATAACGTTGCTCAACATAGCATGTGAGCTGAAAGATTGTGCTGTATGGCCTACATTCTTGTGCTCAAATCTTGAACCCACCCCAGCCCAGCTCTCTTCCCACTTCACCTTGCTTGTGTGTAGGTTAGATATAATGTGCAAAATGCACAATGAAGGTTTGGCATTTTCGGCAACAGTCAGAGGCATAGCATTAGCTTGCCCACGGTATTAGATGTAAATTCCAGAATCATGAATTCAGCACTGCCTCTTTACTGTGGAGATGAATAGAAGCATGATGAGAGGGGAGGGAGCAAGTTTTTCTTTGAACACAAACCTCTGTAGTAATTAGCAAGGAAAGATACAGAAAGCACAGCTGTTTGCAGCAAGTATGCAGACAGCTGCTTAGAAGCTGTCCTTCCCTGTACCATTGTGATGATTTTGGTGTCATTATTATACATAATTTATATAGCATTGTTTGGCATACAACCCACCTCTCATTCATATTCTGTGAGGCAGGCTGCTATTATTCCTGTTTTTACTAATGGAAATACGGGCTAAAAGGTTGTCATCCAAGGTCCATGGCTGAATGGGACTAGAGCCCTCATTCTCGAGGTCCAGAAAGCAGACTGAATGACTTGCACTGTGCAATAGTTGGGCTCTTTCTTATGAGGTTTTCTTCATTTTTTTTAGTTTGTTTCCTTCTTGGTAGGCCATCAAAAATGGCTGGGGAACACTGCCTCCAAATGCCTTGTTCAGGCCAGTTCATCACAGGGGCTTGCCTACCCTCCCTCCTGCAAGCCATCTATCACTTTTACACCTTCTCTGATGTTGCTGCGACATTTCCTCCCTTAGAATCTCTCTCTGTCCTGGTATCCTCTTACTCCTTGCTGTCCTCCTTGGAATTTTCTGCCGATTATAAAAAGGGAAACGGACCCTTCCAGCTCATCTCCTTTCCAACCCCCCCAACCCCATCAATCCACCTGGAAGCTGGCAAGCACAAGGAGCCAAACTGCCTTGTTGTCTTTCCCATACACATGGTATAGGATTGGCTGCAGCTTTC
The DNA here is from genome assembly GCF_965153285.1 of Podarcis tiliguerta. NCBI lineage: Eukaryota > Metazoa > Chordata > Lepidosauria > Squamata > Lacertidae > Podarcis > Podarcis tiliguerta. The sequence goes on along the minus strand of NC_139535.1, from coordinate 93,870,607 downwards.
TATTGAATGCATATAGGTAAAGGGTAAAGGGACCCCTGACCATTAGGTCCAGTCGTGGCTGACTCTGGGATTGTGGCGCTCATCTCGCTTTATTGGCTGAGGGAACCAGCGTACAGCTTCCGGGTCATGTGGCCAGCATGACGAAGCCGCTTCTGGCGAACCAGGGCAGCGCACGGAAACGCCGTTTACCTTCCCACCGAAGCAGTACCTATTTATCTACTTGCACTTTGACGTGCTTTCAAACTGCTAGGGTAGTGTGGAAGGCACTAGATTCCTCTCGTGGGTTAGGCTCAGGGGACAGCATATGTGAAGCTTCTGCCTTAAGCTGTGTGGGCTCAGGACCCCCAGCCTCAGATTATATGTGCTCCAAACCACCAGCTTTGTGCCCTGTGAGCTCTGAATCACCAGCTTCAAAAACAATGGCTTTCGGTGAATATGTGAGCCCTAGGAGAGGAGATTGCAGCCACTTTGCTCCTCACTGGTCATTCTGCTGCTGCAGCTAAGCCATGGCTTGGCATGTCTACTGAACTTGAGTATATGGTTTATATCTCTCCAGACTAACCATGAACCAAGGTTTGCCCTATGGTTTATAGCTCATGGGTTGACTAGGAGAGCTAAACCACGAGTCCAGGTCTGTGCAGCACAGCAGGAAAACAACCAGGGAGGAGCTAAGGGGCCACAATCTCTTTGGGAGTCTGTGCATTTGCACTAAGCCACAATTTGGCTTATCATTAGGTACAGAGGATGTGCAAGTCATTTTACTTTCTACTATGACTGCTTGATTGTAGGCAGCAAAGCTGCCCCGATAACATAACCTGCTCCATGCCTGAACTAGAGAGTGGCTGCCACACTAAGTACCCAGAATCTTGTATGGTAGAATGGGATCCCATGGCTGTGGAAAGAGATCTGCCATCCTTTATGGTGTGCTGTGTATGTGGAAAGGGAGCCTGCAATCCTGTTGATCCACATATAGGTTCTTGCTACCACCCAATATGGCCCATTATACCTTTTTGCAACAAGTGGCACTATAAGCAGGGCTAAGACGGAGGCCCTAAACTGTGTCATGATCAAGAGAGCCCATAGCATTACCTCCAAATGTGTACTATTCTAACAGAAAAGACAATGAAATAATACACTTTTATATTTGAATTTATACTGGTACATAAGTGAGGATGCAATTAAAAACTAACAAACTATCTTGCAGTATTCCTGTTTCTATATAATGTACCCTCTTAGCACATATGATTTGTTTTTAGAGCAGCACAAGAGCCGTTAAACATGCAGTCTATCACTTACTAAGTGGAAGAGTCCACACAGCATCTATTGTGTGTGTTCTGCACATAACACAAAATGTAAAACACTTTCTTTCATGATTTTTTTTGAGAGCACAGCCATGGATGTCACCCAATGATAGCTGATTTATAATCACAGTATGATAAATATGGTACTAAATATATTATTGTCACATTAGAACAAAAATGTATGTTCTCCTGTGTGTTTTAACAGATCATAAAAACTTTAGAAATCTTTTGGGGGGGGATTTGTATGTGTGTTTTGTATTTAGAGGCCCCTCATAATCTGAGCCCTAAATTGTAGTTTACTTAGCTTGTGCATTAATCCAGCACTGGCTATAAACATATGTAACCTCTGACTTTCATGCCCCATGCCTTTCTTCAGTTTGCAGCACAATCATAGGGTTCCAATGGCAGGACTCTTAACGTGGCAGAAGCAGGGGCATGCTTATGAAAACAATGAGTACAATACAAACCACCACTCTCCTTCCACACACATGTATTATTTTCCTACTGCTGATAAAACCATACGGGATGGATTCAGCATGAGCTGGGAAGTGTTAGCTAAAGCACAAAACTGACAAGCAGTTACAAAGCATTCTGTGAATGAAGCCTGCAATATTTATCCATCTGCATGTCAGGCTATTACTGAAGAGAAGGAATCAATAGCTGCTGGGTGGTTTTGTGTGTGTGTGTGTGTGTGTGTGTGTGTGTGTTTAAAATAAATAAATAAATGCTCAACTCCTGGAACAGAAAGTAAATGAACAAAGAGAGAGAGAGAGGACCATGAATGAGAACTTGGCAGCGTGAATATGCATGTGTGTGTGTGTGTGCGCGCGCACATGTGTGTGCATGTGTGTACATGTGCAAACAGTAATTTGATTTTTAGGGTGAGGTGCATTCAAATGATTCTGCAATTCAAAAAAGGGCTTATAGAAGAAAGGCAGACTGTACCTTCATCACCGGTTGAGCAAAATACTTGGCACTCCAGTCGCAAAACCCCGTCTGCATTGTTGCTGACATGAAGTTTTTATGCCCCACGGTATCTTCGGCATCATCAGCTGTCTGTCCAGAGAAAAGTGAGGAAACAAAGGTACACGTGCTTCAGTTACGGTACCTGCACACCTGGTTTCTCTGAGTGTATATCACATCAACCACAGTAGGATGTCACCATCCAATAATAGTCTATTGGAACAACCCTGCCCCCCGCCGCCAAATCAGAAGATAGCCTAGTACAGTGGTACCTCTAGTTACGAATGCATCTGTTTACTAACGCTTCAGGTTATTAGCTCCGCTAACCCGGAAGTAGTTGCTCCCGGTTGCGAACTTTGCCCCAGGATGCGAGCGGGAGGTGCCATTAGCGAAAGTGCGCCTCAGGATAAGAACGGTTTCAGCTTAAGAACAGACCTCCAGAACGAATTACATTCGTGACCAGAGGTACCACTGTATATTATTTCTGAAGCAAATCATGGGGGAATGTGGCCATATTTTGCTCTCAAATATTACATGCCGCAGAAGTTGCTATGCCCTGTAATAAAGTATCTTGTAAGTATCTTGATCATTTCGGTAACACTAACTAGGGGAAGCACTTCTTAGGGCTGACAACCTTTGTATCTTTCTATGTGGTAGATACCAACATTCTCCTGTGATCCTTTTCAAGGGCAACGTACACTGTTAAGCTCAACCAAATAAAGTCAAGCTCTTTTCACAAACACAAGTACAGAATGCTGTTAAAGAGTCACACAGCCAGGACTGAACAAAGTAGCTGAGGGAGCCCTCCAATCATATTTGCAGTCATATATGCATACTACTGAAAATGGTGGTGAGGCCACTTGGATGAAAAATATATATGAAAATGCTCATTACATTTATATATGCTACTGTCTTCCAAAGTTTTCCCTGCTCTATTTCATTCTCAGAGCAACCCTGTGAGGTTGCTTAGATTGTAAAAATTGGCAAAAAAAAAAAAAAATCTTACTGTGTGACCTTGGGCAAGATTTATTTATTTTTGCCAATTTCTAAAACTGATTTTCCAGGTCTTAACCCAATTATACAAATTATTTCCAAATGAATACAATTTTGTTTAAGTGACTTCCCATGTGTCATTCTTGATGCGTCCTTGTCTTCTGATGTTACTGCTTTTACAGCGCCCAGTGAGATTTATGGCTGAGTGGGGAACTGAAACTGAATCTCCCCAGTCCTAGTCCAACATTCTAACCACTAATACACCATCCTAACTTTTACCAGCTTGGTTCCTCAAGCTTTACAGTATTTTCCATGAAAGTTGCTACCTATGCCAGGTGGCCAGGTGCTATTTCCAATTCTACCACTGCCTATAAGAAAAGACAACATTGACACATGTTTCCAACTATGCAAATGGGAGGTGAAAGGGGGCCATAGAAGAATTCCAAAGATTGCTATAATATTATAATAAGTAATAAATAAATTTAAGGACTATGTGCTGTCCCAAAATGCTGTACGTATTTGTTTGAAAGAACCATATGAATTTAGGCCTTTGTAAGGAAATACACACACACACACACACACACACACACACACACTGGCCTAGTGAAAAGTATATTAATGCTGTCTAAGAGGCAGAGACCTGTATTCTCTAGGGTGCCGATTTTAATATTGAACAGGGCACCTGGGTCTTCAGTAGAAGTATAAAAGGGAGAATTTCAGAAGGTGAAATGACACCAAAATGACAAGAGAAACTGGCATGTCCACATTCAAATATCCTTTCTATGAAAATACTACAGAAAAAAGAAGCCCGCTTCTAAATTGCATCTGGTAACCTGAATGGCTCCTGAGACTTACGGCTACAAGTGTTTCCCCTTATAGTCAACACTGCAGAGAGACAGAGCCCAACTGAAAGATCCCTGACATATGTACCTATCTCAAAAAGGTTTTAAAACACTAAACCACAGTGTTTATTCTGCAAGCTATAAGTTCACACAAAAGCGTAGCGCTTGAAGAAGCCTTTCTCAAGATGCATTAACAGAATTAGGTTACAAAAGGAAACCGTATTTTCATGGAGAAAAATTGCATGCCATCAAGAATGGCAAAAATATGCAGTGAGGAAGAGAGGCTGGAAAAGATTGTAGGCATAGTATCACATTTCTAGCTGCCAGAGATTTTTCCTGTATCACATTATTATACTAGGTTATGACTATCGTATCTAAAGGACTGCCTTCACTTGTATTTTCCGCTCAGATTGATCAGCACCAGAACTTGTAAAGGTAAAGGGACCCCTGACCATTTGGTCCAGTCGAGGATGACTCTGGGGTTGCGGTGCTCATCTCGGTTTACTGGCCGAGGAAGCCAGCGTACAGCATGTGGCCAGCATGACTAAGCCACTTCTGGCGAACCAGAGCAGCACACGGAAACGCTGTTTACCTTCCTGCCGGAGTGGTACCTATTTATCTACTTGCACTGCATGCTTTTGAACTGCTAGGTTGGCAGGAGCTGGGATCGAGCAATGGGAGCTCACCCTGCCGCGGGAATTCGAACCACCGACCTTCTGATCGGCAAGCCCTAGGCTCTGTGGTTTAACCCACAACGCCCCCCGCATCCAGAACTTGTACTCTACATTTTTTTTCTTGCTGCATTTGTCACAGTATAGTGTAAAGGACTGAAGGACTCAAGCTATGAAGCTCACCAGGTGACCTTGGGCTAGTCACTATCTCTCTGCCTACCCTACCTTCACAGGTCATTTCAAGGATAAAATTAGGGGGGGGGGCAATTTTAAAAATCTGTTATATGCAATAAATCTGTTGCATTTATTGTCTTTTGTTTTGTTGTTAAGTCACATGGTGGTGGTTGTTTTTTTATTTTGATTTTTTTTTAAGTTGTAAAGCTAACAACAATAAATAAATATCTTATTTGTATTGCCAGGATTACAGGAAAATTAAAGATGGCATAGCAAAAACTGGAGAAGAAGCAAAACAAATGAGAGTTATTTCAGGGACTGGAGTACAACGAGACAGGGAAGACTATGATCTTACCTGATCTGGGCCCTTGTCAAACATTTTCCTTGTCCTAGGAAACTGGTGGGAGTGTGGAGTGTATTGCACCCCCATGTTGCCCACATTTGCAGGTCTTACAGATGACAGGTCCCGGTTGACCGGCTGCTTTGTCACATCATTAGTCAAGCTGGAGCTACTGGTGCTGGTGGTTGGTGGAGATCCTCTAGAAATGGGAAATCAAATATGGGTGGAAATATTGCTGTACTGGATATCGTTTTACCAGCAGAGTATGAAATCAGACTGCTGCAGAAGATGGCCTTTTGCAACTACAAATTTAAGTTTTCCACTTTATTTATTCTTGTGGGTGAAGCCATTCTGTTTTTCAACACTAGGTGCTTTTCCACCCCACCCCCCAAGTGGTACCAGTTGGCCTTTGGCCAGAGTTGAGATTATAAAGGGAAAACTGACATTTGAAATTAATGTTGGAAATCCCTGCGGAAGCCTTGATGCAGCAGTTGTAAAATCATATCCCCCTATCTGCAACCCTTCTCTGACGGAAGGGTTACTAAGCACAAATGAAGAACGTATGTTCTGAGAAACTTTTTCCACTTCTAATTAGTACCTAAAAGCCATGCATTATATTTGGTGCATTATCCCCTACCCCACAATCTCATCTGGAACTGAGTCAGACCATTCATGTGACTGGCAACTGGCATCAATTCTCCAGGGTTTCAGACTGTGGTCTCCCAGCCTTATTTGGAGATAACCAGGGCCTGAACCTAGGAACTTGCGCAGTCAAAGCAGATGCTCTACTACAGAGTTATGGTCATTCAAAAACCAAGGAAAAGTGTGTATCCTATAATGTCTGAAAGGTAGCATTTTAAATAACTGAATATAAGTTTTAGGAAACAGACAATGCAACAACTTCCCAATACATTCTCCTAGCCTCAGGGAGGGAAAAACCATTTGTGTCACATTTCAGACATTATAGGATGAGATCAACACTTTTTCCAACACAGAGATTAATCTCCTCCTTTGATGGCTTCAACAGAGTTACATAGGACACTGTATATGTCACTTCTGACTAACTTTTGGCAAAGGGATTTGAAAGCATCTCTAATGTGGGATGAGTCAGGGTCAGTTTAGAGGGATACTTTTGCAGTGTTGCAGCCTTCAATGCAAGGATTGTCAGATCAGTTTTACAGAGAGAGAAATTTGTCCTAAATTGTCCCCTTATGTGAAATATACCATAGCTTACCTCTCCAGACAGCTGAATGTCTGCATGGCACACAGATACACACTGCTCCTTAAGCACAAAATCAGCTATGAATAACAAGGGATTTAAGATGTAGTTCTTACCCCACTTGGTGTATGTGCATGCCCTTGTTGGTAGGACTGGCTGGGGCAGACTGTGTGAGGGAAGAAGTATCAAGGATGCGCTGGGGGCGGGCATTTACCGTCGCCTAGGAAAGAAAGAATGGAAAAACTGAGAAAGAACAAATGCCAATCATAGGAATAAAATTATTTTTACCACCAGGAATAACCTTACTGAACCTCAATATCAATGGTGGGAAGTGGAAGCAGTCTTCAGCATTGCTATAGTATTGCTATACAACTTAGATATATGCACTTACGACATAAGGCAGGCATGGCCAAACTTGGCTCTCCAGTTGTTTTGGGACTACAACTCCCAACATCCCTAACTAACAGGACCAGTGGTCAGGGATGATGGGAATTGTAGTCCCAAAACAGCTAGAGGGCCTGACATAAGGGTTCATCTGATGCCTATTAATAAAAGGTTCCTAATTCATATGCAAGATATAATATGTTAACATTTGCATTGGTACTTTGGGGGCAGGATTTGGCAATGGAAAACAGGCAAATGAGGTTACCTTTATAAAATAAAAAAACTCATTAAAATGACCAATCTGACCAAAATGCCCAACTTCAACTTGATGCCTCAGCAAAAGTCCCTTCCAATATACTGTGGTGACAGATTACCAGAAACTAGAACATTCAAATCTGCAAACAAATGGACAAATGGTGCTTTATAAAAGTATCTTAACCCACCTGAAACCATAGATGGAATAAAATTCCCTCTGCGTTCAGGGGAGAAAAACTACTATCTGACCTCATAACTGGAGACACTTCCCCCCAAATTCACTTGAGATACTGGGCTGGCGTGAGGTAATAGATGCTGAGGCAATAACTTCAGAAACAACAGCAGCAATAACTTTAAAACCAACAACAACCATAACAACAAAGAAGCAGGAAAATATGTGCAGCAGCTCTTGCAATTCCCAAAAGGTATTCAGATAAGCTTCTTTCACTGCCTTTAGAAATCTTAGATAAGGGAGAGATGGGAACAACAGGCAAAGAAGTGTGAAAAACCAGGCTTCTTATTCAGCAGACACTTCACTTATAGGGGTGTGTCAAATCCAAAAGAGACTGAAACTATGACCATTAAGATCTCTGCAGTTTACACAAAAGGTGTAAAGAGCCACTGACAAGGCATTTGGGAACTCAGGGAAATAAATAGCATGAACAGCAGGCCATTTTCCAATTGTACCTGCATTTGCACTTTACACCCAAAATTGCTGGGTGCAAACTGGATGATTGCAGCAGCCGTGCTTGAGGGCACATATTGCCTCTCTCCTTCAGATTTCACCTTGTTGAGCTGGCCTTTTGAGGCAGTTTTCTTCTCTCCTCCCCAGCTCATTAGGAAAAGGTTCAAGGCCATCACTAGCACTATACCCTTGATCGGGGAAATTGCAGTTGATGTAATAACAGCCACATCTATAAGAGTGAGAAGCTGCTGCTGGAACAGCCAGCGTGACAGGTTACATTTTGGGATCAAATTGGCTCTCCATCATGTCTTAGATGGCTATGGAATTTGTGTAGCAGTAAATTATATTTTTGAAACCCTTATTGTCTAACGCTTATTCCCCTGCTGATTCTCTTCTGTTGAGGACATGCAGTTATTAAAACCCAGAACCTTTATATGGTCTTCTAGGACCGGACAAAAGATTCTTCTCCATCTGACCCTCATCAGTGGTGTAGGCTAGTTTCTTCACAGGGAACCTGCAAGTCACACCAGAACTGGAAACATACTTTATGTTTCCCAATATTCCAAAGAAATACTCAAAGGCTTTTAGTTATAGGTTAAATCCAGGATACATCCATATATTGTTGGACTCCATGGTCAAAGGTCAGGGGTGGTTGAAGCTATAAAGCTGTAGTCTAGCAACACCTGGAGGGCCACAGATTAGCTTGCAATATGGAAGGCACTTATGTTAAGATAGGAGGAAACAGCTTTCCTTCCTTCTCTGCAAATAAAACTGACTTCAGGAAGCTAGGAGACCTTTTAGGGAGGCTTTTCAGAGGACAGCTTTCTGCAGCAGGAACTTTGGATCGGAACTGAAATATTTAGCATTAATAACAATATTGTTATGATTCGAACAACAGTATTTGTCTGTGTTTGGTGGTACACAATACTGAAAGAAGAGAAGATGTTTAGGCCCCTAAACTGTTTGCCCTAACACCACAGCCAAGATGTACAGCAGCTTCTGAAGCAATACATCCCTTCCAGTAGCTCAAGGCCTTGTTAATACTCTTGTTATATATTCTGATGTCAAAGGTTTGCAATCTTGCTAATCTGGAGGCAAAATCTTTTGACATGCTGGTTTGGAATTATTCATAAGAAAGAAGGGGAAACAAATGTATGATTGTATATATAATTAAAGTAGTTTGTAGGTAGTCCCTTACAGCTAAATTTAGAAACTTAAAATAAGGAAAAGGGACGTGGGTGGCGCTGTGGGTTAAACCACAGAGCCTAGGACTTGCCGATCAAAAGGTCGGTGGTTTGAATCCCCGCGACGGGGTGAGCTCCCGTTGCTCGGTCCCTGCTCCTGCCAACCGAGCAGTTCGAAAGCACGTCAAAGTGCAAGTAGATAAATAGGTACCGCTCCGGCGGGAAGGTAAACGGCGTTTCCGTGCGCTGCTCTGGTTCGCCAGAAGCGGCTTAGTCATGCTGGCCACATGACCCGGAAGCTGTACGCCGGCTCCCTCGGCCAATAAAGCGAGATGAGCGCCGCAACCCCAGAGTCGGCCACGACTGGACCTAATGGTCAGGGGTCCCTTCACCTTTACCTTTAAAACAAGGAAGGTTGACAGCCTGGGTAGACAGGGCCAAGGAACACAAACTCTTTAGTGTGCCAACATGTACACTGCCATTGTGTATATTTCAATTCTACCCAGAATGAAAGTTAATTCATTGAACAGAGCCAAACCTTACTGTTTTGGTGCATGTGTAGAGTCATGCAAGTCCACATTTTATTAGCTTCTTAAAAAAGACAGTCAGGGCAAACTTAAATGAACATTTTGATGTGTTGATGAAAAGTTTCCATTTTTACCATGGTAACTGGCCTTGCAATGCTTCAAGATAAGAGTTCACATGATTTAGGAGTGAGTTTTGGATTGATGGGTGTTTAGTGTGTATCATACTTCATGTGATGGGCAGCATTCTATGTTGTTTGGGGTCTGCCATGTCAGTTAAATTTTATAATGGACCAATTGTATAAATAAAGCTGATCTGATGCTTCAAGATCAAGTGTATCATACTTCACATCTTTGCAGAACATAGCAAGTAGGAATCTCTGCTAGAAACGCTCTGGAGTATTCATACCATCATTCCAGGTGCTAAAATATAACATAATATTTTTACAACCACATCAAAATAGTTGTCCCACTGGAAGCCCTCTGTGATGAATGAAATTTGCTCAACAGCAAAAGCACAATTCAACCTATGCTGAGTTGTCAAATCATCCTAAATTTTAAAAAGCAGAGATGAGAGATAAAGGTTGTATGGTCGGTCACTATAATGAAATGCCATAAAACTAGAACCTAGGCAATGATGTAATGGTCTGAGATGCATGAGATCTATCATGACTTCAAAAGGGTAGATTCAAGCACAAGCTGCAACCATTTATGAAGTTTACTTATAATAAACATATGAATCGACACTTTATAATGAACCTTTGCTGACCTATCACAAGTGCAGATATCCTGTCTGCTCAGCAATACCAGTAATCATCACGAGGTAAACACAATCAGTGCTCAATGTTATGTCAGCACTGTTTCATGGGACACGCAAGAGGTCACTGCAACAGTTCCTTTTTCTATATGATAACTGTCAGTTATGTATCAAACACTTAGGTTTCCACTGCATTTCCCATTCCACCAAAGAATACTCAACAACACCCTGCCAAAAAGCGTAGCCATTTTCTGTTGTCTTCTTTATGGAGCCAAGAAAATGCATAGTACATTCTGGGATGTGATCCAGAAATTCTTGTGTGAGCAGAAAACATCTATTACCACCAGGTTAAAAGACTATCTGAACAAGTACGCCAAATGTGAAATGCCACAATTTATTTATTCTACATGATGTTGTAAAAGCTCAAAGAGTAGGAGACACAAAGGATGAATGGCAGGTGAATAATTGGCAGCAGCTAAAATCCTTGGCCACAAAGAACACTTTCTGCTCCCTTTACTATTTCCCAATCCCTGGTTTCTGCAGTCACACATATTAACCTTATCATATTTGCAAATTCTAAGGCCATCTGGACTTGAGCTATCCCAAGCTTCTTTGACTGTTGTGGGACATGGCCTCTCCCCTTCCAAGTCTGAGGACCTGCACAATTGCCATGGGTTTTCCTTAGCGATATAACCACAAAGCATTTGGGTTGTGTGTGTGTGTGTGTAATTTATTTGGAAGCTAAGGAAATGGTTCCCTCCAAAATATGGTGATGTATATTGTATAAAGTATAAAGTATAAACAGAAATGCAGGTTGTGGTGTCCAGAAATATAATGAAATTTTTATTTACCTGGTGATGCTATTCAAAGGGAATACTGCCCATCCATAATTATGATGAAGAAGTCACAATAGGACTCCTCTTCCTCCTCCAGAAACAAATAGCACACGTGTGCCTACCAACCATATAAAATGTGGTACTGCCTGGACACCTCAGCTTCTATCATATCAAGTTTGGCACTTTCAAGATGGAGAGAAAAGGCAACTTTGACAGAGATGGTAGATAATACCACTATTCATTGATTGCTGTCTGAGCTCCCTTTGAATGAGCATATATAACCACTTATTGGAAGACCTTGCTTCTAAGCCATGCCAATGCCACTAGTTCCAAAATGATTTAAAGTATTATCATACCAAACCCATTAACTGATTTGGCAGCAGCAACTGTATAACCAAAGTGAACGATGGGAAAAGCGAATCATATAGCTGAGTAGTGCTTCCTGTTATATATCATCTCTATATATTTCCTGGAAGTTGGGAATGGCATGGTCCATCATAGATCCTGTCCACCTTGCAATTCTGTTATGCCACACATGAAAGTACATCAGCTTTAATTCCAATATGTGCAAATAGCCAGAGGCATCATTGAATAATTCTATTATTATACTGGTTGAAAGGAAGAGCTGTAGAAAAATCACCATGGGAAAAAATCACCACCTTAAAATGATGGTGACTCAATCTGCAGGCCATGCTTGCTAAATCACCTTGTTGCAAGAAAGGATTACCCAGAACTGTCATACTCATACTCTATTGTATCTAAGTAGCAGAAACCTGGCCTACAGGTAAGTGCACTGTATATGTGCATGCATACTGTTGATCCATATTGTTGATCGCTTTATCTTATGAATGTAAGTGTAACAATGATACGAGCAAGAACAGAGATTTAAAATATAAATCTCCCCCTTCATTCATTTTCAGTATCAGGTACGAGATTTTTCATTCCTTATGCTTAAATTCGTCTGGTACAGTGTCGTAAAACTACCCAAAGAGATTTAGCCGATCAGCTGAGATTAATCAGTGGGTCTTGAGTGCCAGTAAAGAAACATTTTAAAAGAAAAAATAGCACTGTAAGGAGAACAACAGGTTTAAACAGGACACCTCTCAGCGCACTAAAATAGTGACATCTCTCATAGCACATTTAGCCTCAAGTTCTTGAGCTACATTGTTGGAATGAATAATCAGCAAGAGATCTTACCTCATGTTGGACTGGCTCATGTTTGTTTGTTTGTTGGAGCAACCAGAAGGGCTTGAGCCAAGAACATAAGAAAGACAATATCCAAATAGCCCCTAGCTGCAATCTAGAGAGTGATGGGGGTAGTATTTTCAAGAGCAAATATTATCTAAATGTTTAGGTAGTGCTTTGTTTGTGGTAGAAGATTTGTTATCACAAGTGATTTCCAAAACAGCCCAGTTATCAACACTATTTGAGCTAATAATTCCAAAAACAGCAGTGATGGCAGCCTCTGGAGTGAAACACACATCATCCTTGCAAAATGAAGAATAGCAATAATGGTGGTGCTTTCAATCCATACAGGAGAAGTGAGGAGTGGGATGGGGTGTCTGCATGCTGACTCACATGTACTAGATCACCTGCACTGGGCAGCAGTTGTGGCTTCAATCTGCAATCCAGTCTTACTCTCACTTGCATAATCTAAATGAGTTTGCAAAGAAAATAACCAAAACCGCAAGTCAAATTTACTAGCTAGACATTAAAGGAAAGCCCTGTCTACAGGGTTATTCATGTTACATAATTCAGTTCCTTCTAATAACTGCTATCTTCCTGCTAGCAATTGCCTATTATGCTCTTCTGGAGCTGTTTGAGCATCTACTCTCCTTTTTCTTTCTCCCCTCAGAGGGCAGAGTTGCAGAAGGCGAAGAAGAACAAAGTTAAGAGTTAAGTTTCAGCCCCTCCACAAAAGCAGAGCTGAACTAGGATGAATAGCTGTATATTGTGTTTTTGGGAAGGGGACTGCTACAGGAAATCAGAATAAGTTTATTAATGGGATTAAGGCACATGCAGTCTAATAACATAATGCATAATTTTAAAATTTCCCCTTCCCCTCTGTATGACCTGTACCTGATTTAGATTGCATGTTTGTTTGTTTTTTGGCAGGGTGTGGAGAATTAACTATTTCTTTTCATTTTAAGTGCTATTCCTCAGGCTATAGCTCTTCGATTAAAGTAGACTATAAATAAAAAGTAACAACCAAAATAAGCAAATTTATGTGAGAATTTATTCTACAAGCTCTCACTGACTGGTAACATTATTACAGAAAGCCTTCCAAAAGGAGAAGTGCAAGAGCCACTTATTTATAGTTTGCGAAATCTTGAGAACTCAATAGTTTACCTTGTAAGCAATGCTGTTGAGCACTTTCATAGCCAAGTCTGAAACATCTGGGTATGGGTCAGCAGCCAAGTGTAAGAGGACTCTCCAAATCTGTGTGTAAACACTGTTGAAAGAAACTCCTAGAAGCAAAAGGGGAAAAAAGGAATGTATTTCCGAATTAAATCCTATGGCCAATTTATCATATTATATACTGATCTTATAACTGTGACAATGTCCCAGACTCAGTATTATTATTTACGGTTATTATTTATATAACAGCATCAGGATATATGCTGGTTTGCATATATTCACAGGCAAAAGATAAATCCCTGCCAGAAGGAGATTACAATCTCTTTAATTAATGAGTATGCTTTCAATTTACTACTAGACATAGAGACTCAGAGGTCAAATTATAAATGCTAATAGAGTCTAGTTGTATGACTGGTAATGATTCCTGGACATGTTATTTTACTTGAATATGAGCACATTAGCAGTCTCAAATAATCTACAACCCAGATTTAGACTGTATTTCATAACTGTGACAGGATCTTTGAAAGCTGAGCTCTCTTATTCATTTAAGATAGATGCTGTAATAGGATGACAATGATTTTTTTTAAAAAAAAAAACCACACACCAACAGTCATAACTAATTGCTAATGAAATGGTACTGTTATTTCCCCAGGAGAATATGAAAAACAATACACACTGGAAAGAAAATCCCTCTCATCAGTATTGTGATTGCACCTAACATAATTTTTACACAACGTTTAGGGCAAAAGAATGACTTCTGATAGTTTAGTTGTGAACTTTTGCCCAATGACTTAGTCAGATGTGTATGGACTACACCCTCATTTATGTCTCTGCCTTGGTTAAATGGGTCAGTTTCCTTTTTGACAGGAAAAAAAGCTTTCAGCCTAACTTCTTGACTTTTCACTTGCTCATGCAGATCAAATGATTGTTTGATTGCCTGACACACAATGGATTTAGCAGTACATGTTCTAGCAAAACTTAATATTAGCTCCTCTTCACCATGTCGCAAAGGCAACCGTTTTCAAACTTCATGGTCCCATTCCTTTTCTGTATTTACCCAGGTGAGATGTGTGAGATGTTGGGGAGGAAGCCACTTCAATTACTTCAGATTGTAGGTAGGTTACAAATAAATGTACAAAGAGTGATATCCAAACTAAGTCATAATCAGATAAGATCCACTGAAATTATCCATTTGTTTCAATGGGTCTGCTCTGAATAATACAGATAATCATCAAAATGTAACAAACTACAGCCTGGCCATTGCTGCAACCATGCACAGAAGTATCTAGGCATCTCTTCCCATGCTTCCTAGTCCACCTGGATACAGCCAGGATTAATGAATGTGGTGTCCTCCAGATGTTTTGGACTGCAACTCCTATCTGTCCCAGGTAGCATGGTCAATATACAGGGATGATGGGAGTTGTAGTCTATATTATCTGGGAGGGGATGGTTACCCCGGCCTAACTTTTCCTTTGCAATGTGATACCAAAATCTTTACATTCCCCTGTTTAAAACTTGCTCACTTGCTTAGTACTTGCTCCACCAACTGTGTGAAGAGACATTTTGTTTAAAGGTGCCCAGCTTGCCTTAGCAGTCATGGACTCTGACTGAGTGTGGGAGACAGAGGTTCCACTGAGCTGAATCAGAGGAGGACAACATGATCTACTTGGGCTGTAGAGGTATTGGTGCAATGGGCTTCTCTTGCACAAATGCTTCTTAGTATGTAATCTGGGGTTGGTCCTGAGAGCAATTCACTCTCCCATCTTGAATCCCCAGCCTCATCCAGCTGAATAAGGGGAGTCTGACCCCAGGGTCATGACGAAGCTCAGCTTTGGCTAGTATCTTCTCACCCTACTTAGTCTAGAACTTTCTGCACACAATTTGTATCTTTTGTTGTGCCAGACTTTGAGATCATAGAACAAACCTGACTTTTGGCACGTGTGTTCTGGAAGGCACAGGAAAAAATGATGAAAGTCAAGAAGATGCCAGCTGTCAATGCATCAGGCAGCTTGTACCACCAGGAGAGCTCTCTACAGCCCTCTTCTCCCTGATCAGCATTCTGCCTCCTGTGCTCTTAGTTCTGTGCAGAAAGTTACATAAGGACTTCTGGGAAATCTCAACTGTTTGAGATTCCTTTTAAAGTTCATGAAAGACCAGGGGTGAGGTGGAGAAGGAATCTGTGTTTCAGTATTCCGGCACTCTGTACTAACACACACCAGCACTCTCTTATGACAGAAAAAGAAAGAGCGAGCTCACACAAAAGACTTGGTTTTAATATATCTGATCTTTTTTTTAAAACGGAATTCACCACTGCAATTCCTCATTCACTCACTCGCTGAGGAGAACAGAGGGAATTTCTATGAAGAATTTTTTGACTCATTAGAAAGTGTACCCCCCTACCTCCATATACATTATTTTGTTTTATTCCCCCCCCCCCTTTAGTGAAAGGATTGCTCATAGCACTGATTCACATGAATGATGCATCCAAAATTGCTTCGTGTCAAGCTTGAACCAACTGAGTCAGTGTGCTGATGAAAGGAAATACTAGCAGCAGGGGGGGTGGGGAAGCTTTTCTACTTCTGCATAATGGAGTACAATAATAAATAAAAAAGGGATGCAGAAACAAAGCACGAGGAAGGAGTGTTATACGCTGCAAGTTCATCTAAAATGACAGCTCTGTAATTAGCTGGGCCAATTCAACACTGGTTAAATGGACCTTGCAGTACAGAGTTGCAAAATGATTCCTTTTAGCAATGAACATGGGAAGTAAATTGCCTTCTTCATTGATAGTTTTTGGTTTTTATTCAGATATGCATGGCTCTTCATTCAATTTAACAGCCATGATTAGGGCAGTACAAATGGTTTACATCTTTCTGCCTCACCACCCTAAGTACTGAAAAGGGCATGGCACACAAAAGCTGAGATAGCCGTGCTGTCATTTAATTTCCCACCAGTGCCTGGCTTAGTCAGAGATCAGAAGCTGGAGGAATCCAACACTGCAGTCCCTAGTTGAACAACAATGGATGGGGCCAAAATCCAGAATTTCCTCCATTCTAATTACAAACTAACCCAAGTTTGTCTTAGCCCATAATTAGCTGGCCTAAGTGTCAGTCATCTTCATATCCCCTGCTGCTTTCCTACCACCCCAAATTTACTGAGCTGGGGAGAGGGGAGAGAAAGGGTAGGTAAATTGGAGCTAAAGAAAGCTAGGGACACTGAAGAACCCACCTTTAAGTTATTATTGTGACCCTGCAACCCAGTGGAGATTAAATCAAGTTTAATTTCTTGTCTTGATGGTTTGAGCAGGGAGGAATCATAGAATCATAGAGTTGGAAGAGACCACAAGGGCCATCGAGTCCAACCCCCTGCCAAGCAGGAAACACCATCAGAGCACTCCTGACATATGGTTGTCAAGCCTCTGCTTAAGGAATTAAGAGCTACAGATCCCAGCATTCCTGGCAACACAACTGTGTCATCAGGAACAAAGTGAGAACCTTTTCAGATGCCAGTTTACCTCCTCTACACATACCCCTGGTAAAACTGGGAAAGGCCACAGGGAAAACTAGAGATGGTGGGAAGCTGGCAAAGATAAAAACCAGAGCTTATTGATAGTTATGGTGCATGGGATTCAGTGAGAGTGAATAGCCATATGACATATGTAAAATAAATTTTATAAAAATCTACCAGCTATTATTTCTTTTACTATTTTGTTGTGTTAACTAATTTGCTCTTTTATATCATGCATATTTTGCCAACATGGCAGGCAATTCAAGTAGGACTGCAACATTTAGTGAATTAAATGATTAGCCAATTTTTTATTATTTATGAAAATGGTGTCCTGACCAATCAACCAGCACATTTATTTATTTAACTTATTTTATTTTTAAGTGCAAATGTAAAACCTGCTGATAGCAAGTGCCATCTTTGACGGGGTACTCCCATTTATGCCACCTAAAGTGCATACAATTAATTTACTAAGATTTGTTTAATTGGGTGATACACCCGACATTTCATCTGCCTTAAAATGAGAGCACAAATGACTTGTTAAATCTGCATATGAGAAAAGCAATCTAAATATGCATGCTTGTGGCAACACACATCATTTTTGAAAAGTTCCCCACTTTTTCTTAAGCCTAACCAGTGTGCTGTAGTTGCTAAAGTGCCACACTAGGACCAGGGAGACCAGAATTAAAATCTCTGCACAGCCATAAAGCTCCCTGGGCCAGTCACTCTCTCTTAGTGTTATAAACCTTTAATGGAATGTTGTGTGAGGTTAAAAAGCAGAAGAAGGAAACTGGACAGTGGATACTGACTTGAGCTCATTGGAAGAACAGCAAGATATAAATGTAATAATAATAATAAAATGTAATAAATGTTATCTTTCCTCTCCTTTGCATCTCATGTTTTACCTTTTCTTATCCTAGCCCTACAAAGACCATAACTTCACTCTCTGAACAGTTACATTATTCTGTAAATAGCAGTATGTATAGGTGGATTCCTAAGTACACTGCTTATAACTCCCGTTTCCCCATCAAATCAGGCAAACCCCAGGCTTGATGGATCCTGGAGGTTTCAGAAAACTCATTTCCAAGGCAAACCACATTTTGCTTGGATAATTGCATTAGCATAAAAGCACAAATACAGTATGTTCAAGATGAGAAAGGGCTAAAAATGGGATTCAGATATCATTTGGATATGTAGCAAAAGGTAGACCTAAGCACAAAATTTGGTGGAGTTGCAGTGTTCTAGAGAAGCAAAATGCCTCAGCCTGACCCACTTATGGGAGTGCTATGGCCTCACATAGACTGGAAGTGGGGTGGGGGAGAGGATTGTTAAAATGCATGCATTTCCAGAGGAGAAGCGAATTTATGCCTATTGTGCTAGAACAGGGTGAGCAGAAGACAGATCAGGATCTAATGGTAGATCACTGTGTGATTTGAAGTAGATCAACACAGATTTCTGACCCCCAGCTGTTTTACAAAGATGACAACAAATTGACTCCTTGCCCTTAAACTATGTTGAAAGAATGAAGAAAGCTGGAAAGGGGTGTGTGTCTGTGTGGGTGGGTGTGGGTGTAACCAAAATTGATTTTGGTGTAGATTTATTGTGAGCTCAGTTCAGTTCTGGGGCTCTAAATAAGTTCCTGAGCTCAGAATTATATAATTCTAAGGATATTTATTTTACAGCAGACTGTTGCAAAATTCTAATTCGTTGCAGCATTCAGCTGTGATGTCAGGGTCAGGAGGGTTGGATTCACCCCACCCCACCAACTGCTATGAAATAACAATAAATTTCACATTTAGCAGCATAACAAAAGGTGCATATTAAGAAATGATAATAAACAGATTGCAACTGAGAGAAAAGGCCCCATGCACGAAAGCATCAAAAGGCTTTGAACATATGAAACTTCCTTATATGGAGTCAGAAGACTACCGCTCTGTCTAACCCAGTATTGTCTACTTTGCATGGCAGCGGTTCACTGAGGTCTCGGGTAGAGGGCTTTCTCAGTCTTTTTGCCTGAGACGCTTTGAACCGGAGATGCCAGGGAAGAAACCTGAGAACAGATGCATGCAAACCATGTGCTTTACTATGGAGCTATGGAGCCATTCCTCACATGCTTTTATCTCCATCCTGCCCCTCTCTATGCATAAATTATTACTTGTTCAATATTGCCTTTCCCCACTCTTCATATGCTGAAAGGACTCTACGGCTGACCTGAGAATTAGTCTAGGCTAGTCAGCTACTTGCCATGAGCTAAAAAAAGCTAACTGAATCCATGAAGGTGCCCTATACAGAGCCAAACACTGGCCCATCTCAAGAAAGGATCCAAAACTCCATCACCGCACCAACCACCCATAACCTTCACTTCCATTAAGGCTCTCAACAGAGATAACATACCTGGAAGCCCACTTGACAACAATGGAGTGCCATGCTCCAAGTTACTTGCCCTCCGTTAAGAGGTTAGAGCTTGGGCCTATTTCGATGGGCTAAGACTCTTGTTAGACAACATCCCTCTTCCCTGGGAGTTTGCCTAGGGAGCTATTGGGTACTGTGAACAACCTGATCCAGCCACAGATACCCAGGAGTCTATGCTTGCTTCTTGCTTCTCAATACTGCCTCATATCCCAAGCCAGTCTCCTCTAGACCTTGTTCATCACCCAAAATGAGCTCATAGTCTACCCTAAACAGTACACTGCCAACTACACAAATGGTGTCACAAAGAAAGTGCAACTTTTCATTGCCTAGAAATCCATAATAATCTTACAATGTTAGTGTCAATTATGTGTAAGTGGTCTGAGTCCATCTAGCTCATGAAATTCTTATTGTGGCCTTTGGTCCTGAACAGGTTATCCCCCTCCTGCCCAGTGTAATTGAGAAGAAATTTAAACAGGAGAGAATGGGTTGGAGTTGACAAGATTCCGAAAGTTTACATAATCTGCCATTCAGGTCAACTCAAGCGCAAACCTATGGACCAAGTTCAGGTTTCCTTTTTTTTTTTTTTACCATTTCCTTTAGGATGCAGCAGAGGCAAGGCTGGAAGATGCATTTGAAAAAGGAAGGAGGAGAAAAAAGAAATCATGGAGGAAGAAGAAAAACCCTGGCCTTAAAGAGGTAAGTGCTGAAAGTAATGGGATTCCGTGTAAGTTATGAATTTTAAACACTTCCATAAGCTATGTCGTTTACAGCTGGATATGAGCTGTTCCTGTCTGAATATGAATGAGGAAGGCACTAGAGAGCTGCTTTTGTGCTTCAAGATGCTCTCACTCATCTCATTCCTGGGCTATGTTTTTCAGCTGTGCTCTAAAACTCTTTTAAGACACATGTAAATAACAAAATATGCACCTCTTTACATTAGCAGAAGACTATGGAGAAATACCCACAGGAACTGAAACAGTGGGCCATTTTACGGGGCTGAGCTAAAGTGGGGGGGGGCACTTTTTAGAGAAACTCTTATCCCCCTTCAAAAACTATGCCTTTTCAGCGGGCAGGGCTCCAAATAAGCACAAAGGCAATGGAAATATTTCCTGTCCTCGCTTACTTGGCTTTGCAATGTTATCATGTAGCCAAATTTCAATGGCTGTGTGACCATTTGTCATCATCTCAATGCAATCGATGATTAGTTAGAATCATAGTCTAGGAGCAATATTGTGCTTTATGCTCTGGAACGGTCTGTGTGAGTTTAATATCCGACCAATTCACTCTTCCTTAAAAATCTACATTACTTTAGTCTTGGGACTGGGATGATTAACATAGCAAGCCTTAGTAATTTAGCTACAACAAACAAACAATCCTACAGGAACCAAAGCACTGTAATCCTGCCATGCTATTCTTATAAGAAAACAGACATGGAAAACAGCCTTACACCTGGGTCAGACTGTTTGCCCATCTAGCCCATTGTTTCCCAAGGCCTCAAGTTTTACAACTCAGCCTTATAACAGGAGATGCCAGGTACTGAAACTAGGGCAGGGCCAACCCAGTAGCACTTTTCTTTCCTGATCTGGGTGGTTTGACCTATCTCCCCTTTTTCACCTCCACATAAACACAGAAGCTAAGTGTGGAGGAAATGCCTGTGGAACATGAGTAAACCATGTCCATTATGATGCAAAAGGAGCAGTTGTTCTAGTTGGGTGCTTTCCTGTCCTGCCCAGACAAAGACTGGAAATGAGGTGAGGTGGGTGTAAGAGGGAAGGTTGTAATGGTAGTGGAGGAGAAATAAGAAAGCAAGGTACAAGAATCCTGTCTCCATCCCAATCCCCGCTCATCTTTGCACAAGCTCCATGGATCACTTAGTTAACTGATGCACAGATTCAGACTGAAACATGAATACAACTGGCTTCATATAGAGTTCTCCATAAGCCCTAGAAAACAGGGCAACAGAAACTGAAGTAACAGTCAGCCCCACTCTCTAGTACAGAGCTTTCCAAACTTTTCATGTTGGTGACACGCTTCCTAGACATGCATCATTTTGCGACATAGTAATTCAGTTTTACTAGCAAACCAGAGGTTAAACTAATGCCTTTTAAGAGATACGGACACACATTGTGCAATACACCTACACACTGCAGCCAAAACACTAATGTGTTGTGACACACAATTTGGAAAGCTCTGCTCTAGTATATTTTAGCCAACATAGGTGTTACTATCAACAAGGCAGTGCATCAAAACTAAAGTCAAATATAAACACCCAGTTTTCTAGGTAAGAACGCTGGAAGCAGCTGCAAATTCCAATCAACATTTGGTTCTTTTGCTGGGATTGTTAACCATGGAAAATGCATCATCCCCTTTCAAAAAGCTGGCACACTCTCACACACAAATGCAGCTGTGTCATTGTTCTGCATCCACACAAAAAACTTCAAACAAATTTCCCATCTCCTTTTGTCAGGTTGCTGTCCACTCACATTAAGAGCCTATGTTCCATTACAAAGAACTCCTCCTCAAAGCTTTCCTACCATACTCTGCAGAATAGAGATGAGGCGGCTTGGAAATGTGCAGGCTCACCTATCAGTGAATTCAGTGACGAGTAGGAGCTGACTCTTCTCATCTTGTCAATGGTCTCAAAAGACAGGATATACTCTTCGTTTTCAGGACTGCCCAAGGTGCTACTGGCACTGCTGCTGGTGCTCAAGTTCCCAGGGGAAAAGGCAACAGAGCTCCCAGCTGTTGAAGACAAAGAATAAGTACAGAAACATTGAGAGAAGCAAGTGTGCAAGGACAGTATTCCTTGGAGTATAGTGTACAGCAGGACTTCCCAAACTTCCGAGTACATTGACCCCTCGATGTGCCAATAAAGTTGTCATTGACTCCAACCCAAATTCTTAGGAACGTAAATGAAATAAAGTCAAGAAATATCAATATATGATTAACATTTCTTAATCATCCATCACCATGACCATAAATCATAAAATTGATGTATTGTAAAATTATCTTATTAAATATAGAGATTCATCATTGGGAAGGGAGATGTACTCTGTAAATGCCTGTGCCTATATTTCTGAGGCTCAAAGCTCTCAATTTTTTGGCATTATGCCTCGTAAACTTCTTTTTCACTCCTAGGCCCTTTTCTTGACCACCAGGTCTTCATTCATTTCCTGCATGATTGCATCAACCACATGGTGTCAGTATTGGCGGCTGCGGAAAATCTTGCTCTAGAGCAGTGGTTCCCACTTGGTGGCCTGCAGACCCCAGGGGGCCCACATAGGAGGTTCATCACACATACCCACCAACATACCCACCAATGGGATGTCTGGGACATTCCATTTTGGGGGGCCGTGCTCTCATGCAAGAGCACAGCACTCAAAAAATGTGCTTTTTGGTGCTGTGCTCTTGCATTGGTCACATGACTCACACGTGAGCACGTCCCTGTTTTGCACTAGAGGGTATGGTGGCACCAATAACATATCCAAAACTACCACAGAGATGTCAACATTTTCAAAGGTCCATGGCTTGGCTTTTGAAAAAGAGGGTGTCTGCAGTACAGCGCTAATTAGGAACCACTACTCAAGTTATGGGAAGAGCAACCCCAAGATATAAAGACAGGCTAGTTTAATATCTCTTTAAAAAAAAACTGAGTACACTGGAAATTGCAAGCAGAAGGGGGCTTACTGTGCTATTCTTCCATCTTGCACTTGCAAAAAGCTAATCCTGAGGGTCAGAGGACCCTCTAGAATGTGATGGGTGCATTTCTAGAGGAGAGGGAAATCATCCCAAATCACATGGAAGCATCATGTGAACTTCCCTGTCCCCTTTCAGCACCTCCCACGCCCCTTCCAACCTTGTTTTGGAGGATTCCCTGACCCTCTTAATTGGCCTTTAACATGGGGCGGCAGTGGAAGGAGAGTGAGAGGAGGCGGGAAAGTGCTCTTCTGTGAATTCTCTTCCATTCATGTTTTCCGGATCTAATCCTGCATCACGTCACTTAGGTATGCCGTCCAAACTTTTATAGGCACTGAGTCGGTTCATTATTGCTGTGGTTGGAAGCAATCATATGAGTAAGCTTTGCATACATGCATGCAAAGAATA
Source organism: Podarcis tiliguerta (assembly GCF_965153285.1). Lineage (NCBI taxonomy): Eukaryota > Metazoa > Chordata > Lepidosauria > Squamata > Lacertidae > Podarcis > Podarcis tiliguerta. Next base: position 93,847,101 of record NC_139535.1, on the reverse strand, counting down.
AATGATAAGAGAATCCTGAAAAGCAAACTTACATTCTTCATTCAAACTGAGATTCTGCAGAGACTTATTCAAATTCCTTACTGTCGTGACTGCTCTTATATTCCCGTAGGAGCTGACAGAACGGAGTTTTGGTGTGCAGGGACTGTCTCGCACTGGAGTCAGGCTTCCACCTTCTATGGAGACAATATTGTTATTCATTTCCTACCCCATTCTCCTAACACCCAGGAAAAGGATCACAACTTTCTGTTTTTAGCATGATTGTGGCCTAATATTATACAAAGTTGGGCTAGGCCTTGGTAGTCCATAAATGGAGACGAAAACTAACTACTGCAAGTACCCTACTTTGGCATTAGGAGAATACATCCTCCTGCAAACAAGACCTAAATCTGAGTTACTGTTTCTATCTGTTCATTTTAGACTTTGCTGACCAAGTGCTGTGCAGGCTCCATTAACTCTAATGGGACTAACATGACAATCCAATTTAAAGGAATGTGGCGGGGTGTGATGGTGAGGTGTGAGGCTAGTTAACTTTTCTGTAACAAAAGGTCAACCAAAGTTTAGGGTCCTCCCGCCCCCGGCCAAATGCTTAGCTGCAGGAGTTACAGTATACTATGAGAGCCTGGCATTTCAACTGTTTTCCTCCTTAAGAGAGATCCAAGAAGCATTTGTGCTGTATAAAAGCTTTAGATATTCTGTGCCAGATATAGCTGGGTCTTGATGCCGTAGATAAGATGCTTCTTGTGCATTTTATTTACATAACAGCTTTAATTTATCCTGAGTAAACACGTTATTATTTTATTCAACGGCAACAAGAAAGACAAGGGAATGGGAGAGTAGGTTTTCATATTTTTTAATATAATCCACTCTTTCAGACAAAGGCGCTATTGAATTACTCATTGCAGGGAGACAACTGTATTTTCATCTAAATTATCTGACAGGAGAGGTTCCCAAGCCCCCAGAGATTATCCAGGATATTTAATATTTAAGATGACATTTCACGAGATAAAAGGCCAGCAACAATTTATCCAGATTTCTGTATTTCCCAAATTAAGAAGAATGTACAAAGAGAAGGAAGAGAAGAGGAGAAGCGATAGAAAACACTGACCCAGTCCACATGTCACAATAAGAATAAACCCTAGCTTCATATCAAAGTTTGCTTAGAATAAAACAAACCATGACTCCTCGTTTGGATGTAATGCTAAAGCAGGGACTGTGGTTTGTTGCTCCTGCTTGTGCTAGGGGAGAAGTGAAGTCCTTCCACAATAAATCTTTAATCTACCATGATGTGTAAATGGAGCCAATATGAAGCCCTCATTTGACCTTCACACACAAAATCAGTTTTTTGGGGGGGGAAGGGTTGCCAAAAATATGTGATTTAGCCAATAAACTGCCCTCCCTTATAGAATTACCTTCCACAGTTTTATTATAATTTTTTAATAAAGAAAATGATGTATTACCTGGAGCAGCTGGTGATGGCAGTGCATAGTTCTTTTCTTCTTCCATAAACTGCAAGGCAACAGTGCAGAAATTGCTTTCATACTGGACCACAAGGTGACTCAGTGCAACCACCAACTCCTAGGGAGAGGGCAATGGAGGAAAAACAGACCTCTGAACACTGTGTGCATGTGAAATAACTGACAGCAAAGAACTTGAATCACTGCAAAAAACCAGGGAAGATCTCATTCACCTGATAATATAACGGAAAAGCAGACACCCATCTGCAAGTCAACATTCCAGGACTACTCAAAGAACAATGTTTCGAGTCTTGAAGGCAAATAAACAAATTGATGCAGTAATCTCCACTCCAAATTCTAAGGTTAAGCCAATATATTTCTGAATTTAACCTACCTAGTCCAGGAGCAAGAGTGCTATTGAAACATTCTGTTCACAGCTCAGTGTATCTTGTAAAGCAGGGAGGAGGACCTGTTACTACGACTCCTGCCGTCCCTGACCATTGGCTATACTGGTGGGACTGATGGGAATTGGAATCCAACAACATCTGGGCTGTGACAGGCTCCCCATCCCTCCTGCAATCATTCATTGGGTTGAACATTTTGACTTTAAAGTACCAACAGCAAATATTATCAATCCTCAAAATAGCATATAGCAGTACTTTACAAAGTTCCCTTTTGTGAAAATGCAGCGGAAAGATTCTAAATTATTATTTATTCTTTTTATTATTATTATTTATTGAATTTATATACCTATATCTGGAGGTCTATTTTGTGAGCAAGTTTAAATAAAGCAAGCTAGAGAATTAAGTCCCTGTGAAAGCAGCCTTCTGACAAAATTAATACCCATTTGTCACCTCAAGTGGGGACGAGGGCACTTTTTATACTTGGCTTTGTGAAGCATTGATTTTTCCTTCACTTTAGTGTGACGATCTTAAGAAAGCTGGAACATTTGACTCCAAAGTGAATTCTTTGCAACGAAAGATCTTTCATTATTGGCTACTCTCTAACTTTTTGATGCAGCCGAGAATTGTCAAACTGATCTACTGCTACTGGAAGAACTGAAGGGGAAGGGAGAACATTGTGCCATTCTTCTCTGGTCCATTCAAGCTCCTCTGTAGGACATAATGAATCATAAAAAGGGCAAGGTTCTTGTGTGACCTCCTGGGTCATGGTCCAGACCTTAAAGCCTTGCCAACCTTTTCTATGATGATTCCAAGAGTTACAGAAATAGCATGATGCCCTGTTAGAAATGCATAACTGTTCACTGTGGTTCACAGTCAGCTCAAAAAAGAAATCAAATCTGACATTGGGCAAGCAGAACCTTGGTGGTTTAGGGGGAACACAACCTGCTACTTATTGTTTGTGAAAAAGGCAAAGATTTCTTGGTGGAAAATCTTGAATTCTGCAAGACTAGCACAGAATTTTATTTATTCTACCAAAGTCTCTTATTGTTGTTTAGTCATGTGTGCAGAAGGATCAGAAACCTACCAAGGCATTTTCTAAATAACCCTACACAGTACTATTAATGTCCTATTTACCCAAACAGAGGCTAGAAAAGATGAAATGCATTTTGCCTATGATAAATTTGACAAGACTAGGCAGGAAGCTCTGGTCACAATGCTTCTCAGTGCTATCAAGTGACTGATGTGCTACTGCTCTAAAGTGGGAGGTTAGGAAAAACAATCTTCAAGGGACTATTGTTTCATCTCAGCCCTCTCCCCACCAACCCATTATGGAAAGCTCTTTGCTGAATAGAACTGTCCTGTTTCCCTACTGCACTTGCAAAACTCATCCTTCTTCCTCTCGGAGGGCTGCCACATACTTCTTGTTTCCAGTAACAAATTAATATTTCATATTTAATTTGGTAGATTGTAATGTAAGACTCTGCTATCAAAAGGGTGATAAATAGGAAAGGACTACAGAGACAAAACGTGGCTTCTGTTTCGGGAGGAAGTAGCAAGAGCATCAAGAAATTCTGCAAAGTGTTGAGGTCTTAGAGAGAGAGGCCAGGCCAGCTAATCTCATTTCCCTGTCCTCTTTTTTTTTATGCAGCAGCTCCAAAATGAAAGTAGTGACATACAAGCCTGACAGCTCTCTGCTGACAGATATCACTTTCCTTTGGCATTCAGCAGCACACTTTTCAATGATGGATATGGTGCCAGGTCTAAAATAATCCTTTTCTAATGCCTGGTCTTTCATTATTTTGTTATGCAATGCCCTTTTTCTGTTGCAAAGGGATTTCTCATACTGTACAGCAAATGAAATGCCATATTGATAAAGGCCTCATGCCTGGCCCCACTGGGCAAAATGAAGCAGCCTGACGTTCAGGTCAGACAAGAAAAAGCATTTTGTGTTTCAGAGTGATGGCCCCCGGGAGCTGGGATGGTAAAGGGATCCATGGCGTGTATGCCCTCAATTCAAGGTCAACTCCCCCCACTGACCCTATACCACCTCTTGCAGCAAGTGTTCTTTATCACACTCTGGGTGATGAAGTTAATTTTATTTCCCCCAGGACAGGGAGAAAAGCAGAACAATGTTATTATTCAGGCTGAAAACAGAAAGGCGAGTGAAAACTGAAATTTACGTAAGCCTCTCAGGAAACGGAGAGACAAAACGATTGACACGACAGGGCTTGTGATTCAAAGAAATCACCAACAAACAGAGAGCCAGTAAGACCTGCAGGAGTGCAAAACCTTTCCCTATTTCTCGCATTGAGGAAATGGCACTTGCTTACATATGATGAAGCAGTCTCAGCAGCCAAAGATTCACATTGGCTAACTATCACCCCCCCCCCAAACCATTCTGATGAAGACAAGATGTTAAAACAAGGAGAAACCAATGAGAAGTGGCCACGTGGGAGGTAAAATGGGAAGCCTGCTGTGTTATCAAATTACTGTAAGGATTCTACTGGCACAAAGATCTAAGAAGACTTGCCTGCAGAAGCAGAAGTGTGCAAACCACAAACAAAAGCCAATTCCAAAAAACAAAGCAAATTTTTAGGACAGATAGCCATTGCCACTACCACATGTACACAAAGTATGCATATTCATCCTCATGAATCACTCAAAGAATGGCCTAGAGAGTGCCAGTTTGCGGACATGCCATGTTTTCTTTATTGCGTAATGCTGCCAAAACAGAATTTCAGAGCTAAGGTCTTATAATGGTGCTCTTTTTCTGCAGAGTCCATACCGGACGGACACCCAACATGTTGTGGAATAAGAGGGCTAGATTTAGACATCTGGGAATCCTAAATTACCCTGCGATTATAATACACTGTACAAAAACAACTCAAATGCCCGGTTTTAGAATTGTATTTCAATAGAACAGACATTAAGTAGTTTCCCCTGACCTGAAGAATCCCTGCGGAATTTATAATGAGAAAGGGGGAAACTTAGCAATATTTTATTATTGTTTGCAATTAACACATCACTTTGGAGCTAAAATAATTTATCTTGAAGGCATGCCACTATTATTTCCACGTTATCAAACTGAGGCTTACAGTGAGTCCACAGCTGATCTTATATTTTAACCTGGGTTTTCTCTTCAATACATGAAATAGTTATTGGGCTATTTCTGAAGACTATGCGTCTTTTGCCATTTAATGTTTGGCAATAGTCATGGGTGCAAGGATTCACTTTGTAATGTTTTAAAGCTGTTGTCATTCAGGGCCTCACATGTTCATGACCTGCTCAAGGGAGGAAAAAGGAAACCTAAGCACAAATTGCTAAGGGACAGTCTGAACAGATCATATAAACATAGGATGAAGCTGCTGAATAAGGAATCTGATCATTGGTCCATTTCGTCCAGTATCGTTTACTCTGATTGTCAGAGGTTCTCTGAGGTCTCAGGCAGTGAGACCCACAGCTCTGCTAATTGGAATAGGCTGGAGGTTAAAACTGGAACATTCTGCATGCAAAGGATGTGCATTATCACTGAGCTATGGGTTTTCCCTGTTTTCAGTAAATCAAAGTTTTGAACAGCTGCAATGAACTATAAAAGTCCGTGCAGACAGGACTAACAAGCTGAGCACTCACACAGGGGCTCTAGCACCTACCCCTCCCAACCCCATGCTATACCTTTCGGACCATGGGACTTCCATCGTTGATGAGCTGAGCCAGCATCATGGCAACGTTGTGATCAATAGTGGTAGAATGATCTGTCCGCTCAGCCGAATTGCCTACAAAGGTGCCAAGGGCAAAGACTGCAGCACAGCGAACCTGAAAAAGAAACATAAATAATCTCTGTCCAACTTAAACTCTTAGCATACACTTTGTCACTTGCATGTTTTAATGCAAAGATGTCATAAGATAACATATCCATCCTATTGGAAAGGACTCCCAACATTAAGGACACATCTAGTAAGTAAATGCAGACATATGAGAACTATGTTTTTTTCACATGGCCAGTAGACCCTCAACACATCAGCTGAAAGCTGCAATAGTTAATAGAGTAATAAGTTAGTATAAGCTTTAATCAAATAAATTAACTGGGCAGGTATTCATGGGCTTCTCCTTCTCTTACAATCCCCCCAATCTGCAAAATCAGCTCCAGAAAACTGAGAAATCCTCTGGAGTGGATTGTGGGCATGTACAGGGAGACAAAGACCAGAGGTTCTATTGCACCAACAGATTTCCATTGCATAAGAAGGCAGACATCACTGGATGTTGCCTAATACAAGTATTCATAAAAACTACAAGTGGTGAGTGTTCTTCTAAAAGAGGCATTCTGTCTTTTCTCTTACATAGAAGGGAACATATATTAAAATATGACATATGCTACAATGAAGAAAGCTTCCTTCAGAATTACTATTTTTACCCATATATAGAATTAATTACTAGATAAATCACTCAAAACTCATGAAATTAATTGACTAAGATTTCTTTTAATCATGTTCATGCCTTATTAGTTAAGATCTTCATAAATTAAACAGCATTTGCAGCTGTTTCATTAGCCAGCCACTTTAATGGTTATTTGAATTGTTTTAAAAGGTGTTTTATATTTAATTGCTGTACACTTGCCCACATATGTTACATGGTGGTACAGAAATACTTTCATCAATAATTTGTTTTAAAAAAATGAAAGAATACTTTCAAAGTTTAGTGTTGTGTACCCTGATCAGATCAAGTAATATAGGGAGGTTGTTTTGGGTAGCTTAGGCAAGCACATGAACCACTCTCTCCACTGGATGCTGTATTACCTCTGGGATTGGATCAGAGAGAAGGCTGTAGAGCTTTTCATGGGCACTGTCCCTCACACCGCACCACCTTGCAGAGTCAAAATTCTGCCAAATTCGCCCCAAGCAAATAGCCACCCACTGGCGCAGAAGAGGATGTGGATCATTGAGCTGCTCCAGGCAAATGGCAATCAAGTTCCCTTGAAGACAGGCTTCCTATAACAAAGGGCAGAGCATGATATTTTAACGCGTTATTTGCCGATAAAACAATTCTAAGGAAAACAACTCTTTTAGAGCAGCATAGATGCATGGGGTAAGGCCCCTAACATTTTTATTCAAGATTATTAAGGAGGTCAGATGTAGAGCCATCCACACCATTCCTCAACTTTTACTCACCTGCCCGGTATTGTAGTTGTTGACAATCACTGCCAGAATAAAAGCTGTCATCGTTCTATGTTCAGCCTGAAAACACACACGAAAGATTGAGGATTAGATAAAATAATAATATTACCTTGAATATTTCAAGGTAAAGATATTATTATTATTATTATTATTATTATTATTATTATTATTATTAAAAAATCCTTCTTGCTGGAACTTGCCTCTTTTGACACTGAGGGTTCTCAAAGGTCTCCCTAACTTAACAATCCAAATTAAATGAAATAATGAAAATGGCCATGAAAATGACTTAATCTCATTTGCTTGTATGACTGCCCTTTCAAATAGAAGCATGTAAATTCATTTAACTGTGGGTTCAAGCTTTCTAAGGATACAAAGGTGGAAAGTGCTTTTAACTTTAAATTACAAAACACGTCTGCCACAACAAATAGACAGACACGTTTCAGACAAAATAAAAAGGTTGCACAGGATTTGCATCCTTCTCTAAAAGAATTCTGAAAATTTTCTGTCATCTCTACCTCTCCATGTGTCAAATACCCTCTGTGCTTCCAATACATTTAAAGAACAATATAAACATTTCCCAAAGACAGTACATTTCACATGCAGTGTGGGAAGACTGGAAATTATTTTGTATGACATTTTATTTTCCCTTAAGTGCAAAATTACAAAAATAATAATAGAGAAGAGAACAGTGCCCGACTGATTCATGCTAGCAACAGTAGTGAAGTTTTTAAAAAATACAAAAAAACCTACCAGGGCCCTTACTGCAACATTATTTTTCTTTAACAGGCTTAAAATACATTTATTGACAATAAATAACCCCTTTAGTTCATTTATTGTGGTTTCTTTCACAAGAAGAAATTAATACTGAGCAAAAGAAAAAGGTGTGCAATTTAAGATTCTTCTTTGATTTATGTGCCCCACCTTGTAATAACGTAAGAGTAGCCCTGTTCGACCACATCAAAGGTCTATCTAGCCCAGGTTCTCATTTCCCAACAGTGGCCAACCTGACCTCCCCTGGGAAGCCAAAAAGCAGTGAATGAAGATAATGCCCACCCCACCAATAACTGGTATTCAGTGACGTACCTCCTCTGAACATGGAGGTTTCATTTAGTCATTATGGTTAATAGCCACTGATGGACCATGAATTTATCTAAACCCCTTTGAAAGTAATCTAAGCCTTTGGAAATGAAGTCCACAAATGCAGTGTGTGAAGAAATAACTTCCTTTTGTCTGTCCTGAATATACTGCCAAACCATTTCATTCCTTTAAGGAAGAGGGAGAAAGTGTCCTCTAACCATTTTCTCCATGCTACTCATCAACAGGACAGTTGCATGTTACAACTTTGTGTAACTTCTAACCATCTACAAAATCAACAGCATGGCTGCCTCATAAGTGGAGCACGTGAACCAGCGTAAGTTCTAATCAGAGAGGTGGGATGGTGGTGAAGACTGATTATTTGACCTTACCGGCATGTAGGGATCTGCCAAAACAGAAAGGAAATATTTGTGACCATTGTCCTTCACAAGGTCGGCTTGGCATGACTGAAAAACAAGACAGATGGGGTGGGGGGAGAGAGAGCAATAAGCTGAAGATAATTTATTTTTAGTCTTTGAATGATTTCCATTTAGTTCATCAATTGCACGTGTACAGAGAGTCCTTGAAAGCAATAATCAGGAAGCCAGTTATACAGATAACAACTCAGCTTTGGCTCATTCCGCCTAAGCAATGTACTGGGAGTACAGCCATCTGCAAGCCAGGTGTAGAAAGAAGTGACATCTCCCAGACTACATAACTATACTTATTTTGTAACTGACAAAATTCGGGGTCTTCCTGTTTCTTTTATGCTTCCTTTGACTTTTATGCTAAACACAGCCATGGGGAGAAAGGGAGTGACTTTAAACTTTCCCTTTCAGCAGCTACCTTGGGAACCAGGTGGCTCATTTGGCATTGGCATTCTTCTCTGTTCTCTGTATCTGATGAGGCAATTTGAGATGGATATGTCACAAAACTGCTTAAAGAAACTTGGTCTGTTCTGAAAACTCAGGAAAAGCTGTCTGGAAGATGCACGTGCATCAGTGATACGCAGATGTTGCTCCCCTCTGCATACGCCTCTCACCATAACACAGATCTTGCAGATGTTCTGGTCTAAGCCCTAAGGACAGACACAGGGATTCAGTTTATTGCATGAAAGCAATTGTGCCATGAATGGTAGAATTTGGCTTCCAGCAGTTTTCTAGCCATTACTGTTGCAGCAGTATGACAACAGTGTTGATTAAAACTCTAAGACAGGGATGACCAACACAATGTCCTCCTGATATTGTTGGACTACAGCTCCCATCATCCCTGGCTACTGGCCCTGCTGGCTGCAGCTGCTGGGACTTGTAGCCTAGAAGCATCTTGAGGGCATCATGTTGGCTTCCACGCTCTAAGAGCATTTGCTCTGCCCTTACTTACTGGCCTTTAACATTTATCTCGAGTGTTCCATTCTTCCTTGGCTTCTAGTAATGGGCTTTCTGCAAGGAGGAAGAAGTACCTAACTCAGCTTGGGTGAGCCAATGACAATTACAGCCAACAGTGAATGCAGCTTGTGCCCAATGAACCATGATTTAACTTATTAGACAAAAACTTGCCAATATTTTGACAACTATAAAGTACTCTATTTAGTATGCTCACAACAAGGCTGTAGAATTTAGTTGTTTATGTCATATCAAACCCGCAATGGTATGAGCAGTGAGCATTCTTCCTAAACCGCAGGATTCCAGATTTCTGTTCACAGACCCTTTGTGAAATATCAAGTGATATGACCAATCCAAACGTAACCTTTCTACAGCATGTTCCTCAATGCTAATTATTCCAAATGTTCTACTGTGTAGAAAAATGTGGAGGAAATAAGAAAAGGGCACAAGTCACTAATAAAAAGTCTTCAGACTCATGTTTGGTCCCCTAAAGGCCACTAGGTTGAAAAGCATGGTGCTGTAGCTATGAGATGAAACTGTTAAGCTGGGACCTATTGCCAGACGAAAATCATCTCAAAAGCAGGACGAGCCAATGTTAACAAAATGCTAATTTACAGAGTGAAGTTGAAGCAATGGCTGCAAAAACACAAATGTCAAATCATGGCAGGGTTGTGTCTTGGATAAACTCCAGGAGGAGGAGAAAGGCATACAGGAAAGAAATGACAAAATATGGAGAGGAACTTCAGGATCAAGGACACAGAAGCAGCATACAATCTTCTAGAGACTGAACTAAACCTGATAGCATGTGTTTTGGCCTAATACACAGGGATGGACCTAAAATCCTTTCATACTGTGACCAAGAAACATAAGTTAGGATGGCCCAATGTTGCTAGGAGAAGGTTTGATTCTTAATGACTGGTGTTGGCATGGTAGGAAACAGGTTAAACTCCCCCACACAGATGGCGCCCCTGATTCAACCCCTTTTATTCATTTCCAGTATAAATGAATGTTTCCCAGCATTTTGCTGTGTCTGATAATAAGGAAATGACATAGCCCAACTCTCCTGATAAGAGAATAATTCCCTTTGAAAGTGAGATTTCCCCACGTTTCATATTGGATGCCAATTAGATGAGAATCAAGCAGGCTGGCTTTTAGTGCTAATAAGGCTCATTAGCAACTGCTTCTTGAAACATTGTGCACTTGCATGCCAGTTTAAGCATTGGGGATGACATATTAAGGCCAGAAAAAGAGGATGAATGAACACACACAAACGTACATACATACATTTATATGAAAGACTAAAGGGACGCGGGTGGCGCTGTGGGTAAAACCTCAGTGCCTAGGGCTTGCGGATCGTATGGTCGGCGGTTCGAATCCCTGCGGCGGGGTGAGCTTCTGTCTTTCGGTCCCAGCTCCTGCCCACCTAGCAGTTTGAAAGCACCCCTAAGTGCAAGTAGATAAATAGGTACCGCTTTATAGCGGGAAGGTAAACGGCGTTTCCGTGTGCTGCACTGGTGCTGGCTCGCCAGAGCAGCTTTGCCACGCTGGCCACGTGACCCGGAAGTGTCTCCGGACAGCGCTGGCCCCCGGCCTCTTAAGTGAGATGGGCGCACAACCCTAGAGTCGGACACGACTGGCCCGTACGGGCAGGGGTACCTTTACCTTTACCTTTAAAGTGACAATAGGTAGAGAGAAGAGAAAGGAAGGAAGCTGACTTTGCTTTGAACTCTCTCCAGTGAGTTCTGCAGGATGCTAAACACCAGGTAGGTAAATAGTAACCATTCTTTATTCCTGATTGAAAATGCAAGAAGGGTGGGGGTCAAACAAAGCGGGTGGGAGAGACAAAGATTCAAGAGAATAACTACATTGTTAGGTAACTAAAGCTGCTTGTTGCAGACAGCTGCAAAGTAGGAGAAAATGACTGAAGCCAAGCTGTATGTATAAGCAGGCTTAACTCTTGCTGAGGATGGGGGTGGGGCTTGCTGCTTCCAATGAATGGTTATTTTGGGCTCTCTTTAATACTGATGCCAATTAGGTAAGTGGCCACTTATTTCTCCAGAAACTGGCTACTACTTCCACCAGATTCCACCAGTATTCTGCCTGCCTGAGGAAAACAGACCCTGCAGTGAAAAACTCTGGTGATAACATTGAACATTAATTTGTACTCTCAATATGATATCTGTGGGGGGGGGGGGGGAATACTGAACATACATCAGCATCAATGGCATCTCCCTCTTTTAAGGAATCATGACATACCAGTAAAAACAGAATGGTGGCAAGCTTGCTATGAAGGTGGTATGAACTGCCAACATCGGTGAGCAATTAAAGTCCTCTCTGCACACAGAAGAGGGCAGGTAACAAAGGGCTTTCATTATCAGGTGCATATTTCCTCCCTCAGCAGGGAAGAAAAAATATGAACCTTGTGATGCTGAAACACAAATCTGAGGGTGGCGCATACCTACTTAAGCTCAAGTATAAGATGATAGATTCATCACTGAAGGGCACAATCTAAAACAAAGTGGTGTTTAGAACATTTTGTTTGGTCACAAGATCTTACTCTTCCCTAAAATTCTACTAGTGGGGTTTTTCAGTAGTACATTATTACACAGGTTAAAGAGTCACCATCTTCCCTTTTGAAAACCTCAGTATACTGATTTAAATGGGCATTGACATTAATGCAGTAAAATACTGAGCAGTTGCTCTTTTACTAATGTGGTTATTTCTATCTCTACAATAAGCATCCCACTGGCACCATTATTACATGGAGTTTAAATTAATACTAGTTAACTTATGTACTGTCAAGAGTTGGATGGTGATGGTCAATTATACTATCATTAATGAGGTGATCACAGTTCTAAGTTACAACTCCTTAATTCTAGTACCTGCAGGCTAGCAAAGGATATTGTTTATATTCATCTATCTATGGCCTTAAGAAAGAATTCTTAAAACAAAAACAGGAGAGCTGGAAGATCCAGTGGTCTGATTTCAGCTGCCCAAACATTCTGATTATGTAGGAAAGTTATGAATGAACATTATTGGGAATTTAAAAATGTATTATCCACCAAATCTAAACCTGATGTTAATACATGTTCATTACTTGATCTAACATACCTTTACAATGACAATGATTAGCACATCACATGATTACTCCCATAGGATGGTCAAGAGAAATTTCATTCAAGATTCCCACCCCCCAGAGCTCCTTAATGTTCCCAGTAAAAATTGGCCTAGCAAAAGTCCCCACAATACAAATTATTATTTTATTAATATTTATTAATTTTGTATACAGCCCTTCATCCAAAGATCCCAGGGAGGCTCCCAACAGAAAAATAAAAAATGAGAATACAAAATACACAATAAAACAAAAACCAAACAAAACCAATAACCCACCTCCAACAAATGCATTTAAAAAGCCATAGAATGTTAATCAGCCAAATGCTTGGCTGAAGAGAAACTTTTTCACCTGAAGCCTAAAAATATGTAACAAAGGCCCCATGCAAGCCTCCCTGTACAAACTGTAGGTCCTTCTTCAATGGCCTGGAGATTACGTGCACTCCTAAAACCACTGCTTCAACAGTCATTCATTGGGTTTGCACTGGCTGAATAGTATACATGGAGATGGAGCCCAACAGCATAGGCTTCTTTCCTTCTGGACATCTTACTTTAATCCCCAACATCCTAGGGCAGGCAAAGGCAAACTCGGCCCTCCAGATGTTTTGGGACTACAACTCCCATCATCCCTGACCACTGGTCCTGTTAGCTAGGGATGATGGTTGTTGTAGTCACAAAACATCTGGAGGGCTGAGTTTGCCTGTGCCTGTCCTAGGGGAAGGGCCATAGCTCTGTGATGGAACAGCTGAGGTCCCAGGTTCAATCCCCAGCATCTCTAGATAGGGCTGGGAAAGACTTCTGCCTGAAACCTGAAGAGCCACTGCCAATCAGTGTAGACAATGCTAAACAAGGTGGATCACTGGTCTGACTCAATATACAGCAGCTTCCTATGTTCCCATATGTTTGAAGAGTCATATTACAAAACTGTGTCAATACACTACCCCCAAATGCCCCCCATGCCAACAATAGCTGTGCCCATATTTGCTCAAGAGGGTTGGCAGGCCTTCTGCTTCTGTTGCCTACTATGTGTGTGTCTAGATGGACATTATCCAGTATGTCTAGTTGCAAAACACAACACAACACAACACAACACAACACAACACAACTAAACATGAATACTATGAATACTGCAGCACCAAACCAAGTATCCAAACACTAAAGTGGATATAGAAACAAAAGATGTCCACACAAAGTGCCCATAGAGAGTTTTTAAAAAGATACAACTCCTGCTGGCTTTGCCACTTTGCTCATTCTGCACAGTCAAAACGTAAAACAATCTTTTTAAAAAAGGAAAGGCACTAACTAGACACAGTCCAAAACCAAGCTTTCCAATATAACACACACTCATGCATACTTGTGGCATCCTCTCACTCCTCTTTTTCTGATCTTTTAGTTCTTTGTTCATCCTGCAGACAAAACCATGAAGTGCAGAAGATTTTTCTGTCCAGATGAATGTAAGAGAAAAGCTAGTTGGAAGAATGAGTAAGTAGACTACACTGAGTCCAACAGTATACATACAGTGTGCAACCAAACCATAATCCAGGGATCAGTGCTCCAGACCATAAAGCTGCCCCATAGCATATGCGCTGAAGAAAACATGAAAAACAACAGAACTCTAACTGAATCAGAACCAGGGAAACATTTGAACTCAAAGCCTGTTTTAAACATGATTTTTATTAAATCCTTTTCTCATATAGGACTCCAATCTCGATTACTTAGCTTTAGAAATTCTGCAGGACCAGAATGAAAGAATAATAGAGTGGTAGAGTTGATAGAGACCTTGAGGTCTCTATCCAGGCCCCTGCAATGCAGAAAAATGCAGCTGTCCCGTATGGGGATCGAACCTGCAACCTTGGTGTTATCAGCACCATGCTCTAACCAACTGAGCTATCCAGGTATTCCCAAAAACATTAGCTGGGCCCTGAGGTACAACCATGTGAAATTAAGTATATGCTGTACAATCTGAAAAGGATTGTGTTAACCTGGTAGTTCTATCTAGCAACCCACTACTACTAAAACCTCCCTGATATTTTAAAAATATTTCAACTGTTCCAAGTGCTTTCACATGTAATCTAGTTGTGATCCGTACAACAAGCCCATAAGGAAAGTCAGCATTGCTGTCTTCCATATTGCAGAATATGGAACACAGAATAAGGGACGCAGGTGGCGCTGTGGGTTAAACCACAGAGCCTAGGACTTGCCGATCAGAAGGTTGACGGTTCGAATCCCTGCGACGGGGTGAGCTCCCGTTGCTTGGTCCCTGCTCCTGCCCACCTAGCAGTTCGAAAGCACCTCAAAGTGCAAGTAGATAAATAGGTACCGCTCTGGCAGGAAGGTAAACGGCGTTTCCATGCGCTGCTCTGTTTCGCCGGAAGCGGCTTAGTCATGCTGGCCACATGACCCGGAAACTGTACGCTGGCTCCCTCCGCCAATAAAGCGAGATGAGCGCCGCAACCCCAGAGTCGGTCACGACTGGACCTAATGGTCAGGGGTCCCTTTTTTATATTGCAGAAGGTGGGACTGAGGCTGAGAGACAGTGATTTGCCTAAGGTCACCTAGCAAGTTCACGGCCGAGGCACAGTTCAAATAGGGTACTTCATAGCTTAGCCACTACATTGCACAGAAATACACTTTTAGCTTTCCTCCACTTTCTACCTTCTTTTTATTCTGTCGCACAGATGTGATTCACTGCAGCTGAACAATTAATCACTACATCTATCTTTCAGTCAACACACCAAAACAACAGCTTCTCATGATTGCCTACAGCAGCTGGGATAATGCTTTCACTTACATTCAAAGGACATTCCCCTGCAGACATTGTTACCTGACATAAATCTTGCAAAATGACTAGCTCTGGAATGCCATGGCCATGCAAGAAACATACCCATAAGAGCCTAAACCTTAAGGGATAATTGCTACTGGGCTGTTAGGCAACAAACCGTGTCCTATGCCCCTCCCAGCCCCCTCCTCTACTTTTAACACACTGCATTTCATTCTTTGTCACACTTTGACGGACAGTCATGGAAATCTAATATGTAATGGATTTTGGATATACACTGCAAACACAAATGCTTCTATGCCTTCATTTTTATGTTAAATTCCCCACTAAGGGATCGGAGAAAGAAATGGTTGGGCATTGTCACCTTTAGGGATCACAGGTTGACAGGGAATCCTTTTGTGATGGACATCCCCCCTACTTTTGCTATAATACTTATGGTTAATGGGGGGGGGGTGTGAACATGAGATGATGTTTCACAAATGATAAAGGAGGAAAAAGTACAAATGTTTCCCAGCCTAAGATATTATATCCAGTGGAGTGAACAAAACATGGAAAGGGCTTCCTGTCTCAAAATCCCAGAATTGCTGCAGAATGCTGGATCATAGAAAGCATAATGCATAAATGAGGTCTAAACTCTAAAGGATTTACATCTCTGGCACTCTAAAGCATGTACTTCAGTCTAAGCTGGAAGGCTACATCCGGCCTTATCTTTTAAAGACGGGAATGTGTTCTGTACTCCCTGACAACAATTTCATTGGCATATTGGCCTCCACGGTGCCGTGTGCCAGATTCGGTGAATATATTCTTATTCTGAATTATACATGGAGGCTTGTATCTCCAGCCAAACAAAAACATGTATCAAAAAAGAGCTTTTTCTTCCCCAGAACAGCTTGAAGATTACTTTACATTTTCTTTGCAGTCCAAAATCCTCTTAAAACATTATCCAAAATATATTTAATAACACTAAACATAACTCTAGATCAGCAGGAAAGGATGCCAGCGCGTGATCATGGCTCTTTCCTCCTGCTTGTACTTAAAAGAATTAATCAGCAAAGGCAATCAAAATACTTAAGTCAACACAAATACTGTAAATGTCAGGCTTGTAAAAAATATCTAGTTTTGACGTTGTAATACTTATATTGGTTAATCATTTCTCTCTGCAATTACCTTTATGCACAATGCAAGCTGATATACCTTTAGGTGAATTAAAAATGAGACTAGGAAGTGAGACAGACATAGACATACCGAGTCAACACACAAAATGACCATTGAGCATTTACTAGCAGGATCTACCAGTAAGTTCCAGTAAATCCCAACTGGCTTCAACGTAGATGGTCAGACAGACAGACCGGGAGAGCTACATGAAGACAGCCCTGTATTGGGAGGTTTTTAATGTTTAATGTTTCATCTTTTATTATGTTTTTGTATATGCTGTAAGCTGCCCAGAGTGGCTGGGGAAACCCGACCAGATGGGTGGGGTATTATCAACACCCCCCCCAATAACCCACCTCCCACATTTAATAAGCCATAGAATGTTAATCAGCTGACTGCCTGGTTGAAGAGACACTTTTTCTCCTGGAGTCTAAAGGTGCCAGGTAAGCCTTCCTGGGAAGAGTATTCACAAATTGCAGGAGCTGACTAGGTCCCTCTTCAATGGCCTGCAGATTGCATACACTCCTAAGTCCAACTTGCTCATGGTTCCACATTAATTCCCTTTGGGCGAGTCTCTCATATTAATGACATTCCTAAGCATGAACAAGTTATCTCACGTGTTGGCTCTGCCATGAATCAAGACAGCCCTTTTAACATATTCTGCATCATCACTAAATTAACATTTCATGGTTACTCACACTGTCCACTGCAAGGATTTTGGCCCAGATGAAGACCAGAAGAGGTCTTAGCTCTCGAGCAGAACTCTGGAGAAGCTTTAGCACATAAGGGAAAATGCCAACAGAAAGAGCCTAGAGGAAGAGAATTTGAGAACCAAAAATAAACTTAGGAAGTGTGGAGTAGGTGAACCCAGCACAAACTTTAATAGCATGGCAAACGCCTGACAATGAATCACAATGACCATGCTAAAGACATAATCTCAGCATATTTGTCTCAGGTTTTATTCAAGGATATCAGCTGCTTTTTTCAATCTCATCTGGATTGCCAAAACTGAGACTTAATTTAAAACCACATTTCGCTCAATGCACAACGTGCATACAATGCATTGCTCTCCATATCTCTCATTTGACTCTTCTTGCTTCTACTAGGAGGCAGCTTGCAAAAAAAATTTAATCCATCCAAACGTTATTTCTAATGGATACAGTGCTCCATTTCTTTGCTTTCTCTCATTTTAATTTAAGTTTTTACTTTTACTTGTACATAGTTACTCCACCAATGGCTTGTGCACAAGCCATACATAGTTCAAATCCTCAAATGTTTTTGACCCAATTTTTTTTCTCATTTAAGGTCCAGGTAGGCCATGTTTGAAGTATGGATAAAATTTACAACAGCTGGGGAAGCATCTAGTTTATTTTCATTTTACTCAGGCAGCTTGTTCAATAAATCCAACATGTCCATAAAAAACTGTATAAACATTCACATTGCCTCTCTTATTATCACTATCCGTAGCCTCAGATGAAATTGGAGAGGCCAAACAAGGATGGGATTGCCATCTTCAGCTAAAGTGTACTACAAATAAAGGAATTCTCATCAGTTCTATAGCCACCTGAAGCTCTGGAAGCCTGATTTATGTTGACCTCAGGGTCATACAACTCCTGAAAACTAGTGTCCAGTTCTTCAAATTTGTGAGACATTATTTTTTTATAACCTGCAAGGATGAATTCTTCACTCATACATGCTAATTATATAGCCAGCATCTCTCATTTTCCAAAAAGAAGGCCATAATAGGTACCTACCAGGCTAACAGCCCAGGGACCTAGGTCCAAAAATCGTCCCAGTAAATCAAGAGCTCGCAACCGATGCACTTGACTTAACAGCACCTGCAGAAAAGGGGGGGGGGGGCGGAAACAGATTGTACTGTAAAGCACCTGAAATTTTGAAATTCTGGAGCGTATGCAAGATCAGGGAAAGGTTATATTCAAGCACCAACATCTCAGTTTCAGAAAAATATAATTACTGTACACAGCATGGACTACAACTGTGCCATGATCAGAAACAAAATAATCCACTTGCAGAGCAGATAACTAAGAAAAAATACCAAAGGATACCACAGAATACATGTAAGGTCACACATGATTTGCATTATATGATCAAGGAATTAAGCATGTAGAAGACTTTCCAGAAAACCCTTACCCATTGCAGATATGGAAACATAACATAAAGTCTAAGAGAACATCAAAGGCACTGTCTTCTTTCTGTATCTGAATACCATATGCTGAGAACCCAAAAAGAAGGCTATGCTGTGTCATCATGCATTGTTGAATGTCTTCCACAGGCTTTTGTCCAGTCAGTGTTGTAAGCAAGTACAGGACTAGAAGAAGAGAAGTGTCTTGCTTAAGGTCACAAAAGAAATACTTGAGGGTCTGAGCTCCCAAGCCCCAAACAATTCTTTTGAAAACAGAAGAAGAGAAGTGTCTTGCTTAAGGTCACAAAAGAAATACTTGAGGGTCTGAGCTCCCAAGCCCCAAACAATTCTTTTGAAAACCACCTCTCACATCTGCTGTTGCAACACAACCCATCTCAGAAGGCAAACTAGAAATAGCATTTAAAAATAAAATAAAATACATGCTACAACAACAAGGCCAGGCAACTAAGGTGCTCTGTCTCCCCTTTGGTCTCTCATTCAAAGTGTAAGAGGCTAGCTCCCAGAGATGGGAAAGCAATAGCACTGTGGTTTGCAAATGGGCAGCTAACTAATCAGCAGGTGCCTACCCCATTTGTTGGTCAACTTCCTTCATCCACCCTACAGCCATGATTAGGCGGAGCAGGTGTCTGAGGGACATTCCAGAGGAACTCATAAGGGCAAGCAGGGCACGCACTCGGCAGACTATATTTGTGCTCTTGTGCTACTGCAGTGTGCTGGAGCCTCAAAACCTTAGGATCATGGCCATGTAAGCTACAGAACAGTTAATCTACATTGTGGGGTTTTTTTTAACTGTGTGCATCGGGCAGGACAAGTGTTGCCAGTTGTTGCCTGCTTCTCCAGTTCTTTGCTCCTGCTAGGGCAGCACTTTGCTATGTTTGCAGGGGATGCCTTTTTAGACGAAGCTAAGGAAAAGGTTGAATCTGTGGTGGTGTGTGTGTGTGTGAGAGAGAGAAGCTGGGGAGGGGAGACCAGAGAGATTAAACTGAAAATTGCATCTCCAGTCCAATATATAATGAACAGCAAGAAGCTATTCAAAAGGAATTGGAAGCAGTAATCAGTCTTTGTTTTCCTTGGCAAATAGATGCTAAGAGGTCAGAGTGGAGAGAAAAGGAGCAGGAGGAGGCTGCACATTAGTAATTTAATACAGACTCATTAAAACCACATCCAGCTATGTTAATGAGCTGGTAGATCTACAGACCTCTAAAGTATGAAGGCTCCCAAACAATAGATTATATATTAACACGGCATTGAAGAATAAAGTAATCATTTACCAATATATTTCAATAGTACACTGCATGGCTATAGGCTAAAAATTACTGGATTTATAGTCAACAATCCTTACTGGTTGTCTGTGTTTTAGGCTGTAATGGAATTTCAACAAGTCTTTTAAGCGGAGATATGAAATTGCTTTAATTGTTTTTACATATTGTCAGAGCTGGCTCCAGGTCCCAGCTCACAGAGGACCAACGCTAGCCGGTAGTAATGTACAAAAGTCTTTATTGAAGTACAGTTTCCATTTTCTAGCCGGAGCGCCCCAGCTCTACGTCTAGGGTTTAGACCGGCGAAGCTCCATCTGAATCTCCGCCCCCTGTACACCAGTTTAAGATTCTAGCCTTACTCCACCTCTTCCGTCTCTCCTTTCTCCTCTGGGTCCTGCTACCCCCCAGGGTCCCTTCCTTCCTGGATTCTTCCGACGCAGACGTTGACCCCCCTGACTCCTCCCGCTCTCTTCGGCGGGCTTTGGGACCTGGCTCCCTATCCGGGCTGCCAACTGCGCCGCCCTCCTGTACATTTGAACTTGGCGCGCGCGCCCAGCCTTCAACCTTCCTCTCGACCGTTTCCTCGCTCCCCGATGGAGGCGTGGCCAGTCCTGCCTCCTGTCCTCCTGCTGGCAGCGCGCCGCCTGATCCCGATGCCTGGGACTCCTCCCCCCTACTGCACTCTGGTGTGGACGCTGGTCCTAATTTCCAACTGCTGCTCTCTGAGTCCCCTCTGGCCCCTTCTTCCTGGGGTGTCCCCCTAGGCACCCCCCTTGCCCTGACCATGGGAGCCCCTTTCTGTGAATCTTCCGATTCGCTGGAAAGACTCAGAGACCTCGGACCGCTGTCATCGCTGACATTTCCTTCGGACTCCTCCCCCTCGCTCTCCATTTCCTCCCTTTCCTGTGCCTCTGCTCCTGAACCCCTGACACATATGAAATTGGTTTATATGTTTTTTACTGTTGATGTTTAAATCACTTCGAGATGTTTACTAGGAACTTAGCACCCATATAACAGATGCTAAACCGTAACACAAAATTCTAAGAAATGGGTGTTGTTGTTGTTGTTTAGTTGTTTAGTCATGTCTGACTCTTCGTGACCCCATGGACCAGAGCACGCCAGGCACTCCTGTCTTCCACTGCCTCCCACAGTTTGGTCAAACTCATGCTGGTAGCTTCGAGAACACTGGGTATACCGGAATAATAGTCAAATGACTTTTGGGTGGTTTTTTTTTACCTATTTCAAGTGCTTGTCAGATGCACAGAAATATTATCAACATTTACCCTTCATTGTCTTAGTGGATCATCAATACCTTTGAATGATAAAATCTGTAGATGTAGACTGTAATCTTCTGAAAACTACAGCTGTTGTGGGTACCCTTTTCCCAACCTTACTCACATAGCCCCTACATAGAGACAGTTACTATAGCATAAAAGAGCTGATCTGTCAAGGTTGCTTCCCAGTCACAGGAATGCAAGTGGCAGACATTTAACTCTTTATTGTCACACAGTCGGTTCTGCAGCTCTGGATAGCTATGCACACCAATCTAGCAACTAGGCAGCTATTCTCAGGTCTGTGCTCTATGGAGCAGCGACAGGGGACTCCTCCCTCTTCCACAGTTCATGTACCTTCCTCCCACAGGATGCATGCACACACTGAGAGACTGCAACTTCCTCTACTCATCCTTTTTCAATCACCTCCTGGTTCTGGGGGACAGTGGTGCAGGAGAGGGCGAGGTCTCCTGCCTCAACAGGTCAAGGAGCATCTAGGGCAGGAAGGGTGTTCATCAAGTGGTGCTGCACAGTTCCATTCCTCCCTCCCATATCCTAGTCCTCATCCTCAAGTGCTGATCTGAATCAAGAGACGTGAGAGGGAATCATGACAGGGGCCAAATCTCAACTTAACCCCAAATTTTATCCACTCATTTCAGTCAACCAGTTTAACCCCTGTTGGGTTATTTTCAATTTGCTTAACATTTCACTGTCCGAAATAAATTGATGTTATCTGCAAACTGGCTACCACACTACACATCTCACTTGCAATTAAGTGACCTGTACTGTTTACTTTCCTCCTCTGTGAAAACAGTGTATCTGTTGTAGCTCTTTGCCTCCTATTTTTTAACGAGTCTATAAGAGAATCTGGTCTCTTATCCCATAACCTTTAGAAGCTTTTGGTGAGATACTTTGTCAAGCTTTTGGAAAATCCAAGAACACAAATATATTCCGGATTGTCCCTCTCTATATGTGTTGAAAAACAAGATTTCCCTTTGCAAACCAGTACTTAGCTCTCAGCAGGACTTATCCTATAGGTTAAATAACTGCCTTTTATAAAACTTTTTCCCAATTTACCTGAGACAGAGGTTAGTTGGATATACCCAAGACATTTTAAAAAGGAGTGTTACATTCAGCATCTTCCCTTCCAATGGTAAGAACACTGGCTTTTAAGCAATTTTACATTTGATTTCTTAAAGAACTCTCATGTGAACAGCATCTGGCTCCAGACTTCTAGATAGTGTTCTGAACTGACTAGAAGGAGTGGATAAGGCATTAGGAAAGACTTGCCAAGGGGAGATTATCGTAGTCCAGCAGGAGATAAACAGAACATGAACAATAGCTTCAGCAATAGATACAAAAAGGAAATTATAATCCTGGAGATAATGAAAAGGAGGAATGAAGTTAGACAAACACAACTTGGCCATGCAAAGGGCACTGGAAATTTTTGTATTAACGCTTTTTGTTCAGCAGAACGTGTAAAAACCAGTTTGGAGAGGATCAAGAATATAGTAGGCAGGAGAATAATAAGCAAAGACAGCAAGTATAACTAGGTAGTTTGGAGATGAGGGAGATAATTCAGCAGGAGGAAAGCTCTACACTCAAGATATTTTACATGTATTGGAAAAGTTGTTCAGTAATTTTGATAAGATCTTATTTGACAATTTCTAACATACAGAAAATCTAAGGTGTGCCTTTGAAAAGAGCATACATACTGAGTATATGTGGCACACTAGTAAGATCTAATTTTTTTTTTTTTAACTTGCAAGGCGTTGTATAAGAAAGCCACCTTAGTCTCTTGTGTTTTTAGCCTTCTAGGAGCACATGAGTAAAAAATGGGTCAAACAGCAAGAGTAACAAGGCTGAAAGTACCGTAAATAGTTGAATTGGGTGGTTACATTGGGCGTGGGGCAATGATTTTCACCATCAAGATACATTCAGCCCTTGTCAATAGATGGTTGGCTACCATAAAGCAGACAATACAATTAATAATAAAAGCAATACTCCCCCACAAGCTGCATATACTCATTGCTGGAAATGGGCACAAAAACTTGTCTTTAAAATATTATGTTATTATGATTCTTAATATTGTGATTCTTAATATTATGATTCTTAATATTGCAGATATATGGAAAACAAAACTATTCTTTGTTTGATACTAAACAACAGTGAACTTTTCAATTGAGACTTAGCAAACTCTGATCCCTGTCTGATAAGAAAAGAAAAACACTGCTTGCAAAACCAGAGAGGCAAATATACAGAAAAGGCAGGGGATCCGAGATTTCTTTTTTTAAAAAATAAATTCCATGTATATGCAAATATCAGACTTCCTACCCAAAGCAGGAATGAATACATTCAAGGTGGTTTTAAATTAAAATTGCAGGATAGCACAGGTCAAACAGCAGCCGATGCCATTATTAAAAGGCAGCAGTAGATAAAACAAAACCTTCCTTTGCATCTGCAATTAGGCATCGCATCCTACTGAGCTGCACTGGATACAGTTCGGAAAGCAAATGCCTCATCAAGATTTAACCATCAACGGTGGGCAACTTCCTTACACTATGAAATTGCTGTCTCTCCCTCCCGCCCTTCTCTACATGGGTAATCCGTTTCCATCAAGTCTCTCCCAACAGATCAGAAATTCTATAGGAACTGCATTGTTAAAAAGTCAATAAAAGGCCATTTACAAAAGAATCGTCCTCCTGTGAATATTACAACCATTTCAAGGAAAATATAATGCAAAAGAGTAAGAAGAGGGAGAAATGTGGGAGAGAAGTCTCTCTCTTCTAGATCAGTTACTTAAGTTCAGATGCACTATGCAAGTGGGCACATTCATAGGGCTAAAACATCTACATGCTTTGCCAAATTTAATTAAATGGCATCGTGATTCAAATCTAATGAAACAATGTAAACTTGGTAGCCCTAATGAATCCTCCCCTCTGTGCTGACTTTTCCACCGGCTTAGTCACTTCTCCTTAAGAAGCAATAGGAAGCAAGTGGGTATCTTAATATTGTTGCAAAATTAATGATCATAGCATCCCTCTGATGTCAAGTCTCTCAACAGATTTGATGCTGGATAAGAAATCTCCCTGTCTCCACGGCTTTGTCAGAGATAAACTGCCCATCTATCACCCCTTTCCAAGAATGATCTCCCAGGCTTCAGAGGCTCTACAAAATGAAGAGTCAGATTCACAAAGATTGATGATACTGCCAGCCATGATGCAAGATTGTGGATCTAAGTGGGAATGAGAGTCCTTTCCTATTATAAAAGAGGAAAATGGACGCCCTTGGATAGTCCCATTCCTCTAAGCAGGAAGTATCTATGACTGGCTAACTTCAAGTAAATGAAAACAAAATATGACCAAGTGTCCTCAAATAACTGCAGGAAATAACGATTCACTTTGGTTGCAGTCAGCATTGCCTGTGCAGATTATTAGAAAACTGAACAGTTCTCAAGCATCAATGTATAGTTCTCAAAGGTATGGGATAGTACAATGGTGATATATATTTGTTGTTTTTTATTCTGTGCCTCCCAGGAAACTTGTGCATTGCAGTTAGGGCTCAAGGCAGGACTGAGTAACTACTAGATTCTATATTCCACCAAAATGCTGGAACATCTATTTTTTGCTTTATTGTCTCAATAGGCCTGGATGATCTTACATTTTGTTTTTTACCTTGAGAAACTAAGTCACTTATATCTGCAAAATTCCAGCTCAAGACTGTTATTAAATTACAGGCTTCAGGAGCAACACCACCCCCTTCCCTCACACTGTCTTCTAATAATAATGGAAGGGTGCTATTTTTTCAGCACAGGAAAGTGAGCAAATGTGAATTAATCTCTGGCTATGCCATTTTGCAGATATTAAATGTGAAGGGTAACACTTGCTGGGGCATTTTTAATGTCAGAATTCAACGACTTCTAAATTTTGGTTAAGCAGTTATTTCTTTTACATGATAATTACCTATAACATTTACTTATTTTGTACAACTCTCCTTCTTGACTACAAACAGCAATGAAATGAAAGAGAGAGAAAAAAAGAGGAAGACAAACCAACACCAACACCACAATATAGGGCAAGCTGAGCAGAAAACAGCTATTTTTTCACACACTTGCCAATTGACATTTGGTCCCCGACTCTGGACTAGACAGTCATTTATGCATTTGAATGGAATCTAGGGATTTGTCAGTCAGTCCCCTCACTCTTCTTCTAAAATTGTATAGCTTACAAGAGTCATCCATTTAATGCAAGAAAATGCACATTTCTCACAACAGACAGACCATTATTATTATTATTATTATTATTATTATTATTATTATTCCTCCTTTTCCCCTGACAGGACTCAAGGCAATTTAAAGATAAGAATAAGAACCACTAAAACATTTAAACATGCAAATAATTACAATAAAAACAGCATGGCACCAGCCCTTTCATTAAAAGCAGTCAGTTCCCAAAAGCCTGTTGGAAAGATAAGTCTCTATTGTCACTAGCAGTGCTTCTTTTCCTAAAAAAATGTTTAGGGATACTCTCATTTTGACTAAAGAAAATAACCATTTTATAGTTCAAAACGTGGGAAATAAATACAGTAAATGGACAAAAGTACAAAGAACATGCATTACCCGCACACATTCCACACTGCTTCACACACAGACGATTCACTGTTCTAGAGAATAAACTAACAAAAATTTAGTTTCTTCTCCTGTTAGATTCACAAAATGTTTAGGGGTAAGTGTCCCCCTGCGTCCCCCCAGAAAAAAAGCACTGGTCACTAGTAGCCAGTAAATTGTGGGTGGGAAAGAGAGGGTGACATGACTAGCTGTTTTGTGCAAGTGCCTTGCTGATGCACCGAAAGAAAACAGGTGAAGGAGTTAAATTCCGTAGCACTGACTAATGGCCTGCAACCTCAATTTATGCTCACCTGGGGAGCACTTAGGGGGTGGGGTAGTGGGACTATGCTTGTGTGCAATGTGTCTTTTTCAGCAAAGGCCCAGCAAACAATCAGCTCCAATTAGTCTCCAACGCAGTCCACATAATTTATTTACCCAAACACCATCTGGCAGAGAGCAAAGCAGTCAGGGAAAGGCATGCACGCAAATACACACATACTGAGCAAATTTGCAGCTGGCTGGTTGTCCACATGCTGCTGCTGCAGCAGCCTCAGTGAAGCTAGCAGTCTTATTGCTTGCCAACTCACCTGCAGCACAATGGGAAGCTGTTCTGGTGGATTGCGGTTTTCTACTCCCATCGTTAGCCATACCTGAAACGCTGTTAGCTGCTCAGCAAAGAACGGGCTGTGCTGTTGGGGAAACAATGGGCAGTGGGTCATTATAAACTATCATGAAAACTGTATGCCAACAAAACTATGCAGGAACTCCAGGT
Organism: Podarcis tiliguerta; assembly: GCF_965153285.1. Classification (NCBI taxonomy): domain Eukaryota; kingdom Metazoa; phylum Chordata; class Lepidosauria; order Squamata; family Lacertidae; genus Podarcis; species Podarcis tiliguerta. Next base: position 93,820,502 of record NC_139535.1, on the reverse strand, counting down.
TTGCTTGTTTATGAAGTACAAAGCAGTGGGGAAAACTTTTTTTAAAAAACCTCAGCATAACATTAGCAAAAGTTTGTTCCATGCTGATTTTACAGCCTACTGTGAACCAACTACTCGAAATCATTCGTCTACTAAAAAAAATGGGAGGAAAATAGGAGAAAGCTCATATATATAAGTTTTGAATGGTTAATCCGCTGTGCACATTTTCCACTTGTAACTTTGACAGGGCACAAATTCATTTCTTTTTCATGGCTATGCTTTCATATATTCTGTGCAATGGAGCCGCATTTACTGAGTCCAAGGTGAAAATGATTCAGCAACAATGAAAAATGTTTTTCTGTCTCGGCAAAGACATTCACAATTCATACATGCAGTTTTAAATTCTGTAAGATGGTGTCCAAAAAAAAACCACGCACAAGCAAAACTCATCTCTCCATTTTTTTAAAAAAGAAAAAGATATTCACAAAATGCCTATATTCCATTTCAGTGATATAAATGTCTAAGAAATCTACTAATCTTCCAGTTTTGCTACCCTTAACAATATATGGATATAAGTACAATACTGGGTGGTCTTATTAGAACTATGTAGAACTTAAAGAGATCTTAAGTCCTTTCTGCGGCCTCATCCCCTACCTCCTACTTCTTTTTGTGCATGCATATCTTGATTTACCGTATTTTTCGCTCTATAAGACGCACCAGACCATAAGACGCACCTAGTTTTTGGAGGAGGAAAACAAGAAAAAAAAATATTCTGCATCTCAGAAGCCAGAACAACAAGAGGGATTGCTGCACAGTGAAATCCCTCTTGCTGTTCTGGCTTCAGCGATAGCTGCGCAGCCTGCATTCACTCCATAAGACGCACACACATTTCCCTTTACTTTTTAGGAGGGAAAAAGTGAGTCTTATAGAGCAAAAAATACGGTAATTTATATATGTGGAGGCCTATGGTTAATACTAACACTCAATTGAAATTTTATTTATTCTTATTTGCTAAAATGTGTAACGTTTATACTATTACAATCTGGATGGAGCACACAAAGCACACAAAGCTATGCAAGCCACTCTTGGGTCCAATTTGGATATCCCCCAAAACAGGGGTGAGGAATCTTTTTGGCCTGATGGGCCAGACCAAATACTTATCTCCCCACACTCATGTGGGCCAACTTTGACAGCTGGGTGGGACAATCCATATGTCAACTGACATCATAATGATACCAGGAGATTGGCACTTGCCAATGCCCCTTGTGCAACCTTCCCAAAAAAATAAGTAAAGAATAAAATGGGGAAAATGAAAACAAAGCCACGACAAACCAAGGACACAACACAAAACACCTGAAGACTTCCTTTCCTCTCCTTCTCTTGTATCTTTTCTTTTCCCTCTCTTCTGCATACTCTAAGTTACCAAGTTCTATTCTTCTTATTTATTATCTCCTACTTTCTCTTGTACTGCCGAATTTATTCAAGTCCTACTAATCAGTTCACTTGTTTATACTGATTTTAAAAATACTTGACAAACATTTTCCAATTCTTTTTTGTATTCTCGATCGGCTTGTTCTCTTATCTTACTAGTCAGACCTGCTAACTCCGAATATTCCAATAACTCAAAGTGCCATTCCTCCTTTGTTGGCACTACAAGCAAAATTCAGACTGCCGTATTTTTTTTTTGGTAGTGGTGGAGGGACTTTTATTGTTACTTTTCTCAGAAGAAAAGCTTCTGGTTTCTTGGGAAATGTTCTCTTAAACTTTTTTTTAGTTCTTTATAAATCATTTCCCAGAATTCTTTGATTACTTTACATGACCACCACATCCTTCTACCTCTTTGCACATCCTGCATTTGCCTGTCTTAGCTTTAAACATTTTCGCTCATCTACTTGGAGTTAACTACCATCTGTGGATCATTTTCATGTGGTTTTCCTTCAATAAATAACACGCAGTATATTTCAGGTCCGTTTTCCATAGCTCCCCCCCATAATGCAAACTCAGTGCAAACACACCTTGGAAGTACTGCACAAAGGCATTGCAAACCCTGTGCTCAGTTCATGCCAAGCACCAAGCACAGGGGTGGCAAAACACTCCATGCAAAATCCCTTTCAGTCAAGTTCCACCTTTGCCTGCCCTTCACCTGGTATCCTGTATTATGTTGGGTGTACAGCAAGTGGGCATGGCCTGCCCAAAATGGCCTGGTGGGCCACAAGGGGAGGTCTGGATTAGGTTCCCCACCCCTGCCAAACAGCAATCCCTGCCCCCTTACTGAATGGTGTTCTCTACTATGCAGGTAGGAAGTGCTGAGAAGAACGTCACATTACAGTTTCCATCCACCGCACCTTGATTTTTAGAGCCAGAAACAGCACTACTCCTCAAAAGGAATGGGTCTCTTCATAGAATTTGTGTGTGTGTGTGTGTGTCTCCAAGGATGCTTTGTAAAGTAAGAGGTGCCTCACTATGCCAAATGCCAAGGAAGCATAATTTTTTAAATTGGGAAAACCAGCATGGAGCCCTGATAATGCTGATGAATGCCTAATTAATCTGCTTTTTCATTTGTAGAATCAGAGAGATTTATCTGCTTGAATCACTGACAGCTATGAATTGTTGTACAACTATATTTCTCTACAAGGTCTTGGGGAGAACTGAGATTAATATGCACAAGACTTGAATAAGTAACAAGATCTCAAAGTTAATCACATTTCTGCAAAACAGGACATCACAAAACGTAGGGTATGTCCTCCCTGAATAAAATATCTACAAACTAAGTTAAAAAGCAGTTGTGCTTTTTAAATGCAGAACTGCTTACGGGGAGGACAACCAAGCAACAAAAGGATACAAGCTGTTTATTAGAGAATTAGGGCAGGCCTATTTGCCTAGGCCACCCCAGCTTCAGTGTAAAATTTGCCCCACGTGACACCATCACATGTAGAGTGCCTAGTCATCTAGATCGTTCCTGACACAAGAAAATAAAAGAAGACTTCCTTGGCAGTTATTCAAAAACTCTTCACACCAAGGGGCAAGTTTTGTTTTATTTACCGTATTGGCCTGAATATAAGCCTCACTTTCCCCCCAAATTCTGACCGTGAAAAGTTAAAGTGTGGCTTAAATTCGTGACCTTACAAAAACTGGCTTTTACGATATTGCTGCTGAAACAGACATATGGTAAAATGGAACGGGTGTGAGTGCCTGCGGAATTTTAAGGGAGCGGCTTATATTCAGGTATTGTCTTTTTTTCTTTTCCCCCCTTGAATTTTAAAGGTGCAGCTTATATTCGGGTGCAGCTTATATTCAGGCCAATACAGTACTTATTATTATACTTGTATCCCACTTTTCCTCCAAGGAGCTTGTGAGAGTTCTCCCCCTCCCCATTTTATCTTCACAACAGTCCCATGAAGTTAGGCTGAGAGGCTGTGGTCGGCCCAAGGTCACCCACTGAGCTTCACGACCGAGTGAGGATCTGACCCCCCGGTCTCCCGAGCCCAAATTCAATACTCTAAACACGACATCACCATGGTTCTGATGGGGAACCACACTACACGTTTTCCAAACGTATTCCACGTAGTGATCATAACATGTAGCCCAGCTGAGAATTCTTGATTGTGAAAGTGCTTAACTCCTCAAGGAGCAGCACACTGAGCTTGGGCTGGGAAAAGCAGACGATCACCCTACATTCTTAAAACAACAGTTCAGTGGAAACTTAAAACTAATACAATATTATGGCATAAGCTTCTGTGGAAAACACAGACTCTCCCTCCTGTTCTCACACGTGGAGGAGGGGAGAGAGAGAGAGAGAGAGAGAGAGAGAGAGAGAGAGAGAAGCTACATTTTCTCTCACGAATGGGCTGGCTTAGCAGTTTTCAGTTGCGATTTTAATCTGTTCCTAAGCCAGCTGTCATTGCCTTAGCCTTTGTGAACTTACACCAATACTTATAGTTTCTCAAAATACATATTTAAGAGCTATTGGAAGGTTAAATTCAACAAAAGTCGCTGAAACAGTTGATACTGTTAAATAGTATGAAGTAATTGTCTTGGCTTTCCCACTTTCTCCTCAGCTTTCTTCTCAGAAGCAGCCCCCACAGTCCCCAAACTGTTCTTTAAGGGCCGAGTCAGCTAACCTGGTATGCTAGTGAAAGCCAGCACAGCTGTTCCCACTAGTCCAACAGGGCTTTCCCTCCCCTCACATCTCTCCCAAATCCTCTCAGGAGGGTTGGGAGAATTCCCTGGACAGGATTCCAGGTACTTATTCAGGGTTTGTGTTTCCTTCAGAATGAGGGACAGTGGTGTCTTTCTGATATGTATTTAATGTATTTTTAATCTTTGTTAGAAGCCGCCCAGAGTGGCTGGGGAAACCCAGCCAGATGGGTGGGGTACAAGTAATAAATTTTTATTATTAATTATTATATATGGTTTATTTACCCATATATACAACTTAAGCCTACGACAGAGGGCTTAACGTAATGCTTAACAGCATTAAGACCCCAATAGCCACAGCCTTGGATTCCAAAAGAAATCAGGCATAGCTCTGTCTCCCAGCTGCCCAGCCTGCCAGCTTCTAGAAGCAAAGAAATAAACACTTCATTGATTACCAGTTGCTGGAATTTGTATCGTGAGTTTGCATAATTACCCGTGTTATCACATCAATGAAATATATTAGAGATGTAGTGGTATGTTTAAATTTGCTGAGCCCAGTCTTCAGGGTTATGTACCATGTCCTTCCTTACAAGACAGCCTCCCAGTTCCAGAGAGCAGCTTCCACCCCATTAGTCGTCTGTTTATGATACTTTTTGGGAAGCAGGGACTTCTATTTTATTTTTTCCTTTGTGCTGGTCTACAGTCCCACAAGTAGTTTGTTTTGAGGACTAGAATGTGAACAGCAAAGGAGTAACTGTCTACATTTACCATCACATTCCATAAGAAACTGTAGGGCCCAATTTTATGATCCAGTGTGGGACAATTCATCAGCTGAAGGAGCTGTTTCCTGTCTCTTTGCTTCTATATGTTGAGCATTTCAAAGCATCCCATGCTCCCCGCTTCCCCCCTTAATGTACCCCACTCTTTCCCTATAATTTGAATTAGCTCCGCCTATTATTTTTCCCTAGGTATTTTCATGGAGGTTGGAACTGTTCTTTGACCTTGGAAGACTTGCTATGACAATGTTTAAGAAATCCTGTGTGAGAACGTTTGACATCTGAGATACTGACTCTGACGTCTGCCAGCCCAGTTACAAAACCGAATGACTAACCTTAATAATACTTAAATTCTCTCCCCCCCTCGTGGCGAACGCTTGAGCCTCCATTAAACCACAATTTCTTATAGGATTACCGCTGGCTGGCAGAAGCTAACTTAGTCTGCTGCACAATAATTCCTGATAGATTGGAGAGCAAAATGTTGATTAGGAAATGGGGGTTAGGACCTAGAATGTTCAGTCATGTTCAATTCACTGTGTGTAAAAGCAATGTAATAGAAAACTAAACCCCTCAATTTTACAATACACAGAGTTTTAGGATGCAGCTGTAACGCAAAAGCTGACTAACAGCTAGAGGCCAGCAAAGGCAAGGATTTAATGGAAAGATGAACTTCTTTCCTAGTCTATGTAGACAAACAGGAAACAAATAGGAGTTGGCAAAAATGGATTAAAAATGCAATCCAGTGTTGAGCTGTTTGTTTACTTTTAAATGTCCACCAGTCCTTCAAAAGAGAAGTAAAAAGAAAAATATAAATCCTTATGCAAAATGTGTGTGGGTGTGTGGGTGTGGTTCAAATCTGGTGGTTTGTTAACCACAGAGAATATTTAGCAATTGTGTAACATTATTCTGTAGTGGCTAAAGCACTGGAAACAAAGTGTCCCTGATGAAAGCAATGTTCAAGCACAGACGATAAAAACTAGAAAAGTAAAGGGCAGTACTTATTCCAGATTAGCCAAAAGAGTAATTTTTGAACACATTTTTGTGAGTTCTGCAGTCAGAAATATAAGCAATGCAGATGCCACACTACAAAAGCTTCGGAAGGACATACTTCTCGTTCAGACATTGCACAGCTGCTCTAACAAATCACAGTTTGTTGCATTGTGTCTGAACAAGCTCAAGCATTCCTTTTCCCAATCTTATCTCCTCCTCCTACTCCTCTTGCATGCCCGACTTAAGTGGAAACTTGATTTGTTAAATTACAGTTTCCGAGGATGCTCACACCAACCTGGCATTCAACAACAGCAGCCACAGACCTGAGGCTGGCTGATATGACAATCACGATTCCCAAGTTGGAGGAGGGGCTGGCACATGGCACAGTCACTAACTGCCTGTGCTGTGTGCCTCTTAATATTAAAACTATTATTTAACAAACCAGAATGTTTCCTCTGATGTCAGGCATGCAAGAGGAGGAAGGAAGCGAGCCCTCACACTTACTGTCTGTTCATATAAATTTGGATACACTAATTTATTATAAAATGTTCATTTTCTGAGCAATTTCATTTATTCAAATTATCCAATATTCTCTCCAATGGTTTGACTTCGACCCCAAAGGCACACTCCTCCATTGTCTCCTGAGACAGATGGATGCCAACAACTCAAGCAAACTAAAGGTGAATGCCCTTACTTTAAAAGGCCTAGTAATATTCTGAGTCATACTTGTTTGTCACACAATTAGGCAAGCCAAGTCACATTAAAACACTTGCTACTGGCAAATCCCGAAACAGCTTTTTCAAAGCTATGTTAAATAAATGATGCCCAACAAACACATTCGAACAAACAGACAAAGATCCACAGCTGTTTTTAGAGATTGTGAGGGAGAGAACACGTTTTATTCCTGTAACCAGAGTGCTACTGCCTTTCAGCCACAAAAGGCAGGAATATTATGTGCCAAGTACAGGTTGTATTGAGGAATCTTTAAGAAATGTCAAAACACTCTCCAGTAGGTTACACATTAGTTTTTCCCTCTGGTCATTAGCTTCAAGACTTTAATCATTTGTATAGGAATAATTCATTTTTATGGCCGTAGATGGTTGCTGTCATTGCGAGAGAACTTGACTGCAATTTTTTTCCACTCCAATAAATTTCTATTGGGCTCTCATCCAGTCAGTGTAATATATCTAGATACATTTGTCCAAAAAGCTCAGTACTGCAATAGCCACCAAGATGGAGCTTATCACACATACATCACTGCCTTGCCTGTAGGTGGCTGCCCACCTCAGAGTTCTAGAAACTGAAACAGACTGAGAAATCATTTTCACCCCTTCAGCATTCATAGAGTCCTTTGTTCTATAGTAATCTATTTCTATGGGCCTTCTTCACACCTACCTTTATACTATCAGACACATTCACAGCTCTGACAGTCTTCCTGGCCTGCTGCTAAGACTGAGTCACCCACTCTCCTAAACTCCGGAATGATTTCCCTTATTATACTACCTTCGTTATTATTCTCGACCCAATAGACAAAGGCCTCGGGTCTTACATATTACAGCATTCTGCAGGTGATGCCAACCATTATTGACATTTCTCTCTCAAATACATTTCTTGCTGTGTCAACAGTAATATAGATATAGCGTGGTCAAATGACTCAATAAATTACGCATTCCTACCCACCAAAGATAGCCACAAACATTGGCACACTGCCATCTCATCAGATTGTGGGGGGGAGTTGTTCTCATGATGCTTGCCTGGTGACAAATGCACCTTCCTCTTGACATGAATATGCTCACTGCTCAATTACCTAAAGATCAACCACAACAGTCCATCTGACAAGAAGAAAGAAGTGATGAGAGTGCATTTGCAGGTGCTTATGTTGTAGAGCTCTGAAATACAGCTATACCACTTCAGACTGCATGTGAAAAAATACTTGTTTAGAGCCTCATACTAAAATCTCCCTCTGTGTGGAAAGGTGTACATACCAACATCACATAGAGAGAAATGTTGACTGGGAAATAATTCCAAATAAGCAAGTCTCCACATAAATTCTGAGGTGGTAGTGCCATGTGAAAGGAATGAATACAGTGGTACCTCGGATTACAGACGCTTCAGGTTACAAACGCTTCAGGTTACAGGCTCCGCTAACCCAGAAATAGTACCTCGGGTTAAGAACTTTGATTCAGGATAAGAACAGAAATTGTGCGTCGGTGGCGCGGCGGCAGCAGGAGGCCCCATTAGCTAAAGTGGTACTTCAGGTTAAGAACAGTTTCAGGTTAAGAACGGACCTCCAGAACGAATTAAGTTCTTAACCCGAGGTACGACTGTATGTGAGATAAAATTTTGCGAATTGAATATTTAGCTATAACAATTGTGTGAGTTTGGGGCCAATTCAGTTTCGCTAAAGTATTCAGTTAAAGAATAATTCACATAATACGTTATTTTAGCCTTTGGAAACTGGCAAGATCTAAATAGCAACCACAGTTTAGGGTGACACCAAGCATGGTAGACTAATAGCCTACTTCTCTATAATGAGTCCCCTTATGGCACTCTTCAGTCAAGTTCTAATAGCGGAACTGGGCTCAGAGAAAAGAGCTGAGGAGTGACCATAGCAGGCTTCCTCAAACTCAGCCCTCCAGATGTTTTTGGCTTACAACTCCCATGATCCCTAGCTAGTGGGACCAGTGGTCAGGGATGATGGGAAGTGTAGTCTCAAAAACATCTGGGGGGCTGGGTTTGAGTAAGCCTGGACTATAGGCTCTCTTCACTATGTGGCCCTTTTGCTTTTAAAACAGATCCCCTCCCTCTTTATATGTAATTGGGGCACAATGGCATTTTAAGACACCAGTCTGTCTGAAATGGGATAACTTACTTTGGTCACTTCCTTTCCCCCCCCCCTTTTTTTTTTGAGAAGGTATGACAAACTAAACATTACATGCAAGCTTTGCAAATGCAAGTTTATAAACCTCAATATCCACTTTGTTATGAAAAGGCAGCTTTTGGAGAAACCCATTAGAGTGGAGAAGGAGAAAGTAGGTGCTTTAACCATTTCTTTGCTCAGAATTGCTCCCCTGACCTTGAAATCGTGTTTCTCCCCCTAAGGCAGAACTTTCCAAACTATGTGCTGCAATACTTTAGTGTGTCAGCTGCAGCATGAATGCTCCCCACGCTCCTCCTGGGGCTGGAAAGGTTTAGTTTAACCTCCAGTTTACTAGTAAAACTGAGTTGCTGTGTCACAAAATGATGCAAAGCTGAATTACTGTGTCGCGAAATGATGCATGTCTAAAATGTGTCACCAACTTGAAAAGTTTGGAAACCTCTAGAAACCTATGTGGCAGAGGTAGCTTAGGAGGAAAAGTAAAGGTGCAAAATGCTGGCTGACAAAGCATTAAACATTTCTCCCACAGTAGCTTCTCCATTGCAAATCACACTTCCCAAAGCTGGTTTCCATTTAAAAAGTGGTGTGTGTTTGCATGCATGTGTATAACACAAATTTTTTGCATGAAAGAATGTGGAGATAAATGGTGGGGATAGAAAAAAGGAGTATAGTATCTGAGTATAGTATTCTAGGTAACAACTAGTTATATGGTCAAACACAACTTGAGAAAACAAAACATAGGTTTTCTATTTAAAGCATCTTTAATGGAGTTGAGCCCAGAATCTATCAGAGTATTTGACCAAGTAGGCTAATGAGCCTATAAAAGAGCTATAATTTAAATGGTTCTGTCCATAAGATGGTAAAGAAATAGCCTAAGGCATCTGATGCTTGAAGGGATAAATAACAGTTTTTTCCTTCAAAATCACTAAGCCAAAACAGAGAGGAACAATTTCTCTGCATGAGATCATTCTAAAGAACAAAGCTAGGTGTTCCAACTTTCCCAAAATATAATTCTTCAATGCAACAGTTGTAATCATGCACGTTTCAGGAGCGCTAGTTTAAATAAAAGGTTCTATTGTAAAATCTTGGCAGTGTAGACTTGTTACAATAGTATGGGCCTCTGTGAGCACATAACATCATTATACATCATTATTTCAGGAAGCCAATTCTGTTCAATAACAAGAATCCACAATTTTCTCTCTCCTTATCTCTCTCAGAGTTAGCAGTAAAGAAAAACAAGTTCTCCAACCAATTCTATAGTGCTCTACGTTTTATGGTACAATCACCACAAACATATGGTAGAGATATCCAAAAGCATACATACCATTCAATCTTCTCTGTACCCAAGTTAATCTACCAGTTTTAAGTGCTGTTAGCTCTAAGAAGCCAAATGTGACAAGCTGCTAGAAAGTCTAGTTCTTGGTTTGTTTGTTTTTCCTTTGTACGGAAAGAGCATCATCACAACATAAATTTCTGCAAACCACTGTGGCTTCAGGTGCATTTCTAGCCCTGAGAAACTACCATAAGCAAGAGAAAGTGTTTATTCTGCCCTGGGACTGGGAGATCAAAAAATTGTGGCAGGTGGAGGAAGAAAGGGTAGAATTCAGAGTCACACTGATCATTATGTCAGCACAAGTATTTCTGCTTGTCAGATGGAACAATCTCTCCTCTCCTGCCCTGCATGCTGTACTGGAGGTTCTCCTGATCTTGAGCAGATTTGTGGAACATTGTGGGGGTCCGCAGGGGGCAGGGAGATTTTTTGGGGAGGGAGTCCTGTTGCACTAGTGGAAGTCCTTGTACAGGCTTCTACTAGTGTGCTAGGTTAGCTGAATCCAGCCCAAAACAGTGGTGGCAGAGGCATTTAGCCTCTTATGATGAAAGTCACATTAAACAAAGTTACAGTAACTAGTCATTATGGACCGTAACCCTCTATTTCCCATGTCTTTCAGTAACTAAACCTAAGTACATGGAACTGAAATAATTCCACACACTTCTTCTCACTAACCCTGCCTTTCCTACCCTCCTCTGTTGTCTTCTGTATGTAGAATTTCAGACTGTAACGTTCTGTTCTTTTATACCATAAAAAGTAGGAACTATTCCTCCCTTGCAAGCATAGCCAGTTTTCTAATTCTTAAGAAACAATACGCAAAGATGATTTAAATTAGACTAGACTCTGTATTAGCTATGCAATCAGAATTGACTCCTCAAATGTTGAGCAGCTCCAATCCTCCATTAATCAATAACTTTGACTAGAACTATTTGCATTTGCTGGGAAACATCTTTGGGTATAAGAAGTCAAGAATGAATATGAGGTTTGAAGCACTAGCTGATTTCTATGGAATAGCCCATGTATGTTTCAAGAGAAAAATCAGTAACTCACCCTGAATGCAGTTCCTTCCTCTATAATGGTGGGCAACTGAGAAAGGCAGATATCCACAGCGAGGTCCCAAGCTTGCCTAAGGAAAGATAACATGACAACATCAGAAGTCTGACGTAAGTGATTGTATGAAAACGTATGTGGAACCAGAGTAACAAATTGTATTTGAAGGCGGTGGTCTTCAAGAAACCTTAGTTTGGTATTTACTTACTTGCTTCCAAGGTATTTATACCCTGCAGTCCTACCCTAAAGGTCCTACCCTCACATTTTTAAAAAAATAACCAATAAAGACCTCACCCTCCATTAATTAACTGCAGTTAGATTAGCGATTGGGGGGGAAACCCCTGGAAAACTTTAAATGCAAATCTTTTTGAAGCCTGGATTTCGCAAGTATGGGATATTGTGCTTAAGAACAAATTAACCACTTCACAAAATAATTATCGATCGGAGAGGCGAAAGGCTCACAACTTCTTCATGACATGGTATCCTTTTATTGACTTTGTTAAGACAATCAAACATGGTTTTCACCCTCCATTGACTCGTGGAACCTTATGGAGAGACACTTTCATCTTATTGCCTTTCTTGGAATGTTTAAAATTACAACCATCAGCTGCTATTTTTCTTTCTTTTCTGTACAACTACTAAGCTCTGTTTTCCTTGTATGGGTGTGTTTTGATACTTGATACTAAGAATCAATTAAAAAACAAAAATAAGAATCAGTAGACCTAAAGATGGACCTTTTGAAAGCTCTACTCAGATGCATGGGGGATATTCAATTAATTTCTTTGTGCTAGTGCAACAGGATTCTCCTCTCTCCTTCCCCCCTCTTCACTGTCCCCAGAGGGTTGGAGAAACCCCTGGAACCCAGTGTGGCTGGGGCAACCCAGTCAGATGGGCAAGGTACAAATAATAAAGCTGTTGTTGTTGTTGTTGTTGTTGTTGTTGTTGTTGTTGTTGTTGTTATATTTAAGGGGCATGTGGGGGGGTGAGAGAAGGTGAGAGAGCGGTAACAGAGAGCAGTTGCTGATATTCTTCCCCAAAATGAAAGTTTCATTCTTCCCCACACTTCCAGGTCCTTTCTTATTGCATTCCACAAATTGATTTTTGAACTTTGAATTTTATTGTTATTCATGTTTTTATACTGTATTTTATGCTGCTTCTATGTTGTATTACAATTAAGTGTTTTAAATTTGTTATTAGCCGCCCTGAGCTCAGTTTTCTGAACTGGGAAGGGCAGGGTATAAATAAAAAACTATTATTTATTATTATATCCTTGTGCTGGTGAAATGTTCAGGGTAGTTGAATGCAACCCTTCATATTTCATATGTAAGGCTACTTAAAAGACACCCATTCAAACATAGTCCAAAGCTGCAACCCTAACTTCACTTACCTGGGGGTAAGCCCAAATGAATTAAATAGGACTTGCTTGAGTAGGAATAGCTAGGATTAACAGAGTGAGCCTTAAATAGATCTGCAATGTAGTTCACAAGTTTCTTACAAAAATAAAGTGAAAAGGCTGAAAGTCTTTCTGGAGAGAATTGAACACAATTCCTTCAGCACTTTGAAAGAAGGACCACAGTTAAGCAGCCTGCTCTGCATATAGAAGGTCCCACGTTCAATTTCCAACATCTCCAGGTAGGGCTGGGAATGCTCCCTGTCTGAAATCCTGGTGAATGCCTGCCAGCGTAGACAACACTGAGCTGGATGGGCCCATGGACTGACTCAGTAAAAGGCACCTTCCTATGTTGACGCACATGCAATGAATGCATAGGGTGAAGGGAAAGGGAAAGCAGTGCAAAATCATGGCACAGCATTAACAGGTCTGAACATGTTCTGTGTCACTGGAGACAGTCTGACTCGGAGTGTCTTGACATTGTCTCTGAGACACAGAGCATGCAGGAAGCTAGTAATACCTACCCTCTGTCAAGCAGCGCTTCACCTCTCTCTTCAATCTGTGCATTCTGTATTCAGCTGCCCCTGTGCTGAAACTGCTGTATTTTAATTCAGATGCCTTTCAAATACCTTCTCAAGTGTTGGCCACAAAGAGATAAAAATTGGTAATCTCCAACAAGCAGGCAAACTACAATAGTTTAGGAAGCATTGCATGAATAGTCTGATGTACAGTTAATCTCTTGAGGGGGAAAACGTTTATCCCACACTTGTTAAAAGCCTACTAGCTTGACCAATTTGCACAATATTTTAAATTGCACGTTGGTTTAATTGTCTATTTTAATTTGTGTTATATGAAGCAACTGAACTGGGTGGAGAATGAGGAAAGCAATATAAACATGGTTTTTAAAATTATTATTGCTTCCCATGAGGCATCCTGAAACAATTTACAGTTACATATTTTAAAGCAGTTTAAACAACTGCTTATATAATTTTGTAAAAAGAAAACAATAATATAAAAACAGCTTAAAACATATACATAAAATCAAGTCAATTCCAAGACAGATACCAACTGGGGCAACATTTTAAAGGTCTTGTTGAAAGAGGAACATCTTTAGCAGATGCCAAAAAGAAAACAGAAACGGTGCCTGTCTGATATGCAATGGAAGAGAATTCCAAAGGGTTGGTGTCGCCACACTAAAGGCCACATTGCGACACTGTGCAGAACTGAATTTTGGGTAGAATGATATCTGCAGGATGCCCTCTCTTGCAGAGTGTAGTGATCAGTTGGGTATAAAAGGGATGAGATATTTTAGGTATCCTAGTCCCAAGCTGTGTAGGACTTTGTACACCAATGCCATCACCTTGAACCTAGCCTGGTAGCTAATTCTCAGTCAGTGTAATTCTTTCAGCAGCAGCATAATAGGATGGTGATAGTTTGCTGCAGTGAGCAGTTGAGCTGCAACATTGTGCACCAGCTGCAGCTTCTGAGTTAGCCTCAAGGGCAGCCCCACATAAGAGTACATGGGGATAATCCAATCTGGAGGTTACCAGCACCTGGACAAAAGTGGTCAGGCTATCCTGACCCAGAAGTGTCTGCAGCTGTCTTGCCAACCCAAAAAGGCACTCCTTGCCCCTGAGGTCACCTGGGCCTCTAGCAAGGCTGTGAACTTGCTCCTTCGGGGGAGTACAACCCCATCCAAAGCAGGCAATGGACCAGTTATCTGGACTCAGGATCCACCCACCCACAGCACCTCTGCCTTCCCAGTTTACTGGGCCTCATCCTGTCCACCACAGAGTCCATGCACTGGTCCAAGGCTTGCACAGCCTCTCCTGATTTAGATAAACTAGGTTGGGTATCATCAGCATACGATGACACCACACTCCAAATCTCCTAATGTCCACTCCTGAAGTCTTCATATGTAGATACTAAACAACATTGGGGACAAGATGGCACTTGATAGCACAACTGCCAGGGGGTCTAAGAGGTTAATCACACAATATTGTTATCTGAAACTGACCCTGGAGATAGGAACAGAACTAAAGCAGTGCCCCTAATACCCATCTCAGGAGGCTATCATGGTAAATGGTATCAAAAACCCACTGAGAGATCAAGTCAACTGACTTGACCGGCTTGCTCTTCCCTTTGATAAAGGTCACTCATTAAGGTGATAAAGGCCTATTTATTCCCATAACCAGGTGTGAATCCTGATAGGAATGGACTAAGATAATCTGTTTCATCCAAAAATATTTTAACTGTCATGGCACAACCGTCTCAAGGACCTTTCCAAGCAAAGTGGTATTTGCACTATTACTAAGTCTTATTTTCTAAATCTCTTTTATTTGAAACACTTTCTCTTCCAAATACTCTTTGCTGCAATAAGAGAAAATAAAGAACTCTCGCTTTTTCTGATTTTCTAAATATTTCGGATGCTTCCTCTCTACACAGCCACAGTAATGTTAAGAAACACTGTTCAGTAGCACCGACCGAAGAAAACAAAAGAGCAAAGTATGTTTGCTCTGTATTAGGTTTCTGGACAGGTTTAAGTCTACATGCTTCCATAAAAGGTACAATGAAAGCTGATATACTAGGATATATTAATTTTGAACTTAACATCAGTTCTGCTTCACATGTTACAGATCAATTCACCAAACACCACGGAACTAGTGCTGATATGCCCAGGAGCCCCACCAAAATTCTGGAGAGGGTGCACCTCCACAGGCACATACCTCCACATGTGGTGGAAATGTCCCAAAATCCAACTCTTCTGGACATCAGTCATACAAGACATATGCAAAATAACTGAGTGAGTATTAGAAGTCACCCCAGAACTGGCCCTACTGAACATCTTCCAAGATAATAACGCTCACTCACATTACAAAGAGCTAATAACCCACCTACTCTCAGCTGCCAGAAACATCATAGTCAGACACTGGAGAGACCTGTCAGGAGTAAATATGGACCAACAGTATCAAATAGTATGGGAAACAGCCTTACTAGAAAAACTAACCAATAAACTGAAACTGACAAGGGGACAAATAGAAGAGGACGCCTTCATGCCGGTATGGTTACCCTTTATCATGTACATACCCCAACAAGACAACAAGAAGAATCCGCCGACAGCATGTGAATCAATATAGCTAATCTGACCCCAAAATCCCCCCTCCTCCCCATAAACAAATCTCACTACAACCAACCAAAGACAACCAACCACACCCCAGGCCAAGCACTTTCACCACCAAGGAAATATAACAAGCAAATAGAAAGAGAACCTGCACAAGTGACACTGACACAAAACCCCACCCATACACTAAGTAGAAGAAGAGAAGCATTGCCACCCAACCCCATGCACCATCCCCCTCTCTCCCCTTCATTTCTTCCCAAGCTAATACAGTGGTACCTCAGGTTACAAACACTTCAGGTTACAGACTCCACTAACCCAGAAGTGGTACCTTGGGTTAAGAACTTTGCCCCAGGATGAGAACAGCAGGAGGCCCCATTAGCTAAAGTGGTACCTCAGGTTAAGAACGGTTTCAGTTTAAGAACGGACCTCTGGAACGAATTAAGTTTGTAACCAGAGGTACCACTGTACTGCATGCCACACTAATGTCTCAAACTGATCTGTAGAAAACACAGCTTGAAAAAAGAGACAACGCACGTATTTTTGTAAACTAAGAAATCTTTAATAAAAATATTAAAGATTCACAAGAGTTCCTGCTGGGCTAGCACAACACTGAGCCTAGGAAAATGCCAAGCTAACATAGGAATGGGAGACCACATGGTCTAGCTGATGTGCAACAATGTCAGTTGTTGTGACAACTGATCCACGTACTTGCCAGGGCTCTACTCCTATAAATAAAGGTGTCGTCACGAACCAAAGTTCCTCATTAAAGAACAGGTTGGCACTTTTATGGGTGTCCCTTCTTATAAAAACTCACCAATTTTTAAATGCTTGCATAGTGCACATGCCCCTCTGAATCTCAGGCAAACTTTTAATTAAACCAACAGACATAAAGTGCACAACTCAAATAGAAAGTTTACAACTCTATGATTCTATGAAAATGCTAACTACAAATGCATTGAAACAGTTCTGCCAGTACACCAGACAAGTATTTATATTCACTGAAGCTTAACCACCTTTTGTCTCTAACAATCATGAACTTAGCTCTCGTTGTTATCTTAACATACCTGAATATAATGTAACAGGATTGTGAACTACACATTACCCTTTTGCTTTAAAGGAGCAGGGAGGGAGCATTACCTACATGCAATGGATTGGAGCCATGGAAATAAAAAAAATGTTATTTCCAATAGGCTTTACATACTGATATAGTACATAATCAACATACAGGATTTTAGCTGCTTGTTTGAATACCTCCATTAAATCTTAATCAACTGTGTTCCACCCAAGAGACTAGCTACTGCAAAGCAGCCAAGTAACAGGATTCAGGCTGCAGATAGAAAACAAAAACTACACACAAAATAAAGGAACAGCTTGCAAAACACACAATTTCTTCTCTACTGATTCACAGCATACACTTTGTTTCATTTGCTCCCTCACCTCCTCATCCCCATGGCTTCTTCAGTAATGACCTTCACAATAGGCTGCCTATATAATTATGAGGTAATCAGGGGATAATCAAAACAGCTTCAAAGCAAAAGCAATAAATGGCTCCCGCGTGCTCAATAAACGCCCAGGATGCAGGCAAAATGGTTATAGAGAACAGTTGTGGGAGATATTTATTCCAGATTGTGACAAGAGATAAAGTCAATTATTACAATTAAATCTATATCCTATTTCTGAACTCTGCCTGCAATGCTGACTTGATGTGAAAACATTTAACAGAGGCTTGGCTCATGCTTTTATGGATGGTTCCCACTCTGCAGATATATAGAAAAATAATTTGTGGTGACAACTGGCTCCCTAAAGGTTCCACCAAGAGACTCATAGAATTGAAACTGAAGCAGCTGTTACTACCTCTGAGCTGACTGATGACCCTGAAAAAGATCTGGCTCCTTCCCTAGAGCAACAGAGTAAAACAAAAACACCCAGCAGTGCTGTTACTTTCTGGGTGCTAGTTTTACTGGCCACGAGCTAGGACCATGGAGGAGACCCAGCTACTAAAGATCTTCGATACTCAATGTTGGCTTGGCTTTGTTCAGCTCCTGCCTGCAAAATTTAATCAGTACCCAAGCATATCCTTAAGCTAAAGAACCAGGGAATCCCTCTCGTGCAATCTTGGAAGGCAA
The DNA here is from genome assembly GCF_965153285.1 of Podarcis tiliguerta. NCBI lineage: Eukaryota > Metazoa > Chordata > Lepidosauria > Squamata > Lacertidae > Podarcis > Podarcis tiliguerta. Next base: position 93,802,725 of record NC_139535.1, on the reverse strand, counting down.
CGGACACTTTATTCAAGCCACTCTGATAGCTCTTGTTATAGCCTTTGGTTCTCTGGTTGGAAAATAGGACAGCAGTAGGAACCTGGATGATAAAACAAAAACTCAGTTCCAGAGATCGGGCTTCCACTTGTCTTCTGGCTTGGACACATTGAGTCCCAAATGGGAGATGTGAATAAAACTTGCTTGCAAGTCTTGTGAGGCTTTACTACTACATTAATATTTTTAAACTTCTGTCGAAGGACTAATAATATTACCCAACTTTCAGGCCAGAAAACAAGGAGGGACAAAAACTTGCAAAAGAGAATAATATCTCAATAGTTTGTGAGAGCCAATAACACCAAGGGCTTTGAGATGAATGCTATTTATCTATACTTTATTGCTTAGAGGTGAAGGAGGGTCATGGGAAGAGACACATTTACAGTCCTGATTTGTGCTACTTGCAAATTGCAGGAGACACCAGTGTAGGTCATTAGCCGATAGAGGCAGATGTTGCTAAGATGCTTAACTCCTCAAAGGCATTTCAGGTAAAAACCACAAATTCTTCTAAAAAGAAAAGAGAAAAGAAGCAGCCATTCCTACAAGGTCAAATCTTGGAACGCTTCAAAAAAAACGTTTATCAGAGAGAAACTCAATGGTATTTGAAAAGAGATTTCAGCAGATTAAGGCCAAATCTCTTTTCCTACTTCTACAAACACATCATTAAAAATCAATGTGGTCATATCAGTCAATATTATTCACCCTTTCCGAAAAGCATAATCACCATTATCAGAATGTAATATGACTGCCTTTAGCAATGTAACGAGTCAGTGATTAACCTGAATTGCTCCACAGGCGCTGTTCAATCCATTTTCTTACAGTGCTACCTACCCTCAAGAACATTTTCTCCTGCTTTGTTGGGGAAGGGAAAAGCACTACAAAGCAGGGCACGGCTTACTAATATTTCATCTGTGTTAGTGTTTAGAGAACAAATGTTAAATACTTATACAAATACACAAGTAAAATGGGCCACTGCCCAAGAAAAAGCACTGTAAACACTCATAAAAAGAGAGCAAGGGAACAGAGCTATTCAAATTCCACCCAAAGGTAAAAGTGAAAGGTAAATTAAATGATGGCAAAACAGGAGCCAGGAAGGAAAGCCACCGTTCTATCTTCTTAATTCACACAGAGGAGGAGAAGTTAAAGGAAGGGTTCCACTTCAGAAGGATTTCATAAGAGCAAGACCGTGACAATACATAATATTTTATTAGATTAGTCTATTACATAACATTTGCATGGATACAAAATCTTGTATACATTAGCAGAAGAGCTCTCCCTCTCCCTCCCTCTCTCTCTCTCTCTCTCTCACACACACACACACACACACAGACATAAAATCACTGTGGAGGGATATGCAATTCTTCAGAGCATTGTATGGTGTGGCACAGGCAGTTTAGCCAGAGGAGGGAAGAGATTGCAAGTCATCTGTGTTATTTGGCCAAAAAAGGTGTGCATTACATTTGAGTAAATACGGTATTTTGTATTACATATTGGAGGTTGTGATGAGGAGAAAGAACAGTGTATGAGAACCATGCAATGTAGTATCCAGACTCATGCCATTTTTTAAAAAAAATATTTTTTAAAGAGGGAAATTCAATTTTGGAGGCTGTTAAGTTACCTGTAGCAGCAACATGATGGGGGGAGAGAAAGGGAATGATTCCCATGGCGGGGAACAGGAGGACTTTTTCCTTTGACACAAGCATTCGAGTGGGTATAATGCATGTCAAAGGCTTAAATATGTTTTGCTCAAAAGAGAAAAGGGCAACTATTTGACCTGCGCTGATAACACTGCTGTAGTTATTATGAGGTATAAATAAATAACCACAACATATGCTCTTAGAATATACTATCTGCTTTTCAATAATTCAGAACTGAATTTATTCAAGCATGGGAATTTGAACTTTGGTAAGATATACATCTTAAATGTAAGATCAACGGATGAAAAATGTACAGTAATATAGCTAGTTTACAACCAACCTATGAAACTTAAGTTCTTTGCAAGCACTAGGGTTACATTGGGGAAGAGCAGGGCTCTTTTGCCTTTAACAGCTGTCTGGCAGGCAGAAATTTAAGAGACTTAGCCTTTCTAGTATAGAAATACAATGATGGGGACAACTTCAACAGTTCCCTATCCCTGCCTTCTACATATCAAAGCAAAGGTCATAATCCTTCCTGATATGGTGAGATGCCTTGCACTGTTATTTAAATTATCAGATAAGGGCCCATCATCACATCTATCTTGATTCAGGTAGGTAGCCGTGTTGGTCTGATGCAGTCAAAATAAATAAATAAATAAATAAATTCCAGTGCTACTGGACAATTTTTTATCTAGACAGTAGACATACCAGATTAATCTGCCCCCCCCCTTCACTCCTTGAATGGAAGTACACACCTGTTTTCAGCCAAGCTGAAGACATATGAGAGCAGCAGGGAACCTTCCCAAAGAGGGTTGGGAGAAGAACACAGCCCTGTATCATACTGTTTATAGGGAAGGCTTCTGAGGATGAGCCTTGGGCGGTGCCACACATGTTCTTGTGGAAGGACACAAACATCTTGCGAAGCTTAGGGGGACATCCTGTTTTCTGGAGCAGTGTGAAGAGTCCTTTTTGGCTGGCGAAGTCAAAGGCCTTCATCAGGTCTATGAAGGCAGCGCTCAACAGGCGCCTCTGCTCTCAGCATTTCTCCTGCAGCTGGTGCAGTGAGAAAATCATGTCCACTGTTGACCTCTGAGCTTTAAAGCCGCACTGTGGTTTGGGACAGACCCTGTCAGTGAGTGATTGTCATCTGTTGAGAACTACACAGGCAAAGAACTACAGAGGCAAACTACTACACAGTACTCAGCAAGGAGATTCCATGGTAGTTGTTACAGTCATGGTGGTTGCCTTGGTTCTTGTAGAAGGTCGCAATGCTGGAGTTTGCTGTGTGAGAGACTACGTTTCCCCTCACGTACAGTTCTTGATAGTGCTCTGCCCTTTGCTGCATCTGCTTGCTGTGGTCTGTGATGATCTCTCCCGACAAGGTTCCAGCAGTGCACTTTTCCTGTGTCAGAAGCTGGCTTCAGGCACCGGCTTGTTGGCAGACCAACTCTATGTTACAACTCTACATTTGCAAATGTGACATGAAGGCTGGTAACATCAACCCCGCTGTGTGGAAATCCCTTGTAAACAACTACAGGGAAAGTCAGGTTGTGCATACATAGTAGTGACCAGAGGAGGAATGACTGCTGGGAGGAGTGCAAAGAGACGAAACTCAATGATACATCTGCATCAGCACAACCGGACGCGTTCATCTGCCCCAGCTGCAACAATACATGTCGCTCCTGTATTGGTCTCTACAGCCACAGCAAGTGTTATTAACTTCCAACAGTTCGACTTCATTCCCAAAGGCAAACTCCTCCATTGTCTCCCAAGACAGATGGATGTCAACAACAACAATAACTTCTAAAATTTCCATCTATACATGTAAATTAGTATACGCAAATTAGTATACCGTTTCGTGGATGGGGCAGAGGGCCCAATTCACACGGGAATCACTAAAACCACAAAATCCTGTTAGGACCTCAGCCTCATGCAATGATAGACTTCTTTTTATTCCAGCACTAAACAATATATAAATCAAAACCTCATTATCCAAAGAACGAAGACGCTAAGGGAAACACCAAAAGGAAAGCACAAAAATCTAGGGCTGCACCAAAGTGGTAAGGGAGTATTTTGTGGAGGAGAGGGGATTTTTCAGGGGAGAGGCTGTGAGTAGGGTGAAAATGTTCACCTATTTAGATTGAGGGTAGGAAACACTCTCTTCACTGTGTCATCACATAGAAAATTTGGCTGGCTACATCACATCACAAGGAAGCCAGTTCAGAGTGAAGTCCCTGATTGTGAATTTGACTTCATTGTGTTGTACCATATCTGACTAGACACATGACAACTTGATGTCACTATACTGATTATATGATATCTGACTAACTGATCATCACTTCGGAAAAAAGACCATTAAAGATGGTACAGAAACTGCAGACTGCTAAAGGAATAAGCTCCAAAAAGGACACCCAAAAACCTATGAAATTTTTTGGGGTGGGACTTAAACTTCCTTCCTGAAACCTACCCCTTTGGCCTGGTTTTTCTGTTGCCAAAAATTTAGTAGAGCCCTAGGGAATCTGTTTGCACTTATTAAGCAGCCAAATAAGGCACTGTGAATGAAAATGTGAAATACAGGGTATTACTCTGAAGGAACACTGGTATTTTAGAAGGCAGACAGAATGATTCCCCCATGACTTCACATCAAAAATGAAAGTATGGAAAGGCCTCTGTGATTCTTGTCATTAACTCCCCACTCATCCCCTGGAGAAAATGGCAGCAATGTTTTACTTTAAAATATAAAGTGTTTATTTCCCCTACTGAAATTCCATCTTCCTTCACTCTATACAGCAAAAGTATAATATACTTCTGAATAATTTATCCCAATCTCCTCCAACTTGCCTCTAGTTTAAGTCTCTTGAGGTACAGCAATGCTTGACTTTATAAGTAAGAAAAGGAAGGCAGAGAACTTCTAGATTTCCTTAAAGACCACTTTATTATGCTGGCTGTAAATTGTTCCGGATTGTAAACCTACACTACTATGTTCTCAAAAATGAAGCATGGTTAAAAAGGCTCACTTTGGTCCTCCCTCTTTCACATCAAATTTTGGCAGATACCGTGTGGCTTTGCTTTAGTTTTCTGAAAATGCTTTTAGTCCGACTCAATGTTTTGGCAAAAAATTACTTATTTCTTACCCCAATGTTTTCTACTAAGTTTCCTTCTGAATACTGGAATAGGTTCATGCTACAGGAATGTGAATGCAAGGCACCTATATTCTGAGAGCATTGTCACTAGTCTGTCTTATTGCATGATAGATTTTGTAAATAATTTGAGCATTTCAGTCTGTACTGAGTACACTGGACAAGTTCTTACCATGTTTGTTGTTTCTGCAGCAATCAATCTGTGCTCTGTCCTATTTGGTTCCCCGCCCCCCGCCCTGAACTGGTCAATTACATACTTGGGACGCGGGTGGCGCTGTAGGTTAAAGCCTCAGCGCCTAGGGCTTGCCGATCATAAGGTCGGCAGTTCGAATCCCCGTGGTGGGGTGCGCTCCCGCTGTTCGGTCCCAGCACCTGCCAACCTAGCAGTTCGAAAGCACTCCTGGGTGCAAGTAGATAAATAGGGACCGCTTACCAGCGGGAAGGTAAACGGCGTTTCCGTGTGCGGCTCTGGCTCGCCAGAGCAGCGATGTCACGCTGGCCACGTGACCCGGAAGTGTCTTCGGACAGCGCTGGCCCTTGGCCTCTTTGAGTGAGATGGGCGCACAACCCTAGAGTCTGTCAAGACTGGCCCGTACGGGCAGGGGTACCTTTACCTTTACCTTTATGATAAGTGCAAATCATGTTGTGGGCATGTGCACACACTTACAACCCTGAAAATCTCTGTTCAGGTTTATGATGGTGGAATTAAAAACTATGTGAAACAGGTTCAGGCAGTGAGTTTGGAATTATCTCTGGGAAACCACCCGCTATTTTTAGGTGTTTTTGCTGTTTAGTCGTGTCCGACTCTTCATGACCCCATGGACCAGAGCCCACCAGGCACTTCTGTCTTCCACTGTCTCCCGCAGTTTGGTCAAACTCATGCTGGTAGCTTCGAGAACACTGTCCAACCATCTCGTCCTCTGTCATCCCCTTCTCCTTGTGCCCTCCATCTTTCCCAACATCAGGGTCTTTTCCAGAGAGTCTTCTCTTCTCATGAGGTGGCCAAAGTATTGGAGCCTCAGCTTCTGGATCTGTCCTTCCAGTGAGCACTCAGGGCTGATTTCCTTCAGAATGGACAGGTTTGATCTTCTTGCAGTCCATGGGACTCTCAAGAATCTCCTCCACTACCAGAATTCAAAAGCATCAATTCTGTGGCAATCAGCCTTCTTTATGGTCCAGCTGTCACTTCCATACATCACTACTGAGAAAACCATACCTTTAACTATATGGACCTTTGTAGGCAAGGTGATGTTCTCTGCTTTTTAAGATGCTGTCTAGGTTTGTCATCACTTAATTAATTGATGTATTTGCTGCCTTTGTGTTGACTTACCGGAAATCACAAGAACATGAGACACCACCCTATACTGAGTCAGACCATTGTTCCATCCAGTTCAGGGTTGCCTACACCAACCGGCAGCTACTCTCTAGGGTTTCAAGGCCAGGGACAGGCACAGCCATACTTGGGAGATACTGAGGACTGAACCTGAGGCCCTCTGCATCCAAAGCAGATGCTCTGCAACTGAGCTATGGCCCCTTCCAAACCATCTAGCTCCTACATCAAGAAAAGAAAAAAAGAATGCTCTGCTACCTATAATAATAATAATAATTATTATTATTATTTTTATTTATACCCCGCCCTCCCCAGCCAAAGCTGGGCTCAGGGCGGCTAACAAACAGTACCTATAGTTTGTTAGCTAAAGAAATAAACATGAAATCAGATGCTTCCATGGCTCATGCATTTCTTCTTGCTGTTGCAGTAGGCCTTGCCCCTTGGTGGCGCAGGTTGGGATGAGAGAGTCCTTTTGGGGGAAGTGGTGGCAGCAGCTTTTAAATCATGCAGCTCTGTTCACTTTGATTGTGCTCAGAGGCCCACAGTCTACTGGGCAGGCGAGGATCACAGGCAGATAATAAGGGAGCAGTGTCCCATAGAACATCATTTTAATCTTAACAGCAACTAAACTATACACACAGGTAGTTTCCCTTTGGCTTTTCCTGTGTCTGCCCACCACGGGAAGTTAAGGTCAGCTAAGATCATGCTGCTGAGGCCATCTTGATCTGACACAGCTTCTTGAGGAGCAGCTTTTCCTCCTAATTCGAGCAGCTGCTGTACAGGGGCAGAGCTTATTTGGAGCTGAATCAGAATTTGTGTTTTCATTGGGAGGAGCTCTCACAGCTATAGGAGCTATTCCAACGCCACTTTTCTTACCACCCTTTCTGAGAAAAGGTGGGAGGGAGATGGGAGCTTTCCCAAGGCGCAGGGAGCAGCCAGCATGTCTCTACAGGGAGGATTTTACTAGCATTTCTATCTCTCAGGCACCCGCTTTTCTTTTTATTATGTATCCTCTACCAGCCATGGAGCAACATGTCTGCTAAAAAACTTGAATGCTCCAATGAAAAGTTTTTGATAATAAGTAAACAACTTTTTTACTCTACAGTCATGCCTCCCTAAGCAGTAGCCTAGGAAGCCTGCTCCAGCATTGTATTGAGAATAGCCACCATTAATACGGTAATGATCACCATCTGCACTTATGCATTTCATTTCCCTGAAACCTCACTGCTTACACACCCACATCTATCCACCCATCCATCAGTCCATCCATCCACACACTTCTGTAACTCAGGACAACACTTCATGCATATGAAGTAAACTGTAGTCTACGAAAGCTAATGCCTAATAACCTTATTATTTAAAAGTGCCAAAAGACTCTGTCACTTTTGCCAAAACAGATTAACGTAGCGACCCCTCTGGAAATTGCTCCAGAGCCCAAGAGACCAGCAGCTCACACAGAGACAGTAAGGAAAGTGATCCTCCAGCTGACGCATCCAATGTAAACACAGTGCTGCTGCCCTGCATGACAGCAGTGTGCAAGCAGCCCACAAACTTGACCTACTGCTTGGACCAGGAAGGGTGGCTAACCACACAGATTTGGGCAAACAGAATGGTTAAGGAGCAGTAGAGGGCAGTCGTGATAATTTTAGGAATTTCCAGCCACGTTAGCCTAGAAAGACAACAATAGGCTTAAAGATTAACAAATTTTACGATGACTTATGTTCATAAAGCGTAACTCTCAGTTGAAGATATAAATATACTAAGTGGAGGTGGGGGTGTTGTAAGCAATGAGAAATGCAATGCAAAAACACAGGTATTGACAATTCAATTACATACAGAGTGCATACAAGGTAAGCACAGTGACTCTTTACAACAGTAGTGATGCAATCATCAATTTGGCAATCCTGAGTTTGTACTAGGGGAAAAAACCATTTCCTCAATTCAGACCCAAACAAACAGCTTTAGGGAACAGGATGTTTTAAGATTATAAATGGTGAAGGAATCACAAAAACTAAGATTCCCAGCAGGATACATGCTATTAAACAGGGACTGAGAAGTAAGGTGAAGTAAAGCCATCAAAGGTAATCTCAAGTGATTTGTACTGAAAGTGGAGAGAGAAATCCCTTCTGCATTGTGAGTGAGCAGAAAGGAGATAATCCCCTTTAGGCACATATTGATATACAAAAACAATAGGGTGAAATGGCTTCCATCAAACTTCTATAAGGGGGCTGCTATTATTATTCATGAGATAAAGAGATGCTCAAGTCAAGTGGAAAAACATTCACAGCATATGTACATCCCTCTAGCACCCTCACAGCTGAACAGCAGACTGTCACAATAGGCTGTCAACTGTGCTATGTTTTCCTTTTCACAAAAGCTACTAAACAGCATCTAACAAAGCTCTGGAACTCAGGCAGGTGGCATTGGAGGAGCAAACAGGAGCTAGAAAGAAGTTGGTGGTCCTGGTGAGGATCATAGAATAATAGAATCGTAAAGTTGGAAGGGACCCCAAGGCTCATCTAGTCCAAGTTCTTGCAGTGCAGGAATCTCAGTCCCCCATCCAATTTAAAATCAAGACACCAGAGCAGTAAAAATGACATTATACAAGCCCCATGTGTATTAATTCTGCAGTATGTTTCAGGCAGCTTCCCAAGAAACAATGCCTTTTGCAATTTCCCATGTTGTGGGAACACAGCGGAGCTGAGTTGTTAAACTACATTCAAAGTTCAAAGAGCCCTACTGCCAGCACAGCCATGTCATTTTATATAGCAAGCACAACTCTCTGCAGGAAGAATCCTACTCTAGCAAAAAAAAATGCTGCAATCTGGATAGTGGGCAAATGTGATATACCTGGAAAAGAGCCTGAGTGAAAACATGTGAAAAATATGCACCTACCAATGCAAAACAAACATGTGCCACCTGTATCGTGAAAAGCCCATTTTGTAATACTACCCTGAAATAAGTCAGATGATGGGTAGGTATGCCCATCATTTAAATTTTTAATGAATGAATCACTCCCTGAATGAAGAGCAAAAAAGACAAAAGCAAAACAAGTATCTGTGATGGAGCATTAGCCACCCATTTCAATGGGAAGGGATGCTGGTCCTCAAGACTGAAAACAAACAAGGCTTTCCAAGGCTTAATTGCAATGTCATATTTCCTCAGCAAGGGACGCGGGTGGCGCTGTGGGTAAAACCTCAGCGCCTAGGACTTGCCGATCGCATGGTCGGCGGTTCGAATCCCCGTGGCGGGGTGCGCTCCCGTCGTTCAGTCCCAGCGCCCGCCAACCTAGCAGTTCGAAAGCACCTCCGGGTGCAAGTAGATAAATAGGGACCGCTTACCAGCGGGAAGGTAAACGGCGTTCCGTGTGCTGCACTGGCTCGCCAGATGCAGCTTGTCACGCTGGCCACGTGACCCGGAAGTGTCTGAGGACAGCGCTGGCTCCCGGCCTATAGAGTGAGATGAGCGCACAACCCTAGAGTCTGGCAAGACTGGCCCGAACGGGCAGGGGTACCTTTACCTTTACCTTTATTTCCTCAGCATTAGCAAAAGGATGATGTTGCATTCGGTTTCACCGCATTTGAAATGCAAAGCTTACATGACCCACACTAATATACACTTCCAGCAATGTAGAGATGTGCATGCTTATAACAGACAAAGCAGTTAAAATAGAGGCACACCATCAGAGGCAGAATTAGTGGTTTGGCATGCACTACCAAGAGATGTGGCAATTTGTGTATACAAGAAAGAGCCGTATGATCTTATAAAACACTGCACCAGAAAGATGTCGAACAGGTGAAAAGAATATAATCTAGAAAAGAGATAGGGTGACATATGGACTCTGCAGGCAGCACTGGGCTGCTGAAAATGATGCCTCATCTGCAACTGAATTGCCAGATAATAGCAGCGTGGGCTAGGGAAAATATATTGACAGGACTGATATGATTCTGAGGTCATGTGTTACTGATCCTGCTCTAGAGCCAAGACAGAAAACAATAGTTCACTCAAGAAGGCATGCTGGGATAACCACCCTCCAATCTACAAATATATTTTATTTTATAAAAGATTGTATATATAAACACACATGAAAGAGCAAGGGGGCAATAGGAAGAATAGAATATCTTTACATCAGATCCCCAAGGAAAGCAGATTAATGTGTTGTAAACATAACTGTCAGACCAAATTACCCATTTATACTGTAGCAGAGAATAACCATTTCTCATGAGAGAACTAGCCGCATACCTGCAGTGCTCCTAAGCATTCAAAATGCAGTGGGCTCAACAAGCATGATTTTGGCTGCTGTTGGTTGTTTTTTGTTTTTGCTGGGTTTGTTACTCAGCAAAAGAAAAATAAGGTTTAATATTTTCCCAGTGTGGGGATAAGGAAGGAGGTAGAAGTAAGAGAACTTAATTTCACCCTCTCCCTGCTGGAAAAGGCACCCCAAACAGTTAAGGCAACATCGAGTGCAGCCATCCCCAACACACCGCAATCCCAGATGCTGTGGAGTCCAACTTCACGGCTAATCATCTGGGATGATGGAATTTGTAGTCCAGAAACATCTGGAGTGTGCCAGGTTGGGGAAAGCAGGTAACACTGCAAAGTTAGCATTTATTAACTGCAGGTAACCAACCGTGTTCCAATTATTGTACATTGAACAATATATTATTTTGGGTATACTATAACCTTAAGCAGGGTTGAAACTAGGCTTTCTATCACGCAGAGCAAAGACCCAGTTTGTCACCCCCACCCCCACATGCGTTTGCGTACACACACACACACCTCAACACATTTGTTCATAAAGGGCATATAAAGCAGTTTGAAAGAGGATGGAGAAGAGATAGTCCCTCCAAATAGTAAAATTGTGTATTTATCTGGCTTTCATTCAAGATTAAGTAGATCTCCTCAGAGGATAATAGATCATTTGAGGAATTATAAGAAGCATTATGACAACAACAACAACAACAACAACAACAACAACAACAACAATAATAGAAACTGTGATAATTGTCAGGCACATACCAACGAGTAAGTCCTATTGAACTCAGTGGGACTTACTTCTGAGTAGTAAAGGCTTGAGTTAAAGGCTCTAAAGAATAAAATATAAGAATAAATACTGTGCAAGTTTCCTTTAAAAATTGCTGGCTGCTGAACCATGGCAATTAAAGAATTTAAAGTGGATCGGCTACATTTTCCTTCCAAATTACAGGAAGGGATAATAATAATAATAATAATAATAATAATAATAATAATAATAATAATTTATTTATACCCTGCCCATCCAGCTGGGTTTCCCCAGCCACTCTGGGTGGCTCCCAACAGATTAAAAACAGAATAAAACATCAAACATTAAAAACTTCCCTAAACAGGGCTCGAATGTCAGCATCATATTTCTTTCATTGCAGTTATTTTATTTTCAATATAAAGAGGACTCAGTTTTTGTAGCTGATTGTATGCCCTCTTTATGTATTCACATGTATTCACCGGGGGGGGGGGGGAGAGTACATATTATAAGCAAGCAATACTCCAAAGTGCTTATCTTGTGAATTTGATTAAATTGTTTAATCATAAGAAAAGCACCTGTTCCCAAAAAGGACAGGAGGTGGTGTTCTGATTTCTTCACCACTTTTAATTGATCTCTGAGACGTTGAGAGAAGCAAAAGAAGAAAGCAACAAAACTTCTCATTTTCAGTGGTGGCCCTCTAGGGGCTTCACCCTGGGCTAAGACCCTTGCTAGCCTCCTGTTAGCCACAGCCCTGCTTTAAGTAAGCTATTGGGATAGGGTGGGGAAGAAATCTAAATAAATTAAACTGCACACCATCATTACAGACTTTGCCAGAAGTTGGATTGACTTGCTTCTGAAGGAAGTACAGTATATCCGTTTTTTTCATAGTCACATTTCTACTCCTGTTTCCCCTCATATTCTTTCTCTCTCAGCAGATGGAAATATTTTCCTGGTCCTGTTCTAATCTTCCTCTTTTTCATTTGCCTTTATCTGCAATACTGAGTCATTGGGCACAAGCTTTTACTTGGATCCTTGATTTGCCACCATCTCCTCTGCAGGGGCACTTGTATTCCAAGTCTAGCCCTCTAAGCCTGGCTGCTGATCAAGAGGAAAAGAAAACAGGCACCACAGATACAGAAGTTGAGTTTCTTTGTATTTTTGGTGTAAGGAAAAGTATACCGGCCACCTAGCGCACCAGCAGCCACCCTGTCAGGCCTGCTGGAGGCTGTGGCTGGCTGGGCCTTGGAGTTCCCTAACCTATTGGTATTGGGGGACTTCAACATCCATGCTGATGCCGCTCCCTCCTCACAGGCTCTGGACCTGGTGTCTTCCATGGCGACACTAGGGCTCTCCCAGTTTGTTTCGGGCCCCACACATCAAGCAGGCCACACGCTGGATTTGATCTTTGGTGTCGGTATAGATGTGATCATGTTTCCCTCAATGAAGGTGCCATGGTCTGATCACTGCGCTCTGAAAGCCAGGATTGACGTTCCACCCCCACCCTGCTTAGGTGGCGAGCCGATTTGGGCTCGCCCGCAGAGGCTGATGGACCCTGATAGATTCCGTCAGGCCTTGCGGGACCTTGCTCCCCCTGGCGACTCATTGACTGAGCTTGTTGAGGGCTGGAATACCCAGCTCCTAGCAGCCATCGATGAGATCGCACCTAAGCGCCCTCTGCGACCCCGCAGAAACCGGGCTCCCTGGTTTACCGAGGAGCTTCGGAAAATGAAGCGGGACCTCAGACGGCTAGAGCGAGTATGGCGGGGTGCCCGTGACGGAGCCTCAAGAACATCTTATAGGGTTTTTATGAAAACCTATGAGATGGCAGTGAAGGCCACTAAGAAGTCCTACTTCTCGGCCTCCATTGCATCCGCTAGCTCTCGCCCGGCGCAATTATTTAGTATAATTAGGTCCTTAACGTCCCTTGAAGGACAGCCAAATTTAAATAACAATTCGACACACAGCTGTGAGGCATTTGCGAGCTTTTTTGCGGAGAAGGTCCTGTTGCTCCGCCATGACCTCCCTGCCAATTTGGACACAATAAGGGAACTGGAGGCCCCTCGACTGTCCTCGGGTCCAGTATTGGACCACTTTGACCAGATATCCCCAGCCGATGTGGACAGACTCCTCCGAGCTGGAAAGCCCACCACCTGTCCTCTTGACCCGTGCCCGTCTTGGCTGATTAGAGCGTGTCCAGACGAGGTGCGGGCCCCCCTGGGTGATATCATCAATTTGTCCCTTGGCACCAGGACATTCCCAGGGGAACTGAAGGAGGCAGTGGTGCGCCCGCTCTTAAAGAAAACATCATTAGATCCTTTAGATCTATCCAATTACCGCCCGGTTTCAAATCTTCCATTCCTGGGTAAGGTGATTGAGAGAGCGGTTGCTGAACAGCTTGGTAGGTTTCTGGATGAGACATCGGCTCTCGATCCATTCCAGTCCGGCTTCCGCGCTGGTCATGGGACCGAGACGGCTCTGGTCGCCCTAACAGATGATCTCCGCAGGCAGCTGGATCGAGGCGGGTCGGGGCTGCTGATTCTTCTAGACCTGTCAGCAGCCTTTGACATGGTCGATTACGAACTCCTGGACCACCGCCTTGCCGACGTGGGGATCCAGGGCATAGTCCTTCAATGGCTGCGCTCGTTTCTCTCTGGTCGGGGACAGAGGGTGGCGCTTGGGGGGGAATTGTCATCGCGCCACTCCCTGGTGTGTGGAGTGCCTCAGGGTGCGATTCTCTCTCCGATGCTTTTTAACATCTTTATGCGCCCCCTCGCCCAGCTTGTCCGGAGTTTTGGGCTGGGCTGCCATCAGTATGCTGATGACACCCAACTCTATCTGTTGATGGATGGCCATCCTGACTCGGCCCCAGACACACTGACCAGATGCCTGGAAGCTGTGGCTGGATGGTTTCGTGGGAGCCGGTTGAAGTTAAATCCTTCGAAGACAGAGGTCCTCTGGCTGGGACGGGGCGATATGGGATTGAGGGGGCAACTCCCATCTCTTGCGGGGGTGCAACTAGTGCCAGCATCGTCCGTTAAGAGTTTGGGTGTAATCTTCGATACCTCCCTCTCTATGGAGGCGCAGATTACAGCTATAACAAAGGCGGCTTTTTTTCATCTCCGCCAAGCTAAGCAGTTGGCTCCTTATCTCTCTCGCCCTGACCTAGCCACTGTGATCCACGCGACGGTCACCTCCAGACTGGATTATTGTAACTCGCTCTACGTGGGGCTGCCCTTGAGACTGACCCAGAAACTCCAACGGGTGCAGAATGCCGCAGCGAGACTCCTTATGGGGTCGTCACTGCGAGATCACATTCATCCAGTACTATATCAGCTGCACTGGCTCCCGGTGGAGTACAGGATCAGGTTTAAGGTGCTGGTTTTAACCTTTAAAGCCCTATACGGCCTAGGACCCTCGTACCTGCGGGACCGCCTCTCCTGGTATGCCCCACAGAGAAACCTACGGTCTGCAAATAAAAACATCCTGAAGGTCCCAGGCCTCAGAGAGGTTAGGCTGGCCTCAACTAGAGCCAGAGCTTTCTCGGCTGTGGCACCAATCTGGTGGAACGCTCTGTCACAAGAGACTAGGGCCCTGCGGGACTTGACATCTTTCCGCAGGGCCTGTAAGACAGAGCTGTTCCACCAGGCCTTTGGTCAGGGCGCAGCCTGACCCCCTCCTCTGGCAATCTGCACAGGGTCCTGCTTGCTGGTTGCCATCAATTTGTTTCTGATTGATTTTATGGTGAAAAGTTTTTAGAATGTCGGATTGTTTTTATTGTTGTTAGCCGCCCTGAGCCCGGCTTTGGCTGGGGAGGGCGGGGTATAAATAAAATTTATTATTATTATTATTATTACTTAGGTATAATATAATGGATAATTCCCTGGATGCCTAGATCAAGGTTTGGGACTAATACTCTTTGGTGAGAGAGCCCCAGCAGAGATTTAAAATCACAAAATAGGCAGCAAAGTTATGCATGGATATAAAGGCAGTTAGACCTTTAAAGCACCCCCTTCTAAGTTGCTTCTAAAGTTCTCCACCTCCCTTAGCATAGAAAAAGATCACACATTTGGTAAATGGATTACTCAAAAACTTTTCAAATGTCAGATTCATGTGCTTTTCCATACAACATTCAGAAAAGACAGACAGTGAAACTTTGGTTCCAAAGCTGTAAATGTTTCTAAATTACTTGTATAAAAACACAAAGATGGCTTGTTTAAGCCATATGGTCTAAGCTTGGAGCATCCAGCTTAGACCTCCTTCCTGGTAGGGCTCACATGGTGGAATGGGGAGAACAAAAAGGCTTGATAACCCTTCTTCTCAAGGTGAAGGGGGCAGCTTACTTACTCTATGGTCTTAACTCCTCCATACATTAATTAGACTTAAGCATGCTGGTTATATAAGGCTGAGTATCCCAAAGTATTCACATGTGCTTCCCGCCCGGTGGCTTACAGAAACAGATCCCATGTCAATATGCATACATATGACTGCTACTTGACAGCAGGTATGAGGAATCTGTGGCCATCCAAAGTTGCTGGGTGCCAACTCCTACCAGCCACAGTAAGCACAGCCAATGGACAGAAACGATGGGAGCTGTTGTCCAACAGGTTCCCAACCCTGCTCCTCAGGGAAAGGGCCAAGTAACTCATAGTAACTATCACCTTCTCCAGAACTTAAAGCTTTTATGCCTTCATTCTCATTATCAAAACAACTCTGCTTTCTGTTAATGTTTACTTTCATTTCTCTCAGTCTGCTGCCTTCTGAAAATGATTAATTAAGGACACTCACCATGGCCTTTCCTGGACCAATTCCTCATTATATCCCCCCCCCCATTAAATCAAGCCTCACATGATATGCCTCCTGCTTTTCATCACAGGGCTTATATTGCACTAATTTTGTCATTCTTCTCAACAACTGCGTCAGAGAGATTCTATCAAAATCCTCTTTGGAAATCAAAGTAAACAGCATGTCCTTGAATAGTGTTATTTATTGCCCAGAAACCTTTTCGCATATGACAGAGCTGTGAAGTTTATTTTACTGCAACCATGTTGCCTGGACCTTCCTAGGTTATATGGTTTGTCCAAGCATTGCGTTTCTATGGCTGTAATTAGAGAGGCTTGGGAATCAGAAAGATAATTGCTCTATCTAATCACCCCCACACTTTCATTTACTGAGTGTTTGCTAATAGAAATTAATTTAAGAGACTCTTGATAATAACTGTGCCATTTACATTCTGATCCATCATATTAAAAAGGAGCAGGATGACAGGAAACAAATGCTGTGGACAACTCTGCATTGCTTTATGCCCACATGAGACTGTTTTAGAAGCATCACAAAGCCAGATGCTCTGGGCCATTTTTGAACTATTTTAAAGCAGTATCATGGGAGGTTTCCAGCTACCCCACTTTTTGCCCTTGGAAGCCTTGCAAGTGGCAGCAGGAGAGGGACTCACAGCAACATCATGGGAGGGGTGTTTCTAGGACTAAGCTGAAACTAAGAAGCTCCCTTGTTCTTTTTGCTACTGGGTGCTGCATGTTAAGCAATCTTGTTACAGTATTGGAAGGTGGTTTTCTTTGATATGTTATTTTATTTGCTATTGCTCTTTTGTGTTATGTTATTGCTTTGCTATGTCATTATGAAATAGTTTTTGCAGTGTTTGTTTGAAATGCATCCCCGTTTCCTTGTTGTAAGCTGCTTTCAGGCATAACTTCTTTTTTTTGTAGAAAAGCAGCATACAAATAAAATGAATGAATGAAAGAATGGATTTATCCATTATTTGTGTACATTTGCTCCCAATATTTTATTTCTGAAATGAAGGATGCCAGGGTTCAAGAGTTCCTAGAGTTCATGTCCTCTGCTCACCTCTTATTCCAGAAAACTACAGAGAGGGGAAAACCCTTTGCACATGTCTAAAAGCATATTCCATTACCAGGACTCAGACATGGCTACTGGCTATGCTTAAGGAAGACCAATGGGATTTGGGAGCCCAGCAGCTCACAGGATTCTCACCACTGGCTTAAGCTTTTGTGAGTCTTTTATCAAAATAAGGGGTGATATTCAATGACCATGTCCCATCAGGCAAGGATTTCTACTTGTGCAATGGGACCGTCTTTCCTTCTCTATGCACCCCACAAACACCTGAATCTGCTCCAGAGGGTTTGCAGAAAACCTTAGAACAAATTTAGGTGAGCGGGGGAGGGGAAATGACAACACTTCATTGGGTAAGTGGAAATCCTTGCACTGACAAATTGTTAACGGATTGTTACATTGGATACAACCCATCATCTATCAACTGGACATGAGCAATTGCTCTAGTTAAGGAATGCCTAACTTTTAGACCTAGCAAAATGTGATGCGACAATAATTCTGTTTAATTGGAAAGTGAGGGAGTAAAGTGACAGTTATGTCTCTGAGGCCTTTCTTAGAACTACATCCAGAACCAAAACACAAGGACAACAGTAGCTGATACAATAGAAAAACAAGATCTCAGTCCCAATAAAATGGAGCATCTGTACCAGGAAAATAAGGCACATATCTAATAATATGATCTAACATATCTAGGAAAGAAGACATTTGGAGATGGGTAGTAGGTTCCCACATCTTCTTTCATACTTGATCCATGTATTAATCACAAAAAGCATTAAAAGGATTCAGGGAACAACATTTTGTGACAACAGCACCTAAAATTTCTGCTAAGCATCTGTGTAAAACCTTTACAGCATGAGGGAAATTTTGGGTAGCAACTTACCACATGGCATGCATGTAAGTCGGAGGTAGACGAGGGCTGCTGACAGGTGTGCAATTGTAAGACCTCATTATCCTTTCTGCCAATAAAAAGTTTCGAAAGAGGCTTGCCACCAGTAGATCCTGCCTGAAGAGCTTTTGGAAAAGATCTGCAAGAAAGACAGAAAGATGGATGGCACCTATAAAGAGCTGGAAAGTAATAAAAAGCATGGGGGAGGGGGAGGAAATGGGACACCTGAATAAATCCATGTCCTCTGGCAAGAATCATTATTGCAATAGTTAGGCCTGCTGTTGTATATTTAGGTTTAAAACACACTAATAGATACTGGATGAGCCTTCAACTGGGACTTTACACTTAGGAGTCAACATTTAATTTTTGTTTGCATAGTTTTAATAGTGGAAATAATATCCACTGAATGTCATTCTGATACCTGCCATGCAATATCCTAAAGCCTCCAGAATGAGAACAGCTGTAAAGGGCAGAACTATAGCATACCACAAGCAAAAAAAAAGGGGGGGGGGCAAAGCACACAAACGCAAAGACACTTGACATAGCAAGGAAATGAAGTTTGGTAAGATCCTACTTTATCCGTTCAAAATGTTCTCCCTTTTTTTGTATCTCAGTTCTCATTGCTTCCTATTTCCCCTCATTAGTGCTTCATTTCATACTCCTGCTCTCTTCTATTATGATCAAGCTATATATATTGCCAGTAATTCTGTAGCTTATATGCCATAGCTTTACCTCTGGGTAGGACGTTCCATGCAATTGTATCTGTGATGGCTGTAAAGATCCAATTCAATTCTCCCAGAGGCGTTCTTCTGTCATTGAGCCTCCCAGGAATTCTGCAAGGAATAACAAAATATTATTGTTAAAACAGAAACATGCTAATCTATTCCAATGCCCACAAAAGTGCTGCAAAAGGAAGCTATCCTTTATCCTTATGTTCTAAATGTAAAATGTACATTTTTTGGACTTAGGCTACAATCCTAACTGTGTTTGCTCAGAAGTAAGTTATATTGTAAGTAAGCAGGCAGATGCAGAGCTTGTCTGACATCTGGGGCGGGAGTCTTGACCATGAGACGCTCTGCCGTGGCACCACTGCCTGATCTGATCTGACACTACACGCTAATACGCAGTAACAGAGGTCCATATTTTACTATCAAAGCCTTGCGGTGCATAAGGACAGCCATGGGTGTTTCGTCCATTAAGTCCTCAGTAGGCTGGGAGGCACAGGGTGTTTTTGGCATGACTGCATAAGTCTGTCAGGTCTCTGGCATGGATCCCTAGCTAGCTTAGCCCTTTGAGGCCTTGGGGCAAGTGCACCAGTCTTCCCCCGCCGCTCCATGGGCTTGTAAGTAAGACCGTTCAATGGGGCTTACTCTCAGGTAAGTGGGGTTAGGAATGCAGCCTTAGTTGATCCCTGAATATTTTCTTTCACATGGTCGTTCATCTCCCTGTTCCCATCTCCCATGGCTTCTTGCCATCTCACAGTTCAAACAGTGAACTAAAAAGGCTTGAATTTTGAACTATGTTAAAGAACATAAAATTACTGGAAGCAAAATCTCCTGGATACTTCAGAATAAATGCTAATAAGCAAGTGGGGAATACTTTTATGATCTGTTTTCCAACCCCAACCCCTAATTATTCAGTAAGGATGAGCTACACACTAAATCATTGAATGGATTGACGAATAAACCAGTGAAAGTTTTTGAAAATGAGCAGCTTAGAAAATGTGGGGAAATTTAACAAATCACAATGCATAACTAAACATCTAAATGAAATGGCATAGTTGACTATAACCATCCCTCCAATAATCCAACTATAAAGTTACTGG
This sequence comes from Podarcis tiliguerta, assembly GCF_965153285.1. Taxonomy (NCBI): domain Eukaryota; kingdom Metazoa; phylum Chordata; class Lepidosauria; order Squamata; family Lacertidae; genus Podarcis; species Podarcis tiliguerta. The sequence continues at coordinate 93,783,004 of NC_139535.1, read as the reverse complement.
ATGAAGAGGCATAGTATCTTCCTGTGAAATAAAATTTCACAAAAAAAGTCCTAAGGAAAAGTTGAACAAATTATTCTTATGAAAATAAAGCAAACCAAAACAAATAGCTTCTTGTGAAGATCAAATTTTTGGTCTAACTTCATGTTATCTAGTGTTCTATGTCCTTACTCAAATATTCCATTAAAGGTCAGTGATGATTTCCCCTGATATTAAAAACAATCCAGTAGGCAAATCTAATGGATGCAGTTGGGACTGCTAATGTTTGCTAAGGAGGCCAACTGTAAATATTTGTAGTAGTAGTACAAGTAGTAAGAATTATTTTAATGAATTTTAGTTTTATTTAAGGTATAGGAATGAATTTTGCTTTACTGCTGTATTCATTTATGATGTAAGCCATCCTAGAATTGCAGATCAGATTAAAGAAAGAAAGAAAGAAAGAGTTTTCTGTGCAATATGGTAGCCAGTTGTGAACATCATTTGATGCATAACCAAAATGACATTGAAGGAAGCTACACTGAAATCAATGGTATGTTGTTCTAATGAATTAGCTCCAGGGAATTAAAAAATTGCCCCCAGTTATTTAATATTTCATTTACTGTATTGCATTTTAATCCCATCCATCCTTCAAGAAGCTCAGAGTGGCATACATAAATTCTTACCCACTCCAAGTTTATCCTCACAATATATTCTGTAAAATAGGTTAGGTTGACAGAGATTGGCTCACAGTCACATACCGAGCTTCATGGTTGAGTGTGGATTAGAATAGTAAGTGACACAGTTTGCTATCCAAGGTACTCTCACCTGTATTTTAGAGGTCATATCAAATTTTTAGATAGATACAAATTGCTATGCCTTGCAATTACAGATGCAGAACTGCATGTTAAAAAATAGTGTCAGGTGGGATCAGATAGGAATATTGTAGCACATTCCTAAACCACCCATCTCTGTTATTCAGATTATATAACAGCATTTTTCTGGGTAGGTAACTGACCAATCAACTAACATTTAATTTCTCATACTGCACCTGTAATTTCTCAAAAGGTGGCATAGGTACAACTAAGGGATTTCAATATTGTAGATATCAGCGCTCTTAGAAAGCATTAACGTAGCTGGAACATTAAGTCCTTCACTAATGTGTAAAGTTTTAAAATACATATAACCTTCAGGGACATCTTATGGAGGAGACTGTATTCATTAAAAAATATTAGATTCATTAAGACAAGCAGTTCTCTCCCCTCCCCAAGTTTCAGATGCAAAGCAAATTCTACAGAAGATTCCCATTTTCCTTTCAAAGATTAATATAAAATGCTCCTTTTTCTCGAAGAAAGCCTCAAACACTTCAGGGCTTCTGGAACACTAACACTGTAGATCTGGTGTCCAAACACAAGCCAAAACAAGTGATTAGCAAACATGATGAGCACTTAAATTAGGCTTAGCTTTCAGGAGCAGTATGTTTTAGGATGATGGTGAAGATACACCCATATGAGATTTAGTTTCAGCTGGTGTTGGCTGGTTCTTGGATAAGGTTGTATCCACAAAATAATCTTGTTAACACAAGGACTTCTGCTTGCACAGTGGAACTTCCCGTTGTTCTCTTTTGCCTGCGTACTGACGTCTGTTCTGGGGGTTCTACCCACCCTCCGGAGCATATTTGGGTGGGTGTGGGGAGAGAAAAGTGTACGGACATTCCATTGCGCAACTGGAATGGTTTCATTGGATATAACCAATAGTGTTCTATTCAATTATGTCCATCCAAACACTGAAGGCTCTTCAATTCAGTGGCGGTATCCATGGACAGAAGGTGGGTAGAGCAGTCATTTTTGTTGATTCCCCTTTCCCTCTACAGACTGCTGTGCTCCCAGGGCCACATCTGTTCCAGAAATTTGGGGAACTCCAGGGAACAAGATGGAAGTGACATACGGCACAGCAGGAGAGAGGAGGATTTTGTGGGGTTTTTTGTGAAAATCACCATCCTTCCTTGAGGCTTCTGCTGAAACCAAGAGTCTTCCATGAGTAGAGAAACAATTGAATACAATACATATGAATTATTGTTACAGTGGTACCTCAGTTTTCGAACGAAATCCATTCCGGAAGGCCTTTCGGCTTCCAAAACGTTCAAAAACTGAGGCATGGCTTCCCGTTGGTTGCAAGAGCTTCTTGCACTCAGCGGAAGCCGTGTTGCACGTTCAGGTTCCGAAAAACATTAGAAAATGTTTACTTCCGGGTTTTTGGCATTCACGAACTGAAACATGTGACCACGGAGGCTTTTGGGAACTGAGGTTCCACTGTACTACTATATTTCTGCTGTTTTAAGGCTGAATTGGACTAAATAGTTGTGCCAGTGGAAACTAGCACAATGGGGCTTTCTACCCCCTCTCCTCTCCACCCCACACCCTCTCAGATCAGCTCTGGGAAGTTGGAAGAAACCCCAGAACAAGCTGGGGGAGGAGAGGGGAGATTGTTGGGTCTGGCAAGCAGAAGTGCTTGCAAAGATGGAACAATTGTAACCGTGCGATGTTGAATTCCTCCCTTGGTTGTGTTTTACCACGTTGTATTTAATTTTATTGCAGGAGCAAGTGCACGTGCTTGATCTGAAAGGTGGAGTATTTAAAGTTTTAAATAACCAGCTCTATACTACTTGACTAAAAAGATGGTTGTGAAAGTGGAGGTGGGAGTCAACTGACTGATACTTTTCTTTGTGGAATTATTTTCAGGTTTAGGAACCGCCCTACCATTAGGCTGAGTGAGACTATTGCCTTAAGCAGCTGATTCTGGATGTTAGGAAAGGGGAACAAATTGATGGACTATTTTATTTATAAGGTGTAGGGCTCAGTCTGTGGAACTCTTGACATGAGAACGCGTGGCGGCGGCTTTGCATCCCTTCCTCTACTTTGTGTGCAGTGGCCATGGGAGACGTTGAGAAGGGCAAGAAGATCTTTGTTCTGAAGTGTTCGCAGTGCCACACAGTTGAGAAGGGAGGCAAGCACAAGACTGGCCGTAACCTGCATGGTCTTTTTGGCTGAAAGACTGGTCAGGCCAAAGGTTTCTCTTACACAGAAGCCAACAAAAGCAAAGGTATAACCTGGGGAGAAGATACACTGATGGTTTACTTGGAAAACCCCAAGAAGTATATTCCAGGAACCAAGATGATATTTGCTGGCATTAAGAAGAAGGGGGAGAGGGCAGATTTAATAGCATTCCTTAAGGAGGCCACTTCTAACTAATGGCTTCTGCTGCCTTATTTATTTCACCATACAAATGGAAATGACTCTCTGATGAGATTGGTTTTTAAACTTTCTATTTTTACATGCATCATATTGTAGCAGCTTCAAAAAGCCTCCTCGTCAGCCAGATAACTTTTGATCATGGATGGTCCTTAACATATGTACTTATTCTTATATTATAATTTATAGAATTGTGCAATCAGGCTTGAATAAGTACAGTCAGGGCGACTGTAGCGTTTCCTGACCATGTAATTAAAAAACAAACAACCCCTGTAAAAAAAAGAGAGAGAGAAGCAAGGTGCAATGCAGTCTAGAGACTCCTCTCCTCTTCCCAGTAAACTTCCAGAGTGACTCCCCTTACCTCTGCAAAATTACCATGGGTCTCCATTTCATGTTCTTAAAGAAAGAGAGAACAAAGTGACACTAATCAATTCCTAACTTGGCAGCTTCCCAAGTAACAATCTCTAGCCCACACTGTTCACATCCCTTGAGGCTTGGCGGAAATGGCACTAGCACAGATTCACAAGCTTGAGCAGTTGGGGTAAGAAATCAATTCAAATCCCTGCAAACAGTGAAATGTTTACCCAGTGACCCTTTCGTCAGTGAAGCAGAACTGACAGTAGCTCAAAGTAAGTTTAGTAGTTGATAAAGCATCCAATGATTCTGCAATTAGTTTGCTGGAGATTAGAAAGGCTATATCATGAGATAGTGTTCATTAAATGCTTAATAGACTGTGCATTCTCTGCAAATCACTACTGTATATCAAAAAGTGCACATGCAACAGAATGAACAACCTCCTTTACTGGTAGAACAGGTTCCATCCACTCAAGGGGACAAAATAAAAACCTGTGCTTTAAAAACCTCTACACATTTTTTGGACAAACAGGCCACTGTCAGTCATTAAAATTGTTCACCCCTCCCTTCACTGTTTTGCCATTTTGGGCAGGAGCAAGGTTAAGCTTTGCTGAACAGAGGCACTGATTTTATAATGACCTATCCCAGTAAGCTGTAGGAAGAAATGGAACTTTTATTAAACTGCATTAACAGAAAGATTTTAAATATATATTAATGTATAGACATAGAGCTAAAACAAGCTCCTGTCCAAGCTCTAAGCCCATGCTGGGGGGAGCAGCCACTGAATGAAACTTCCATCCTTCCTTCACTTTTTTTTTTTTTTGAGGTTGTAGCAGAAGAGAGCAGCTATCCTATAACCTTGACCAAATAATCCTTCCAACAAGCCTGCAGTTTCAGGAGGGACACACATGGAACGAGCCGTGAGAGGGGAAAGGGATACCAGCCTAGCCTAGCTGAATCAATTCTGATGATCAGTGTTCTGAGATGTCGCATCCAGATCACCCTAACATCCTAAACACATGATGATGATGATGATGATGATGATGATGCATGAAGGGAGCTGCTCAAGCCATTTTCAGCAACCCATAAATTGAAACGAGACAGCCTAGAGTTTGCATGGATTAACTGCAGACTACTTTTGCTGTGCAACTCCACTAGAACTGAAACTGTTGCTTGCAAAAGTCTTGTTCCACAACAACAAGCTTCTGACTACCAAATGGAATGACATCAGGGCTATTGTTGCAATAATATACACCAGATTTTGCTGTGGGATTGTTCTTTAAATGGATGCACCCAGATGGTTCAAGTGCAGGGAGTCCACCTCTGTTACAGAGAACGGTTGATGTGTTATGTTTACACTGCCTTAATGATCCTGTCCACTCTCTCCTGCGTTCCCCCAAATACTTCATGTCACTAACCTGCTTCTCATGGAATTGGGGAGTGGGAAAGCAAAAAGCAAACTCATTCAGAACTTGCTCCATGCTTTTATATCAAATGCCTGTGATCTGGCTCAGAGCTAACAGGGCATGACATCCTTCTGGATACTGTTTTCTCTGTTGAGAAAATCTCAGAGATTAGCAGTGCTAAAAGCATGTGGAACATGCATTCAGTTTGGTTAATGTGTGAATGCAGAGATAACAATGTAAATTTACCTCATTACAATAATATGCACTACAATGGCTCTTTTTGGAATGCAATAAAAAGGCAGATGGGAGGCTATCCTGGCGCTTTGCAGCTTAAAGTGGCACAGTCAAGCACTTCGCTGTCAGAAATAAATCTCTTTATAGGTTGGTCTTGTACTATTATAGCACTGTAATCAGTGGAACCATCCTCCGAATGGACCAATTAAACATCACGCAAAGATGTTCTTAGAGTTTAATTTCAGCAAAATCTCATTTGTTTGCAAAACTCTTAAAAGCCAAAGAACAATGTTCCTTTCTCCAACAATTATAACACACACTCTTTCAGTTTGGCAAGCAATATGGTTCCTCCAGTTCAGGGCCAAAAATTTTTTGGGGGCGAGAGAACACAAGATTATGAAAGCAAACATTTCAAATGAGTAAAAGGTAAAGATAAAGGACCCCTGACAGTTAAGTCCAATCGTGAACGACTCTGGGGTTGCGGCACTCATCTTGCTTTACTGGCCGAGGGAGCCGACGTTTGTCCGCGGAGAGTTTTTCCAGGTCATGTGGCCAGCATGACTAAGCCGCTTCTGGCGAAACCAGAGGACTGCACGAAAATGCTGTTTACCTTCCCGCCAGAGCAGTACCTATTTATCTACTTGCACTTTTAATGTGCTTTTGAACTTCTAGGTTGGGCAGGAGCTGGGACCAAGCAACAGGAGCTCACCCCGTTGCGGGGATTTGAACCGCTGACCTTCCGAATGGCAAGCCCTAGATTCAGTGCTTTAGACCACAGCGCCACCCGCGGAAAAACCCACTTTAAAATAATTTTAAAATGCAACACCCAAGAAAAGTCAACCATCCACTGAAATTTCAGTAAAATCGGTTAAACTGATTTCAATGACTATACAGTATCACAGAATACACTTTAAACAACCTCAAAGGGAATGCAGCATTGTCTTACTTAATATCATTCAGAAGTCATTCACATCCACAGTCAGCAAATCAAGAAGGCTAGCTACATATAGACTGTGGTTCATATGAAGGGGTGGGATTTTGGATCTTGGGCTCCATGATCACTGCAGATGGTGACAGCAGTCACAAAATTAAAAGATGCCTGCTTCTTGGGAGAAAAGCGACGACAAACCTAGACAGCATCTTAAAAAGCAGAGACATCATCTTGCCGACAAAGGTCTGTATAGTTAAAGCTCCATTTTCACTATCTTGCTTTCCCTAGTTTTTTGTTTTTATGACAACAAATTATAATCTCTATGGGTAGGGTTCTTTTGTTTCACTTCCCCCATCTTTAGATACATTTGTTTGTTTCCTCCTCTGCCCTTTCTTCCATCTTTTTAATTTTGTTTAACTTAATAGACATTCAACAGCTAAACCTTAAAAAAATAAGATTTTCCACAATCTTTCACACATACACAGTCAAACACATTTCTACCTACATATCGCCATACACCAATATATTAAAAAAGGGTTGTGAAAAAGCTGCTTCACATGTTCCATATGGCTTAAGAGTCTTAATGATCTTATTTTTCCAGATCTCCTAGCTCCCAGACAGTCCATATCTTCAATTTGTCCTTTACTTTCTCAATAGTCTGTATATTTCTCCCATCTCATTTTCTTCCATATCTTAAAACTTCCCTGTTGCCCTTTTAAAGTGAAATGCTCATTTGCCAATAAAGATGCTAAATGCAGATTTGGGGGAGGGGAGAATCATTGTTTATATTGATCCCAGATTCCTAAGCAAACATTTACTACACAGGACTCTTCTATGTAAACTGTTTTCCTAATCTTCTTATCCATTTGTCTTCTGCAGTTTTCTTCTATGTTATACCACCACCTTATACATGCTAGACCAGCAGCATCTAGCTCCCTCTCTCCTACATCTTAGGGTGTCTAGCTTGTATTGCCTAAACACTAATATATGAAAAAAATCACAATGAAAATGTAAACATAACCATTGCACTATCTTAATTAATCTGTAGCAAAGGCTTCATTCTACGAAAGCAATACAATATAGATGTTTTTGAGCAACAGCATGAGATTCTTCAACATTTTTTAAGGGAACTGGGCATGCTTAAACTGGGCATGCTAAAAACGGTAACAAAGACATTAGCATATTCTCTGCTTTTGATTTTGTGTTTCCCAGTTCCATGCTGTGATGGGATGAAGAGCTGCTTGTGCGTAAACTGCAAGTCCCTCAGAGTTTGATCAAGTTCTCAAACCTCTGCCTGTGACGGAGCCCTTCCAGCATGGCTGCGTCAATCGCTAGCAGAATCCGAAAGTGGCTGCTTTCGGAATCGTTTCCAACATAAAAGCTCCTTAACGGAAACACGTCTTCTGGACTCTCGGCGTGACAGTTTCCGGCGAGGAATGGGTGTCCCTATAGGAGGTCCTGAGACCTCCCCGCTGTTTTCGCTGGAAGCGTCTCTGAGCCATTCCTCCGACTCCCCTTCCCTTGAAGTTCCTGCTCTCCCCCTACTGGTTCCCTCCTCCGCTGCTGCGTCTCTCTCCACCTCAGAGAGCCCTTGCACCTCCTGTCCTTCCGATGGCAGTTCCCTGACACATGCTTTCGGATATACGAGCCATTCCTGAACATATAAAGGTGTGTGATATATATAGATATAGATATATAGATATGGATATAGATATATAATCAAGTTTTTGTGTTGTTGTTTTGCAAAATAATATGGCTGCTTCTAAAACACAGCATGATACAGTTACATGTCTAAGGCTGACAGCAAATTACAAATGGAATCTATGCCATATTCTGACATACTTCAGCCTTCAGAAGAGAAACGTAAAAGTAATCTAATTTGATTTCTCACCACGAGAATGTCTATGAGAAGTTCTTATTTCTGCTCCTGCTAAAAAAATGAATTAGCCTTAAGTCACAGTTCTGTACGAGCTTGTATTTTTTGAAAAATGTGATTTACAGTAATTACCTCTGCAAAGCAACATCAGACTGCCCCCCTTATGCTTTTGAAGTTCAGCCATTCAGAAAAGCCAAAGAGAACATCCTAGTCAAGTATATGACGAGTGGGAAAGGAAAGGGAATTGATTTTGTTTCCCTAGATATTACCTTGTCATTCACAGGAAAGTTTCTGACACAGAAGACCAAGTAAAAGGCATTGGCCATGGAACAAGGAGAAAGGGGCCAGATTGACTCAAGCCATAAGGTACACTTTAATTATGCTACTTCACTTCCGTTTTTTAGCAAGTATTCCTGGCAGTCCTCTCTACAGAGCTCAAGTTCGTTGGAGACCATTCAGAGGTAACAACTATGGAAATGTCAGGGTCACTGAACAGCTTGTGCCAGGTGTCACAGACAAAAGATCCTCTTTGAAAACCTAGCAACTTTGGATGACTCACACTAATAATTGTAGAAGCATCTGACATCAACCAAAAATGCCTTTCTTTCCTTTATCTGGACACCACAATTGTCCTGGCTTCATTTGCTGTTGCATGTATAAAACTATAACAGTTGCACAATGCTAGAGGTGCTTAACCCAAACCAGCAAATTATTCTGATTAATATTATCAGATGCATCCATACCCAGCAATGTGCATGATTTAATAACCTTCTGCTACAACTTTTATTCATTTCTCTTAGGCCAATTCCACAGTCCCTAATGCCATTCACAATACAGTTTATGGTCAGAAACTTGGACTAGAAATCTGATGTCATGGGACTGAAGGATTCTGGGACTGAGGCTAGTAAGCTAACAGGGACCATGTGCACTCAGGCCACAAAGTCCTTTGGGGGCACAAAAGGAAATACAGATGGTAAAGAAATAAGTACAGGTGTGTAACATCAGCCGCTGCAACTGGCAGAAAATGTGAAACCCGTGGAGTGACTAGGCCTGGTATAAATTCCTTCAGAGCATTGTCTTTTGCCTGAGGCACCTCAGGTTTCAGCCCCAGCAATTAACTTTAGGGCCTAAGGGGCAGAGAACATTAGGATGGCATTCTGGTATGACTAACCACAGTACCACCTCTGATATCTACCTACACTGAGAGAGAGGGGGGGGGAGGGAAGGGAAGGGTGGCAAGGTCAGTGGTAGAGCATGTTCAAAAAGCCCTATGGGCAGGGCTAGGAAAAAACAAGTCCCTAGTGATTTTGGTGGTGGCAGCAGAAAGAAAAAACGGTATTGAGAATTGCCCCCTTCTTAATTATTGATTCAATCATCTGCTGGGTGAGGAGGGGATGATAATCCCCTTTAGTTGATCGGCATGGATTAGATGGGGGGGTGGCGGCTACATGTTTGTCCAGTGTGGGCAAGAGTGTGCATACCCACCAATGGCATGTGGCCTCCAAAGGGGTGGCCAAAGACGAATGTGACCCTCTGGTGAAAATGCAATCACCATCCCTGGTGTAGACAATATGGAGCTAGATGCCTCAGTGGTATAAGGCCGTGTCCTTAAGATTCTGCAGGCACTTTGCCAGATACACACAGGCCATAGTGGACTAGCAAGATCAGCACTAAGCCCACACTACTACTAACTCCCCAACACATAGCTTTTAGCTCACTTCCTGTTTAGTACTACAGCAACAATAGTCTAGAGGCAGCCTTAATTCTCTGCAAATTGTGCTGAAGAATAAGATATTCGCAGCTTCTGTCTCCAGACTTAAATCAGCACCAATTTATCTACTAACACACAGGAGGATTCCAAGAAATATTGAACTATAGAGTTCAAAAAGAAGGTACTTCAGAATTCTGTAGTAATACTGTGCTACATAACAGCTAAATGAAAACCTAAATCAAACCTAAAATCGGGGAGTGGGGGACTAGATTTGTGACAATCTTGGACCTGGCCAGCAGGAATTATATTCAGACCAGCTGAGGAAAGGGCCGCTTTGCCTATGGGCACTTGTACCAGCTATATTCATGACAATGATCGTTCAGTTCACACATTCCATTTGTACATGGGAATGAGGAATGGCCATATGTTAAACAGTATATCGTATGATCCAACTCTTAATGGATAAATGTGGATCTATTAAAGCTATTGAGTGCATATATATCATAGAGCGGATCAGAAATTAATCAACTATACTTTGAAAGCTAACAAACATGCCGCATTCCATGGCTCAGTCTATGCTTTAGGTCTCTGCAACTGTGTTCTCAGTTGGCTTTCTTGATTTTACAGCAACAAAAAGAGTTGCTCTTCCCTCCCCTTCTTTGCTGGGTATCCTCAACCCCCACTACTCTCGCCCTCTATTTCTGTGGGTGGTCTCTTAACAAACTGATAGGCTTTCAGTACCACTTATAATACGTAGACACCCCACTATATCTTTCTATTGTTTTCTCTCTGTCCAACAGGTATTTCTGTGTGAATGTCCCCCTGATGTCTCAAATTCAGTATGACTGGATTCCCTATATTCCCTTCCAACTGTTCCGCTCCTCAATAACTGCTACACTTTGACATCACCATCAGCTTTCTGATTTCTCCTTTGCTTTTGCTCACCATATTCACTTTGTGCCATAGCCCATTCAGCTAACACACTCAACTCCCACTTTGCCATCTGCAAGCATGGTAGCCTTTCCTTATCACACCAGAGTTGTCTCACCTCCATCTGTAACACTGCTTACAGTATTTACTTCTCTAGTCGTTCAGATCATATGATACCCCTACTCATATCGCTTCACCAGCTTCCCTTTTTTCTGAATTCAGCACAAGCTTTGTCTTTATCTTAAAAACTCTGCATTTTTCAGTGCTTCCACGACACAATCCCATATGTGATCTTCACTCCTAAAATTCCACCAGCTACAGACACCAGAATGTTTCCTACACTCAAATGATTTCGTTCATTCTCTCTGTCTTCTCCTTGTGCTGTGAACTCCCTCCAGTAAAACATATGTGGTTCCATCTTGCTATTTTCGTTAGAATCGCTCCTCAAAGCCATGCTTTGTACAGAGCCTTTAGTATGACCCCTTAATCGCTTTCCTTTCCAGAAACAAAGCCTACCTTCCTGTAGCTTCATGTGCTGACATTCGTTGCTCATTTTCCCTTTCTCGTCTACCCTACAACATCTTTTCTTATCTTTCCACAGTCAACATACAGATCTCTTGGGGACAGTGGCCTTCTTTTGTTTATTCTGTACCTCTGTAAAGCCCTATATAAACTAACAGTGCTGAATTAATATAACAAGAACCACCCCCACCCCCAAAGTAAATGTCAAATTAATGTCCTTTCCCCCTCTAAAGTGGGTGCTACAAAAATAAACAACCCTTAACAGATTTTGGCTGCATTTCAAAACCTGCCCCCAACCTATCTATGCTCCACAGTGGCCCAAGTATTTATTGTATAGGAGCCCCAAACTTGAAAGCTTGTTTTCAACCATGTCATTTATTTATATGAGGAAATGGAACAGTGTTGCCATGAAAACCATCTTGTTGAATGCGATCCTTATTTTGCATATACAATAGGCTCTTCTCAGAGCCTGGCTCCCTCTGTAACAATGGCAATAAAACTAAGTGCACCATTTCAATAAAAAAATTGATTTATTGCCAGACATAAACCTTAGAGAACATCATCCACAAAGCTGCCTCCCCACTGAACCCGAAGCATTAACAAGGCATGTTTTACACTGGACATCACTGCCCCCCTAGCAGTCAAAATGTAAACCCCTAAAATAGGTTTAGGAAAACTTCTACTGCGTTTTATTTAAAAGAAATTTACCAGCTTATTTAAATTGCCCTTTATTAGTCATGAGACTTGAGGGAGGTGCCCTCCCAAGGATAATAGTATTTCAGTTCACTTGGTTTTGAATTTATCTTAAGTATGAATGACTAATTAAGGTAATAAGCTCCCTGGGGCTGCAATGTTGTTGTCTATATACAGCGCTTAACCCTTTGGCGTAATTAAAATATACTCCCATAGCTAGATACCCTGAGGAATGTTACATTTATCTGCAAAATGGGGAGGGGAGTCTGCATAAGGCACATAATTATCTAGTAGGAAACGTATTACTAATAAAGAAGCATCTAGATTACAGGGGTCTATAGAAGTGCACACTCAATGGGTGACAAGAAAGATGACGAAGATGCACCAATAGGAGTGACATATATCCAGAGTCTATTCTCGTGATCTATACCTTCCTCCAGTTCAGGGTTACCCTCAGAACCTTTTGGAATCTGTAAGGAAGCAATTGCTCCCTACTCCAAAGGAGGTGCCATTTGTGATGGCAGGGGCTATGCCCATTGCAGCTGCATGAAGCCTATTTTCAACGGAATCTTGCAGGAACTTGACATAAATGTCCTGGTAGGAACTTGTAAGAACTTAACAGCAGTGTCATTTAGAAGACAAGAAAAACCCTCCTCTTTAGGAAATCTTTCAGCTTTGTGTTTCTCATTTCTTTTGTGGGCTTTAATCAGTGGCGTGTGGTGAAATTTTTTTGTAGGGGAACAGTTAGGGGAAATTGCAAGGGCAATTGGGGAGAGGAACATTGCACATGTGAGCATCATTCCTCCCTCCCTAAGCAGGGCAGAAGCTTCCCGGACTTTGGGAAGGAGGCACCAGGGGAACATTTAGGGGGCTAGCCTAGTCCCCCTGGTCCAATGACTGCACAGCACTGGCTTTAATCTGTTTTAACTATTATGTGGGTTTGTGTTAATTGCATTTACTTTTGTGATTTGCCTTGAGTTGGGTCTTACCTAAATGAAATTAACAACAACAACAACCATCACCCCCCACCTCCACCCACTGACATTGATCAAGTGGTTCTTCTGTGCAATCATCTTTGGGGAAAATATATTGCCCTAGGCACTAGTAGTTAGCACTGCTGATTCTGCAGTGGTATGCGGCAGCTGAGCACAATGCACGGACTTTTCAGCTAGCACTACAGAGAGGACTATTGTCCTTGCAAAGCTCATACAAAATGTTCTCTGCAGTGGCTAGTGCAGGTGTACTTAGAACTATAGTGGAACACGAGTAAAACATTCCTAATTTTGATTTGCATATTCTGTTTACTGATGGATGGACGCCTACCCAATACTTTTACTGTTTACAGCTAATCAACCCAAAGCAAAAGCTAACCCAAGGAAAGTTCTGGTATTTTAAATTCAGTTTTGTGCCTGGCCTTCCCCTCCAGAAGATGCTTCTAATAATGACAAATTGCAAGGGAAATCTGCTGTGCCAAAAAACGGCTATGAAGGAACCCAGCAAACTCTGCTTGAGCAACTGACCCACATATGCATTTTAATCCAATTCAGCAGAGGTGAAATGCTGAGGTCTCAGACAACGACATCCCTACCTTCCAGATTTGCTATGATAAAAAGCAATGCTGCTTAATTAAGCACCTCTGATGGTATGCAGGAGAAATCGGTTATTTCGTAGCACTGCAGTATGATTTTCACATTTTCTCCCAATTACCCACATTGTTCCTCCTGTGCAATCTCTGGGGATTTTGTTTTCCCCATTTCATCTCTAAATTAGCTCCTGTTGAATCATTACTCATCTTATCAGTGACTGGCAGACATTAATGAATTACTGATTTCCAGCTTGCCCCCCTCCATGATAGCTATAATAGAAACAAAGGGTAATTTTAGCATCAGACTTCTTATTTTGAATAATTTTAGGAAGGTGAATTTTGTGCTGGTAAAAAGTTACTGATTGACAGCATTAGATAAGTCCCCAATGAATGACTATAGCACAACTAGCAGCAAAGCTAGTGCTCCTTAAGTTACTCCAGAATATATAACCTTGGGACCTACAGCAATTACTTCTAGAAACTGGAAGTGGAATGCACATATTATTTTCCCCTTTGACATTGCTAGTCTTAACACACAGCTAGCAGTGGGCCATATGACCAAAATATGGAGGCAGATTTTCACACTACTCATGTTTATAATATTGGGTGGAATTCAACATCACACTATGCTGAACTTTAAGTCAGTGCAAGCATACCAGCTTGACAGATGGAATAATCCTCCCTAATGCTGTTCTGGGGGTTATTCCTACTACTCCAGAGCTAATTTCAGGGGGTACAGAGGGTTACAGGTAGGGAGAGGAGAAAGGGACATGCCACATTGTTCCAGTGGAAGCATGGCTTCTGCAGATGGGGTTTGTTAGTTGCAGCCTGCCCATTGTAGTTATAATATCATGTTGCCCATGTTTTGAATTGCTGCGAGCACCAAATTCATTTTGCAAAGAAAAGGGGAAAACTAGCGGACAGCAATAACATGTTTGAAGCTTTACTGGTAATACTCAAAATGTCCAACATCTCAAAACAAGGATATTTTGGTCACTCCACCAAAGGACTTAAAATAAATCCACATGGCAGCTCCAGCAGCAGCGGAGGCAGCATTAACAACATGCTCATTCTGCCAGGCTGCTGGGTTAGCTTGGATAATGAGAAATTTCATCTCTTCAAAGAAGGTGCAAGGTAATTTGTTCAAAAAGTCTGCAGCTTAATTGGAAAACAAACTCCTTCTCAAGATTTTAAGACAGCTAAATTATAAATTACAATAGACATGTGTTGCCTTAACTGCCAATCTAAATCTTGTCTTCAGACTACTGAAGAAGAAAAACACGTGTCCTTTATAATTAATACATATAACAGATTAAGGTGAAAGAGGTTCTTTACATATTAAATTTTGAGGAAGCTGACTTCAAACAACTTTTAATGAATATAGCTCCTTTTTACATTACAGTGGTACCTTGGTTCTTGAAGTTAATCCGTTCCGGGAGTCCGTTCAACTCCCTGAACGGTTCAAAACCAAGGGGCAGCTTCCGATTGGCTACAGGAGTTTTCTACAGTCAAGTGGGAGCCGTGTCAGATGTTCAGATTCCAGAAAACGGTCGCGAACCAGAACACTTACTTCCGGTTTTGTGGCATTCGGGAGCTGATGTTTTCAGAAGCCAAGCCATTGGAGAACCAAGGTACCACTGTAGTATACTTTGTCCTGATCTGGCTGCTTCTAATTGCCAAGCTACTGCCCTGATTACTACAAACTATGGATATGTAGATAAGGTAAGCTTGGCTGTCTGGTACTAATGTTGCAAAACAGAAGGAACAAACTTTTCCTACAACTGGAACCAAAGGAAAGAAAGGTGCCCCAAGAACTAAAAATTTAGCCATGATTCTATGCAACAGAGAGAGCATTACAAGTCTAGGCTCGTTCAAGGTATCATGCTGATAGCTGATATTCCTGTGGCTCACGTTTCTGTCCAGCCAGACTGGTTGATTCTCCAAATTTGCAGCGCTGGCATTAATTCCCATTTCACCTATCTCTTTACAGGATTTCAGAGGATATGTGAAGGCAATACAAATTTCCACAATTACTTAATTTTTGATTTTTTAGTTCACTCAATCCCAGTCCCTCTGACTAAGTCAGTTGCCTACTTATCCAGAAACAGTGTATAATTCCCCCCCCCCCCCAATATTTGAAGAGACACAGTTGGGAACAACTGCTTTAAAGTTCAATGAAATGTCCAAAGGATATGCTGAATGACGAGACAGATTTCTAATCTATCCTACAGCAAAGAGAAAATGCCCCATGGGCTGTAGTGGCCACAGTAAAAAGATCAAAAAGCCAAACCGCTCTTTGATCTTGGGAAGGTCGACTCCCCACACATCAACTTCAGCAAAACCCATTTTGAAAGCCTAAAATAACAGTAAAATAATTATCAAAGTCACTGCAAAGCATAGACCATCAACTCTGAACCACATGGTAGAGAATGATTATATAAAGCCTGAAGTGATTCCAAGATATCAGAACAAAATGAGAAACTTTGGGAAGGGCAGAAGCGTTGCACATGGTTTTATTCCATTTACTTCTTCTGTCTTCTGTCCTGCCATTGCTGCTGTCCTGAAGACTAACATGCTCAACACTTAAGTGTGCCTGTCTTAAACATAACAGCTGGCTCTTCCAAGCTTCCTTTCTAACCCTGAAGCCCCCCCCCCCATATTAGCTTTGTACTGCAATGCTACTACTCTAATCCTTTTCCAAACTGATCTTTATACTCCCCCCCCCCCTTGTAACAAGCTACAACTATCAGTTGTAATTTGCAAAGGCCCCACAGAATCTGGTGATGGTTTTTGTTATTCCATTCTTGTGCTAATAGTAGTGTCTAAACTGAGAGGCAGTTCCTCCTCTGAATTTCTTTCTTCATTTACACTTTTTTTGGAATCCAAGCATATACAAACAAATCCTAATTACCTGCAAGACAGTGACTCCAACACCATCTGATAACCATTGATGAGCCTAATGTGATTTGGTATTCAAATTGTACCTGAAGAAAACAAACCGCTATTCAATTTCTGGTTGGTTCCTTCACCATTCTACTAACACTGACTGTGTGTATGTTAAGAGTTATCAGTTTTTAAAATATTATTATTTAAAAGCATCATCACCATCAAGAACATTAAATTTATTGTGTGTAATCCACGAACATATCACAGATACAATATTTTAAAAATAAATATTGAAACAAATTACAGCCACAGGAATAGGCTAGGCCATAGCTGTCAACCTTCCCTTTTTTTGTGGGAAATTCCCTTATTCCAGTGCCATTTCCCGCTGCTTCCCACTGCTGTCCCGGATTGTTAGATATCCTGTAGACTGTCCCCAGGACCGGTGAGGCTGCTGACCCCTTATTTTCAAATCTGAAAGTTGACAGCTATGGACTGGGCCCATCTGTGCACTCCCCTATCTGTGCAAGTAGGCAGCTGCTATTTGTATATGATGTGTTGTTTTTAAATTTCATTCTTCCACGATCAAACACTTTTTGTGATATTTAAATTAGATGCATTTAGGGGAAAATATATACCATGGACAGCTACAACTTATAGTGCATGCTGCATTTGAAACCTGCTGAGCCATGTAAGTACAAAATCAAAATGATTTACTGCTAGCATAGTGACTCTTTTAACATTAGGTTTTCACACTGCAACCTTTCATAGTGTCCGTTTAACTCCATTAATCTTTAGAGAAGGCTCAAGGAATGTTTTGGTGCCACTGATGACTTCAGTGGCCCAAATTTTGCACGGGGGTTAAAACAAAAGTAGCAAGTAAAAATCACTCCTTTCCCAAACCTGAGCTTTCTTATGCAGGCTAACATACTTTGACACTGCTTATTTCATTGTTTAACAAGCTTCTATTGCTCCATCCATGAGAATGATTGGGAAGAAACAGAAGTTGCAAGTGTCCCAGGTGGGCTAAAATTGATGTTGGGAGAGAGAAATCAGTCTTGTCTGTTTTAATAAAAAAGAGTTTTAGAAGGACTTCTTGGTTCAATCTCTGGGTTTTTTGGAGGGAGGAGGGAAGGGGGGGGGGAATGACTGCCATAAGGACATACAGCAAGTCCCCCAATTACACAATAAATCCAGTTTGGCAAATGCCCTGACAGCTTAATCAATACTCGGTGGTTTAATGATGAAGCTCCTCTCTTTGCTCTCAATGTACCATTTGGCAGCCTTGAGAATATTTTCAACCATAATGGCTATTTATAACACGAAAATGCAAAAGAAAGCTGTCCAATTTACACAGCATTCACTGCACAAATACATTTTCTGTTGATTTCATTGGTTCTGACACATACCCACACCAATACCCACACCCCTGAGAAAACCGTAGAAAACCTTCAATTCCTCTGTCTAGAGAAGACCACTATAAAAACACATAGTAGGATAAGCACTTCAATTATGGACAGGATGAGATAAGATAAAGAAGATGTTCTGAAGCAGCTCTTTCATCCTTTGAAACTACTGCTGCTCACTTTATTGATAACATACTACTATGAGTTTGTGGGTAACTGGAACCCCCTTCTAATTTCTGACTCCCCTTAATTCCTGGGTGCCAGATCCTCTCCTGAATTCCTGGGTGTTTAATCTACGCTTGCACTAATGAGATGGGTTGCCAAACGCTGGATTTAACAGTGTCAAACCAGTTTTTCCATGCTCAGGATACCGCCTGGGAGACGAGTCATCATGGAGAACCAAAGGAAAGTAATGGGCGATTAACAATGCAAAGATTCTGTGCCAGCCAGAAAACGGAGGGAGTTGTTCCCTGAGCTCTGACATAGTGAGCAGAGCAAAAAGGGGGGCAGTTGTTAAGGATTGCAGTGGTGATGATGTGAACGAGGGGAAAAGCTTTTCAGTCTGTTATACACAGCAAGCTGAGCAGAGGGATAGGGAGCCTTCTTTCTTTCCTTCCTTCCTTCCTTCCTTCCTTCCTTCCTTCCTTCCTCCCTCCCTCCCTTCCTTCTTTCCTTCCATCTTTCTTTCTCTCTTTCTTTTTTGATCCAAGGCTGCAGCAATGGGAGAAACAGCACCCTCTTGGACTGTAATATTTTGAACCCCTCCATCATAGGCTCAGGTCATATGTATGTGTAAATAAACCATATATCAAAAAGACACCACAGTCTCCACTGTGCCTCATTTCCAAAAGGAAACACGAACCCTGAGTAAGCACTTGAAAACCCTGGAATCTCGCGTGGTTCAGAGATTTTTGGGGTGTGTGTGTGTAATAATACATAAGGAGGTGAAACTGTTACAGCTGCACCAATACTTTAAAGCTAACTATTCTAGAGTCAGAGCTAAATACTTAATAATCAATCTTTCTTCTGCCCAGGTGCAAGAACATTCCTTCCCCTCAGGAACATTGTAATCAAATGGTAACTCTTTCATTTCAGTCTCCATCATCACCAACCCAGATGCTGCCCAAACAAGTGACCAACTCCAGCATGATTGAAGAATAGGTGCACTTAGATGCACTGAAGCCAACAGTAGTCTCAGTACCATTCCCGGGTCCTGACTCTCACAATGCCCTTGACATGCCGCCTCTTCTTCAGATAATGCATAGAACCTCAGGTGAGAAACACAATTTGGCATCCCGCAGAAACATTAAATGTATTTTCCCACTGTTAGTCAGCCCTGTGCTCACCATATTTAGTAATGCAATCTCACCATGTAACACAAGAAAAAACAGACATCCTAAGTCTCTAGCCAAGGAGACTTCAGGGGAAATTCTTGCTAATTCAAGATGGATATTGGTGATCCCTGAGGCTGTGAGACCTCAAACAATATTCCATGCAACCATGAGCTAAATTCTGTCCCCCCAAATGGAATTCAGGTGAATTAAATTATGTGATTTTAATATTAATGAGTTGTAGTTAAGAACAAGTTGAAAGCCACCCTGAGCAGGAAGAGATACAAATATATAAATATTTTAAATAAATGAATTAATTTACACATTTTTTCCTGTGTGTAGTTTCCTCTGTTATTTTCACTGTTTTGCAAGACCTGCTTCTGCTATTTAAGGAGCTAGAGTGGAGTGATGCATGAAACTGTTCCTCACCCCCTGTGAATCTTACTCAGCAAGTCCTCTGGCTTCTGAGATTGCAAGTTTCAATCACATCTTTACTAGACGCTTAACTTGTTCTGTCTCTTTCTTTAGGGAGAGCTGAGATTCTTTGCTGTATTCTAGGTTTGTTAAAAAAACAAACACTTCCATAGAATATCAATATACACAATTCCTGGCTGTAGTCTAAATCCAAGACCTGCTTGCTGTTCCTATCCAAACAAACACGAAGGTTTTTACAGTGGTACCTCGGTTTACGAAGTCAGATCAATCGTACATCCAGTATGGATGCTGACAAGCTTTTTGTAAACCACTTTGGCTTTTTGTAAAATAAATAAGCAGCTGCTCCCCAGGGTTTTCTGCAGCCCTACTTGTAGATGCCAGCGGTTGAACCTGGGACTTCTGTATGCAAAGGCGATGCTCTACCACTGAGCTAAAGACAATAGGTGCAACTTACTTTTGAGCAAACGGTTCACATCCTGCCCAATATGGGGAAGCAGAAGCTGCTGTCTCACTGAGATATATGATTACTGAAACCAACTAATGGTTATTGGAAAAACCTTCCCTGAGCTGGCTGAACTCCTCAATCACAAGACAAGAAAGAGGGAGGTACGAATCAGTTGCCTATAAAAGCAGATTATTTCAGGATTGCAGGCATTTCTCCCTCAAGCCATGCTCAGCTTTATGAGTTATTTAACAGCACATACTTTTAATTCTACAGTCTGAAATACAGATTGCAAAGAAAAATTTGTTGGAACCATCAGAATAAAACACCAATGCAGAGCATGCAGTATGCGACCTAGATTACTGTGATGAAAAATACATGAAGCATGCTGCAAACAGCAGGAAAAATGAATTCTGATGTGCTCAGTGGTGGCATAAGAGAAACAAAGCCTGAAAAATCTACACAGCTTTTAAGTTAAGGGCCAAAGTTCATATGTAAAGCAGTCCCCAAGACAAATGAAAGAGCTGCAGTCACTCTCCTCTTTTCTTATTTACTTTACCAAACAGATTTGCAAGCCTGACTTAGCAGCAATCTTCTTTTTCAAAAGTGGCGAGCCAAAGAGATTTCTCTTTGTCTTTTCCCACATAATCTGTCATTACCAAGAAGCCTTATTTACCCTGCCAGCTTCAGTCAGTCTGGGCAGGATTTGTACTAAGCAACAAGCAGTCTCTGTTATATAGATTAGCCTGTGCTGTGCAGGTCATGCAGTATCAAATCCAGGTCTAGGTATCCAACAGCAGACCAATCCAGTTCTTTTCTTGCAGAGCACAGCTGGAGCAGACAAAACATTCCATGTAAGATTGTTTTGATTCATAGGTCCTGCGCTTGCTTTGAATATTGATCTACCCAGTCAAAAACTTCACAGCTAATTTCTCAGATGGTGTTCATATGGAATTGGGAAAGGGAGAAGATAAATGGAAGGGTTGTTCTGTTCTGAGAGCCAGTGTGGTGTAGTGGTTAAGAGCGATAGACTCGTAATCTGGGAAACCGGGTTTGCGTCTCTGCTCCTCCACATGCAGCTGCTGGGTGACCTTGGGCTAGTCACACTTCTTTGAAGTCTCTCAGCCCCACTCACCTCACAGAGTGTTTGTTGTGGGGGAGGAAGGGAAAGGAGATTGTTAGCCGCTTTGAGACTCCTTAGGGTAGTGATAAAGCGGGATATCAAATCCAAGCTCCTCCTCCTCCTTCTCCTCCTCCTCCTCTTCTTCTTCTTCTTCTTCCTCCTCCTCATCTGCCAAGCCACTCAACACATTCTCAGCACACTGCTTTGGGAGTGAAGGAGGGCAACAAGGGGAATGACTATTTTCCACTTTCCGCCTGACCTTCCTACCCTTTTCTGGTGTTTCATCCAATATTACTCAATGGGTACAGATTGCACACCGGCTGTCAAAATGATAGGTGGAAAAACAGTGTTTCATCTAAGTCACTGTGAATTTGAAAGCTCTCTCATACTGAAGAAAGAACAGTTATGGCTGGGCTTCCAAAGCTGCATTTGAGAAGATGATCATGTTATTACAGGCATCCAGTCTGCAAGGGTGAACAAATGTTTTCTTGGCTTTGTGGATGCACAGGGGATAGAGATGCACTCACATACACATGCAGCTTGCATATAAACATTAAATTGTGCAACTAAGTATGAACGCATCACAGACATACAGCTCTTGTATACTTGTAAATGCGGTTTTTAAAATTTCCTAGTCCATTAAAATGCATTTTACCCTACTTTCTAGATGCCCTCCAGTAAAAAGGAATGCTCCAAAGGCAGGGCTAGGGAAGAGGTCTGGCAAAGGGCTCAAACTGGGTACAGTGGCCCAGGCATGGGCCCTATTCTTAATGTACCCCTTCAATCTCAGATGGCAGTACGGTTCCACTTGAAAATCTGCACAAGTCTGACACAGCTTCATTTTTGTCAAGCACTATTCACTGAAGATTTACTGATACTGAAGTAGATAAAGCCATTAAGGCGACAGCTTTCCATTTTGGAACTTGTTCTGGAACGAAATGGACAAATTGTTCGACAGAGATCTACTTGAGCAAATCAGCAAGGCAGAACTTGACATTTTAGATAGGGCAATCCAATCTTCACTGGCATTCTTAGAGGTGCGCACAGCATTAGTTGTGGTCTATAGGGTTGACTGCCAATGAATTCCTGGTGGGGTGCCAGTTTCCTCCTTCCTTCCAACCTCAGAATGGTGATGCTAGGGCAAATTAGTGCCCTGTGGCATTTACAGAGAGTAAGATCTTCACACAAACACACACCCATCCTGGGGTAGGAGGATATACCTTCTACTCCATGAGCGCTGGTGGTGGCAGTAGCAAACAATCCAGATACAGAGAACAATCCCTGGGTGCCAAGGCTACAGGGAGATTATGGTTGCCCTTACGCTTCGAGTCCTAAGCTGTTTCTTGGTTGCAGCAAACATCCTGGAATCCAGAACACCAATGTGGCAGTTGTCCCCCCTTCCTTTTTTCCTTCTGTCTCAGAAAGGTACCATGGAAACAATCTGCTTATTTTATTTTATTGTTTTATGTATACATCAGCCTTCAATAGGTCGTGAGGGTAGCTTACAAAGAGTTAAAATTGTAACTGAAGAAACAAAATCATTCACAAACCACAGCAAGAGCGGTTTTAAAAGCAAGCAGAATGAAAAACAAACGGAGCACAAAGACAGCAATGTAAAGGTAAAGGTAAAGGGACCCCTGACCATTAGGTTGTGGCGCTCATCTGGCTTTTTTTGGCCAAGGGAGCTGGGTCATGTGGTCAGCTTCCGGGTCATGTGGTCAGCATGACTAAGCCGCTTCTGGCGAACCAGAGCAGCGCACGGAAACATCGTGTACAGAGGATTAAAACGCCGGCAGGAGGAGGTAATAAAGCCTTTGCTTGGCGCTGAAATGACATCAAAATAGGAGGCAGGCAAGGCTCCCTAGGGACAGCATTCCACTGTCAGGGTGCCACTACCAAGAAGGCCCACTGCTCTGTAACCACCCAACTTAGCTCTGATGGTGTGGGTGCCAAAAGAAAGATATCCACTCAACTTTGTAGTATAGGAGCAGCCACATGTGGAGGCAAGTAGTAATTCGCAGTCACAAGCCATGAAGTTAAAGGCAGTGACGCATCAAGGTTTGTATTCCATTACAAACTTCAGCATCATGCTGAATGGCTCAAAGGTGCAGTTTCAGTAGTGAATGACTGTAATCCCCTGATCAGCTAATTTGTTGCTGGCTCAGTTGAGGCTGAAGTCAAACACAAAGTAGATTGTGCAAGGCTGAAGTTGGACCACATTTGTTATTTATTTTAGTATATTTATATTCTGCCTTTCCTCCAAGGTGCTCAAAGTGGCATACACGGTTCTCCTCATTCCCATATTATAGTTACAAGAACCCTGTGAGGTAGGCCCAGCAAACTTCATAACTGAGTAGGGATGTGAACCCTGTTCTCCCACTTCTTAGTTCTGCACTCTTAACAACTCCTCCATACTGGCTCTACCTCAAATAGCAATAGTAAACCAATTAAGACGGCCTGCCAGTGGCTGCAGCTCTGGAGAATCCTCTTAACTAGAAAACCAAGAACAATGATCTAAAGTGGAAATCTTCAACAAAACCTTCTAATGTCACACTTAAAAACAACAACCCAGAAGATTGTGTAATGCAAGGAACTAAATTATGCAACAAGAACATGCTTGTTCAATTATATTACTTTGTTGTAAATCTTTTAAACTGAATGAGAATGGTGACAGGACAGTGTCAGATGCGGCAGAAGAAAGGACGGGAAAACCAGAAGCACAATTTTTGTGGCAGAAAATTGCCAGGAAAGTTTGGACTACCCTTTAGAAATATCTGCTATTTCTAGCCAGTTATCTGCTATGAAGCTACTGAGTCTTGGAAGATTTGGGCCGGCTGCTGAGACTTGGTGCTTATTGTGTTGCAGCCACAGCTATTTCCTGCAAAAACTCTTTGAAAACTGTGGTATTTTGCATTAGCTGCCAAATTCTGCTGTGAATGTCTTCTTTTTGCAATAATAAAGAGAACTGAAAGAGGGCTAGAGCAACTGTTGTATCTTAGGAATCCTTGGCAAAGCATTTCAATTATGCCCATGCACCTGCACCCCTATTCATTACAATTATAATGCATTTAGGTGTCTTTGCTACAAAACTTTAGCCTTGATAGGTGGAATGGGTGGGTGCGGGGAGACTAATTGCTTTTGAAGAGGCACATCAGAAACCTAAATGAGTCCACAATATGTTATTCCCATTTATCTTGCTTGACAAGGAATGCTTCTAAGGGAAAGACATATTGAAAATCAAATTATCTCTTATTAATTGCTCCCACTCAATTGTACTTCGATACAAAATAGAAGTATAAGGAGAAAAGGTGCAAATCATCGCTGAACCAAGATTCAAAAGAGCTCATCTCTTTCTGCACCAAAGCAAACTACATTGCAAAAATGCACATGCGGAAGGTTTTAGTTTAACCTTTCCATATCCAGGTCAGGGTTGCATAAACCGAACCATCTTTGGGGGAAAAAACCCATATCTGTTTTTTGTCAGCTTGCCTTGAAATGGGAAAGTATCTGTTTTTATGATACCGTGCAGCTTGGATGGTAGGTTTACAGAGCCCAAAAGAGTGCAGCTAACCGATGCAAAAGAATAAGCTGTTGTTTGTCTTTTCACAAGTTTTTGGCAGATATTCAAGATGCAGGAGGAATTTTAGACATTATAAGAGCGAATGATTGCAGTGGCTGAAAAGAGTCGTTGCTTAAGCACAGTGCAAACTTCCTTTTGTGCATTGCTGCAGCTATGCAACCCACATCATGATCTATGCCAGTGCACTTCATTAGGCCTCCGGCAATGCCATGCTACTCCAGTACTGGATAAAGGGCAGAGCTCTATCAATGCCTATTCATCTGCAGGCATGCTGCAGTGCCAGTAATATCAGCTTTTCTTAACCCAAGCTTTCAGAAAGTACTAACACTGAACTATCTCACTACTTAACACTTTCCAGGCACCTTTGCGTACTTTAAAGGCTGGCCATTTTCCAGAGGCTAAAAGAAATGTGGTAGGGAAACAACACAACGTCACCCACCAAAATCAATTTCTTTCAGAGCATCGCCTAAGAACATATGGTACAAATTTCCCATAGATTGGCAAGCAGAAACTTCGGCAAAATTCTTGTACAAGTTCCTTAATGTCAACATGGACCCCTTTAAGTTCTGTGTTAAAAAAGTCAACACACACAACAATAATAAATATTCAATTTTCTTAAACCTCTTCTATGAGCGTTGTTTAAGCCTCCAACAAATAGTAGCTTCACTTTTTTTTAAAAAAAAAGGTCAATGTTGTATTGAGCTATGCTTTGCAGTAATAACATAAAACGACAAATACTTTAAAGTTGCAAACAAGCTAGCATATGTAATTTTTAATCTCTGTGCATTTGATAAGTCCGAGGTAGTCTAACTGAACAATGCTAACCCTGGCTGAGGAGCCATGGGCTCTAAAGGAGGAAGAGCCAATGTATACCAAGTCCCAGATCTTATGCTGGTCAGGGTGGAAGGTTGTGGGTAGTTTTGCCGTGCCAAATCCAAGCAGATGCTGCAGAGGAACCTTAGAGCTTCTTGTGGGATTTATTTGCCTTTGAATGCAGCAGATAAAAAGCTGGAAGGATGGCTAGCCACTCACCACATTCACCAAAGAGAGGCACCATCCTTAAAAATACTCAGGACACAATAAAGTGATGTTGCCAAATAAACAATCCTCCTGCTACCATAGCACTAGGAAACTCTCCTACCAATAGGATTAATGGGTTGTATCCAATCGGTGCCCCTCTGCTGACAAAAAGCTCTTCGATCTAGGCAGAGCCTTAGCACAACAGGGACAGAGGCAAATTTCAGAGGTTCTCCCTCCCCTCCCACAGCCTCCTCCAGGCAACCGCCAATCTGCTCCAGAAGTCCATGAGACCCTTTGCTGCAGCATGAGAGGTGGTGTTGGGGCTGTTGGGAGCTGCGAATCACTGAAGATTGCCTTGGTCCCTGTTCCGCTGACAAAAGGCCGTCCAAAGAGCTGTCCAACGTGGAACCGTAGTGCATGTCCAAAACAAGTGTGCCATCCCCGAGGGCACATACAGATAAAAGAAGACCACGCCCCTCAGTCACATTTTCTTTTTGCAATAATAAAGAGAACTGAAAAGAGGGTTAGAGCAACTGTGGTGTCTTAGGGTTTCTTGGCAAAGCATTTCAATTCTGCCCATGAATAATTATGCCCGCCCTCCAAAAAGAATACTGGTAATGACTGCAGAGGTGGGTAGGGATCCCCCCTGCAGCTGTGCTGTGATTCCTAGCTCTTCTTGAAGGCCAAAACACACAGATCACCACCACCACACGTTGACTACAAAATGTAGCCTTACAACACAATTGTGGTGTGTATCAGGCTTATCTCTTCCTCTTTATTTTACTTAGTCTCAGGATACCTAAGCTCTGCTTTGGCTCATGTTCCTGCCCCTTTCAGAAAATAAATAAGCAGGTGTCTGACCTTTGGGGACTGCCCTTTGGCTACAAAAACAGCCTTTGTATTTGTGAGGTTGCTTTGACAAAACAGCCATATGGGATGGATGGACACACTCCAAGAAACCTGAGAATCTCCAGTTAAATAAATTGGAAAAAGTAAAGTTGGGCAAATAAGAAGTTTTTAAAGGTCTCCGAAATCGTGCTTACTTCTCTATTAAATCCAGCGTGACTCCCGGTACCAGTCTCACACTCTTCTGCATGCAAAACCTGCAGATGAAAAAAGAGAGAGTATATAAGTAAATCACGCTAATTAAACCTATAATGACAGGCTACCCAAAAGGTTCCATGGCAGTAATTGAGTTCCTCATTATTAGAATGCTTCTGTAAAATAAAAACAAAACAAAAAAAGTTTGCTACAGCATAACAGGAAGGAGCATTTGCTGCACTTGTGATTCTGCAGTGGTTTCCATCATTAGTGTCAAGCCTATGCGCTTCAACTACCGTAGTGACAAGTTTGGAAGTGGGAGGGACAGCAAGAAGGGGAGAAAGTTTCGGTCATTTGCCACAACTTCTAGGGAGCATGGACAAAGCACTGAATAAAACTGAACTAATAGAGTAATGTGGTTTGGTAGCTGGAGTTCCCCTGAGAACAGATGCTGAAAGAAGACGCACTGGGGAATGAGTCAAGAAAGCAATGCCTTGCTAAAACAGCTCCATTCATAGAGGAAGAGTTTGCTGGGAAGGGACCAATACAGCATTTATTGTAATTATTCCCTCCAATTTCAACAGTTTAACCTATTCAGTCCAGACAACAGTGCACCACACTGGGAGTGAACAGATGCATCCAAATGACTCAAGCAAAAAACACGCAAGATATGGCCTCCAGCCAAAGATTTGGCAAGTTGTTTCAAATCAATATGAACTTCGTCTCTCCCTCCTGTGCCTTTCTCTGATGCCCTCACTACTCTGGAGCACTTCTTCCAGCCAGTACAAAAAAAATGTCCGGGTTCAAGCCCAAATGGAAACAGCAACTGTTACCAAGAGGACCTCATACAATGGTGAGAAAGATGAATTCTGAACCTTCTCAGGGTCACATTCATCTAGTCTCACTTCATATTCTCCAGGATTAAAGCCTGAAAACAAATTTCAGGGTTTAGCAGAAGCACAAAGCAAGCTCAGGTTCCAGCTCTCCATTGCTCTACCCCACCCCCCATTCTCCCAGCTTCCTTTCGCCTGCTGCCAACTCAACCTTCATCTTCTACCTTTCCAAGACCCATGTTTTCTTTTATTTCCTTTCGTTTGCCACACCCCTCCATCTCCATAGAATCAAAACTATGATAGAGACCCTTCTATCTGCTCAGACCTTTTGTGTGTGTTTGATGTTATGGCAGCTTAGCCAAATACTGCCAGCGGCTTCACCACCTTTGCCAAATACCTAATTGCATTACAATATACATATTGATTTCTCACTTAACCGTAAACGCAGCAATCAGAGCATTACTTCTGCTCTTTAGTGTTTATTTTACACTAGTCATGCACTAACTGCTTTACAAAACATAAAGCCAATGCCATTCCTGTACAGAAGACAAAAAAATTGTTACGTGGCAGCCTCTCTCTGTCATCAGAGGTATGAGTTTCCATACATTATAAAAGTGTGTATCTACTTTGCATTAATGCATAATATATTGACCCTGCTTTGACTATATATCACCTGCTCTGACTATATATTCTATACCCTTCCAATTTTCCTTCTCATCTGGCTGACCTTGAAATGCTATAAAGCATTTTTGTGAGTGCAGTGATGACCAGTATGCATGATAGGGCCTTTTAATTTTCTTATCCATGTGCGTCTTTCGCCATATCATTTTGTTTCTTATGTCCAGTGTTAGAAACTCAGATATATAAGCTGATCTCCAAATGGCACCTTAAACCTAAGTTGCAGTCACCACAATGGAATTTCTAGGCACCACTTCCCACCCAGTGGCTATTGTTGTTATTATTATTACTACCAGTAGTAGTATTTTCAACAACAAATCTCAAATCTCAAAATAAATAAAAAAATCCAAAGTAAAACAAATTCAAGCTTCAAGGAAAATATTTCAGATTCTTCTCTAAGTGACATTTTGCTTTCCCCAGTCACCAGCCTGGCATCCAGAGATCTCTGCATGGTCATAGTTGGACCCGTGCCAGACACAAAATGTGCCTTGCACCGGGCTAATTTTGAACACTGCTTATGCTATATTTATACACATTTCTTGGAAAAAAATAAAATTTATGTTTTGTTTTTGACAGCCAAAACTGGGAGAGGAAAAAGAGATAGGATGCAGACAAACGAGTACTGGGGCTAGGAAGAACCAAGACTGGCTGCTACAACAAGTCACATCCATTTAGGGAAGAGAATATAGCTTAGTGGACTAGCATCTGCTATGCATGCAGAAGGTCTCATATTCAATATCCAGGTAGGGCTGGGGGAAATCCTAGTGTGGTGCTGCCAGTGAGTGTAAACAGTACTGAGCTAAATGGACTAATGGTCTGACTCAGTAGAAGACAGCTTCCTGTGTCCACGCCTATAGTTTTCCTTGATTGGTTTCTGATTCCACAGTACCAGCATCCATCTAACCCATGCTTTCCTCTAACACCATCCATTAAATTTCTGCCTTCAACCTACCACTCTCTACAGTGAAGATTACCAAGCAAAAGAATGCAGGTAAACTTTGGCCAGGATCACAAATGATGCATGTTCAGTGTCCTGAAATTTAGCTGCAACGTTGACAAGGATGTACTAATTGATATGCAGCTATAGGCACTGACGAATGTTAAAGACCAGCTACTTGATGGTCAATGACTCAATGGGAACATAGTATTTCCATGGAAATCTTCAGTCACCTATGACCTTAACTCACTCAGCTTATCTTTTGAAATCTGATGGAATGGCTTTAAAAAGGGTACAACAGTTTCTGGCCGCTGTAGTTCCATTCTCTTTTATTAGGGCCCTTGCAGCCTCTTCCAAGCTATACCTCCTAGGCCTCAGGATTGAACGGCAGCCACCTGCCTCAATCCAGACAGCTCTTGTCATGAGCTACCAAAACTTATACCTCGATTCAGTAGGCTTTTGATTAGGATTTGCTGGTTCAGCTGTGGCAGGCCTCCCATGTACCTAATGGGGTGGGAAAAGTGACAATGTGTCAAGTGCATCATTTGGTCTTTCTCTTTCTTTCTTTCTTTCTTTCTTTCTTTCAAAATATGGTGCACTTCTGGGGTCAATGATATTTCCACACAAACTCTGCACATTAAAAAGCTGTCATTTTGTTCTGCCCCTCTAGGGCACTGAACAAAAGCGTATGAGCAGGATGTAAATAAAGCTGACTTCAGAAATTTCAAGGGGGCTTTCAGCTTCTTGAAGGAAACATAATAATGAATCAGGTCACTCTGCTTTTGATTAGTAAGGAAAACACCCTTTCTGGGGCATAGTCAGTTCACCATGGTATTCAGCATAATGGGGCAAACTCAGCAAGCACTCGCAGCTTTCATGTTCAGAGGGCTGCAACTGCCACAGGTCTGCTATCATACTTCAGAATAGATTAGTGGAGGAAATGCTCTTAGTGCTCTCCTTTAATGAGCCCCTGCTGTCTCCAGACTAAATCTCCACATGGCAAACTAGTTTATACCTGCCACTCTGTTAGGGACACCCTGCATTTTCTCTCAAGAACAACAAAGACAAAACACTTTTCTTGTGCTCCTTCTTCATCCATAGCTACTTCTGAAATAACCAGCTATGAAATAAAACAATGATGTGCTAGCATGACAGGAGGAGATGAAAAAAAAAAAGGTCTAAGTGTTGTATAAATATCGCGGTAAACATGGGTGACTTGGAAGGCACACAGAGATAGCACTCAGTAAGGCCTCAGGATAAAAACCTATATTGGCAATGTTTTTGTTTCAAACTTCTTAAACAGTACACCAAATGAAACGTAGAACTTGTCTTTCAGACCACTTATCTAGAGTACTTTAAAATGCAGACACTCAGCAAAAATTAAATTCCAAATGCTTCTTTTTACTAGTCATCAGTAAGTGCCTATAGGGAAATAGGGCTGGTTAAAAGAAGAACAAAATAGTAAAAGTCAAAGTACTGAAGAAGAGAGGGAGGGAGGGGGAGAGAGAGAGAGAGAGAGAGAGACAGACAGACAGACAGACAGACAGACAGAAAGCAGGGTCAGGAGTAAAATATATAGATAGGGTTGAAATCAGAAGCTCTTGGTTCAAATCTCTACTGAACTATGAAGCTCACTATTTGTTTTTGGGGAAGATGAAGTACACTTTTGCTCACAATGCAAAACCAGGATATGAATGGTTGGCATACACCAGATGACAGCTACTTTGTTCCTCCCACCACAGAATTCAGCATTTAAGCATAGTTTCCTGTTATATGTGTGCCTGAAAACTATGGTTAACAGCTTCAAAATAAGTCAGGATAGTAAGTCAACTTCAAACCATGGTTTGACATCATGCTTTATTTTTAAGTCATTGGTCATAGGGTGTTAGGGGAGGGGTAGTACCTCTGGTGGGGGACACATGGTACTCCTGCGGTAGCTTGTCCACCTTTGGTAGCCATTCTGCACTCAGTGGTCACCTGTGGCTCCAAGAAGCCACCAGCACACAACAGCAGCCATACTCTAAGAAGTGGCTTCGACTGGCTAAACCAGGTGAGGGTAGCTGATGGGTCTCAAGCCCTCAGTGAGTTAGGGACTTCCTTGCATGCAAAGACAAGTTCCGGTGGATTGAGCGGATGAAAACAATAGGGGGTCCAATGGTCGAGAAGGCACGTGTTGTAGAGGGAAATGTGGAGCAGATGGAACTCATCAGCCTGGGGAGGCAGTCACCTAGGAGAAGGAAAATTCTGACCCTAAACCAGGCTTCCTCAACCTCGGCCCTCCAGATGTTTTTGGCCTACAACTCCCATGATCCCTAGCTAGCAGGACCAGTGGTTAGGGATGATGGGAATTGTAGTCTCAAAACATCTGGAGGGCCGAGGTTGAGGAAGCCTGCCCTAAACCTCTGCTTGCCTTGCGGCTATACCCATTCACGTGAAAGGTTTCGGGAGTAAACCCTGAGGAAAAATCTATATCCACTGCCTTGTGGGACATCTTTGGGAGAAGAAAGGACTAAGAAGTAAACCCTACACAAATCTGGAGTGGTGTCCCTAAGATGGAGCCTTGAACACCTCCTTTCAGCAACTCCTGCAACCAAACTGCTGCCAAATGTATTTCTCTGCTTTCATTTCAACCAAGGCCGAGGTGGGGGTGTCTTGCTGTCTGGTCAGCCCAGGACTTCCATACACAATGCCCAGGCATGTGTCCCGGAGAGATCACTTTGGTGCTGTTAATGAAGTGAAAACACTGCAGGAGATAGCAGTTACAAGTTACCAGTATCTGCAGCCACAGCGGGCGCTGTGATTCTCCAATGGCTCGATTTCACCCCCAGAGGTGCACTACATTGTCTCTCAACAACAATCACAGCTCTGGGTTAACATGCAATGGGAAACTATGGTGCTGAATAATAATAATAATAATAATAATAATAATAATAATAATAATAATAATTTATTATTTATACCCCACCCATCTGGCTGGGCTTCCCCAGCCACTCTGGGCGGCTTCCAAAAAATATTAAAATACTGTAATACATCAAACATTAAAAGCTTCCCTAAACAGGGCTGCCTTCAGATGTCTTCTAAAAGTCTGGTAGTTGTTCTCTTTGACATCTGGTGGGAGGGCGTTCCACAGGGAGGGCGCCACTACCGAGAAGGCCCTCTGTTTAACCATTCATGCAAAGGGAAGAGCAAAGGGGCTTCAAACGAGCTCTGTGTACCTGTACATAGTTTCATGCATACCCTTGCTTACTAAACCAGGATTTTAGGCTTAGTATTATGTATTGATGTGGTTTCTGTCTATCAGCCAATTTTATTTCACAGTTTTGCTATGAGACAAAAGCTATGAGAGGCAAATCACTTTGTATCAAGGAAACTTACCTATGGATTTTGTTCCCACCCACCTGCTACCATAACCACTGCTCTTTTCCACCCCATAGTTCAGGTGGCCTACTGTGGTTTATAGCCAGTCATGGTTTACAGCTAGTCATTCCAGTTAGTAACATGAATAATGGAACATATTTGATTTGAACTAATGTTTTTTTTTTTTTTACCTTTACAAGTACTCTGACCACAGTACAGTTTTGCAGAATTCTGCAGTTTTTATATGTCTAGAGGCTGATCCAGTTAAGTAATCCACCTTTACACCTGATCCCAACAAGTTCTTTTTGATGACCAGAAACCTATACTTAATTTCTGCATGAATTCTTTTGAAAAACAATTTTTTGCACCATATATTTGCAAAAGGCAGACAAAACAAGCTACCAATTTTCACTGCACCACCAAAGAAGAAAAGACAAAATATAACGGCAGCATAAGCTCCCTTTCCCTTTTAATCAGAAGTGACAACTTACGCAGATTTGACGCCCTTTAAAAATACAGGGCTATGGAATCATGCTGAGAGAAGCAGTGCTTAGGAGTTAAACAGCACATTTTATACTGCTGTACCATGCAAAATGTCTTCACATGTATCATTTCCAAAACCAGTCATTAAAGAGGTCTGAAGCTGATGTTATTGCAGAGCTTTGAATCTCAACTTGCCTAGTGGCACAAAGCCAAGCTCCGACTCTCCTTCCATAATGCCAGTAAAAGGAGAAATCAGCTAATCCTGGGTTCTTGCAGAGCTGTAAAGAATTTTAAACAGGACTAGAAAACTCAGCACAAACCCATCATTGCTGGTAGGCCTTTCATAATCAAAAAGCATCAGCAGGACAGAAGGGAAAGAAGTATCTTTTCTCTTGCACATATATACATGGATCTTATTTGTCTGAATCCCAATAAAATTTCCCTCTTAACAAAACAGCAACTGAAAACTAAGATAACACAGAGCTTATAATAATCTTCATGTTCTCATGACTGTCAAATTCAGCCCAAATGGGAAAAGTTCTACACATACAGCATTGCACACAAATAAAAAACTCCTGTAGATATGCTTAAACGTGGCTGGATTATGTCCTATATTACCAGTCCAAAATCCTGAAAACATTGAATTGAGCTGAAACTCAGCTCAAATTCAACTTGTGAGCCTGGCTAGCAGAAGCCAGTGCAAGGACTTCCTCTAACTTACTCTCGTGTAAGTGTGCACAGGACTGCAACTTTAATCTATCGGTTGATCTGGAGTGGGGGCAGGAATGCTGAATGATAAAATGGCAAGACTTCACAAACTAAAACAAACTTTTCATTAAGGAACTACAACTATATGTTACTTCGGTGTGGAAGAATCAGAGGAGTTCCTTCAAATTTCACCCAACAGAGGGGCATGAAAGAACAATCAACAGTATAAGGTCCCGAGGATGATGAACTGTCCCCAGATTTCCTGTTCATATTGATTTCAGGCAAGCTGACATGAGGAAGGCGGAAGGGCCATGGAGAGGTGAATTAAAGTGGCAGAGAAGGTGACACGGGACAGAAAAAAGAGAGCAAAAGGAAAAGGAAGTGGAGATGGAGACAAAATGCAATACTAGTAGGTGAAAGGAAGTACAAGAGGGTGAGGGAGGGAAGGGAAAGACAGAAATATTTGGGAGCATAATAGAAAAGGAAAGGAAAATGTGATGGTTTGAGCTGTGCCTCCGTAACCCTTTCACTCAACTCATGCTAATACCTGCAGGGCTAAGAATGGGACTGTTACCAAGTCAGATAAGCTGGGGGTGGATTTATGCACTGGGACTCATTTTAAGGCTTAGTTCAGTTGGGGAGCTTCAGTTCCTTTGCTCCAAAAGTCTGAGAGCTTCCATAAAATGTGTGCTGCGGGCACTGTTCTCCGGAGGTGTAAAAAGCAGAGGAACACCTTTGTTGTTCAGTTTGCTTTACTGTTTCACGAAAGGTTCTACCTCCTCATCAAGCATGCATATTTTGTCACAAAAAATCAATACTAAAGAAAATTTGGCTCAATTCTACTAAAAAACAAAACAAAAACAAAACCCCAAACCCATGTCCTTTCACTTCCATCCTGCCCCCCCCCCCCGGCCAATATTAATCATTGCCCTTGGATATTCACAAACTACTCTTTTCAAGGCAATTGCTTTAGATAAAATCTGCCTTTGAAAATTTGCCATCTCCTGTTTAGGAAGGGGAATATCAAGTTTTCACTCATTTTCCCTTGGTAGTTACTTCTTCAAAAGTTGATAAACATATCTCGTTTTGAAATATTCTCTAAAAAAGTAACAAAACTTTGCTTTTCCCTTATCATATGCATGCCATTGCTCTTTCTTCATAGAAGTTTGATAAAAGTTTATAGGAGTAAGTTCAATTTCTTATAATGTTAAAGAAGTTCCTATTCTCATGCTATGAAGCAGGAACTAATAAACCCAGGGGGCGAACAAATCATACAGAGACATTTACTGGCACTTAGCAATTAAGTATGAGGCGGGAGTTATTTTGGACTTTTCCAAATTAGATGCTAGCAATTTTACACAATCCTGAAAAGGGAAGACATCCTACAGGTGTCTCTCAGGCTGTCATTTTAAAGTTCTCATAAAACAATCAGGGGGTGGACTTGTGAGTAAGTATAATGGGGGGAAAAACATAATTCTGCTTTTTGCTGCAGTGCTGACTATACAAGGTGAAGCTCCAACAGTTTGCTGAAGTTGGGTCCCAAGGGTTGTAGCCTGCACTGCAGCTTATTAAAGGAAACAGCATTCCTTTCAGCAGGGTTTTTTCTAGTTTTGCAGCGTTTTTACAGGGCGAAACTGAACAGCACTTTATTCAGAATGCACAAAATCATAGCAACTGGAAACATTGCAAAATTTATCATTGGTTATTCACATGATTTCTTTTATATTACTTCTTAAAGATATTGGTTCGCAATCTTGTTACACTCTCATCATTAAGTTGTGCTGAAAAAAGTGGACTTTCTCTTGAAGGCACACTAGTATATAGCAATTTCCACTAGTCTAAAAAACAGTAGCCCACCTCCTAAATTTGGTAGACAACTAAAAACATACCAAGTTGCCTTCCTTGGGCAATTCAAATCTTGTGGTTGCTACCTAAGGAGCTAGGCCTGTAAATAGCCATTCACCTTTGAGAAATAAGAATTACCGTATTTTTTGCTCTATAAGACTCACTTTTTCCCTCCTAAAAAGTAAGGGTAAATGTGTGTGCGTCTTATGGAGTGAATGCAGGCTGCACAGCTATCCCAGAAGCCAGAACAGCAAGAGGGATTGTGCTTTCACTGTGCAGCGATCCCTCTTGCTGTTCTGGCTTCTGAGATTCAGAATGTTTTTTTTATTGTTTTCCTCCTCCAAAAACTAGGTGCGTCTTGTGGTCTGGTGCGTCTTATAGAGTGAAAGATACGGTAATTCTAGGGGACTGGAAAGACACCTTAAAGGGGGGGAGGGGAGAGGAGAGGAGAGGAAGAGGGAGTGTCACTTGTGAGCTAAAAGGAAACAAACAGAGATATTAGTCTGAACAAGTAACAAATAAGATTTTATAGAGAACTATGGATATATATGGAAAGCCTCTTAGGAGCAAGGGGTTGATGGGTCCACCCTATCTTCACCTAGAAATGATGTTAGGCCCACATGGTGCAGGTCAGGTGTCTGGGTCTGGATTGTGTAAAAGAGGAGCCATGGGTACTAACATAGCAGCATCTTCTTTCTACCACAACTGGAGATACTTGTGAGCTTTATAATTGCTTAGTTCAGAAAGCAAACTTCAGTTACTCATGTCTGCCTCAAATACCAGGCAAGAAGAACAATTCCCCTCCCACTTGCAAATTTTCAGCCCTTCCTCCACCTGCGTCTACTCGCTGCTTCTTCTGTGAAAAGGGTGGGTGATGGACTCTGCTGATCCGTCAACTGGAGAAACAGTTGACTCCAATTTACGCAGAATAAGCTGAGCTATTTCCTGGTGCATTAGGGAACCATCTTCCAGTCCAAGGAATACTATGGGAAGGGGGTGATTCACTCATTGCCAAACACAGC
This sequence comes from Podarcis tiliguerta, assembly GCF_965153285.1. Taxonomy (NCBI): domain Eukaryota; kingdom Metazoa; phylum Chordata; class Lepidosauria; order Squamata; family Lacertidae; genus Podarcis; species Podarcis tiliguerta. The sequence continues at coordinate 93,746,414 of NC_139535.1, read as the reverse complement.
TTCTGTAGCCCCCTTCAGCTTCACAAGAAATAAGAAACAGCAGAAAAGTCTTTTCTCAGAAAGAGAACACTGTGTGAACCCACATCTCTCAAGATCCAAGCCCAGCCCTCCAATCAATGAATCACACTTGTTTGTGGATCGTATTATGTAGTTCGCTGGAATTTCAAGCTCTTTGAGCACAGCATGTTACGCTTATATGGAAAATGGAGACACACACAGCTTGGTGGAAGCAGTATTTTGATTGATTCTTTCCCCTTAATAAGAGGGGAATTTCAAAACTTAACATTCACTGCTTGGTATGCAGGATATTCCTCTATTACCCATTACAACTGCAGTATCTTAGTGACCTACTTTTAGTAGAGATGGAGTTTATGCTGTGAGAATTTAACACCAAATGCTTTGAAATGTCTACTGAAAGGTCTATAGCCCACATTATTAATGTGCATGCCATCCAGGCATGTGATAAGCAATGATCTTTATATACTAATCTCAGAGTGATGCAAAATGTAAATGGACCTCCAGCCTTACAGCAAGCCGTACCTGCAGAGAATGACTCTGTTGCAAAGCACTGAATATTAAGAGCCTGTAGCATAACATGGAAGAGAATGCTTTTCTCTACCAGAATCAGTTCATTTTGGTGTTACTCGGTCCCTGCATGTCTTTCAACACCAGAAAACAATAGCCCAATTTCAAAATAAAAGCTAGGCTTCCGTACAAAGATGAACACATTAATCTGGGAGACGCACTATGACCCCTAAAATGTCCAGTTTGTACATTTATTTTTACTGTTCTCTGAACACCTGATTCCTTTGCAGTTCAGTGATACCAAGGACAGAAAAGTACTCTTCCAGAGACACTTTCCATGCCTCTGGTTGTGAGCTATGAAGCCTAGATTGGAGCGTGGGCAGCTTGCCTCAATAGCTGTTAAACTCCCTTACACAAATAATAATCTTTTATAGCATTTTCAAGTTTGGAAGAGAAAGGACTGGCAAGGGAACTGCACTCCCTACCTTCTGGTTCCTTTGAGATGTACTAGGCTTATTAATTATTTATTAATAAATAACATAAAACAAAAATAAGCATTCAGTCTGCTATCATCAATACGAGGGAATTTCACTTTTCTGCCAACAGCTTCATCCTCCTCTCTCCATTCAATCCAGGCCTTAATTGCTAAATAGAACACATCCACCGTCACCACCCCAAACTTATAAATTCCAAGAAAAGTTACATTTCATTATGTTATATATACGGGTACATTCAATACAAATAACATACCTCACTGCAGAGTTGCACAAAAGAGGACTTATTACTACAAACAAAGGAGGACTGTTTGTTTGACATTGATCCATTCCTTGATGCTTCTTGTAGTGAATGCTGAGACAGGCTGGCACTAAATGTTTAGGGTTGTGGGGAGCAAGACCAAGATGATGATGATGATGATGATTTATACCCCACCCATCTGGCTGGGTTTCCCCAGCCACTCTGGGCGGCTTCCAACAAAATATTAAAAATACAATAAAACGTAAGACATAAAAAACTTCCCTAAACAGGGCTGCCTTCAGATGTCTTTTAAAAGTCAGATAGTTGTTTATTTCCTTATCTGATGGGAGGGCATTCCACAGGGCAGGCGCCACTACCGAGAAGGCCTTCTGCCTGGTCCCCTGTAACCTCCCTTCTCGCAGTGAGGGAACTGCCAGAAGGTCCTCAGAGGTGGATCTCAGTGTCTGGGCAGAACAATGTGGGTAAAGATGCTCCTTCAGATATACAGGACCGAGGCATTTTAGGGCAGGGGTAGGCAACCTAAGGCCCACGGGCCGGATGCGGCCCAATTGGCTTCTCAATCCGGCCCACAGACGGTCCAGGACCCAGCGTATTTTTACATGAGTAGAATGTGTCCTTTTATTTAAAATGCATCTCTGGGTTATTTGTGGGGCATAGGAATTCGTTCATTTGCCCTCCCAAAATACAGTCCGGCCCACCACATGGTCTGAGGGACGGTGGACTGGTCCACGGCTGAAAAAGGTTGCTGACCCTTGGTTTAGGGCTTTAAAGGTCAGCACCAACACTTTGAATTGTGCTCAGAATCATATTGGGAGGAAGGAAGTCAGCAGACTCCCCTTAAACAAAGGCAAAATGCTCTTGGTGGGTCCTCTTATAAGACAGGGACAAAGTCACTCTCTCCCAGCCTAAGCTGCTCAAAGGTCAAAATAGGGAAGGGAAGAGCAAGTACCCTGCCTTGAATTTTTTGAAGGAAGGAGAAGAGACAAATGTAGCAGATAAAGAAAAGCAGTATCTGTTGCATTAAAAAAAAAGCAGATTCATTTATTCACTTAAAACATTGTGGGTTGCAGCCAATGCTCTGTGGGCAGAGGTCCATTTGCACAATGGGATTTTCCTCTCCACTCCTCTGTACCCCCCCCCCCAAATCTGCTCCAGAGTGTCTGCTAATCCTCCAGAACTGATTTTGATGGCATGCAGGGAGCTACAGGGGAAAGAAGAGGAAAAAGTTCAATTCTGCAAGCAGAAATATATTGCACTAACAGAAAAGTATGGTTGGATAAAAATTAATTAATTTATGACATATCCCCCCTTACCTTCCTCAATAACATGTAACAACCACTCATTTTGCACACATATTGAACACAAAGCAAAATGCTCCAATATCCATAATAAATCAGGAAAAATAAGCAGAGACTTTAAGGGTGTTTTGAATATTGCAGAATCCAGCTACAATCTAACTCCCCAATGTATTCCTTGAGCTTCAGAAATGTGCTCAAACAAGCTGCAGACTTAGAAACAATGAATATGGTAACTAGGCTTAAAAATTGTCATGGTTTATTTGCTGTACTGTATTGACTCAGGCTCTCGTGTATAACACAATATTATTTGCTCACTCTTCATTCACTGAATGATGTCAAAGCAAATTGAAGTTATATAAATATCATTAAGGTTGTACCACAAAACAAGACACAGAAAAGGAACAAAATATTCCATAAGACTACCTCACTTCGTACTAGAATGTTGCTGAAGGCACTGAGATGCTAGAGGTGTTATCTTTCAGATGATACAAACCCAAACCCCTTATCAACCCCGGCCATAGAATCATAGAATCAATCACAAAATCACATGAATTTATAATAATTGCAAATCCATTTCTCAGACTCAAGGCTACCACAGAAGTATCCCTCCTTAAAAACATTATGGCGCTATTTCATTTATGCCACATCTTTGGATATAGATTGATATTTATGTTTCTAAACTGAAGCCACTAAATACAGATTTCTACCAGGGACAAAGCTTTTGCTGAACTGTATTTGTACTTATGCTTAATTTGTTGCACTAAAAGTCTTGAGATAATTATATGAGTTTTGGAGGAAAGAAAATCCAGATGGGTTTTTATTCATCCTATTTGAGTTCCACAGAAATATAGCCATGAATTTCCTTCCTTCTTTATACAAAGAACTTGCTCACAGAAAAGAAAAATTTCCCATACATCAATCATATAACTTAAAAGGTCTCTCTAGAATTGCTTTTCAAAAAAAAATACTGTATATATGATTTCCTTATAAGCACAGACCCATTTTATTGTTCCTTGCTTATTTCCCTCTCTGGGATGGGTTGTATAAAAACAGACTTGCAAAAAAGGGACTGATACTGAGCAACTATCTCAAGGAATTGTTAATATGGTAAAAATGACAAAAGCGTTTGCTGGTAATAGTCTATCAATCCACTCTACAATCACCTTCTACTGAACAGGTTAAGTAAAAGCAAACAACTGGTTTACTGTTCTGTTATTAAAATATTATAAAAACCCGCTAAATCGGAACAGAAGTCCCATCTAGTCTAGCGTTCTGTTCTAACAATGGCCAACTAGATACCAATGGGAAGTCCAAAAGCAGGACATAAGTAAAATAGCATTATCCCACTCAAAACCCCCGCACCTGGTACTCAGAGGCACCACACCATCATATGGGAAGTAATATCAAGTAATTGAAGCTAGTAGCTTCTGATATAAAATATTAATATAATGAACAATGACTAACACATATCTATTATATGAACTGTGTTATCATTTTTAATGGCTTCATAAAAATTATCAGGGTCTATCGTAGGAAAGCAATAGGAAAGCATGAAAGAAAACCCTGGCCTATATATTATATACCATGAAACCACCCGATTCAGGTATTATAAATGGATTTCTACATTTTGAATGCTGAGACCTCAAAAACAATTTTTGGAGAAGTCCGGACAGAAATGTAAGATGATAGGACGATTGACACCGATGGTGAAAACAGCACATACATCACATTGGCTAGTTTATACACTAATTCATGTGAACGAGCTACACTCTGACATTTCTTCTTGGGACTTGTCAACTAAGCACTGGTTTCTTTTAATAAATAGGATTATTATTATTATTATTATTATTAGGTTTCCCCAGCTACTCTGGGAGGCTTACAGCATAATTAAAAACATAATAAAAACATCAGCATTAAAAAGTGTTTAGGACCTCAACATCCTTAACATTCTAATCCTCAAACTACTTCCCCCCCCAAAAAAAAATCCAAATGAATTTAAGACCACTTCATAGTAATTATTTTGAGTTCAGTGAACATAAAGACATAGCAGCATAAGGCTTTTAACTTCTGTTTATAGCAGACTGGCAACTTACCATGTGGGACTTTCACAGCTAAGGAAAATAGACGTTGCAGATTTCACCAAAGGGCTGTTCCACACAGCACACCTGATTGCTCTATGCTCACCAGCACTACATCACCATTTCCTGAGAAAATATGCTAAGTGTGGATGGTATACCTTCACCTTAAATATAGCCATCTGGGAATCCTGACTGGACCAGAGCTCCCCACAACTATTTAAAAATACATGCATGCTGTTGTCCACACTTTTAAAAGTTTGCTACCAAAAGCAATTGGGTTTGTCATGTAAAGTGCAAAGCTGTTCAGAGTGGAAAGCCAGGATATGCATACAAAACTGACACTGCAACTCAACTGCAATAATTTCACAAATACTGCAAAAGCAGAAGAGCTGACAAAATAATCTTAATTCTGCAGGGTGACATGAAAAACAGAAAGAGGAAAAGAAAGCACTGGACACTCTTTCTATTTACTAAAGCTTTAAACTTGTTTATGCATCAGAGCTATTAGGTATCTGGTGTTCCACTTGTTTTGGTAGTGTAAACTTCTTAGAATATGCTTTCATCTCTCTCCGCCTCAGCAGAAGGCCACATCACTTCAAATCATCTTCTCTTTTGTTTATGCCTGCGAATTTTTGTACTCCATGCTATTGCTTAACTAGCTTATTTGAAGCATTTTTGTAACATATGGGATTTACACCCCAATCCTCAAAGCGTAGTACCACTGAAAACCTCCTGTGGAATAAACGAAATATGCACAAGTAGAAGAACTTGAGGATCAGCGCTATAGCTTGTCTGGAAAATGCTCTACTGATATAACATTGTGTTGTACCATATGGTATTTCTGATTTGTGAAAAGGCAGACTATTTTAATTTCCAGCACAGTAAGTCCCTTAATCTGAGCAAACCCAAATATCCAGCTAGAATCCAAAACGTAATAAACAGAAGGATAATCAAAGCCAAGAAGGTGAAAATATGCTTAATAAGATACTCTCCCAGATGAACACCTCAATCCTTGTAATTTAGTTCTGCAGAGATATTTTAGAGCAGTTGAAGTATTTGGGTCAACAAGTCTATCAGTCCAACAGGCAAGGCTCATAGAACATGCAATATTCCTCCAAATAGCAGGCAAGTCACTCACCATCTCAGTGCAATCTTGATTGGTGTAGTAAGACAGGATGTGAACAGGTCAGCTGGCAGGTCAGGGATCATCGGTAACAACTCACTGGCTTCACATGCTGCCAGTTGAATGCAATTTTTCATTGAAGGAGGCAAGGGCATCTGAGCCAGTGGATGGTTAGGGTTAATTGCAGCCACCTTCATAGGAAATTAAAACAAACAACAGTTAAGTCTTCCTAATGATTAACTACCAGTATCTAGAAAATCTTCTGGAAACAAAACTAGTTACGAGATGCCAAAGCTCAAAGAACCATTCAACTCATCAACAATTAAATTACTAATGATAACTGGTGCAGATTGTAAAGCAGAAATGAATAGTTCTAGCCTATCCAAAGGGTAACTGCTTATCCAAAGGATGTCTTCCTATACTCTTTAGTCATGGCACAGGTCATTTTTCTCAAAGGCATTACCTTAGTGGTTGCAGGAAGGTGGCTGCATGAGCTGCACAGCCTGAACTTCTGCCTATATCGGCCACACGGATAACTGAAGACCAAGATAGGGTTTAGGAATGAAGCCTAGTATACAGGCTGTTCAGGTGCCTTAAGTGGTATGTTATTTAATATAATATTTTTGTATTCTACCTACACATCTTCAGTGCCCAAGCTGGCTAATAGACTATGTAACTATGAAGTTACAACAATACACAATAAAGCAGCATATTATAAATCACAAAATAAAATATAAATTCAGCGTTAATTTTACTTTGCTTTTAACAGAAGGGTTTGGGTTTGTTTGTTTGTTTTTGCATATTTTGTTGTGGCAAAGGCCTAAAAAAAAGAATTAAGAAAGCATTAGGGGGAAAATGAGGAAAGCATTTAAAGATCAGTCAGTTGGATTGAATCCTTTGAACCCTCCATCCTCCATGGATGGAGACCAATCCATGTTGTCTCTACTTGTTTTTCCTTCATCACCCTGATATTTTTTTTAAAAAACTCCAAGATCAATATGTTTAATTTGAGACTATGATAATTTGATCCAATTTCCATTAAAAAGACGTTGCTTGAGTACAAGTTTCTATAGGATGCTCAACAAAAGACTGGACTACCAAATTGGCCATTCAATGAACTACTGTAGATATCACCACCTCATTCATGAATAGTGTTATTATAACCTGAAGTAGCTCAACAGTATAAATATTAATTGGCTGAACATTATTATGAAAGAAAAACTTCTCTGTCATCATTTGAAAATGCTTAGAAAGAAACCATACTGAAAACCAGTTTAACAGCCTTTCATGAAACTGTCTATATCTGATGCGCAGTGTCTCTCCTAGAGAGTGAAAAAAGAAGTTTCTGGTATCTCATGGGATTTCTGGTGTTGAAATTCTGGCTGCAGGGAAGCAATTGTTCCAAATTACAAATGTGAGCTGAAATAGTGCTTCCAAACCTCCACAATGGAGATCAGAAATATTAATTAGCTAGGAAAGGTCTGTATAAACTAGCCCTTACTCATATTCATATGCAAATTAGAAATAAAAAGGAGAATTGCAAGAAGATAAAACATTACGCCTGAGGGAACAGGGCAGAAGGGAAAGAATCCTTATGGGAAAATGAATACACAGAGAGAAAAAGAAATGAAAGGTCTTCTTTAACTGCTAAGATTGCATGTAGGCAGTTTGTATGGATCCTTTCTCAAAGCTCAATTTTAAAATGGGCCTTTGATGGTAACCAGCTTGGAAAAAAGAAAACGTTTTTTTGGAACACTCCACAGCAGTTGGTCACAGGAGAAATTTCAAAGCAAGTCCCTAACACTTCAGTTACCAGAAGAAGAGCCAACATAGTGAAACTACTCTAAAGCAGGAAATTGCTTCCCAAGGTCTGGATGACATCACTGCTATGAATTGAGAACGGTTCATTCCCTGTTTGCCATGAAAGCTGAGCCACAATGAGAGACAGAAATAACAGAAACGTCAAACAGCTTGCACATACTGATGTTCAAAAACAGACTCTTATCCTGGTAACAGTGCTGTCATCATCCAACCAACCAGATTTCACTACAATACAACAGTTACTGAGAGCAAACAAAGCTAGGCAACGTGGCTATGCCTGCTTCCCAAAGGCCAAGTGCTGCTAACATTTTTGAGCCCAAGGGCACATTGGGAATTTTGAGAGTCAGCTGTGGGCATCACCACCTCTGGCTGCTTCTCCTCACCCTTGATCAATGTCCCCACCCCACAGACAGAGAGAAAACACATTAACGTGACTGCATACATGTTTTTAGTCTCGTCATGTTTAAACAGTAAAGGTAGAGCAAGTACCAAAGTACATATTTTTCAGTATAAAACTATTTTGAAGAGCAAACTTCTAATTACCCCTATACATTTAAAGAAACATCTTAAACCACTGTCTTTTCAGCAGTAGATATTACAAACCAGTGCAGTTACAGAAAAGTAAATATTAAACCTGCTAATTTAAAAGGAGATAACTTACAACAATGGCTCACTTAAAGAATTAAGCATTTTTCTGCAATGTGCTTTTGTATTACTGTTAGGGAAGTAACCCCAACCACACTTTGCTCGAGCTTTACTTAAATAGTTCCTTAACCTGACTTTCAAACGGTAACAAGTAGTGCTGTTCCATACTAAGCTTGTAATACAAAGCAAACTCAATGAAAAGTGACTTGTTCCTATGGTGAATATTCCACATTTACAACTTTGCAAGGTTCCGAGGGAGATTAATGGTGATAAGAGTATGCTGCTGAAACTGAAGAATGGGATTTGGGTGAGGTGGTAGCTAACTTGCACGTAGTGCTATGTCATGTAACCCACACTGCACTCCACAACGGAAGCATACCTTTATACAGTCTTAAGGCTGCTCTCTGTACCATGTACCTCTTGAAGACAGCATCAGAGTCTCTCACAGCTGATGCCATGGTTTCAGCCATGTGTTCACATGCGTACTATGTCAAAACTTGACAGTTCTGAAATCTCTGTTGAGGTTTTTGGTCATCAAGCCCATAAAAAGTTTATGCAATTCTATTTCCAGTGTCCTTAGTGGTCTTAACTAAATTCTTGGCAAGCTGCTGCTGATCCACCTTCTTCCTGTTCCTAGGCCTCGCTGACCTAGGTCAGTGGGCCTCCTTCGCAAGACTAGCGCTGCCTCCTCTTCAGCATGTTTCTCAAGGACAGTGCACTTCTCAGGTTCTTCTTGTTCATCTATGATGCCTAAAGATCCTGTAAGAAAGAGGATAATGAAATAATTAGAACCGAGGGTGCTTCAGATATGATGGCAAGTTGTTCTCTGGCAGTCAGCATCCCAAAGATGACTTTAGATTGGGAATGGAGTAAGCTTACCTTGAGAGAAATCCCTAGAGTGAGTAGGCTCCAAAGCAGGAATGGCTCTCTGTTCAAATCCAAAGGTGGAGGCAGGGGTTTGTCTGTCAAGGCTTGCTGGATGTCAAGTTTTGCTGAGTCAACCATCTGCTCTCCAATGTTGGTCTTATCTGATAGCATCCTAAGTGCCAACACATTGTAGGTAAGGTACTTCCAGTGGGTTGCCTTCTTGAACTCTCTTCCCGATATCAAGTCCAGCAAAATATGCTGATGTTCCTCCTGAGTCTGCTATGGCTCTCATTTTTCCTATTCATACTTTTAAGATAGAAGAATGCTGAAGTCTTCATTCTGGAGCAACACTGTAGACCCTATTGGTGGTAGAGCCCTTTGATACACAGTGGCGTTGTTTGACAGTTGCTCTTCTGATGGTATTATCTTCATATCCTCAGAGATAGAGCTTGGACTAACCTTGGGCTGCAGACATGTTGTCACCCAACACATGGTCAACCCAAGCAGCTTTGTCCACTTTGCATGAAAAAGCCAGGATCCAGGGGCACCTGGACTGCTTTTGACCGTACAAGCACAAGGCTTGGAGTTATAAACGCCGAGGGACAGGAGTGCTAGGCAGTGTTGGTCTATGCAGAATTGGTAGCTCTCCTTGGCCAGAGAATCCTAGGGTGGGAAAACGGGTCTGCCTTGTCTGGCCAGAGGACAATGGTGCAGTGATGGGGCTTGATTGAAGGTTTCCTTTGCAGTTGTTCTAGAATTAGCCCTCTGACACTTGATTGGGAACAATGTTGTCACTCCCTGAGGTGTAGCGCAGAGTCACATCTTTCTTGTCTAGAAGACTGCTAATCACTGAAGAGCATCATCCTGGACCCCACTCCTGAGTGTTTGCTGTGGGTAGTGATTTCCTTCTTTCTCAAGGCATTCATTTTCTTCCTGCACTAGACAGCATTCTGATTGTATCCTTGCTAGAACATCTCACTGGAGAGCCGGATGAACACAGTATCCCTCCTATACCAATTAACCAGTTCCTCTAGGACATGTGGAAATGGCCACTGCCACTTTCTCTTCTATCCAAGATTTTGCTCTTAGCCTCTGGGAGGCCATCTGTTGTTGAGAATCCAAGGGTGTAAGGGACTGGGTTTCTTCATCCATCGTGGAGAGTGTCTGCAACATGGTATTTACAAGCCATAGCTGAGATTCACTGATGTGTCCTTGGGGTTCCCTTGAGTATGTGTGTGTAAAACAACGAAAACAAAAAACCCCTACCAGTGGTATAGAAACACTGTTTGAGAAAACCAGAAACAAATGAAAGCTCACACCAACATCAGGTGAGGGGTTGTCAAATAACAGACATCCCTGCACCAAGAGAATTGTTCTCTAAGTTCTTGAACAAAAGATGCTAATTATCCTTAAGCTGCAAAGTGTAATCAACAGGGTATGAAGGGTGGGGGGAGGTGTCAGGCTTTGGTGCTGATTGAAATTATTCTTACCCTGCTAGGATTTCATGGTGCTACTTTCAGAAGTGCAAATGTGCAAATTTAAACCTTAGTAGTTTTAAATGTTTTAATGGCTGCATTATTAATTACCCCCACCCCAAAAGCTATTGCTTCATTTCCCTCTAAGCAGCTTTTAATAAAAGTACTTTTGGCTAACTATCATTATGCACGGTTCCATTGTGCACTGCTGCTTTCTTATTCATCCTTTTATAGATGCTAGCTGGACAGAGGTCCCTTTGCACCACAATATGAAACTGTCTGCCTTGCGGGAAAGAGCTTGTCATGGAGAAGTGGAGCAGGGAAAAGCAACTGTTGTTAGGCAGAGTTTGGAGTAAAGTCTTCTTCAGGCAAAGCACCACAGAGAGCAGCTTCATCTTGGGAGTGGTTAAGTTTTCCATTCCTTTCTTCCTTGCAAATCTGCAGCTCGGCGAGCAACTTGAGTGCAATGGCTGAACACACCACACAGTTTACATATAATGATAAGCCACAGATAAAAGAAGTCAGAAATTGTAGGCCAACAATAAACCATGACTTATTGTCATTGTTTGTTTGTGCTTAACAAACCATAGTTAAACAGCTAGGCGTGAGTTAGAAAATCAAAACAAACCATGGTATAATAACCCTGGCTGAGTACTACATACGAGCCAGGCCATTATTGTTCTGATCAATCTGAAGGTGAAGAATTTGAAATAGAAGACACATAATAGGGCTGATTTGTAACAAGTGTATGCTTAGTTAATTACACATTAACTAAGATCCTATTATTCAAGTGAAAGTAATTATAAAAATTGGGACACACATCTATTTATCTGTGAGCAAAAAAGTATCCCCCATCATAATGTAAAGAGCCAATACTGTGCAATTCTAGCACTATTTGACCCTTGAATCAAGGGAGTCCTGATTCTTGAGGGTTTTTTCTCACTCACCCAAACAACAAGCAATAGATATCATGCAGAGCAAAAGTTTTGCTCAGTAGATGAGTTAACACACAAAATGAAGTTGAAAGCACATGCCATAAATACTGTAGTGACAACTGCTGGATTATGCTACTAACAACATCAATACATGAAGACACTTCTAGAAAGCACATAGCAATCCTAGCTGAAAAGTAGCCTATATGAAACCTGCTCACATGCATGGCAGGGGCAAAATACAGCTCTGTAAGAGAGCACCACTTTTATAAAGGCAACTCTCATGTTACAAAATCAACACATTACCTACCTCCACTAAAAGGAGTGGCACTTCTAGGTTAATTTTGTTATAGTAAAAGTCCTTGCTATTTGTAAATATGAAGCTACCACCTGATGAGTTTTTAGCAGTTCAGAATCTGGAATCAGCCAAGTAGCTGTGGCATTTGAACTGAGAGGGAAAGGCTTTCTGATGAAACAAAATCAGCTGAGTAGCTCTGGGCTAAGATGAGGGAATAGTATTGCCAGCTTTCCAGGACAAGTGTTGACTTTGTCTGGGCAGCCTTCCATTGGATAGAACAATCTTCATTCTGAATATATAAACACCAGAAATAATCTGGAGGGAGTTATACGCTTAAAGCACAGAAGCTAGCAGGACTTACGTACATTTAGATTTATTTAGACTGTGCATAGGATTGGAATTAAAAGCTATTTAAATACTCTTGGCTACTGCGCCTCAATTTCGCTGCTTCTCTAGTCTTTTTACTTTGCAGACTGCAGCAATTCCCCTTGCTAATCAGCTGACTGCCTGGCAGCTAATCAGTAGATCAGTGACACAACACCCATCTGATAATCTCATTCATTACAAGTGACAAGTAGCAGAGATGTGAATGGGTCAGTGATCTAGCATACACAGCTTCACTCTATGGTTAGGGTCCAGGAGTTGTTATTATTATTACTATTTTTGCAAAGGACTCTTGCACAGAGAACATTAATGCTGGCTGTTTCTTAGGATTTGGGGTGTTTAAAGTTTAACTATTGTGTCTATATTACTACTGTACGCAGTTCTCTGCTTGGGGAGGAGATTCTCATAAAAAGCAGGTTAAACTTCTATTAAATGTGTTCAGTTTCATGCTGAGTTTGACTGGATCGGGTTGTATCAGGCAGGGTCCCCATTTCACACATGATGTTTCCCACATAGGCAAGCACTGGTATTGCAAAACCAACATACATTAGTGTACAATATGCTCCGTGAAGGTCATACATATGTATTCTGATGAGGAAAGTGCAGTACATTTGGAAAATGCAGCTTTCCAAGTGCATATTTAGCAAAACAGATACATGCCCGTTCCTCACACAGGTGTATGCCAGGCACGAGGAACATTTTTCTATGGCGGGCCACAGACTAATGAGAAAAGGTAATGGGTGACTCTGAGCTGGAGAAGGGTGGCATAGGCTTGGCTCTATGACTCCCAGGCTGTTGGAGCTACAACTACTCAACAAGCACAGGGGCTCCTCGATATGAGAAAAATCTATTTGCCTAGGGATAAACCAGACTCAAACAATGCTTCTTTATTTCCCCCCCGGTATAAAAAACAAAAACAAAAAAACAAAGTAGACACCTGAGACTCCACACCTATTAATGAACATGGTTTTCATTGGTGTACGAAGCTGAGCATGTTTTTTCCTACACCAGTATATTGTATTGGCCCAAATAAGACGCATCCGCAAATAAGCTACACCTTTAAAATTCAAGGCTTATTTGTGGGTGCAGTCCGCCTCCCGGCTGAACGGGGGTGGGGGTGGGGCAGGAACCCACATCTTGACACTACCACCTCCTGGCACTCCCGGCACTCCCTCCCCAAGCACCAGAGAGGCTTGGAAGTGGTGGGTGGGCTGCACACCGTTGCCCCGCGTTCCTCTTTGGGGAGGGGGAGCCATGCTGCTTGGCCAGCAGCCTCCCCTGCTTCTCCTCGATGGCTCAGGGGAGGTTTGGGAGCAGGGGGTGGGCTATGCACCATGGCCCATGCTCCTGGATTGCTTCCTTGGGGTGGGGAGGAACCACGTCGCTTTGCCAGCAGCATAAGGTCGCGAATATAAGCCACCCTTTATCTTTTCACTGTCAGAATTTGGAAGAAAGTGTAGCTTACATTCGGGCCAATACAGTACATATTTAGGAGAAAAATCAAGTGCTCTCACTTGTTGCTGTTTAGATACTGGCTTTACTGTGCTGTTTTTGTGTGTTCTGAACAAGGGAAGAATTGCTTATTCCTTGGAGTGATAGTGTCAAAAGTATTGGACGTGGAGGTTTGAGGCTACAATTCCCATCATTCTGAATGCTGGCACGGCTTGGTGATTTCTCAGAACCGACAGCATCCTGATCTTCTACGTCAATGTACTAACAAAGGTAAAGGAGAACAATTTCTTCTTTCCAGAAGATGATAGATTAGGAAAATTCCACACACCACTGACATATACCGTAACAGTGCTCTGGACTGTAACTTCAAAGATTCATCTGTGCTGAAGACGGAAAACAAATCAAAACTGCAAATTTGATCTCATTAGTTCTGATCAGAAGCAGTTAGTCATGTACCGTACTTCTGGCTAAAGGAACAAGCACTCCCACAGTAGCATTTAATTCCCACACAGAGAAGGAATAAACACAAGAAATTCTACTGCTCTAACATAAAATACCCCAGAGACTGAAAAAAAGGACATGAAAATAAGGCTGTGGGGATGTGGGGAGACTAAGAACCTAAGGCTCATATGTCACTATTAATTTATATACATCCCGAGCAAAGTCCTATGATATGCACAAATTCTCCACCCCACCCTCTTTCCAGCTTCTCTTGACATGTAATAAGGCATTTCAGATATACACAATTATGTGGGATGACACAGGAAGATTAAGCAGCCTTTTGTTCCAACAGTGCACTTGAGCAGCTCATTTAGCTATCCAGAATTATGGTGTGTTTACAGACACACTCTGAACTCAATGAAGCTAGTTAATTAGATAATTGAGAGCTATAACAGGGTGGCTTTAGTCCTCAATAAGCGCAGCCAAATGACTGGAACACATGCACTATTTATTGTCTGAACTGGCCCAGCACCTGCCTTGGATTCAGAGTCTTTCCCGGAGTCATGCATTTATACATGCATCTGGTCAAGCCTTGAGAGACAACACTGATATCCCCTGAAACTACCAGTGTTCACTGCTAAGAGTCAGCATGAACAGACCTTATATCTAAAGTTCAATCTGGTTTTCAAATGGCCAAGATAAGTCTGAGGAAGAGGTCAAGACAAACATTTAACAACAGAGACTGCTGCTTTTATTATTAATTGGACCACACAGCTTCAACAGTCATTTTCAGTTACCAGGGCAGTAAAAAAAAATCAGATAAAATAAAAGTACAATATTGAAAATATTAAAATAACATACCAAAAAAACACAGCAGCAGCAATTCAATTACATTCCCAAAATGAGGAATGCTTCAAGCCTAAAAGCAGGCATAGGCAAACTCAGCCCCCCATGTGTTTTTTGGGACTACAACTCCCATCATCCCTGACCACTGGTTCTGTTAGTTAGGGATAATGGGAGTTGTAGTCCCAAAACATCTGGAGGGCCAAGTTTGCCTATGCCTGCCTAAAAGACATTGATGCAAGTGCCAGGCAGGCTTCCCTAGAGCAGGCATTCCAAAGATAGTCTCTCTCTTAATTGCCACCCATTCAGGGGTGGCAAGGCACATTGGCCAAACCTCAAGAGGGCTTGGACAAAAGGATTATTGGAAATATTTGGAATCTGAATTCCAAAGTTTCATGAGCAACCTATGTCAAATATCATGGTATATAAATTAACCATGGAAATACAAAGTAATTAAGTAGTCTCTGACCTTGCTTCTGATGGTAGAATATATTGGTTATAAGCAAGGATTCCATAAAGTTCCCCCCTAATAGGATTTTGAATATGATTTCCAGATTTAATGGAATGGTCCCATTTCTTGTGGGTTTGAGATCTGACCCAGGAATAGCATGGCCAATGTTCAGGGATGATAGTAAATGCAGTCCAACAGTGCCTGGATGCTGCCATGGTGACTGTCCCTGTTCAACAGGGTAAATCCACACAAAATCTTAATGTAGGGCTGGGGACCCTTTTCTGTGGACGGACACAGTTTCTCAAGATACTCCTTCAGGGGTCACAGGGGTCACTTTTCTTTCTCATGTGGACTGACTCTCTCTCTCTCTCTCTCTCTCTCTCTCTCTCTCTCTCATATCACTCATTTACTCATCCTCCCCTCCCAAGAGGCTACTTATTAGGGGAGGAATAGATTGCTGGTGTCAGAAAATTTCAGAACCATTTCCCACTCAAGAACTGGTACTGGCTGCCTGTTTCAATGGCTCATTTCATCACCGGAGACAGAAGAAATATATCTGAGGTATTGGTCTCTTGCAACACTGCCCTACTGTCCTATTAACTTGAAAAGAAAAAGAAAAAAGACGCCTGTACTGTTTGCACACCACTGAGTGGCACATTGCATCTTTTGTTTAGGGTCAGAACATTGCTAGAATCTTAACACAGAACTTTGGATTGTCCACTGGGATTCTGTCAAGTCAACAAGGCATTTTATAAAAGTGAAGTCTTCCCTTCTGGGTGATTAGAAGTGGAGTAACAAGGAAGATGTTCTCATCTTTGGTTTAACAAAACAGTACAAAAATAGCTGAATTGGCATTTAACATTTTCAGAACACTGAACTGGCATTTCTGCCCTTCATCTTCTTGTCCCTCAGGAGCACTATTCATGCTGAGGAAGAATTCCTCCTAATTGCAGCCTTCCCATTGAGATTTAAAGACAAGAGCAAACATTCCCAACCTGCACCCACAGAGGAAGCAGCTTCTTTTCATAATGCTGACAGGAACATGCTTGTGGTATGAATTCAAACCCATAATGCAAAAATTGTTTCCTATGAATCATAGCAGATGATGTAGTTCTCCACAGAGAGAAAGGTCTACATACGTGTAGTCGATAGCTAATATGTGAGTGAAATTCATATTCCATTTACATGGGGGGGGGGGGGCGAGCCTTAAAAACTATCACAAGTTTGGAAAACACTGGCCTATACTTATGAAGACATCTAAAATGAATAGAAGAATCCTGAACTGAAGAGGCCTCCCGGGCAGTTTAGCTCATTGATTAATGACTGTTAGAAGCAACAGGACAATCTATACCATAAGCTTCACATTGCTACTATTTCATATTTTTTAAACACCATTTATACAACTATTTCTGAACTGCCAGTTCAATACACCATCTGGCAATCCCTTAATCCCTACTACTATCACAGGCCAAAATTTTAAAAAGTATGTCAAATTACTCCATGAGTCGATAATCCAGTAGGTCAATCCCTTTTTAAAGGAACACAGAAAATAAATTTCAAACAGCACTGAATAAATGCAGCTTATAGCCTCCAGTCTCCACAATGCATGGGCTGCCTTCATCTAAATTGGAAGTATTTATATTTACCAAAATAAATATTTACAAGTGATAACCATGGGCATGTTTTGTCTTTTTAATATCCGTTATTTATACAAGCAACCATCTGAACAATAGCCAATAATATTAAGCCTAATGGGAGGTGGGAGGGAGGCGGAGACAGACAGGCATTTCTTCTTTTTAATTAAAAATAAAGTACCAAGATCAAAATCTAAGTTAATTATGAAACCTAAGGTGCACTTTTACATTGTTGCACATTTGGCATTTTTTTAAAAAGTGCAATCCTTGATCCACTTTTAAAAATTGCAGTGTGCATTTTTAACAGGATATGTAACATTTCCTATAAACAGTATACTTTGAAATTGAAAAGCACATTTCTTAGCCAGTTAATCCACAGCAATACTTGGCATGCGAAGGCTGAAGGTTATTGCAATCTAAACAGGCACCAAGAGGGAAATGTTGGATTAGCAGCCAGAGAGCAAAGGTTTTCCATAAACAAAGCAACTTACAAAAAACAGTGGATTAATATTAAAATGTTTTTCATCAGGCAATGTATAGATATTGTTTATCCCTCACCGTAGAAAGGATTTGTTCCCAGCTTTACAGTAGGTCAGCATCAAAGGCCGCACACATTTCCCTAGTTACAGTGGCTGATCAACCAAAGCCCCTTTTGGCCAAGTCCTGCCCTTACCTGCCTCATAGATGGGCATGGCTTTCTCAAAACAACCTGGCAGGCGAAATGTGGCCCACAGAGTGAAGGTTGCCCACCCCTGATTTACAGTAATGCTCTACAAGAGACCAAAGAGCTTATTAAAGTACCTGAGTCACTGCACATCTCTAAGATTTTTGTGTATTTTAAATTATAAAAGGATTTGAGAAGGAAAACTCCAACAGGTAAGAAGATTATAGATAAATTGTGATGGACTGGAGCACTAGAATCATTAAGTGCTGTTACACTATGCCTACAAATTCTATGGGGAGACAACAGCCATTATTAGGTAGAAATTAAAAGGCAAGGAAGTCAATAAATAAACATTTAGCAAGGACTGGCTTTGGGGAAAAAATGTAGTTTTGTTTCAGTAAAATATTAGAATCATGGACAACCTTGATAAAATCTTGTTTAGATCTGTTTGGCTCAGCTTCTAGCATTCAAAGTGAGAGTTTAAAAGATGGAAAGGAGTTAGCAACATAAAAATAAGAAATTGGTTTCTAATAAGGCATCTCTGGCAGTTACAAAGTACAGAGAAAATATTCAGCCAAATTCAGTGTCAAAGGCGTAAGTGAAAGCTTCTTAAATTTAATGGCTTCGTCTTCTGCTATTCACATTTGCCACAATAAATTTAATACTAAAACCACAAAATGTCGCCTTTTATTAACACCAGGGCACTTCTTCACACTGCAAAATTAATGGCAACAACAGCAAGTTCCTTCTTTGTAACTCTTTCAAGCATTTAGTTTAGCGGTTGCACATTTGGTTGCAAGAGTAAGGATACTGTAATAGATTTCTATGCAGATCTAAGTACGCAATGTGTAAGAGATATATAGACCTACTTCAACCTTGCATTCATCTCCTCTGTAAAAACCATTAGGGCATAAGCAGATTCTATTAATGTTATCATTTAATTAACAGTTCTATTAATGGCCATGGTTATACTGTTGGAAAGCAAACAGAATCAGAACTAAATTAAAGCTGCAAGACTCTTCCCAAATTAGGTTCTTTTTTTCAGCTCAGTCTCCTACACGTTTGTTGCTAGACGTATCTTTCCATCAAGCACAGTATGATCGGCTCTCACTAGCCGTGATCCCATGGTCCCTCCCCCACTTGATCCTATTAAAGTCTAAAAGAATAATGCCCTCTTCACATTCCCACAATCTCACCTCCAGCTCCTGCTCCCTCTGCAGGGCAAACTGTTTGAAAGATTTGACAATAAGGCCAGCGTTTGAGCAATCATACACGAAGATAGAGGGACTGCCCATCCATGTCTGTAGATCATATATGGATAAAGGGATGTACTGTGTATAGTTCTGCAAAATAAACAAACAAAAAAACCACATATATTATACTGCACAGTGAACAGCAGCCTTTGCCTACAATACTCAGAAGGATTAAACAAGCTACTTCTGTTTTCAGGGTTAAGAAACAATTCCAAATATAATGGAAATAAATGATGCTATGGAATCATCATTTACCATCCCATAAAGTAATACAAGAGTTCATCCAGTGTGAAAATGTTCTCAAATTTACTCTGAATTCTGCTCACTTGTCACTTACTATGTATTATCATAATGCATGTATCAGAGATTGTGGTCATAAAAAGAGCCAGGAACAACTTGAGAAATAAGCTGAACATGTTGTAATGTTAGGTGAAATTCTACCAGTGTGTGAAAATAATATATGTTAACTATTACTAGCTGTTTATACTGGGTATGTCCCTATGCATATTTGTACTAAGCAAAATAAATTCACATCCTTGTACGGAAAATGTATTGTTTCCTGAATCATGAACGAGAGACATCTTATCTCAGAAGACTCACTGAATTGTCATCAATTTTGCAAACTTATGGTTGCCTTGAAAACTAAGCACAAAGATAGAGCTGAGACCTCTGGCAAGTAAATGAATCACCACTTCTTTTAACCAAATTACTGTATAACCTATGAAGTTGCTGAACCTATCAGAAAACATGGAACAGCTTCCAGTTACTTACATGGTAATAAAACAGATTTCTGTCTTACAGTTTAACTTAATTTGCAAATTCTGTGCACCTGTGGTACTGTAGAATTGCTTGGCTACTTTCTGAGTGATTAACAAAGATTACAAAAAAAGCAACCAAGGAAAAAGAGCAACCATTAATATTTCTGGTCCCCCTCCCCCCCCCCCCGGCAGTACAGTGCATCATCTTTCTTCAATATACAAATCACTGGCATGTACCTGAAATACTGTAAAGCCAATATAACAACTTTGAGGGTTTCTTGACTTTACGGTCAAAAATTGTGATTTTAATGGAATCATAAAATATAAAAGAAAGCAAGGGAGGGGAGCCGGGAGAATGTCAATTTTCTTTTTCTGTGTAATCCATTAGCATCTCATTAGCTGCTTTCCTTTGTCTGCCAAGTTGCAAAGCAAATTTAGAGCACTGCAAGTCTTCAAAAGAGTGGGAAATCATTTTATCATACTGCAGTGGAACATTGGTCTTGTTGCAGCAAGAGGTGAATGGAAGGAGAAGAATGTACCAATAAATGTTCTCCAAATCCTTTTGAGGTGCTCTCTCCTCCTACGTGTGCTGAAAGTACTGTACCAAAGTGAAGTCCTTGAAGACAAACAGTACCTTTGATCCCTAAATGCCCCATCTCAAAGCAATATAATCTGGGGGGGCAGAAGAGGAGAAGAAACACATTGCAATTGTCTCTCTTTCTCATGCTTAAATATACAGAGGATGAAAAGCAAGTTCTCCTTCCAACTAAGTGAACATAGATGCACTGCAGATTATTTATTTATTAAGTTCCTCTTTATCTGTCAGACTAGATTAAACATCCAAAAACTAGGCTTGCTTTATAAGGCAGTCCTGAAAAATTAAGCTAGCCACCACATTATGCAAATCATGACAAGAGGAATAAAAAAAATCAAGTTAAGGGGGGATGCATGGCAGAAAAGAGTGAAGTGTGTGTGTGTGTGTGTGTGTGTGTGTGTACGCATACAGAGAGAGACACCAACACACACACTTTTTTTTAAAAAAAAGATCAACTCAATTTAATGATTAACTTTTTTAAAGTGACTTATTCAAACTATGCCACACAGTCCTTTTTCACTTGGATCCCTGTGGAAAATAGAGTCTGCTTAGTTAAACAAAACAACTGAGATCTGGCTTTTTGGCTGAAACAAATCAGACAGAAATAATACTTCCTGAAGGGTTTATCCTTTTTAATCTATGTATCAGAATATATTATCCTTAATCTCTTATAAATATAGCACAACTAGAAAATGATGGGTGCTTAGACTTGCACAGGCTCACTGAAAACTCACAGGTCTTCCACTGAAGGGCAAAGAGATAATTTGCAGAGCCTCTGATCAGAAGCAACAATTCTACAGCTAAAAAAAAAAAAGGTCACAACTATATCTCGACCACCAAGGGCATCTCAGGGACACTCCGTAGTAGGTTGATCCAATTGCTAGTGAATGTGCAGTCGCTGGATTTTAATGCACTACCTAAGAGGACCACTGGGAGAAGTTATATTTTTTAGAATTCGTCTTAAAACAAAACAGTGGCATTTACTCCGCATTAGAATCTTTGAAACTTCAAGCTGTACAGAACATAGCTGTTTGGAAGCAGAGGGCAAGAGCATTTCCTCCCTCCCTTGTCTTGCTTTTTTTTTTTTGTTAGAAAGAAAGCACACTTCCCCTTCTGATAGGCAAATATATCATGTTTCACATTCCACCTATGCAAATCCAGTCCTCCTTCGTAACCTGGGCTACAAATCTTTAAGACATCTCCTAATAATAGACAGTGGAGTCTTCATCAGATTACCCCAGCTGATAAGGCAAGATAGCTGGCAAAGGCACAATAAATAAATACTTAATAACGCTGTTGGCACAACATCCAAATTTCATTCATCAGTAATTTATTTCCTTCATTCTTGTAGCACATTCAGCATCACATTATTTCTATCTTATTTACCGTTCAGAACTCATTAAGATCTCTTTTTATTGTTTTTAAACACCAGATCTAGATTAAATATTTGGTGTTGTGTTGGGATGAATGTTAATTGAGTTCTGAGCTCTATTAGGAAGGAAGTTGCCTTATACCAGGTAATATGCTCCAGTATAGTCTTCCTTCAGCAGACAGTGGAAATTCACTACCACCTATTTTACTGGACATTTTAAACTGGAATTGACTCAAATTGAACACGGGGACATTTTGCATGAAAAACACATGATCTGTTTGCTGCCAAATTACTAGCCAGCAACATTAGTAAACTACGACGTAAGTCTTTGAGGCTACTCCATAGAAAGAATGAAAGAACCTAAGTCCTCTCCTCCACACAGGGCTGAAATGGTAACTTTTTGCAAAATGCACTGCAAACTGAACAACTACATTTTTGTACTTGGAACAATAAAACAAAAAAATTGAAACTGAACTGACCATATAAACATCCAAGAGCAACTCTCCCTCAGCTATATGGAACCAGCTATAAAACACAGTTAGGAGCAACCCCAAGGCGGTAAATAAACTGCTGAATAAAAGTCTCTGTTTCACTATCAGTCACCTGTTGGAGGTAGTAAATGTGTTACTTAAAAGGCAAAACACATTTGGGTAAGTGCAACTTGTAATCAATCATCATAACCTATCACCCACTTCTCATCTCCATGCAAGTGAGAAGACATCTTGATGTCTAGTACAAGCTCTTGTGGCAGATTTGCTGTCTGGAGTAAGGCTAATAAGGATTCTGAATGCAAAGTGGGTTACGGCTTCCAACACCACAAAGGCAAGCTGAAAATCCTGGCAATGCATTTCATGTTTCTTACGTTTATAGCATACACTGCAAGATCACAATGACCAAAGCCAAGTGCATTAAAAGGTATGCCACTGAAGACTTGTTCAGTGTTGGGGCGGGGGTATTTTTCCTTAGAAGGTAAGGTACCATGCCCATTGCTGGCACTGTGTAACAGTGTTTTACTAGCGTATGGAATTTGAAGAGCAATTTCTGGAATCCTCTTCAGGAGGAAATTTGGACATGCACATTAATTATGTATTTTATCTAGCATCATTATTATCTCTGTAATCTAGCTCTCTTTATGTGCACACACTAATGCAGAGGGAGCTCCTCCAGAAGGACTGCAGGTACCCTTTCAAAAAAAGGAGTTACAAGAAGTTCATAACAACTTAATGTGGGGGTACATAAAGGTGTGAACAAACTGAAGCTCTAAAATCAAACATTAGCAATAACGCTTTTATTGGTTTCTTGATAAGTGTTGAGCAAATTTGACATGAAAGGGACCATGATTTAACTCGATCTGCAAATCGTGTACCTTGTTGAAGACCCATATTTCTCCATTTACTGTTGGTCTGGGGACACCATGCCCATTGTAGTGGAAGAGAACTCTCTCTTCCTTGGCATTTCGACGCAATGAGGTGCATAGCTTTTTAACTTCATCCACTGTAGGATCAAGACTCTGCTTGTATCGGGCCTGGTTGGAGAGAGGAAGGAGAGAGAAGGAGAGAGAGAGAATATATTACATTGTTTTATTTTTGCATATGGATGAGAATTAACAATAATTTGACATCTTTCCTATATACAAAAATGAAGCTCACTTTCATTTAAACAGAGCACATAAATCAATAAGCAGCATATATCTTATAATGTTTAAACTACATTTGTGTGCCCCCTTGACAATTTCCCATGAACTCTTGCCTCTTATTCATTATTAAACAACTAAATAAACTTGGACAACTTTAAAATATCCACCTGCTATAAAAGCATCTCTCTCTTCATAATGCATAAACCCTCCTACAAATTATATTGGTACCAAAGGAACTATCCGCAGTCCTGAAATGATTACAGGGTATAGCTAGAGATGCTGCAACAATTTAGACCTAGACAATAGGTCATTAAACATTCAAGAAGATAGAAATCCCAGATAAAAGCCTTGTTCAAATGAAAGTTTATTGTAAGTTAAGCCCCTAATTCATTTTTTAAACTCACTAGCAGACAATAGCCAGGGCACAAAGAACTACCTAGGCTCAAGCAAAAGGTATATACCATTTTCAGACTCACACCTCCTTTGAGTTCTGCTGGATCTAACAGCAGCCTATGAGATGTCTCTTGGAAATCCCACAAAGCAGGGCAAGAAGACAAAAGATCTCCTTGATTTTTGTCCTAGCAACTGGTATTTACTGCTATACCGCCTCTGAACACAGAGGTTCCACTTAGCTTGTGCCCTATACTCATGTATACTACTAGAAAGAAAACTATGTGCCAATTTCATGTAAGAAACCAGAAAATCTACCATTGACACAGTATGTACAGGAGGTTCATGTCCCTCCACAGATAGCTCCAACTTTATTCCGCCACTTCTCCAATAACTTGTTGCTTCTTATACATCTACAGTGCTATTAATATGAAACCTTACTGAAATGCTTGAAAACAGCTAATAATTATAACAATAAAATAATAATAGAACTTGCTTATTAAGGATTTGTTCATAACCTGAAGACAAACAAAATTTAAAAGACAGGTATGCACATGGCATCACTTGTGATGATATTCTCCTGCACAAGTGGCACTGAAAGCTAGTGGAAACTACAACAAAAGTGCAGTGCCAATTCTAACACAACATTTTTCTTCCCAAGAGGAATATCACAAGCACAAGTGCCTGTTCACTGACATTTTCTGCACTTGCATACTCTTAATGTAATGTTTTTCATGTTTGGCCCCCTCACCGCTTACTGCAGAAAAACAGAAAAATACTGGTATCAGTCCATTCATTTCAGCAGAGCTTGAATCAAAACAGAGAACAAACGTCCTTTAAATAACTTCATTAGGAAGGCTTATAATGGGGACGAGGGTAGAACAACCAAGCAATAGCTACAAGTTTAAAGTGCAAAGAGCTACTTCTAAGCAAATATATACTGTATAATCCCATTTCCTGTTTTGTACAGTGTCCTTTCACACTGTTTTTGAAAATGCTGTACAGTGTCCTTTCACGTTTATTTATTTTTTCCAAACTTCTAAAAGGTACTGCAGCATTTTCCCGTAAGAAACAGTAACCTTTCACTGCCTGTTTTTCTTTCACATTTTTGTGGGTTTTTTACAGGAATAAAGCAGCAAGTTAACACAATAGTGGTTCTTGGCATTTCAGGGTGTTCTGTTAAAACTGTGCCTTGCAGTGTAATATTTCATTCCACTCATCTGTGTTTATGAGCAAGAGACAAGCAGCTGCAGGAAAGATGCTGCTAAAGTCTGTCACTCAAGAATGCTGCTCACAGTAGACTGCATTAATGCAAGCATCATCTTCTATCTCACTATCATATCTTACAGTGCCGTTATGAAGGTGCTGATTTGCAAAATGCATGCCTTAAATCACATTCTGCCTGTTGGCGCATTTACAAGACACTATAACCAAGCCCTTGAGTGGTAGGCAATTTTTCAATTCTCACTTTGAAGAGGGGGTAGGGGCAATTTCCTTGCTGGAATCTCCGTCGCATCACCCTAGCATAGCTATTAAACTGAGTTCATAATTAATAGTGGTGAATGGAAAGAAGAACTCTACATAGAACACCACTTTCACATTTACAGAGCTGAGTTGTAGTAGGAGGAAACAGGGGGGAAAAACAAAGAGCCACTAAATAAGCAGTTATATACCTATCTGCCAGGCAAGGAGTTTTAGCTTTTGCTTCCTGTTTAGGGAAGTTTTTAATATTTGATGCT
Source organism: Podarcis tiliguerta (assembly GCF_965153285.1). Lineage (NCBI taxonomy): Eukaryota > Metazoa > Chordata > Lepidosauria > Squamata > Lacertidae > Podarcis > Podarcis tiliguerta. The sequence continues at coordinate 93,720,984 of NC_139535.1, read as the reverse complement.
GCATTGTTTTTAACACTTGATTGGAAGCCGCCCAGAGTGGCTGGGGAGACTCAGCCAGATGGGCAGCGAAAAAATAAAATAAAATAAAATAAAATAAAATAAAATAAAATAAAATAAAATAAAATAAAATAAAATAAAATAAATAATAAAATAAATAATAAAATAAAATAAAATAAAATTAAATAATAAAATAAAATAAAATAAAAAATATAGCATTCTGATGTACAGACAAGCCAAATCTCCATTCATGTTGTCCATGATGAGAGGTGTAACCAGCAATTTGTTTTGTTTTGACAACACTGTGATAATATTTCCTTTAGAGAGAAACAGAGAAAAAGCAGGAAAGTGATTAGGGAGAACTTTAAGGATAAGCTTGCAAACATTGCCAGTTCTTCTTTGTTTGGTTGTGTTGCATACTATGAGGTTGTATTCAGCTCAGGGGCAGAGCATTCAGTTTCATCATTTGAGGTCAAATGAAACATGCCCCCACAACCCAACAAGCCTGTCTTACCTGTGTTGTGTGGCAGTGCTAGCTTGCGGCAAAAACTTGCCCAAATCTCATGAAATCTCACCGGAAACTGGTGCTGCTGTTGGTGCCACTTCTCTGGAGACAGCAGAGAGCCCATGGGAATGCTACCTGGTGGGTTTTCTCTGCTTGAGGTGGTCACCTAATCTTGCCTCATGGACAGGACATACCTGATTCAACTAACTTTTTACTCCAGAGTAGTAGTCATGACCACTAATAGCAGTGGGCCTACCAAGAGTAAGCTGAATACAGCCCTATATTTTTATCCCACTTTTTAGAAAATTATTTTCTCTTAAAGGGGCTCTCAGCAATGAAAACGGGTTCACAAAGACACACAAGGGAAGCAAAGTGTGAGGTAAGAGTTCTCCATGGTAGCAGGGAACAGTATTACTGGCTGGGCATTTAGAGTTTGGCCTGGCAACATCCTGGGCTGGGACTAGATCTGACAAAGAGTCCAGTATCAAAAAACCAAATGTGTGTGAAATCGGTGTGCCTTGACATGTCCTGCCAAGTGGTGGAGACAGCTAGATCAAACTGGGTTCAAGTACAGTATTGGCCTGAATATAAGCAGCACTTTCCCCCCTCAAATTCCGACTGTGAAAAGTTAAAGTTGGTTTATATTCGCAACCTTACAGTATTCAGCTAGAAGCGTGGGGCAAACAGCGCCAGGAATGTGGCGAAGGGGCACTTGCCCCACACATTGTCCCCCATTCTCTCCCCCAAGGCTGGGAAGGGAGGGGGGAGGGGAAAGGCTGCCGGCAACGCAGCTCTCCCCCCCCCCCAGTATGCAACCAGGAGCAGCGAGGAAGGGAGTGGCTTATATTCGGCTATTTTTTCTCGCCCTCCCTCCAAGTTTAAAGGTGTGGCTTATATTCGGGTGCGGCTTATATTCGGGCCAATACGGTATGTTCTAAATATGTATATATTTATTGGGTAGAATATCACTATAGGACCACTAATGCTATTGGGGCCAGAGAGATGAGGCATTGCCTCCATTCAGAAAAAAACTAAATTCCAGCTTCAGAATTTTGTCCTTAGAAACATCGGAAGTTGTCTTATATTGAGGCAAACCATTGGTCCAAAGAGCCCATCTACACTGACTGGCAGGAGCTCTCCAAAGTTTCAGTCAGAAGTTTTCCCCAGGTCTACCAGCAGATGCCTGGGACTGAAGTTGGGACCTTCTCCATACAAAACAGATGTTCTACCATAAGCTATGCCCCTTCCTAAAACAGGCTTCTCAGATTTCATCAAAAATATTCTCTCTTTAAGCCACAGTTGCAACTCTATAGTTAGTCTCTAAAAAGATTTGATCACATGCCTCACTTATCAGCTTCATTAACTAGCACAGGTACATCATTTAAAGATTGTCTGGATGTTACCACTGCCCCCTTCTAGAAGGCAAACCAAACCTTATGTTTTGACTATTTACATGCCCCCTGTGATTACAACACCAAAGAAAAAAAGCAATGTGAAGAGCACAGCTTGGTTCTTTTGATTCATGGTTATTTCCCCCCAGATGTTATTCTGTCAAAATGAGTTCTCTAAGACAGCGTTCACAGCTGTTATGCCATTTTAATGACAGTACAAACATTGTGCAAACAGTAAATCGGGATGCAAGGTTCCTTATAAGCAAAAAATAAAATAAAATTTTGTGTGTGTTTAAAAAAAATCTATCTGTCCTGTTTTCATCTCATGAAACTGCAGCTCAAAACTGCATTTCCTTCCAAATGAATGCTCTCCTGTGCCATAAGCCATTTTGGTTGCTTTGTGTCTTAATACCCAATCAGACCTATTTCCTGCAACTACTGCCTATGATCTTATTCTTCTCCCACTCACTGTACTTCCCTCCCTCCTTCAAATCAGCTATGAAGAACAGGCAATACATCTTGAAGAAATGGCAGTGGGGATTATATTTGTCTCAGTGCATACAAGAAAGAGTATGCAATACAAAATGCTTACAGGATTTCTACAAACCAAGGGTGTAATTCAACCCCCCTCCGAGCTGTGCTGGACTGAATGGAAGTGTCCCTCTACCCAGCCCACTGACAACAGAAAGACCCAAAATTAAGCATTCAATGGCAAGGAGGACCTGAGCTGCTCTGGGATCCACTGGATCCCATGATGGCATTGGGCCTGATAGCTGTGCCAGCTACAGGCAGATACAGTAGTCTGTCTGACCTCCCTTCTTTCCCAGCTGGCATACATGGCAGAGATGTAGCCCTGATGTTGTTAAACCCTGCTGGGCAGTGACTGGGTTTAGGATTCCACACTTCGAATTTCCCATTATTTTTCACATATGTATCACACCCCTTCTTAAATGAACTCAAAACATGAGACGTGGAAGTTATTTTATGCTCACAACAACTTGAGGGCACATTTATTTTTAATTTTATTTGTTTACTGTGTTTATACCTTATTCTCCAAGGAGCTCAAGGTGGCATACATGGCTCTCCCTGCTCCTCATTTAATCCCTGCAACATCCATGTGAGGTAGGTTAGGCTATGAGGCAGTGACTGGCTCAAGGTCACTCAGTGTACTTCAAGCCTGAGTGAAGATTTGAGCCTTGTCTCCCAGGGGCTAGTCAGACTAAACCACATAGGCTGAAGAAATGGTGGACTGCCTGTCTCACTTTGCCACTAAACTACAAGCATGGTCAAGCACTTACCTGAATTCACTATGCATCTCACCCCACCTGCAGCATGATATCTGTGTCTTATGTACCCAATGCTCCCATTTACATAAAACTGATTATGTGTTTCAGACGTCCCACAGGTCATTTAAACAAAATGGAACATTCTGCATACATGTGGGAAGATTCTAAGGACTATCACAGAAACAAAAGATCAAAGAAAAACTCCAAGAAACAAAAGCACAGATTGGTAGGTCTCGGTGCATTTGGGGATTGGAATGTCCAATGAAATTTAATTTCTAGTTCCCTTAGTAAAAATTATTTAGAATTTTTTTCATGGTGCAGTGTTAGGAACTGCCAAATTGTGCACAGCCTTTTTGCTTCTCAACTGTAAAGAGTTTTTCCACTCTTCAAGACTACACAATTTCAGAAAGACTATGTCTTGCTAAGACTTGAAACCCAAAGCACAAGATTGTTTCTAAAAGTCATATTGATTGATTGATTGATTGATTGATTGTATTCCAGAGTAATTATGAGATAAAAAGGAAGCACTTTCCCCAGCAACACAAGGAAGAATTGCTCAATACAGTTTGGGAGCAATTACAGTGGAAACAGAGTACATACCTTCCCTAAACAGAAAAGCAGTAGTTTCTACAGGAGTTGCCAACTAAATTGCTTCTGGAAAAAGGTACATCAGAACAGATCCTTCAATTGACAGAAAACTGACACATGCTTAGAAACAGATTCTAGCAAAGAAGCTATCTTCCACTGTCAACCACAACACCATTATCGGCGCTAGACAGAATATCCTGCTGGCAGTATATAATCAAAAAGCAGCAAATTGCTTGCATGGAACCTGAAATGGGCAGATTACTCTACAATGCTAGTGGACAGTACAATTTCAACTCTGGATCCTGTAAACCACTGTTCAGGAGTCAGCTTCAGGAATGCATGCTGTTTCCTTGAAATTTGTGAATGGACTCTTCCTCCTCTTGTCAATCTTAACCATAGTTTAGTATAAAATTGTCACCATTGCTAACCATGATAAATGCTAAACAGTGTTCCCTTCTCAATCAGAATTTGAAACCAAGGTTTGACATGAGCTTGCATCTGGGTAAGATGGGAACCATGATTCATATTAATGTACTTGTAATGCTAGCCCACATTTAAGCTTAACAACAGCAGGAAGTGGAAAATTCATATGAGAGGAAAAGGAATGAATGCACATTCTCAAGATTAACTTCTAATTTGTAAAAGAATGGTGTGCAGAGAGCCAACATTGCTGTTGCCTTAACAATATGTAGAAAACAAAATATAATACTCTCTACTGAAGGAATGGGAAAGCTGAGGCCTTCCAGTTGTTGCTGAACTACAACTCCCATCATCCCTGACCATTGGGCCATGCTACCTGTGGCTGGTCAGAAAATGAGAAGGGCATAGGTTTGTCAAGACTACAGTTAAAAACATATTGTGGGTCACAAGTTGTCCACTGCTGCTCTGAAAATATAGTTGTTTCCTCTCTGTAAGCATTATACCTGGAAAAATAGGCTACCATCAAAACTTTCAAAAGGAACTTAGAGAGACCTTAAATTGAAAGGCCTAGCACAGGGTAGCAATTTCTCACCAATGTCATAGTAGTAGATTCATATGACAGCAACCGAGAGGAGAGAAACACATCATTTCACATGAGTAATTCCTTTTCTCCTCTGTCTCCACACCCAATCTCTCACATAAACTGCATATTCCAACTCTTAAAGGAAGAAATCTGATGCATTTCATAGTGAAACCATTCTAATTTTCAGACCACATAGCTTTGGGGGCCCAAAGCAGCACATCTTGTTCCTCCAATCTGCCCTGAATTTTTGCTGTGCCACTCTTTCAAGCTAGTAGCTGACAGGTTTACAACTTTACCCTCCTCACACGAAGATTTACCAAGGGCACCAATGCACAAGATCATATTGGTTTTGTTAAGATTAAGTAGACTGAACCATATCGCTCCTAGGTACTGGGAGAGTGCTTAAAGTTGATTAGCTTTAAAATGTTATTTTAAATCACAAACAACTGACACCTAAATGAATTTCCTCTATTGGTGTTAAATGTAGCCTTTTGACAGTAGAAAGACCTCACTATGTAGTCAAGATTATGGGTTGTATCCAAGTCATACTCTGAGTAGTTCTGTTGAAATTAATACACAAGCTAGTAATGGCTAACAATTCCGTTTATTTCAGTGGCTCTACTGACTATGAGTTAGTCAGATACAACCATATGTTTAATTTTATGACCTTTCTTTTTGTCTACAAACTGATTTGCTTACTTCCCATTAAAAGTGTTTAGTGCCAGTGTTCGTTCCTTTCATAAAGCCTTTTTTATTCCATTATATCCTCTGCTTGTTGTCTGTGTCAGTTATTTTCCACTGTTAGATGTTCATGTTCCACGTTTTCAAGGCAAAATATCTGCTTTAGCTGAGGATGAGTGCAAAACTAATGGCATCTCTGCAGATGTATAGATTGGCTTTTAATCCTTCAACAACATTTCACTGTAATAAAAGAGCAATTAAAACTTTAGTGGATAAGGCTGCACTAGCTTCTTTTTGCCACCTACTAGCTGCAGACTAGGGGGTGGGGGGTGGGAAACAAGTACCTACAGCAAAGTCTACTTGACCTAGCAAATTCTTCTTGATTTTTTCTATAGTATTTCCCTCCGTATTTCTGCCTGGTCCTTGGCAAGAAAGCTTTCCTTCTGATTATGGTTATCAGAAAGGACACTCTCAATTACAGCTCCTTTGCTGATGGTATTCAGCTGTATCTGTCATTCCAAAGCTGACACCAAGCTCAGAGTTGTCAAAATGCCTTGTTGATGGGCACCGCAGGACAAGCATGAAATTGCTGGTGGTGATGTCAGTCAGCTGCTTCGGTAGTGAGGATCTGATTTTTATTATCGCTTTAGTGTGAGACTCAAGACGTTATGTCTACAAAAAAAGCCTTGGGGAACTCCAAATTGGGAACAGTCTCAATTCCATTTACAAAATTAAGACAGAACACTTCTTATTTCTTTCAATACTGCATCCATCTGAAATCTGAGTAAAGATAATGACAATACCAATTAATTCATTTCTTCCTATTGATTAGTTGTAGACAGCACTTCAAACAATCTGGAATAAATGCAAGTGTGACTATTTACACAACACAACAAAACAAAACACCACTACAAAGGATTAAGTAAATTTATATTTGTGCACTTGAATGCCAAATCTAAAACAATCATAAAACAACAGAAACTTAAAAGTAGAAGTCCAGGTTTTTTTTGCATTTAACTGGCTATGATTTACAATAGACCAAAAAAAAAAACCCCCAAAAGCTGCAGAGTTTTAATCAAGACTATGAAGCCATTTTTGCAAATCCTTATTATAATATGCATAACCAATTCTTTTGTTTCTCTTGTGTTCCAGTACAGCTGTCAGGGATTTCTGTGGCAATTTTATTTTGATTAAAAATGCGACAAAAATATGAGAAAGATAACTAACATAATATCCTGTTATTTTTCCAGAATAATTTGACTTTTTGTGTTACATTGCCACTCTAATTGCCCTATGCAGGTTTTGATATGCCAAAAGCTTTTTATTATAACAACATAAACATATGAAGGGGGAAATCGCTTGACACTGAGATTTTCCAAGGCTGTGGAGTGATGACAAGAGGCGCCTCTGTCACAAGCGGAGGCATGAGAAGCAGCTCACGATTTTTTCAGCCTTTGGAAAAACAAAAAACTGCCATTCAAGTCAGTGAAATGAATACATAGGAAAGAATTATGCATACAGGTGGAGGCAGCACTTACTCTTCCTGCTGCCCCTGTCTCCCTGGACAAGAGACAAGCTGCTGTTTAAATGGAAGAGTGGTCGCATCTGCAGTTAACTTCTTTGAATTACAGACTAAGAAAATACTTCATCGGTCTAATTTCAAGCTACCTTCCAGGTATTCTCCAAAGGTAAAAAAAAGTAGCAAATATTTGGTGCGGAGCAGGCATGCCGTTTGCCCCTTCTTAAAGAGAGTAACGGGTACCCTAAAGCAAGTGCCAAACTGCCCAAGCTTTGCACACAGCCAATAAAGCATATTGTGTGCACGAGAGAGACAGAAAATGTTGGGATCTACCCTGTCGGACTTTGTGCGCAATTCTTCTGTCTTAAGGGCTGTGAGAACCAGCAGGAGCCTGATTGAGCCAGAGCTCTCAGCTTTGTTTACCAGCCAGGAATACGCAGCAGAGCTCTGGAATTTGCCTGTGTCTTCTCCATCTCCGTCACCCTGATAGAGAGGGAGAATGTGGAGCAGCGACAGGGCAGAAAAGCAAGGGGATGTAGATGAGCAGAGATGGGGATGGGTGTCCACCACTGTTATATTACATTGAGATTACTGGAGAGTGAAGGCTTTAATCTACCTCAGCAAACCCAAAGCAGCCCAAAGCATGGTCCTTGCACTGCAAAGCAGCTGCGTTTCCTTCTCTCTATAAGCTGCCTCCAGCCCACTGGTATGTGGCCCTCAACTACCTACATGTGGCTCTTGGGGGACCAAAGTTTACAAGAAATATGGTGGGTTAATAAATAAAGTCCTGTTGCAGATTAAATATTAATAAAAGGTGTATGGTAGCCAATGTTTTCCTTTCGAAAAACTAGAATTCATTTCAACCTGTGCATGCATGGAAATAGACATGGCCCTGGAGACAAAAACTGGGTGGAATGGCAACAGAATATAAAAAATTAGTCTGACAAAATTCTAATCTATGTTAAGAAAAGTGGTTGTTCACAACAGATTACTGGCAACTCTGCTTTAATAGATTAACACTGTTCTCTTCTGAACAATGCATAAAATCTGTTTTTCATCAACTGCATCACTATTTCCCCTCGAGAAGGACCGAGGTTCTACCTTCTGTCAAGCACAAAAAAAGAAAATAATAAAAAGTATGCAACATTTATTTTAATTCAGGATTTCAAACATTTAAACAGTATCACTAAATCAAGAATTTGTGTAAACTGTGCAGACACTCAGTGTCAATTATTGATGTAATTGAGAAGTTCTAGCTCACTGAATGGATAGAAATATTTTGCATTAGACCTGCAATCAATTGCCAAGCAGCAATGTTTTATCTTATTCCCAGTTCGCCGCACATCCATGTCAATCGTCCTTTGTTTCCAAGTGCTATGACAGGGAGCCTATCCTGATGACAAGCCATAAAGACAACATCCCATCTGTCCTCAGCATCTAAAATATGAATCCTCCATCCTGCTTTATAATTTAGAAGCACCTGCTTACAACATAAATATTAGTCACTGTTCAGTTAGGCAGGATATAGGATCTGAACAAGACTACATCACAAACAGGAAAAAAGCATGTGAACATACAGGATGGAATCCAAATGGTGTGTGTGCTGACAGAAAAAAAGGAGGGAATTTTGCTGATTTCACGACCCCCTGCAGCCTCCTGAAACTCATCTTGGGAAACTTAGGAGTTCCTCCAGAACAGGGTGGAAGGTTGGCAAAGAGTGGGCTGCAGGCGGAAAGAGGAATATCAGCAAAAGATTCATCTCTTCATCTTTTAGCAGAGCTGTTCACTGGACCAAAAGAACTTCCATGGTAACAAGGGCAATAACTGGATTCTACCTGCAGGGTTGGACCCAGACTACATAAATTGCAAGGTTAAGTCAATGGCAACAAAGTGCAATTACAAATTTCGATCCAGTCCAGACTTTGCAAATCAGAATCCTAGAAGCTATATTGTGTACTAGACTTAATCCTCAGAAAGAAACATAATCAAATTATGACTGTAAAACTGGAGGGCTAGAAGGGAACCATGAACACGGTAAGATCCAAACCCCAGACAGACAGAATTGTATAAAAACTAAGACTCCCAAATTTGGAACTAGTGAGGACCTCTTCAGTGCAAAAATCACAAATACAATTATGATGGGAATGTGTCTCTTTCAAACGCAGCTTTCCCTTTTAAAAGGCGTGGAAGTGGGAGCCCAACTTTAGCATCTCATAATATCTGTATATGTCTGTTGTTATAAAGAGAGGGAGCCTTGTGTATTTACTTTGCCTACATGTATTTTGCAGCCAGGTACCTTATTTGAAAGCAAAGGATCTTGCAAGAAGTGGCTTAAGACAAGTTGACAGTTACTTCCCACATTACTTTTAGCTGACATGTGTGCATGGAACTCCATGAAATAGAACCCCTGGGGAACCAAAACCGGTTTCCTTAGCAGCTATCAGGACCATCTATTGTCTTAACAAAGAAAGAGAGACAAAGCAATGGGCATTGTCCTGACAGTAAGAAGTATGATGGGGTAAGCACTTACCCAATGAAGGATTACAATCTACATTACTAAATGCTAACCGTTTGGACCCAGTTTTCATAAAAGAGGACTTTCTCCAGATTTTCCTGCTATGATTCCTAAGACTAACCCCTTAACCCTGAAACTCATTGTCTTGTAGAATCATCTTTTCAAAGCACTGCTTTCTCTTTTTTAAATTGATTTCACATAATGCAATAAATGAAGATCCATTTTAACATTTGTTGCATTCTGTTTCACTCATTTTAACTAACTATTGTTTAATGTTTTCAATGAATTGGTGCTCATCCAAAGTCTTTAGAGTGAAGCAATTTAGAAATCTTCAGTATATAAATTATGAACTCCTTTCTAGTACTGATTTTGCTGCCAGAATGCTGTTCTACAATCAGTGCCTTTAATTAACCCAAATAATTCAGATTATTTGGGCTAATTAAAGTCCCTGATGATAGAAAAATTTGGTTTTTATAAGAGGGTTGGCCTCTCACCTTCAGAAAACTCTGGCATGGGAGTTCCATGATCCTACACCTGCCAAGCCTCAGAGGTACATCTCCTATGTGGAAGTCAGTTATTTAAATAAAATTTTGAACCCTGTTCAGGAATAACAAACTCTAAATGTTGGAAAGTTTAGTTTTCCATTTCAATTTTGCTTTCTCTTCTATTTAAAACTTTCAAAAGAAAAAGTAACAAAAAGAAACAGGAAGCTAAACTTGTACTTGCAATTTCATTCTTCTCATGACAAAAAAACAAAAGAAAAAGAAAAAGAAAGCAATCTACACAGGAGATCACACCTGCCTCTCTGTAACTTTTATATCTCCAATCTATGAATATAGATACCTTTCCTCCCCTAGAGAAGTGGGGCCACCATGGCATTACACACTGTGGGTTTTGGCACTGCATATTTTATCTACAGCATGTCATTTCCTGTCACACTTCATCAACTCACTCACTCAAGAGAGACGCTTTTTGTGTTTGTGCAGGCTTCCATTTCATCATGCTGATTGTGCTGGAGAAGCCACACACAGCATTTCTAAACCAATTAACAGGTCAGAGAAAACAGCTGCTGAAAGTCTTGAATGGGCAATAAAGCAGCCTGCTGGTAGATTAGGTTTAGCTAAAATCCGCAGCAAACGTAGCAGTGCCACTCCATGTCCCATAACAACACAGCATTAGCATCCCCGTCTTTTCTTTGCATTTCATTCTTTCAAAAGATAAAGGAAACATTCACATCTGCAATAATTAGTTGATGAAACATTCAGTTCACCAAGGAGTACTTTGCAAAGAGGAGGAAGCAATTTCAACCTCTGAACTACAGAGATATGCCCCTGATTTCACTGGTCATACAGTGTAAAACCCCAAAATTGATGGGCTTATTAGATTTTAAATTCTTACTCTGGGGTAGCCCTCGGAGGAATCTGCCTTATACCAAGTCAGGCCACTGGTCCATCCATCTCAGGATTGCCATCCTTCACTGACTAGCAGGCGCTGTCCAGTGTTTCAGACATAGATATTTCCCAGTCATACCTGGACACACTTGGGATTGAAATATGGGGACCTTCTGCATTTAAAGCATGGGTTCTGCCACTGAGCTACACCTCTTCCAGGTAAAGCTTCTAAGTGGGTGCAGCTGAAATGCCTGTAAAACTACTGAATGGTTGGGGGTGTTCATATGAAACAGCTGCAGGCCTGGTAAGTGTGAGACTAGTGTGGAAATACATCTTGTGAACAACTCCAAACATATTATGGCTTTTTTCCATGAAGCACTCAAATAGACCCTTTAATGTCTGAACTGATCTTGAGGTAGTGCATTTAATTAAGATCTGTTGCCAGGTATTAATACTCTAAAAAAAATGATGCCCGTTTCTCAGCCTTAGGGTGGGGAAAAACAAATGCAAGTTTAAGTAGACTATTAGATACAAAACCATCACTTTGTTCTGACAAGGGATGCAAGGAAACCACAGGAGAGCCAAATTGAGACATCTGTTATAAACGGACAAAGAATGTGGCCATTACTGAAGATGACAAACTTATTCCAACTCTTGCTTGTCTAGTAGATCTGAACCTTACAAATGCTGCAAGGAATTCATCTTAGTTAACTATAATTCTTTCCTCTATCACGTGACACTGATCAGCAGAATTTTTCCAAGCAGGGCAAAAAAAGGAGCTAACAGCTGAATCTTCCCAGGCAAGGTGGACTGCAATGTGCATGTTTTCAATATTGTAGCCAATACATCCCCTTTATGTTTCCCCTAAAAGCTTCCCCAGAGGGTCAAGGGCAACTACTGAACCTTGTGTGTCTTAAAGGCCTGCAGTGGGGGTGGGGAGATAATAAAAAATCAAATGGAGGACTCTTGAACAGCTTGGGCAAAGTTCCTTATTTTTGGCAAATTTCTCCTCCAGTTACAGCCCCAAATGTTCCGTAAGCCTGTTTTGCACTGCACAGGGGTGGGGCACAGGAGGCTACAGTGGCAAGGAGAGAAAATATCACTTGTGTGAGTTTGTACTCCATAACACAATGTTGGATGCAATCTTGATGTACGTTTTTTTGCTACAGAACAGTTTAGAACTGAAGAGCAAAGGAAGGCCCAGAGGACAAAACATCAGAGAGCTGTTCAGACACATTTGGCAACTAGTTCCCAGCTCTCTTTTGCTGTGTGGATGCCTGTACGATGCAATAAAGAGAGGAGGAGTTAAAATACGGCACAACCACAATTATCTAAGTGAGTAAGTTAAGCCAGCTGTAATTGTTGCTAATTGCCTTGCACCTGCTTTAGCCTTGTTGTCACTTCTTGGGCTGGGAGCTTATCAAGAGAGCCCATTGCATCTGGATCTTCAAAGAGGAGACGTCTAGTGGGCACAATATATCAGAGCTGGTGGTATTTGACATTTAACCCCCAGCTCTCTGCAGGAAGAAGAGGAGTTCATGTGCAACACAACCATGTTATTTAAGTGAGTGGAGCCGGCTGTGATTTTTATTTTTCTTTCATTAAAAAGCCTTACACCTGACTCATCCTTGGTGAGACTATCAGAACTGGAACATTATCAAGAGACCCCACCATGTGCAGAGGCTATACTGAATTACTGCAGCTGATGGATGTCTGTTTATTACTGCACTATAACATCCATATTACTCCCCTTGAGCTTTAGAAAGTGCTGGGTGGTTTTCTTCCTTCCAAATACCGTGTCTACAGGGATACAACAAGGAGGGCCACAGGAGCGCTTCTATAACAATGACTGTGGGCAGAGGGAGGCATTGATACAGAAGGTTGGAGTATTATTCCATAACAAGACAGCTCTCATTCATTTAATTGCAGGTGAAGGAACCCACTTTAGCATGAACCACTGAAGCCTGGGTGAAGGAGATGCATAGGGGAACATGTCTGTCACAACTGCATCTGCCCCAAAATTCAGTGCAGTACCATTCCAGGCTTGAGGGGCAGGAGTAATCATTGTCCATAAGGGAATAAATTTGAAAGTACTTGATACGGAATCAGAGAGACAGAATAGGGATGTCACTGGTCACACACATGGCTGGCCAACAATCTCTCTATCCTAGCTTGTAAGTGTGATCTAAGTGGTGTTGGAGAATACCCAGCAGATTGTTCTGAGTGGCTTCTATACCACACAGAGGCCCCTTCGGGTGGGTTGGCTTAGACATTTCTGGCCACCATGACAACTACAGTGCAGGCTCAATGCACTCCTGCTCCCAGTGCATAATGTGGATCATGCTTTAAATCTAGTCTTTGCTACAAGGTGAATGACCGATGGTCTGTAATTGAGAGCTGGACAGTGAAACAGGCCAGACAAGGGCTGGAGTACAAGTGGTATAATGCTTGCAACAAGAATAGCTGAATAGTGGTGGAGCAATAAAATTGCTAGCACATTTGCAAAGCTAAGCAAGACTGCATGATCATGTCTACTATATGGTGGCAAGTGTGGCAAAGAAAGCTTACTTTTTCACCTCCACTGCAACCTCAAATATCCTTCCAGCAGAATTGCTCCAAGCAGAAAAGACCTATTGAGATATGTGATTTATTTATTTATTTATTCAAGCAGTTATATACTGACCTCTCCCAGAATTTCAGGGCGGTGCACAGCAATATTACATATTTTTAAAAGCAACATTAAAAGCAGTGCAGAGCCATCATTAAAATGACTGGTCACTCAAGAAAATTGTAAAGCAATTAGATCAGCCTGTGAGCATAAAACCAAGTCTTCAAGAGATGCCTGAATGCCGAAAGGAAGGGTGCCTGCCAAATCTCTGCCAGAAAAGCTGTCCACAACATGGAACTGGCAACATTAAATGCCTGACTTCTACCTGAGGCCGGTTGGGCCCCTGTAATAAAGTCCATGGAGTGTGGTTTGGAATATCAGGCTCCTGCTGTAATAAATGTGTGAGACACTTCAAGAGTAAAATTGCTCATTCATGTTGAATATGATGTCTTGGCTGACTCTGAAGTGTGGTATCTTGAGCACTGCCTGGTCAGATTTTATGAGGCTCTTGTGGCCTGAGGATGTGGACAAGGTGTTCAGCCAACCATGAGTTCCCTCAATCATTGCCCATCTTGGCTGATATGACTGGGTGAGTCCAACGTGGATTTGAACATATATTTGCATGAGGAAATGGTGTCTATTGCTTTAAATTATTTCTCCTTGTTCCCTTGATAGCTTTTGAAACAATCAACCACAGCATCTAGGTGTATAATGAACCAGTGCTTCCACTCTTACCTGCAGGACCAATTCCAGAAGGAAGCATTGGAGAATTACAGCTCATCATAATGGCACTTGAACTGTGGGGTCCTGCAGGGTTCCATTCTGCTCCCCATGCTTTTTAACATCTACATGAAGTTAGTGGAAAAGGTCATCAGGAGATTTGGGGGAAGCAACCATCAATTTGGGGAGCAGTAATTGGGCCCAGAAGTAACAGTTGTTTCCTAACTTTTAAGAAAATGACCGGCCAAGCCAACAACTGAAAACAAGCTCCCCTTGGACCTGGAGCAATGTGCAAAACAAAGTTTAGACAATAACAACCTCTGGGTGATTCATCCTAAAATCGCTCCATTTTTTAAACAGGCATTTCAATCAGCTTCTAGATTAGTTTTCAAGTACTAGAAAGGAATTTACCATAAGTGGTTTCCTTCTGTCATTGTAAAGCTGCAGAGATCACAAATGTCACATAGACTGAGCTCAGTCCTCCCAAAACAAGTAAAAACACTGCAGAGGGTTGTACAAGCTACATTGTGTTGCATAGCAAGGGACATTACATGTGAGACCAAAAGCTTGAAAACAAAAGAAAGTCCGCTGCAGAACTTCTATCAAGACTCACACTGCTATGGGAACAAATAGATGCAACGTTTTCTCCATTGAAACAATGAAACAATGGAGAAGTATCAATATCGCATACAAAAAGAAGCTCGTCAGGGTTATGGATGAAAATTAGAACATAAAACAAAACATTCAATATTTATATAGCATTCTTTAGGCGTTCAAAGTGTTTCGAGTACATTATCTCAGTAATCTTTACAAGAACCAAATAAAGCAGTACAGTAATTATCCCCATGCCACAGATTTGAGGTATGTGGTTGAGAACAAGGGATAGTAGATTGGTTAAGATCACCAAGTAAGTTCATGACCAAGCCGAGATCTGAACCATGCATTTCCAGCTCATAGCTCACACTGCTGCCTAGTGTTATAAAAGCATTTAAATGTTTTTTTCTTACAATGCGTTTACTAGCAACAAAGTTGAAGCTGTCATTGGAAAACTTCCAAACAATAAGACGAGCTACTGGCAAGGGGAGTAGAGGAGAATATATGTCAGACCCAGCTCTTATGCAATCAAGATTGGATGGTGGCAAAAAAGGAGGAGGAGATGAACAGGAAAATTGTGAACAGGAAAATTCCAGCCTGACTAGAAGATCTTATACAGGCACAGGAGGTAAGTCCTTCTCCAACATTCCTCAAGATGTGAGTTCAAGACCCAGTGCAGACTCAAGACCCGACAATAAATGCTGAAATGGGAAATACTCCATTCCACACACTTAAGTAACTGAAATAGCCATAGGTCATTCCAACTTACTTGAACACATACATACCGTATTTTTCCGTATATAAGACTAGGGTTGTTGTTTTTTACCAAAAAATTAGGTTTAAAATTGGGGCTCATCTTATACACAGGTAGTGCTGAGGGATATTTTCTTAATTTGGAGTCCCCCAAAATAGGGGACAGAAAAATACGGTATATATTGGATAACTTTCAAAACAAAAAGTCATGATGTAGAGTGAAAATTTCTCCAGTACTATAATTTCCCATGGATTTTTTCCCCACTTTTAGAAATGCATTATTTCATAAGAATCATTAGTAACATAATGAATGAAAAAATATAAATCAAATTGGGCATTTGGAATATAAAAAATACACATCAAATCTAAAATTCAAATAAGGAGGACCAGTGGTCAGGGATGATGGGGATTGTAGTCCAAAAACAGCTGGAGACCCAAGTTTGGGAAACTCTGGTTTAAAGGATGGTATTCAGCAGAGACCCATTAGAATTAATGGACATGATAAGTTAGGTCCATTAATTTCAATGGGTCTATTCTAAGTGAAACTTAGTTCAATACCATCCAGGGAAAGAATTTTATTAAAAGTATCAACACTATTAAAATATACTTGTTCTTCAAGCAACAACATGATTAGATATGCACTGTACCTCTCTCTCCTTTAAAATGCAATTATAAAGATTTCTAGATGTATTTCTAATGAAACAATGTCCTGTTCTCTTCAGGCCACAAAGGGGACATGAATACCTGCAGGCAAGAACACTCACAAAGGGCACAGTGGTTTAATTATAATTACCTCTAGGAACCTTCTAATCACTTGTTATAAATTATTGTGCCAGCTGAAATAATGCAGACCTTCTTTCCATTAAAAGCTGCAGTGCATCATGCACTACGCTTTGTGCTGCAAATTGTTCTAAGATGCAGTGCGAACAGAGTACACTTCAGCAATGCCACTGCCAACAGGCTCTGCATCAGGGCAATCTGAGCTATGGATTGAAACTTTGGGTACAGAAACCTTCAACTTGGATAAGAGGTCTAGGAAATGTTTCATTGCTGTAAACATGCAAGCTCCTAGGGAGCCATGCACAGCCAGCCAGAAGATCAGAACCACTCTCAAAATCCAACGGCAGAATAGAGTGAGCAATCACAGAGAAAGACTTTAAGCTGAGGTGATTCACACTCCCCTTACAATGATTTCATTTGGATCATAATCAGACCCTATTGTCTGTGTCACATCATGAGAATAAGCAATCAAGTAATTAACTGCATCATGTGTCAAGTAAACTTAATTTTAAACCAAGTTATGAACAGGAGACGAAGGAACATATTTACCTAGAAAACAGAACACAACTGCAGGATCTCATCTGAGGATAATCTTGTACTGAATAGAGTGCTCAGACAAAATACAGGGTGATATAGGACCATGGAAGAGTGGGAAGAGCAGCTCAATATACCCACTGGTTACTTGTGATTACATCTGTCCCTGCCTGGCAAAGGGATGCAGGAAGTTGTCTTCTCATGTAAGAAAGGCAATGTCAAGACCTAGATTTTTTAGACCACAGATGTACTGAGGGAGTTGCAGTCGAAGTACCTGAAAGCAACTATTGGGAAGGTCACAGCAGGGGCAAAGTGCATTTCTGAGCATGTGAAAAGTGTTTTCCCTTCAGGTAATCACAGGAAACCTTCAATCAGAGCAATGGGGAGCAGGGACTACTTGTCTGGGGAGGATGCTCAAATCCCTCCTTCCTCTCCTCTATGGAACTGTTTATGGGCTGTTGCCTAATCCTAAACATCTAGAAACAGAAGAAACAAAGTAAGTTTGAAGGTCTATTTTAAAACATTCAGAGAAGGTGATGAAACAGCAGAAAGAATCCGAGTTATTCTGTATTATTTGTAGACCCAGAGGAAGGCTGGTGGACAGCAAACAGGTATTCATGGGTTGATTCAAAACCCCAAAGAATGGGGGGAAGCATCTGATCAAGCACTTATTCTTGTCCATTAAGGGCCTGCTCAGTCAATTTGTTTGAAGGAAAATTGGGATATCCCTTTATATAAATCTTTGCCATAATTCTTCCCAGAAAGTATGAAAATAAAAACGCACACATGCATATTCTGTGTGGGCTGTAACACATTTAGCAGCCGAGAGTGTGTCAAAGCCAAATGGCCAATTTATCATTGTTGGCACCACAATAAGGCAACATCACCTTTTGAGGAGGGGGAGGAAGGGAGAATCATTACGCCATAGTTAATCACTGTTGCTATTGAAAAGCCAGCAATTGATGGAAAGGTTGCTACAGCCTACAACTTGGTGCTCTCCAGATGCTAACTCCCATCAGTCCTGGCCAGCATGGTCAACAGTCACAGATGATACATAGCCTAAAAGCTCAACAACTTTGGTCAATCCAATGGGTGGATCACTGCCAGTTTTTTTATAGTGGGAGCAGATTGCAGTCTCTTGGGAGTTGGACATGCCTGGCCCAAAACACCTGGAGGGCACTAGAGTGGGAAAGGCTACACTAAATCCAGCTTTCCATTAATTTATTATATTATCTCTCTAAACATGTAATTATGTTTCATGTATTACTGCTGTTATACATTCTGCAGTTTTCAACAGGGTACAGGGTAGGCTACATCTACAAATGAATAAGTTTTCCAAAATAATTTTTAAAATAGGACCATGACTTCAAGCCACTTGTATATTTTGAAGGCTGTATTCTGAGATACCTTTCCTGTACCAGGGCAGGGAGACATTTGAAATTATCATATTTTTTGGATAGCATTTGCCTTAGAGAAGTTGGTATAGTCATTGGAAAACTGGTAGCTAATGCATAAGCAATGCATCTTCAGCCTTGCTGGTACAAAATTTATTTAATTATTGATTTCCCACCTTTTTCCTCAGTGGAGCTCAAGGTGGTGTACGTGGGTCTACCACTCTTCATTTAATCCTCACAACACTCCTGTGAGGTAGGTTAGGCAAAGAGACAGTGACTGGCCCAAGGTCGCCCAGTGAGCTTCATGGCCCTGGTGGATTTGAACCCTGGTCTTCCAGGTCCTAGTCCAACACTATAACCACGACACCACATTGACTCTGCAATACATGCTGATGAAGTTGTCTTAGTCATAATCCCTGCAATGTATGTGTCAAGACCACAGTCCAAATCTAAGCTTAGCTGTCATTATGATACATTATCCACCTACATTTACTTTGTTTTTTATTTCCCATCATCAAAAAAGCTTCAAAAAATGTTTTTTTTAAATCAAGTCAATCTCATTATTATGAGGCAATTTGTATATTAAACTCAGCTAATCATTTGAACTAAGAATTATATAACTTGTTTACATTTTGTCCTACAAATGATATTAAAGCAGAGTGCAATTTAGAAACTGAATTAATGTAGGAACACTGCTGATTTTCAATCTTCAGTGGAACAAAAGGCCTTCACCACACAGTTATATGTACAGAGGTGTGTGTGTGTGTGTGTGTAACACATCATACACAAAGGCCAGTGTCATTGACTAAATGAATACTAGGACCAGTTCTGAATGCAAGTCCCATCTCTGACATGCACTAACTGGTCAGGTTTATATGTTATTTCTGCAATGGCTGCTGCCAAAACAAACCACTTGCATGACTGTCACAATGGGAGCAAATAGACGTGCCAATCATGAGTGGATGCCTGGATCATGAAGCTACTTCAATAAGGGCTAATAGCAAAGCACTCACTCTAAGTCTCATTTGCCCATCCACAAAGAGGGAATAATAGTGCCCTATCTCACAATGAAAAATATTCAGCAATTCAAGCAATTAGTACTTGTGGGAACTACCTGCTACTTAATATATGTAACAAGATGTAAAAACATCTATGAGGAGGATTCATGACTGTTTTGCTCAGCGTTTGGGACACATGCTATTTAAAACAAAAACTAAGTATTTTTTGAATAGCAAGAATAAATGTGGCCCCTTGCTTTGAGGAGGAATTGATCAAGGCATCTTTTACAATGTTTTACATGGCCAAAGCAAAATGCCTAAGAAATCGCATAATGCTGATGTTCTACAAACCATGATTTTCAAATTGAGATACTGCTTCACGGATGTTATCCTCTCTCCCTTGACATTAACTATGATGTTTTGTGTTTCATATCCTGACACTAATAATGGTAAAAACTAATCAGTTTCCCCACAAATCACATGTCAAATCATAGTTTCAAATGACCATTAACAAGGGAAGCATTGACTCTGGCTGGGCATGGTGCATTTGTAATTTTAAACCATGGTAAAACAATGCCAAGGGAATGGGGGAGGAAAATGTCTAGGGAGCGGAGAGGGTGAGGAAAGAGAAAGAATCTCCAAGGCCATCTACCAATTTGTAAAGCAAGTGTCATTGTTACATTTCAGGGGAGGCCTATCCAGTTTTGCCACCTGAGGCGAAACAGGAATTGCCCCGGGGATAATCAATGACGTACACTGGAACTTCTCCCTGTGGTGTGGGCAGAGCCTCTTGCATTTCTGCCGCCTGAGTGCTCCACTGATATGTTCCTTATATTCTGTCATAATAAAAAGCTTTTGCAAGAAGAAAGACCTCTACAGAAGAAAATGTTTTAATAACGACAACATTTATTAAAGCTTTAGATATCACTCTTCATCTTTACTCAACAGCAAATGTCACAACATTGAATTTTAAAGGATTTGGAAGTTAAGCTAACTATATGGACTGTCATTCATTTTTAAAAATAAGAACCACAAAGCAGATACAACAACTAATGGAAGTGTGCCAACATTTCAGTAGAAACAAACTCTCTACCACTAAAACATTGATGATGAACTTTTATTAAAAAACAACAACTGGGGTCATAATTTGAACTGTGGAAGGGGAGGAAGATTGGCCCCTCCATTGACATTTGAATGCGAGCTGTGAGACAGGCAAAGGTCTCTTGCACACTGGGGGAGATGGTGCAAACAATATTAGGCTGCTATTCTACACCCACTTACCTGCACAAGTAATGAGCTCAATGACACCTAAATTTGAGTTGACATTATAAGAGAATGCTGTTAGAGGGCTTAAGCCAGTGGTGTCCAAACTTTTTTCAAAGAGGGCCAGATTTGATGAAGTGAAGGGCCGTGAGGGCCGACCAAAGAGCCGACCAAAGTTGTTGACCTTTTTTTAGGATTGAGGGAATAAACTGCCACAGGGTCTGGATTAAACTGACCAGCAGGCCAGATTAGGCCCCTGAAATGGACTTTGGAGATGCCTGGTTTAAGCAGAGTAATCCCTCCTTGCCACTTTGGTTACTCACACCTGGGAGCCAGACCTGACGTGTATAGAAAAGGGCGAACTCTAACAGAGAATCTTTTGCTATTCAAAACTGAGGAACAGGGAGAAAAGAAGCTTTTTCCTGTGTTTTGTCTGGGAAAAGAGCTTTCATTATATTAATCTTTAGGACCAGGAATATGCTGAGGGGCTACATTTTGCCCTTTGGGCACTAGTTGCCTGTTCCTACTATATATATTTTAAGGTGATTTCTACTAAAATAAAATAATTCTGGTAAAGGAGGGAGAATCAGGTCTTCTGAATTTTCGTAATACAAATTAAACTTCCAACATTCCATTTGTAGGAAGTAGCCAGAAAATTAAAATAAAGTATTTCACGTAAAAGTTTTGAACAGTCTAAAGTAGCCTCTGCCCTGAACCACTTTCTCCTTCCCCATTTCTCTTGCGGCATACAGGGGCAGCTCAGTTCTTATGCATGACATTGGTTCAATCCTGCCGTTGTCTGAGTAGCATATTGCTGCTAGGATGGTTGTGCTAAGTCAAGTGAACTATGCAGGTAAGAGGAGGATGAAGACAGTTCCAGTTCTTTGATGGTAAAACTTTCAGGCAAGTTCCTTGAATGGGTGGGTGTGTCCAAGTACAAATCTTTTCCAATGAAAACTTATCATATCACTACAGCTCCTGTTATCTGTAATTTATGTAGGTCAACCAGGTCAATAGGTAGGCACTGAGCACTATTGTGTACTAGGTGCCAATCTCTCTCTCTCTCATGTTATGTAATCAACACCACCTCCATTGCCTCAACTGTGTTTATTGTTAACCTAAATGGATTATATTTTATTGGCAGATTATCCAAGTTATCCATAAACATTTGCACCCTGCCCTATTTCAAAGGGGACTTGCTTAGAAACAGGTAAAGCACATATATGAGATAGAACTTTTAAAGGTCAATTGAAATAATGGCCTGTGCATGAGTGAGCCACAACTAAGAAGTCCCATAATTGTGAACAATCACCCTATCCCTTTTCTCCTGAGAGTCAACACAATATATAGATGATAATACAGTACTTAAAAGATACCCCAAAAATATTATTGGTCAGAGTAGATCATACGAAAGGAAATGGTCTCTAAGGTATGTTTGACTCAAGACGGCTAGAGCAAAATGAACATCTTGCACCGAGCCCAGAAAGCAGGCTGCAACACCAATATAAAAGATGTAAAGTTTATGCCAGTTAAGGTGAGTTCAATGTCATTTTAGGGATTCCTCTTATACTCCCACTGTGCTGAAATACTTAGGAACAAGACTTAATGAGATTGACCAAGAAAAAGAGAGATGCATCAGTGCTTTTATATCAGAAGCTCATTCTCAAGGGCAGCTGCATAAAGATTCTTATATGTATTTTCTGTTTTTTAGATGCTCCACATATCTTGACAAATAGCAGCACTGCTGGGTTCTCTAGCGCGCGCACACACACACACACACACAATCAATTAGTAATTCAATGATTCTCAAAGCAGCTGTGGCTCAGATTGATATCTTTATACAGAAACCACATTCTTTATTAAAATCATGTAAAAAGGGCCATGGTAGAAACCCAGAGTGCACCAGCTGGCCCTATTTTTTTCCACTTGGAGCTGAGAGGTAAAGAAAGTGGTGCTCTCTACACATTGTTGGACAGCAACTCACATCAACCCTAAAACTTTATCAATGCTAGTTGGAGGTGAAGATCTACTACAGTTTTTCCTTTAGCAAAAGGTTCTTGCAGCTTAACTCACAGTCATGCAAAGCAAATCTCTCAGAAAAAGAAAATTTGTTTAAGAATGAAAGTTTAAAGGCATCCTTTTATGATGATATAGCATGGAGCAGAATGGAAGAAATCCCTGATGATACTTTTTTTCTTTAAAATCAAAAGACCATTTGATCAGAAAATCAAAATGAATGTCAAAACATTTGAGGACAAACTGTGCTTTACATACAAAGCACTGCTTACTTCTGATGTTGCGAAAAGGCTGATAAATGTGTTCTCTTCTGAGATGACAAATGCCAATTTATGCAACTGTTTCATGCAATTAAATTCCTGATTGATGCTCCCTTTCATTTATTTTCTTTAGGTGAAACATTATAGTGGTGGATCAGGGGGCTGCAGATGACAAGGAATCAGTGAAGTACATCAAGATCAGCAGCTCTACATAAGGATTTCAATGTCCACATCACAGCCTGAAATGAAAAGGGAACGAAATATGCCAATGGCGGTTTGCAGATTTTCCTTGGCACATTTTATTGTGAGCTGCTCTGAACTTATTATACATTTTACTTCCCGAGGAAAACGGGAATTGCTCTTTATAGTGAAGTCATTTTGTTTCTGATAATTCAGACAATGGTAATGATGTGTGGTCCCTTTCAAGCTCATTATACTATATTATATGATTTCCCCCTTTTCCTTCCCTTTCTAAAAGCTTACAGAAAATCTGGACTCAATGCAGTATCTGGATTTCTTGGTCAATCCACAATATTCATTCACAAGTGATTAGTGCCGGAAAAGCTTTGCGTCCTACCATAATTCCCACAGCCACAGGAGCATCATACGTGCCCTCGGCTTTCATTTGAATCAAGGGAGGCTTAAAGACATTAAGGTTTTGAGGGGGAAGCCTTGAAAACATAAGTATTTACCAAAAGGATCAGATAAACAGAAGCAGAAGCACTTCCTGGTGGATGCAGAAGAAAAATATCTCCCTATTGGGCTTGCTTTGATAATTTCAGAATATGTACTTTGAGTACATTGGCAGAGATGTGTTACACAGATATAGTTAAGAGCAAGCAAAATATAACTTGAGCTATTAGACATTGACTGGGCTGCTGGGATGCCATCTAAAGTTCACAAACAAACACCAGGCTAGCAGTGTTGGGATCTGAATGAAACACTGACCTTACAGAACCTTTTTGTGATGCTCTCAAATCATTCCTGTGCTCTCTTCTATATGGTCCTCTGAGATGGAGGCAACAAACTCCACAAATTATTCAGGTTGGTGAAAACTCAAGTGCACTGCAAAGAGCTCCAAAAGGATCTCTTTGAACTGATGCATGCCAGAGCAAAAAAACAAAAAAGTAACTTCAAATGTACACTAATGGGATATGAGCTAAATCTGAGCTGAAACACACACACACTTTTTTTCTGAGGGGCAGTGGAACAAAATGGAAAGCAGAAACAGCCTATTTTCTTAGTGTGACAGAAATAAACTCTTAAAATTATTGAGGGCTTATAAGGAAAGCGTGTGGTGGTAGCGCCTGTTTTCTTCTTCTCCTCCTTCTAGTTTTAAAATTAATTGCTCCATTGTTCCTTGTAATGGTCAGTGGCCATTCCTTCCCTCCCTCCTTCCCACAGTTTCACACAGATATTTATGGAATGTATAGCACTTGAATGTTGCTATGGCACAGCATAATGTGGAAGAACATGGTGGTACACATGGCCACTGTTTATGGAAGCAGTATAATGAAGTTTAAAAACAGAAAAGGGTGGAACAGCCAGCACCCCTTGCCTCCCAGTGAGATATTCTGAAATTCTTAAGCATTTCTCTCACCCACACAAAATGCTTTAAAGTGCTTTCCCATTTTCACAGCATGCAAAGGTGGAGAGGAATTCTCAATTCAGTGTTAGTTTGAGCTCACAATGACTAAACAGGAAATGATGAATAGCTCACAACAGGAGATATGACTCAAAGGTACATCCAGGTTCCCATCCAATATCTCAGGTGAATATAACCTAGGTAGCATATTTTGGTGCTAAGGATGCCTTCCTTGCATCTTCTGAGGGATTCGTATCAAAGAGAGGGAGACAGACTCGTGTTACACATATACTTGGCTACTGTTGCTGGCATCCGTCTTGAGAGACAGTGGAGTGCGCTTCCGGGGGTGAAGTCAACCCACTGGAGAATCACAGTGCCTGCTCTGACTGCTGAGATGCATAACTTGTAACTGCTGCCTCCCATGTTGTTTTTGCCATGTTAGGAGCACCAAATTGACCTCTCTGTGGTGCAAGCCTGGGCAGTGTGCATGGAATCCCTTCGGTATAGCCTTATGAATACAGTGGTACCTCGGGTTAAGAACTTAATTCATTCCGGAGGTCCATTCTTAACCAGAAACTGTTCTTAACCTGAAGCATCACTTTAGCTAATGGGGCCTCCTACTGCCACTGGGCCACCAGGGAACAATTTCTGTTCTCATCCTGAAGCAAAGTTCTTAACCCGAGGTACTATTTCTGGGTTAGCGGAGTCTGTAACCTGAAGCGTCTGTAACCCGAGGTACCACTGTATACGTTTTGGCTATATTGCTTAACTCAAATTATTTGAGTCACGCGAGCTTCTCAATGCCCCTCTCATGCACATCCTACCTGTCACTGTTTCACTTTCTGTTCAATTACCCTCTTTGGATCCAATCTGCAACACTGAACCCAAAAAGGTAGGCAAGGCAAGTTTTCCTTGCTGTTCCCACACTTGGGATACTGGCCTCAGGAAGTGCTCCACAATGGCAACCCCTGGCACCAGACCTGTAATCGAGGCTTCTAGGAAAACCTTTGTTGGCTCCTACAAGCCCTGGGTTTTCTTGCAATACTATTTTCTTTAGACATACATTTACTCACTGGGTGCGTCAACCCTTCTTTAATGTACCATGTCATTCTGAGACAAGATTAAAGACACCACTGGTGGTATCTCTGAATGCCTTATTCTGTTCAATTTATGGAAGCAACGCAGAAGTTCCTTTCAGTGGTCAGGGTTCTTTTCCAAAAAGCTTATACAAGAATCCATCCTTGCATGCTGCCTTTGTGAATATTCATCGAACAGAGTACAATTCACTGGAAGATGAGGCAAAAAGCCATGGCCATTTGTTGAAGAGACCTTGTTCCCACAGCTGTGCCATGCCTTGAAAGGGACTTACTGTGCTACAGCTCTTTGTGGGGAGGCGGTGTTAAAAGCCAGCCAAGAATTGTATTGGGTGAATTACACCACTGGGGGGGGGGGAGAGTTTTCCTGTCAGACACAGCTAAGACAAAAGAGAGGTAATAGAAGGTCTTCTTCACAGTTTTCAAAAGAGGAAGAAGGAAGAAGGAACTAACCCACCACTGGAACCTACACGGGATACAAGAAAAAACTAGCCAAGAGGAGGGGCGCCTCATGCCCCTGTCTAAAGCTTTAGCCAGAAACAGGAGAATGGCCCCAAAGAACAACTAAAATAAAAGAAAACAATGCAAAAGTAATGAAAACCTTTATTCTCATGAATTGTCCGTAGCATTTTGTATTTTGTCAGTTTCCCACCCCGCAACCCAAAGAAGATTTTCATTGAATTTGGATTCTTGTGCCAAGAATATATTTCCACATCATTGTTAAAATAAAATAAAACAATGCAAAAGTAATGAAAACCTTTATTCTCATGAATTGTCCGTAGCATTTTGTATTTTGTCAGTTTCCCACCCCGCAACCCAAAGAAGATTTTCATTGAATTTGGATTCTTGTGCCAAGAATATATTTCCACATCATTGTTGGGCAAAAATGCAAAAAAGCAGATGGAACTTTCACTTCCATAAAGCTCCAGGAAATGTTTGGAGAAAGTCACTATTGTAACTGAGGTGACTCCCAATCGAGCAAAAGTCAAGGCTCCCCATGACAGATTACAAGCTTCACGTGAACAAGGCTCAGTCTCCAACATCTGCGGTTCAAAAGAACTGCAGGGACGACAAAAATAATAATGCCCGAGACTCTGGAAAGCTGCTGCCAGGTAAAAGAGTATGGTAATTACTAGCTAAACACACCAGTGAGCTGCTGAAATATAAGGAAGCTTCACTGCAAGATTCCATAAACGCATTTATAGAAAACTAAAACTTGCAAGTCACACAGATTTGTTCATTTATAAACTTAAGATACATGCGTAGGTTTAGAACTGGAAATTCTGCCAGTAATGTTATTCTAACATGAATCTAAATCATTTTACAACAAGGAAACCTGCATATTGGGCAGGGGGCAGGATAACTGCTAGTTTAGAACACTATAGAAGCATTAAAATTTTCACCACGTTGCAAATATTCCTGTTCAACACTACAAAACTGTTAAGCATTTTTAAGTTCCAGTTATTGTAATGGAAAGAGATTTAAGCTTAACACTCCCACTGAAGTTAATGCAGGTGCTTAGCTTGGCTGGATTGCACCCTTTGCTGTAGGGTTGTTGTTTTTAGCAGCATTTCAATAAATAATGTACTGAGATTACTAAATTTTTAAATGGTTTCTGAAGGCTGCAACTCTAAGCACCAGAGAGTAAGCCCCAGTGAAAGCAATGGAACTTACAATAAAATTCTAAGCATTTTCATGCTGAAGAAAGTCCTTAACTTCTACCTCATTTTGCTTTGTAGAGGAAATTACTAAACCACCATCACAGTTATCAGGGATCATTAGAAAGGTTGTCACATGTCTGTTTACAAGGACTAAAAAGTCTTGTACAGTATGTCTCCCATAAGTTCTCCCTATTCTATGAGATTTCTATTATTCCCACTATATCAATGCCTTCCTCTAAGACTAAGCACTCCAGTTCATCCATCTTGGCCCACAAGCTACTAGCATTAGCATATAAACACTTGTATACAGTCTCTCTTTTCAAGTGTCTTTGGCACTTAGATTGTGGCCTCTCTGAATTGCTGTACTGCGCCCCCGTACTCATAATCAGTGTTCGAACTCCCATTGTTCCAGGCACATTTTGCGACAAGGACTATCATTAGCACAAGCAGTTTCTGAGCTCTGGGCACAGTACTACGCCTAAGATTTCAAATTAAAACTGCAGAGTAGAAGAAAAGGAGGACCTTTTTCTGCCTCCCCACTTCACTTCCAGCTACTCTCTGAAGGCTGGAGAAGAGACCCTGTTAAGAATATTACAGGGGTGGACAGGGAAAGGACTAGACCATTTGAAAAATGAACATAATATTTTAGCTGCAGTTCATTTTCAGCTTTGTATTCTGGTTATAAAAAAGTGCATCTAGACTTTCCGTTGTTGTGCCCATAACCTAGGTTTAAGGTGCCATTTAGCTCCTAGTTTTCATATCTCAGTTTCTAACACTGTTCACCATTGCCTAGTTCTACGCTTCCCTATTTTAATTTTCATCAGTTTTATCACTCTCATCCCAGAGGAGAACTTTGTTCCAAATCGGACCCTCCTCAGCTCCTGTCAGCTCCTCCCCCCCCCCCCCCGATCAGTTTAAAAGTTGCTCTACCACCTTTTAACACTTTAAATGCCAACAGTCTGGCTCCATCTTAGTTCAAGTGGAGCCCATTCCATTAGTAAAGCCTGGCTTGTCACAGGATGCAGGATGTCCCCAATGCCTAACATATCCAAACCCCTCTTCCTGACACCATTGTCTCATCCATGCACTGAGACTACAAAGCTGCGCCTGTGTAGCTGGCCCTGCAAATGGAAAAGGGAGCATTTCAGAGGTCTTGGCCTTCAACGACCTTCCCAGCAACCTAAATTTTGCTTCCAGGACCTTACAGCTACACATTTCCCCATGCCAATGGTGCCAATATGCACCATGACCTATCTACCAGGCTATGTAGGTGACAGTCAACATCCACAAGCAAACAATTCACCCTGCATTCTTGAATACATGCTTTGTGCTTTACCATACAAAACTGTATCCCTTTTAAGGGAAGTTTTCAATGTTTGATGTTTTATTGTGTTTTTACTCTTCTGCAGGGAGCTGCCCAGAATGGCTGGGGAAACCCAGCCAGATGGGGGGGGGGTTATGAATATGATGATGATGATGATGATGATGGTTGTTATTCATACCCCCTTATATTTTTTACCCTACCCCCTTATATTTTACCCTACCCCCTTATATTTTATCTTCAATTAGTTGTAGAAAAAACTTTTAATTTATGCATCAAAAATTCCCCGCTATCACTTCAGCATCATTAAACATGGCCAATCATCCCCTTCATTACTAATAATTCATCATAATGCATAACTTTTAGTGAAAACAAGTCATCAGGTTGTCCCATAATAAAACAAATGTATAGCACTTGAGTCAGCACCCTTTCCCTAAAGAGCCGAAAAACTTTCCTTGCTGCGGCCACAGTGAGACACATCAACATTTAAGTAATATTTCATTCACATTTTCATGAGTTTATATTATTAGTGCTTTCTAACAGCTCTTGGAAAGTGTCATTATTCTCACTATATAATTTCATAGGGCTGAAATAAATAGTTAATGGGGCACAAAAATAGAAATAAATCTTTATAGAAAATGCTCTACATTAGCCAATTTACTACTGTGCCTGGTATGTTGCCATTTGACTAGAGAGCCTATTATGAATTCTGATGCAGAAACAGCAATTATAGCTCAGCATTAGAAGTGCTATAATTGCCAGTTTAGAAATAACATACACAGATAAATATTATACTATTAGTAATTATGTGCAATACCAAAGCATTCCAGAAAGAGACTAAACATGGAACTAAGTTCTAAATTTAGTAATGGGGGAAGGGAGAGTTGGATATGCAAGTCCAGAAGTATTAACACAATTCAAGCAAGTGGAACTTCAAAAAAGCTTTATACAATCTGTAAGTAGCAAGTTCTTATTAATTTAAGGGAGACAATTATCCTTTAATACTACTGATACAGGTAATAATCATCAATTGCTTCGTGCCTTCTTCCATGTTTAACTGAGATGTGTAGCTAAGCCAGATTATAGAGTTAAACTGTAGGTGCCTGAGGGATGAGGCAGGCAAATTTACTACTTGTTATATCTTCCAATCATCTCACATTACAGTTTAAATTAATCTACATTTGTACGGAATAAACCAAGTTTCTTTTTCTGTATGGCTGTGAATTCTCTTTAGATCACCCCTTCAGAGACTCCAAAGCCAGAGGGAAATCTTGCTTAAATGAGTTCAAGCTAATTATCCAAGAGAGTGAAAATTAGAAGGAGCAATGGAAATACAGTAAATGCTTTGGATTTTCCCCCTTCACTAGGCACACAGAACATCATGGTTACAGAACAGAAGCAGGCAAGGAGGCACTTTTGTTGTAAGGATATATTCTCTAACCCAGAAACATTGATTATACCACAGTACGTAGGAGAAATAGTAAAGGTGTTTGCACAGCAGAATCCAATATAGTTCCATGACCTTCCCCTCACTGCTTAGTCATGACATGTATATACTTAATCAACACTGGCTCAAGAGAAAGTAAAAGAACAAAAGGTAACTAGTCAACCGAATCTCTCTTTTAAAGGGTTGCTTCTTTACTAAAGGTAAAGGTAAAGGTACCCCTGCCCGTACGGGCCAGTCTTGACAGACTCTAGGGTTGTGCGCCCATCTCACTCAAAGAGGCCGGGGGCCAGCGCTGTCCAAAGACACTTCCGGGTCACGTGGCCAGCGTGACATCGCTGCTCTGGCGAGCCAGAGCCGCACACGGAAACGCCGTTTACCTTCCCGCTAGTAAGCGGTCCCTATTTATCTACTTGCACCCGGGAGTGCTTTCGAACTGCTAGGTTGGCAGGCGCTGGGACCGAACAGCAGGAACGCACCCCGCCACGGGGATTCGAACCGCCGACCATGCGATCGGCAAGCCCTAAGTGCTGAGGCTTTTACCCACAGCGCCACCCGCGTCCCTGCTTCTTTACTACGACATTATAAAACCGTTCCTAGAAACACGTGCTTTTTCTAGCTTACAACACAGTGGGAACAAGTTCACTGGGATAGCTTTTCTTACAAACATTTCTGTTCGACAGTGAGCACAATTCTCTCAAAAGCAACATAAAATAATGGTGATATTCTGCCACAGGGAGCATGCAAGTCACCACACTGTGCACTAGCTGCAGCTTCCAGGTCATCTCAAGGACAATTCCAAATAAGAGTGCAGAATCCAATGCGGAGCTTACCAGTAGATGGCCAATAAATAGCTGGCCAGGTTAAGCCAGTCCAGAGAACCTCCATAGTTGTATTAACCAGTCAAAACTGGTAAAGGGCACTTCTAGACACTGATATCACCTGTGACAAAGATGCATCCAGGTGCACCCCAGTCTACAAACCTGTTCTTTCAGGAGAACAAGACTCCAATGAAAGCGAGCAGCTGATCAATTAACTGGACTTGGGAATCGCTCACCCACAGTGCCTCCATCTTGCCAGGACTCACGAGTCAGTCTGCTTGCATTTCTCAAACATCACAAACGTCAAACTACTTTTGAAGGTCAGGAAGCTGTAGTTTTCAAATGCAATTTGTTACATGGCATGGTGTCTGGTGTTCCCAGAAATAGAAAAAGAATGTTCTATATAATCCAAGGTATAAATTAAATGTAGTACTATGCATTCCCCCCCCCCCTTTGTGATCTTAATAATCTTTAGGATGTGTAACCTTTACTTTGGAAAAAATGTTACTGATTTAATCTGTAATATTATTAATACAAAGATTAGTATAAATGATAACCATTTGTTATAATGGAATAAATTTTAAAGTTTTTGTGTTGAAGAACTGTTTAAATGCTTGCTTTTATAGCTGTCCCTTCGAACATTGTGCATCACAACAAATTTATTTGAACATCTTCAAAGGACTCCTTCCTTGCCTCGCATTGTTGCCTCCTCTGATGTTTTGTTTTCTCCCATTGTCTATTTTTCCTTCTTTGTTTCAAATAGACATTTCGATTGACCCTTGGGCATACAAATGTTACACTATCTATGAGGTTTTAAATACTCCTATTCCAAACTGTAGGCAAACCATAGCAAATTCTACCATTTCAGCCAAACCTCTACCAAAAGTTTACCCCATAACCTTCACAGAAGTAATTTGGGATGTTTTTTGGATGACTTTGTCTATGAATGTGAGGATAATTTAGTAACCAAATTCAGATACCTACTAAGACAATTCTGGCTACTCAAACTTTCATTAAAAAATCCAAGTCATTAATGTACTATTTTAAAGTATAGGGAACACTCATCAATCAGACCAATCTTGCTTAATAGCATCTTGTGATGGACTATAAGAGCCAGTTCTCATTAACTCACTACTTTTAAGTTATTGTTCCAAAGAACACTAAAGGAACTTGCTTCCACTTCACTATACAATCAAACTGAATATTTGTACCAATTGTATTTGGCTATTGACTCAGAAACACCTCAAGACCCATACAACTGCCCTTTCCCACCAACAGAAAAATGAATAAAGTGCTGGCCACTCTACAGTGATTTGGATATTACAGTTACGACATGCTTCATTAAATCAGGCTTGTAGATGAGCCCACAAAAGTTATAGCTGGGGGATGGCAGACGACAGACTGAAGCTGCATTTCTCTGTTGGGCATGAAACCCGTCTGGTTTCTGTGCTGGGTGCAGTGGAAGGGGCAAAATGTTCCACCCCTCCTCCAAAATCTCATTCATTCACCTGTGTGGCAGTCCATGAACTTGCTTACATGTGATTCCTTGTTGCCAATGGCTATCAGGCTTGTGCTTATATGCAGGGCCGTAGAAACAGTTCAAGCTTTGTTCTTCTCTTTCAGAATTCAAGATTCTCAAAGTGATTTATTGATATTTAATTTCTAGAAGTGTTGTGCAGAGCCTCTTTTTTTGGTCTCCAGTAAAGAGCTTAAAGGGCTTTGAACATGCATCAGCTTTGAAGAAATGCTAAAGACACGTGTAGGGCTGAAGAGACAGCCTATTACTGTTGCAAAATTTGATGGGAAACAATAAAAAAAATCTATATGGAGGGTAGCACACATAGCTTTTTGGCTATATCGTCTTTTAGTATTTAATGTAATACCCTAACCTTATTTTTTAAAAAAAACAACTTCTGATTGCAGTCACTGTGTTAAGAATTCATCTGCTCTTTCTTGAAAGATGCTGCAGTTCCTGTATCTCAAGAATTCAAGGTCTAGATTTAATAGCACGGCTGAAAACCATTTATTTAGTTCACAAACCATATTTGCAACATAGAAAAGGTTAAGGAAAGTTCATTAAGACCTGGGTTGATGCCCATACAAAGGATCCCTGAATCCATGTCTGAAACGATTGCTTGATATGATAAATTTCTCCCTCTATGAGCAAAGGATATTCCTGCAGGAACCTGCAGGAATCTGCAACAATAGGGAAAAGATTGTAGGTCCCCCCAAAATGTTTTATTTGTGGTACCTATAAGTCCATTTTTTTCTTGTTGAATGAAAGATTACCACACCAGATTTTGAAGCCATATATGGCCTGAAATTTGAATATATGTGAACACAGAGTAATTTCTAGGCAATACCATGCTGACGTTTTATCAAGGCCAAAAGATCAATTGGGCTAAAGAGGTAGTAAGTCAATAGGCAGTGTGTACCAAGTAATTCAGCACCAAGAGACTTAAAATTTAATCAGTTTACTTCCAAGTCTCAGTCATGATATCTGTGAACATCAGCAATGTGATGTGTATAGGCATCACCTACAAATTCTTATTAGGAGTGCAAACAATTCAAACTTGAGCTCTTATTTACTGCCATTTGCAGGTAGGAAATGGACATAAAGCATATGTGACTGCAGAAAAATAAATTGCTTTATCTTACTCAGATTCAAAATTACAAATTGATGTTACCTGGATGGTACATGCAATAAGGCACTTCCAATAATCCTCATCTCAAATATGATAAATTTCTCTTTTCATAGCAACTATTTTTCTGTCTTTTTTGTGATATGGAAGAACAAAGGAGCAAAGCAATACATTATGTTATATAATTCCATTCATGTTTGTAAAATCCTTATGACATGCAGAATTGTCAGGGGCTATTGCCAGGTTTACTGTGGTATGGCTTCAGCTAACAGATTCTGCAGCTTTCTCCTTAGCTACTCTCAAATCCTGCCTTTCTACTTCTGGTAAGCAAAGCCATTTTTCAAGGCCTGACACAATAAATATATTTCTTTCCTTCTTTTTAATCAAGCAGGGGAAGGGGGACAAACTACAGAATCTACTTCTCCTGTCTCATTATTCTCTAGTTCCTAAGACATTTGGGACCCTTGGAGGGATATATAACATGAAACACCGTAACAGGATTTTAAGTACACACCAGGACACAACTTAAAACCTTCTTAGTCAGTACACTGCATAATTGCCACGCAGCTGTGACATTTTACCCTTCCTCTTTTATTTTTCTATTTTAAGAGCTCTTTAAAGTTTCAGGCTACATGTGGCTCCTCATTTCCTGAATGTAAACTCATCAGTACTGTAGATTCAGTTCAGGCTGTGAGACTGCATGCAGCTTGATGCAGACACATAGCTCACCGGGGAGTCATTTTTCCCTCCTTAGACTGCAGGATGGACCAGCCCCCACCAAGGAACACTTCTAATTAGAATTTGCTTCAAAAATGCACCTTATCATCAATGCTAGAAATTCCACAATAGCTGTGTTAGCAATCTGTAAAATGCAAAAATGATAAAAATATTTATATACCACTATAGCATATAAGATATCAAAGCATTTTACATTATCTCTATATACTAAAAACACATACAAATAAAAACTGAGAGTTGTATGGGAGGGTCTTGAGGTTAGCTATAGTGGGAAAATGTACAAATAAATGGAAAGTAATTAGGAGACAAGCAAAGAATGATTACTTTGTAGGAGAGTGATATGATATTTCTTTGCCACACTTATCTGCTGAGGAGTAACAGGGCTTTCAAAGGATCTGTTGGTAGCAGGGGGAGGAAGGGGGTCTAGTTTTGTTTCAATTATTTTATTTGTTTATTTGCAGTAGTGGTTTATCTGTATATGTTTGTTTGCTGAGTGAGGGAAGTATAAATGATGCATTGCAGTTGTATCAACGTACTTTATTGAACAGATAACTTCCTCTGCTTATGTATTTACTTATTCTTGAAAACCCAATACAAATTATTTCAATAAAAATAAAAACAAAAACCAGAGACCCTCAACTAATTATTATGGAAATATGCTTGCATAAGTTTGCCAGAATGGAAATGTTTTTAGCAGGTGTTTAAAGGTGTCTGCTGATCCTCAATTGGCAGAGCATTCCACAGAACTGGGCCAATTACACTAAAGGCTCTACTTTGCATTGATGTCAAATAAGCCTTGCCAGCTCAGGGGACAACCAATGAAAATCCTGCAGATGAGCTCAGTGGTGAGGCTGGGATAGAAGGGTTTAGGCCATGGGTAGGCAAACTAAGGCCCGGGGGCCGGATCCGGCCCAATCGCCTTCTAAATCTGGCCCACGGACGGTCCGGGAATCAGCGTGTTTTTACATGAATAGAACGTGTCCTTTTATTTAAAATGCATCTCTGGGTTATTTGTGAGGCATAGGAATTCGTTCATTCTTTTCCCCAAAATATAGTCCAGCTCCCCACAAGGTCAGAGGGACAGTGGACCAGCCCCCTGCTGGAAAAGTTTGCTGACTCCTGGTTTAGGCAGTCCTGGGGTGCCCTGGACCTAAGTTTCTTAGGGCTTTGCAAATTAGTACAAGGAATCTGAACCTGGCTCAGCAAGAAGTGGGCAGCCAGTGCTCATACATGGCAATACTGCAGAAGAAAGAATGGCAAAGGCTGGATGAATTTTAAAGACAAAAGCACATTACTGATGTCGGAATAAAACAACAAATTTAAAGAAACAAATCTGGTGGTGGTGACAGGAGGGGGGGGAATTATATTCTTCAAATATACCCCCCCAAACACAAAAGAGGGTAAGAGGAAACTGTGGGTCTCACGAGCTATTAAAGGAAAGGAAGCTGAATAATTCAAACTTTGCTTCCATTTTCTCAATTAGATTAGTAGAAATCAGCATAAACATTAGGTAAGACTTCAGAGGTCAGTACACAAAAGTGGTGACTAATGTTACTGGAGGTTTGAAAGGAATCCAAGAAAGCAGAGCCTGATAAACTATACTATCAAAGTGCTAAAAGAATTCATTGGATGAAAACATAGCAACAGCTATTAATGGAATCAATTTTTAAAGCCTTTAGTGACTAAGTATTTGACCTGACATGGCTCTCTCCCTCCTATCCTAGTTGGCTATTACCCACACAAGTCACAGTCAGAGTAGCTCCACACCAAATACATACTTCACCCACAGTTTGCTTTAAGACACAAAGCAAAAGTGCCACAAAGCAAAAGTGTTTTAAAACACTAGAGGCTGGAGTATAATTACAGGAAAATGTGGATCAGATTTAAACTACTTAACCCTTTCACTACGTTCTTCTGATATTAAGCCTTTCCACGTGTCTTCACAAGTGCAGAGTGCAGAACCACGCAGATATGCCCTCTCAGCTGAAAATCTTGATTGGATATCAATCCATCACTGTCCCTGACCACTAAAAACAACACATTAGCAGCTTTATAATGAGGCAATTTATTACAATGAAATCTTAGGTCCTTAACTCAGCAGCCTCCCACTTACACATTTAAATCAACCTTTGGTCAACAAAAACAGAATCTCAAGACCAGTAGAAATGAGTATTTCATGTACATAGTGGAAACTGTGATTTACATTACCAAATTTTATGACAGAAGACAGTACTCTACAATAAATAACGGTTACTCTAGCCTGATTATGCCTTCTCTGAAGACAATCCACTCTTTAGGGCTTTATAGGTTAAAAAACAACAATAAACTACTTGATTGCTATTGCAAGAAAGCATGGCGGAACCTATTGCGCTTTCCCTGGATAAAAAAAAACCTAAAAGAACTTTAAGAATGACTACTTGAAGTACATTAAAAACAAAACATAGCTGTTATGGTTTAAGCATTTGTGGACAAAAGTCCACTTCAGCCAATGTATCTGGTGAAATGAACTGTGCTCCCTGAAACCTTATACAGTCCTCAAGGTGCTTCAAGACTCTTTGCTTCTGCTGCAGTAAACTAGTATGTCTCTGGAAGTTGTTCTTAGAATAAACATGTCCCACGTACCCCCATGCCAGCTAAGCTGTCAGAGGCCTGAAGACACCCGTAGACTAGCCCAGAAAGCAAATGTAATTGTGTGTAGCCTAAATGGTTGAAGAAAACGTCACATCCGGCATCCTGTTCTCACAGTGGTCAACTAGATGCCTGTGGGAAACCAGCAAGAAGAACACGAGAACAAAAGCATTCTCTCCTCCTGTGGTTTCCAGCAGCTGGAGAACAAATATTAAACTGTTACCTGTACTATATATGCAATCTTGACCTCAGCTTTTATTAAGAAATAACTCTGGAGAATTTCAAAACCTCAGCACTGTAATGATTCAGCTGTTTTATCCAAAGGGAAAGCACCTGCAAGATATAGATGGGTCAGTTCTGAGTATCCAATAACTACTTTAGTGGTTTACGTTAAAGTGCCTTTTAAATGCTATTATGCTTGCCTCTTATACGGAGCTTTCAAATTCTAACAAGAATACTGTACTCAATTCTTTAAACCAAAAAAGCTAACCCCAAACAAAACTCCTTTCGAGCCTGGAGAACAATGACTTGTGGTTATTGGTCGCTCTGTCCTTTTAGACTTTGGCACCAACTTCCTCTTTGCCCCAGATTCTTCCATCTCAAGGTCACTTTGCCTGCAGTGCTTGCATTTGTCAGCAGGACAGCAAAACCAAGAGGATTTTCCCATTAAAATGATTTTGCAAGTTTCTTGGTTTGGTTCTAAGATGTCATATCATTGCTGTAGACTGCATGAAAAACAGCACACAACAGCCCAATGGCTATATTTCACTCTTGTCCAGCTGTTTCCAATAAACCCTCCAGAAATGCTTTCCTTTTTTGATTATGGAAACATGCTTATATTGCAAGATTTCTAGTTCTACGTTTTAAGCAGTGCTTCTCAGTGCACATTCAACATTTTAGTGTGTGTGTGTGTGTGTGTGTCCCTCGTCCCATCTAGCATGTACTTTCTTTTTCACAAATGAGAAAACACAAATGTAAACACAGCAATGCTCTCTAAATGTTCTCTCTTACAACAACTCCAATGTTACTGGAAGCACCTCACTATATTACCGTGCAGAGGGAAGAAACCCTGCTTCAGCTAACTTCGTTAAGAATTATAAACAGTACCAGAGAAATAGTACTAAAAATATCAGTATATTAAGATCTTGCCATTGAATTGGGTGTGTGTGTTCCATTTAGCTATCCTGGCTCATCACCATCAAAAAAGCACATATATATATGAGAGATTTTCCGATATGTTCCAATAACCACCTCATTATAACAATACCAATTTTATCCAATTAATATTATTATTATTATTATTAATGCCAATTATTCAAATGTCAAATTATACAATTTAATTAAACTGGCCCCTTCACATGCTATAGTTGATTAGTTCATTCTTCTACATTTTTTCTGCATTCCAAAATTTGAATAATTTCCATTCCATTCCATTCAGACATAAGAATCCCTTATATGACAGGTACCATCTTGTGATTTCAATTCGTGTTGGTCAGTAATTTATAAAGTTTTAAGTGAGGAACTTTAGCTGTAATCCTTATTCTTTCCTGCATGTGACAATTATTTCCATGTTTCCCCATCGATATATAGTGTTGTATCCTTTATTCCTGCAACTGTTGCTGGTTCCCATCATGTCTCCGGAGAAGCTGTTATCCCACAGTTTCAAAAAGTCACTGCATCACTTCATCCCATGATTTGGCTTCCAGCAAACAAGCCGTCTTCGCCATTTTTTCAGCCTGTTCTCCATGAGTTTGTTTAATCCACTTTTAAAGCCATACACTATAGGCCAGCAGCAATCATAGATTTTTGTGGTAAATCTCTACACTAGCTTCCTGTCTGCTCCCAGATCCAGTACAGTGGTACTTCGAGTTACAAACGCCTCAGGTTACAAACGCTTCAGGTTACAAACTCCGCTAACCTCAAAGAGTTACCTCAAGTTGAGAACTTTGCCCCAGAATGAGAATGGAAATCGTGTGCCAGCAGCAGCAGCAAGAGGCCCCATTAATGAAAGAATGCCTCAGGTTAAGAACAGTTTCAGGTTAAGAACGGACCTCCAGAACGAGTTAAGTTTGTAACTAGAGGTACCACTGTACTTATCGTCAAAACCCTCCATACCTTTCCCCTCTCCTTTATCTCTCCACTCTTATACCTCAAGATATGTCTATCCAAGGCTTTCACTCCTCCAGCTCCACCACTTTCCATCAAGGGACTGTTCTTTCCATGTTACTGTCCCATGTGCTTGGAACCAACTCCCACAACAATGCTACACCATTGTTTGGAATTAGAAGTGAAACCTTCCAATCTCTTCCCATGCACTCCAGAAGGGAGTGGGGAGCACAGAGCTCCTTCCCGCTTCAAAGAATTAGCTGCACACAACCAGATAGATATCCAAAGGTCCCAGTGGAGCTCTTCTCTGTACTGTAACCTTGCTGGCACATTTGCACATCATGCTAGTCATTATCCAGAATGGAATGTTGAACTTCCATTTTCCATCCAACCCAGTCCTTGCTTTCCAATCAAGAGCATAGGACAGAATCTGATTAGAACTTCAGGGTTAAATGAAATTCTAACTGGAGCTAGAAGGCTGAGTGGGGCCACAAAATTTGGGGTAATGGTTGGCACATGCACACATCCTATACTGCCGTGCTAAGGGAGGAGAGCTCCACTGGGACTCATAGCAAGTGCTCCATGCTGCTACACCCTCATGCGGCAGGAATCAGACTCTAAATTGTTCATTTGGTATTAAACACTTAATAGTGGACAGACATAGAAATGGTGCATTTACTAAGGCTAGTTCTTGTGTTTTCGAAAGCTAGTACGAGTCTTTTGAATACGTGTGTGATTGAATACTGAAAGTTCAAATATTGGGAGCTTTAAATTTCACTAGGAAACTTGTGATCCAATATGGGAAATTGCTGAGCTTTGCACAAGCCTTGCACTGAAAGTTTTTAATCTTACATGTACTAAATTCAAAACGTCAACCTTGGGGGAGAGTTATTAGAATGGAGGTATATGCTGAAAACCTTTGAAAAGAAAGCCATTTCATTTCCAAACCATGAATATTAGGCTGATGGAAACATTTTCCCCAGCAAATTTCCCCCTTTCTTTTACAACAGTAATTAGCATTTGCTATAGCTTTAAAAGCAAAAACCCTGCAGAAATAAAGGAAAAGCAATGGCTTGGAGACTATCCAATAATTAGGTCATGTGTTCAATTAGCTTTCATGCTTAACTAGTTACTCTTTAGGAAATGCTCAGCCTTTGATGTACAGTAGGCAGTACACCACTTAATTAGGAAGGAGAGGGGAAATGCAAGAGAGCAAAACTTCAGAAACCATATCAAAGTCCACACCGATATCTAATAAGGAGTACAACAGCATCAAGAGAAGACAACATGTGGAAAGGGGAGGGAAGTGACTTTTCAATATACAGTAGATGCTTCAAGCAAAAAAGAAAATCTCAATTACTTCTGATATTAAGAAAACATTGGTGAGATGGGAACAAAGAAGATATCTTGATGGATAAATGCATAAGCATTTCCACTGAGCCATGGTGCAGGCAACAATGCAAGTTTATACATATTATAGGACACACTGGAGTTTCATAGAAACAGGGAGTTACAATGCTACTTAGCATTTAGATAGCACATTTCACCTGTTTAAAGTGCTTCACACGCATAATCTCTGCAACAACCTTGTCAAGATAGAAATTTCTTACCTACCTTTCACAGCTAGGGTAACTGAGACTTAGGGAACTGTGGCTTGCCTAAGCCCACCAAGCGAACTCAGGGCAGAGCAAGATTTAAACCAGGGACCTCCCTGCTAACAGCTCTTGCGATTCAGTACTTTGCTACACCAGCTCTCAGTTGGTGAAAGCAAAGGATGCTGGCAGAGTCAGGCCATTCACTGATCTAGCCCAATATTGTCTACACAGACTGGTAGGTGGCTGTTCAGGCTCTTGAACACAAGTCTTTCCCAGCTTTACCTGGAGATGCCAAGGATTGAAGGGGGGAACATCTGGAATGTTTGCGATAGATTCTAGTTCGAGACAGAAGATCACTTCAAATGACATTGGCTGAGAAACACATTATTTTAAAATTTGCGAGTATAACCGTATGAAATTGAACACATTTGCCAAGCTGGAAACTTTTCCAAAAGGTTTTTATGCATAAGAAGTTAACTGTATCAAGTTCCACAAAACTTGTCAGCAGAAAATGAAATTAGCCTTGATCTGTTTACACATTTAAAAACACAGTGTAACACATACTCCCAAATACCTTCACTCCTAAACTAAGAATTAAGTTGCTTTACTTTCTTCCATTTCAACTCTGTGACCAGGTTCAAATATTAAGGTTTGGCAATGCTTGTAATAACAGTATGATGGCCCCAACTGTACCCTCTGTATCCTATTCCACCAGTACCTCATTTGCCCAATTTCCCCATCTTAAAAGCATATAGAAGGTTAGAAACATGGGAAGCAGGTATCTACATAACAGGGCATTCACAGGTC
The DNA here is from genome assembly GCF_965153285.1 of Podarcis tiliguerta. Lineage (NCBI taxonomy): Eukaryota > Metazoa > Chordata > Lepidosauria > Squamata > Lacertidae > Podarcis > Podarcis tiliguerta. Next base: position 93,679,746 of record NC_139535.1, on the reverse strand, counting down.
TCAATAAGTGAAAGCTCCCAGCATGGAGGATAGAGAAGACTTCTACCATGCTTAGCACCTCCCATCACTTAAAGTATGAAAGTATGAACTGGAGCCACATTACAGAGAATAACCAACAGAGTTTTGAACTGGCCCTATCCAGCCATGGTTGCCAACAAAGGTCCGTATAGTTAAAGCCATGGTTTTCCCAGTAGTGATGTATGGAAGTGAGAGCTGGACCATAAAGAAGGCTGATCGCCGAAGAATTCATGCTTTTGAATTATGGTGCTGGGGGAGACTCTTGAGAGTCCCATGGACTGCAAGAAGAACAAACCTATCCATTCTGAAGGAAATCAGCCCTGAGTGCTCACTGGAAGGACAGATCCTGAAGCTGAGGCTCCAATACTTTGGCCACCTCATGAGAAGAGAAGACTCTCTGGAAAAGACCCTGATGTTGGGAAAGATGGAGGGGCACAAGGAGAAGGGGACGACAGAGGACGAGATGGTTGGACAGTGTTCTCGAAGCTACAAACATGAGTCTGACCAAACTGCGGGAGGCAGTGGAAGACAGGAGTGCCTGGCGTGCTCTGGTCCATGGGGTCACGAAGAGTCGGACACGACTAAACGACTAAACAACAACAAATCCAGCCATGGAAGGAACACTTCTGATAGTTAGCTCTTTAATGACAAGAAAAGCACTTACAGCCACTTCCACAGTGCTCCGCTGTCCATATGTCTAGGCCCTGCAGAGCAGTTGCATCAACAGGGAAACTCCACCTCTCTGCTAGCTTATATATCCTCCCCAATCGGTTGTGCCCCATAACCTGAGACTTCCTGGTTCCAGGAGACAGTGGGGCAGGAGAAGGTGGGGAGTCTACTGGCCTGTCTGTCAGCTGAACAGCCTCTTCTTCCATCACATCTGGCACACCCACCTCCGTCTCAAGACTGCCCTGACTCTCCCTTGTTCCCTAGCTCCTGCCTTGCAGGCAGCATCTAACCCCATAAATCACTGGTACCATCTCCTGGGTCACTCTCCTGTTCCCTAGCCTCTGCCACACACACTTCAGAGTCCTGCCAGCTAGTTTTCTTTTACTGTATAGCATTTACCCATTCTTTTTAGTCAAGTGATTATTATAATATGGATTTTGTAATATGGATTTTGTAATATGGATTTATACAGGCATGCTTCTCTGGGTCTGCTTCAAACATGACTAAACTCTTACATGGAAAGCACTTGGAAACAAACAGCGACATAAGCATCACAAACAACATTTACATGCATATTATGAGTTGAGAAGGAACAATAAGATATGGTTTTTCAGGATAGTCATCTGCAGCAAATCATGCACATTTGCAATCACACAATGATTTACTGAGGCATGGAATCAGCTGTGTTTCCTAATCTCTTTACCCAAGGAAATTTGTTTTTTAGCATGTACAGTGGTACCTCGGGTTAAGAACTTAATTCATTCCGGAGGTCCGTTCTTAACCCGAGTTACCACTTTAGCTAATGGGGCCTCCTGCTGCCACCGCGCCGCCAGCGAGCGATTTCTGTTCTCATCCTGGAGCAAAGTTCTTAACCTGAGGTACTAGTTCCAGGTTAGCGGAGTCTGTAACCCGAAGTGTTTGAAACCCAAGGTACCCCTGTATTTCCAAATGTTTAAATAGCCATCTTCAGGAAGGTGGAGCAAGCTTGTTTTCTTCTGCTCCAGAGGGAAGGACCAGAACAAATGGATTCAAGTTACAAGAAAGGAGATTCTGACTAAACATCAGGAATAACTTTCTGACAGCATGAGATGTTTGACAGCAGAACAGACTCCCTTGGAAGGTCGTGGACTCTCCTTTATTGCAGGTTTTTAAGCAGAGGTTGTAAGGCCATCTGTCATGGATGTCTTAGTTGAGATTCCTGCATTGTGAGGGTCCCTTCCAATTCTATGATTCTATGATCATAGCTGCACATTGTTTCCTACACAGAAGGACATTCCATTGAGAAAACTAGTACTGTTTTAAGCAGCTCTAAGCAGTTTTTGATCATCTCTCGGTTCCTTTCTCTACTCCTAGGCATTCAATCTCTGTAATAAAACACTGTATGTTACTAATGCATTTGAGATGGGAGGGGGGGAGAGAGAGAGAGAAGAGATGGGTAACAGACCAAATAATTGCTCCTGCCACTCTTTCCAGATGAATCAGTTCTTATATTCCTTGTATATCTTTTGTTAACAAACAGCAAAAGCAAAGGGGAATTACTTAGCTATTCAAATCTATATAAGATCAAGCTGAACAGAACATACCCACACAGAAATGTTCTGTTCATTTAGCCCTTTCTGGAACTCTTCCAGAATGCAAGCTTATTAAGACTGCGATCCATACTCATGTACCTGGGAGTAAGCACATGTAGACATGTGCAGTCTTGCTTCAATAATCTGTGCAGGCTTCAAACAACTTTATTCTGAAGTAGCAAATTTCAATCCTCTGTCCCTCTAGTTCTTAACACTGCCTCCTTCCAGTCATGCTTACTAAAACCAGGTTGTCATGAATGAATGTGCTCCAAAAGGGACTGAACTAATCTGATTCTGCTGAAATGTTACTTTCAATTTCTCAGTATTAAGTTAAGACTGTAAATCCTTTAACATGGCCACACAAAAGTAGCAAAAACTACATCATCTGAATAGTATGTTAAATGCAAGAATATTTAAAGATCTTGTAAGGGCTTGACAGATTTAAGATGAGGGCATCAAGGTCCTTTTATAGAATGAGTTTAAAACTAATTGGGGACATTGCTGCTGCTATAGTTGCTGTAAGAACACAAACGACCTTCAGAGCTCCTAGCTTGGTGCTACCAGAGAGAAAGATGGAATGCCATAGATTTTAATGTGCTTAGATCCCAAAGACAGGAATCTAACTTACCTCTCCCACTTTCTACTGCAAATGTTTATGCAGTGCAGATGCTAGTGCTGAGCATGATACAAACAGAGTAATTTTAAATTAAAAGGACATATGTTACAATTGTTTTTAACCACTCTCTCTCTGATATGCCACAAGAGATAAGGAATACCAAAACATCAGTTATACAAGACTCCAGCATAATGTTGTGTGTTTTTTTTTAAATAACACAGAATCCTCTCCCCTCAACAGTGCATAATATTGCTATACAAATAATAATGTCTGATATGCTTGGCCTTTTCTCATGTGCAGAGAAGGTTTCATTCAGAGCACAGTTGAGACTTTCAGTACTACTGTTTCTATTCTCTTTCACCTTCTGCAGATAGGAAGGTGGAATCCAGACACATATAAAAAATGTGAAAATGCTTTTTGTAAAAAAGTTTTGAAAAAATCTATTGAATTTGCCATAGCTCATCGTTGCCATCTAGTGTCACATTTGTATAATGCACTTTACAACACACTTAAAACGTTTTATTTGCAGCTGTATAGCTGAGTCCAAAGTCTAGTGTCTCCCAGATTCAAACCTCTCTCTTTGCTATTGTCATCTTTGGAGCAGCATTTGCAATAGTCACCTGCTGCTTTTGTTCATTTCTACTCATTCAGCATGGGAAGTTCCATGATTTTCCCACATGAGTAACACAGTAATGAACTGTGAAGCAGGGCACTGCAATGTCCTGCTTGCTGAGCACTTCAAACCATTTCACCTTTCAGCAACTCATTAGGTCAGAACACCTTTCCTTGTCTAAAGTCATTCAAGCTTCATATACTGTATTTTACTACACCTCTCTATGTAAGGGAATTATACAGAAGTCAGACCTGTGGTGTTCATGCATATAGCTAAATATTTTTAAGCATGAAAATTATAAACATCTGAAGCAAGCAGCACTTAAAACAGTGTTTTACTTCAACCTAATAAATCTGTAGTCATATACCTGGAGAACCTTTGCCAAATGACATATACAGTATAGTACAATCCAAACGACACACATAAAATAGCTACTATGTTGATGGAAATGCTCAGGTTGACCACAGGGATCATTCAATGGATACAAAGAGCATCTTGGGCTCATAGAAGAGAATACCAATGTCTATCCATATTGGGAGCTCTGTGGTATGTACTGTTGGAACTCAGTCAACATTTCCTAGCCTCAGATTTCCATTAATAAAGTCAATAGAATATTTGTCACAAGATTGAGGGTGGGTGGGGGGAATGAGATAAAGCTTCTTGAGCACACCACACATTTAAAGGTACACTGGAGATTTGTAAATTATTCCTACAGTGCCTCTTTAAGATTGTGGTAGTACTTGCAATCATTGTTTTTTTAAAAGTTTGCCAAAATTTCTTGCCATAATATTAACCAATCAATTAATTAACCAGCTAAAATGTATTCTCTCATCTCAACACAGGCTATATTTTGGGGATATTTAATTACCATAACAGTTTCTCTTGATTAAATAACACAAATAATTTATTCTTTGGAAAGCCATCTCAAACACATTGCCTGACTTCAGGGATGTACACACATTGTTTATGAAACTGCTATCAGCACTGAACTTCATCAATTAAAATCCAATTAAAAATCCACATTTAAAACCTATGATGAATGAACTAACTGATTAGTTGCACCAATTAATCTGCAAATGATTTCAGACTCAAACGCTACTGAAGGTAGCTTCCCAAAACAAAGAAAACACTCTAATGTTAAAAAAAAAAACCCACAAACATGATATATAACTTTGTTTCGCTGCACAGATAGTAATAGTGGGAAGTGCCAGTAGGGTTTGCAATTTTCCCAGTGCTGGATCTACTAATTTTTCCACATAGGGCAGTCTGCACTGCTTTCCTCTACTCCCATGGTACTACCATACCAAGGCACATAACCACATTAAGAGCAAAAACCTAAAAGCAAAACATGTTGTCACAGGATATTGGGAAAAAAGAACAAGCTTTACCTTACAGCTTAGGGTTACACAACATGGCAGGCAATATCTGCTATTCAATGCTAGTCATAGACAGAGTAGACCCACTGAAGCTAATGGGCATGACTAACAGGCTCATTAAATGCAACAGGTCTACTCTGAGTCTTCTTCTTTGGCGATCATTCACAGTCGAGTAAGACTGTCTTCCATAAACACGGTTTTAAAAGTGAGTCCGTAATTGACTGTGGAGGCCAATTCTGGATCCACATGTCCTTCCACAGTGGGGACATAGGTTTCTGGGTGGGAGTTGATCATGGTGAGGGTTTGCCAAATGTGCCTTCCTCTTAGCGCGTTTCTCGCTTTTGTCCTGAGTTTGAGCATCTTCAAAACCCATGAAACCTTTGATAAAGGCTGTTCTCCAATTGGAGCGCTTGCAGGCCAATGTTTCCCAGTTGTCGGTGTTTATACTACATTTTTTTAGATTTGCCTTGAGAGAGTCTTTGAACCTCTTTTGTTGACCACAAGCATTACGCTTATCATTTTTAAGTTCAGAATACAGTAGTTGCTTTGGAAAACGATAATCAGGCATCCACACAACATGAGTAGGACTTAGTTGAATACAAACCATAGTGATTGGCTACCATTTTTTGCACTTACATTTTTCTAAATGCATTAGAAAGTTAGCCTAATATTAATAGGCTTCTGGATGCATTTTTCAAGTGTGATAATTATTTTAACAATGAGCCAGTCATAATGGTCTGATTTGGATGATCGTTCAATGTTTCCTAAACCATGGTTTTGTGAAGCTGGGAATGAACATCAGTGTCAAGCACTCCACCCTAGCCTCTGGCCTGCCCGAGCAAACCACAATGGATTGTCTGAATGTGCACTTCTATCTAAGCAAAGCACAAGCGGTTTGCACAACAGGAGGCAGCCAGGTTCTACAGTCTATTGCTCTCACCAAGTAATTTCTTATTGGTCCAAGCCCCGCTGGGCATAAATGACATAATGGATATATACTGCCTCCACAATCAGGAAGCATACATCTCAATATTAATTGCTGGATAACAACAACATCAGAAAGCTACTGCTTTCATGTCCTATTTGTTGTAATGTCTATAAGAATTGTACCCCATCCTAGCAGCTGATGGTGAGCAACAATGGGAGACAGCTATTGCCTCCTAGCCCTCCTTGCAAGCTCAAGGAAGCTTCTTGTCTTCCTCTTCCTGGGAGGACAAGGAAGTTGGGCTTTCTATGGCCACCTCTTCTAATAAGCCAAGCATAAGGTAAAGGTAAAGGGACCCCTGTTACCCTTAGGTCCAGTCGTGACCCGACTCTGGGGTTGCGGCCTCATCTTGCTTTACTGGCCGAGGGAGCTAGCGTACAGTTTCCAGGTCATGTGGCCAGCATGACTAAGCCGCTTCTGGTGAACCAGAGCAGCGCAGGGAAACGCCGTTTACCTTCCCGCCAGAGCGGTACCTATTTATCTACTTGCACTTTGACGTGCTTTTGAACTGCTAGGTTGGCAGGAGCAGGAACCGAGCGACGGGAGCTCACCCCATCACGGGGATTTGAACCGCCGACCTTCTGATCAGCAAGTCCTAGGCTCTGTAGTTTAACCCACAGCGCCACCCGCATCCCAAGCCAAGCATAACGGAGGGCAAAATAGCTCTTTTTAGGATGAGCCACTGAGCATGTGCTGCAGCACACCTTTCTCTCCTCTTCTCTCTCCCTTGCCATGTCATCCACATAGCTCAGTGCAGGAAGCTGTTTGATGCCACTCCTAACCTGCCACACACGGCACACACACCCTGATCTGGCACTAAATTTAGTGTCCCATATCAAATGAAACCTCTCAGGTGCCACCTTTTCAGGGCCTCATGTTCAGTTTGAGGGTCAAGCAAACATTTGGGAAAGAAGGCCTGGGCCCCTTGGCAGAGTATGTGGAAACTGATTCAGTGATGAATGGCAGGGTAGTGCATGGGAGTGGAGAGGTAAAGACAGAGAGGTGGTAAATGTGTGTGCAGAATGGTATTGGTGCATCCTAGGCCATCAATCCTGATGGGTTTTCATCCATTTAGTTATGAAAAATTACAGTTGGTAAAATGGGCCTAATAATTGATGATAGGAATGCATATAAAGATTAAAGATAGCCTAAAATAATTAAAATGCCAAGTTTATAAAGAACTGTCACTTGAAGAAAATTATTATGTTAATATATTAGTCAGTGTTCTGTTTGCACTATTGTTCAGTAGCTTGATTCAATTTTTTTCTTTGGCAATTTCAACAACAGGTAGAAACCAAGCACACCGTTTACTTTTTTTGAAGCACTATGAAGAACTGAGATTCTTTGGTGCAAGTACTTAAAAGACACATTACAAGTAGTTTCAAAAAACTGCAACTGCGTGCTCAAACCTCAGATGTTCTATTCATGATGATCAGAATTATACAACCATCAAGCACTAAAATGTAAAAAAAAAAAAAAAATTGCTCAAGTAATTAATGGAGTATTTCCTATTCAAGTTATTAATAAACAAGGACCAATTAAATGCCAACATACTTTCGTTTGATGATCCCCTCATGCAGCTAAATAAAATGTGCAGTTGTAACTATAATAGCTATACTCCTGACATTTTGCAGCCATTCTGTTGAATTGGGAATTTTGCTGATTTCCCATTATTTAGCAATGAAGGTTCTAGCTAGCATTAATAAATTTAATATTATTGCTGTACTTGGGTAACAATAAATTATTTGAATAAGAGTACCATCTTAGGATCTCCCATACTGACCAACATTTCACATATAACAGGATCCTGCTATGCATGAGTGTGTGAGACTGCAGATGGGATATTAAAGAGTCCAATGGCAGGACCCAATACTAAGGATGCATGAACATGCCTCTAATTGCTCCTTTTCCTGATAGGAACTGGGCTAGGACAATAAATCCCAACAATGCAAGTGAAGACATTTTCTACATGCAATTGCCACATAGGAATGAGGAGAAACTGAAGATGCAAGGACATATAGCCTCAAATCAACTTGTGACTCCCTGCCATGGGAAAATATGCTCTTCTCAAACTGGGAGTGCCTTTGCCTTCCTTTTGGACCCAAGATACACTCCTAGGGAGTGTTGGGAAGAGGAGGCAACAGTAGCTTGAAAGATATTGGAGAGAAAAGCCCTGATCAACACCACACACACCCTTGATCCAATGCTTGAGACCATCTCTAACAATCTCTACATCTGATCCTGTAAATTTAATATCTGATGAAACCTTGTATATGATCAATGATACACCCATATCATCAAAATTGCATTTATTTTAACACTTCTTAATTTGACAATCTTTCTTCATGTCAAATCATCTATGCATTGTCTGCAATTAGACAGGATTACACTCATCCTGAATATCTGTTGCCGAAATCTGGCACTGCTGGTAGATGGTTAGGCGGTGATCAGGGTACATGACTATCAACTTTAGTCATAGAGTAGACCCACTGAAATAATGGACTTAAATAACTTGAGTCCATTAATTTCAATGGGTTTAACTGTAAGTATGACTTGGTTGAGTATCACCTTTTAATTCAAATCTACTTTAAATTCAACTAAGGCATGCTATCAACTATCTTAATTCATTTTTAAATAATGACCTGGCTGAAAATGAAGGCTGAATTTCTTATAAGGCATGTTCAAGCCTACACATTTCTTGCAACTGAACCATGAGCATCACGTTATCTTAAAGGCATTTTTTCTTTCTTTCTTTTTTTTAAAAGAACCATGGGGGAAATATCTGCCTTCTGAGATAAAACATAATGACACAGTAAGTCATCTATTTATAATGGTGGGTTTCTTACTGAATTTGTAGTTACTTAACTGTTTCTCAATGAGATATAAAGTCAATGGCCATGGTGTTTGGTTAGCAGAGTGATAATTGTTTTTATTTTAAGAATTGAATAGATTGCAGAAAAAATGCTATTTTAAAGGTAAATATCAATAGTGCAAGACCATCCATATGGGCACTCTAGATGTTGGTGATATATAAGATAGCATCCTATGTGAAAATGTGCTAGTCTCTGGGCTCTTTCTTTCAGAAAGTTCAGGAAACAATCCTATGAATATTTAATAAAAATTAAGCCTAATTTTCTTCAGTGGGCCTTACTTCCAAACAGTAAAGGTAAAGGGACCTCTGACCATTAGGTCCAGTCATGACCGACTCTGGGGTTGCGACGCTCATCCCGCTTTATTGGCCGACGGAGCCGGCGTACAGCTTCCGGGTCATGTGGCCAGCATGGCAAACCAGAGCAGCACACAGAAACGCCGTTTACCTTCCCGTTGGAGCGGTACCTATTTATCTACTTGCACTTTGCTGTGCTTTCGAACTGCTAGGTTGGCAGGAGCGGGGACCGAGCAATGGGAGCTCACCCCGTCGCGGGGATTCGACCCTCCAACCTTCTGATCGGCAAGTCCTAAGCTCTGTGGTTTAACCCACAGCGCCACCCGCGTCTCTTTTTACTTCCAAATAAGTGTGGATAAAATTGAGCTTTAGGCATCGGGTGATCGTGCTTTGTATCCCTGTATGTGTACGTAGTCAGCAAAACATAAACCTGCTTTTCCCTAAGCAGATGTAGTTCTGTAGTGCCTGTGGGCTGCATGGGCAAAGATTTTGGATTATGTTCATAGACTGCACAAATGCTCCATTTAGCTGCAAACTAATTTTTGTCATTCTACTCAGTTTTATTTATAAATGCATTTCTATACTGCCATACCATTAAATATCAGGGTGGTGTACAACATTATGGCATAAAACACCATTAAAACAATACAGACAATCATTAAAGTGACTGGCTAATGAAAAAGTAAAAAATTAAACAGCTGCAAAGGCCTGTCGTTAGTATGCATGGCTCATATTAAAAGATCTGCAGAGGTGCTGAGCCAGTAATTTCATGTTATTATTCTGCAGTTAGGGAACATTTTGCCAAAGAAAGCCACCTGGCACTGTCCTGCTATTGGTGCTGGAAACACATTTATGTTTTTAGCCAGGTACTTGGCACTATTTCAATGTACCAATAAAAAACGTAAGAACAACCAGCTTCTGGGAAGCCCCAGGGCATTAAGGCAGTCACTCTTTTTACACTGTTGTTCCCCTCTCCCCAAAAACTGATGTCCAGTGCATCCTACCTCTAAACACATAAGTCACTGACTGCCGAGTTCACCACCAGGTTAATCTGCCTATTTCTAGTCCACTTCAATTTTGCATGTAATCATTTCTGATTTCATTCCAACCAATTTCTGCATTGTGCAATTTAAAAAACAATATTCACAAAAATGCATGTTCAAATACAAATGTGCAGTGTTACACAGTGATCCAAGGACCTTATTTTAATAAATTTTCCCTTATTGTTTTACAGGTAGTAACAGCTCTAACTGGCAAAAAAAAAAATTAAAAAGGCTTGCTGACACAACAGGAATCACCAAAGATTCCATGAACTATTTAACTGGCTGGGGCAACCCTGCCAGATGGACATAATGAAACTGTTATTGTTCAAATTGGTATTATTATTACTCAAATTGGGGCCACAAATGCCACTATGAGTGACAAGATGTGATAGCATGCTATCCTTTCTAAGGCCATTTTACACACACACACACACACACACACCACAAGATATATGACCCTATTAGGGAGCCCAGTTCCACTACTGCAAGTCTTCTCTGGATCAAAATACTTTCAAACACTATTGGATGCAACCCTTTTTTAAAATTCTAATCAAAATTATTTATTCTGAAACACTTACTTTTAGTCATCCTCCTCCAAAATCCAGGATATGAAGTCTACCACTTAAAAGTAGCCAGCACCATACCATAGAACAAACAAAGGCACAGATGGGATTGGCTTTTCGACTCTGGACAGTCAGTTCCCTTTCTACATACTTTGCAATGGCAGGATGAAACCTATATCTGAAAATAGGCCAAGCCACACATTCAGATGATTTAACAATTTTAAAGATTTACGAGCGTGTGTGTCTGAAGTGACAGCAGGGAGACTACCAGGGGTGGTGGCGTATTGTTCAGGGGTTGCTGCTAGGATTAAGATTTAGTTTTAGAGATGCATTATTTTTGTTACTATCTGGATTATGGTTTTGCATTTTTATTGTTGTACCACATACAAGTAAGATGGTGGTGGTCCAAAATGCAAGCTATAATGTCCCCACAGTGGAAGGAAGTGTGGATCCAGAATTGGCCTCTACAGTCACTTATGGACTCATTGTTAAAACCGTGTTTGCGGAAGACAATCTTCCTCGGCTATGAGTGATCGCCAAAGAAGAAGAAGAATACTTAGAAGAATAGTTGTGTGTTCAGCTTTGAATTGTCTCCAACAAGGAAACATCAATCTCAAAGCCCACTTCCGTAGTGCCAAGTATTTTTTAAAAGCCTAACCCTCCTTTATTATTGATAAGATCTTGCACAGATTTTTAGGAGCCCCTGCTTTTTTGTCATTCTAAATGCTCATAACCACCAATAGCAGCTATTTCAATGCTTTAAAAGCTAGCAAATAAAAGACAAGTAACTAACCAATATTATTATGAGCCACACAAAATTTTACTGCTGCTGCTTAATTGTAAAAATTGTCCAGGCCACCTTAACAAAAAGGAAATCTGATTGCTCAACAGCATTATAACAATTAGCAATAAAATAATGAAATGCCCCATAATATTTTCCGGTTCTAAAGAAACAAATGAAGAACTCTAGAAACTGCTGAACCAAAAACAAGGAGTGAATTTCAAAAAAACAAAAGTTCTGTTCACTTAATTTAGTCACCCACCCACTCACACATACACACACTGTCAGCCCTGACAAACAAGAAGCTGGCGCATATATTCCAAGCCTAGTTATAAAATCACAAACTAAGGATATTTTTAAATCTTTGCTCTTGGAGCTGCTAGATAATCTTTGTAATAAATAGGTCTCAAACTTTTTCCATTGCCAGAGGGAAATTCAACTTCTGAATACAGTTTCAGTTTATTAAAAGAAGGACAAAATCCCTATAGTGTCTCCAAAAGAAAAGCTGCCCAGCCATTCATCATTTACATTAATACGTAGGTCTTCAGCACAATCCTGTGGTCTGCTGCGCACCATTCGTTCACATGCTAGATTAACAACACCTTGTCCCCACTGCAGACCTGAGAATTACCTTCCTGGTCAGTGCTTGGGTTAACTACCACCATTGGAATCAAATTCAAAAGTTCTTTGGGAAAATTCTGGAGCGGTACAGCTTTTCAACTGTTGCCACAGGGCACCAAGGATGTAAAGAATGGTCACAGTAATCTTTATCATCTTGCTCCACATGCTTCAAGACATCAGAACAACCTTTCGTATGAAGCACTTCCCAGGATCTCGCTACAGATTCTGGGGTGGAGAACTGAATCGGTCTAGTAATGGCAGATACCAGAATGTGGAAAATTAACCTGACCTATATTCAGAAAGACATACTGCCAGCACTGTCGTCTTTGTAAGGGCAATGCCCTAAGAAGTATCCTAAAAATACTCTTATAAAATAAAAACAATCAAACTAGGGAGAATTGGAATGTTCTAGGATCAGAGTTAGATCAGTGAGAACATCCACAGTGTCATTCAAAGGCAAATCAGGTAGGAACAAGGAAGGGAGATTGCTAAAGAGAGATATTTAAGATAGATATTTAAACCTATTAGTCAGGGCTGGCCCAAGACATTTTGGAACCTGCCACCTGAGGCAGTCACCTCACCTTGCCTCATGGGTGGGCCAGTCCTGCTATTAGTGAATTTATACAGAATCATTCAGTTAAAATATTCTGGATAATGAGGAGTTAAAATGAAATTGGAGGTGGGTGAAATCATCAACCAAAAGTGGGGGGGGGGGGGGACTAATTTCATACAAATTTAATGAGCATATGCTGCAAAGTACTTCACACCAGATTCTGAATTATGTAAACTGTGTGCCATCCAGCCTACAATTTTGCCTTTGGCTACACGACCTCATTTGCAGTTTGTCACAAATACATAAACAACACGAACTAGGCGAAAGCTCAGAGTCCAGGGGAAAAGGAAGCCAGGAAGTAACCATTACAACTAGAGTCAGGGATGATATTTGGCTCCCTGTCAATGACCCTGGGAAAGATCTATAGCAGGGAAGCTTTTGTTGACGGTTCCATGCTAAAACTGCCAAAATATGGAAGGAGGAGCTAATGTTTTCTGGAACAAGGCGCTCTAACTCAATTCCAACTGGCTGCAGAGAAAATGCTGGTGTTCTCTAAAGCCAGAATACTGGAAATGAAACACTGGCATGTAAAAGCACAACTGTACCAAGCAGCTCCTGTGCTTCATTTCCCATGTGACTCCATTGCTCCAGGAGTACCTTTCATGAAAAAGAGACTCAGCTGACCCGTGGATGCCTTCTAAAGCATCCTCTCTTATTGCACTAGACTGTTTACAGATGGAGGGGCATACGGGAGCAAGAATTGTTTTCACACTTTTGTAAACAATTACACTGTTGCAATACGGGAAATAAATCAGCAAGTTCCCAATTCCTCAGATAAATCAGTGTCTCAGTTCCTCAGACAATTAATGGTTTTCAGAAAACGTAACCAAACTGCTGTGTACAGACAATTTACAACAGCACTGACAAAAATATGTTGATGCAAAAAAAGAGCTTAATCTATTAAAATTAAGATATGCTATTTTATTCATTATTTCTGACATTTGGTTATTCTAGCATTTAGAGGGACAAGAGCAAGAGTCTATTTCTCCACATTAACGAGGCAACGGTGAATACACAAAATATGTATCAATTTACCCAAAAAGCAAACTGGGTAAACCAAAATTTTATCTAAGAGTAGACCCCATTTATATATAATGCACATAATGCCTTGTTGTAGCGGACTGCTATGTTCTGCTATGTTCATCATGTGGTCAATGAATACAATCCACAGTCCAGTGAAACAAGCAGCAAATATATACAACAGATACAACAGATACTAATGGATTATGACTGCATCCAAAAAATATATATTATAGGAACAAGGCAGACTTGGAATGGACTTCACCGAAACTGGCAAAAGCCAAAAATAAAGCTCCATCAACAGCCTCTGTTGACTAGTGGTTTATTTCTATGAAATAAATAATAGGACTAGAGTCCACCTGGAAGCCCTGGTCTCTAAAATGCAGAACATGTTGAAACAGTTTATCTCAAATAACACAGAAATGCTGAAATGTAAATTGGTGTGTGTACAATATTCTGCATTTCAAGGACGTGCTACACCTCAATCTATCCATCCACTTTTAAGGGAGACTGGAAAGACATAAAACACAATGCAATCAGATACCTAACTCGAAGGCTGAGATCAGAGCAAAAAAAAACTACGTATATGGAGAACAAAATTATTCAAAGTGTGAACCCCTGAGCAACCTCTGCACTCATTTCAAAGAAGAGGGAGAGAGACAAAACGTAAAATATATTGTAATGCTACAATTACATTCTAGTAGAATATATTGTACTACAATATATTGTAATCTTGGATAAAGGCGTCAAAATGGATGTCAGGGAAGACAGGAAACTGCCTTATATTAAGACTACTGGTTCCATCTTTGTCCGTATTGTCTACACAGAATGACATTGGTACTCAGGGGTTACAGTCAGGCTTCTTTCCCAGTTCTACCTGAAGATGGCTAGGATTGAACCAGGGGTATGTGCTCTTAGACTCCACTGAATGCTCAAGACAATTCTATATTTTATGTTAGTGCTCAAGTACAACCCCCAAATATACAATTCTATATTTTATGTTCATGCTCAAGTACAACCATACATACCTGCTTTTAGCTGGCCTAAAAACAAGTGATGCCTCTTAAACATGGGGCTTCATTAGTTACTACCATACATTTACAAGGCTGAGCCCCATTCAAACAGGAGCTGGAGCTGCATCCTGGCTTAAATTAATATTATATTGTACAGCATAGCTAGAAAAATACTGTATTGTCATCTCATTGATCCACCTGCTTTGAATCTGTCAGTCCTGACTGATGATTTCATATAACCAAAAGATGATTCCTCTTCAACCTTGTTTGCTAATAATTTTGTTGACTCTTATGAGAAAATTGTTAAATGGACATTGAAAGTTTTCATAAATTAAAACCAATCTACTTCCTATTATTATTATTTTATATTTGGCAATCTTCTCTTTAGATAGTAATTTACTCCCATTAAGTTTAAACTAGAGTAGCTTCCTCCTCTTGCAAATTGTTCCTCAAATCAATCTTCTGTAGACAGAGCTGCATAATCCTCCATATTAAACATACCTGAACACAAAAACAGTGCAATACCAAAAATAGTTTCATAAAACACTTCAGCACTTTGCTTGACCTCTAGATGTCATACTGCTAATGAAAAAAGTAAGCTATGCTCTCTACCACAATTAATACCCTGAAGCCACTTGGGTCCTCTCTACCTTATTTAAAATTATGTCCCTATGACCTTTCAGTGTTCTTTAGATCAAACAAAAATTTCAGGTAAATACAGTGAGCCATGTGAAATACCAAAACAAAGAGACCTCTCAAAATATAGTAAGGTCAAGCACAGTCCAGTAATACGTGGGCTTCTTTGATGGTACTGTAAAGTCAAATAGCTTTAGGCCTTTACTTACAATTGCATTTCCATTGCTCAGACATAAAAGCAGCTAGTTCTGAGGAACAGACTTCAGCCTATTTGCACATTTCCCAATTCTAAAGGCTTTTGCACAGGAATGAGGATACAGTGGTACCTCGGTTTTCGTACAGCTTAGTTCCCGAACAACTTGGAACTCGAACGCTTCAAACCCAGAAGTCAGTGTCCGGTTTGCAAACTTTGCTTCGGAAGCTGAACGTGCTCCTGAGCTTCCGTTTTCACTGTTGCGCTGCTAATTTTTGTCCCCCCATTGTAATCAAAGCCTTCTTCCTTCTGTTTTCACTGTTGCACTGCTAATTTGCGCCCCCCCCCATTGTAATTAAAGCCTTCCATTTCCGATTGCAGTGTTCCGAGGTGATATTTGGAGCTTATGTTTGGTCTTTTGTTTTTGCTTTTTTTTTGCATTTTTGTTTGTCTGGCTTTTCCGTTTTTGTGACTGTGAGTTGTTCTTTGTTTTATGATTGATTGTTTGATTGATTGATTGTGTGACTGTGGAAATGGGCAAAAGCCCCCCATCCAAACAATGACTATCATCAGTGCAGGTAAGAAAAAAAGTAATTTTTATTTTTATTATCTACAATACTGTCTTATTTATTTTATAGTACAGTACATTGATTATTGCTTTCATTTTATGGATCAATAGTCTCGTTAGATAGTAAAATTCATGTTAATTTGCTGTTTTAGGGGTTGTTTTTAAAAGTCTGGAATGGATTAATCCGTTTTGCATTACTTTCTATGGGAAAGTACGCCTTGGTTTTGGAACGCTTTGGTTTTGGAACGGACTTTCGGAACGGATTAAGTTTCAGAACCAAGGTACCACTGTATACAACTTCTCAACCAAGATTATCAGATATTAGTGCCCCTTCGTGGCAACTAGTATTCCTAAATAGTCTCTCATATTTGTGTGTTGTGTCGCACTGAAATATTTCTCATGCTTGATTGCAGAACTCTAATTTGTTTGAACTTTGTAAGCCTCTATACCTGCTTCCCAATAAACAATAATAATTTGAGCCTTGCATGAAATGGCTTACTTAACTGCATGATTCTGCAGATGAAACAGGTTGAAGCGTTTTTCACCCTTGCAGCACAAGAATTTATATAGCTGTGCAACATGAAAAAATATTTAATTTTTAGAAAACGTGTAAGTAGTTACAAACTAAAGAGGCATACCATTCAAGCATGGAGCAGAGTTGGTTTTGGAAACTGTCAACATTGTTTCTCAGATTCCCTCCAAAATTACTTCCTAAAATCTTTGCACTTACCCAAGAAGATATTTCAACTAATGTGTTTACTGAACAAATCCTATAAGCAAGATTGCATTAAACGCTGAAGCCTCATTACTCCACATCTTATTGGATAATTATTCCAACGAAGCTCATACACTCAGTAGCAATTTTCCAATAATCAATACTTGTCATGCATTCATGATAAACTATTTCTAAGCTCTGTCCCTAGGCTGGTTATTTCAGTGCCCTGGCATGTGGTTCTCTTCAGCCTTATTGACCATTTAAGCAAGTGTCTGGGGGCGGTGGGGGTGGGGGGAATCACAACCAAAGTAGGTCTATTAGTATTTACAGCAAAGGTCTAGGAGATTCAATCATTCTCCTATTGTTTTATTGCAGATAGCCCAGCAACCTCTCTTTATTACTGCAGGAAAAACTCAAAAGCTGGCTGAATGCAATCAAGTAGTACGTGTTCAGCTTTGCAATGTTTCAAAGGGCAGTGATTTACCACTACGAACCAAGTATCTTGCACACAAAACATCTGAGCTCGGTAATTGCCTCATGTTTTGTACAAACTATACAAGGCAGCATGAGGTCTGCCCACACGCAGAATACCTGCTGCTACCCAAAGCCAACTCCCCTCCCCAACCCACCCTCTTCCCCCAATTCCATGGGCTCTGTCATTAAACAGCAGAGAGACTCGTTTGTTTTCGTTGTGCCCTGAGGTTTTACTATACCTTAGGTTCCACATGCTGTGTTAAAGCCTCATGTCAGCCAGCCAATAGGCTGTGTTCCACGGGATTCATTATTCTTGTTACTGCTGAAAAGAGAAGGGCTCTGGAATGGCACGTAGCATGGATACAAGAAACTGCATGACTCATCAGTATGTGCAGTAATGTGGTATCATTGCAATTTTACTCGTAAAAACCATTGTGGCCTTTCATGCTCTCGTAGATGTTACCACTAAGGAAATCAACAATCTTACAACAAAGATATTTACAGAAATCACGTTTCCTAGCTATATATTTGTCCAAATATGCCAGCAGAAATTGCCAGGTCTGCTGTATCTGGACAGAAATAATTTGAGTGGAAGTGAGAAGGTATCAACCCTTTCCTTTTATCTTCAGTACTTCCATTATACCCAACAAGAGCGTTTCAAAACTGAAGAAACCAACATTTTATTATGGTTTATCTTCTTACGCAAAAAAGTATGTCACTGATACATGGTTATGCAATCAAGCTTGTATTTAAACCGAATCTCCCCTTGAATTCACATTGTTGTTTTAAAAAAGTCACTGGTTTGCTTGTTTTTGACTTAGTGGCTTATTCAGTTCTGCTTTCCTTTTTTATCACTATAAAACAATCTCACACGTGCCTACTCTATGCCCCGCCGAGTTCAGTGGGGTGCACTTCCAGGGAAGTATGTATGAGACTGCAGCCTCAAGCAACTTTCCAAACTCATCAAAACAGAAACTAATAATATAGTGGCTCATCTTGCTTTGGCATGCTTGTTCTTTTATTTCCTACTTTATTTCGGGGGGGGGGGGGAGAGAAAATGATAAGAACTGTGAAGAGTGGTTAGTTCTTATGTTTAAAATACAGCTTGTTGATTTTGCATCAACACATTTTGTCAATAAACACACTAAATTTCCTTTGGCTTCTTTAGATTTTGGGTTTTATTCTAACAAAATGCATACTTGGTCAGCAGAATATCAGAAAAATGCTGCTATGCCTTTATGCTGACTTTTTAATATATCATTTAATAACTTCACACCCTGGAAAGATTAATCTCCTTTGTTCCATTATCTTTCTGTTGGCAGGACAACTGATAAATATCTTGGAAAAATCATCTGGTGTCACTACTGTATTTACATCCACAAATGGAAGGCAGACACAGAGGAGACAGCAAAGATTTTAAAAAGCATGCTATAGGCAGTCATAGAGTCTTGCTGTGGTACAACTTGGACTTGTGCTGTTTATTTTCTTGGCGCTTATTTTTAAGGTTATTTTTCATGCTTTTATTTACATTTCAGCTTCTATTTTGATGAGCTTGTTTTTATTGTTAGCTGTCTTGAGCAGCACTCTGTTGGAAAGGCAGGACATAATTATTCTTAATAAACAATTAGGTGGTTGGCCCCAGATGCCAATCCTGTAATTATTTAAATTTAAAACGGCTAGAAACTGGTTCAGGTGCCAATGGAAGCATAAGTCACTGCTCCCTAAACACAGGATTTAATTCTAAATCAGCAGCAGAAAAGAAACAAGCAAATGTACATAATCATGTCAATATAATGCAAATTTAATTTGCAGATTCCTTAGTTATCCCGATAACGTTCTCTCCTAAGTTCTGATCCAGAGTGGTTCTTGGCTCAGAATCTCCTTAATATGGAGATTTAATTACAGTAACAAGACAGCAGTCACTGAGAGTGCTCAGAACACGACACATGCAAATTTACCCTTGGAAGTTACCCAAAATTTGTGCCCCCCAGCAACTGTGACCCTTCCTCAAGCAGGAGTGGGGTAGTCTTACTAGCAACAACACACTGAGTTACTTCTTCCTCTTCGGCGATCATTCGTAGCTGAGTAAGACTGTTTTCTATAAACACAGTTTTAACAATGAGTCCAAGTGACTGTGGAGGCCAATTCTGGATCCACATGTCCTTCCACAGTGGGGACATTGCTTTCTAGGTAGGAGCTTCTTCTTAGCACATTTCTGTCTTGTGTCCTGAGTTCGAGTGTCTTCAAAGCCCATATGACACCTTTGGTAAAGGCTGTTCTCCAATTGTAGTGCTAGCAGACAAGTGTTTCCCAATTGTCAGTGTTTATACTACATTTTTAAGATTTGCCTTGAGACAGTCTTTAACCCGCTTTTGATGACCACTAACATTACGCTTTCCATTTTTAAGTTCGGAATAGCGTAGTTGCTTTCGAATATGATAATCAGGCATCCGCACAACATGACCAGTCCAACGAAGCTGATGTTGAAGAATCATTGCTTCAACACTGGTGATCTTTGCTTCTTCCAGTACACTGGTATTAGTTCGCCTTCCCAAGTGATGTGTAAAAATTTTTGGAGGCACCGTTGATGGAATCTTTCAAGAAGTTGTAGATGGTATTTACAGTGGTACCTCAGGTTACAGACGCTTCAGGTTACAGATGCTTCAGGTTACAGACTCGCTAACCCAGAAATAGTACCTCGGGTTAAGAACTTCGCTTCAGGATGAGAACAGAAATTGTGCGGCAGCGGTGGGGCGGCGGAGGGAGGCTCCATTAGCTAAACTGGTACCTCAGGTTAAGATAGTTTCAAGTTAAGAATGGACCTCCGTAACGAATTAAGTTCTTAACCCAAGGTACCACTGTCTAAGTGGTCCATGTTTCACAAGCATACAGTAAGGATGGTAGTACAATAGCTTTGTAAACAAGCATTTTGGTTTCCCTGCAAATGTCCTGGTCCTCAAACACTCATAGTCTGGGAAAACTATATAAACAAGTTCCTACTTTCCTTCCCAGATCTAGGCTAGAAGGGCATGGTAAGGACAGGGTGTTCATCCCTGTTGTGTTGAGATTCTCTGAAGTCAATGCATGGTCAAAGAGAGCCCTCATTCCTCACCAGGCTGTGGTCAAAGTACTGTAAAACTGAGTTTATCAACCCTGCTAGACAAGATCCTTTTCAACTAGAGAAGCCAAGTTACATGCAAAGCTAATGCCCGTAGCTCTCTCCCCTGACTTTAGCACGCTTCTGAAGCAATTCACATCCCACGCTTTAATATTCATACCATCACAAGGATATTAAATCCATATTTAAATCTGTTCTGATAACTAATCAGCTCCAACGAAGATTTTATTCTGAACTGCTCAGAAAGAGATGCTGCCTCTCTCTACTCTGAGCTCATGTTACCAAAGAAAACGTTTGCTGTGGCAATTTATTATCCTTATTGATTTTATAAATTATACGGGAACAAATAAATTAATGATGAAACGGCCACCTGTCTCTGTGTAACCAATTTCACTTTAAAGTAGAATGACTAGGAATAAATTTACCAAAAGGTATTGCTATAGCCAGGACAAGCTAGTTCTCATCTGAGCTCCCTGCTTGGGAAAGGAAAAGAATACTAAGATGATTTTCAAAATTCTGGAGCATACCCTACAGCTGTCCAGTGACCAAGATTTCAGACAGAGAAGATTGCTATCTGTATTTGCACATGTGACAATAATACTGTAAGTTCAACAGAATAGAAACACAGGAGTTCTCTTGACAATCAACAATGCATGTGAAATCCAAAACACAGTTACTGATCAGAATACTGAAGGTGAAAAATGGAGGAATAAAAAAGAGCCTTGGAGTTTGAAAGGTTTGTGAGATTATAGATAAGATTCTCTCCCCCCCCCTTTTTTTATTATTGTATATTTTTCTTGTAGTTATTTTTTTGAATATTTTCTTGTTACATTTGTTTCATAAATAAAAATAGTCTACCAAATCTTATGCAACTGACAGGAACACACACAAAGCATGTGGAAACCTCAGGCTCTAGAATGTGCAGACGTAGATTTAGGTTCAACAGTAAAATGGCTTTAAACCTAAGCCAAGGGTTCAGAAACAACATCAAACCATAGTTTGGCATTGTATTCACAAGCCTGGATTGAACCTACCTCTCACACAATCCTTTAGCCTTCCTCACACATGGAGATGCCCTATTCATTTTCCTGATTTGAGCAAACTATATTTAACAGTTTAATCCCATTTGGTCATGGGTTACAAACCATACTTTCATGCCTCAGACAAACCATACTTTCATGGCTCCTCAAACCAAGAAGTCATGAACTGGCACACACAAAGGAGAGAAAAGAAAAGAGCCAAAGACATACTCCAGTTTTATGCCTAACAGGGGCGGCCCCAGATGGAACTCAGGTTACAAGGGTGATCAAAGGATTGATGGTCCTTGGGACCATTGTGTACATCAGTTCTCATAGCTACTGTAGCCTTGGACCTGAACCACCACTATGTGTGATACAGCACAGCACACATTCCATATACGGAAAGTCTTGTGTCGTCTTAATTCTGCTAACCCAGAAACAGTACCTTGGGTTAAGAACTTTGCTTCAAGATGGGAACAGAAATTGTGCTCCAGCGGCGCAGTAGCAGCGGGAGGCCCCATTAGCTAAAGTGGTGCTTCAGGTTAAGAACAGTTTCAGGTGAAGAACGGAACAAATTAAGTTCGTAACCAGACCTCTGGAACGAATTAAGGTCGTAACCAGAGGTACCACTGTACTTAAAGAGTGACTGCACCCCCTGAATATTTATGAACAGAATTACTTGAAATGATTATTTCGTACAGAAATGGAATGTGCCAGCTTCAGACATATAATGTTTATGGAGCACAACAACCAAAAAATGGAACCGGGTGACAATCTTTCCATATGAGAAGAAGTTTGTAAGTAGCAGATGCCCACATGGGTACAACAATTTTAAGCTCACTGAGCATGGTTTTGCTACCATAATTAAAACTGCCAAAGCCGTGGGGGCTTTACACAAATTGCCACTTCCATGGAAAGAAGCTAGTGTAATCCCTGTTTCTGGCAATTACCGTACCATAAATCTAAAGTCTAACAGTCATAAACAGCATAGTTGAGCCGGTCAAGATTGCAGAAATTCACCAAAAAACTGATGGTGCAGAAAAGACCCCAACCTACACAGAAACTAACTACTAAATTCCAACTACTCAGAAAGTTATATCAATGGGAGCCATGTTGAATACAAATGGCAGTATAAAAATCTTGACTGAAAATTATTCCTGTTTCAAAGTACATTCACCCAACCAAAGCCTAATAGCTTTCGAGAACTTGCAAGGTTCTATCCACACGAATGAACAGACAAGTTATGAATATTGGCAAGTCATTAAGTTATATAAGGGATGTTCCATACGCCAAGCTGAAACCGGGGGTTTTTCATGTAGTACAAGTAGTACACACAGTTGATTGGGAAAAAGGAGGCATAGAACTCCTCTCTAACACAAAAATCATACTTACCCTTGGTTGCCAGTTTTCATACTGTTTCTGCAGATTTGCACCAATAGTTTCCAAAGCTTTCTGTGGCCCCATTGATAGAGGATCTAAAACACATAAAAGAGTCATGAGACTTTTGATCAGTTCCTCAAGAATATTCACATAATTTCTACTTCAGCCAAATGTGTATGGAGGGAAGGGTATTTGAATACAGATTATAGCCCACGACGTTACTTTGCACCAACCTTGTGCAATCTCCAAGGATGTAACGTAGCAAACCAGGCAATTTGCATAAATTCTGGATAAAAGGCCCTGGAGCATGAGATAGCCGCTTCCTTTGGGACACTGATAGAAAGGGAGCTTGGTGCAGAGACATTAACATGCTTAGCATTTCCACCAGTCTTGCCCTGTCCCAGCCAACTGAAGACAGCTACCTTAAAACAGAGGTAATAAACCCAGCAAGGTGCCATGGCACCCATGAAAGCTTACTTAAGTAAAAACAAGTATATAGCGCCCCCCCCCCCTAGAAAGGAAGTTACGGGGTAAAATGTGCAGGTACCTTCTAAGTGATTTCTGTGAAATAAGATTAAGATGTGGCCATGTAGTATATTTTTCGTGGTACTGTTATTAGACAGCAACAACACGTGTGTGTGTGTGTGTGTGTGTGTGTGAGAGAGAGAGAGAGAGAGAGAGAGAGAGAGAGATCTCCACAATCCAGACCAGCAGGTCATAGCTGTCTTCCTATGGTAAGCATAAAGTTATCAAGGTGGCTGTCTCCCTAATTTCCATCGAGCTCTGCTCAAATAGAGGATTTTTCGCAGATAAAAAGCTAATGCCCATCATCACACAGCAGTGCTCTCTGCTTAAAACTTCTGAAAAGCTGTATTTGAGGTTCTCTAACAATCAGGGTTTAGTGCAGTGAGATACAGGAAATTATATTTCAGCACTACAGCTTCAGAACATCAGGATTTTGATAGGCGTGAGGATCACCAACAGAAGCGATTAGCATTTTTATTCTAGTAGCTGATTTATTTATTTTCAAAATAAGAAAAGAACAGATAGGTAAATGCTTGTCCAAGACCAAATCAAAATATTCCAAAAGACACACAAAGAAAAAGTAATCCCTTCAGCTGCTCTGCTCATCTTTTATCAAAACAGAGGTTTCTGGAGAGGTATGTGGTCAGTTGTTATCAAGGCTAGTGCAGTTCAAACACAGAATTGAGTATCAGAGTAGAATTTAGTATTCTGAACATTTATGGATCCCACTTTTCAATAAAGGAACACTCACAAAAAGAAGTTCCCAACACAGTTATGGAGAAAAACTGCTGAAGCTGGGGAGAAAGTAATGATTTCCAGTAATAGCAATTCTTCAGACTTATGCAATCAACTTGTTGCCCTCCAGATGCTGTTAACTCCCAACTTGCATCAGCCTCAGCCAGCACCATCAATTGCCAATGAGACAACAGATACAGTCATTTCCAGATGTTGCTAATGTAAGCCAGCTGCTTGCATTCACTCATGTGTTGAGCCCTAGCTGCACCTATATTAAAGGAACAGGCTTCCCCATTTGGGGGAGAAGAATATTGCTCCACAACACTAAAAACCAACATGAAAAGTTCTCACCTATTTCTAAGCAGAAAATGGGTAAGCTAGCATTTCTGTCTCCTGACACTCAGAATACACAATTCAGACAAAAGCTTACATCTCCCCACTTAACTGCCTATATCTTCCTCAGAAGGCCCTTCTCATTCTTTAAGAACCTAGCTAAAAGCATCCTTCCAATACAGTACCATGCTTTTGGCAAAGCTAGGGCTGAAAAACTGGGTCATTTCCAAATTACTCCCTGAAGCACCAAGATTAATTTGTAAAAAATGCATGCAAAGAGAGACTAATGAGTTACAGTGCAAGTCCACCCAGGGAAGAATCATGTCCTTGCGGAATGCCAAAGGAACATTTGCATGCTTAATGGAACCCACCTGACACTATGGACAAAAAGAATAACTCTAGTATCGACTGGTGAAGCAATAGCTCTAAGGTGAAAAGAACCAAGAATGGGTTAGACATATTCCCTATTCAATTTTTTTTACAAAAAAATACTATAAAGAATTATTGCTTTCTGAAATCTCCTATTAGTCAATGCTTTTAAAGCTGGCTTTGGACTTGACACAAAGAGAACACCCAAATCAGTAACCTACACAATCAACACAATGCTCAGCTGAGCCAATCTCATTTTTCATCCATAAATGTAGTAGCTTAATACAGTTTAATACTGTATATCCCAATCACCAGGATGGTTTCTAAATTCATGGAGTGAACTCTGACCAGTCTAAACTTACCTCAGAGGACAGTTGTGACTCTCATCAAGAGGCAAATACTTTCAGGCAGTTGGCGTTTTGTCTAGATAAGCAAGTTGCACTATGGAACACTGTTTCTCGGGTCACACATTCAGAATCAAAATGTTGGAATAGCCTGCTCTATGCCCTTGTAGTAGACCTCCAAGGTGACCCAGAAGTGATTATCAAGCACATCTTCCAGTTGCTTAACTCTGATGTTTTCTCATGCATCCTTTCAGACCCACTAAAATGCCCAGGAAGGATCCAGCAAAAGCACCAATAGCAAAGAAAAGTAGTAGTAAGAGCTCACTTCAGACAAATGACTGAAAAGATTGGAGAAATAGAAAACAGTGGCACTGGCAAAATCAAAAGGGAAATGAAGGGGATAATAATAAAAAAATAGACAGCTGTTGTGTAGTTCTTGCCATGGCTACTCAAAAGAGCAGCTGCTTAAGAAGGGCCAGAACCTCCAAGGCTCCAATGGAAAAGCTAGTTCTTGTTAGCCTCAGAACACGTGTTCTGGTTATACAGGATTCCTTTACCATCAATTTTATTGTACTGAAATAACAAATGCATTGTATCTGCAGTTACCCAGGCATGAAATGCTATCTTCATCAAGTATTTAGTCATACATCATTAAAGGTAAAGGTAAAGGACCCCTGGATGGTTAAGTCCAGTCAAAGGTGACTATTGGGTTGCGGCGCTCATTTCCCTTTCAGGCCGAGGGAGGTGGCGTTTGTCTACAGACAGCTTTCCAGGTCATGTGGCCAGCATGACTAAACAGCTTCTGGTGCAACAGAACATTGTGACAGAAGCCAGAGTGCACGGAAACGCTGTTTACCTTCCCGCCACAGTGGTACCTATTTATCTACTCACACTGGCGTGCTTTCAAACTGGTAGGTTGGTAGGAGCTGGGACACAGCACCAGCAGCTCACTCCGTCATGGCAATTTGAACCACCAACCTTCTGATCAGCAAGTCCAAGAGGCTCAGTGGTTTAGACCACAGCGCCACCCGCATCTCTTTTACCTATACATCATTATTACTGGCTGGCATGGTTTCCAGACACAGTGGAGAAGTAACTGTCCTGGGATTGCTGTTTTCCCTTTTGCTAAAATTAACTCTTAATGATGCATTGTGGCATTCGGGTCACATTTAGGGGAAAAGAACAGTATTATTTTACAGTTAGTCCATTTCTAGGGACTGTAACAAACCATGTCACATTTCCTGCCTTGTTTTGATGCACTGCCTCCATTAGGCAGTGTATAAACAGAGAGATTTCAGTTGAATTACACTGCTTCTATTCAGTATTCAACTCATTTACACTACTGCTATAAACAGATTTTCCCCCCTTTGAATGCTACAGGGCATTCATCTTTCTTAATGACATTTTCTACACACTTATTGTGACATTTAATGCCAGGTCATAAAGAAAAACCAAAATAAGAGACAGGTGTCATTTTTCTAAGAGAAGATAGGAAATATTACAGGAACACTGTCTATTATCTGGAGTGAACGCAGTACACCTAACAACCGTATCTTCTCAAAAATGAATGTACTAGTGCTTCAAAGCTCATTCAAGGCAAATTACAGAATATATGCACACCTATTCTTCACTCAACCTTCAAAACATAACCGCATTTTGTTCACTCCAGTTTTAATCCCAGGGAGACAGATTTAAGGCACAGCAAAAGGAGAAGAGTGCAAAAACATTACTTAGTGGCTATTAAAATACCATTGTGTTTTTTTAAAAGTATAAATTGTGTGGGGCTCACGTATATAAATATCACACACAGTGGTACCAGGTGACAGAACAGGGAATGCTCAATTCCTACATTGTTTCACTGCAGGGATGCAAAGCCCCTTCCTTCCTTCTACCTCCCAGTTACTCAATATGCAGAAGAGTCTAGAACACAGAGTGCAGGGGGAAAGGCTGTATCACTTCTCACTATTCATCTTTCAGTGGCTTGCTGTGCTGCATGTGTGGGGAAGGAGATGCAAAGAGTTACTTCTTTCAATACTTCCATCTTCTTAGCAGCGCTACAGCAGGAAATCCTAAATATTTCTGTAGATCTCTGCTGCTCTGGCCAGTAAGCAGCAGATTGGAGCAAAACATGTTCAGGCTCTCCTGGACATTGGAAAAATCATGCCTGGGTTTTCCTGGTCCTCTGCTACTTACAAATCAGACTGAGCAAGCAAGTGGAGAGTACCCCAGGACAAAATGCAGGCAAGAAATGATTATAAAAGTGTGATGTCTTCTCAGCTAGTTGGGAATGCCAGCATGCTGAGTCAAATGGAAAAGCATGACTCCTCACAATTATTTCCTATACTCAGTGCACTTATTTCTAAGACATAAAATAAAATACGCAGTTGTTGTAGCATCCCAAATACTAGCATTATACCACGGCTGTTATAATACAAGGAGAAATCATCCATACTTATCTTCACATAACTGAACATGCATGCAAACATAAGTCTTGGTTAACAGCTCTGCAGTAAATGCTGAAGTCACTTTGTAAAACCTTCTGTCTTCTTAGCAATTAAACCTGATGTTGCAGCTCTTTTATAGGGTAAGAAAATACCCAGACAATACCAATATGAATGCCTCTGGCTTTTTGTTCATTTCAGACAAGACCTTTCCACTTACTGCAATATTCCAAAATTTTGGAGCAATCCAGCATTTCCTAGATTTTTTTTTTGTCTATTAGAATACATGCTCTTAAGAAAGCCAGAAATCCACACAGAACAGGTTAATTATGCATACAAATCACGCGCACTGGGAAATACCTGATGTGTGTGGGGACAGACTGCATTCATACTGAATATGTGACATTATAAATGACATTAAATTGTCATTTAGACAACAGCAGTGCACAGAAAGTTTTATCTCTCCCTCTCTCCACCAAATTCAATTTATCAAAATTACTGGGATCCTTGTCAGAACCCATGCTTTTGTGACATTTGAACTAAACTGAAGTTCTGGCAAGGAGCTGCTGCTTTAATGAAACATTTACATACACAAAGCACCCCTGTTTCAATTACGATTAGGGTCTATTTGTCAGCAAACAAGAATTAATGCCCAGTCTCAATTAAGATACCAGGAAAATGAGGTGGACTAATACAAAAAGAAAGGAAAGAATTATGGTTGTGCAATTTCTTCAACAGACATTTCAGTTTGAGAATTATCGCCCCCGAAGGTCCAGTCACTCGGCCATGTCAATATGTCTTCTCACCAGGCAAAAATCACAATGTAAAATTGTAAGAAAATAATTTGGCTTGAGGTTTTTGGTGACCTATATCTAACCTGCATTATGAAACCTCTTTCTAGTAAACAATGAAATGCAAAATGTATACTATTACACCCAAATCCTTGCAGGTATCAAAACTTCCATACATTAACTCTGGTTATATCCAGGGACATACACAACAGAGGGACTATAATGTACAACTAATCACACACTATTCATAACAGGATATTCAAAGTGGCCCCCAAAAGGTGTTGCGGCCCATGTGCCTCTGAAATCCTCTAGAATAGATCAACTATGAGCAGCATGTTTTTGGCTTCACACAAATAGCAGTGGCCATGCAGAGAAGTGTTCTTGGTATCTGCTCCACAATCCTCCCCTACAAAGCTAGCCTGAGGCTGAATCTCTTTCAGACAGATAAGCCCTTTTACACGAGGGCTGAATTTCAGTGGCTTAAAATTAAGCTGCCAGGAGGAGGTAGTGTGGCCTTTAGTAAATCAACCTGCTTTAATCTGCATTTTAACACAGGATTTGTGTTTAATGTGTTGTTACCTGCCTCCAGTCTCAAGACAGGGCTGGTTAAAAGATTAAACAAATAATATTCAAATGGACTCACCTATCCAGCACTCAAGACGAGCACATGGAGTTGTCTTCACCACATCAGGAGGGTCCACTCCGACATTTAGACACAACACTAAGGCAACACTAACCGTCTTCATCTGAAAAAAGGAAGAGAGATGATCAGTACATTGTTTAAGACAATCCTTTAGCTTTTTCAAACCAAACATACATTTGGGGACCAGTTTCTTACTGTTTTACCATATATTTGCATGGTGGTAGTGCTGCTGTTGTGACCAACATCAGATCAGGCCACGATCCACTAGTAGGACCTGACCCAACAGTTGAAGTGCAGTGCTGTAGCACACACGGCCTAAAAACTCATGTATATATCTACAAATACTAACAAGAGAAGATAAAGGCATCTTTACTGCATTTTTTTTTCATCATGTAGGATAGCCCTCTGAAAGAATATTAGCAGGTAATGTAATTGCTTAAGCTTCTAAAATGAAAGGTTCTGGCCATTAATCTCTGTTCTAAGCAACAACTGGTAGAGGGTATTTCTACTGCAATTCTGTCTCTGAATTTAAGCAAGTTTAATGGCCTGCACATGGAAAGAAGCCACCTGCGTGTCAAACAATAAGTAGACATTTCGTTTGCAGTCACTGTAGGAAACTGAGTCCAACATTCAGCATGAAAATGTGTTCCCATTCTCCAATGGGAAATTCCATCTGTGCAATGATTGCTGTGATTAATATGCAGACAAAAGCTTCTCAGTTCTGCTATAGCATCTATAACAACCAAATTAATTTATTAGACAAGTTAGCAAAAAGTATGGATAGCCTTCTGCACCATAGCCCCAAACCCCCAAATGCACTCTCAAAGTGCTTGTGTTTGTATCTGTACAAAGTATTTAAAAACAGGCACTTGCCTGGTAACCTTTGGCAAGAAAAAACAATTTCCAGCTGTATAGGTAAGAAATCTTTTGTAAGTAAAAGAAAGCTGCTTCTTTCAGGCCACTGATGTGCACAAATAACGAACATGGGTGGGTACACCAGCACAAATGTTTGCTTGGTTTGCTGATTTGTTTTGTGGACTTATTGGAAAAGCTGGTCCTACCATTCTGAAACGTACAAATTAGGGAAAAGGTGGCATAAAATGTTTACAATAAATTTTTAAAATTTAATTGCAACATTTTTGCTGAAACCTGTTTCTACATGGTTTTAGAGAAAAGTCAAATGTTGTTTGTGGCAAATTGCTGACTGACCCTATTTCTAATTATACTAAGGAACTATTAAATACAAGATTGCACCCTAAACATTCATGTATTGATCTCCAAATCTGTTTCTTGATTAGGGAAATCCACCTCAGGTTATCTTTTGTTCAGAAAACACATCCTGGGGCTGCATATGTGTCTTAAATTCCTAAAGCTGCTGTTTCTAAAGCCCTTAGTGCAGTTCCACTGAAGACTGATTGCCAGTGGATCTCTGCCAAACTTCATGGATTAGGCAGAGTCCAACAGAAATGCTTTATTAAAAAGTAATGGAAACACATTATTCAAGATTCGCAAATCAATAATGCAACATAGCATGCCTTGCCTTAAGTGACCACTCAGGAAGCCAGATAAACAAAAAGAGCCTTAAATGTGTTTTGGATCTCTTAAAATAAAGCTTATATATTGCAGGTAGATCACAAGACACAGTTTCACTATACATGTTATCACTGAAGAAAGGAATTTGATTCTAAGCATACTACATGGCTTGTGGTAAAGAATATCTGCGCAATATTCTTACTGCAAGACTGGGTAATTGCATGCTCTTTAAGAACTCCCACACTGTACAGGGGCCAAACTATACCACTTCAATTTGTAGCTATCTAATAATAGCTGTGGGACTCTATTACAGTGGTGTATGATAAGAGTTAATGATGCCCTTAGGCTCATGTTGTCTCAGTCCACTATTACAACAGCCTCTTCTCCCCACTCTTTCCTGTTCATTACACATCTTGGCTATTCCAGTCTCACAGGAGCATACAATAATCACACTCAGACATACATATATATATATATATATATATATATATATATATATAAAAATTGGGACACTGACAAGAAAACTATGGCCAAAGAATTGCACAGGGACTTTGGCCTAATTCAATACATGCAGACAAAAAGCAGAAGAAGATGTTACATGATGAATCTTTTGTAAGAAGCATGAACAAAGACAAATAATACAAGTTCAGTGCTGATACAGCCTGAAATTCCACAAACCAGACATTTCACCTTCTTTTAAACACAGCCTCTGAGCAAGAAACCTCAAGCTACTGAAGATAAAGTACCTGACTCAGTAACAGTCTCAGAGTTGAATTACAGAACTCCAAAGCAATAAAGTGTAACAAAAAAAGCTGAAAAGGAATAAAGCATTTCATAATTTCATAATAAAAACCAAACAAGAAAGGTGTGATTAAATGATGCCGCCAGGGACCAAAGGCAAGTACCGGAACAGTTTCTGCAGGGAAGGTCTACTGCAGTCAGTCTAGATATGATGTAACACATGCAATAAAACAGTAACATTACAGCCCGAGGAACAAGACCATTATAAAATACAGAATACAAAAAAGTGGATATTTTACTAATTTTAGAACACCAAGGAAATTCAATTGTCAATCCTATCGTCTTAGATTTTTCCAGTGTGATAAAACTTTGCTGAATAAACTACCGCCATAAGAATACAAGATGAAGCCAAAGGTCCATCTAGTCCAGACATAGGAAAACTTGGCCCTCCAGATGTTTTGGGACTACAACTCCCATCATCCCTACCTAACAGGGCCAGTGGTCAGGGATGATGGGAATTGTAGTCTCAAAATATCTGGAGGGCCGCGTTTGCCTATGCCTGATCTAGCCCAATGCTCTGCTTTCACAGTGGCCACATAGGAAGCTCAAAAAGAGGACCCAAGAGCAAACAGGATGAGTGTGAACCTCAGCAACTGGTAATCAGAGGCATGCTACCTCTGACACCAGAGGTAGAATGTTGCCATTGTGGCTAATAGACATGGGCAACCTTATCGTCCATGAATTGGTCTAGTCCTCTTTCAAAGCGTTCTGCACCTCTTGTGAGAACAAATTACATTTTAACCACAAGCTGTGTAAAGAAATACTTTATTTTGTCTGTCCTGAATTTTCCAACATTCAGCTTCACTTGACATCCCCAAGTACCGATGTTAGAAGAGATGAAACAAAACTTTATATTACTGACTTCCCCCATGCTATGCATAATCACCTTTATCATGTCACCTCTTACTTGCATTTTCACTAAAGGGAAAAGCTCCAAATGTTGTACAGGCAGCAAACGTTTTACACGGGGGTTCCATCCCCGGCCCCCGCAAGCAGCAATGGAGCGTGCATAAGCACATTAAACCCCATTACCGCCCCCTATCTGCCCTGTTCCGGGTCCAAAAAGACCTGTGCGTGGGCGATCACATGTCAATTCAATGTGCCTAAAATGGTCACCACCTTTAACCTTCCCTTGAAAGGGACTTGCTTCACACCCCTTGATTCTTCTTATTGTGCTTTTCAGAACTTTTTACAGTTCTACAATTTACATTTTCAGGTGAGGTGACCAGAACTGTACACAACGTTCCAAATGCAGTCTTACCATAGATTTGTGTAACTCCATTTGTTCAACCATGTGACCCAAAAGCAGAATCAGATATGAGCATTTGCATCCATTCATAAAACATACATGGAGGTACAACAGGTTGCATGGATACTATGGTAGTTCCTTTCTCTTTGGAAAAAGAATGCATTAAATTACAAAGTTTATTCTGTTTGCACTGTGATAAGATATTAAATATAGAGAACATTTATTGGATGCTATCCTTTCTTCTATATATTTGTACTACGGGCGTTAAGTGTTTTAATTATGAAGATGAAAAGCTATTAAAATGGGCTTTATTATATAATAAAGCAAGATTTGTAGTGTCTAGTCAAGAACTGCCAGTTGGCTTCACATCTCTGTCTTGCCTAGGGCTGCTAATTCAATGGCAACAGAAGAAAGTTTGGATCAAATACATGCATTCTGATATATCCAGGGCAAGGAGCGGGAGGGGAAAAAAATCAAAGATCAATCATTAATAACACTCTAAAGTTGCCCAAAACTTATTTCTGGGATGGCATCATTCCTTGATTGTTGTTGACCACAATTCCTTATTTTAAAGTCGCATATATAAGGGACCTCCTCTCACAAATATTTACATAAATAGTACTCAGCATTCCCATGCCTTTCTAGAGGAAAGCCACCTGGATCTCCACATCCCTGGGGTGCTCATTAAGATTCAGAGCAGGAAAAAAACTTTCAGCAAAGCTGAAGCCATACAAATGTATAATTTATAGAGAAAGCTAGAAACTGGAGCACACAGCAGAGAGACTGTATGAAGAAAGAATTGGAGGGACCAAACAGGGAGAATCCCATGTATTTTTAGAGTAAAAACCCTGCAGTCTCTACTATCTCCTCCCTCTCCCTACATCCAAAAAGCTTGCTGCAAAACACGTCAGCACGGGGGCTACATCCCAAGGCAAATTGTTGATCAACATGCATTGCTATCATGGACGTTATGCATGTTTCACATTTCCTCATTTTATGTTATCAAGGGGTGAAAGTAATGCTTTCTAGGATGCAGGAGGAAGCTACATGATTTCTGAAGCAGCTCCTTCTATCAGCACTTTACAGGAATTCCCAGAGGACTGAACAGCCCTTAGGAAAGGGGAGAAAGCAGTTTCACAGTTAACAGGTATTTCAGTTTAGAAGCTTTATTGTGCAACAGAGAAAAAGAAAAATTGGACAAAGTCTGATTCTATCTTAACACACATAAATGTGAACTATGTTATGTACAGGCATTTAGCCCTATGGGAATGCACTTGGTAGTGTAAAGCAGAACGAAATGCTATAGTCTTGGATTAAATTCTGCCCCAACTAGCTCAACTCTTATGCTGCTTGCACACAGAAGATGACAGGAAGCCAGACCATGGTACAGAGAAAAGCAGGGAACAGAGCCCAAGTGCTTACCCATTTCGGAACAAAGATGAGTAAAGGTCTGGAGACCAAGCCTTATGGGGAACAGTAGAGGCAGTGGGTATGTTTAGCCTGGAAAAGAGGAGACTCGGAGGAGATATAATAGCCATCTTCAGATATCTGAATTGCTGTCACATGGAAGATGGAGCAAGCTGGTTTTCTCCTGCAGTGACGGCTAAGACCAATGGATTCAAGTTAAAAGAAAGGAGATTCTGACTAAACATCAGGAAGAACTTTCTGACAGTAAGAGCTGTTCAACAGTGGAACAGACTCCCTTGGGACATTGTGGACTCTCAGACACTGGACGTTTTTAAGGAGAGGTTGGCCACTGACTAGATTACCCTTGGGGTCCCTTCCAACTCTACAATTTTATGATTTTATGAACACAATTGAAAGCAATGGTTTTTTTTTATGTTCTTCACTGGTTAAGTGAAGTGGTATGCATTTACTGGTAGATTCTTGTACTGAATTATTCCCCTAGTAGTTTTATGTTGGTTTCAAATTCTGATTAGCAGCTATGTCATTTTAAGATTTTTTTTCTGTTTAAATAATTGTATTTGCTGTTTAAATTCTGATACTGAAGCAGTAGGACCCTACTGAATTCCCACAGTAGAATGAAGTTGTCTGGGGAAGAAGCAATGACTGTATTCTCTCTAATTTTGTGTTGTACCACCAGTCCCTGGGAGCCATTTTGTGACTAGTATCCACGACACTTTCTCAAAATTCAAGTGGTGCCCACTGGTCCATAAGAGTGGCAACCTTCTCAACTAAGTGATCTGTACCAGGGAACTACCAGAAAAACACTATGAATAGGAAGGAATATGAATAGGCTTTTTTAAAGGGCTACCAGAGGCCATTCTCATATAGTCTCAGACCATACAAAAATGTTACCAGTTCTTCACACGCCTCTTAAAAGTGTGTTTTTCAACCTGAGCATACACATTGATAAGCTTTTGAGCTTGTTGCCCATGTATTAAAAGTAACATGGATAACCACCCTATTAATCCTTTTCGTACTAATTTACTGCTGGGTCTGGCTAATCTCTTCAGGACTGAAGGCGTTTCTAGTTCTAAACATGGTCTAGACACTCAGTTTACAATAATAACTTTTGGTTAGAAAACTTGAGTGTCATGGGAGATTTTTCCAATGATTGTCTTCCAATATGCAACTCATTCAGCAAGAAATAAGAAATCTGTCTATTTTATCTTCGATGTAGTTACAAAACCACATTCTCCTTAGGCAAATAACTATTTAAAAAAAAAAAACAAATGCAGAGAAAAACATACCTAAGGCAAAAATCTTAAGAAACTATGAAAGAAGAGAATGACATTTTTTCATCAATTTAACTATTGCGCAAATACTGAAACCTTTGGGAACAATCCACAGAATCAAGCTATCAAGATATTGAAGCAGTATCTTAGTCAATAGTGAGGAAAACAATATAAATGAAAGGTGTACAGTATTCCACTATTATCCAGCCATACAGCAAGCTGTCCAATGAAGGAAGCAGCAGCAGCAAAAAGGTACTGCAGATAAAATATATTAGCTGCATAGTCTGCCACTTGCCCAAAGGTGAATAGCAATTTCTTCTGAGAAAGAAGATTGCCTGGATTATAATTCAAGCCTAAGAAAAAAACCAAAGATTGAGAGGCTCCTGGCAGAGATGTCCTCCAGCAGTACAAACACCGCAAAAACCAATGTATCACAGCAAGGCTGTTGACCTTGATAAATTCTAAAACCAGTCTGTTCATATCCTAACCTGTGACAGCAAGGCAATTCCCTTTACCTGCAGAGCAGCAGCACCAAATAGGGAATTATTCCCACGTATTATAGCCCAATGTGTATTGAACCCTGAGAGAAT
This sequence comes from Podarcis tiliguerta, assembly GCF_965153285.1. Classification (NCBI taxonomy): domain Eukaryota; kingdom Metazoa; phylum Chordata; class Lepidosauria; order Squamata; family Lacertidae; genus Podarcis; species Podarcis tiliguerta. Next base: position 93,643,922 of record NC_139535.1, on the reverse strand, counting down.
GATATCCTTTCGCCTCAGTTTATAATTGTTTATCAGATGGAACAATTAAAAAAATTGAAAATATAACCCCCACACATAACCTCCCCTTTTCCTCAGGAAGGGACACAGGTGGCGCTGTGGTCTAAACCAACTGGCTTGCCAATCGGAAGGTCAGTTGTTTGAATCTGCCCAACATGGTGAGCTCTGTTGCTTTGTTCCAGCTCCTGCCAACGTAGCAGTTTGAAAGCATACCAGTGTGAGTAGATAAATAGGTACTGCTGCAGGGAGAAGGTAAATGGCGTTTCCGTGCACTCTGCCACTCATCACAATGTTCTGTGCGCCAGTAGCGGATTAGTGATGCTGGCCACATGACCTGGAAAGCTGTCTGCGGACAAATGCCATCTCCCTTGGCCTGAAAGTGGAGATGAGCACCACACCCCAAAATCGAATTCAACTGGACTTACCGTAACTGTTTAGGGGTCCTTTACCTTTACCTTTACCTTTCCTCAGGATTCCAAGGTGACACAAACTTCAAGGTCTGTACAGGATCTGAGACTCTAAGTGTATGTCCCAGAAAATTCAAGCCCCTTAATATTTACCAACCATCATTCCTTGTTACAGATTACATATCAGTTAGAAACCATACTGCAAGGATTAAAAAGGGGGGGGGGGAGAATGAGGTATGAAGATATTTATTTACATCAAACTGTGTTCGGACATATATTCTCATACTGCTGTATTTTACTCCAGCAGTAAAGCTTATTACTTATTTCTTAATTTTTTGTATCCTGTTCTTCCTCATACAGGGTTCAGGATTGCCAACATCTCATATACTTGACATCTGTATTGCCAACTGATTTAATGAGAATTACATTACTGACAGAGTACCCTACTGCTGTTTCACTGCATGGATGTGAACAAACCCATAATGTGTATTGATAAACTTAAGACAAGGAACTGAAGTGTTTAGCGGACTCATATGGACGTATGATCACTTTTTACTCATTTAAGACGTACCCTAAAGCGTCCTGGCTCCCATCGCAATGCAATGACAGAGGTTCTCACGTACAAATAATAAATAAAGCTTTATTTAAGGCTTACTAGTACGGGTACAGATCACCAGCAGCATGGCTAAGTGTTCAAGAAGAACATCAGGGTCTGAAACTGAACGAAACCTATGATGATGTCTTGACCAATAGGCATGCTTCCCTCACCAGCTTTTAAAGGAAAGAGATGATGCGCTCACTTGCAAGACTCCTTCTCCCTATGAGATTGGAGGCATGCACTTTTCCGTGGGGTGTGTGTCTCCCACTGCAAGGGAAACCCTTTGCTCCAGAAGAGGGAACTAGCAGGAGTGGGAGGGGGGAGTGTGTCCTTTCCAGCCCCTCCAGCATCCTTTCCACTCTCCTCCTCTGAGCCAGTCAGACTGACAAATCCCACCCTGAGCCAGTCAGACATGCCCTTTCATTGCTATGAATTGCCCTCTCTTATATTGGCACCAAAAATGTGTGAAAACAAGTTTCCTATTACTTATGTCCAGAAATGTGGGGGTGATCCTTCTTTTTGCAATTTAATAGTATACTCAATTCAACACAGCACCACCTTAGCATGGAAACAATTGCAAATTAGACACAAATGTCATCTAAACAATTCCATGTTCATGCAAAAGCCTGAATGAGTTGCAGATCTCCCTTTGAGATTTCACACTCTGTCAAGGTGATCCCATGCTGCACAGCATTTCAAAAAATATTGCCTTAATTCTAGACTGTCAAATTGAAAATAATGGCAAAATACACATTATGATTTATTTGCAGTGAGCTCTAGTTTGTGACAAAGTTGTTTTAATAATGTCAATGTAATTGATTCATTTATGCACTCACACAGCAGGATGCATCAAAAGAAGTGACTCAGCTGACAGTGAAAGATCTTTCCAAATCAAGGATATATTACTACAGGATTATTAAAGATGAATTTCATTTTCCTTTTAAACTATTGTCACATTAACAAACAAATGCTTTGCCCTGACAGAAAAAAGGAACACTTTTTGAAACTTTCATAACCTTCTTGCATACATTTATATAGTTCTCCCAAACAGTAAATGAAGGTAATATTTGCTAGAATACAGATTACGTTTCCAACTACGCTTACTGGAAATTTGCAGAAAGAGCTTTACGAGTGCTTTATTTGTAATCAAAACCTTCATTTAACAAACAGCCACAATTCTGCTCTCAAAAGAGAGAAATGCACGGAGGAGAACAAAACAGCTATAAATTACAGGTATGGCGCAAGAATCATGGGATTAAATTGTAGACACAAAAAACACACTGTAATGGCACAATAACACCATAATAAACTAACCACTGATCAGTTCCAAAGGCCATAATGGAAATGTATAATAGCAGGTTCTATAGCTGCATCAAGTATGCAAATTTTAATTTGCCATCGATTGGAAACTCAATAGTAAAAGGCATCCCTGTGCCACAGTCACACTTAGTTTAAAAATCTACTAAACCTGATTGTAAAAGATTGTGGAATGTATCCAATGCTGAGCCAGCAGGCTCCATTGGTGCAAAGAAATTGCCATTTATTGTACTGTATTCTGCTTCCAGGACACGGGTGGCGCTGTGGGTTAAAGCCTCAGTGCCTAGGGCTTGCCGATCGAAAGGTCGGCGGTTCGAATCCCCGCGGCAGGGTGCGCTCCAGCTGTTCGGTCCCAGCGCCTGCCAACCTAGCAGTTTGAAAGCACCCCTGGGTGCAAGTAGATAAATAGGGACCGCTTACTAGTGGGAAGGTAAACGGCGTTTCCGTGTGCGGCTCTGGCTCGCCAGAGCAGCGATGTCACACTGGCCACGTGACCTGGAAGTGTCTTCGGACAGCGCTGGCCCCCGGCCTATAGAGTGAGATGGGCGCACAACCCTAGAGTCTGTCAAGACTGGCCTGTACGGGCAGGGGTACCTTTACCTTTACCTTTATTCTGCTTCCACCTGTACACCCCCAACCCCCAAGTCTGCTTTGGAGAGTCCATCAAACCTCCAGAGCTGATAGCTGATTTTAAGGGTGCATAAGGGGGCTGGAGGGGACAGGAGAGGAAACAAAAGTCTCACTGCTTGAAAGTTCCTTGCACCAGTGAACCAGCCGTGTTTGATGCAACCCTATGACTTGCTAGTAAAATGCAGATCAGAGAGAGAGAGGAGAGAGAGGAGAACTTGAACACTGAAACTAACTCTGGGATCCTTTGAATGCACTCTGTACCAAGCATGGGTCTCTAGATGTTGCTGGAGTACAACTCCCATCATCCCTGATCATTGGCCATGCTAGCTGGGGCTGATGGGAGTTGTAGTCTAAAAGTGGCTCACAATTAGCTAAAGGAACACCAATGAATCAAATATGAATAAAAATTTATAAATTTATTGATTAAAAAAACTTAACATTCTTTTTCTGTTCTTTACCTTTTGGTTGAGTTGAACCATGTATAATTTCTCTTTTATAAATCAATAAACAATATTATTTATTGAAAACAATAATAGTTTGTTAACTCTTTTTAAAATAATAATAAAAAGATGGAAAGGCAATTCACTGGAGAGCATATCTGAAATTCTATGCCAAACTCTGGAGGCAGCTGAGAGATTGGTTCTAAAAACCTTTCTGAGACTTCTTGGTTCAAGAATTTAAAGTGTTTGTCACCACAGCTATTATGTTTTCTCTTTTGCTACAGTGTTTCCCAAGAGTCAATGCCCGCCCAAGCCAGCAAGAAGGCAAGCAACATTATAGCTTAATCACTTTTTAATTAACACTCAAGTACATTACAACTTGGCGGTTTATTCTTACTAAAGAAAGTGTGATGGTCTATGACTAATACAGGCTTGCTTTTACTAATGAGCTGCAGTGATTTAGTACAGCAGGAACATAATGCAATTACAGCAGCAAAATCCAGCAACCATGTCTCACATCCAGTGCTGACTTGTATTCACTAGCAAAAAATACCCAAAGACATTTTAATAGATAAAAATTAAATCTAAAAAGTTTTGGTTCTAAAATATCTATCTTCTGTGCAAATCAGAACCTTACTTTAAATTAGTGGACAAATTACTATGTGTACTCATTTTTTAAAAGGTACTGCTAGGTAACAAAGGAAGTTTTCTTTTAGCTCTTTTAGTACTGATTCAGTTAAATAGATCAATTTTTAAAAAAATAATGCTTCCCCATTCCTACCAAACTAGGAACTACGCTACTGAGATCATAGACATTCTGCAATAATTTAATAAAGGCCTGGCATTGATCATTGCAAAGGCCAGGATCCAAAGACGCTTTGTGTACCCAAAAGCCTATAGATGAGTTTCTACAGAAACGGGCCTTTTCTGCAGTGGCTCCCCATTTGTGGAATGCTCTCTCCAGAGAGGTTTGCCTGGCATCTTCATTATAGAGTGGCCAGAGAAACCCATCCAGGTGGGCAGAGTATAAATAATAAATTGTTGTTGTTGCATCTTTGGGCACCAAGCAAAAACATTCCTCTTTAACCAAGCCTTTGGCTGGCTGACATCCAATGCCCTTTTAAAATGTGTTGGAGGGGTGGTTGTTATATGTTTGTTTTTGTTTTTATTTTGATAATGTATTTTGTGCATTTATATTGTGATTTCATCTTGTAAAGTGCCCTGAAACCTACGGGTATAGGGTGGTAAACAAATTTAAGAAATAATAATAATGTTTCCATAACAGTCACTCCTTCCTCCGATACTACACAAACTGGAGTTTTTTTAAGGTCGAGTTTAAAGGGTAGTTTCTGATATTGCACAACGGTTAGTTATTTACATTAAAAAAAAACCTCTAAATTCCTCTGAGCTAGGAACCTTGAAATGGGACGCGGGCCTAGGACTTGCCGATCAGAAGGTCGGCGGTTCGAATCCCCGCGACAAGGTGAGCTCCCGTTGCTCGGTCCCAGCTCTTGCCCATCTAGCAGTTTGAAAGCACGTCAAGTGCAAGTAGATAAATAGGTACCACTCCAGCAGGAAGGTAAACGGCGTTTCCATGCGCTGCTCTGGTTCGCCAGAAGCGGCTTTGTCATGCTGGCCCCATGACCCGGAAGCTGTATGCCGGCTCCCTCGGCCAATAAAGCGAGATGAGCGCTGCAACCCTAGAGTCGGTCACGACTGGACCTAATGGTCAGGGGTCCCTTTACCTTTACCTTAGGAACCTTGAAATAGCTAACCTCTGCACCTTTGTAAGCACCTAGGCCCTAAGCCGTTATTTGGGTCCATGCCAGATTACTATAAGTGGTTTCTTAGTTATCTGCAGATGCTATCTCCATTGGGTCATAGAATCATCCCAGAAGTAACTTCTTAGTAACATGGATATAAGCTATATAGAATGCTAATCATATTACTAATAATATCCCAAAAGATAGAAAAAGCTAATTTATCCAACATTACTGAATTAGGTTTGATAATAATGTTAAGAATCGAAGACTAGTATCTAGATGTGAATTCAATGGTTTTGTGAGAGAGAGAGCAGGATGCTGCTGTTATTAAACTATTGTCTCCCATTTCACCTGCTGATGCAAACTTTCAAGCCACAGAGAATCTGAGTGTGTATCAAAGGAACCCCCTTAAATTAAAAGCTGGCATGCTTCCATCAATAGAAGACGGTTCAATATTTTTTATCTCATACTCTCAGACCTAAAAGGAAACACTTGTAAAACAAATTCAAGTGCTATATTTGTTGAGATAATGTTAGTATTCTCTTCCAGTTAAGGTAAAACTGCCTTTGCATGCTTTTCTATCAAAATCCTATACAGTAAGGGAAAGCAAGCTATTGATCACCACAAGCCAATTATGGGAAATTAGAACACAAGAAAGGACTTGCACCAATTAGCCATCTTACCTGCATGTAATTTTCATGAAGTTACATATAGTTTTTGAAGTTGCTGTAAAGAAAGGCTTGTTAACTAAAATATATTATCTACTGCAAACCATGGACAAATTTAGAGGAAATAGATTTCTAAACTACTTGTGAAGGAACAGTTTACATGTCAATTTCAGAAGAAATGTGTCATTTATTTTATCAAAGGCTCAGCTTAAACATAACAGAAAACTATTATAAAATTCTTTTTATCAAATGGTTATGTATGCATGATCATATAAGATCTATAAACAAGGAACAGATCAATGTTGGACCAACTGCAAAAACAAATGCAAATGATAGACTTGTCCTAAAATTACGCTATTGTGGAAGAGGACCAATTATACAATTTAATGCAGTATCCTTAAGCTGCCTCATAATGTTGTTGTTAGGATACTTCAAGGACAAACCATGAATTGGCTTGGAATTTATAAGCCACCACAAAGATAATAATAGCTACTAATTAGAGAAATAACGAGGTACCACCACTGAAATTATGTTCAGCTAAATTGTAAAGCATAGTAAGGATGGCATAGAATACTGATTGTATCAAATTAAGAAGAGGGGAAGTCTGTACCAATACCATAACACTGCACATGTAGGCATATACTATTCCGTAATCAGTATCAGCTGGAGCTTAAGCACATAAATGTAGAAAGGGGCAGTGCTATTTCATAGTAAGAAGCTAAATCTGCCTTAACAGAAAATATAGGAAGCTTGAAGTCAGGCTACAGCAAAAATAGGAAGAAAGGAATAAAATGGTACATGTATATTGTGTTGAAGAAGATGTTATTGTCTGAAACAAGTAAAACAAGAGAAATGTCAGAGAACAGAGGAGTGAAAATTAGGGTTCAATTGAGAGGACACTCATGTACATGTTCAGGTCAAATAAAGGTGGAGAACTATATCTACTGTTTCAAATGCCCTTCTCTTCCATTTTCACTTTTATCTCTATCACCAACAGGTGAGGACCTTCAGGGAAGACAATATAAATGAAAATCAATATTCTTAAGACACTAACATCTGCTCACTTGAACTGAGATACCCAAAGCCTCCTTTTAAAAAAAAAAAGGCATACTTTATTTCAGATCACAGGTCACAATGAAAATCACGTAACTCCAATTCTACAACACATAAATAAACATCTTACATATGCAGTGTCCTTTCTTCTTGAAGTTTTAATATGGCAATGCTCATTTATGTCGCTATGCCAATTTAAAACGGAAATCAGATTAATACTGAAGGTTTTGTATGAAACAAGGAATGTAATGCGAGAACTTCAGGAGAAAGTACTTGTTGAAGAACATGGTGCCATGTTAGCCATGGAGCTTTCAGGAACATCAAGCTGTCCTTGAGAATAATTTGCCATTCCACTACAAGAGTAGCATACATTAAGTATCCCAGCTCCTGCATCCTGGTCCTTAACACATTTACCATGGAGTATTGCTAAGTTCAAAGAAACACATTCATTATGTGATGGATGCAACATCAAGGGATGGCCTGCATGTATGAAGAGTGTCAATGCAGATCAAGCACTGTGGACAGAGCTTTCAAATCACTAGATATTACTTCGGACACAGTATGGAAAAAGTCAACGTATGTTCCTCTACAAGACATCAAACTGTATGTCACAGTAAGGAGATAATAAAAGGTGTATGTATATACACAAGCCTGCTCACACAGTCTCACTGATATCATGGAACTTACTGTATTTTTTGCTCTATAAGACTCACTTTTTCTCTCCTAAAAAGTAAGGGGAAATGTGTGTGCGTCTTATGGAGCGAATGCAGACTGTGCAGCTATCCCAGAAGACAGAACAGCAAGAGGGATTGCTGCTTTCACTGCACAGCGATCCCTCTTGCTGTTCTGGCTTCTGAGATTCAGAATATTTTTTTCTTGTTTTCCTCCTCCAAAAACTAGGTGCGTCTTGTGGTCTGGTGCGTCCTATAGAGCGAAAAATACGGTACTTCCAAGTTAATAAATGTGTTCAGGATTCAAGACCTTTGAGCTACTTCATGATGCAGAAAACATACCCCTATATTTCAAAGACTATGTCTTTGAAAGGCATTTGTATACATACTTGAAAACACTATTAACTTTCCCTTCTCAATCAACATAATCTACTGTCAGGGATATGTCTATTGCATGTTTTCTAAGTATAAAACTGTGCCTAAATATTACAGAAAAAAAAACTGTTACTATGCAATAGATGCAGAGGAACTTAACTTTTCTTCAGGATGTGAAGAGGTCACTGTTCATAAAAAGCTTAAGCAGCTCTAACACATCCTGAATCATGTTAATATCCAGAATACCACTCCTTAAAATCCTGCAAATTTCAGCGCAAAGCTTTCTGAGAAATGGTCATTCACTGTAGTCTAGAGCAGCAGACATAATTATAAACCAAGAAAGTTCTCTAGGAAGTAAAAGAAGGAAGTGTTTTGGTCTACTGCACAGGCATAACTATTTTAGGTAGTCATTCATACTCTGCATGTTATGCAATAAAATTATAACCTCCCTAGATTTTTAGATAGAGAAATGCCCCAATGAACCGTAATGAAATCCAGATAAGCTCTAGACATGAAAGAGGTGCTGTTTTTAAAGAATTCTCAAATGAAGGAAATGGTACTTTGGGTGTTCCATTTTGGCCCTTAAGAATCAGCTTTTTATTCAGAAAATAAATAAATAAATAATTTATACATACATACCCCACCCATCTGGCTGGGCCTCCCCAGCCACTCTTAAATCTACCACTAGTAGATGGACTAGTGCAGAAGGCAGTGGATAGTTTGCTAACACATGCTGCCCACAGCATAAATCCAGTGTTTTAAAAAATCATCACTGGTTTCTAATTTGTTTCTGGATACAATTCAGAGTGCTGGTTTTAAAGTTTAATTCCCTAAGCAGCCTGGAGTGAGGATGTTCGAAGAATTGACTTCTTCCACATGAACTTCCCTACCCATTAAGATAGCACTTGAACAAGGGCCTCTGAAGACATCAGCTTTTGAGTTCAGGTAGGTGGAAAAAGAAGCTACTTTTATGTAGGTACACCAAAAATTATGTAACCCATTCACCTGACTCCATCTCTTAACTTCCATTTATTGATTTAAATTATTCGAATCTTGCCCTTCATTAAAAAAAAGAAAGCCACATGGGCATATATACTATAATAAATCAACATAAATACATTAAGATTATAAATACAAAAGCCACAGTAGGGGGGGGGAATCACTTAAAGCTTGATATTAAGAATCAGCAAATGCTTGGGAAAACAAGCATGTATTTAATAAATGCTGGATCACAACCAAGCTTAGTGCTTGTCTTACCTAAGGCAAGCTTTTAGGCTCCAAAGGCTATCCTTTTCTCTCATGCTTTGTATTTATGGTTATTTAATGGATGCAATAGTTTTTATCTGTTAGTGTGTTGCTGTTATCTATGTGACTGCGGCTTATTATTATCTAAATGCTTATTCTTATTATATCCAAAGTTGTCCTTGTGCAAGCTCATTCATGAGTGAAGTCTCATGACTGGAGTCCCCTCCTCCCCCTGCAGCCCCCATGTATCTGCATAGTCTGCTCCACAGGGTTGTGGGAAGTCTGCTTGCGCAATGTTGGATTTGTCTGGTTGCTGCTTTTTTTATTATGTTTCATCACCGTGAGCTGCCTTGAAGCCACTCATGGTAAAAGGTGGGATGTAAATCTCACAAATAAATAAAACCTCAACATTCTACAACATGGATTCTCTTCCAATCACACGAAATTGTCCAGCTTGAGTCAAACAGTGGCAAATTGTAAACAGGAAATGTGCAAGGATGACCCACTCTGACGACATCTTCCATGAGTATATTTTACAGTCATCATCCAAAGATGAATAAAAAATGTAACACTTGGAGATCAACATAAACTGAATCAGATCCAGCTAGCTGGTGTTTCATACCACATCATCCTCACCCTGAGAACAAGTATGAACATTACTCTCCCACAGTCAGTTTCAAAATGCAGATCGTCTATAATGCCTGCTACAGCTACCTGCACTTCCAAATTACTTGCCTTGCCCCGGGTGCTGACAACCCACGCTACGCTACTGGAGCTGCATCACCTTCAGCAGCACATGGCTCAAAAGAGGCACCTTGGAACCAGTTTGGAGAGCCCAAGGAAGAGAAAGCACTAAAAGGAAGAGTCAGTGTGCTAGTCTTGGATCTGGGAGATCTGCTCACCACTAAACTCACAGGGCCATCTAAGAAAAGTCAATTCATTCCTTAAGCCATTTCTACACAATTGCTTCCCTGTACAAAGCTAGACAAAACACTTCCTGATCAGGAATCCCTCACCTTTGTCAAGCAACCCTTTGTCAACATTTCTTCCAGTCTTGTATTCTGCTCAGATTTCCAAATGATAAGAAACACAGTGAGCTGCCTCTACTAGTTCCTTTTGTTTAACTGTTTTGCTTATCAGGCTAGATGTCTGTTGACTTCCAAGGCATCCTTCAAATATTATTGACTCAATTTAGCATCCCACTATTTAGTCTTGTGAAGATGACAAATCAACAGTAGGGAAATCCTCACCCCTTTTATCAGTTTCCATGCTAAACTATACCAGACTTATTATACTGAAAGAAAGGCAGCCCAGATCCTATATTCTGCCCATAAATTCTCTTAAAATCCTTCAACACATTATTTTTTAAAAGGGCAACAGTTTCTGTTACTAAATTAAACAAAAATACAAATAATTCAGTAAATAATCTCATTTATAACCACCACCACCACTACTAGTCTTTTTCACTACTTCAACCCTTGAACTACAAAAGGCAGGTTACTTGTTTTAAAAAGGTCTGAGGTCTTAAAAAGGAATCCCAGTGGGGAGGGGGGCAGAGCCGACTCTACCTATCCCTTTCCACAGATCTGGCCAGACATGCAAGGGACAGACACTATCACCAATAATCCTATTACCAGGTGAAAAACCCAGTTCAGGGAGAATTACTCCATCTACCCCTAGAATAGGATTATATTGCACTCTTTTACATAATTGAAAAGCATAACCCAAAGCAAAAAGACTGCAAGCATGGTAGGGAGGGTGTTAATAAAAATTAATCATTATGACGAGTCATTCAGGTCATGAAAGACCAATAAAACCCATCATACTGGAAACCAAGAGCCATTTCAAAGGTTAACATGTGTGCATTGTGGAACACAAGTATTGGGCAATCTGCTAGGAAGGATTAGAAGTGCTTATTGTACTGGTTTTTATCTATTAAGCAATCTTGCTAAACAAGAATGGTATGAGTTCAGACAGTCTAAGAGAACACTCTGTTGGAGAACATTAGCATATTACAAGTAATAATATACTGGGAAAAATGCTACTTAAAACCTCACAAGGGGGCGGGGGGGACCCTGCCTGTTACATGACAGATTTCCCCATTGAGACAGATGACAAGCACAAATAATTCTTCTTAGAGAAAGCATGCTGCCAAATAATATTTTCTTCCGCCCCCATTTATTTGCTACTTTTCCTTTGTGGCCTAACACTGCCTTATCTTTCAATATTTCACTTCAAGTGCCTGATCTGTGACCAGCATTGCGCATGCCAATATTTATTGTCTATTCCTCAGTTCCATGTGTTTTAAAGCAGCATTTTTTGCTGAAAATTGACACCAAACTGGCATGGATAAGCAATAGTCTAGCTGGCTGCTCCTGAAGACTAATAGGGTTATTTCCCTTCTGTGTTCCCCGCCCCCAACACACACACACACACACACACACAGTATGGGACTCCACACTACAGCTATTTAACTCCTTCAAAATAAATCTTTCTGCTTCAGTATATATTACTCACTTCGTACATCCTTTCATCTGATTCCTTTTTCCAAGGTGCTGAAATATAATAATTTTAAGGACACAAGCTGAGGCAACAAGAAAGCTGCTGCTTACAGATTCTGAAGTAGTTTTCCAGATATAATAGCCCTAACAAATAAGAAAATGCATCTATACTTTATGACTCAAATGTTGGCAACATTCTGGTGCAAAATTCCTTCTTAAAAGCATATTCAGATGGATAGGTTCTACAGTTAGTTGTTAGCACAACACTTCCTGAATGCAATTCCTTTTATAGCGAGCATTCGTAGGCAGAATAAAAAGAACCATCAGGCTGGGACCAGGTATGGATTTTTACATTTTTTAAACAAAACCAATGATCAACCTCCAGCAGAGGCAGCAGCTGTCTGTGCAACATCTGGACAGGAGCTGCAGAAACAATGGCTTGACTAAGAGCAGGGTGACTGATCTTCTTCAGCCCATGGCTCAACTTGAAGGTTTGGCACCTCTCCAAGAGCTGCATGCCAGCAATGGCAATAGCCAAAGTGTCATGAACACACATACACACCACACACCTATAGCTATACAGTGGTACCTCGGGTTACATACGCTTCAGGTTATATACACTTCAGGATGAGTACAGAAATCATGCTCCAGTGGCTCGGCAGCAGCAGGAGGCCCCATTAGCTAAAGTGGTGCTTCGGGTTAAGAACAGTTTCAGGTTAAGAACGGACCTCCAGAACGAATTAAGTACTTAACCTGAGATACCACTGTATATGGTATTAGATACACAAACACAAGGAAAGGGGAAGTAGGTGTGCAACACAGAGCAGTGGCCAGGACACAGACAGTTGAAACTCAGAAGCTGCCTTTGGAAGTGGAAGGAGGAAGGCTATACCTCTCCAACACATTATCTCCCTTTGCCCTCATCAGATTGGGGTGAAATGCAAACTTGCTTTTATATATTAACAAATACGTGATCTAGTCACCTAATCAGTCAGTTAATATTTTACTCAGTTCATTACCTAACTATTTACAGTGATAGCCAGTTGTAATTCATTTTGCAACAGAATACTCAATTTAGCAGCGCTTACTTTGTTCCAACTCTGTTATCAGTACATCATTTACGAATAATAGCTGTCCTTTATCAAAGGAACAGTCTTAACCCTTGCTGGTTAAACCACCACACAGGCTTAGTTGTGTTCTGATACCTCACTGCCTTATGTGTGCTTTAAAAACTTTCTTTCCAGGGCTTCCATAAAGCATAGCTTTTCATTTCTTTACAGCCTAATTATCAGAAGTCTTTTTTTCTAACACCCCAGTGTTGATATGATGCCTTTTATTAGTTTGTCAACTCAAACAAGCCATCATAAGAAGCCTGACAGTTTAGTTCTGTTACACTAATTCCTAGTTAACATGAATTCATGGCACCATGCACAAAGCCAGTCAATGGATATCAAAGATGCTTACAAAGTTTATCGCAAAGCATAAGACAGGCTTATTTTTTTGAACTAAAAAAAGGACAGCGAAAATAGGATGGGTTCTGCTAAAGCTGCAAAGTCCAATCTTTTTTTCCATCCAGCCCTCCCAAATAATTAACATCTCAGAGGTCCCTGGAATAGAATACAGAATTTTTAAAGGAATCTTCATTCCATGAGCCTCTTGGGTCTTTTCACTACAAAGGGTTGCTAGGGAACTCCTGCCATTTTAACTTGGCAAAGCTTTATACCCAACGTAAGGAATTTCATTCTAGTGAAAGTGTCGATACAAGACAAATCAACAAATCCTGCAGCAAACCAACAAGGCCTTGCATTCCCCAGGCTTCTCTATCCACAATGGCAATTCCATCAGGCAAACATATACGTTGTGCTATTTGGCCCTGACTCAAGTCAAAGAGGTTTGTATGCTGCTCCAAATAAATAACAACATTCTATTCTTAACAAAGCATTAACGAGTATTTTCAATTAACAAAGATGTTCACATAAACTCTATCTGCATTTTACTCAGTTGTTCCCGAAAGAGCTTGAAAAAAATCTGTAAGAGGCTTAGATAACATTTAAGAAAAAGGAGATCAAATATTTCAGCATTGATGAATTAAATAAGAGCATAAAAAATGAACAAAACCATGAAAAATATTAATAATTCACATGACTCTGCAGGTAGTCCACAGCCACATGTATCCTGAAAGGTCAGTTCTCACTGTGGCTATGGTGACAATGTGCACTAGATTCCTCAATCAGCTGCTTGAGACTGCTTGGTTTGCTTTTTCAACCTCCACATTCCACAATAGGGCTGGGCGATATGCTGAGGTTTTCAGCATTGTGGTGTATCACCAGCAAAAACATCGCGGTTTGGCGATAAACTGCGATGTTGAAAAAGCTGCCTTCACCCCAGCCTGCAAGGCCCCGGGTGAAACTGCTTCAGCAGGAGTTGAGGTGCTTTCAGCCCAGTGCCTTGCAGATAGGGGCCAATGCAGCTGGTCCCAGCCTGCTGCTCAGTTGGGGGGCGCAAAGGCTCCTGCTCCCCATCTGAGCTAGCCCTCCACTGCCCAAGACGGAGGGAGCACAGCGTCAGATCTTGACAGGCTCGGTTTGCAAGGCTCCCTTCGCCTTCGTCAGCAAGGTGCAACGGGCAGTCAAACAGCCTCCTTTTCTTGGGAGAAAACTGCCGCCTGCTCACCAACTGAGCTAGCCCTCCACTGCCCAAGACGGAGGGAGCCCAGTGTCGGATCCTGACAGGCTCGGTTTGCAAGGCTCCCTTCGCCTTCGCCAGCAAGGTGCAAGGGGCAGTCAAACAGCCTCCTTTTCTTGGGAGAAAAAGGCCGCCTGCTCACCAACCCCCCCTTGCCAGTGAAGACGGAAGGATTCGTGTGAATGGAGCCTGTTAGGCTCGGTTCGCAGGGTTCCTTCAGCGTCACTGACAGAGCTCCTTCAGCTTCACTGGCAAGAAATGGGGAGCAAGCAATCAGCCTCTTTTTCATAGGAGAAACAGGCCGCTTGCTCCCCCCCCCCCCCCGCCCCAGCAAGACAAAGGAAGCACTACGAAGGAACCTGACAGGCTCCATTGTCAGGGCTCCCTTCATCTTTGCTGGCATGGCCCTTTCAGCCAGGGAGCACGAAGGCTCTGAGCAAAATCTCCATCCATCCAGAAGGACAGGGTCTTATCCGCGGACCTAAGCCTGGGAGTGCAAAGCCTTCTGCTCCTCAGCTGAGGAAGCCCCAATTCTTCTCCCACTTGCATACTAGCAGGAGAAGGATTAGGGCTACCTCTACGGCTCTGAGTTCCTCTGCCTCCAGCAGCCAGCTGCAGCTTGTTTCACCATTACTGCGCTGGTAGCAATGGGACTCAGGAGCAGCAGCTGCTTCACTAGTGATATACCACTGAGCGAAACCACCATCACGGTCTGCCCCCCATACCGGTCCTGGGTGATATATCAATACATCGCCCAAGCCTATTCCACAGAATGTTTAGCTTTCAGGAAATTGCATCATGGACATCCAAGTGCAACTGCCTTCCAAAACTCCTGACTTCATTCAGATGACTAAAACAAAACAAAACAAACAGCTAAGCAATGCTCAAGCACAGACGGTAATGCAAATATTGCTCCTGATAAATGGCAAAGCTGATAGATTCACAATTTACTAAGCAAGCACTTATCTGAACAAACAATCAATATTGAAACTATATTTGTATATATGCTTTCCATGTTCTGGCTCCTGCCCAGCAAGTTGCCCATTCTTGAAACTATAAAAGACAGACTGAACCACTATGAAGATGCTCAGGAAAGTTCACCATAGTTGTGGAGAGTAAAGCTACACATCAGCAATGAAGTTTGTCTAGTCCTTCAGAATAGCTAAAGATCATTAGGTCTTTTTAAAAAATATCATTCTATAGTAGGAAGAGTTTAAAAAGCAACAACACACACACACTCTACAACAGCACTATAAAACTACAGTGGTAACTCTGGTTACGTACTTAATTCGTTCTGGAGGTCTGTTCTTAACCTGAAACTGTTCTTAACCTGAGACACCACTTTAGCTAAAGGGGCCTCCTGCTGCCGCCACGCCGCTGCTGCGCGATTTCTGTTCTCATCCTGAAGCAAAGTTTTTAACCCGAGGTACTATTTCTGGGTTAGCGAAGTCTGTAACCCGAAGCATCTGTAACCCGAGGTACCACTGTATAGTCTCTTCAACCATTCTGCAATGTATACAAAAAACTGCTTACTCATAAGTAATATCGGCATTTATAAATCTTACTTCAAATCATAAGCCAGGATTGGGTTTTTTAAAAAAATATTTTGCCTACCTTTACCTTAAAAGGCAGCTTATATGACCCGAGCTCTCTCTAAAATATCTCACAAGAAGAAACACAATGTATTGACAATGTACTGACTGACAATTTATAAACATGTTTTAACATGAGTTCCAGCTACTGTTATCAGCTACCTCAATGGAATAACAGAGAAGATACTTCTGGGATAGCTCCACTGGTAGAAGAAGAAGAAGAGTTTGGATTTGATATCCCGCTTTATCACTACCCGAAGGAGTCTCAAAGCGGCTAACATTCTCCTTTCCCTTCCTCCCCCGCAACAAACACTCTGTGAGGTGAGTGGGGCTGAGAGACTTCAGAGAAGTGTGAGTAGCCCAGCAGCTGCATGTGGAGGAGCGGAGATGCGAACCCGGTTCCCCAGATTACGAGTCTACCGCTCTTAACCACTATACCACACAGGCAAGAGACTCTTAATCTTGGGGCTGTGGCCTATATGTACCATTCTATGCACAGGGGACAAGAAAAGCTGGCACTACAATGCATTATCCAATCACTGACTGGAGAAGGGTAGAGTACAGCACAATATATATATATATTTGGGGGGGGGGAGGGAGTAGGCAGCAATGATCCTTAAGAAACACTTGCCTTCCTCCATACAAAATTGTTGTACCGCTCTCCCCCTTGCCAACAGTATTTGAACAAGTCCAAAAACCCCAACCAAAGGTACAACAGGAAGACTTGTACTGGCCAGCAAGGAAGGTCAGGCTATAAATCAGCAGGACTATTATAACCTTCAGCAATAATCTTTTGAAATGTGAAGGTTTCTATTCATAGTTCTGATACTGAAATGGCAGGTAAATCTATCCATTATTGTTGGCTCTAAGTAAGATGTTGTGTCATTCAGACACCAGTCAGCTCTATTAGTCCATTAAAACAGCCCTTTCTATTCTTTTGCTTTCCCATAGTAACCCACGGTCTGCCTATTCCCATGAAGGGAATATTTTAATTCTTACTTAGGAGGTAAGTAAGGCAACTGGCAGGGGAGGGGGGATTGTTAAAATGAAACCACTACAACCAGATTTTTTTTGCTTCTGATCTGTTTTAAAAATCAATATAAGTAAATGTGGCTCAATTTAAAAGCTCTGACTTTGGTAGCAACTTGTCAGTAAATATCCAACACATTCAAGACCCTTTTATTTTAATGAAGTCTTTGCTACCAGAACTATAAGATTTAATTCCACATTCAAAGTGAAATTCCTACTCTGTGTGATAAAAAAAGATTCTTTGAATAAATAATAGATCAAAGGAGTGTCATTCTGATCGCATACAGATACTTTGGATCTAGGCTACGAAGAGCAAACCCTCTGCTAAGTTACAGAATTCTGGGCAAAGAGTAGTGAATACTTAACTATGCTGCTTAGATTCATCAATGACATTTTCTTAAAATGGAACTGTGCCACCATACAGCAGCACAATGAAAACTTATTCCATAAGGTTTCAGGTTATTTGTCAGTCAGGCAAAATAAGACTGCTAAAGTGACTATCACCATTTTAAGAAAGTATTACAATTTATTGTCATGAGGTTAGTGTTACAGCATTATCACTGGATCGCTAACAGGTTTACTCAGAATCTATTATATATTATATATGCAGAATTACATATGGAAGGATTAATCTAATGAGGGGTGGGAAAGAAAAATCTGTAGCCACAGATCCACCCAATCAAAAGAGCTGCCAAGAAGGGGAACCAGTACAACAAAGGCTAGCATTCGTCTCCCCCATCAAGGCTGTGTGCCAAAGGAATAGGAGAGCTTTAGATCCACTTGATCCAAAACCTCTTATGATATAACCCCAGAATCTGTATTCTGCCCTCTCTGCAGAACACCAACAGTGGTGTCATTAAACATTTTAAAATTATTATTGGCAGTGGTAATTTAAAAATGATGTCTTCCAAATTGGTGCTATATAAACTCTGTATTATATTCCCAATTAAAAATAGGATATAGTTTATTTTTAAAACCAAATGTATCAACTATCGCAGGGTTCGGCAACCTAAGGCCCATGGGCCACAAGCAGCCTATGGGGGTCATTTAACAGATCCATGGACCCCCACACCCGCTCAGTAGGCTCCCATACACCGCGCTAAACCGGCGCAGAGCAGAACGAGGATCACCTTCTGCAACGCTGGCCAGCTTCCCATTGGCTGCAGGAAGCTCCTGCGGTCAATGGGAAGCTGCGCACGCCTCCTCCGCACCAGAAGGAGTGCCGGAAATAGAGTTTGCACATGCGTGTGTGCATGCACACTCCAGCCCACCACAGCGTCTGCGGGACCGTGAACCAGCCCAAGCCACAAAAACTTTGCCAACCCCTGAACTAGCTCAATACAGTGGTGCCTCGCAAGACGAAAAGAATCCGTTCCGTGAGTCTCTTCATCTAGCGGTTTTTTCGTCTTGCAAAGCAAGCCCATTAGCGGATTAGCGCTATTAGCGGTTTAGCAGCTATTAGCGGCTATTAAAGGCTTAAGGGATTAGCGGATTAGTGCTAAAAGGCTATTAGCAGCTTAGTGCCTTAGAAAAAGGGGGTGGGGAGCGGAAAAAAACCCCCAGGAATCGCAAGACATTTTCGTCTTGTGAAGCAAGCCCATAGCAAATTCGTCCTGCGAAGCACCTCCAAAACGGAAAACCCTTTCGTCTAGCGGGTTTTCCGTCTTGCGAGGCATTCGTCTTGCGGGGCACCACTGTACTCAGATAATTTGATCTTGCAAAAGAGCATAATATAAAATTACCCCATAACTATTCCAATATTATAACCAGGGTCTCATGTTAATTATTTCACTAAAAGATAAATGTAGCTCAAGTATAACCTAAAGGCTAGAGAGAATTCCTAAATCAAAGCTTATATAGGTTTCAATGTGTCCCATTATATAATAGCTCTAGGTTGTGACCCTTTCTCAACAAAAAACTACAATGCTACAATTACATGAGTGGCAGAGATATAAACATAGGAGAAACAAAGTTTTCAAGAATCAACTCAAAGTTCTACTCCAGCTCTAAGCATTTGTATCCATGAATCTACCCATGACTGACTAAAGTAATATTTTTTTTAAAAAAATAAATACTGTACTGAACTAATAGTTAATGCCTGCCATGTGACACTCTTAAGGATAAGACAATTAAAATGAAATATAAAAGAGCAATGGAAATAAAACAAAACAGCTAAATACAGGGAATCCTCCTAATCATAGGCTCTTTATGCCAATTAAAAGTCAGAAATGTAATCCACAAGCTGTAATCCACAGAGAAACAAGCTAGTAGTCAAGATATGCAAAAATAAGCAGCAGTGAACTGCATCTGTGGACTCAATTCACACTGATGTCACCTAAATTCTAACAAAACAACCCACCACACATCCCAAAATAAAGATAGCATGTTCCAAGCTGCAAAGTTCCAATGTCAACAACATTTCTTTGGGCTGGCAGGTTGATGCTACAAAGAAATTTCGTTTGCTTTTATCTTCTTATACTTTATTACAAAAAATATTTCCCACACTATAGATTCAGTGTGTAAGCTTAAACAAAACTTGAAATGTACCCTCAATTTTACCGAAAGAATGAAATGATCTTACAATAATCTGCTTACTAAAATTGTGCTCAGGTAGTATAAAAATGACAATGATTTCTTATTGCTGTAGAACCCATAGCTTAATCTATACTTTTCAGATAAATAGCGAAAACGTAACTTTATCATTAACTAGTCATCTGAGCAATCTTTAATGCTGAATGAACTCCACAGGTTTTTATTTATTTATTTTTATTAAAGATTTTCTTGGTTTACAAAAGTACATGCACTG
This sequence comes from Podarcis tiliguerta, assembly GCF_965153285.1. Classification (NCBI taxonomy): domain Eukaryota; kingdom Metazoa; phylum Chordata; class Lepidosauria; order Squamata; family Lacertidae; genus Podarcis; species Podarcis tiliguerta. The sequence goes on along the minus strand of NC_139535.1, from coordinate 93,624,124 downwards.
TCTCTTTTTTCAGGTTGCACAGTCTTTCTTACAAATCAGTTACATTTGTTGTGAGACATTAGTGTTGAGTATGGTATAAGGTTGGGGGGGAGAGGAGGGGTGGGGTGATGAGGCTTATATTATTTTGTATGGGGTTTCATATCAGCGTCAACTAGCTAGTTTCTCTTTCTATTTGTTTTATTACAAGTGGACCCACTGTTTCGTCTCATCTTATAGAATAAACGGGATTATGTGGCGTACTTGGTTGGCAATGTAATATGATTCTATGTTGGGGATTCCCCCCATTCTCCTTCTGAAGGGAGGTGCAGGTATTGGGGGCTTATTCTTGGCTTTTTATAAAAAAAAGAAACAAGTGTAGTTTTTTCTGCCACTTCTGGAGTTGGTTTGGGGGAATCCAGATTGGGAGGATTTGGAATAAATAGGCTAGTTTTGGGAGGGTGATCATTTGAATCATGGCTATTTTGTCTGAAAGGGTGAAGCTGGTGTTGTTCTATTTCCTCAAGTTTCTGTTGATTTGTCACCACAGGGACTTGTAATTGTGGAGGTATAGTTTGTTGAGGTTTCTGGTTATTTGAACCCTTAGGTACCTGAATTTAGTGCAGCAGTGTTTTATCTTTGTGATGCTGGTGAATTCCATTTGAGTGTGCATGGTGGGGTGGGGTGTTGAAGCACATAGCCTCAGATTTTGCAAAGTTTACTTGTAGGCCTGACACCAGTGCGAATGTGTTGAGTTCTTTAATTAGGGTGGTTGCTATGTTATGGGGTCTGGTGTTGTGACCATCAGGGCATCTGCAGAGAGCCCTAGTTTGTAGGTTTTACCTTTTATTTCCACACTCTTGGTATCTGGGGCTGCTTGGAGTCAGATTGCTAGGAGCTCCAGGGCCAAGATGAATAGGGACAGTGGGTATCCATTTTTTGTGCTTCTTTGGATTGCTGTGGTATTGGAGTCCACATTGTTAATTTTACATTTTGCTAAGGCTTGGGAGCAAATTTGTTTGAGGGTTTGTAGGAAGTTGGGGCCAAATTTCACGTTAGTTAATACTGCTAACAGGTATTTCCATTCTAAGCAATCAAAAGCTTTAAGGATGTCTAGGGACATGATCATCATTTTGCTGTGTTCCATCAGATTCAGTGGTTTCCTAACAGGGTCTGTTATGTTGCGACCAGGGATAAAGCCTGCCTGGTCCGGGGTGATTAGTTTGTGCAGAAATATTTTTAGGTGGTTAGCTAGGATTGATGTGAATATCTTGTAGTCTTGGTTTATCAATGAAATTGGGTGGTATGATTCTATTTTGAGGCTATCTTTAAGAGGTTTAGGGATAGAGACTATTTTGGAAGAGGTCCAGGTTTTGGGGATAGGGGTCCCTTTTATGATGTCGTTAAATAGGTGGGTCATGTAAGGCCTTTTTATTTTAATTTTCTCATAGAAAAAAATCTACCTTCTCACTATCACTATCATTACATCTTATTTCTACCTTTTTTTTTTTAGATTCCAACACCTCAACATTTTTAATTATTTAAATAAACAGTTACGTGTAACCTGATTATTACCCAACTGTGGAGCTTTTTCTAATGGACCAAGGGTGGAATTCAGTGTCACACTACACTGAATATCCTGTCTGTGCAACTATATCAGTTTGTCAGATGGAACAATCCCCACGCCCACCCCGTGCAATATTCTGGGGGTTCTTCTGACCTCCCTGAGCCAATTTCAGGGGGCTTCCACTGACAGTTTTTGTTAGGTGAAATCCCCCCAAGACAGCTAGCTATGTTTCTTTTATGCATGACTAGAGACAAATGACAAACAATTTAAAGCATTATTAAACCAAATGCATAATTTATCAACATGACTGTAGCAATTTAATAAGTATTCAAAGCTAAACAAAATTATAATGGTCCAGGGGTGTACCCAAGGACAACGTGCAGACTTCAAGCAAGCAAAGAATAAAATTAGAATCTCCCTTTCAAATAAAATTTGCTATTATATATCTTTACCCGGTCTTTCATCCGCCAACTCTGAGCCAGTGACTTGGAGCCCTCAATTTTCTCACAGTGCCTCTTCTTCATGAAGGCCAAGGGCAGATTCCAGTCAGTCATGTCCGACTCATCTTCTTCCGCAAGCCCTAGGAGGGGGGACTGCAGCATGTCAGACTCCATCAGAAGAAAATGAACTAATGTAACCAGGGATCAGAAACCTTCACTCCAACACAATGTCCAGAAAAAAGTAGTTGGAAGGACAAAGGAATCTGGCAATTCTTGTTTCCAGAAGATGTTTTCTGGGAAGGAGCTGTATGCAGGGAAGGAGCCGTTTTCAAAGTGGATTTGCAAGTGCTACTGTTCCAGAGAGTGTTGCAATATTCCCTGCTCAGCAACTGGGGGTTTCCTATCTGGGATGAGAAAATTTAAGGAGTGCTGCAATCCTTAAACAAGGGACAACTAACAGTATCTGACAGCAAATATATTATCACCCTCAAGCTTCATGGGTCAGAGATATGTATGTAAATCCTTTGTTGTTGTTGTTGCCTTCTTCAGGAATAAGATATAGTTCACCGTCACTGTTATCTCAGAATTAGGGAGATATGTGGTTCTTGGTCGCAACAGAAATTATGACATAACCCAGCAGAAATGATATCAATGAATATTCATTCAGAAGAAAGTTTTAGAAGATGGGCATAGAACTATTTTCAGTAGAAGAATGTGACATATAATTGGGAATTTAGCCAAGTGGTCTAAGCATTGCAAATCAATGGGCAAGATGTAAATACTACTATAGTTGCAGGATGTTTGGTAGTCTTGTTTAGGTTAAAGTTGACGCTTTATACCACACAAAAAGACTGCAGGCAACGTAAGAGACGTTGAGTGACAAAAGTTCTTATCCAGGGTGGAGAATCAGATTAGGAACCTCTTGTATCTCTAGCAACAGTGGGAGCTCTTTGTGGGAACTGCTGTTCATCTAAGTCCTCATTAAGGCAACATTTGCAGGGGGATGTACAGAGTTTCAGCTGGTCTACTTTGGATTCAAATATGGAGATTCCTAGCACAGGATTCTTGCCAGAAGGGAACCGTCAGAGTGGGATAGGCTTACAACGTGGTAACCTGTACCTTAAGAACGTGGGGTCGGGAAGTCTGTCCTGTTACAGACAAAATAATAGGAAGCAAAGATGGAGCTTGCAGCTTTAGCCGAAGTCGCCTCTGCTCCAGGCGCGGCTATCCCTACCCTCGGAGAGGATGCAGGGGGAAGGGGGCTCACTCACGACAAAGTCCAGCCCTTGGCGGTGCAGTCGGGCTCAGGAGCAGGGACTGGGCCTGTTTCCGAGAGCTTATGGTCTCCGGTGGCCGAGAAGGAACGTCCTACACCCGTGGAGGTACTTGCCCTGTGCCCGGCTGCCGCGACGGGCGCCCACTTGGTCCCATCGTGCCCCCCGTCTCGGGACAGCTGATGGCTCCTCTTCGCGTGAAGAAAAGTCCCCAAGACAGCGGGGTTCGGGAAGCTTAAAAGGAAAAAGTCCCGGGTTGCCGGACAGCCCAACTCCCCTCAGCAGCAGCGCACCAAGGAGGCAGCCATTTTGCCGAGGCCCAGAATGCATTGCGGCGACGGGCCGTCGGACGGCTCATACCGCGTCAGGCGCCTTTTAAATACGAAGGAGTTGGAGGCAGAGGTGGTGGGAGGGGCCGAGAGCGCCGGGGTTGCCGCGGCAACAGACGTGACAGCGTTCAGCCGCGCGAGCCGCCGCCGCCCGCAACAGGCAGAGCTACGGAGGCGGCACAGAGGAAATAGCCTTGGCCCAGCTTCAGAAATAGGGCAGCTATTACTGGGTGATAGATAGATTAGATAAGGCGATGAGATCACCGTGATCTTCATAGTTTAATATGGGGGGGGAGGTTGCCAAAATGAACCAAAATTCGTTTAATTATCCTTAATTGGGGGGGGGGGGACATGCCAACTTCCCAACTTAACTGAAAACACGCCAACATATTTTTATTTATTTTTACTGTAGTGCTGGTTAGAACAATGCATGACTTTCTCTGTACATTTTTGGATTGTTCCATGGCAATAGTAAAAGTTCCTTTGCAGGTGTATCTTTCCGAGGCATGTATATTACAAAAGATGTGGTGAGCTCCAATTTACTTTTATCGTAAAGTCACAGGCATGGGCGTAGCCAGGGCGGGGGGGGGAGCAGGGGGCTGGCTGCCCCCACCAAATCAAATAAATAAATAAAAATACTTAACTGACCAACTGCCCTGCAGATAACTCAGTTCTCCCCCCCCAACATAAAGCCTGCCCTCCCCCCCCAACATAAAGCCTGCCCTCCCCCCCCCCATAAATCCTGGTTATGCCCATGGTCACAGTCACACCTGTTTGACATTCTGTTGAAGCATCAAATTGCTTTGAAGGATATTTTTATTTTGTCTATAACTTCTGTGCCAGGACTCCTAGTTCAAGGAATAGAGAGTGTAGGTATGTTTGGGACTATTTAACAGTGAAATGCCTGGCTTCAAGCTTCAATGTTTAAAATTACTTGTTCAAGATCAAGGTTGTTTTTTTTTTTAAAAAAAAGCCTAAATAAAATGATATTATTTGGAATTGTTTGAGCCACTTAAAATAAGTATAGTGCTGAAAAAAATTAAAAAGCTCACTGTACCTCCAAAAATCAAGAAGTTTGATGTAACTCCCAATTTTCGGCATTTTGCAGAATGAAAAATGATGTTCCAATTTTTCTCATTAGAAAGCAAGGCCTTGCAGAAGCTCACTGGGTGATCTTGTGCCAGTCACTGCCTCTAAGCCTAACCTACCTCACAGGGTTGTTGTGAAGGTAAAATGAGGAAGAGGAGAATCATATGCACCACCTTGAAGGAAAAGGTGGGATATAAATGTAATCAATAAATAAATGATATTTAAAAAATAAATTAAAAATTAAAATGCTCACTTATCATTGAAGATAACCTAAAATATAACTCAAGCATATGGCAAGAAAGAAACATAAAGGCCAGTTAAAAATAACCAAATAGCACCTCTAGAAACAGCAACCTACAGAACTATGTAAATATCTTTCAAACCCTTTCACAACTCTCAAGTTTATCCTAATATATTCTCGGATTCAATAAACAACCAGTAATATCTCTGAATAACTTAAACAAATTCTCACTTTCTCACCACAAGAATCATCCTTTAGCCTATCCAGTAATTGACTAGATGTTGTCATGAATTTCATACTTGGCACTACTAGGACTGGAATAGAATTTTCCTTGTTCTCCTGAGACATCATTTTTATTAACTTGTGCAACTGACAGCAAGGAGCAATGAAAACTTTTGCCAAACCCAGTGAGCTCAGAGCAGTACTATCTACTCTCTCTCACTTCTTCAACTACTAAATACTTAACTGATAAAAGATATGGTTTACCTGCTTTTCTGCAACACATTGTAAATGATATACTAGAACTGGAGAAGGTTCAGAAAAAGGCGATAAAATTGACCAGAAGTACAAGATAAAATTGACCAGAGGTACAAGATAAAATTGACCAGAGGGATGTGGGTGGTGCTGTGGGTTAAACCACAGAGCCTAGGACTTGCTTATCAGAAGGTCAGCGGTTTGAATCCCCATGACGGCGTGAGCTCCCGTTGCTCAGTCCCTGCTCCTGCCAACCTAGCAGTTCGAAAGCACATCAAAGTGCAAGTAGATAAATAGGTACCGCTCCAGCGGGAAGGTAAACACGTTTCCGTGCACTGCTCTGGTTTGCCAGAAGTGGCTCAGTCATGCTGGCCGCATGACCCGGAAGCTGTATGCCGGTTCCCTTGGCCAATAAAGCGAGATGAGTGCCGCAACCCCAGAGTCAGTCATGACTGGACCTAATGGTTAGGGGTCCCTTTACCTTTACCTTACAAGAAAAATAAAGAAATGTCAGCTGAAAATGTAAGATAGCACAAATCGTGGGCCAAAAGGAAGAAACAACTATATTAGCTTTCATACTAGGGTTGCCATATTTTACAAAGTGAAAAATTTGGAGCTATTTTTATGGAAATTTGCCAAAATCTACACTTCCGACATGGGTTGCCATAAGTCCAGATTTTTATTAAATTATTTTCTCGGACGTTAAAGCGATTTCCACCCGGGCACTGTTTCTGATGGCCAAATCCCGTCTACGTCCTGGAAATTCTGGACGTATGGCAGCCCTATTTCATACACATTTAGGGATGGACATTCCACACAACATTTCAAATATGGTACGATGAATATTTCTAAGGGGCACATATGTCTCTAGCCAATTCAATGGTTCTATCATGTTTTCTTGTTGTGGAAAAGTAGGAGAATTTAGCTAGCTATTTTATTTTTATATCGCATGGTAACTGCAGCAGTGTTATCAAACTGTCACTTTCTTACATAAAAGGATTGACATGTGTAACTAGGACATGATCCCATCTTTTATCAATATATACGGGAGCAGGAGCTACTGGAGCTTGCTGTGAATCTCACCCACATCACTAAAATCTCGTCCCTCTGCTGAAATCTGACTAGAGCTGCTTAAACACAAACTAGGCACTTTCAGATATGTGTACAGCTGCTCTATGTTATGTGAAGCACAGGTGAATCTGGTTTGGAGCATCTGCATAAGCAGCGAAATTTTATTCTGTTTTTAATGTTCTGTTGAAATCATCATAATCATCAAACCAAGGTTTATCTAACCCAGCATTCCCCCCCCCCCCAAGCAATAGGAAGCTACATGCCTCTGGCATGAAGACAAAGTCCCTGACCTATTGTTTATCCATATCAGTGGCATAGCATGGGTTGCCAGTGCCGGGGCTGTGTGAAGCGGGTGGGACGGAGGGAAATGGACAGAGTATGCATGCACATCTAATGGCTTCCATGTCACCCAGGAGATTGCAGCTACTGAGATTAGAAAAGAAGAGTCGTTCTGTTGTCTGGAGAGGTCATTTCCTGGTCCATATAGAGAAGCCATTTTCAATGGAGCCTAGTGACACAAGCACACAGCTGTATTGAGGCACCACTGGGTGTTGAAATTTTGGACCAGGGAAACCAACCCTGTGTCCCCCCACACGTATGCACACACTACGCCACAGATGCAAAGCATCTGATACTTACAAGTTTAAAGCTTTGGTACATGGAAGGTTAAATATCAGGACCAATAACTATTGTTAGATGCAGCCTCCATCCAGTTTTCTAGGGTTTTTTTTTTTTTTTTTTAAAGAAGCTACCTAAGCTAGCAGCAATCAACACGTGCTGTTGATTATTTAAGCTGTGTGAAGTGCTTTCTTTTGTTTGTCTTGGACCTATTTCCAGTCCATTTTACTAGATGACCCTGACTTCTCTCTTTTACAAGAGAGAGACACAATTCTCTCTAGTTGCTCTCTCCCATGTGTCCCTCAAGCCACCTTTTTATGAGCTAAAAAGCCTCAAGCTCTTGTGTTCATACAAAACAGTCATAAGTGTTCTGTCCCAATTCAGCACATCACCACAAACCACCTTGAAGTAGATTGAGCCTTGGGCACTGAAAAGCAGCTTGTGTTTTTGAAACTGTATTCATACAGTTACCCTTCTAGGAATACACTTGAATCCCCAGCTGTCAATGTAGCACAGAAAAGGGTAGTCCACTATCTGCCTACAAATGGTATAAATCAATGGGTACCAAGCATTAATTTTTGACTGGCAAAAACTTGCAATGGATAGCAGGAGAATATCATTTATGTTTTCCCTTGCTTATTTATTTAAAGCATTTATATCTCACATTCAAATCTACATAGATGGCAAAAGTGTCTCATGTAAAAACAACACCAGATACAATATAAAATTAATATAACTTCATAAAATAATATACTAAATTGAGTTCTAGAATTCACCTGGAGAAAGCAGAGGAAGTTGGCCCAATAAATAATCTTTTGCGTACACCTTAAATGTAAACTTAAAAATGTCTCTTATGCATCAGTCAAATTTAGTGAAGACCCGTTTCTTCAGCCTGCGACTCTCATCTGAATCCTAAGCACATTTACTAGAGAGTAATTCATTTTGCTCTCAGCAGACCAGAGGGCAGAGAAATCCAAACCCCAGCCTGGCATCAGCGGGGCATGATGAAGCAGCATAGCCACTACCACATCTGCAGCTGCATCACTCACACCAACAAGGGATCAGCCTAGAATTGGTATAATGACCGGGCATGGATGGCAGCCAGTGTTAGCAGTGGCACCAGCCAAGGATCCTGTGGATTTGGTTCTGTCTCAGCCTGGAAGACGCTGCTTGGGGGTCGTCTGAACTACCACTCATGGGAATGCCAGCAGCGGTGCTGCCACCTACCTACATCTTTTGGTGTGTCAAACAGAAGCTCCATGCCCAAAGAGTGACGCTTGTTCCCTCTGCACTAAAGTAGTGATGCTGCAGAGGCAGGCAGAGCTGTTTTGGGCTTGGCAGAGAAAAACCTCCACCCCATCCAAAACAACAGCAACAGCACAATGGATCAGGGCTCTGAACTGCAGCCTAACCCATTTGCTCAATGCTTGAAAATTATGAATACTTGGGGTGGGATTCAACTAAGAACTAAGGGCTGAGGAGTCTTCAAATAGCTTTTACGTAATTGGTTCCACTCCTCTGTGTCTGCAATCTCCCTCTCCGAAGCTTCACATTCACAAAATGCAAGTCTTATTTGTTTTGGCTGGAGATGATACTCAAATAACTGCTGTTTAAATTTATTTATTTATTTATTTACTTATATCACTCAATCCTTCGTGACACCATCTTTGTATAAAATATAACTCCTTGATGCAGGATTAGCAGCAGCTCTCTCTCTCGCTCTCTCTCTCTCTCTCTCTGTGTGTGTGTGTGTGTGTGTGTGTGAGAGAGAGAGAGAGAGAGAGAGAGATTATACTGAAATCTCCAAACCTCATGTTGTATTATTGTGTTACTCAGTCTGAATATTTTGTAATGTCTTCAGGCCTTGCTAGTTTTTGAAGTTTCCTTGATTTTTTAAGCTTCTGGACTGATGAAGATACACACAGCCATAAAGGTGTTTTTCTCTCTAACAGGTTTTTATACTCCTCCCAAACTCTCTCTGTATTTTTCCTATTAACATACCATAGACATGCATGCCAGCCATGTTTCATACCATAACCTTCCAAATCTAATAACTGAATGTTGGCCAAATGTTCTGTAAAAAAGGGGAGGCATATAGACCTTTTGCTGAGATTTCCCATATCATCCTTTTGAGATAATACATTCCCTCTAGAATGCCTATGTTCTGAATCCACAATGAAAGAGTAAAATCCTTGATAAGAATGAGTTGACTTGGTGAATTGGTGCCTGATGTTCCCATAGCAAATTTTCCTTCTGAGTTGCTTGGCCACATAAACCAGGCTGTGTCCTATGCAGCAATGGAGCTACTGCCAATTCACATGTTCCATCACAATATCTCATCTTCATAAAACTCTACAGCCTCCTAAATATGCATGCAGCATATGGTGTAAACACGTGCTTGTTACATCCTTCCCTCTGCAAAACTAATGCTTGTGCTTTTGTTTTTATGCTACCACTGTAGAAACATAAATCTTACTTAGAGTCAATTACCTGAACATATATGGGATTTACAAAAGGAACAGAACTAAAGCTAGCCGTGCTCATTCTGCCTTCAGGAAGGAATGTGCTAGCTTGGATTCCTTCGGCAATCCAAAACAGCAGCAGCAAAAAAAGAAAAGAAAGTAAAGGACAAATTGAGAAGGGGGAAAACTGGAAAACTAAATGTTAAAACTAGGATGCAGTGGTGTTGTTGTTGTTGTTGTTTTAAAAAAGAAAATGAGAAAAATAACCTGCCTTGAAAATCAAGCCAGCGAGGACTTAAGAGCATGGGTTAGTGCCAGACAAGATTGTCAACAACCTTCCTTTGCCCGTCTCTGCTAATGCATCTCAATTCTGACCTGCAGCACTTCTTTCTCGCTGAGATATATGCTCCCCTTGCAGCTTGGCAATATTCCACAGTCTTGACCTGCAGCTGTATTCCAGCTGAGAGGCACACTGTTCTACCAATGCAACTTAAACCTCATTTGCACTCTTCCCTCCTATTCTGGCCTTGACTGCACATCTCCCCAGCTGCTCCTTGCCACAGGCAGCAGGCAGTTCTATCCATATATATGCTTCTGCTTTCTTGCTAGTCCTTGGTGGCTATGAAAGTTGGCGAAAATCAGTTGCAGTCCTTAAAAGGAGGGGCAGAACTGAACAAATGTAAGCAGGGTCTCCAGTCCAGCCTTGCCAGATGACCCAACTCCCTAACCCCCTAAGTATCCACTGGGCCACAGCTGAACTAACATTTAAAAAAAACCCCAAAACAAAACCAAACCTTGCCAGCTACATAACCTTATGGGGCTGTGCATCCATGGTTATTTCCTTAATGAAAAAAATACTTTTACATTGGCTATAAATGGTTTTAGTCTATTTTGAAACTCTAAACCGCATTATGCTTTAAGGAGAAATGGTGTGTGTGTGTGTGTGTGTGTGTGTGCGTGCGTGTGTGCGTGCACACATACACTTGAACAAATGTGCTTTACTGGTAAAGTAGCCAAATTAGAATTCCAAATATAAGTGACATTTTGGAGTTCTTCTATTTGACATAAGATACATCAATCATATTCTGTGGGATAGAGATTTCTGGAATAAGAAATAAAACTAAGGCTTGATTTGAATCCTGGTTTTATTTGAATCAAATAACTTTAGTTTACGCTGCAAGACCCAAGCCAATTCTCAGTTAATAGTCACCACACTCCTTTCTCTATCTTTCTATGCTGTATCCTCAATTACATACAAGCTGTACAAAACAAGAAGATATAGAAGAACTGTAAAATTGTACTGCTGGAGTGTAAAACCTCTGGTATTATTATTCATTAAGCAGGATCCGGGATCTATGCAAATAAAACCATAAACAGGTCCTGCTGACAGGTTTACACTCTAAGGAACAATTTGGCATCACAGAGTGATGATTTAGGGCAGTGCATCAAGGGCAGCACATGTTGCAGTTGAGCTAAGCCGGTTGGTCAAAAAAGAGGGCTTTGCAAGAGCTCAATTGTCTAGTAAGTTAATTCATATAACCAGCTAATACTCCAGGCCTAGCAATGGGAAAATTTGAAGATGCACGTGCTGAAATTAATGTGCATAGGCAAACTAATATCCCCTCCTGCCACCTTCAAAGGGAGACGTGGCAAGCCCAGAATGACTGCCCCACAGTTACACCTCGCAGATCATACATTTGTTACAGGATAACACCTCAGGCTTTCAGGCCCAGGTATAGCCCATGGTGTGGTGTTTGGCCTCCTAAAAAAAGAATAAGAACATGGAATAAGATAAAACATCAGTCTGAAAATTAGCCAGAAAACATTGCTGAAGAAAAAGAAACAAACACCAGAAGAATGGAAAAGAGCAAGGCAATCTCTTCACACCACACACTTATATATAATTCACTCAGTTATCCATCCAGTCTCGCAGTCCAGGCAATGAAAGAAGATTGGCTGTTATGGGACTTGCTTGGCACAGGCAGTGTTTTTATTCATTCCTGTAATGGGTGCATACCTTCCAACATTTGACAGATGAATATAGGTACATTTGTTTCACATTAGGCAAGAAAGTAGCTCATGGTGCACAAGGGAGCAAGAGAAATGCCTAGGCTAGTTCCTTGCCTTTCCAAAATGCCAAATAGTTTGTTCCTACAAAGAATTTTTGAAGTGTCACCTTCAAAACATAAACTTCCCCACAGCCTAGAGAGCAGATGTTGAGACAATGAGATATTACAAACCTGCTTATTTCTAATCGCCAACCACACAAAATACCACCCTCAAATGTCAAATTGTTTAGAATTTCAAGCACAATCTACCAAATATTGATCCCACAAAAACACTATTTGTTTCAAAGGATGTTTGTCGGGAGTAGCAGCAGTCAATGGGTTATAGCCTTCAAGGTTTTCCATGGGGGAAAGAATACTGGAAAAGATTAGAATAAATCTGGTACTAGGTTAAGACAGCCAGTTGGGCAGGAAGCTCAAGTATTAGGTGCAAAATGCAGCGAATGTGAACAGATAAACTCACCAGAGTGTATCCAGTCCACTCAGGGGAGATCAGCAGTCTAAATCCTGCAGTACCACTTCAGTTAAATAATGTTGCTGCAGCACTCTTCAAGCTGAGGAAATAAACTAGTGCCAGGCATGGGGGAGTGAAGGCAATTGGATGTTCCTCCACTATTGCCTCTGTCTGTCTTGGCTAGTGAGAGAAGCCAGCTCTGGCCCCTGATAACTGCCACCTTGTGCAAAACATGAGGTATATAGGCTGCAATCTCTCAGCAGCAAGGACCGGCAATAGAATCACTCAGTCCTTGCACTCATCTGCTTCCAGTCAGCAGGACTGATCTCTCAGTGGTGCAGCTAGGTCATTTCAGAGGCCTCCTTAGACAGCCATGTGTATTACTTCAGTTATGAAGCATACAATGGGCATTTCTCCTCCCACGCCTCACTGTTGTTCCACAGAGCAACAGACAAAGCATGTGCAGTTTTGCACTTGAAACATACTTAAATCACGGCACCATTGTTAACAATAGGGGTAAAATGGGGCTCGCCTCTGTTGATAAACACATTTACTTGGGAATTAGCACCAGTTTGTTGCAGTTAACATTGCTATATTTTTGAAGTCGACATAATTGTTATGTACTGAAGTTCTCACCCTGGGCTAGCAGGGGGATACTGTAGATATTTATGCAAATGAAGGATCGAAAGTGACGTTCAGTGATTGGATAGTTTTAGAAAGTTGCTATAGTTACGTTGTTCTGGAGCTCTATATAAGCAGGCTGACTGAGCTATTCAGTTCAGTTCTGTTCTGGCCTCTGAATAAACAACAGCCGTTTGAAGAATCTCTGTGTCGTCTGATATGTTCGCACACAACTTAACAATAATAAACAAGCTTCTGTAAACATGTACATGGCAAACAGGTTTCCCCCTATTAATTAAAAACAACAAGCAGAATGCTGCAGCAACTAACATCAGCCCCCAGGGCCCTGGCACACGCATGTTAGTCCAGGTGCAGACACCAGACTTATGTGGCATCGCCCTCATTACCTCTGGCACTCTGGGTGCTAATTTGAGGGCCTTAGCGGCAACACGGTCTCCACTACTTAATGTCCCAGGCAAACTAGATACAGTGGTACCTCGGCTTAAGAACTTAATTCATTCTGGAGGTCCGGTCTTAACCTGAAGCTGTTCTTAACCTGAGATACCACTTTAGCTAATAGGGCCTCCTGCTGCCGCCACCCTGCCATTGTGCGATTTCTGTTCTAATCCTGAAGCAAAGTTCATAACCCGAGGTACTATTTCTGGGTTAGCGGAGTCTGTAACCTGAAGTGTCTGTAACCCGAGGTACCACTGTATCCTCCCAGTGGTAGGCAAATTGATGCCCTCCAGATGTTTCAGGGTACAACCATCAACACCAGACGGCATGGCCAACAATAAGGAAAGATTGGAAATGTAGTCCACAATATCTGGAGATCATACGATGCTGGCTAATTAATTAGCATCTAATGTTGCATCAAAGCAAGTGTTCTATACTATGGATTCCTTCAGGCATTCATCTTCTCTAAAGCAGTTATGAGACAGAGATGTTCACCTGCCCCACCCTGTGCTTGTCCAAACCACCAAGAAAATGTTGCTGCAGTCACTGCATAGTTAAGTAACAGATGGAGCGTGGGAAATTCCCGTAGCTCAGCATTCACACAGGAGACATTATTCAACTTACCGGTATTCATTTTCCAGGATCTTGATGGACTAGGATATACAATGCAGGGAAAGTACTGTTTCAGTAATGGAGAGAAAGGCAGAAGGGCCTTATGGAAATCCACAAGACCCAACCCAAATTTCTCCTAACCCCAAGTTATTCAAAGCATCCTCCTCCCTCCTAAAAACAATAGCTTACTTACGATAAGTAAGGGGGCACACCCTCTCTGACTTCCTGTAATTCCAAATACTGTGAAGAGGTATAGCTGATGTATCTGTATATAGTGCAAGAGGATTTACTTACTTTGCTAAACCATTATTAGGCATTACAAATATAGGCCATCATAAAACATCCATATGTATAAAAATTTAAAATATATACAAATATACAGCCATGTAAAATATGAAATAACAAGGATTTTCATTGGAGTTTCTTCCCACTAAGTACAGTGGTACCTCGGGTTAAGTACTTAATTCGATCTGGAGGTCTGTTCTTAACCTGAAACTGTTCTTAACCTGAAGCACCACTTTAGCTAATGGGGCCTCCTGCTGCCACTGCGCCGCCGGAGCACGATTTCTGTTCTCATCCTGAAGCAAAGTTCTTAACCTGAAGCACTATTTCTGGGTTAGCGGAGTCTGTAACCTGAAGCGTATGTAACCCGAGATACCACTGTAGTGCCATTCACTTCTCGGCCTTTTGGCTAAGATCAAGTGTAGTGTAGTTCAAGAGGACAGGAACCAGCAGCAATGAGAGGAGCACGTTTTTGAAAAAGGCAAAATAGGCTCCCATTTTGGTTCCTTTAACTATAAAGGGCAAATTCCACCTGTTTCTGCAGTGTTGCAAATGAGGGCATACCCAAGATAGTGGAACCACATTGCCTTAGCAAAATTTAGGTTATAATAGCTCCTGCCAGAGCAAAAGACAGCTTCTCAGCACGCCAGCGGCTCAGTGGCAGAACTGATGCCATTGTTATGTGGAAAACTGATCCCTGACGAGGATGGCAAGGTCACAGCTGTGGATGCACTTTACTTTTTAATGTGTCACGAAAAGGGCATAACATTTACTTCTGCAAATCTCCATCTGGGGCTCAGTGATTAACCAAACCCAGCAAATACAAAGGTCCTTTTATAAAAGGAGGAAATAAAATATTTAACAAGAGATTTACTGGGGGTTTGGGGGGGAGGGCCTTTCCAGCCTCAGCCCTGTTACAGAGGCCAACAATTCACCTTTTTAAAAGTACATAAGCCAAGGGGGGTCAGAACAGAGACAGTTTCTTATTTAACAATTTTAAGCTGAAATTAAAACAATGCACTTTGCTCAGGCAGAGGATTGGCAAACATGCAACCCAGTCATTCTAGCATGTGCCAATGTCAGAGCCGGAAAAAACATCAAAATGAGTATTAGCCTGGCTGCCCATGGGCAGATGTGGAGCTAGCTGTGGAGCTACAATTAATCCAGAATGCGGCAGCTAGACTGGTGACTGGGAGCAGCCACCGAGACCATATAAGGTGAAAGACCTACACTGGCTCCCAGTACGTTTCTGAGCACAATTCAAAGTGTTGGTGCTGGCCTTTAAAGCCCTAAACGGCCTCTGCCCAGTATACCTGAAGGAGCGTCTCCACCCCATCGTTCTGCCCGGACACTGAGGTCCAGCGCAGAGGGCCTTCTGGCAGTTCCCTCGCTGTGAGAAGCCAAATTACAGGGAACCAGGCAGAGGGCCTTCTCGGTAGTGGCGCCCGCCCTGTGGAACACCCTCCCACCAGATGGCAAAGAGAAAAATAACTACCAAACTTTTAGAAGACATCTGAAGGCAGCCCTGTTTAGGGAAACTTTTAATGTTTATTAGGTTATTGTATTTTAGTGTTTTGTTGGAAGCCGCCCAGAGTGGCTGGGGGGACCCAGCCAGATGGGCGGGGTATAAATAATAAATTATTATTATTGTTATTATTATTATTATTATTATTATTATTATTAGCTGCTCCAGCATCTGGAGCGGCACACATGATGTGCACGTGGGGGTGGGGCAAGCATCCTAGGGGGCGGGGCAAATGTCGCAAGGGGGCAGCGCGGCGATGTCACCCCCCCCTCAGGGATGACATCCGGGGCGGACTGCACCCACCGCACCCCCCTTTCTCTGCCAGTGCCCATGGGTACTTTTGTTGGCCGGGCACAACCAGCAACGTGGACTTCTGTCAGACTTTCCTTTACAAGCCATGACTGCATCTGACCATGGTGGGTTTCAACCTTTCATCTGGAAATCATTGCTTTAGATTATTCAGTACTATTCAGTACTGATTTATGAATCATTAGTGAATCAATAAAGGAACTTGGCAGTGCAGAATATGGGTCTTTCAAGTATGCCAGTAAGTTTAGAATGCTCTGACTCCCATCAAAGATAATAGAAACCATATATCTGAGGCCGTGGGAAGCAGGATAGAACCCTCACTAATCAGTAGCAATAATAAGAAGTATCAAGCCAGTGTAAAATAGGAAGTGGATACATTCTGTAAGAGTGTGCAAAATGAAGAAGTTCCCCACCTATTCATCTCTCTCGCCACTCTTCGCCAACTATTTTCTATCACGTACAAAAAACCCTAATGAGTCCAGTCTTCATTTCCAAGGAAACTAGAGATAATAGGAAATGCATGTCTCTTCACACTGAATTATCAGTTATGTTAAGTTTCTTGAAAAGAAGCCTTGGAACTGAAAGAGCTTTGGCTTTTGCAATTGTTTGGGGCATCACAATTGAACACCATGGAAACTGGGACGGATGTCACAAAGCCTGGTTTGAACAATATCAGGAAGTGGAACACAGAAGTGCACCCGAGAAGCAGACAGACAATGATTAACCGATTGGGAGTAGGGGGTGTTGTTGTTGTTTAGTTGTTTAGTCGTGTCTGACTCTTCATGACCCCATGGACCAGAGCACGCCAGGCACTCCTGTCTTCCACTGCCTCCCGCAGTTTGGTCAGACTCATGTTGGTAGCTTCGTGAACGCTGTCCAACCATCTCGTCCTCTGTCGTCCCCTTCTCCTTGTGCTCTCCATCTTTCCCAACATCAGGGTCTTTTCCAGGGAGGGAGTAGGGGGTAGTGATTGTCTATTTCTCAACCTTGGTATGGGGGAAACTCGCTATTGTAGAAAGGTAAAAAGGTAAAGGACCCCTGGACAGTTAAGTCCCATCAAAGGCGACTATGGGATTATGGCGCTCATCTCGCTTTCAGGCTGAGGGAGCCGGCATTTGTTCACAGACAGCTTTCTGGGTCACATGGCCAGCATGACTAAACCGCTTCTGGCGCAAGGAATACTGTGACAGGAGCCAGAGTGCACGGAAACGCCGTTTACCTTGAACTGCTTGGTTGGCAGGAGCTGGGACAGAGCAATGGGAGCTCATCCCGTCATGGGGATTCGAACCGCCGACCTTCCAATTGGCAAGCCCAAGAGGCTCAGTGGTTTAGACCACAGCACCACCCGCGTCCCTACCCATGGAGAAGCATTAAGACCTTTGAAAAAAAAGGGTAATCAGTTAGCTTCCAGGCCTGTTATTCAGACTGATAATAGTTTAATTATAAAACCTGATATGAACAAATATTTTAAAGAAAACAAATTAACAAGCATTTGTGGATGTGAGAGCAGCTTTTGTCTATTTTATTGTGACCTCAATATTTCAGCCATTTATTTATTTATTTATTCATTCATTCATTCATTCACCATCCTATGCTTGCTTGTGCAGGCATGCACACATATGCAAATCTAATTGTCTGCCCTTTGTTTGAGCCACTTTCAATAATCAGCAAGGCAGGATATGACACTCAAAACACAAAATCACTTACAGAGATATGCATTCTAGAAGAGCAGCCACATTAATATGTTGTTTTAGAAGGACAAAAGTGGCACACACGCCATACATTTAGCAAACGACTTCCCTCTCAACCCCCCCCCAAAGTAGTTTGGTAAGGATACTAGGAATTATATCTCTGTAAGTCGTAAACTGCAGTTCCCAGGGATTCTTTGCAGGGAGCCATGTGCTTTAAATGAATGATATGTACACAGCCAAGGAACCCAGAGGCCCTGAAACCAGTGGGTCTTACAAATGGACAGATTGGTGTCTCAAGATCAACAGAGACATAAACCAAAAGCACCCTGGCAAGCGCTTTCTTTGGAGCAATGATTTTTTTATCTGTGCTTGGCATGACTGCCCTGTCCAAAACTCCAATGCTGTTTACAGCAAAAAGTTCCAGACTAAGCTACACAGCGTGATGAACTTGATGTACAGGAATAGTAGCACACTGATCAACTGCAAATATTTTTTGTTGTTGCCATGCCTTTTAATTGAATTCAAGTTCAAGGTCGTAAGTTTACTGTTCTAGCCAAACTCGTATTAGGCAAATGTATTAATAAAATAATGCAGAACATACATCTATAAAAATCCATAATATAAAAAATACTTTGCCAAGTTCCTGAGCATTAAAACAGTTTCCCTTGCGCATCTCTGACAGCTCCAATTCTAGTATTATTTTGCCTTCTAAAAATCCAATTTGCCAACATCCATGATGTAAGAGAGAGAGGTTACCAGAGACACCAACAAACTCAATTCCAGCATGATTTCAGATCCAACCTCTGAATCAACACAACAATTTTGAGCTATTCTATCTTACTAACCTATTTAGGTTATTGTATTTTAGTGTTTTGTTGGAAGCCACCCGGAGTGTCTGGAGAAACCCAGCCAGATGTGCGGGGTATAAATAAATTATTATTATTATTATTATTCCTCTTCTTTCTTTCTTTCTTTCTTTCTTTCTTTCTTTCTTTCTTTCCAGCCTGTGCACAAAGGGCTACTCTGTGTCTTTCGAAGTTACTGTATTACTGTCACTAAAAAGAAATCAAACCATTTCTGCCAGGATATGCCTGCTTTCTTCTGTGAACAAGGGTTTCAGAAAGTAATCTCTTGGATCTCTATATAAGGGACAGGCTGACAGATAATGAGTAATGCCTTCCACCTGAGGGTTGACCACAAATACAAAGTCTATCTGTGTATAAGACCTTGTTGTAGAGGCCCTCCAAGACTGCAGTGGGCATCACTTGGAAACACAGATCAATAAAGTCATTTCTTAAGGAAACTGGTAAGAGTTTGGTCAGGTAACTAGCTCTAAAATGCTCTGTTCTCAAGAGAGGATACCAAGGGGGAAATATGGTGTTTCTAATTAGTTGTAGATTCTGGATTCTATCAAAAAGAGCCAATTCCTTTGTTGGCACTTACACAAGGTCAAAGAAGAGCTCAGCAGTTCTGGAAAATAATAATAGTCCAAAACACCTTGACAAACTGCTTTCTATAGTTGGTTATCACCCAATTCCATATAGCACGGTGCAGGAAAACACCCAATAGGCACAGTAGCAATTTTTAAAATATACTTTTAACGCAGTGCAGTCTGCTCTTGCCTTAATTGTTGGCTCCCCCAGATTCTGTACAAAGAAGAGCTGCTGCTACTCCTGATGGTACAGAGGAAAGCTTTGGGGGGGGGGGGGATCTGCAGAGTTCCCAAAACTTTAACAGAGTTCAAATTGGAGCCCCAGATTTCAACACCATAGACTATTGGAGTAAGTCGTTTGCTACCAAAAATATTTAGGGCAGGTTCAATTTTCTGGAAGATGTCAACAAGATTTGGAGTTTTGCTCATAGAAGGTTGACGCAAGCTCATCAGATGATTATGATACAGTGATTCTTGAATGTCACTGCTCTGTCTGTGAAATCATTTCAGTGTTTTCACGCCCTGTATTTCTCTACAAATTCTTGCAGATTTGGGTGTTGGTATGCATTCTGTTACAGGACACAGGGTCACTGATGTTGGAAAGTGTTTGCTTACCTTTTAAATAAGTATGCCAATCAGTGGCATAACATCTACTTTAGGTAGTAATAATAATAATAATAATAATAATAATAATAATTTTTTATTTATACCCCACCTTCCCCAGCCAAGACCGGACTCAGGGCAGCTAACAAGCAATGATAAAAACAAGTTGATTAAAATACAATTTAAAAGATTAAGATACAGCATTAAAACATTAGGATGCAGTCTCTTCATAGGAGGAGAAAGGAAAAAGAAAGAGGGGGAGGGAATCAAACTGATTCTAAGCCAAAGGCCAGGTGGAACAACTCTGTCTTACAGGCCCTGCGGAAAGAAATCAGATCCCACAGGGCCCTGGTCTCATGAGGCAGAGCGTTCCACCAGGCCGGAGCCAGTGTTGAGAAGGCCCTGGCTCTGGTTGAGGCTAATCTAACTTCCTTAGGGCCCGGGACCTCTAGGGTGTGTTGGGATACTGCCAGGGAGGCAAAAGCCATCATGACCCCATGTCGATTCCGGACAATCCATCGATCTCCCGTAGACACGCAGTATCATTCAATTAGCGACACGAGCTCCAGAAATAGCTTGCCACATTCCAGAGCTGGTGCACGCTTTATCAGCAGAGTTCGCACAGCGAAAGATGCACGCAGGAGAGCATTATTTACAACTTTATTCAGCGTTGGTCAGAACAAAGAAAACATGACTGCCTGCGTTGATGTCTCAGGCACAGAGAGAAAACGAAAGCAATAGACAAAATATAAACTTCCTGTGAACAGGAAATACGCAGACTCTGTGACTCACAAAGCCTGCTCCCTTTTAAGGTGGAATGGAAATATCCTAACAGGGTGTTGCTATATGTGGACCTTAATGTCCTCCGTGGGGCATACCAGGAGACAGTGGTGTAGCGTGGGTTGTCAGCACCCGGGGCAAGGCAAGTAATTTGCGCCCCCTAACCCGTGGATCTAGGTAGGGGCAGAGAGCTGCGAGTGCGAGCAAGCGCCCCCCCCAGATGTTGCGCCCGGTGCGGCCGGCCCCCCTGGACCCCCCACGCTACGCCACTGCCAGGAGAGGCAGTCCTGCAGGTACAAGGGTCCTAGGCTGTGAAGGGCTTTAAAGGTCAAAACCAGCACCTTAAATCTGACCCTGTACTCCACCGGGAGCCAGTGCAGCTGGAAAAGCACTGGGTGAATATGCTCCCATGGCAGAGACCCTGTGAGGAGCCTCGCTGCAGCATTAAGCTACCTCGCATTAAGCTGTAAGCTACCTCGGTATGTAACCTCTAATGCCTCTTTAATTATAGTTTAGCCAAGTTTAGCCAAGAAGACCTGCTCCAGCACTCTAACAAAGTCTTTTTTTCAATATCTTGTGCTCTTTGGGTCTCTGCAAGTTATTGAAATCATCTGCTTTCCTGCTCTCATTTTAGGCAATGGACCCAAGGAAAAAAAAGAACTCATAAACATTCAGGATACGTTTCATTATGAATTTGCATCAGTTAAGTACAAAGGTTACCCAAATTATCCACCAAATGAGAAGCTGCCCTTTAGTCAAACTGACTCACCATTGTATTTCAATAGTTTAAAATATTTGAGCAGCAAGGATTTCTACTCGCTTCCCCCAACCCCCGGTCCAATAATAGGCATTAAGAAAGAAAACAAAGAGAGTCTTTTTAAACCAGTCCCATGTTGTTTGCAAAGCCAGAACTAGGGGTAGTTTTAAGCTCTTTGGGCAGAAGACCAAGGTTTCAGTCAGGGGAGCTTTATATCCTAAAGACAGTAAGTAAAATATTTATTAAGAAGAATATCTATTTTTAACTAAGGATGATTTCAGTTCTATTATTTATGCGTCTGCAGCACACAGACACCAGCACTTGCCTCCTTGTAGGAAATGTGAATCAGAGCACTGAGGGGCGAGAAACAGGGCAAGATTGTGAGGGGCGTGTGGGTGGGTGTTCAGGAGTGTTGATCTTTGGCACTGGTTACACATCACAGTTGGCGGGTACCCTCTGGGGGAGCCAAATGACCAGCTTTCACCCCTTACAGGACCTAGTGGCACACCCTTCTCCTTCAGTGGCAGAGAAAGCATGATGCTACTTATGTTCTGCCTAGTCCCCTTTAACATGCACATAGCTTGTGAACACACAGCTTATGCCTGTGGCATTTTAGCAAAAAGAGACAGCAGCCCCAAAGCTGCTAGTCTGTCAATGTATACAGCACCAAATCGGAAGAGCAAACATATTTGCACCGTTCCTGACAAATGAAAAATTAATAACATGCTATGTGCATGTTAAAGAGGACTAGGCAGAACATAAGTAACATCATGTATTTTTCCGTCTATGAGACGCCCCCATATATAAGACACCCCCTATTTTGGGGGACTCCCATTTAAGAAAATGGGGGGAGATCTATCTGTGTACAGTGGTACCTCGGGTTACATATGCTTCAGGTTACAGACACTTCAGGTTACAGACTCTGCTAACCCAGAAATAGTACCTCGGGTTAAGAACTTTGCTTCAGGATGAGAACAGAAATTGTGCTCTGGCGGCCCGGCGGCAGCAGGAGGCCCCATTAGCTAAAGTGGTGCTTCAGGTTAAGAACAGTTTCAGGTTAAGAACAGACCTCCAGAACAAATTAAGTTCTTAACCCAAGGTACCACTCTATAAGACACCTCCAAATTTTGGACATTATTTTTTAGGGGGGAAACCTAGTCTTATACACGGAAAAATACCATATATATATACATATATATTTCACAGTAAAGGAAATATTCAGAATTAGATGGTGCCTCATTAACATGCAGAATCCACTGCCACAAGATGCTAGTTTATAGCTTTTAAAAGGGGTTAGACACATTATTTCAGACATAGGTTGGTAACTCTACTAACATATTCCATCAGTGAAAGGATTACAGTGGTTCCTCTGGTTACGTACTTAATTCGTTCCGGAGGTCTGTTCTTAACCTGAAACTGTTCTTAACCTGAGGTACCACTTTAGCTAATGGGGCCTCCCGCTGCCACCGCCGCACGATTTCTGTTCTCATCCTGAAGCAAAGGTCTTAACCTGAGGTACTATTTCTGGGTTAGCGGAGTCTGTAACCTGAAGCATATGTAACCTGAAGCATCTGTAACCCGAGGTACCACTGTACCGCTACTGCCATGGGACTTCCTCCCCTCCCCTTGTGTGCACCCCACACCCTCCCTGATCTGTTCCAGAGGATTGGGGGAACCAGCAGTGGACTTTGGGCTCTCAAATTTCAGCTGCACCCAGTGTGGCACCAAAATTTGGTGACCGCACCTCTCACACTCTATTCTACAGCATTGCTTTGGCACCCCCTGCAGCACTGTGCCCAGTGCAACTGCTCTGGTCACACTACCCTAAAACTTCCTCTGGGGGAACCCCCTAGAAGAGATTTAGGAGGTGCATGTGAAGAGGGGGAAGCGGAAGTCTGATGATGTTAGCTGTAATCCTTGCACTAACTTAGGACTGGATGCAACCCATGGTGTTTGGGACAATCCAGAGGAGAGGAGAGAGCTATTGCTTTCATACTCTGATTGACTGGCCACAAACTGGACTGAGAATGCTCCAAATCCAGCAATGCACTCATAGGTGCCAACGTCCTGGTGCAAAATTCCCCATGAAGGGGTTGGGCATCCACAAATTTCAGTGCCAGGGCCATGCACACTGCATGGCACTCATGGCCATGGGCACCTATGGTCATGGGGCCAAGTTGGCACTCCTGAGTGCACTTCTTGTTTTCTTATGTTCCACATGGTGGCCATGAACTTGTTTGGAGCCAGGGGAAAATGATCACCTTGGAAACATGCCACATAGGACCAAAGAGCTGATACCTTCTAAGAGCTCCATGAAATTTTGCCTATCCCAGTTTTCTCCTTCATGCCACTGCAGTGGTCTGACCAACCCTCTCCCTCCCTCCCTTACTGTGGAATACAAGGTGTTGGTCTGTGCCACAGAAGTTTAGGCAGGCAGATCATTGTAGCATCAGCAGGGGTGGGAAGTAGGACTTGCCAGAATTCTTCCCACCGCTGAACAGTTAAACACAGATGAGCCTTCCCTGGATAGAGAGCTCACATCAATAATCAATTGGTTTCCTCCAGATTAATATCCTGCATTGGTTGCATTACACATTCCTTTATTTGTACGTTTTTGCACATTTTGTATAATATAATGGAAAACCTGGCACAGTTTGCTTTAAGTTATTGCCATGAGCGCTCATAAAAAAAATTACTACTGAAGTCTGATGATGTTAGCGAAGAACGCAACATTCACTTCCAAATAAAAACAGCTTTGTAAATGGGGCTCCTTTTAACTCCTGGATGGTACTCACTATCAGAGAAAGAAAGAAAGGGGGGGGGAGAGAGATAAAATGGGAAAGAAACACTGTTTTTAACTAAACACTTCTGTAGTGAAAAATGAATCTCTTGTCTGCTTTCTTAATGGCACTTTAAACATGAACATACTGGCTTTCTGCTCATCTGGAGCTGCTTTCTCCCTTGAAGTGTAGAGGGAACATTTTTGGGGTGTAGGGACAGAGGAGCTATTCATTTTCTGGAGCAAACTGACCTACTGCAATCCTGCACCCTGTAAATGTGCATCTGTTCCATCTATTTCAATAGGACCTGGGTGAGTATTGAAAATGCAGGATTTCTATCGCTGTGTAGAAATAAATTCCAAATTATTTAGGTACTTTAGGTTGTGATTTCATACTCCCTTACCTGGGAATAAGCCCAAAAGAATTCAGTGGGGCTTCTGAGTAGACATGCATAGGATTGCACTGTTTAGGCTGGGGTGTAAACTGGAGGAAAATCTCTCTAAAATGGTCTAGTTAGCATAATTAATCCTGCCTCATTGCAGCAAATTGGAGAAAGAGGCTTCCTGGATCCCTGTCCAGCCTCGTGATTGCACACTCTCTCTTGATAGCTGTCTGAATAAGATGTTACATAAATAAAACGTTAGCTCATTTGTTATATCACTATAATTCTGTGCTTGTTCACAACACTTGTTAAAAAATTTCCCCCTCAGCTCCACCCCATGCATATTTATAAATAGATGTACTGTGAGTGGTATCATACAAATCTCTGAACAGACTTTCTCCTTCTCCATCGTAGGAATGTTTCCCTACATTTGGTAAGTTCTATAGAGCAATATCTGCTCTGGCTTGGCAGCAAAATAGCCCCTAATCCGAGGAAACTCAGACTCAAACGAACCCCACTTAGCCATGTCTAGGTCTGCCAGAAGCATTCAGGCAAAATGTCCAGTTTGCTGACATGTCTATTGTGTCAAACACAACATCTCAAGAAGGGAGGGCTGGAGGGCTGGCATTCTGCCCATCCAGCACAAGAGTCACTTATGAGGAAGGCACATCCTGTAGTGAAGAAAGAAATGCTGGACTACATGGCCTCCTGCCTAAAATTAGGTCTCCCTGAGTGCTCCTGTGCTTAGGTCCTACTGCAAGCTTCTCACAGGCATTCTGAATGAGACGGGCCACCAACCTGATCCAGCAGAGCTCTTCCAGCAGAGAGCCAGTGTGGTGTAGTGGTTAAGAGTGGTATACTCGTAATCTGGTGAACCGGGTTCACTTCCCTGCTCCTCCACATGCAACTGCTGGGTGACCTTGGGCCAGTCACACTTATCTGAAGTCTGTCAGCCTCACACACCTCACAGAGTGTTTGTTGTGGGGGAGGAAGGGAAAGGAGAATGTTAGCCACTTTGAGACTCCTTCGGATAGTGATAAAGCAGGATATCAAGCCCAAACTACTCTTCTTCTCCTCCTCCTCTTCTTCTTAGTTGAATACGAAAGATTACACAAACACTCCATTGTCCTCCAGACTGTGGTCCTGCCATCCACATCAGGCTGATGCAGACACTGCTTCTCCATCCCTCAGCAGGGTGGGAAGATACATGTAGAGGCTGAGAGAGTGGGTGGTTTGCTTAAGGTCACCTAGGGTGAAATCCTCTGCACATGAATCATAGAACTGTAGAGCTGGAAGGGACCCTGTAGATCATCTAGGGTCCAACTCCCTGCAGTGCAGGACTACACAGCTGTTCCATATGAGGATTGAACCTGCAACCTTGACATTATCAGCACCACACTCTAACCAGCTGAGCTATCCGGCTGACACAGGTGACCCCTTTAAGGAGGATAAAGCTAACTAACCCTGATGGGTTGTTCTACCTCCACTGTTGGAGGCCGTATGCATCTGAATACCAGTTGCTGGAAACTGCCAGAGGGGAGAGGGCTGTTGCACTCAGGCCCTACTTACAGGCTTCCCATAGACATCTGGTTGGTCACTGTGAGAACAGGACTAGATGGTGTTAACAGCCTGGCTACCAATTATAACCTGGGAGAAACTCCACCTCAGTATTGCCTATGTGATTTGAAAAATCAGTTTAGTTCACTTTGCAAGGAGGTAGTGCCAGATTAAACCACGTGGAAGCCCCTAGGCAGTCGAAATATCAGGGCCTCCCTTGCAAATTATCTCATAATACATTTTTTATTTTATTTATTTAACTAGATCGAGGTCAAATCCATATTATTTTGATCCGTTGTCACGGTGCACCTAAAAGGCATGGGGCCCATAGGCCAGTGCCTACTCTGCCTGTTTGTAAATCCAGCACTGGCTTATTGAGACCTAAACTAGACATGGCACGCACACACACACACCATTTGAATGGGCAGTGCCAATCATCTTTGTGGGGGCCTGGCTCCCTCAAATATTTTATTGGGGGGACTTCAGCCCCTAGGAGTTGGCTCCTCTAGTCATCCATCATATGCACAGGATATGATGACCCTTTGCAAACCAGTCGATGTGATGCAAAAATAATAGCAATATTGTGGCTCTGGGAGACAAGCAGATTGTTCAAACCTAGATCTAATCAAAGTAGCTGAAGAGTGAATACCACCACCAGTCTCCACAAAAGAAAATCCTATCACTCTAACCGCATGGCTCATACCAGGTATAGGAACTGGTGGTGATAACACCTTCCTGATTCAATCAATGCTGGTATCTCATACACATTAACTTCTCTTCTAAAGCTGCTTCAGGTCTGCCAACAAAATCCACTTCAGCTACACACTTGCAAAAGCTTTGGGGGGCATTGCAGCACCCCAAGTTAACCAACTCAGTAATGTCTGCAAAGACCTAAGAGTGCTGGCGTAGTGTACAGTTTAGTGGGTAAAGCCTTGGACAATGCACTTGAACAGAAGAAACCTGTCTCACAGAGCTGTTGTGTTGATAACATGGGGTGAGCCCCATATATGGAACCCTGTCCTCATTAGGGGAAGGGTGTGTGATATTAGAGATGCCCCGTGTTACAGGGTTCCCCGTAGTTACTGCACAGATGCAACATACCTAGGGCTGATCTCTTGCTTTTTTGGCTTCACCAGGAATACTTTATTCCCTGCTCTCACATGGGAGCCTTCTGCACTGTGAGACATATCTCAGGATTACAGGGGCTGGGGGAGAGTTCCTCTGCAGCAGCATTGCTGGCTGCAGCTGTGCTGGTGCCAGGGTCATGTCCCAAGGAAGGTGCAAGGGAATGGATTATTTCTTCTAGTGCTTAGTTTTATGTGCAGCTGTCTATGCACAGCACAGAAGGGGAAAGGGACAGTTTTATCTCTTGCAGCTGGAGACAAAGATATAAAACGGGAGAAGCAGCGTGGTGACTTCGGCTGCAATCCAAAGCTCCAATCTGCCATGCTGGGGAGTGTTCGGGTGGCAGAGGAGAGCTCTCCCTCCACCCAACCAAAAACAGCTTCCACAGCTTCCCTTGCTCGCGAAGTGATGCTTTTCCGGTATAGAGCTCCCCATTCTCCACACCAAATATGTGGGTGGGGGAAAGTACTGCCGGTGGGATTTCTACCAGTGGCAGCCCTTAAAAAAAACCAACCCAAATGGGGCACTTCAGGGCTAAGGCAGGGACTGAACTGGCTGAGGATCCACCAGATCCTGTCAACCCCACTACTACCACTTGACAGCATTGGGTCCAATCTGTCCAATTGCTGCACCAGTTCCAGGCTGCCAAAGCACAGAGGATGGTTTTGCCTGGCCTCTCACCTTCCACCCTGGCCAGAATGAGCAAAGGGACTGTGGCCCATCGTGCCCTGCTGCAGTCTGACTGAGTTAGGATAAATGAAAACAGCAGGTGAACTCATTTAGTTGAAGGAGTCGCTGAACAGGAGGCACATTAGACAGACATTTAATTTGTTGAAAATAAGTGTTCCACTAACTGGATTGAAAATGACTGGTCTGTACTTTTTCTCCCCCCTCAATGCAAAAACCAGTTGGGTGACTATGAATAGCCAGACCTCACAGATTAGAGAGAAGCAAACTGTAGACAGACCGTCTGGAAGAGCTTTGAGCATTGCATTTGTTGGAGGGGTTTTCAGGATCTATATTGCTGTGATTGCTATGATTGACTACTGAAGTGCTGTTCAAGACAGTTTGTTTCCTTCTACAAAGCAGCAACCTCAGCTTTTTTTAAAAAAACAAACCAAGGCCTTTGATAGCTTAACTTGTCTCGAGGCTAAAGATGAACCAGAATGCAATTAAAAGACCTAGGTTGCAGCCATGAAATTGAGAAGTGATAAAAGCCAGTAGAGCACAGTGGCTATAGCAGCTGTGGCCAACCCTTTGGGCAAGTGGCTGCTACAACTTCAAAGCCTGAGGCACTGCCTCTCTGCTACGAAGTGTGCAAGAAGCTCACTGTGTCTTGGGAATGCATAATATTCTAACGCAGAGCCTGTTTAGGAGTCACCAGCACGGCCCCTCAGTAAGCAATGCAAGCAGTAAAGTAGGCAAAGCAATGCCATCCCCAAACCAATGGGTTGTTCTGCACCAATCCAGGTTGCTACAAACTCCCGTGACACTTATATTATAGGATTGATTGCTCGTGGGTTGTGGTGACAGGTGTAGATTTGGGAGACTAAAGTCATAGCCAGCCTCAGGAAAGATACTACATTGCAGGGGTGTTGCAAGGGCAATGCAGTAGCTCCACTTAATATAACTCTGGGGACAGAAGCTACTTCCACTGTGGAATGTTGCCCTAATTAAAGTTACAGGACAGCAGCTCATCTGATGGAAGCTGACAAAGGAAGAAGGGCGCAGAGACAACCAAACTGGAATGCAAACCTAGGACTATTAAAAATATTGTCTTTTCTATGCAGGAAGATAAGGTGGTGTGTACTAGTCTAGAGGGCTCCATTTCACGAGGGAGTGGCTCTAGTCTTTTCGTGGCTACTTCATTTTCTCCCTGAGCTGAGTGAGGCTGGTGGGTCATGAATCCTCCAAAACAAATCATCATCACCTGTATTTCCTTTACAGTGAAAAACAGGACCTGGAACTGAAGTCAGATTAAATCTTGATCTTTCTTCTGCTTCAGTGAAGTCAGGGCTTTGTTTGCCTTTCTTTTTCAGTTCCTTGCCGCCATTGTTTGCTTGTCTGTGCTGGTTATAGGGAATGTTTTCTACCTGTTCCTTTCTATGTAATTTAAAGCAGAGGGGCAAGTCTCTGCCACTCACCTCTCTGAGTATAGCAGCTGATTGGCACAAACAGGTACAATGACATGTGGTGATTGACAAGTGGGTGGCCCCACCCAC
The DNA here is from genome assembly GCF_965153285.1 of Podarcis tiliguerta. Taxonomy (NCBI): domain Eukaryota; kingdom Metazoa; phylum Chordata; class Lepidosauria; order Squamata; family Lacertidae; genus Podarcis; species Podarcis tiliguerta. The sequence goes on along the minus strand of NC_139535.1, from coordinate 93,594,929 downwards.
CAAAGTTGAGTGGGGGCAGGGGCTGGATAAATTTCTCCACCACTGAAATATGAAATTTGCTTTTAAAGGTGCACACGTACCCTAGCAAATAAAATGAGGTAATGTCTATGCTGTTTGGAGAATGGCAGGATACCCACTTCCTTCAGAGTTGGTAAATTCTGAAGTTCGGGTGCCCTTCATGACAATCCCCATTGCCATGCTAGTACAGAGGCAGCTTGTTTATTCACTTAACATCCAGCCTGTTTAAGAGTTCCGGTGGTTTTAAAGTCTTGTTCTCTACTTTGTGCCATTTTGGTAGGTCTTAATAAAGGGACTTTGATATTTTTCCAGAATAAAAGCAGAAGTTTAGGTAACCCAAAGCCATGCATGCTAATGCAGCCTGCCTCTTCCTCTGCTTAGCTTATTTGGTGGGTTTCTCCCCAAGAAAAGCTTTATTTGATATGCAAAGGACTTGCAAATAGCACCCCTGGAGATGAAAATAATTGCCGCTGCTGTGAAATAAGTGGTTGCACCTCATTCCTGCTCCACTACTCAGTTGCTTTTATTGCCACCAATACTTTTTACTACTAACCCAAAGTGGCTGGGGCAACCCAGTCAGATGGGCAGGGTATAAATAATAAAATCACCATTATTATTACTACTAGTAGTATTAGTTATTAATAAATAGCAAATGCAGGAACTTCTATTTCTACGGTATTAGGCATAAATACCTTTGAATCCTTTTTGTACTACTGTTACTACCATGGATACTACTAGTAGTAGTAGTTAGTAATAAATAGCAACTGCTATTTCTAAGACATTGAGTATGGATACCCCTGAATTCTAAACACATTTACTAAAAACATATAAGTGCAGCTAGAATATTTTCTCTCTTAAAATGTCTGTAGAAAGCTAGGTGTTGCTGATTTGTTTGGGAAACTAAAATAATAAATAGCAAAGCTTTTGTCTTCTGCTGAATTTTTCATTGCAAATGTTTATTCCTTACTGCAACAGCTGGGTTTGGAGAAAAGCTGGGTATGTGAAGAGGATAAAGAGCTCTGCAGAGCCCAGGAATGAACTCTGTGTCTGTGTTTTGTGCGTAAAACAAAAAGCTGCCAAATTTAAATGTATTTCTTTATTTTAAAAAAATGTCCTTGCTTTAGAACAACAACAACAACAACAACAACAACATAAATATTTGCAGGCTGTTTCTGTTCTTGCTTACTTGGAAGTAAATCCCTCCAAGTCAGAATGCAACTCACTTCAAATTCCACCTCAGTGGGAAAAGACATGTAAATACTAAGGGCACAATCCATGCCAAACTTTTCAGACTTTGTATAAGCCCGCTGAATTAGCAGACTGTGGAGATCCACTGGATCTGGGAACCCAGTCATGTGAGGGCTACACCTTCATCACATGATGCCAACATATATCCTAGCTTATGGAAGCTCATCACTATTGTGCTCCAACTGTATCTATCCTGAGCTACAATGCAAGAAGAGAAGGGGGGAGGGCTATACTATATTGATCATGTTGGTGTCTGAAACAACTGAACCTGCAATTGCCTTCTCCTTGCTTCCCTATTACATGCAGCACCACAATGGACATTATTCTGATACACTGTGTGAAATATCCTGCCCTGACTATATGCAGGAGCTTATGACGCACAGCACACATCCTAGGGTGGCTTAGTTGGGCAGACAGCAGATCAGGACCTTGGATAGCTCCAAGCAAACAACTTGCTCAGAGTGCTGTTCAGGCATGATGCCTCATGTGACTAAGGCTGCGCTCAGAGTACTAAATCATGCGGTGAACTTAAAGCTACCCCTCTCCAGACTTTTCCACCCACTCAACAGCTCAAGGGACTCATAGACGGCAGTCTTTGGCTCAGGGCTGGTATTGGGGCTGGTTTCAGCACGGTTGTAGCTTGTGCAGCACTAGTGTCTCCAATTCAGCTACTTCCCTACATGTGCCGCCCTGGCTTCTGCTCAGGGTTGGGGTCATGACATGAAGAGGATTCATAGTACTGTCATGGTCTCTGTCACAGGTATTGAAAAATCTTAATGTGCAGAATCACCTGGAGAGCAAAGCTAAACATTACAGGCAACATAGAGAATGGGTAGTATATATTATCTAGGTCAGTGTTTCCCAACCTTGGGCTTGCAGCTGTTTTTGGACAACAATTCCCGCTGGTCTTGCTAGCTAGGGATGATGAGAACTGTAATCCAAAAACAGCTGGAGACCCTAGGTTGGGGAACACTGATCTAGGTAACATGTTAAAGGTAAAGGGACCCCTGACCCTTTAGGTAAAGGTAAAGGGTCCAGTCGTGACCGACTCTGGGGTTGTGGCGCTCATCTCGCTTTATTGGCCATGGGAGCCGGCGTACAGCTTACGGGTCATGTGGCCAGCATGACTAAGCTGCTTCTGGCAAACCAGAGCAGTGCACGGAAACGCCGTTTACCTTCCCGCCGGAGCGGTACCTATTTATCTACTTGCACTTTGATGTGCTTTCAAACTGCTAGGTTGGCAGGAGGTAACATGTTAGGCAACCCTAAATCCCAAGTTATGTAAGTGATTGGCCCTCTCTAGGGCTCTCAGCTTCTAACACAGCTTTCCTCAACCTCGGTCCTCCAGATGTTTTGAGACTACAATTCCCATCATTCCTGAACACTGGTCCTGCTAGCTAGGGATCATGGGTGTTGTAGGCCATCTGGATGGCCAAGGCTGAGGAAGCCTGTTCTAACACAACAGTATACCAAGGATCTACGAAAGCCATTCTGACTTGGAAGCCCTTATTCATCACTTCACATATGTAGAGTGACTGGCTGTGGATTCTCAACAGTGATGGAAAGGATTTCTGCACGTGCTCAGGGGTTCTCCCTTCACACATTCCAAGATGGAGCTCTGGCAGCGAAAGATTAATCTAGAGCAAAGCCAAAGTGAGATTTGGCTCAGAATGAAACTCCAGCTGGGCCTAATAGTGAGGGACAGGAGGACACAGGTGTTATAATATGATTTGACTGGCAGCCCTGCTGCCCTATGATAGATGGTTTGTACTTGTGGCAGCAGCAGCAGCAGCAGCTATGATTTATACACATTTAAGCATTAAAAGAGTCAGTGGGGTGTTATGCAGATCATGAAACTCATCACTTTCCAAATGACTTCTGATTGACGTGGGGAGAGGGTAGAAGTCAGGGTTTGACAAATGAGTGGAAAGGGTTAGGAGAAGTCTAGGTGCCAGTGGTGAGGGACAGAGTAGTGAAAGAAAGGCAGACACAAGAGGATTTGTAGCCTTCACTCTTCCTTATTCTGTTCCACACTCCCACCCTTCCCCTCCTTAAAGTATCTGAACTTTTTGTGCCTCTAGTTCTTTGGCAGTTCCTTCCATTCAGCGTCACCCCACTCCATCCTACACCCACTGTGGTTTCTTTGCTAGATTTTTAAAGGGAATGCTGCAGTTTTAAACCACAAATTAAATTTTTAATGAAACTTCATAATTCTGGTACCCAAATGCAATGCAATATTGATAGGAGCTGTGCATCCAGTGAGCAAGAGATTGCCCCAGAAAGCTTCTTAGGATCTTATGCAATATGTAACAAAATTAATTATTTGTAATGAAAGGATCCATGTCCCTGTAGCATTGCTGGGACCTGGCTGGTATAAAGAACCCCCTGCTTTATTACTTGGCTGCCAATGCCAGGCACCAGGAAATATATTGACTTAGGAAAAGGGGACAGTGAAGGGAGGAAAAGGCATCCTAGATGGAGATCTGCAAAAGGGGACTGCAGCAAAATGCAGCAGACTTCAGACTGAAATCTTTGCCTGCTGCCTCCTAGAGTGAAGGAGCTTTCTGACTTAAAGGCACAGAGAGACTTTTGAAACAGCTGCTTGCTTGCAAAGTGCACCGCCACTGAAACGGACCAGACAGACCCCCAGTGCAATTGTGCTGAAGGCCTCAGGAGTCAAACAAGTATCAGTTTCGCCTATTTAGTGGAACAAAAAGGCTTCAGTCCAAACTTATTGTGTCAAATGGGTTGTGAATCAGGCTGGCTGTACAGATTTGAGAGCTGATGAGATGTTCATCTTTACATATGAAAATTGGATTGCAGTCCCACATCCACAGTGCTACTTCTACAAGGGAATATTTGTACTAATAGGGAGCCCGTCCTAGTACAGAGTTACTGGCATAGTGGCATTTGATGGTCAATAAAACAAGTTGTTAAGGAGAGCAAGAACAAGAAACAGTAAAGCAGATTGCCATTGCTTACAGCCTTACAAGGTACAATAAAAAGGCAAAAGATAAAATGTGCCAAGCCATCCAAAAGATTTTACAAAAGGGGAAAAAAACACTATACAAATCAACCCTTATCTCCCAGTCAGCGCAAAGTTGCTTTGACCTGCAGCATTATTGGGAAATGCCTTTGGGAATCAACCCAGGCACAGCGAGAACCTCCATTAGCACAATCTGTGTTGGAGCTCTTTGAAGAGAAGCAAATTCCTGCAGTGCGGGTAAGGACTGCTTCAAGCTTGACAAAAATCTCCATATGCAAACCTCTCCCATGAAGAAAGTAGCGTGCATACCATCAGGCTGCTGCTGGGTGTGACTATTTCGTGTGCATGCATTTCACTGGATGTAATGTGCTCACACATTAGGAAGCTGCACCCAGCTGTAATTTTGCATCACACAGGCCAAGCATGCCATGCAGCAAATGCAAAATGTGCATGTATGCCTGAATGATGTTTCCTAAACTGATGCATTTATCACATTGGAAGCAAGCCTTAAAATAACAGGCAAATAAGTTTGGAAAGAGACCCCCTTAAGGCCTTCATTGCCATCTGTGCCCTGACTGCCATAATTGTACAGGAAACACATGTGTTTGCCAGCCCTTGTACACTTGCTAGCTACATCATCTGCTGCCTAAGCCGATCAACCATGGGAAAGTACCCATCTCCACTCCAGGAGGTATCTTGGCTGTTCCTGGTGCAATAGCTTCCATCTGCAGCACTAATTTGTTGCAATTGTACTTGATTTTTCAGAAAGAAAAAGAGCAGAAGATTCAGCTGATGGGCAGACAAGCAAGCATTGCCCTCACTTTCTTGAACCGGACTAATTACTCTAGGATAAATCTAAGGTGCATGAACATCAAGGATAATGAAAACGCAGATCAGATTCAGTAGCAAGTTACAGATAAATGCTGTGTTTTAAAAGAAGGCAGGGGAAATGATTTATATGCTTGGGGTTTGGGGAAAGGGAACCGTATATGCTTATTCAGCATGCAGCTGGAATCAGATTTAGAATGGACTGCACACATCATTTCTAACCTCCAGAACCAAACAGAATGAGTTAAAAAGAAGCAACTATGTTGTGGGCCAATTCGTTAACTGCAGAGGGTGGGGTGTGTGACCTTTGCTATTTTGCCATTTCCCAGGCAGCCCTTCAAACCTCCTATCTCTTCTAACTGCAGCTGATGCAAACTTCTGAAGATCACATGAATATACAGCGGTTGCTGGAGAAGTTTGGGATTGCATGAGGCAACTTTGAGGTGTTGCCATACCCACCACCCACCTCCACATCTCTGGTGCCTTTAAACAGCTAGATGACAATAGAAATTGAAGAAGCTACCCTTTCCCCATTACTGTATCTCCATGCCGAGGGAAAGCCACCTGTGGATTTCTGCTTGCCTATGCTGTTACAAAAGGGACGTGGGTGGCGCTGTGGGTTAAACCACATAGCCTAGGACTTGCCGATCAGAAGGTCAGCGGTTCGAATCCCCGTGACGGGGTGAGCTCCCGTTGCTCGGTCCCTGCTCCTGCCAACCTAGCTGTTTGAAAGCACGTCAAAGTGCAAGTAGATAAATAGGTACTGCTCTGGCTGGAAGGTAAACGGTGTTTCCATGTGCTGCTCTGGTTCGCCAGAAGAGGTTTAGTCATGCTGGCCACATGACCTGGAACCTGTATGCCAGCTCCCTCGGCCAATAAAGCGAGATGAGCGTCGCAACCCCAGAGTCGGCCACGACTGGACCTAATGGTCAGGGGTCCTTTTACGTTTACCTTTATGCTGTTACAAGCACAGAAGCCTCATTGGAAGGTGACACTAGTAAAGGCAAGCTGTGGTTTTGCAGAGGTAGCTATGCTCAGGGATAGAATAATAAAAAAATTAATATAATAATAATAAAACCTAGTCCTATTATTTCCTGAGCATTCAAGCATTTTACACACATTGTCAGCAGTCATTACAACAGCTTTGTAAGATAAGCCTTATCTTCATATTGAACAGTGATGGGTTGGGGGAGAGACTGAGAAACAGTGGCTTGCCTAAGGCCACCACTGAGTCCACAGATGGTCTAAATGTTGTTGTCGTTTATATTCCTGCTGTAATCTTCCTTGAGTATGATTTCATCATAGAAAAGAGGGATATAAACGTCCCACTTCAAATACTGGCGATTTCACATGAATGTAAGAGCCTTCCTGTATCAAACAAAAGGCCTATGAAATTCAGCATCCCATATCCCAACCATGGACCATCAGAGAAGCCTACAGCCAGGACACGAGCGCAACAGCCTTCTCCTGCTGTACTCCAACTGCTTCTGATTCTGGAGATAATGCTATACAGCTATAATAACTAGCAGTTGCAGTGCATGGGTCAGGGGTACCGCCTCTTGTCAGCAACAAACTGTCCTGCTAATGCACAAACTCTTATAAGTTCTGCCCTCGTTCCCAACCTCTCGCCCCAAGGAAGTTCTCTCTCTGCAATCCACACACATTTCTCTCAGCTGACCTTCATAATGATGGGATGCTGATGTCTCCAACCTTGAACAATTGTGCCTGGCTCACTTTTCCTGCAAAGAAAAGTCTGCCAGGAACACGAACCTTTTGTTTCAAATGTGGGGAGAATTGCTAAAAGCCCTGTTTTCTTTCCCACTAGATAAGTCCTCAAAAACATACCTTTGTGCATAAAACAATCACTCTGAGAAAAGTGGTGATGCAGCTCACTCAGCTCTTCCTTTCAGGGGGGAATTCGTTCCATTCATAATAGAACAGAGTTCACGTTTTTGATACGAATCTTTTTATCCATCATATTGGGCCCCTTTTCATAATTTACAGTGGAGTCCTACAATATCATGTTCCCCTTGTGGACAAGCACTTGGTACTCATTTGCCATAAGCAGCTTATGCTGATGGCAAAATGGCCCCAATCCAGCTCCAGCTGTAGGTAACAGATAAAAACAAATAGTGGCTCATCCAGATGGGGGTGAGCCAAGCCTCCACATCAGCAGCTGCCTCTAGTCACTTCAATGAATCCTTATGCACAGGGATCACCACTGTCAGGTTGGGATAAACAAGCTCATGTTGTGAAGAAGTTTCACTAACTCTCCTCCCCACCCCAAACCCCCTCGACAACATGCAATTCTGTGACAAGAAAGCCAAAGTTCCACACCCATAGTTAATAGGCAAATTAGGTAAATTTGAACACATGCATTTTTTAAATATAATATTTTTCTCCCTGAAATGCTGCATTTTATAAGAACTAAAATATGCTTGTAGTAAAAACTGATATTGCAAAAACAGGAACCACCAAGAATGGTAAGGAAGGAATGGATGGACAGATGGAACAGAAGCTTGGAGGGGGGGCGGGGAGACAGACGGACTGTAAAGTGTGCTGTCACCCTTCCTAATAGTCTCTAAAAGCCCTTCAAACAAGTGTTGCCAACATGACCCAAGCCACTCATTAGATACCCTGAAGACTAGATACATTCTATACAAAAATGTGATGAAGGGATCTGAGAATCTCAAGGTATTGAATTCTGTGCCTCGATTCCATATATGGTGGGTTTGCACAGAGAACCCACGGATAAACAGTTCTGTCAAGTCCCAATCAAAAAAAGAGAAACAAATCTCATCTCTGTGTCTATTCATCCTTCTGTGTATATTTCACAGAGCATGTGACAGTGGGGAGGATTTAGGAAGATATAATAATATTTGTACCTGTGTTAAGTGCTCTATAAAGATATTCTTGTATTAAAATTGACCAAAATCAGTCAGGGGAATCCTATCAAATGGTAAACCGTGTCTTTTGATCTCTCCTAGCTTATTTCATGCAAATTGCAAATCACAGCTCGGTTGAAAGGCAAGACGCCCATTTCTTTTCCAGGAACCAAAGTTTTTAGGCTTCAAAGCCCTTCTATAAAAGCTCTAGAGAGGTTCCCATTTTAGTTTCTTATAGCAAAAAATAAGCCTCGTGACACATTGCATCTGCCACTTTATTAGATACATGAAGTCATCATCTCAGTGGATTGGGGGGGGAGTAGAGGGGGAATTGTGACCCCCTTTCTCAGTGATGCCACAAGATTAAGCAATGAAAGAGATTGCTAGATGTTTACCATCATACTATTTTAACCCTACCCCCCCAAAAAAAAACTTTTATCAGGTGTGTATGATTATCCCTTTGAAGAAAATTGATTAATTGCCCCTGAGGAAGAGTATCTAAGATGAAACATAGTGGGTCCTGTCAAAAGGATTCATGTGCAACTTTGCGGTATTCTCTTCTTGCGGCTTACAGTACCATGCAAAAGCACAAAGGAATCCAATCAAATTAATGAATGACGTCCTAGCGTGCTAGTTATGGGCAGTTTTGGTCACATAAACTATTTGTTGTTTTTCACACTCCCATCATTAAATCTGTTTACCAAAATAATTACATTTGTTCACGGGGAAAATTAGGTTTCATAACCAACTGACCATGGGAACAGGATCAAGTTGATCTCAGAAACTCAATTCATTTGCAAGCCACTGTGTTGAAAAGTGTGATAGACAAATCCAGAATAAAATAAACTAGCCAGAATAGCTGCTCTATTTCTTAGGCACACTTTTTCTAACATCAGGATGGGGAAACACACTGTGCTGTCCTCCTGTAAAGTGTGCTGCCAAAGTTTCCTGTGGCTATTTTGGGGTGCGGGTATGTGTGTGTGTGAATTGTAGGTTTCTGTATGAGAACACTAATGCTTCATATAAATTTTTAAAGGTATAATGTGTTCATGTTATTATTTTTAATGTAATTCCTATGTAAGTTTTAAATGTTGTTCCCTAAAAGATCTCCAAGAGACTGCTAACCTTAAAACATCACCATCATCCATGACTCCTGCATGACCTACCCTTCCACTAGAGTGTTTGCACAATCAAGGACTGAGAAGGACTGGCCCTATTAGGCAGAATGAGGTCATGTCCTATAGCGGCAGATGCCCTGCCCCTGCCCCATTCCACACCTTTAGAGATCAGAGCTATGTACGCACTGGGAGATGCTATCCCATTACCAGTGTTGAAGTAAGATTTGACTGCCAGTCCAGTACCTGTACATGGAATGGGGTGTATGCTTTCTTGTACATTGCCTCAGGCTGCAAAATATCTTGGGCCAGGTCTGCTCAGAAGCTGTGTCTAACATCCACTGCAGCTGTTTGCAGTAGTAAGTGATGTAGTGAGGCAGAGCCAAGGAGCTGCCTTCCTGACACTGGTGTCGCTACAGCTTACCTGCTGGGGTCAGGGCAGCAGTGAGCGCTAATACACCAGTGGCTGCACCACATTGCCTCTCCTAGTGTGCCCACACAGCCTCCAATTTGCAGCTACCCTGTCCCAGCCCTCTCTAGTTAAGTTGTCTAGCCATGCTGGGGTCAGAAGGGTGTGTCTTCAGCTTCCCACCACACCTGTCATTTGCCATCTTGCTAATAGCCTTCTGTGGTGATGTGCCTCAGGATGATGATGATGAAGATTAATTTATTGCACACCCTTTACCTAAGGTCTCAGAATCACATAAGGGAAATCATATCACTGCCTTGGAAACTGGGCTGTAGAAACATCTTGATTTTCAGCAGTTCTTCCATTTTCCAAAATCAGCCAAAGTAAAAACTGAATAATGTATGCCTGGATCATATATAACTTGCAGTTACTGGTGAGCAAGCTCAGATCTGAGGCCTGCACATGTGCATTAATTAACACAAGTATGATCTTGCCAACAGGACAACTGTCTGACCTTGCCATCAAGATTTTTTTGTCCTGAGACACCAAGTCTTTTCTACATGGACAAGTGATTTTGGCCTCACAATCTTGGGTCATCGTGCCAGCAAGGAACCTTGTGCTGCACAGCTCATCCTCCTCTAAGTAAGGGGAGATATTTAGGCTGTTGTTTGCATGGTCCTTAGCAGAGAAGTGGGCCAGGAACCTTTGATTCTGTCAAGGATTCAGGACTCTCAGTGTTTGAATAGCTCACCCTCTGAATATGTAACCGAACAAGATGTTGATGCAACTTAAGGGCCTGTTCTCCCAAGATAATAGATGATGTATACAGGCCTTCTGTTTCTATAAACTTGTGTGGATCCTTAATAGCATGTTACTCTGTGGGCCTTTGTATGCATCTGCCCAAAGGAGCAGAGCACCCATCAGAGCCTCGTTCATTCATGTCTGTGATTCTTGCAAAGTGTTGTGGCCTCTCCCAGGTTATTACAGCCAATGAATCACAGGCAGAGCTCCAGTAGAGCACTAGGGTCTGTTGGCGCATTGCCCAGAACATGTGCATTTGATGGGAGGCTACGCTCAGTGTTCTGCTTCCCGGCTTTGCATTTCCCTTGATGAAATATTTGGCTGCTATTGGCATCTTACCCCCTGGCAGGTAGGCAAGTTTCTGCTCCCTTGCGAGGGTGGGGGTGGGGCTGCTCAGTGCAGATGCTCCTAGTTAGCGCCCGAGGCTGGCACCATTCTGCCTCCTCTCCCTCTTTTCCCTTGAAGGATGTGTCAGAAGCCCTCTCCCCTCTCTACTTGCCTTGCCTCTGGCTTAGCAGCAGTGTGGTTTTCCAGAAGCTGATTCTCCCTGTTACAACCAGAAGCTGCTCTCCTTTGCTAATCCTTTAAGCAAGCAAGTGAAATTCTTACTCAGGAAATGTGGAGGGGGAAAAAAGGATGTGTGTTATATTGCTTCATCCGGATTTAAACTTATAAAAGCGGGGGCTCTTCTGGGAAGGGAGCAAGATATCTGCCTTCAAAGAGGAGAGAGTGGGGTAGATATTGCCAGCGACTGAAAACTGTGGTGTTGCAAATACAGAAAGAGCTGCCAGTGTTGTATTATTGATCTGAGCATCCGGCATGGCAGTTCTGAAGTCACTAGGTTGGAGGACAGCAGAGAGGATTTAAGCAGAAAATAGGGAAGCCCTGAAAAAGGAAACTGTCTACCTTTGGTGAATGCCATGCATGACTCTGCCAGTGATACCTTATACCTGAGGCATGAGCAGGGATGCCTGGAGAAAGTTCACCTTTTCATGACTGAAGGCCTGGTCAGGGCCAGCACAATACAGTTTTCCTGCCTAAGGTGAAGGTCAAGCTGCCCCTGCAGTCCAACATACAGAAGCAGATTGGCCTGGCAGCTGGTGCACCTGAGGGCAGCAGCCTGGTTAAGTGGGGCAGCTTAAAGCTACACATAGCTCTGGCTTCCAAGCCTTCCCTACTGCTCCCAGGTGGCCACTTCGCTCTGCCTAAAAGGAAGGTGGGCTAGGTGATAGAATCATAGAATCATAGAGTTGGAAGAGACCACAAGGGCCATCGAGTCCAACCCCCTGCCAAGCAGGAAACACCATCAGAGCACTCCTGACATATGGTTGTCAAGCCTCTGCTTAAAGACCTCCAAAGAAGGAGACTCCACCACACTCCTTGGCAGCAAATTCCACTGTCGAACAGCTCTTACTGTCAGGAAATTCTTCCTAATGTTTAGGTGGAATCTTCTTTCTTGTAGTTTGGATCCATTGCTCCGTGTCCGCTTCTCTGGAGCAGAAGAAAACAACCTTTCTCCCTCCTCTATGTGACATCCTTTTATATATTTGAACATGGCTATCATATCACCCTGGCTTTGGTGCAGGTAAGAAAGTGGGACTAAACTAGGGGTTCTTGATGGGAATGTCTTTTTCCCCAAGCCTCAAAATGGCAGCCCCCATCCAACCCCGCTTTACTACTCCAGCTTTTCCCGAGAAAGCCCTGCCCGCTGGAGCTGGAGGGGAATCTCTCAGGAAGCCGCTTTTATAAGGCAGGAGCCCAGTTATTCTCCAGGGAGCGGCGAGCTGGCGGGCCTCAGCGTTTGCACCGCAGAGCCGGCAGAACCCGCCCTGCGTGGGCTTCCGCAGCTGGCCTCGGCGGGATTACTCCAGAGTAACAGCAGCCGCACCCACCAAGGCCGTCTTATCCGAGGCGTGTGGGCGGCAAAGGAGCTTTCCTCGCCCCGCCTGACCCCGGGCGCTCTGCAAAGGGGCTAACGGGAGCCCCGCCACCACCGCGCCAGGTGACTCGGCCTCCGATGTTCAGTCCGAGGAAGGGGAAGGAAGAGGACACGGGGTGGCAGCACACGCAGCCACGCCACTCCGTTTCTTGCCTCCCCCGCTTGGAAAAACAAAAGCATGTCCGAGGCCGCCAGCCTTGGAACGTTTAGCCGCAACCGAAACTCGGAGTCGCACTGGCATAATAATCCCCAAGCAAAGAAGCGCCTGTTCTTGAGGGGCGGGGTGTGCGTCCTGCGTGGGCGGGTCGGCGGGGCAGAATTGGGGCAGGGAAGAAGGCGGTGCCACCGGATTCGACGTCATCTCCTGGGGCCTGACTTGCCCAACCTCCGCAGGCCAAATGAATGGATGGAGCTTTTCTCTCTGAGCGAGGCCCGCTAAAGAACCGAAGCAGAGGGGGAGAGGGAGGGTATGGCGCTTTGGGTTTCGAAAAACGCCAAAGGCCAACCAAAATGTCACAAATTAGTAAGCAGAGGTGGTCGTTTTTGTTTTTTAAGTCTACCATAACTACTTCTTTTTTTAAAAAACAACAACACCAGGATAGAATATTAAAGCAATCCCCCAAGCGAAGAAGCGCCTGTTTGTGTGTCCAGAAATGGAAAGAAGTCCCAGCGAAAGAAGAATGGATACAAAAACTTATGGATTATGCAGAAATGGCGAAACTTACCGGAAAAATAAAAAATAAAGAAAGCAAACTTTTTGTAAAAGAATGGAAATGGTTTATTGCATATTTACAAATATAAACAGATAAGAACATTGGCAGGATTATTGTAATAACTGCAGTGTTATAAAAAAAGGTAAAGGACCCCTGACAGTTAAGTCCAGTCGTGGACGACTCTGGGGTTGCGGCGCTCATCTCGCTTTACTGGCTGAGGGAGCCGGCGTTTGTCCGCAGACAGTTTTCCCAGGTCATGTGACCAGCATGACTAAGCCGCTTGAATAAATAAGCAAATTAAGTTAATTTGGAAATGCAGAAAGTATTAAAAATAAAATTAAGGAACCGCAGAAAGAGGAGGAAGGAAGTCGAGTTTCGAAATGTTAAAATGATTGTAAAATTATTGAAATGTATAAAACTGAAAAATCATATATAAATTAATGAGAATAAGAGTATTAAAGCAAAGCTGCCTGGAGGGGAACCTGGCTTGTTACTGAATGTGTGCTTTGGTCAGAAGTTCATTTTTGCTGCATAGTCTTCAAAAAGGAGCCAGGCATGGCTTGCAGGGGTTGTCGTGAACAGGGCCTGCCCCTTCCTCCCTGAACACTACAGCAAAGGAATGGAAACCAGAAAACCCTTACCGGTCAACACTTTGAGACTACAGAGTTGAGGCCAATGATAGTCTTGCTCGAAGTAGACCCACTGAAATTAAAGGGCTTGATGAACTCCATTACTGTAATTTCAGCGGGTATGCTCTTGAGTAAAACTTGGTTACAATCCATTTGTGTACATTATCCAGTCAGGGCAAGATTTAGGTCTGATGAGGCCCTAAGCTACTGAAGGTAATGAGGCCCTTAATATTTCCAACAACAAATTGTTGCTGTTTTTTGTGTTAAATATGTGCTATATGGTAATTTATGGACCTAACAGGTATCTAAAGCCATTTGCACATAAATAATAGGAGCCTACACAACACAAAACACTGTTGTTGTATGTAGGTTTTATTTTATTTGTTTTTTATCTTATATTTTGGAAATGTACATCCAGTTTTTTCCCCTTTAAAATTTTTTTGGGGCCCCCAAGAGAGTGGGGCCCTAAACTATAGCTTGTTTAGCTTATACATAAATCCAGCACTGTATCCAGTGCCCCTCCCCACCTTTCCCTAAAGTCTCCTCCTTTCCCTTTCTATTTGTGATTATTCTTCAGGAACACCAAGACTTCTGGACTCTGGTGTTTATTACTACTTTTAATCAACCACAACCAATGTTCTAAAAACCTGCTTGCTGCAGTTTCTCCTAGTCTAATACCCACATGCAGGCCTTTCAAGCTTGCTGTGCGAACCTTGCCCTCGTCTCCACCACCACCACTGAATTCGATAAGAGCAGCTCTGGAGGGGTAACTTTTGTCCGGGACACAACAGCAACGCGCATAGGCCCCTCCTCAGGCCTCCAGCCAGCGCTGGCGTGGCCAAGATCTCCGGGAGGGAGGAAGAGAAGGGGACATGAGGCTGAGATCGCCTCGCTCGCTTCATTCTCAGCTCCCAAAGCCCCAGAGGCGCCGCGGTGCGGGAAGGTATCCGGTGCCCTGGCAAAGGAGCAGACGATTCAGTCATTCAAGCACTCAGTCGGTGCCACTAGAAACGGGAGGAAATGAGCCGCTTCCGCTGTCTGCTCCGGAGGCGCATCCCTCGGGCGGATGCTTCTTGCGGGAAAGCATGGACTGCTTTACTGGAAGCGAATCTCCTGGCTGGGAAGAGGAGCGGCAGCAGAAGGGCCCTGAGCAAAGTATCCGGGTGTGTTTCGTTTCTTTTTCTTTCCCCGCAGGCCGCATCATCATGCTCCTGCTTGGCTGGATGGCTGCTGCGACCCAGAGCCCGTGAAATGGTCCTCCTCGGATCGGAAAAGGGGGGCAAAGAAGGAGAAATGAGAGCGAGCTTCCCGCGAGAGGCCGAGGGGAAGGCGGGCGCTGCTTCCTTGAGCAAGCGCGGCTTTGGGAACAAATCCTGCAGCAGCTGCCCGGTTTTGCTTCCCAAAACAGGGAACTTAACTCAAGCAAAAGCAGCGACCACACGAATTAGCCAAGTACAGCGGAGTTGGATTGAAAGCAGAGCTTCCTTTGTGTCAGGGCGCACAGTCGTGGGCCTCTGAGCATGAGCAAAATTCTCTCGCCACTGAGTGATCACAGAGAGGGTTTACGCTCCAGAGAAGCGAGCAGCCCGAGGAGGAAAGGATTTTAGGCCAGGGGCGATGCTTGACGCACTGGCACCTCCTTTAGGATTTAACTACTGACTAGCTGAGAAGCTGGGAAATTGAGGGGTAGGAAGGGCTGTGGAAAAGAGCTCTCACTCCCTCTTTCTAGGTACGGATGGACTCATTCAGACGTGTCACGACAGCTTCCTCTTTTCAGACGCCTGCCATAGTGACACACATGAAGAGCTGTGACACACCACAGGCTTCTGGAAGGCATGCAAGAGTTTTGCGTGTGCGTCATTGGTGCACAGATTTCCAGGGCTGGATTGCGCCTGAAAATCGTCAAGTGGCTAGACGACTCCTATCCTAAAGTAGCATCTTCCAGCGTTAAAACATAAGCACACAACCTCCAATCATCAAGGGAAGGGAGGGGGGACTTGTGGTCCTCCAGACCTTGCCGGATTACACAACACCCATACTTTTTGACCACTGGCTATGCTGACTGGGAGTACCTGAGTTGGCCTTCAGCACCACCTGGGGGCCCACAGGTTAATCCCCGCCGCCGCCAAATACAACCTTATCCTGATTATAACATAGCCGTCCCTTTCTTACACCCACTATGACTCCTTCGAAAACACAAGTACACCAGCTAGTGACTATTGCACACAAGGGTGCCAACATGAATAAAATATTGGGGGGGGGGGAGGTACACCTTGCCCCGCATAATTAATCACATGATGCGGTGCACACAGCATTTGAATGGCAATGCCCATCAACTTGGGGAGGGGGCAGTCCCGTCAATTATTTTATGGGGGGCTGGTTTCCAAAGACCGCTCAGCCCCTAGGAGTTGGCTCCTACGATTGCACACATACTACATAGGGGTTATACACACGCACGTGGACACACATTCACACACACACACACACACACACACCCCACTACCACCGCCCGGCGTTCTCTAAGCCTGCAGCCTTAAGTTTTGCTCCAGCGCGGCGCGAGCTACCGCAGACATGACCTTGCGCACCCCTTCCTGCACTTCAGCACCCTGAAGGCACACACCGCGCTTCTTCTCAGCCTCGCTGCCAGCCGGGCCGAGAAGCGCTGCCTCTCTCTGCGCCGCACACGTGCAAGCGAGCCTTACGCAGCGGCCACAGCGAAGGCTCTTCTTTCCCTGTGCTCCCTGGGCGCCCCCGCCCACCGCGGGCTCTCCCAGTCCACCGTTCCATTCGCGACGCCAAGCGAAGCGGAGGCGGCAGAGGCAATTCCCAGGCCCCCTCGGTCAATTCCATCGGGACCCCTCGCCTTCCACTTTCGGCTGCCCGGAACAGGGGAACAGGGCGCTCGCAAGGCAATTAAACAGGGATTCCACCCCATTGTGACGTCAGCGGGCTCGTAGCCCCTCCCGCGCGCTATAAAAGCAGCCCGCGTACCGCAGTCGGCTCAGCAGTTCGGCGGACAGTTCCATGGTGCTGAAAGTAACTCCAGCGTTCCGGGGCGCCGCGTCTGTTGGGAACTTTGCCCCGGCCATGTTCGCAGGGGTGCGGTGCAGCCTCGTGTTGGCCTCGTTCTTCTTTTTGAGAGGATGCGCCCAGAATTTCGGGCAGACCCGGTTTATCTGCACCTCTGTGCCGTTGGATACGGACATGTGCACTTCTTCTATGCAGAGCGGCGGCAGCACGGAAGACCTGAAGACCACCGTGCTACAGCTCCGGGAAACGGTGCTTCAGCAAAAGGAGACCATCATGAACCAAAAGGAAACCATCAGGGAACTAACCACGAAGCTGGGCAGGTGTGAGAGCCAGAGCTCGCTGGACACGGTCCCCAGTGAATCCAAAACGGGCGGGGGCTCCAGCAGGAAGCAGACCGGCTCTTCGAAAAACACCATGGGGGATCTGTCCCGGACTCCGGCTGCCGAGACCTTGACCCAACTTGGGCAAACTTTGCAGTCGCTTAAAACAAGACTAGAAACCTTGGAGGTACAACTTTCTCCTTTCTGTTTTTCCTTAGAACTAGAAAAGGAGACATGTCAGACGTGGCTTTGGGATGGCCGGCCCCTGCCGTCTTCGGTGTTGATTTAATGCTGCACGCTTTGCCCTGTTCCCGAGGTAAAATGTCTGCAGCAAAATGTGAAGTATTCTCTGCCACTTCCCCCCCGCCACCCCGCTCCACTCTCATACAGTAGGGTTCTGTGGCAATTTGGGTGCTTCCCTTTGATAAATCGGTGCTCCTTTGCTTGGAAAGCTGCCCGTGAGTTTAGCTGCCAGGGTAGCAAACATCAGGATGAGTCTGTGGTAAATAATGCTGTGGTGTTAATTTGGTTTGCAACAATCCACTTACTCTCTTTGCTTCTCCCCCACCCCGTGCAGCAATTCAGTAGGATGAATTCTTCCAGCCAGACCAATTCCCTGAAGGAGATACTCCAGAATAACATCGATGACTTAGAGAAGCAAGTCCTGTCCCGAATTAACAGCCTGGAAGAAGGCAAGTACAACCCCAAGAACGAGACTGAAGAAAGAGGAAAAATAGAAAGCACTTTAACTTCCCTTCACCAAAGGATCAGTGACCTAGAGAAAGGTAAAAAGAAGCTGAGAAAAGCTTAGATTTAAATGATCAGCATTTTGCTCCATTACACATTTAGAGGCAGCCTGAGAAAAACAGCTCACCTTCGCCCCCCCACCTTACAAAGCAGTTCTCCCCCCCCCATCTGTTTAAAAGAGATGAAGAAATGATTACTTTTCATTTAAATTATGAGCAAATGCAACTCTGATCCTCCCTGGAATTCATGGACAAAAGTGAGTGTGTCTCTGTGATTCTGTGTTTATGTGTAATGGGGAAGGACAGTAAATAGGTAATATCTTGTTCTTCCAAAGTGATATTGGTAAAGTAGGAAAGAACTACCTAATCTGTGTTAGCAAAGTATCTTTGACTCGGCACACCTATGTAGAAAAAATGCACCTTCAACTTGCTAATATAATTCATTCGTCTATATGCATTGGGGTCTACCCTCTAAGTGACCTAGGACAAGCTGTTTAACATTTTCTCCCTCCTCTAAGCAATTTGTGCATCTTAAACTTCAACAGAACCAGTAGTTGTGTCCAGACAAATACTCTGCTCCTTTCCTTTTTTTGTGTTCATTAGCGCTTTTTAGCTTTGTGGTAAAAAATAAATAAGGGGGGGGGGGAGAGGAAAGGAGAGAAAAGACCCTATTCCCCAAGCGCTGTCCATGTGACTAGGATTAGAGTGCCGAAATGTGCTGGAGGGATTTAAACAGTGCCATCTTAAGGCTCATTATATAATGAAGAGCGAGAGACAGACAGATAGACAGACAGACAGACAGACAGACACAGACAATTCTATGCAAAATTCCACTGAAGGAGACTCAAGACCTTCCTGTACATTTTAGAATTACATCTATGCTATTATTCAAATAGGAGCAGCCTATTTCATGTGCAATCCTATTGCACAGCACAATCCTATGCATGTCTACTCAGAAGTAAGCCCCACTGAGTTCAATGGAACTTACTCCCAGGTAAGTGCATATGATTGCAGCCTCAGTACCCTTCAAGACCTCTGACAAACACCCTCTCTATCTTCCCTCAGGCCAGAAAGACAATCGGCCAACAGATAAGTTTCAGCTGACTTTCCCCTTGAGAACCAACTATATGTATGCCAAGGTGAAGAAAAGCCTGCCAGAGATGTACGCCTTTACTATTTGCATGTGGATAAAATCGAATGCCTCCCCAGGTGTGGGCACACCCTTCTCTTATGCAGTACCTGGGCAAGCCAATGAGCTAGTGCTTATTGAGTGGGGCAATAATCCCATGGAGATCCTTATCAATGATAAGGTAAGTGACCAGTGTTCTAATCCTTTAATTGCCATGGCATGATCTGAAGAGTAAGGAGGGGAGAAATGTATTAATTATTAAAACAAGTGGCAACAAAACCAGCATTTAACATAATGGCTAAATAATGAAAACTCTGCACCCTTTCTGCAAACACCTTGTAGCATCTTTTGCACATGGTGAGTATGTATTTGCAAACCACTGGTGCTGGTTGATACTGCAGCCAGCAGTATTGGAATTCAGCAGCTTTGCTTTCAAAGTGAAAACAAAGGAAGTGAATTAAAGCCCCCCCCCCAGGCTCCAACCCCCTTTTCTGGAGCAACTTAAATAAAGACACCCAGGGATATCTGGAAAAAAAAGGAAAAGAATTGGAGGAGCTTATATTTAGCTTGCCCTCCAGAGAAATAAGTGATTTTTTAGAAGCCCCAGTTCCCCAATCCCTTCTCCAAAATTTAAGGTCATTATATAGCACTGTGTATGTTACCAGGCAGACATTCAATATTTTTAATCTTGTGGCTGAAAATGAAATACAAATGCCATTAAAGAACAACCTTTATATATGCACAGTATTATTATTATTATTATTAGTTAAAAACCCTAGCTTGTGTGACAGCACCTCCACATTTTGACATGTGTGCTCGCTCCTTTTGTGTTACATTTTTCAATGGGCATACCATCCCAAGATATATTCCAGCACAAAGAGATATCTTTCTTGAGGTTTTCGGGGGGAAAGAAAATGAAGAACCCAACAAAAGTGCCCTAGTGTTTTCCGAAAGATAAAATAATAGCAATGTCATTTTAGAATCCTACTAATTCAAGTTAGGGTCAGAAAACCTGATCCTGTGTCCTTGAAGTTAAAATAAACATTGTCATTATCTCCACTTACTGGAGTTTTTAGAATCTAGAATGTTTGCCACCCCATCAAATCTTCATCTATCAATGGGAATCAGAAGGTTCTGTAGTTCATGTGAAAATTGAATGTTTCTCTGGTATTACATAACAGGGCAGGTTCGGGAAGACCACCAGCTTGGTGAAATCTCTAGTACTGTACAGTTCATACTTTTGCTGTTATAGGGCATGCCTGACTGCAGCAATCTCCCTCTTCTCTCACCAGGTAGCAAAGCTTCCTTTTGTCATTAACGATGGGAAATGGCACCATATCTGCATCACATGGACAACCCGGGATGGTGTCTGGGAGGCTTATCAAGATGGCACACAACGAGGCAATGGGGAAAACCTGGCCCCTTATCATCCTATCAAGCCTCAAGGGGTCCTTGTTTTGGGACAGGAACAGGTAAGGTAGCATGGTGGCAGCGGAGAAGGAAGGGGTGGCTACTGGAATTTATCCATGGTCTGTACAAGGTTTGCAGCAATTTGATTAGAAAGACGGGTAGAGAAGGTGCTTAAGCATTATAGTTAAAACCTGCAGATTGTGCTGCTCTGGATTAGTAGACCTAGGTATTCCTTGGAACGCAGGAAGCAGCCAGAGTCAGACCATTGGGTCCATCTGGCTCTTGATTTTCAGCACTGGCTGGAAACTGCTTTGCAGGGTTTTGAGCAGGGATCTCTCCCAGCCATACCAGGAAATGCTGGGGACTGCAGCTTCACATGCTACATAGGAGAATCTGCCCTGTATTCCAGATGCCTGTTCAGCAGGTCTCATCATGCATATGCCGGGGTCTCCAGTGCCAATGTACCATGATTATGTCAACCTGCCACACTGGTGTTCCATACCTTCTGAACCTACAGCATAAGGTTTACTGCAGCAATCATTTCATAGGTTGCCTGTCAGAGCCAGCATTTAGTGCATTTGTTAGATGAATGCAAAGTGGTTCCACCACGGGCATGACAGGAAATTTGCCTCTTAAAAACAACAACTGTGGCAAAATTTGATGAAGTTTCTTAGGCATCAGATAAGAACAGAAGGGAATTAAAGAGAGGGAGGGATAAGGGGGGGGGGAGAGACCAAATGGTATGGGGGTGGTGGTGAGAGATTTCTAAAATGAGTAGGAGACACAGAAAATCACCAATCTGTTCCCTTTAGTCATGCACATTAAAGAACAATTGAACCATGGGTAGCCAACATGGTGTCCCCACACATATTGCTGGATTTCAGTGCCCATAATCCCTGACCATTGGTCATGCTGGCTGGAGCTGATAGGAATTGGAGTTTAGCAACATTTGGAGTGCACCACATTAGCTACCCCGTGAACTACACACATGTTTGCATACACAACCACTCATAATTTTAAAGGAATGGGGATTGACATTCCCATGGAACAAGTGGGATCTTCAGGCCACATAATTTTGACAGTGGTAGTCTAACATCTGTGCTGCCTAACATCTACACCTGCACATGGATACACACACACACACACACACACACACACGTTATAATTCGAATTTTACAGGGTGATATGCAAGTCCTGGAAAGGGTCCTGTCCTTGTTGCTTCTATGTCTAAAGCTAACCAACTATTTCACACTGAATTACACACCACAGGGCTTCTAAATTTCCTTCCTGCATTTCTCATAAAAACAAGCAGTTATTTTCCCCATCACTTATCGCACAAGCGACATAGATCAACTCTGCCTGCCAGTTACACAACATGCTCACTCAGATACATTGCCATAGTCAGAAAGCGAAAGTCATGGTATCCAATTATTCTGGTGCAGGCTTTCAGTTTTTTAAAAAATATTTTCACATCCACAAAAGTCTCAAGATGGAGGATCATAGCAAATCACCACGGACCATTTCTTTAAGGCTGCTTGTCTTCTTCCTCTCTCAAAACAACATGTGAGGCCTTCATTTACATGTGCATACAAATTTACATTAAAAAATAAATAAATCTGTACTGCCATTCAAAATTCTCAGAGTGCCTTACACAGAATGAAAGGAGAATAGAAACACTGCAAAATTTAACACTACTAATTAGAGACAGAGTTATCCAGTACTGTAAAGGTAAAACTAGAAGGTCTTTTCCTAGCACCTAGAAGAAAGCTGAGCAGGCTGCAGGCAAGTCTCCTCAGGGAACAACTTCCATCTCCATCCTTCTCCCTTCCAGGCATACTGGCACTGCTGGAACCAGGGGCCTAAGTTTCTATTTTTGGAAGTTCCATCCATGGAAGATGCACTTAAAAGGTTGCACGTCGCATCCTCCTTATTGAACTTCTCTGTTGCAGTTTATTCCTGCTGACCTTTGCATGCTGCCATGAAAGCTTTCTGGCTCATTTCAAGTGTTTACTCTGTCAAGACTGTAGGATTCCCAGTGTTGACTTACCTCTTGGGTCTTCTTTTTTTTAATATAAAATTTTACAATGTGCATGCCATCCTAATATATATTCCAGCACAAAGAGTTATCCTTCTTGGGGTTTTCAGGGAAAAAGAAAATGACGAACCCAACAAAAATGCCCTAGAGTTTTCCAAAATGTAAAATAATAGAGATGCCATTTTAGAATCCTACTAATTCAAGTTAGGGTCAGAAAACTAACTTTTAGATAAGGATATATATTGCGTATTTCCAGGGTGAGATGTTTTCAAATCTTTTATCTTCAATTTCTCTCTTCAAGGACACACTTGGAGGTGGATTTGATGCCACCCAGGCATTTGTGGGAGAACTAGCCCACTTCAACATCTGGGATCGGAAGCTCACCCCAGGGGAGATCTACAACCTGGCCACGTGCAGCACCAAAGCCCTGTCTGGTAGTGTCATAGCCTGGTCCGAGACCAACATTGATATTTATGGTGGAGCCACCAAATGGACATTTGAAGCCTGCCGTCAGATCAACTAAAAAATGCTGCTCTTCCCCGCCCTTCCCATTCCAAATCCATTTAACCCTTGGTTAACAGACATTCTCCTCACCCAGGAATGAATTATGGACAAATCTATTTCCTTTCTCTCTTCTGTCTTTCTTTTAAAAATTATCTTCTTTATTTGTTCTAAAGAATCAATCATATATATATTTTTTAATCTAGGAGACTTGGAGTTTTTCAGTCAACTCTAAGGCAACCTGGGACTTTGCAACCTTACAATTTTGAAGAGAGGGTTCATTGTCCCCCACCCCACCCTCTCTCACTCTTTTGTCCCTTTCTCCTTTGGATCGAGACTTTATTATCTTTTTTCCATTTTGCTTTATGAAGTCTCGTCATGAATGGTCTGATTTTTCTGGCTTGCCAACTTTGTTTCAATGCCTGAGTGCCTTTGGGCTGGTGCGACTCTTTCAGCACATTTGTCTTCATTTGCATATACTTTTTAAAGGATATCTCTATATTCCTACTCTACTCTATGTCTTTTAAGCAGCCAGTCACCTGTGGGCAGATATTTATTTTTTATTACGAATTATTCTCTGAGTGATAGGAGGATAAACGCTTTTTGAGAGACGCATGATGGTGGCTTGACTAGGAGATTTGAGGGGTGGTGGGGGGGGGTAGGACTGTTCTCTGAAATTCTTCAGGTCTCTCATTGCACCCCCACCAATTGTGTAAACCTCTGGCTATGGCCGGAGCAAACAGAGCCATCTTTGCCCCCCAAGGGTACATGTGAGACTCAGGAGCATTGCCAGCTCAAGGATCCTAGACGACTTGTCCAGATCCTTGGTCTTTTGTAGGAGCAACTGGCTCCTACCTATTTTAATGGAGCTGCAGAGCAGCTCCCTTCCCTTGTCTGCCTTCATTTTGCTGTACAGCCTAAAGGATCTGCCTCTGTTAGCCATCACAAAGCCTATGCGTAGTCCAGAAAACCTTCCTTCCACAGGCATTGATTACTGCTTCTCCCAAAACTCTGTGACCCAAAGATGGCAGAAAATCACCCGGTCCATCCCCTTACCTCTCCCTTCCTGTTTCCACAGCAGGCTCCTACTTGCCTTCCCCTCCAAAGGTAATGCACCCTGGGCCTTTCCCAAGAATACTTGGCTTGAAGATGGGACTATTTTCTTATGACTTTATGAGGCATTCCCAAACCCTTACCAATGCTCCTTTACTCTCACTAAGAGCCATAAACCTGAAGGGCTGGGGTAGGGGGGAGTTTTAGTGGTAGTCGGATGCAAAGCATGTGGTTGCAGTCCGATTTCCATGGCCATACTGCTGAGCTGAGATTTTTGCCTTTTAAATACAAATTGGGTTCACTGCAGGTGGCAGGATATATAGCGCAAGGAGCCTTGCCTGCCCTGTGCTTATTGGACCCAATGAGATTTGAGGTATACTTCACTTTCATAAAGGTTCATAGCTCTTCCTTTGTGAAAGGAATAAGGAACTGCTTGAGAGAGGTTTTAAGCAAATGTGTCAAGAAACTGAATAAAGGGCAAATCCTGGTTTTGCTCCAAAGCCCCAGGGAATTAAGAAGAGGCTGTGTCCTCTCCATGCATCTGTTTTGCCCAATAACCAGAAACAGAGCCTGCACTATGTTTTGTTTTGTTTTTTTAAAAAGAACAGCACAAGGGATACCGAACAGACTGTATGTCGAGCCTTCAGATAAACCTCTGCAAAAAGGCAAAATGTGCGTTTCTTATCGTGCTATAGACGGAGCTGTTTGCATCCTGAAGGGCACCAACTATTTTAGGAGGCTGGGAAGGTGTAGCGGTTGGCCTTTCTTGCAAGGATTGTGTTTTGGTTAGATAAGAGTGCCTATTTTACCACCTTTAGTGACAATGGGTTGCATAGTGCTCTTTATAGATTCCGTCCTAGTTTATGGTACCCTTAGATTTCCTGCAGGCTTATAGGGAAGGCAAGGGGTGTACTGTCGTTTCTTGCATGTTTTCAGTAGGTGCCTCAATCGTGTTTTACCTGGTCTAATGCTTGCCTGCTTGCATGGGCTAATGCAGAGCTGTGGGGGGTTTGCTGAGTGATAGTTCATGCTTTAAAAACAATTCAAAAACTAAAGTCATCCAAGCACGATAGTATAGGTCAGGCATGGCTGGAAAAAGGTGGCTAATGATACAGCATTCTTCCCCATGATAAACAGCACTACACGTTTTTCTATTAAAAAAGAGAAGAAGAGCCACCAGTTAAAATATTGGTAACTTTAAAAGAAATCAATCCATGGGAACTGCTCCACTCAGCTTTGTCTTTTCCTATAAGTCCTGGAGAAGCCAGAGCTCTTAATCCAGTAGTTGTGCTGTCCTAAAAAAGCAGCTATAGGAGCTGTTCTTTAAGCATTTCTGCGGTGCAACGTACACTGTGCTGCTGAATCAGTCCTGTTGATGCTTACCAACCTGGATGTACTTGGAGCTGTCCCTTCAGCACCACCATGGGTGGGTATTTTCCATGCCAGACTCCCTGGGAGCTGTCCGTTCAGCACCAAGGCTTCTCTAGCGAGCACAGAATAAATAGCTGATCCAGCCAAACTCAAGCCTACTGCTTAATACGATTGATGTCCCCTCTTGCACTGAATAATACATGCCTCTCTCAGGTAATGCCCTTTTATAAAAACATACATACAAGTAAAGAGCACTGCACAGGCAGTGCATGTGTTTGCCTAAAGACTGTCTGACAGTTCCCAAAGGCCTCCTTCTAAAGGAGGTGTTTTCACTGGCCATTTACACAGGTGTAGTTCCACTGACGAATATAAGGTCACACCAGTTTAGGTAATCAGCGAAGCATTCTCCGGCAAGTGTTCCTAAACATGGGTAACTTAGAAGTCCTATTCACTTCCCTAGGACTTAACTTACAATCAGTGTATAGAAATCACAGCTCAAATGTGATATTAGTTGAATCAGCATTTTCTCTCCCTTGAAGGGTTAGCTACTCTTTGAAATGTCAAGCCTTTCTGCTTTTGTAAAACAAAATACACACAAATTATTTCTCTTGTTGTAAAAGGAGTTTACTACCAAGAAAGGTATTTTTATTAGAAAAGAATATATGTAGAAAAACAGGTATTCCCTGACAAAAATACTTTTGAGCTACAGATGAAGGATAAAAGGATGATAAAGCTTATTTTGAGATAAATAATATTTTATATGGTTTCTTTTTTTAAGAAAAAGAATTTCTGGTTTGTACTAATAGTCTGCAGCCATCACCCCTTTAAATGACCTCGCCCTCTCTCATCCTGGTCAAGGAGTTTTTCTTGGCTGTGAGTGAAAAGGGAGGCGTGAAGGATAAAATGGCTCACTGAGCCATTTTGACCAACCCTAAAGCTGTGGCAAATGAATATGCAGCATGGATGGGCATGTAATAAGCAGTTCAAGGTCGATGTTGCACTATTGAAAGGTTGCTGCTCATCAGATATTGAAGTGGGTCATGTGACCACCCTATGAAATCACAATGCTAAAGCACTAGGAGAGGGGGTTGGAAATCTATCTAAACATAATCAACACAATCCCAGCCTAGTTATCTTACTTTTAAATCTTGGCTCAGGGCAGCATATTTTAAGCAGTGCTCTTTAAAAGCAAAACCAACCAATCCCAACAAAATTCTACCTTGTAAGATCGATCTGCTAACGACCCTTATTGGAAACCTTCTTGTAACTAATAATGAATGTTAAGTGTAAACTGATGAAGGGGGAAAAAACATGTCAAGGTAAATAAATCCAGTCCAAATTGCGCAGGATTTGCCAAAATAAAAAAAAAATAAAAAGGGTGATAGTGATAAAATTGTATATACTGTACAGCGTGAAAGAGGATAAATGTTTCTTGAGTTGTCATTCTGTTAACCAAAGCTGTATATTTTTCCTATTTCTTGCTATCAGTCTTTACTGGGTTTTGAATGAGTTGATGTTATATCTTACATCCACAGTCCACATCAGCAATTCTTAAAATGCACTGTTTCTACTGGTTCTTCATGCTGTTTTTTTTTTCCTTTCCTTTTTTCATTTTATTGCTTAAACTACATGAATTGTTGAATTTATTTTTACACAATAAAGAGTGATGAAAGACAACACGGCTGCAGTCATTTCCCCCACCAAACTTTCCTCTCCCAGAAGGGACCCCAGTACAGCCAGGAACTCCCAAAGTCAGCTCCACTTGGGAAGAAGCATCTCTGGTGCTGCTGAGTCGGCAGCAGCAGAGATCTCACACCTGCAGCACAGATTGTGGCCTGCTGCCATGGTTCTGCAAAACCAGTCCTGAAAACAACTGCATATGCTCTCTAGCCAAGTGAACCAGCTGACCATTGCCTGCGGTAATCTCCCTTTTCCTGCCAGTTCTTCTGTCTAAACAATTAGGGTTGCCAGCTTTTGCTGCTTTGGGATGCCCAGTTTTGCTTTCATCTCTATCCAGCTGATCTCCTGCACATACCTCTTACTTGTTTTTTTTCTGGCCCAACCCTATATTGGGATAAGAGGACTGAGCAACATATCTTCTCATCCCCTGTCTCAATGACTTGAACCCTTTACAGGGCTGTAAACAAATTGGTTGATCCCTTAGCGCTTGTCTCATGCAGCCTGCCCCTGTTCTTGACCTCTTTCACTGGCACTGGTATTTCAAGAGACCAGAGGGACAAAGCAAGAGGGGTGAACTAGCATTTCAGTGATGATATTGCGTATCTCCCTCTTAGCAGCAGAGACTAGGAGATGCAAGTGAGGGAACACCAAAGAAGTGGGTGGGATCTCCAAGTATGATTTAGGACACCTATGGTCATGCTACACAGACAAGCCCTAGTCCTATTATGTCCCTGAGAGCCCCAGAGACTCCACATCAACTTCCACTTTGGCAGAGCCAGTTAATGACATCTCTGAAAAGTCACCTCCCGTCTCTGTCTTTCATCCCTGCCTTCTGGTTGTCAGGGAAACAGCATCTTGAAACCTGGCTCTCCTTCATTATGTGCATGTGACCCTAACGTAAAGCCTCTACTCTCTAAGAGAGCTTGATGTCAGAGTTTGCCCTATTTCTTTTTTAAATGGTTCTATGCACATTGCTCACTAAGGAGGAGGGATTTTGGTGGAGTGAGAGGAAGGGAGAAGGCCTCTTATTCTTAGGAAGCAAAGCAGTGTATATTTCTTTCCTGAGGAATAATTCCAAACAAATCTGCAAATGCTTGGAGCACATGCAGCCAGAATTTCAGCAACAGGTGCAAATTTAATTTATTTACAATATTTGTATGCTGCCCAACAACAAATGTTCTCTGAGCGGCTGACAGTCAGCTTAAAACCAGCAAAAGGAAAACGCCAAGCACAACATAAAAGCAAATTAAATAAAGCTACCAGCACTAAAACATTAATACAACGCAGCATAACAAAACACACACAAAGATTAAAACACCTGGGCAAATAAAAAGGTCTTCACCTGGAACCAAAAATTAAAACCTGGATGCCAGCAAGCCTACCTGTGGAGGGCAGTGGCTATGAGGATGAAATGGCAGGGATAGCCAATGTGGTACCCTCCAGGTATTGTTGAATTACAACTCCCACCAGCTCCAGGAAGCATGACCAATAGGAAGGTATGATGGGAGCTGTCCAACATCTGGAGGGTACATCCCTGGTTGAATGAAATAGCCAGTGTTGACAGCTTCCTCCCTTTGGTGAGAGGAAGGACAATAGGGAATGTACTCAGTCCTACTCAACTCCAATTATTACATCCGCTAATAGAGGTTGCACAAGTCATTCACCCAATAATAATGGGCCAACAGAGGGAAACTGAGGATTCAGCAAAGGGATGGAAGACCTCGCCAGAAAACAACTTTGAGAAAGTGGATTCCTGTGACTACTGCCCAGTATGTAGCTGCCTTGAGCAGATCTCTGTAACAGAAGAACGTTTGCTTTATTAGCAAAACGGAGCAACTTTTCTTCCTTGGCACCACCTTTGCATGTTTCTGCTGCTCAAGAACCAGAAGGATTGAAGACCATAGAGGATGGAACAGAGGAGTTTGCAGTGCTCACCATTTCCAGGATATAGTGGTTTGGGTACATTTTTCGTTTTACCTTGGGGCTTGCAATGCCGACTGTGAGTGGCACATTCAGTGGATGCTGGGTGTGTTTGTCAACTCCATTAATCACACAGTTGTTTCACACGAGAAGCTGGGCAGCCAGGTGAGCAGTGCTGGCCTGCAACAGGGAACTGGCATGTAATTAAGAGTAAGCGATCAGCCAGGCCACCTGATATTTTGAACACAACCTTCTCTTCACATGCTTTCCTGAATGCATACATATATTGAAGATGTGGCAAGATTTTAGTTTTACAGGGGAGCTTATGCCTCTGGGTAAAACCACAAGTGTGATTCCATTGAGATGGTCAATGATATGATATGGTTTTTTCGGTATCAGTGACGCCTTACATTTCTTGAGAGTGCAAAAGAATGAAAGGGTTGGTGTGTCGCTTTAATGATTCCAATTGCCTTTTTTTGGACCATACCTTACAACTGAGATAGAAGACTCAAACATGTTGTCATAGTGATTCATGGGATACTAGGACCTATGGGACCAAAAGCAGATGGCAATCGTGAGAAGGAGAAATGAATGTGAGCAACCCCTCTGCTTTTTCTAGGTATTTACAGACATGCTTAAAGGTAACGCAGACACAAAACAATTTACAGACAAATATAATATCCACATCTCAATGGCTCCCTCTAAGCTGTGCTCTAAATTGAGCACAATTCAAAGTGTTGGTGCTGACTTTTAAAATCCTAAACAGCCTTGGCCCCTTATACCTGAAGGTGCCTCTCTACCATCATTGTTCAGCCTGGACACTGAGGTCCAGCTCTGAGGGTCCCTCACTGTGAAAAGTTACAGGGAACCAGGCAGAAGACCTTCTCAGTAGTGGCACCCTCCCTGAGGAATGCCCTCCCATCAGATGTCAAGGAGATAGATGACTATATAACTTTTAGAAGACACCTGTAGGCAGCCCTGTATAGGGAAGTATTTAATGTTTGATGTTTTATTATGTTTCTATGTGTGTTGGAAACTGTCTGGGGTGGCTGGGGCGACCCAGCTGGATTGGCGGGGTATAAATAATAAAATTATCATTAATAATAATAGTCAACTCAAGTGGTAAGTGCTGATAGGACTGGAGCCGCTGAGGGACAACAGAGAGGTATCAGCATGCTTAGGGAAACCCCAAGGTTTGCAGTAGTACATTTACAGAACAAAACTCACAAGGGGGCAACTTCCTGCCCCCAGCCCGGTCCAAAAGGGGACTGGGCATGCTAAGTAGGCAAGTAGGAAGGAACCAGAAAACCTGCAGGAAGGCATGGTTGACTGGAAATATGAGCAGGCACCCTCCTGCTAGGATGTGACGGTGTACTGCAACATTTTGCTGGAGGTTCACATGGTAATCCTTCAGAAAAACACAGTTCAGTACTAAACATGTTTACTGAGAAGTAATCCCTGGTGTTTCAGTGGGGCTTACTCCAAGGTAAGGGTGCACAGACTTGCAGCTGAACCACTGTTGCTGCTTCTCTCACACAAACATTTATGGCCAAACAGGGCCTCAATAAGATATATTTTAAATAATAATTTTTAAAGTGCTGTTTCTAAGGACAGCCTTTTCATGACCAGAAGGAGCGGTTACTTTTGCAACTAAAATGCTATTTTTATGTGGCAAAATGCAGAGCTTACTTTGTGTTTCTGACAGAGCTCCCATCCGCCTTCTCTTCTGCCACTGCCACCCCCACCACGCCTGTTTGCTCTTTCCATACAACGGTGTCTGGCTTCCAACCAGATGATTCTCCACAGAAACTGGGGGAGAGAGGGAGAGGGTTGTTTTTGTTGCAGCCCAGTGTTCCATCTGCTGGGAAAGAATGCCAGTCACAGGAACCACAGCAGAAGTCACCCCATGATGCTTTAAAAGTGCACTCTTAGCCTAGCACTGACAAGGGTTACTATGATGAAAAGCATGCCGTCTTCATCCCAGGGACTAATACAGAGATGGGAAATCCCCCTAGCCCTCCCACAGAGGTCCACATTCCTGTGGGGGCAATATGTTGGGGGGGGTGTCACATGCTAGTAGCGGCCAGCGTCAGAGCCAATGATGGGTTGAACCAAAGACAAAAGTGTTCTGGATTAATTAATCCAGGCTAGACTAAACCAGGCTTCAGTTTTCACCAAGGTTACCTCAGATTAGAATTTCCAATACTACACAGGGTTGCTCAGAAGCAAGCATTAATGGGTTTGGTGGGTCACTTTCAAATACGTATACAAATGATTTTTGTTTTGTTTTTTAGTACAATAGACCAACACAAGTACTATTCTGGAAAGCAAGTGAAAGCCGTTCCTGACTTTAATGTTGCAATGCATAAATGCATATGCAAGCACACACATATAGCAGAAACCTAACCTTTTGCTCTCAAACAGCCGGGAGGGGGATTCTTTCTCTCAAGTCATGGAACCAGTAAATGAATTTTCAGAAATTAATTAATTTTTATTACCCAAAAAATACTGTCCCTCCCAATTGTTTGGAAACTATGTAGAAAGAACGAGGAACACTTTTAAAAAGCCGGGAGAAGTAAGGAGGAAATGAACAGGACAGAGAGGACTATTGTGGGATGGAAGGGGGCAGCTTTAGGAGGAATTAGCAGTTGCATAAAATGAGGCTGGGGCTGCGAGTTAAACGATGGGCTGGATTCAACTAACCCAGTGGGCCAGCAGACGTCGGCACAAGGGCTCCTGCTAGCACACTGGAGCTTCCCCCCAACTCCCCCTAGTTCCTCACCCCCCAATCCACTCTGAAAGGTTGGAAGAGCCCCCCAGAACAGTGCACAGGGAGAGGAGAGGGGAGAGCATTCCATCGGGCAAGCAGAAATGCTTGTACTGATGGAACAACTGTGATAGCATTACGTTGGATCCCACCCAGTGAAATTTGTTATTGCAAGATGTGGTGATGACCACCAACTTAGATGACTTCCAAAGAGGCTGACAGTGCAGAGGTAGAGACCTATCATGAAGAGGCACTTGCTGTTGTTGTTTAGTCATTTAGTCGTGTCCGACTCTTCGTGACCCCATGGACCAGAGCACGCCAGGCACTCCTGTCTTCCACTGCCTCCCCCAGTTTGGTCAAACTCATGCTGGTTGCTTCGAGAACACTGTCCAACCATCTCGTCCTCTGTCGTCCCCTTCATCTTGTGCCCTCCATCTTTCCCAGCATCAGGGTCTTTTCCAGGGAGTCTTCTCTTCTCATGAGGTGGCCAAAGTATTGGAGCCTCAGCTTCAAGATCTGTCCTTCCAGATAAAACTGCATGCCAACCATTTTATTTCTTACTAGCAGGAAATAAAAAGCTATGGCCTAATTGTTTCTGTGCGTTGGATGATTTTAGTTTTTTAAAAACTATATACCTCACATTTGAATGAATAGGCCACTTGTGTACACATTAAATACAATGCTTCAAAATATTGAGGTCCTTCTAAAATGCACCCCAAGCCTTCCCTTCCTTATCTACTAGCAATTTCACTTCAGTCCTGCCTTTTCATATTTCCTCCATGAAGTTCCTTTCCTTCCACTTCCCCCAGATATATGTACAGCACTCATTACACTGTTATCAGACCCCAGACTCTCTTTCCCTATAGTCATGTTGCATGACACTATTTCCCAATTATTTCAGTGCATAACCATACTACACTTTGACTACCATGCCACTCGTTCAAATGAGCAGAGCCTGAAACATCCAGAATTCACAATGACATTCTCATCACCGGTGTAAAAATATAGATTTCTTGCTGCCTTGGAGAAGAACAGACACTATGCCACTCAGATGAAATGATTCCATTGGCATAGTGAAGCTTGGAACAGTGAGTGCTTTCTCACATCATGAAAATGGGATTCATTCAAAACTGGGACCTTTAAGCTTTGCAAAATGTGTAAGAGCTAATCAGTCCACAGGCTGGGTACGTTCTCTGTATATTCTTCTAAATGACTGTATGTATGCCACAACAAAAGGTAAAAACTCTTGTTTCCTAGTAATCGCCAGCTGTATAGGAAGGTTTCATGACAATCTAAATGGAACACTTGCTGATCATCCTGTCTCTTGCCCACATCACATCTGATGATTGGTGTTTTATGAGTCAGATGGAGTGTGCTATCTTCACGACCCCAGAAGTGATATCTGGAAGGTGTCACCAAGTATTTAGATTGTATTTTTAGCACCTCAAAATGCAACCGAATACTGACATGTTCAAAAGGCTCATGTAATCCTGTGTCTCCTCAAAATTATTTATTCCATTTTGACATGCCAACAAGTCTTAGGAAACAAGACTGAAAGTCAAAATGCTTGGGAGCCACAGATCTAGCAGACTGATTCATGAAACATAGTTACTGGAATGTGCTATTCCATTTAATTTTTTGCTCAAGACTCCTGCCAGTAACTCTTACTTCTGATCTAAGGACCTTTCCCCTCACATTCTATCTTTCTCTCTCCAGCATTCATTTACACTTATTTCCCCGGTGCATGATTGTAGCTTTCTGAGCATCCACAAGCATGCTCAACTATGTGATACTTTCTGCTAGGAAGGAGCTATAGAATCAGAGGTGGAAGGGATTTAATCAAGTCCATTCCCCTGTCAGACATATGAACGTGCTTAAAACTACCTTTGTCTATGTACCTTCAGCTTCAGAGTTGAACATATGGCTGGAAATGGTATGCTCCAGTTATACTGCTACTATCTAAACTAATCTAGCCATAAACTTTTCTAGCCTGCTCTTCTAGTGATGATTGTACCACATTCCTAAGCAACCCATTCCAATGTACCTCCACTCTTAACATGGAGTCCATTTCCCCTCACATCCAGGCTAAATGTGATCAGTAACACTTTGAGCCCATTCTTTCTTCCCTTGTCTATTTTAGACAAGGAGAACAGCGGATAGTCTATACAAAACCCAGCTTTTCCATTCAAAGGAAGCTCTTGCTTATTCCTCTCCATGGGTATTCTCAAAGGCCTTTCACCACCACTGGATATCTGGAAGAAACTCTCCCTGCAGTGGGCAAACCTGATCAGGCTTGGGACTTGACTTGCTACTGAATTTTGCCTCAAGCAAAGTTTCAAGGTAGCTTTGAAGGTTACTCTTCAGGAGAAACCCAAGAGGGATTTCAAGGAAAGCTAAACAAAGAAGAATCTCAATAGGACTAGCATTGTTTCTCAGAGGGTTCTAGTTACAGGTAGGCAGCTGTGTTGGTCTGCTGTAGTCGAAACAAAACAAAATAAATAATTAAAATAAATAATTAAAATAAAATAAATCCTTCCAGTAGCACCTTAGAGAACAACTAGTTATTGGTATGAGCTTTCTTTTTATTTATTTTATTCTCAGAGGGTGGTGAGGGTGGCATCCTCACATCCATAAACACTTTCCCCTGAATTTGCTCATTCCATCCTTTGTTTTCCTTTGCGTCTCTCATCCCTGACCTTCCTCTGTCTATATGCTCACCCTTTAGACTGCAAGCTCTTTGGGTCACTGAACTCTGTCTCAATTGCTTATACTGTGCAGTGTCCTGTGCATTATACTAAAACAGCACACTTCCAGGGGAATTGATAATATGACAAAATAAGCAAGAATAGCCTGTGTCGGCAGGGGGTGGGGTTGTCATTAGGATGCCATCAGGTATTATTGGCTATTGCGTCTGGTTCAACTGGGCTCCTGAGCACAACCTCCCTACGGAAGTAGCCAATGCAATTATTTGGTGATGCAGACTTTGTTGCTGTCAGCAATCACCAGCCTATTGTCACTAGTCCTAAACAGGCACTTTGTCCTTCCATATGCATAGAGGGAAGGCAGTATTACTGTGCCCCATCCATTACCCCAGTTGTCAGAGGAGTCGAGATTTCTACACCATGTGGATGAGAAATGTTTGGTATATGGGATGGCTTTTCCACTCTGGAAGGAAGCGGGCAAGCAAGGATGAGGAATTAGTATGGAAGTGAGAGGCAAAGAAGATGAGAAGGTTTGGAGAGGAATGCTTTGAAGAGGGGGTTCTTTTCATGTTTCGGCTTTCTTCCCTTCCCTCCCATTCCCTTCGTCTACAAGAGCAGCACGACTCGCCTAGCAGCTCAAATAATACTCTCCCCCCCTTACATCAATATTGTTATGTTTTATACAATAGCACCAGCTGGTAGCCATCATATACAGTTAAAGGCATCGGTAGGAATAACTTGCAGTATGCAAACACCTTGCCATTAATCGGTGAAGCTTGGACGCTCAAAACCAGTGTAAGGCCAGTGCATTTGCAGGAGTGTCACCAGGGCAGAGGGTCCAAGAGCTCTTTCGGAAGAATGAGCAGGACAGCTCCCAAATGCAGCAGGGCTGGGTTACTACATTTTGAAATGAGGTAATACAAGTAACATCTGAAAAGCCTCTCCTCCCAGACCCATAAGACCATTAAGTCCAAAGTCTAATATTTCCTAAGTGCACTGCTGGGTATATGACCAGAAGGCAGAGTGGAGACCAGCAGAGGGCCTCTGTTCAATAAGTTATATGGCAGATGTTTACCTGATGCTCTCCTCTCTTTCTACAGCAACAAGCAATAAGGAAACCAGAAAGACATCCTTGTCAGAGCCATAGGTCTATTAAGAAAGTGGCAGAGAGGGGAGGGAGGGAGGGAATTTTACTCTCCAGAGCTAAAGCCCATTAAATCTGGGGATGGCAGAGCAGATGGAAGGCTTCGGTTGAGTGAGGACAAGACCCAAGACTTGGGGGGAAGGGTCAAAGGAACAGACAGGCTCTTAAGAGCCAGGGATTTAGTCTGACCTGACTCCCTTTACTTGGCAGCCCATATGGAAAAAAATAACATTTCCCCAGTACGGATTGGATTTTACTGTTAGACTGAGGAAAATTAACCAGAATTGAAAGGGAAACTGATTTTTCTATCCCTCGAAATATTATAATTTTGTAATAAAACAGTTTCTTATGAATATGGAATTTTTTAAAGAAAGCAAAACTTGTGGTGAAACATCAGACTCAGCCCACTTATCTTTCTTTCTTTTTTCTTTTTGTTTGGTCTCATTGTATGCCAGAGTCTTATCAGCAAATGACAATTTACCAACCAATCATAAATTACATGACATTTGTTATGGAGCTTGAGGGATTTCAATAGGATTTTTCCCTGCAGGCAATCTGAAGAATTCTGACATAGCAAACCTACTATAATGACACGTCAAGATTTTTTTAAAAAATGGTAAGGTTCCAATGGGAAAGTTTTCCTGAAGTTTGTCTAATCAGGGGAGAAGTTAACTTTAAATGTTATATTTATAATAGTTTTTTCCTTCAGCGTATATATATATGTTCTGTCTTAAATAAAATGAAGCTGTCTTTACAAAGGTCAAGGTAACTTACTAATCAATCATAGGCAAACCTACATTCTCAAGGATTTAAGAGAAGCCTCTAAGTATCATGAATACTCAGCCTTTCTAATTCCAGTTCCCCAGCCCCAACAAAGCTACTTAAAATTCTGTTCAAAGTGTTGTTTCTTGAATAGACATAATTAAGGCACGTTGATATCTATGATTTATCTGAAGTACAAATGAATAAAGTTTATTGTGCAAGTCCATAGATCATTCCAGGACATAAAAAGTACCAAAACTTTCATAAAAGTATAGTAGTTACATAAAATATATACATATCCTTAAAATAAACAGAGCTTTGTTTAAAAAGAAACAGAGGTGTGTGTGTGTGTGTGTGTGTGTGCATGCGTGCGTGCGCGCACGCGCATACAAACACACATATATATATGGAGATGACATGAGAAGATGTGGGATAACTGGCCTCATACAACCAACATGATTAAGTCTAATAACTGCATGAAAGAATTAATACCATAGAGTAAGCTGTCCTGTTAAGGTTAGCTATATCCACTTCCCCTCACTTTGGGATGAACTAGAGAAGCTCATTGCGTGAAGAGGTTTGAGCTGGTTGCTCCAGCTCAACCACATGGCTCTCATTAGCCACTCTTGAGTTCCTATACCAATAATTTAGGAACTTTCACTGCTTTGTAACTAAGCTATGTTTTACTGTCTGTGCAACCTTGTCTGAAGCACATGAATGTGACCTTTGGAGAGTTTGTAAGTAAACCATTTTGTAACTTACCAAACATGTGGTCTTTTTCCTATGCTGGGGGAAGAGGAAAACTATGGAAAGAAAACTTTTAAGGGGACATTTTGGAACTCACTTGGAGGGGCACATATTTTAAATGTCTAATAGCCTTTATCTCCATGATTTACTTTGCTGCATATTTTGTGACTTTAAAACTCTGCTGGGGTTCTCACACCAAAGAGTACTTGTCTCAGACTTGGATCTTGACATCCAGGAATTCAAATTCATATCCATCCATCCATCCATCCAACAGGAGATACATTTAGTATTCTTGTGTCTTCATATCTCCTTGACAATTAACAGAAAAAGAATCCAAAAACTCTTCTCTGCATTTACCTGCCTTTACTGCGAACGAAGCAACCCTCCAAGTCACATGCTGGTTTGGTGCTTACAGCAGAAAGCCCAATTTCTCTTTCACTTCCTAGTACTTCATTCTTTTTTAAAGGGGCTCTGAATAATGTTGTTCTATATCATCACACATGTGACATTTGAGGACCAAATCCTCCAGTACCAGTTCCCTAACATAGATGCCTTCTATCTTTTAGTCCCACTGGCTGGTTACCCACCAAAATACTAGGTAGAAGAACATTGGGACTTCATTCTAGGAAACATGTTCTGAGGCATCACATTCCCTCTTGTGCTTCAACTTTAGAAAAGTCACTGCCTGTCCATCTATGTCTGCAGGAATTCAAATTCCGATAATGTGGTTTAGCGACCAACTTTGATCTAAAACAGGCTAGAAACTAGTCCTTCCGGGTTGAGCTACAGTGGTGTTACAAAACAGCCACAAACACCCCATTTGCTATTTCTAGTGACACTGAGAATGCTGGAATGCACTTTTACTTCCGTGACTTTGGAATGGGGGACAGATTTCACACAGAGTCTAGCAACATGGTGACAAGGAATTAGAAAAAAAACAAAACTGGGAACACCTCCGTGCTGAAGAAGAGTAGGGGCTGTGGGCTTTTTGGCAAAGATTTGTATGAAAGGTTGAGCTTCACATATTGATCCAAAGTAACCGGAGAACTCTTTAGCCAAAGAAGCATTATACGGTACATACTATGCAGTTGGGAGATAATCTGAACTATGCAGTGTTTTTTAAAAAGAGACCAGTCCTGATATGCCCAGTACAAGTCGTACACCCTGAGTAAGCACACAACTGTAATTTAATTACAGGAAGAGACTCCAACTGGGGTGTATAGGATATATTGTCAAATGGATATAGGAGTGTCACATCCAGGGCCAAAATTGGTTTATATTCCTTTACATCCAGCTGCAGCAGAGGCAGCAAGAGGAGGGATGCAGGCACAGCGGAGAGACCAGCAAATTTTGGACTGTCTCTTCTTGAACTGTTTCCATCCCAGCCGGTCATTAGAACTTATAACTAAGAACTTGTATCTGAATTTGCTTATCTCCTCCTCCATCCCAATCAACAGTCCTTTTGTGCTGTGTCTTTTTAGACTGTAAGCCTGAGGGCAGGGACAGGCTTGTGATTTGTAAGCTGCTCTGGAAGCTGTTTTTTGTTTTTGTTTTGCTGAAGAATGGGATTCAATCAATAAATAAATATCCCCCCTTTAATAGCTGCTTCGATGGACACCATTTAGCAGAAGCTGCCCTTCCACTACATTACAGCATTAATGGGAGATGGAGAGACTGCCAAGTTTCTCCATCACTGAGCTATTAAAGGCAGAGGGAGACCCTTTGAGGCCAGGAGGTGGCAAATCTAACTGCATCGGTTTTGACTTGATGAGTTTGCACAATAGACCCTATTTCTGTGCTACTGGCTGCTACAGCCAGTCAGTACCTGGCTGCTGCTGGGAAAAGAAACAGGAGCAGCATCTGAGGACTGCTTCACACATCGCAGATTTCCAGCAAAGGATGTATTTCTCTGCAGGGAAATAGCATAAAACCTGCAAGCAGCACATAAAGTGCAGCAGCACTATTGCAGAAGGCAAATGTACACTTCTGGGAAGCAGCCGTGGCGGCTGGTGGCCCCCAGACCTCTTGGGGCTACTAGGAGGTCAAAAGGGCATGGCCTCGTCGTCCTGTTTTTCTCTCCATCCTCGTCCCTCGCAAAGATAACTGAACATTTAAGCATTGCAGTTCAGTTAGCAGCTAACCAAACTGAAAAGTGTCTTATCTTGGTTCAAAAAGCGTCTCCTCTGTCACAGAACGGCTCCCCTGTTTGGAGGGGGGCCCCATGTTGCGGATGATGACCCAGGACCTCCCAGTGACCCGGCTGTGGGCGGAGGAATGCTGCCCATGTCATTAGGACTCCCAGCCACTGCGTCACACACACACCCGGCTGACCAATCGGGTGTGTGGCCACGTGGCGTTTACACGACAGCGCAGCTGGGGAGGGCAGCCTCCATTCATCTCCTCCATTGGTGACCCTGGGGGTGCTCAATTGATGTACATCATAGGGCTCCCCCTATCAGTGGTTGACCCTTATGGGACTCCTGCAGATGGGCAGGAGATAAGATATAGTCTTGCTTCACCCAATTGCCTAAGCCAAACCGCTCACATCTGTAACCAGTAAAGTCATAGCCTAATTTACCCCATTAACCCAACATATTCATGTCTGTGTGTTTATTTCTGAGGGAACTGTGGGGCCCGGGGCCTCGCCACACAATTGCATCTCTGCTGGGAGAAAAGTATAAGTAAAAAACAAAACAAAAACATTTATAGTACAAAGAAGAAACTGTTTGAGCCCCATGGTGTGGGTGTTGCCTTCAAGGAAACAAGACTGAGCATGCTAAAACTGCACTTCCAGGCAGCCCTACTCATTCTATACTGAGACTGCTGAATAGACTTCATAACAACAGATGGAGAAGGAGTTTTCCAAGCAGGAGCTTGAAAAGAGGCAGTCCTTCTAACAGTCAAATGTCAGCCACATGGTTTTGTTGCCCAGAGACAGATGGGAGCAACCTCTTTGATATGGCCATACTTTTGGATTAGAACTGCTAGAGTGATGCAGAGACCTGACTGGCCAGAGAACAGGAGAGTAATTAGTGGTGAGTCATAATAATAATAATAATAATAATAATAATAATAATAATAAATAATAATAATAATAACAACAATTTATTACTTATATCCTGCCCATCTGGATGGGTTTCCCCAGCCACTCTGGGCAGCTTCCAACAGAATATTAAAATACAATAATCTATTAAACATTAAAGGCTTCCCTAAACAGGGCTGCCTTCAGATGTATTCTAAAAGTCTGGTAGTTTTTCTCTTTGACATCTGGTGTGAGGTCATTATACAAGCAATGTGCTACAAGGCTTGAAGTCCTTAAGATACAGGCATGATACACATAAGCAGTATTAAGGTGGCACCTTGAAATTCAGGTTACAGGTGAAGAAGATGGCGGTACTTGCTACCAAGTTTTGCTGAACATGACAACTCCTAAATTGTTCTCTCTGGGAACTCACCATTCCCCCCCCCCCCCCAGTATGTGCCCTTTACCCTAAACTTTGGAGGTTTCAGTGGACAGAAAGCCCCAGCTTGTTAAGATCCATACTATTTAAGCAGGGTTAGGTAACCATCACATTTCAGCCGCAAGCACTGTTGAGTATGTACCTCTTGCCAGTTTCTCTTGCTCAAAAGCTAATGAGAAGCTACAAGGCCTGCAAAATTGCTGGCCTTTCCTGCCATAACTCATTGCCTGTGACATGACTGACCTCATCGCAGGGGCCTGACACTTGGCAAGGGACTAATTACTGAGCTAGGGACTGTGAGGGAGTTCGGCGAAGGAAGCGCCGGAAGATGGGTAGAGGAGTAGGGCGATGCTAGGAGGAGAATACATTAAGTTCAAGAGAGGAAGTTTCCTCCAACTAAACTTCTTCCCTCCTCCAGGATTGGCAATCACAGGTCCCCTATACTCCAATTGCAGAAATACCGAAAGAGTCATAAGGCATCTAAAACACCACCTAGTCCTCATCCATTCTTCTTCTCTGACAAGCATCACTAATGCATTTTCTTATTGCCTCTGCATTTGTCATGACATTAAAGTGAAGCCAACATTTCAGAAAAACCTCTTCCCATCCTAAGGCTCTTGGTGACTAGGCTGTTCTCCTGATACTGATATGCTGAAAGCTTTTTAACTCTCTGCAGCTTGAAAATTTGTTATTATCTATACAGGCTGGGTCATGCATGCATTTTCATTCCTTCATGACAGCCGTTCTTCATGAACAAGCCATCACAAATCATACACCCCAGAGAAAACATCACCATAATGCAGAGCTTTCCAAAATTTTCATGTTGGTGACACATGTTTTAGACATGCATCGTTTTGTGACACAGTGATTTTGTTTTACTAGCAAACCAGAGGTTAAACTAATTCCTTTCCAGCCCCAGGAAGTGCGCGGGGAGCGTTCATGTGACACATCTACATACTGCAGCCAACACACTAACACGTTACAACAGACAGTTTGGAAAGCTCTGCAATCTTGCAGTGAAGGAACCGCCAGAAGGCCCTCAGCGCTGGACCTCAGTGTCTGGGTAGAATGATGGGAGTGGAGATGCTCCTTCAGGTATACTAGGCCAAGGCCTATTAGGGATTTAGAGGTCAGCACCAACACTTTGAATTGTGCTTGGAAATGTACTGGGAGCCAATGTAGGTCTTTCAGGACTGGTGTTATATGGTCTCGGCGGCCACGCCCAGTTACCAGTCTAGATGCCGCATTCTAGATTAATTGTAATTTCCAGGTCACCTTCAGAGGTCACCCCATGTAGAGTGCATTGCAGTAGTCCAAGCGGGAGATAACCAGAGCATGCACCACTCTGGCAAGACAGTCCACGGGCAGGTAGGGTCTCAGCCAGCATACCAGATGGAGCTGGTAGACAGCTGCCCTGGACACAGAATTGACCTGCTGCCTCCATGGACAGCTGTGAGTCCAAAACGACTAACATTGATTCACCCATGCCAACTGCAATTCCCACTGTGAGCCTTTCCAGCAAGCACAGAAAAAGAGCTGCTTTCCTTTTCAAATGAGTGGAGGGTGGAATACCTGATATATTCTCAGATACCAATCAGGAATACGGGTCTAGATGGAAACATGCTTAGTGATCAAATACCATTCTGTTGCCACTGAACAGCCGCCAGTAAATGGATGATATCAATAAAAACATGAGGTTGGAAAGTATCCTTCACCACCTTTTTAATACCTCCAGTTTCGGCAGAACGAGGCATCAAGTCTCTTACTTGCCAGCTTATGTCCCAGTCCTCACACACAGGAGACGTTTTCACACACATGTTCCTCAAACAATGACTGCAGCGTTGAGGAATGACTCACATGTGTGAATGAGCCCTCTCACCAATCAAACGGCACAGACGAACTTCCATATCACCTCGGACGCAATGCTTTTTGGTGGAGGCAGTGACACATTCAGCTGCATCAATCGATGAGGAATCAAATGATAAACATGCAGGTGTGAACACTCACAAGTCTTCCCTGCATCTCCCTCAGTTTTGTTCATCCTCATTAAAACAAAAAGAGCTGCAGAGACGAGGGAAGCAAGGGAATTGCAGGTAGTTTTAGGGAAGTTCATTTTAAAAAAGGGATTCGTTCCGGTTCCCCTCCCCAAAAGGAATTAGTTCCATTTCAACTTTGCCCCCCATCAAAAATAAACTA
Source organism: Podarcis tiliguerta (assembly GCF_965153285.1). Lineage (NCBI taxonomy): Eukaryota > Metazoa > Chordata > Lepidosauria > Squamata > Lacertidae > Podarcis > Podarcis tiliguerta. The sequence continues at coordinate 93,552,384 of NC_139535.1, read as the reverse complement.
ATTACATTCCAGTTCAATTCACAATTCATTCATGTGGTCCACGGCATTTTTCTCAGCCTTCAGAATTTTACAAGCTGCTTGCTAAAGTGTGTAGAATATACTGAAAGCTTAGAAACATCAGAACACACACACAATGTAATTTGAACAACTGTTTTAAATATTTCCCATGACAATTATGATATTTAAATTTAAATAACAGAATCACTTTTCAGAGAGGTAAAAATGGTAAATGTAAATGGTGTAGTGGTTAAGAGTGGTGGACTCATAATCTGGGGAACCGGGTTCGCGTCTCCGCTCCTCCACATGCAGCTGCTTGGGCCAGCCACACTTCTCTGAAGTCTCTCAGCCCCACTCACCTCACAGAGTGTTTGTTGTGGGGGGAATGTTAGCAGCTTTGGGAAAGGGAAAGGAGAATGTTAGCAGCTTTGAGACTCCTTCGGGCAGTGATAAAGCAGGATATCAAATCCAAACTATCAAACGCAAAGTGTGACAAAACCTATATATCCATATATATTAGAATTTAAAAATAAATTTTAAAATACCGAAAGTCCCACTGCAAAATAAACTTAACTCATGTTCAATTCACTTGGAAATAACAAGAACTATTTTCAAGTGTAATTCAGAGTCTATTGAATAAACCCAGTAAATTACTTCAGTTCGAACGTTGGTCACAGTAGGTCTAGTATATTTATTTATCAAGTCGATATGATTTCAGCATGGTATTATTGCTTAGAACATCAGACAAATGGCTTTATAAACCAATTTGCTTTACTTAAATAAATATTTTCCACAGCTATCTGAGCTAGTGGCCTCTAACTCCCTGCTCCAGCCAGAAGTCAATGTTGGCTTTTAACTAGTTTCTAGTACATCCCAGAAAGCACAACATACTCAGGCTGTATATAGTGTCTATTTCATATTGGTAAAGGTGTGCTGCTGTTTCTGGCCAAATAGACTTCAAAGGAGCTCATTCTAGGCTATGTTCTTGTCCCAAAATGGCCGCCAGCTGGGAAATGCTTTCCCTTCCTATACACCTGAATTTTTATCTGGCTGTCCATCACCACATTTGTTTTTTTGACACAAATTTACTGTCTTGTTCAAAGCTGCTCCAGTAGCGGCGAGATAAAAGGGAGCCAAGTTTCCAAAGGTACTGAGGGAGGAGAGCAAAACAAAAACACTCTGGCTCAAAGTGGCAGGTAGCTGACCCAGCAGACAGGCTTCTTATTAATATTCATGGGGTGAGCAAAGTAGACTAGTGGTAGCAGGAGAATAGAGGCCACAGGGGAGCTTCCGGAGCTTCCGCTCAGATCTGTAGGTTCCAGGGCGAGGGGCATTGGGGATTTGCTGGAAGGTAAATCTGTTCCAGCATCTTCCATTTAGCAACTCAAACAATGCATTTTAATGAGTCTCTAAACAGTCTGCTACATCCAGTTAAATAATATCCTTGACTGAGAGAGTCTCGGCCATGGAAAAAGAGAGGGCGAGCCAAACAAGGAGGACATAAGTGGGACAGTCAGAATTAAACCCATAAACCCATTGCTGTCTCAGTATGTGGATCTATTGGAATGTTTCTTACTTGAGACCAGTTTTTGGCCCATGAGCTGCAAGGTGCTCACCCTGGGTGTTCAACCAAGGTTGAAGCCTGAAACTAAGGATCAGGGTCAAAGCCAGTCCTGGAACATATGGCAGACCCTCCAAGTGTCTCTATTTTCCAGGGACAGTCCCAGATTTACAGAAGCCGTCCTGGTTTCTGATTTAATGCCGGAACATCCCGCTTTTCCTTAAGATCCCTGTTTTCATTGGAGAAATGTTGGACGGGATGGAGTTATGCGACCCCCAAGCCAAGCAGATCAGTAACTATACAACCTTTAGTAGACATCTGAAACCAGCCCTGTCTAGATAAGTTTTTAATGTTTAATGTTTCATTATGTTTTTATATATGTTGGAAGCCACCCAGAGTGGCTGGGGCAACCCAGTCAGATGAGTGGGGTATAGATAGTAAAATTATTATTGTTGTTGTTGTTGTTGAATAGGACATCCCTATTTTCATTGGAGAAATGTTGGAGAGTATGCATACGGTATCATGTACACCTGACTCATGTGTAGAGTGAATTTCTCTTGTTGTACCCCCATAATGTCCCTATCTACCAATCAGCCCTCCACAACTGGGATTAGAAGGAAGGCTCATTAGGTCAGACTTGCTAGCTGGTTCTTTACAAAATAAATAAACAAACTGAACATGACTTACAATAAAATTACAATATATTTGGCTTCTCATCACCTGCTATTTTTGACGCACATTTCCTGTCTTGTTCAAATTTGATGCAGCTTTTTTTGTAGGGGGGGGAAGGGGGGTTAATATGTTGCTTGAATTAATCTCCCCCCTCACTATAGTACTCAAGCATTCCTTAAATATTTGTGACAATAGCCTACTGCTGCCTCATAACTGTCCAGAAATGAGACATGGTTCAACCTGCAATTCCTATTACTTAGGAAAGTAAGATTAACTGTCGTGTTGTTCACAGCCGGTCTTCCAACTAGTACATTTCATGGAGTGAATTCTGGAACTTTTCCATCTCTGTCGCCTAGTCTTCCCTTTCATTTCTTAAAAAAGTACCTGTTCTGCCACTGACTGACTGCCAGGTATCTTGTTAAGCCTTCATGTGGCTGAACTAGATTTAAATCTGCTCATTAGGGGAGCCAGGTCAGAAACCAATAAGTACAGGTTGTACATTATTAGCAAGAGAGGTTAAGGAAGACAGCTGGGTCAGAAACCATGCAAAGGATGGCCTTTGGAAATAAGGCAACCTTATCTCAAACCATAGCCTTTTAAGTCTACCTCCCCTCTCTTCCAGAGCAGAAGCAGAAAAACATACTTGCTCCTTTGATTGTAGTCGCATGAACCTCGGTGACCTGATTCTACTTTAGTGGCAAATTAACCGATCCTGTTCAGCAACATTCACAATCACAAATGGCAAGCCATATTTTGTAAAAGCTCTGCCTGGTGCATTACCTTTGCATCAGATATGGCACAAAGTGCAAGGCTGATCTTACTTTTCTCTCCAGAGGTATTCATTCATGTAGAATTAAAACCATAGCATCATCAAGCCACAAAGACAACCGAATTCAGACCACCTTGCCAGAGCAGTTCACTGCCTTTCCCCTCTTATCTTGTTTGAAGTAAGATGAGTGGGGGGGTCTGCTTTGCAGGCCACTCAATGAAAGGAATGGGAACAACAGGTCCAGAGCAGCAGTAAGTTGAGCTATACAAGGTTCTTTCCTTTGCTGGTAACAAAGATGCAATTGATTGCATCACTTTCCTTTCCAGCTGCAAGTATCAGTGGTGCAGTTATGGACTTAGCTACATTAGTAAAAAAACGACGTTTCGAATTCATTATAAACATGAAACACCAGATGGTGCCAGAGAGGAAAAAGAATTTCAAAGCGATTTTTACATAGTGGTTTTTTCCCCCTTTGTCACGGCTAAAATGGCCGCTGTTTCTTTAATGCGAATAAAGCTGGGTCAGCATGACTCAGCAGCCTGCACCAAGTTGTATATATAAGTGAGAAATGTTAGTTTGTGCTGAGGCTGGTGTTTGGGTTGGTTGGTTGATTGGTGCTGGTGTGTGTAGTTATTCAGTCGTGTTTTGCACAAGGACTTTTAATAAAACTCTGCAAGGATATTCTCGTGGACTCCTTTTGTGCCGACAAGGAGACTGAAGAGAAAAGGGAGGTCAGAACCCTCCTTTTTTTTTTTTGCTTTTTTACAAACACTGACAGGTTATGGGCCCAGTGTTTCTGAGCATGTGCAGAGTGCAAAACGACTGACAGCATCTGAGCAGGGAGCTGGTGAGTCCTGGTGGTGTATGAAGCCAGTGGCTGTGCGTTGGAGCAGTTGGTGGCAAGCTGTAACTGTCTGCAGTGACGCTGGAGCGGCTAGGATCTGAGGATCAAGAAAGCACTCAGCGTCGGCTACTGGAACAGTTTGAACTGCTAGAGGACCACAGTAGGCGACTCACAGAGCGGCTACACAAGTTGCAGAGCCAGGCGGGACCTGAGGGTCAACAGAGGCAGCAGCTAGAAGCCGGTGAGTGCCAGCCAGGACTATCCAGTCAGACTCTAAAGAGAGAGTCAGGAGAGATTGCTGGAGACCCCACAGAAGGGGCTCAGCAAGCACCAGCAGAGATGGCAGATTTCCAGTCTCCCCAAGTTGTAAATATTGGGGGAGGCATCCCTTTTGAACTTCTCTCAGAGAGCAACTGGCTGAGTTGGTCAATTAAAATGCAGCAGTTGTTAAGGAGAGATGGACTATGGGACTGTGTTGAAACTGAGGTTTTGAGACAGGACTCTGCTGAGAAAAAACGGCTGGATGAAAGGGCCCGTGCCCAAATTATGCTGTGTTTGAGCAACTCTCAGTTATTGCATGTAGCAAATGCCAGCACAGCGTTTGAGTGCTGGAATTTATTAAGGGCAATGCATGTCAGAGAAACTGCTGGAACTATAATTTCTCTGACCAGAAGGCTGTTCAGGACTGTTATGAAGGAAGGTGAGAGTTTGGCAACTCATCTTCAAACGCTGAAATCTCTGTTTCTTCAACTACAGCAGAGAGGTAAGCGTTATGATGAGACTGACCAAACCTACATTATCCTTTCAAGTTTGCCTGAAAGCTGGTTGCCTGTGATTAACAGCATGGAGAGTATGCGTCCCCGAGATCTGACCCTTGAGTATGTGGTTGGCAGATTGACCGAAGAAGCAGAAAGAAGGTCAGATAGACAGGCTGAACTCCAAAAGCGGAGGAGTTACAGCAAAGGGGGCCAGCAGCAGAATCTGCCAATAGAGCAACGCCAAGGTTTGGACTTGGCCATGGCGGTGAGGAGGTGCTATAGATGCAACCAACCCGGGCATCTCCAACATCAATGCAGGTCAAGACTTCCAGGAGACGACGTGGAGCAGAGACAGCAATCGACGCAGAAACGTAAGCAGAAGGGGTTCTCTTCAGGGAAGAATAACACACGTTCTGCTCAGTTTGTATCTGCATTTTCTCGAGAGGAGAGGAAGATACCTCGAGGAACATGGTTGCTGGACTCTGGGAGCAGCAGGATTATCTGCAACCGTCGGGAGGACTTTAAGACCCTGGGGAAGCCAGCTGATGGAAAAGACTCAACCTATCTTGCTGATGGTCGTAGAAGCAAGATTGATGGCCAGGGAACATGTTTCCTGCAGTGCTTGAACACTACTCTACCAGAGACTCTGTTTGTTAGCAGCTTGGACTATTGTTTGCTGTCTGTAAGCTGTTTGATTAAAGCAGGGTATAGTGTTAAGTTCACGCAGGATGGCTGTCTGATAAAGAATGGAACTCAGGTATGTGGCTATGCAAAGTTGGAAAATGGGTTATATGTAATGCAGGACAAGCCTGTTAAAGCAGCCCAGGTGGTTCAGGATAATTTGCCAGTTCATAAGGGGTGTGTACATGAACTGCACAGAAAACTGGGTCACGCCAATTTCCGTGTGCTTTCAGAAATGCAAAAGGTGTGCAAGAACCTAAAAGTAAATAGCTGTAACTGTTTCCTAGATTGCAATGTATGTAAAATGGCCAAATCTAAGAGGAAGCCTGTGGCTTCTAAAAGTGACAGAGTATCTAAAGAGGTTTTAGAACTTGTCCATTGTGACGTGATAGGCCCTTTCCCACAGAAGACTGAGGGGGGCGCCAGATATGCTTTTCTGGTAATAGATGATAAATCACGTTTTAGTTGGTTGTTTTTGTTAAAGCAGAAATCTGAGTGTTTCCCCACATTCAGAGAATGGGTTGCCCAAGCTGAAAAGCTCTTTGCTCGCCCTGTTGTGCAGCTGCAAACAGATAGGGGCGGAGAATTTCTGAACAAACAATTTGGGACATGGTTGCGACGTAAGGGGATCACTCATCGCTTGACTAACCCTTATAGCCCTGCTGAAAATGGTCTGTGTGAAAGACGTGGGGCTGTAATACAGTCAGTAAAGGACTGCCTGCTAGTGGATGCAGGATTGGGTCACAACCATAGGCTGTGGGGTGAGGCTTTTCTCACAGCAAACTTTTTGATTAATAGAACCTGGTCTAGCTCTATAAAAGATATTCCATATCGTGTGTTGTTTGGGAAAGAACCAGAGTGGAAAATGCTCCATAACTGGGGTGCTTGGGCACATGTAAATATTCCCAAAGCTCAGCGCCAGAAAGGGGGCGCTAGAGCGCAGAAACTGCGCTTTGTGGGATATCAGTCCTATGGCAAAGGGTGGCGTTTCAATTTACGCCCAGGACGAGTGGTTCTGTCACGAAGTGCAGACTTCGCTGACCAGGACAGATGGACTGCGATCCATGCCAACCCAGATTGCCTACTGCCCCTGCAAGTAAGAGAAGAGGCTTCTTCTCAGCCATTGGCAACACAGGAGCAGGATGAGGAGGAGGCACAGATTTCCCCAAAAGATGAGGCAATAGATAATAATACTTCTCTAGAGGAAGAGGAAGAAGAGCCAGAGATAAGGGGGGAAGAAGAAGTAGTTGTACCTAGACGCTCCCAGCGTTCAAACAAGGGTGTACCTCCTCAACGTTTGACCCTAGGAGGAATGAGAGTATGCAATGTGAGTTGTGTGGAACCACAAAGTTATAATGAAGTCTTAGACTTACCCCCTGGGGAACGTGCTTTGTGGGAACAAGCCATGAAAGAAGAAATGGACTCTTTTAAACGTAACAAAGTGTTTGAGGTCATAGTGCCGCCACCTGGTGGCAGAGTGGTGTCATGCAAGTGGGTTTACAAAAGGAAAACCCTTGCATCTGGGGAACCACGTTTTCGAGCCAGATTAGTAGCCAGAGGGTTCGCTCAGATTAAAGGGGAGAGTTATGATGAAGTGTTTTCTCCCACTGTAAAGAGTGAAATTTTTCGTTTAATGCTTTCCATTGCTGCTGTAAGACAACTAGCAGTGCACCATTTTGATGTTGATGCTGCATATCTGCATGCAAATTTAGACCATGAAGTGTTAATGAGACAACCCCCTGGGTTTGAAGAGGGGAATGGTGCAGTCTGGCGTTTGAAAAAAGCTGTTTACGGTCTCAAACAAAGTGGAAGGTGTTGGAACCAGTGTTTAAATGAAGCCCTTGTAAAACTTGGTTTTAAAAGGAGTGTGGCTGATCCATGCCTGTACACCAAGGGGACAGGCAACAAATATCTAATGCTCTTAGTCTTTGTTGATGATTTGCTTGTGGCAGGGAGTTCCACAGATGAGATCCAGAAACTCACAAATCAACTGGAAAAGAGGTTTAAGCTTAAAGCCTTAGGGCCTGTAAGCAATTACTTGGGAGTAGAAGTAAGGCAGGAAGCTGATGGAAGCTTCCTATTGAGCCAGAAAGAGAAAATTCTTCATTTGATAGAGCAGTTTGGCATGGAAAACTGCAAGCCAGTTCAGACTCCCATGACACCAGATTTCCCAAAGACAGTGTGTGATGATGAATTTGATCAGCCTGAGTTGTATCACTCAAAAATAGGATCACTGTTGTATTTAAGCCAGTGGTCAAGGCCAGACATTGCATGTGCTACAAATGTTCTGAGCCAACGTGTATCTAAACCCAGTACTGCTGATTGGTGTGCTTTGAAAAGGCTTATCAGATATCTAAAGGGGACATTAAATGTATGTTTGAAGATATCTAGTACACAAGACAAAAAACTAGAAGTATTTGTTGATGCGGACTGGGGAAGCTGTGTAGCTACTAGAAAATCTACAAGTGGAATGGTCATGATGTTTGCCAATTCCATAGTTGGATGGAGGTCAAAGAAACAAGGATTTGTTGCGACCTCATCCTGTGAGGCAGAATATGGGAGCCTATCGCTAGCATGCAACGAAATCTTGTGGTTTATACAGATACTAAAAGATCTAGATTGTAAAGTAGATTTGCCTATCCAAGTGTATGAAGATAGCCAATCGTGCATTGCATTAGCGGGCTCAGAAATAATGAAATCTGCATCAAAACATATTGCTATCCGTCATGCGAATGTGAGAGATTATGTACAGAATGGGGTGATCAAACTGGAGTATTGTCAATCACAAGATAATATTGCTGATTTGTTTACCAAGCCTTTGCCAGCAACATGCCATAATGAATTGATGACAAAACTGGGTTTATGTATATAATGTATGTATGTATTGTTTCTGTTGGGGTTTTTCGCATTTAAGAAACAGAAGGGGTGTCACGGCTAAAATGGCCGCTGTTTCTTTAATGCGAATAAAGCTGGGTCAGCATGACTCAGCAGCCTGCACCAAGTTGTATATATAAGTGAGAAATGTTAGTTTGTGCTGAGGCTGGTGTTTGGGTTGGTTGGTTGATTGGTGCTGGTGTGTGTAGTTATTCAGTCGTGTTTTGCACAAGGACTTTTAATAAAACTCTGCAAGGATATTCTCGTGGACTCCTTTTGTGCCGACAAGGAGACTGAAGAGAAAAGGGAGGTCAGAACCCTCCTTTTTTTTTTTTGCTTTTTTACAAACACTGACACCCTTTTGCTATAATGATTTATTTTTTGACTTATTTATAGTGAGTTTTTCCCCTGTGTGTAGATCCACCCTAGGTTATTTCAGACTCTGAACTTCTTGGCCTGCGGATGGTAGTGAATATTACTTCAATCACTTCTAAATGTGGTAAGCCAGCCCTGCTGCATTTGGGCATCTGCTATGAAGCGAGGCCCTGGAATTCTGCCCCAAATGTCTCCTATGATGGCAGCCAGCTCCAGCCATAAATATACACAGAAGCTGCCTTACTAGATCATGGGAATTTAGGGAGCTTCTATATATAGAGTCATGCCATTGGCTTGTCTCAGAATAGTCTATGTGCTAAAGCAGCTTCCAAGAGGTATACATTTAATACACAAATAAATGCTGGAAGATGCACAGTGCTGCCCTTCAGACATCACTCATAAACAATTCCCATGATGCTCAGCAAAGCTGATTCTCTAGAAAATGTGTTTAGGGTTGCAGCCTTAATTCTTAGTACAGTGGTACCTCAAGTTACAAACGCCTCAGGTTACAAACTCCGCTAACCTGGAAGAGTTACCTTGAATTGAGAACTTTGCCCCAGGATGAGAACGGAAATCATGTGCCGCCAGCGCAGCAGCAGCAAGAGGCCCCATTAGTGAAAGCACACCTCTAGTTAATAACAGTTTCAGGTTAAGAATGGACCTCCATGAAGTGAAGGACATGAGTCAGGTGTTGGTCATCAGGTGAGCTGTGCATAAGCAAGCTGCCAGCTAGCTCTGCCGAGGCTCTTTTTATTAGCACAATATGCAAAACTAGTCAGGTACATTTTGGACTGTGACCTTTACACATCTTCCAATCCTGAGATCGAGGGGTGGTACAAAGTTATTTTGGCACCTGTTTCCACCGAGTCACTTTACCCTTGCACAATGTTTAATCGAAAGAGACAAAGGTCACAGACAGGGCACAGCAGACTACTAAGAGGGCAAAAGGTTAGATAGAGGGCATGATGTTCAGACAGCTGTGGGTTGTCTGTGGGTGGAAGTGTGCTCCACACCCGGCGGTCATTCCTTCACCTCCAGAACGAATTAAGTTCGTAGCTAGAGGTACCACTGTACAAGCACCATCTCCAAAGCTAGGAAACCCACCTGTAAAGTGAAGCTACACTCAGCCTTCTTGTAGGGCGCTTCCACATGGCATATCATTGTGGAATCTGTGCTGCTCATGTGTGCAAGTTATGAGCAGCAGCAGCATCCTCATCAAAATACCACCACCACTCCATGTATAGCGCCCCCCCTCCCAGACAGCAATAATGTAGTAGCATAACAAACTGAAGCAGAATATAAATCCACCACTAAGGCTGTCATTAACATCACTACTACACTGCCCGTGGGCCAGCCTTTTTGGCACCGGTTTGGAGTCATACAGACAAGGTTGGGTTCTGGGTTGTCCCTGTGGCCCCCAGTTTGAGCGTCACTTGCTCAGCTTGGGGGGCTGCAAATAAATCAGGGTTTGTGACACAAAACTGTGCAAAACCAGCACACCACTTGGGCACTGGTTTGGTGCCAGTCGGACAAAGTTGGGTTTCTGGCCCTTTACTTGTGACTCCAGTTTGAGTTTCAGCACACCACTTTGGCACTGGTTTGGCATCAATGGGACAAGATTGGGTTTTAGGGATGCAGGTGGCGCTGTGGGTTAAACCACAAAGCCTAGGGCTTGCCGATCAGAAGGTCAGCGGTTTGAATCCCCGCAACGGGGTGAGCTCCCATTGTTCGGTCCCAGCTCCTGCCAACGTAGCAGTTCGAAAGCACGAAGTGCAAGTGGATAAAGAGGTACCGCTCCGGCGGGAAGGTAAACGGTGTTTCCGTGCGCTGCTCTGGTTCGCCAGAAGCGGCTTAGTCATGCTGGCCACATGACCCGGAAGCTCTACGCCGGCTCCCTCGGCCAATAAAGCAAGATGAGCGCCGCAACCCCAAGGGTCGTCCGCGATTGGACCTAATGGTCAGGGGTCCCTTTACCTTTATGAACACTTGATTGTCAGTTACTCAGTTTGAGGGGCTGCGCACTAAGCAGTGTTTGTGGCACAAAACCATCACACCACTTTGGCACTGGTTTGGAATCATTCTGACAAAGTGGGATTTTTTTGCATTAACTTATGACCCCAATTTGCTTTGTCAATTACTCGGTTGTGGGAGGGATGGCACAAAACCTGGGGTTTGCAGCACAAAATGGCTCAAAACTAGCACAAAACTTTGGCATTATTATTGGGGGGGGGGGGACACATAACCTGGAATTTCAAGGTCACATGCTGATGAAGCTTAGAATTCTGAAAACTTTGCTTTGTCCTTGGTTCTATTCACCATCCAAGCTTTTTGTTTTATGCAACAACCATTCATTGAGTTCTTAAAGCCTGCTTGACATAATTATGTTAATTCCCATTGTTGTTCTACTTGATCTGGCTGATGGCTCTTCACAATGCAGGAGTGATTTCTGTAAATGCCAGCAAGGTCCCACAGAGAGCTTGGGGGAAAGTGAGCAGGAAAAACGGAGACTGCATTCTGGGGAGTTGGAAACGGCATCCGCAAGCTCGATTTGATACAGGGCGCTGAGGAACATTTCACCCTTCCAAAGACTGTACTTTTACCCTATTCCCCTTCCACTGCCAGCCAAACAACTTGTTTTCATAGCGCCTTTTCCTTCCATCTCCAAGATGCCCTTTGCATTGCCTCCAAAATATGAAGCTGATTTGTGGTTTTCTTGGAAGATCATATTCACCATTTCCCCCTCAGCCTTACCTTTTATTCATTCACTTGTGGGAATGAAGAAATGGCTTCTCTTCAATCCCTGCACTGTGCTTTGAAGCAGGAAGGCAACTGGGACACACATCTCTTTCCTTTCCCAAAGGAAAGCTACTGGATTGAGTATCAAGGACCAATTGCAAACACTATAGAGGGTAGGAATATGATGGCAAGTGAGATTTCCCTACCTTTATACCCATGGGGGCAGGTGGTACTTCTTCGGACAGTTTTGTTCGCTGACAGTCTCATCTGGCAAACGCTGTGCTGTGCCAAAGGGAAGACACATTTCTGAAGACCCTTTTCCACAATAGATTGAGATTGGGAACTTAATTAGAAATAAATGCAGCTACCTCCTCAAAGATAAAGCTGTCAACCCTAGTGATGCATGGCAAGCAATCCAGCAAGAGGTTTTATATATATATCCACTTATGAACCTTGAGCTATCTGTGCCTCAGATAGTCTCATAACAACTACTGGCAAGGTTCCTCATCAGGGCTTTATATAGATCCAAAAGGAATTAGATGTGCCCCCTTCTAGTAATTCAGCAGCCTGCCATTCCACACCAAATATGGGCCATTACAGAAGTCATCCAAACAAGCTCATGGAGACTTTCATGGCCTTCGAACAAACAGGTCATACTCAGACCTTGTAGCACCTGGTCCACCATGTTTTCTTCCCGGTCTCTAGATTACCTCCACCCTGGGGAGCCACAGAGATGTGGCTATGAGCTGCTACCTTTTACCCCTCGGTAGACCTGCATGATTGCCCTCAATGGAGGGCTGTCCGTTAGGGAAAATAGGACTCTGCCCCACCAAGCTTAGCCTGCTCTCAGCCAGCCCCCAGCTGTCTGTCCTCTTACTTGCAACAAGTTCAAGGGGTTGGAGGGATTGCCTTCCTTCTCCTTGGACTCAGCATTGCCTGTGTAGAACTCGGGAGCAGGGAGGAGCAGGAGGGCAAAACTAGAATGAATTGGCTCTGCCTATCCTTGACTCTGGCTCCACATTGTTGGTCTCCATTTTGTGTAGAGCAAAATAAACACCAGGAGGCTTAGTTTGGTCAGAACTGAGTGCAGTGGTACCTCAGGTTACATACGATTCAGGTTACATACGATTCAGGTTATAAACTCCGCTAACCCAGAAATAGTGCTTCAGGTTAAGAACTTTGCTTCAGGATGAGAACAGAAATCATGCTCTGGTGGTGTGGCAGCAGCAGCAGCAGGAGGCCCCATTAGCTAAAGTGGTGCTTCAGGTTAAGAACAGTTTCAGGTTAAGAACGGACCTCCGGTACAAATTAAGTACTTAACCCGAGGTACCACTGTATCTACTTCCAGAGTTAATGCTAAATACATTACTTCTGGTAAATGAGCCACCATAGCTTCTAGAGGGCAAATTTGTGTCCTGGGCTTTTTAGACTCATCTACCCATGCACTGTCTGAAACCAAAAGGGCGCATTGGTAGCCTAATGTGAAATGTATCAGAATTATTTTCAGCTTGCCTACCCCTCTGTGCGTGTGAGGCTGAGCTCGGTTCCTAGTGATTTAACACAGAGCTGCAGCAGCCTGAATTAAGGAGCTGAAGTTGAAGCAACTGCATCAGAGAATAAGCTTTGGGCTATACCCCATGACTCACCTGCATGGCCAGGAGATGACCCCATTCACACAAAAATCCTCTCCTTGCAAAAGCTTTGCCCAGGCCCCAGGCCCAAGATGCTCTGTATCCACTTTCACAATGTTATTATTTAGTTTTCCTTCCATGGCCTTGACAATATCATAAAGGCAAACGTTTCACCTTCCATCAAGTCTGCTCCTTCCTGCCTGCCTGCCCGCCTCTCTCCTCTCTCTCTCTCTCTCTCTCTTGGCCCGTTCTCAGGCCTATATTCCCAGGGCATCCTTTCTCTTGCCTGCTCTTAGCTCCCTGTCAGCCCATCTATGCTGAGGCAACAGGAAACCAACGACAAGAGCCACAGTGAACTCTGAAATTAGGTCAGTGATTGCCTGCAGCTGACATTTGCATTTGTCAGCCTGGTTCCATGCAGGGCTGCAGTGGCTCACAGCTGCAGGGCAGTCTCTAAAGCGAGGAGCCCAGCACTGGACCACTCCTACAAGCAGGAGTAAAAGGGTAAAAGGTAAAGCACCCCTGGATGGTTAAGTCCAGTCAAAGGCAGTTGCGGTGCTCATCTTGCTTCAGGCTGAGGGAGCTGGTGTTTGTCCACAGACGGCTTTCCAGGTCATGTGGGCAGTGTGACTAAACTGCTTCTGGCACAACAGGACACCATGGTGGAAACCAGAGCACATGGAAACACTGTTTCCCTTCCCTGCCACAGAGGTACCTATTTATTTACTTGCACTGTTATGCTTTAAAACTGCTAGGTTGGCAGAAGCTTGGGCAGAGCAATGGGAGCTCACCCTGTCATGCGGATTTGAACCACGACTTTCCGACCAGCAAGCCCAAGAGGCTCAGCGGTTTAGACCACAGCGCCACCCGTGTCCTGCAAGCAGGAGTGACTGCAGGTAAACATGTGGAAACCTGACCAATCCCACCTGCAGCCCTGGAGAGCAGGCTGCTACAAAAGAAAAAAATCACACATATACACACGCATTACATGTATAGAGGGCAAGTGGACTGGCAAGTAGGCTCAACTGAAGGGCATAGTGCAGCTGTGCCACCTGCAAACTCACCGCCACTCCTTATCCATCCACCCCAGCATCTGCTCTGCTGCCTGAGGTGGCAGCCTCCTCACTCTGTCTAATGGTAGGGATGGCCTTGTACACCGTCTGCTGCCTGCCCACCTCTCTTTTATCTCCCTTGTCTCTCACCTCAGGCAATCCACATTATTTATTTATATTCATGCCACAAATATTCCTCCTAATTCATGTCTGTGGCAGGATGCTGGAAAGCTGTTAAAGGCTTGGCAACATCTGTTTGGGAAAGAGCTAGTAGCTATCCATCTGAGAGCATTTGCCTGCCTGCGTGTGCCTGCACATTTCCGTTCTTAAATGTCTTTGTGCATGCATATGTAAGTGTAGTTTGTGTGTGTTTCTTCTCTGGCAGTGACTACATTGCACAGGCAAGGTGGTTTCATCACAGCAAGTTCTCCATCATGTGTCCTGGAGCGAGCACTAATATTTGATGGTTCTGGAACGTGGGATGTGGACCACAGAGAAAGCAACCCACTACTGCCTCCCACTGAAGAAGACTGGGGTTCTAAAATAAGCAGAGGAGCAAGGAAGGTTAGGCGATGCTAGCCTCTAGGGATACACACAAGCTTCCTTGAGGAAGTTTTAATATAATAATATTATTTATTATTTATACCCCGCCCATCTGGCTGGGTTTCCCCAGCCACTCTGGGCAGCTTCCAACTGAATATTAAAAACAATACAGCATTAGACATTAAAAACTTCCCTAAAGAGGGCTGCCTTCAGTTGTCTTTTAAAAGTAAAATAGTTGTTTATTGCCTTGACATCTGCTGGGAGGGTGTTCCACAGGGCAGGAGCCACTACCAAGAAGGCCCTCTGCCTGGTTCCCTGTAATCTTACTTCTCGCAATGAGGGAACCGCTAGAAGGCCCTCGGCGCTGGATCTCAGTGTCCGGGCTGAACGATGGGGATGGAGACGCTGATGCATTAAGAGCTACACTATTAAGTTTTGGGGGCCGAATTCCCCACATTGGGCAATTATGTTTGCCACTCAAATAAAGGCATAAACCTCAGTCTGAAGGGGGGGGATGATCTAGATTTTTGTTCTCTCTGGGTCACAGGGTTGTCCTAATTTCCCCTAACAGACACGTTTTTTGCAAAGCGATTCTTGCAGTAGAAAATATAATCTTGCAACAGAGCTACCAGAATCATCAAAAGTGGGACTCTGGTTGGCAGAGAGGACTCATCTTTTCCTTCGCAGAAATGCGTACATGGAAAAATGAGATACCGAGAGAAACCAATATTCTCCTATCTGACCCAGGGCTGGTACTAAATCTTGCATCTGTGAGTAGGTTCATCTGAACTGAGGTGCTGAAGGTCCTCCACTTGTTCTAGGATATAGGAGAATTTTTGTTGATCTGTTGAATGCAATATTCCTCAATTTTGAATACTTGGTCTGTGTGCATGTGCACATTCAGATTATACACAAGCACACTTTAACTTAGATGTGTAGCACACTGCTGGGAGTCCCTTCGTAGCTGGTGCCTTGCTGATGCACTCCACACAGGAGATTTCTGGCCAGGGGGTCTCTAGCAGCCTGCAGTGACAATGTCAGGCTAATTGGATCTCAAGACTTCTGCAAACAACTACATACCAGGTGACATTTACCTGACACTAATTGATATATGAGCAATTTGTCACAGCAGCCTTTGAAGTTGCCAAGTGGATCCCCTGTAAGTGCAGCCACTTCCTACTCAACCGAAACAAGGGTTGTGTGTTAACCAGAGAGCTTTAATCATATTGGCTCGCTACCGCTGTTTGGAGGGAATTACAAAGCTAGGCATTTTCTCAAAGACTTTCCAATCCCCACTGCTCCCTTAAGAATTGCTTTGATATTTCATTAGCTGCTGGAAACACGTTCTGGAAAAGGAGCTGAAATTTTAGCAGTTAAGGGGATCACGTGGACTGCAAAACCTGAGCTTTCCTTCCTCCGAGTTATTTCTAGACCTAGTGCCTCTCAGTGAAACTGTTGTTGGGCTGGTGTTCCTACTCCACCTCAGGCATTTCTTGGCTTTCTGAATTCTGTAGATGTTTGGAAGATTTATTTGGAAGGCAAGGAAGTGAGAAATTGGTGGGTGGGGTGTATAGAGAGAAGGAGGGAGGGAGAGAGAGATGAGGAGGAGGGGGAGGGAGATGGGGAGGGAGAACTGTATAGCCTTGAAAGACTTGCCCCTTGATTGCATACCAGACTTTCTGTGTGTTTTAAAAAAAATATTCATTATACTACCTACTCCTTGTACACAGCCTGGGGGAAAGAATGAATGTGCTGTATTTCTTGTGGAGAGATGAGATTTGCACCACTGTATTCCACACGAGACCTGCCACAGCTTCCCAAGCGCAAATGTCGGGACTGAATGGATGGGCAAGGTTTGCAATTAAGGAATCCGTCTACGTCCATCTCTTCTGCTGGCCAGCTTCAAGGTGCCAGGAGACCATGCACGTCACAATACCATATCTACCCCTGTGCAGCTTCTTGCCTTGCCAGCCATGTTGGCTCTGAACAAAGATAAAGGACAATGCAGGGATGTAGGCCACCCACAGTAGCAGCTTGAGAGAGACAGCCTGCCTGCATTTCCCTTGTATCACAGAAGCCCAGCTGCAGCAGCCGAGGCTAAGATAAGGTGCAGATGCCATTAGGAAACCAATAAATCTGGGACCATGAATCCACCTGAGGATTAGGACAACCCGAGTTTCCAAACACTGTTAGGTGGAGACACTTTTATTGTCTTAGGTCACTAACAGTGACCGGAAGCTAGGCTTGTTATAAAACCAGATGCTTTCTCAGCCTCATTCTTTCTCTGCAGGGATTTATTAAAAGAAACTCTTGCTTTTATTGTGGGTCAGATAAGGGTTTATTTAAAGGTACTGCCTACCAAAGGGGTCAGGTATTTGAGCAGCTTCAGTTTCCCACTGGACAATGTTCATACATTCATTGTATAATGTATTTAGACTCTTAGTGTCTTTACTGGGGATTAAAAGACACCTGCTTCTTGGGAGAAAAGCAATGACAAACCTAGACAGCATCTTTAAAAAGCAGAGACATCATCTTGCCGACAAAGGTTCATATAGTTAAAGCTATGGTTTTCCCAGTAGTGATGTATGGAAGTGAGAGCTGGACCATAAAGAAGGCTGATCGCTGAAGAATTGATGCTTTTGAATTATGGTGCTGGGGGAGACTCTTGAGAGTCCCATAGACTGCAAGAAGATCAAACCTCTCCATTCTTAAGGAAATCAGCCCTGAGTTCTCACTGGAAGGACAGGTCCTGAAGCTGAGGCTCCAATACTTTGGCCACCTCATGAGAAGAGAAGACTCCCTGGAAAAGACCCTGATCTTGAGAAAGATGGAGGGCACAAGGAGAAGGCGACGACAGAGGACAAGATGGTTGGACAGCATTCTCGAAGCTACCAGCATGAGTTTGACCAAACTGCGGGAGGCAGTGGAAGACAGGAGTGCCTGGCATGCTCTGGTCCATGGGGTCATGAAGAGTCGGACACAACTAAACGACTAAACAACAACAACAAAGCCTCACTGAGTAGCAGAGAAAGCTATTTCCAAAATGCCAGTGCTTAGCGATAAACAAAAAACAAATACCTAGTTTAATTCAGTGACAAAATTACAACTGCACATAATGAATCAGGAAGGTCTTTCTTCTGGTGGTTCTTGCTCAACCTGTACTGGTTCATTTTTTTCTTTCAGAGGAACAGGAATGGGGAACCTAAGGCTCTTGAGATGTTGGAGTACAACCGTCACCACCACTTACTATTCACCATGCTGATTGGAGATGCTGTGCAGCAACATTTGAAGGCCGCAGTTTCCGCATCCCTGCAGGAGAAGACTTTGATAGCCAATGTTCTCATTATGGCTGCCATGTGGGGAACACTTTTAAGTCATCCCACATTGTGAGTTGTTTTGTGCAGTGGCTAAGTTACCTTAGTATATGATGAACTGGGGTTCATGAAAAAGCATCCATTCATGAAAAGGCCATATATTATGACCTTCAAGAAAGGTCTAACATCTCCACAGGGAAGCTAGAAGGCATAACGTGTCCCCTTGGAGCACCCAACATTTCACATGAAAGTTACTTCTTGAAAACTGTGGAAGGCAAGAGGTTGTGGTGCCCTTCAAATCAGGGGTGACTAAACTATGACCTTGCAGATGTTACTGGATTCCAAATTCCATCAACTTCAGCCAGCATGGCCAATGGTCAAGGATGATAGGAGCTGTACTCCAACAACATCTGGAGAGTCACAGGGTAGACACCCCTGCTTTACATGTGACCCAACCTCTTTGGCAGAGGCCAATCATGCAGGCCCCAATTATAGACCCGGTGCCTCGCTGGGGAGTTAAGTACATGCTGGCCAGGACAGTAGCCAAGACCCGCACAGTTAGCTCACTTAGTTGGATAATTTCACCAATACCCAAGCTATACTCATGCAAAAGTTGAGCCTATCTGGTCTGGGGGACAGTTAAAATGACCATGTCATTTATATAACCATGAAAAGCATTTAATCATTTTTATATTCGAATCATCTTTTTTCAAGAAAGGAAAAATTGGAAAAATTTGTTCCTTAGCCCCTCCGGCAATGCTAAATCCAGAAAAGCTGGGTTATCTCAGGCTTTAGGGGACAGGTATGCCTGAGCACCAGTTAGAACGCAGATCCTGTGTAAAAGGTCCAGCCTATGTTCTGAGAGTGAATTCTGGCTGGCCCTTAAGAATGTGGAAGAAAGATTCTCCTGCAAGCTTCCTAATGTAAGTTTTCTGAGTGATTGCCTGCCTGGCCCTCAAAATAAAGAAAGTGGGACATCTTGGCTTCTTCATGCCATGGACAATCGAAGTCAGGAGAGGCAGGGGGAACAGCTCTTCTCATTCTTCATCAACCTGGTGCCACCCTCCAGGTGATTTGGACTACAACTTCCATCAGACTCAGATAGCAGAGCTATGCTGGCTGAGGCTGTTGGGAGTTTTGATCCAAAGGATCTGGAGGGCACCAGGTTGGCAAAGGCTGCTTTAAGCACACTTATTTCCCTCAGCCACAAAATATTTGCTGAACAAAATGAGGTGAACCAAAAAGCCTCCCTGTCTTAAGAGTTTCACGAACGAAACCTAGGAAAACACACACACTACATTGCCCTACCTATTAGGTAACTCTCTTCTTTTCTGCCCAATTATTTCCCATATATCCCCTGTTCCTACCAGCCTGCACAGTCTTTAATGTATTTCAGCTTTTATCCCTGCAAGGTGAGCCAAGGCTGCTATTTCCAGCTCTCCTGGAAAATGTGGAATTATTGCCTACAGCCAGGAAAGCAGCTGTTGCCTGTTTATCAAGATAGCAGCAAATGAGCCACATATTGATTTGCAGACAGGGTTGTTTTCTTGAAAACATTTGCCCCATTAGAAACATGTAGGAACTTCTTCGCTGACCCCTAAGCAATCACACAACTCTTTCCTAGAGTGTTTGCCCAGTGCTAGCAAAGCAGCTGTAGTAAATGTATTGACAACAGGCAAGTGATTTGGTATTGCATCCTATTAGGGTTATTGGGCTGTAACTCAAAGATCCTCATTTCCCCTATACACTTGTTGGGCAGCTTCCATCCGTTCGCCTCTCCCTTTGTCTGCGCTATCCTATCTGTGTCAGACTGTCTATCAAGTCAGGGCAGTTGAAATATATAGAAAAGCATTTTGGTTTCCTACAACGATGGAATGGCTTCCCTTGGGAAAATGCCAGTGTCTGATAATAGTTTGGCAGTGCTGCTAAGATCTTCTACATCAGGGATGTGGTCCTTCAGATGTTGCTAGACTACAGCTCCCATCATCCCTGACTATTGGGCCATGCTTGCTGGAGCTAATGGACGTTGCAAGCCCAACATCATCCATATGGTCACAGAGTCACCATCTCTGTTCAATTTGAACTGGTGGTGCTGGTTGGCATTAAATTGAGGAAAATATGACTGTTGAATCATTTTGCTTCATTTGTTATTTAATTAGATTTTAATAACTTTTTATTAAACAAGGACAAGGCAGGCTATAATATTTAAAGGAAGAGCTGGCCTTGCCCTCAACACTGGCACCTTCCCACCCCATCTCAGATTACCAGCTACAGGCTGGTTTGTGCTGCACAGAATTCCTATGAAGTCAATCTTGCCAGTTTTTCTACTCTCCCCTGGGCCGGGCCAGTGCAGACTCTTCCATCACACTAATGGCACCTCTCATAATTAACTCATTCACTATTAATTTGGATGTCAAAAGACATGCGTCACATTTGCCTTTAATTAATATGCCCTTAAAATAAAACTATGGGGCTTCGCCGGCAAACTTGAAAGGGAGACACTGCCCTACAGAGAACTTGGCTGGCATCAAGCCGCAAGAATAATGTGAGCACATGCTTTCTTTCCAGGGGCTCTGATGATATATAAAGAGGGAGAAAAGGTTAGAACAATGAGGGAATGACACTGGTCCCCAGGTGCTCATTGCAGTCCCTGCCACCCCATTACATTTTTTACAGGCAGGCATCAAACATAGTCAAGACCATCAACGGTGCAACACACACAGGCCAGTGGGGAGCAGCTTTATGAAGGCTGTCCCACGAATCGGTCTAGTAAGCTCTTACCCACTTGCTAGAGCTGTGTTGAAAACAGACATGCAACGTGATAGCTAGGGTACATCAGAGAGAGAGAGAGAAAACATGAGTATGCCGTAACTCCAGCAGCTGAATTTATGGTTGCTATCTAAGGAAAGGCACATCCTACCAGGTAACTGCATTTTCCAGAAACTGGATGGTTGCCAGAAACATACAGTTTTGCAGCCAGATGAGCTGCTCCTTCAGGGATGAATTGGGGCAGCGAATGAGAATCTGCCCCAGTCTTAGAGTGACCAGAAGAAAAAGAGGCCAGGGTTCCTGTGCTTTATGAACTTGCACAAAAGAAATGATTCTGGAAGGTGCCACTTTACTCATCCCAGCAGATGTAGTCCAAAACCATGGGAGGGCACCACACTGATAACCCCCATAACCCCTGACCATTAGCCATCCTGGGTGGGGCTGGTGGGGGTTGTAATCCTCAACATCTGACGGGCACCACAATGACTATTCCTGCTTGACTAAGAACTCAGCTTCCAGTTGACCAGGAGATCCTAGGTGGCAGGACATTTAACATTTGGAAAAAACCACTACAGTGGTACCTCGGGTTACAAACACTTCAGGTTACAGACTCTGCTAACCCAGAAATAGTAAAGTAAAGGTAAAGGTACCCCTGCCCGTACGGGCCAGTCTTGACAGATTCTAGGGTTGTGCGCCCATCTCACTCAAAAAGGCCAAGGGCCAGCGCTGTCCGAAGACACTTCCGGGTCACGTGGCCAGCGTGACATCTCTGCTCTGGCGAGCCAGAGCCGCACACGGAAATGCCGTTTACCTTCCCGCTAGTAAGCGGTCTCTATTTATCTACTTGCACCCAGGGGTGCTTTCGAACTGCTAGGTTGGCAGGCGCTGGGACCGAACAGCGGGAGCGCACCCCGCCGCGGGGATTCGAACCGCCGACCTTTCGATCGGCAAGCCCTAGGCACTGAGGCTTTAACCCACAGCGCCACCCGCGTCCCTTAACCCAGAAATAGTACCTCGGGTTAATAACTTTGCTTCAGGATGAGAACAGAAATTGTGCGGCAGCACAGTTTCAGGTTAAGAACAGACCTCCAGAACGAATTAAGTTCTTAACCCGAGGTACCACTGTACAAGCTTCTTTGAGCCTATGGGTTGGAACAGTATAAAAAAATAAATGTTCTTCTTTGAATAGTCAATTCAACCTAGGATTAATGCAGATCAATTGCATTGGCAAAAGTCATCCCTCTAGTCTCCATCACTCAAAAACCCACGATAGTTCACAAGACTGGGCTACTGAATGAGGAATCTGAATGGATTTTCCCAGTACGTGGCAAGTTCTAAACTGGATATTGTGGATTCTCTCCAGGCCTTCTACAAGCATACCTTACGCATGTACCAGCACAGAGGCCCCTGCAATACAAGTGCTCCCAAACTGGAAGTGTGGTTATAACTCAGGAAAAAGCCAAGTCATTCTGTTTCCGTATGTAGTCCAACAGCAGTGTGGAGTTAACTATCCTCTTCCAGTAGTTGGTACTTGTAACATGCTAAGAAATTTGGAGGTTTGTGCCATAGCATAAAGAGTAGACGGGGCAACCAAGACCTGTTAATGGGAGATGAGGTGATAATTTTTGACGGAGAACACTTCCACCTGTGGAGGATCTTGGGGTCTCAAATTTCAGCGGTGCCCTGTGCAATGCCAAAATTTGGCACACACACCAGCTGTACCTTCCATTCTACATCACAGTTGCAGCTCCCCCTGTGGTGCCCCTGAAGCTCTCTGCACACAGTGCGACTGAACTGATCATGTTTCCCTAAATCCGCCTCTGCTTCCATCTACACTAATTGATATCAGTTGCATGAGCAAACTCAGAAGAAGCAGCCATAAGGCAGCAACTGGCTCACAAAGATCAGAGAAAGCCAGAATCTGACTTTCCCCAGGCACTGCTGCCACCAACCAACTGCGCAGGAATCCAATTAAAGCCCTGGCATCTGAGCCTCATTTGCATTTGGACTGAAACATAAGCGAAAGGAAAGTGCCGGCTATTTGGCCAGTGGTGGTGCCTATTTGCCCATAAAAATATGGGCAGCAAAGGAGGCTTCCAAGCCAGTTCTTTGCTCTTGCCTGCAGGTCATTGTGGTCCACTGTCCTCCATCTCCAGTGATGTGGCATTTAAATAGTATGGGGTAAGCTTTAGCAGTGCTATCTGAACAACGGGCCTGACATTCTAAAATTAAGGACATCATTATGTTCTGTGGAGTTACAACGCTATGGAACATGGGCACCGTTGAAAGCAAGGAGGCAAAGACGTTAATTCCATCTCCCATGGATTTCCCCAAAGTACCATAAGAAATTTAGAACTGTCGCTTGCTAGATTAGAACTGACAGAGCTAGTGGTTTAGAAAGAGCAGGCAATCTTGTTGCCTACCCATGCAAAGCAGGACGGGCTTCTCCCTCCAAAAGCAGATTTCTTATTTGATTGCCCAAACCTCACACCTCTGCTGTCCCCAAATACCATTGCTTTACTCACTTAGAACGGCTGCGACAAGGAACAGCATGTTTACAACTTACTGAGCCATGGAACCAAAGCCTTGTTGCTTGGGCATCACGAGTCACCCCTGAAAGCTGAGCTGCAACCCTCCGTCATTTAATTCTCTATTGCTACATAATCATCTGATAGTGATTCATTATTAACAAAAGCAAAACAAAATGTTCAGAGTTGAAGGTCAACATATTTCATAAAGCTGCATAACAACAAGCTTCATTCAAAGCTTGCCTTTACTCTGAAAATGTCGCAGTCATAGTTCGTGGAGATGTTTATCAGAAACTGGAGCACCTAGGTAGATGCTGTTGAGAATTTACTTGTTGGACCAACTTCCCTGAGAGAAAAGGGTCTCAAATGTTGGCTTTTTTGTAGTTTAGACAGGTGGGGAAAAGGCTTTAAGGTATGTACCTTTGTGAATGGTGAAGAGCATAACCTCCAACATGTTGAAGGAAAATCAGGACACACATCTTTCACCTGAGAGCACAGACCTAAAAAACACACACCTTTGGAGGCCATGCTTTCATGGGAGCCAAAAACAGGCCATCTAATCACATACTCTCCAACATTTCTCTGATGAAAATAGGGACGTCCCATTCCATAAATGTTAATTTTACTATTTATACCCATCTTTACTGGGTTGCCCCAGCCACTCTGGGCGGCTTCCAGTATATATTAAAACATACAGCTGGCTGTGAATTACAAGAAAACTAAAGTCATTGTGTTTTCAAGAAACTATAGGGCCCATAGATGGTATATGGACAATGTTGATAGAACAAGTTAAAGCCTTTAAATACTTCAGCCTTATTTTTCAGTCAACAGGGTCATGGGGAGCACATCAGAAATATGCAAAGGAAAAAGCGTCTCAAAGCACCAAAATTCTAACACACTTTTTCCATACAAAAGGTGGCAATCACACACCGTCAACCCTTGAAGTGTTTAAAGCTAAACCCCTAGCACAGTTATTATATGGGGCTCAGATTTGGACAGGCACTCACCTTGGATCTACAGAAGCTGTTCAATCTTCTGCAGGCAATTTTTTTCCTGTTCCATCCTGTGTTCCAAAATGCTTCATTGCTCGAGGAGGCTAATCTCCCCTCTGTTGAATTATAGATTTGGTGTAGGACATTTAATTATTGGCTTCACCTAAATTTAAACCCCACTGGTCTACTACCCTTAGTATCGCAAGATTGTCATGAGAGCGCTTGGACTAAAATTGTCAACCAAAAGCTTTACTTTTCTGGTTTATCACCACAAAAGAGTTATTAACACTGGGCTTCATTAAAGCAAATAATTTAATTAGACAGTGCTCCATATCCTCCCTAAATATTTTTGCCTGGCTGGAATGTGTCCTTGAACTCTGATAATGCCTCTTGCTTGCCTGGACAGAGGATAGAGGGGTGATTGTGTTTATGTGCAAAGCTAGTTTACTCTAAAAGGGTAAATTATGCATTCTTTGCTCTGCCTACTTTTGCCCTTGATTCCCACCCACAACTAGCTCAGATTGTCCAGGAGGAAATTTTGCTCTTGCGCCTAAAAAAAAGAAATCCCAATCCTGTTCTATTTTCCTCTCTACAGCAAAACACAGAACCCTCTAATAACTAATAACATTTATTGGCAGCTGGTTCATGAGAGAAAATCTTTGCTCTCTCATGCACACACACATATATAAAACCATAAGATTATGAGCTGAGCAGAAAAACAGTGGTCTGGCCTACCTGTGTGTCTTTTAACAGTTGCTTGATTTGCAGAAATCAAGAGGGGAAGCTTTACATGCCACCGTGATAATATCACCACCTGCTAATGTCTGTACAGCAGGTGTTCAAGCCATCGCTAAAGCTGCTGGCTGAAAATCTGGAAACACTTGATTTGATCTGGTGGTCATTAGCTGCAGCCTGGTCTACACATGCAGAAGAACGAGGCTGTAGAATGGACTGTGCCCCTTCAGACTGCTGCCATTTTTGAATATGTTCCTATGTTTGTGGAGGAAAAGGCCATCAGTGGCTGGCTAACAGCTATGCCCTGCCTCTGCAGTTGGAGCCAGTATGTCACGGTCCGAGCTGAGAACGTGGGACCGGGGATAAGATGGCAGGGTGGGAGCAGGAACGAGAGTCCAGAAGCCAGAAGTCAGGACGCCAAGAGTCTGAGGGTAAGAGAGCCAGGAGTCAAGAAACCAAGGGTCTGAAGGTCAGGAAGCATGGAGTCAGGAAGTCGAGGGTCCAAGGATCAAGAAGTCAAGGGTCTGAGGATCGAGAAGCAAGGAGTCACGAAGTCAAGGGTTCGAGGATTATGAAGCAAGGAGTCACAAAATCAAGGGTCTGAGGATCAAGAATCAAAAAGCAAGGAGCCAAAGGCAGGAAACGTGTTCCTGTGGCAAAGAGCCGAAAGGAAATGCTGACCTTATATCCCTTCCCGGCTCTTGCCACCAGGTGCTGTGAGTTACCAATCGGCCTCACCTGTGCGGCCGCACCTTGCCTCCTCAGAACAAACTTAGGAAGGCCCCAGTCCTGCTGGTCACAGGGCCTGGCTCCTGCTTTTGGATACCAGTTCTTGGAAGCTTAAGGAAGAGGAGAGTGCTCTTGTGCTTGGGTCCTGCTTGTGGCGTTCCAAAGGCATCTGGTTGGCTACTGTGAGAACGGGAAGCAGGACTAGATAAGCCATTGGCCTGGTCGATGAGGCTCTTCTTATGTTGTCATCTGAACTGCAGCGCCAATGAGGTGGGGTCGAGAACCTGCCTCAGGCGGTAGAAGTGCAAGGGGTGGCACTGGCTCCACCTGCCCCGCCACTTCCGCCGCAGTGAGGGAGGTGTTTCGGCGTGTGGCATTTCCACTCATCTGCCCTGTTCCTGGCTCCCGCCGAACCGTCAAGTTCAATGAGAGAGCCAGGGTGTTCCTGCACACCTCGTTGCTGCTCAGCTCCCTACCCGCCTCAGGAAGAAGCTGAACAGCAAGGTTTTCAGGAGTACCGAGTTTGGCAAGAGCTGGGATGTGGTGGTGGTGATGGTGGCAGTAGCGGGGGAGGTGGCAGCAATTCCTGTTTCGCCTCAGGTGGCAAAACGGGGCGGGCTGCCCCTGGTGCTGGTGGTTTTAAACCTCCTGTAAATAAAGAACTACCAAACATCGGGGGGGGGGGAATATTCTAGCCCAGCCCATTCCTTGCTTTTGCAGGGAGCTTTATACATGGTGACAGATTGCATATGAGACTGCAAGCTACTGCTTGGAAACCCTCTTCTTCGCAATTTTTATATGTGCACAAGCCTTGTCCTCTTCCCTGTTATGGCCATGATACTCCTGTTTTGTGTTTCACCCAAAGAACCCATTGCTGAACACAAAGCACTGGCTCAGATGCGGCAAATGAAAGGGAGGTTATTGATTTGCGGTTTTAATTTTTAATTATTTGCTGTTTTTATCCTGCATTTTATTCTATGAACCACCCTGAGATCTTATTATGAAGGGCGGTATATAAATCTAATAAATAAAACAAATGAATGGAGCTCCAGGAAAAGAGCATGCCTGTGGTCTTCTGGGATGCGGGGAGGCAGAACAGCAATTCCCTTTGCCTAACAGGATATTCTTTTCCCCTCTAGTAGAGCCCTTGTGCCTTTAAATAGCTGCATGATAGGCAGAAAGTTAGCAGATGGAGCTTGTCTTGGATGCAGCAAGCTGAGCCAGAACATTAGTGCATCCAACTCAGTATTGTCTTCCATGGGTAACCACCATGGACACATGGATGTTTTTGGCCTCGGCCCCAGCCAACATGACCAATGGTCAACACTGATGGGAACTGCAGTCCAGCAACATATGGAGGGTGCCATATTGGCTACCCCATAGTGGCTGGCAGTAGCTGTCTGCAGGGTTTCAAGCTGGTGTGCCTCCCTGCTTGGATATGCCAGGATTGAATCTGGTTACTTCTGCATGCAAAACAGATGCTGCAGTGGACCAATGGTTCTGCTGCCATTGAGATATAGTGATGGGAATAACCACCATCTATTGAGTTTTTACCCATCACTAAGCTCAGTTTCCTGTGATTTCTGTTGCCTTCCTTGGGTCGAATTTTAAACTGCAAGATCCTCAGGGCAGGGACTTGCCCTTTTATCATCATATGCACGGACAGTGCCGTATTGCTGTTGCAAAAGAAACATCAATGCTAATAAAAGCCAAAGGGGCACTGCTAACCAAGAACCAAGACTGCAAATGATAGTGCCTGAAATTAGTTCACGACTTGGCTCTGCAAATTTTGGGCTGGGTTATCCATGCTTGAGAGGTCCTCTTTGCACAGCCAACCTTGTAATCAAGAGCATGATGCTACCCAGATGCTTGGGAGCCTCTCTCCTCCCACCCAGCGGAAGCTTAAATGTCATTCTTCATTTTAATTACCAGTTTTCCAGCTGAAGGAGGATGCACACTCCACGCAGCTGTGGTTCAGGAAGGCCACATGGGCACCTCATGAATACGCTGGTGAAGAGGGCAGCACAAGGAGGCAGCCTGCTCCGAAATATGTAGCATGGATGGGAGGCAGAGTTGGGACAGGCCAGGTGGGTTTGACTCATGCCAGGAACAGGCTGTTGAGTCAAAGCGAGGAGGGGTTCCAAAGAGCGTGCCAGTTGCCTCTTCTAGTGCCACCATTCAGGCAGATGGAGCTCTGGGCTGTGTGTGTGTGTGTGTGTAGAAGCCTGATTTATCTTCAGACTTGCAGAGTCTCTAGCCAGAAGTTATGGGCTGGACTAGAGGACAAGGCAGGGAAAGTCAATTCCTCCTGGCCAGAAACACATCTGTTTAAGAGTTATTGCTCTCATTAAGAATACACTTTTTTTAAAAAAGAGGAAAGAGAATGGCATCTAACAAAGCAATATATTTTGTGCTTATAGAAAAACTAGTTAGTTTTTCCTTTGGAGCTCTGGGGCGGTTAGGGAGATAGGATGGTTTTCTGAGTTTGGATGGGACGTGCCAGAAATGGACGGTGTTTAGTTAGTCATGCTGGCCACAGGACCCGGAAGCTGTATGCCTGCTCCCTCAGCCAGTAAAGTGAGATGAGCACCGTAACCCCAGAGTAGTCCACACCTGGACCTGACGGTCAGGGGTCCCTTTACCTTTAGTTAGCCCCAAAATGGAACAGCGAAGTCCCAACGAAAGAAGAATGGCAAATTAAACTGATGGAATATGCGCAGCTCGCGGACCTAACGTATAGAATAAGAGAACAAGAAGAATATACGTATAAAGAAGATTGGGAAACGTTTACTGAATATATGGGGGAAATTGTGTACATTTGAAAACGTGGCCAGCATTAAGATAAATTCAACAGTGTAAATAGGTTTTGATGGATGTAATACAGTGGTGCCTCGCAAGACGAAAAGAATCCGTTCCGCGAGTCTTTTCGTCTTGCGGTTTTTTCGTCTTGCGAAGCAAGCCCATTAGCAGATTAGCGCTATTAGCGCTATTGACAGTTTAAGGGCTAAAAACGGCTTTTTAAGGCTTAAGGGATTAGCGGTTTTGCTGCTAAAATGCTTTTAGCAGCTTAGCGCTTCAGAAAAAGGGGTTCTGGAGCGGGAAAAAATCGCAAGAATTTTCGTCTTGCGAAGCGCCTCTGAAAACGGAAAACCCTTTCGTCTTGCGGGTTTTCCTTCTTGCGAGGCATTCGTCTTGCGGGGCACCACTGTAATGGAATACTGAATGGCTTAGTTTATATAAAATATGCAAGGATTATATTACGCAAAATGAACCATGGAAAGAGATGAAGGGAAGTCATTGATATTGTAAGGTTGTTTGAATGAATATTCTAAAATGTAAAACAGAAAATTTAATAAAAATTATAGAAAGAAACGGACCCAGCCCTGCCCTGCAGGTGGTTCAGGCAGGGACCTGGCAAACGATCCCTCTTTACCATGCAATCCTAACAGTGTCTGCTCAAAAGCAAGGCCTACTGAACTCCCTGGGACTTACTCCAAAGTAAGTGGGGTTAGGGTTGCAGCCTTAAGCACTTTTGTGTATTTAATGTAGGGGAAGAGAGCCTGCCAAATAGGTATGCAGAGGTGCACAAAAATCTCTCAGACACTGTTGGAGAGATAGGTTTACTGCTAACAATCACCGGGCATAATATAATAAAACTTGGCCAGGGATTGCATCCAGTGGATAGGAGTTTAAAGGGTCTCGGGGGTGGAGGAAAGTTCCAGACATGTGTCTAAGGCTGGCGATCCACGAATATTGAACCAGGTTTTCCTGTTTCTTGTTTCTAAACCAATTAGATAAAGACCAGGCTAATCCGCCATTGTGTCTGCAGGGTCAGGAATAGAAACCAAACAATGGGATTTATGTACTGAGAAGGTAGGTGTGTGTTTAACTCAGCTGAGTTAAACATAGCTGCTTCATTTATTTGTGAGATTTATAGTCTACATTGCATTAAATATAATCGGGGGGGGGGGCAGATGATAAACTAAAAACACAATTAAAATCAACACAACCTTAAAACAGCAAATAGGAACAAGTCAACAGGTTTAGTGGGGGGCAGACAAGACCAGCTCCACCAATAAACAGTTTAACCAAAAGTCTGGGTGAAACTGGCACTGAAAATCCATCAGGGTGGCACCAGTTGAACTTGAGAGGGAAGGGTAATCCATAACTGGGGCACTAGCACTGGGAACACCCTCACATGTGTTGCCACAAAGTGGATGTTTGGCAAATGTGCCAGTCAAGAGGACATCCACACAAGATGAAATCATGTGGGCAGATGCCTATGGGAACAAGGGCTCCATCAAGAATCCTGGTCCAGGATGGGGAACCTGTGGTCCTCTCGATGTTGCTCGATGATGTCCCATAATTCTGCAGCCGTTGGTTATGCTGGCTGGGGCTGATAGGAGTAACATTGGGTGGGTCACTGATTTTCCCATCCCTGTTCTAGGTCCCTGATCTGGCTTTATATGCCACAACCAACATATTGAATGTGGTTTGGTAGCAAACTGGCAGCCAACAAAGCTCCTTTGGAACTGGTGTGCTATGCAAGGACTTCTGGGGCATGTTAAAGGAGGTAACAGCTGTGTAAGTATGCAGGAGACAGGGGTACAGGGAAGGAATAGTACGTTCAAGTCATGCCTTGGTTATTGGAAATTCACCCAGACATATGCAATCTGTTATCCTAAGCTTTGCAGAAGCTGCCCCGTTTTTGTCTGCAACCAGGAGAGTTAAAAGCTTATCCTTTTAAAAAGGAATTAAGGGAAGATACCCAGATTCTGCCACACCTACAGGACTTTGTATTAGGTGCCAGATAATAATTGTGCAGTCCGATCGATTCCTACAGGTTGGGGATAGGAAACCTGTGGCCTTCCAGATGTTGTTGTACTCCCAACTGCGAGCCAGCATGGCCAATGATGCAGTGGCAGGTTTTCAAATGTCAGCAGCGCCCTGGGTGACACCAAAATCCAGTGCCACGGCACCCCTCCCCTTCTTGCCTTTCATTCTACATCATTGTTGTGGCACTCAGTGTGGGCGAACCGGTCCCACTCCCCTAAATCTGCCTATGAAGGGCGATAGGAGGGTGCTCAGGGGTGGGTAGTTTGATGTGATGGAAGCTCTTGCCTGACTTCCTGGCAGGTGTGTTGTTGTTGCTGCTTATGAGGATGGAGAGCGGGAGGACATGGCAAGGTCAGCATGTGGTACAGACACGTGCCAACCCAACGTTCCTGCTGGTGGGCTTCGCATCACGCCACCCTCCCCTGCCGCCTTGATCCTCCCTCCAGATTCAACGCACACTAATGAAATAACTAATGTGACAGAGGGAAGGTTTTGACTAAAAGTGGGCGGCAGAAGGGAGAATTCTGGAGACAGAAACCAGCTCTGGGGGGAAAAATGAACATTCTGTTGCTCTTCGTGGCAGGCAGGAGAGAACTGAGTAGGAAGGCACTTTCCCATTCTCCTGCTGCCAGTGCGGAGAGCAGGCAGAAAAAGAAAAAGGCATCTAGCTGACACTGTGCTGTGGGGTGGGTTCCCTTCTGTCTTGCCCAATGCTCCAGAAGGTTCCCTTCCTGCGTCCTCAGAAGCCACAAAGGACTATGGGAGACAGTGGTCTCTCTCTGTGTCTTTTTCTATTGCTTTCCAGGTTGCATCAGCTGAGTCCATGAACCCCTTGCCATTCACTCACTGTTGCTCTTCAACATCTTGCTAATTTTGGGCTCTGTTCTCTAAGAAAACAGAGCAAGAAGGGTATCCCATGCTTTTCTCACACCCCTCTCTCTGTTTTCTTTCCTTCTGACAGCTTGCAGGCTTTCTTCCAAACGGCCCTGCTATATACCTGGGCAAGAGATCTTCCCGTTCCAAAGCAACCAACAGAACCCGAGCAGGTGAACAGGTGGAGCAGTGGAATGATGGATGGACCCATCTGGCGGGTGGCCTGGGGGCTCAGGCACTGCCACCTCAACAGCTGTGCGCAGATGGCACCATCTCACTCAGCCAGAGTGAATTTGCTTTTGCAGGCAGAGCTCGCCAATGACACTTCCTGCAGGTCCTTCCCTGTTACAAGATGCTTGGGTGGCAGAAGCTGCTTAACACTTCTCCAGCCCTTTGACTTCCACCCCAGCTTTGAGACACAGCTGAGCTCCCCACCCAGCTCACATCTGGGAGCTGAGACTGTGGCTGCTGCAAAAGGGGAATGCCAGCTGCAAGGACGCCCCCCCCCCCTTCGTCTGGCTCCTTGACAGCACTGGGCCATTGTGCCACTCACTAAGCAAAGAGCTAGCTCCCAGGGAAGGCTGGCAATGGCAAGGATATTTGCAAAGCTGTGTTGGGTACCCAGGCGGTCTCAGATGCTGTAAGGACCTGGACTGCCACTGGAGAAAGGGACTCAGGCCCAGGATCTGGTGCCATCAGCATAAGCAGAGATGGCGGGGGAAAGCCAAGGTGTTGGAAGAGGATGCTGCTGCAGATTGGATTTAAGAGGAGAGCGGGTGGTGGAGGAGGAGCTTGAATGGCACATCACGATAAATGGGGAAAAGGGGGAGAACCAAAGCTCAGGATAACAGATGGAATGTGGGATGGGATTGAGGAAAAGGGAGCCGAGAGTTGGGCTGTGCAGCTGGGGGTGAAGTGGGGGCTGCAGGTCAAAACGAAGAGACGTGGGGCTTAATTCAACATGGACGGGAGGAGGCTGAGGCCTTGTGTAACAGGTGGACTGTGGGATGGGATTGAAGGGCATTAGCAGATCTGAAGGGTGGGGTGGGGGCAAGGAGGGAGACAGTCATAGGTCAAGGCCAAGTGCCATTGTCAGAATTGATCTGGAGTAGATTACAGGACCAAAATAAGCAGAGGATGAGACGAATGCTTATGCTGGAGTTTCTCCTGAGGCCTGTTGTTCCAGTTGCCACAAGAATAAATAGGTATACAATATACGTATTATTTCTACAGTAGTTGTTTCCCCTGTTAATACTGAGGAGGGCCGAATGGTTGAGTCCCTACATACACCCTGAGCAACTGTGGACTAATTCCATAAAGGTAAAGGGACCCCTGACCATTAGGTCCAGTCGTGACCGACTCTGGGGTTGCGGCGCTCATCTCGCTCTATGGGCCGAGGGAGCCGACGTTTGTCCGCAGACAGCTTCCGGGTCACGTGGCCAGCATGACTAAGCCGCTTCTGGCGAACCAGAGCAGTGCACGGAAATGCCGTTTACCTTCCCGCTGGAGCGGTTCCTATTTATCTACTTGCACTTTGAGGTGCTTTCGAACTGCTAGGTTGGCAGGAACTGGGACCGAGCAATGAGAGCTCACCCCGTCACAGGGATTCGAACCGCCAACCTTCTGATTGGCAAGTCCTAGGCTCTGTGGTTTAACCCACAGCGCCACCTGGGTCCCACTGTGGACTAATTCCATAACGCACAACAATTAATGAAATAATGAAACCTATTATTTGGTCTGACTACTAACAGTTCGCTACCATGAACATTTACTTAGATTTAACTAATGCTTTAATATAACGCAAAATAAAGTTAGCTACATAACCCCCTTTTATATTAAAAGAACTCATAGGTCTGATGCATTTCTTGGAGTTTCCTGGTCAGGCTCCCACTAATACGATGCCAGACCAGAGCATGTGACCAAGGCAACATGAATCTCTTTTCCAGTTCTGGCTGCCATAAGACCCTGCTGGCCATTGCCAGCCCAACTCTCAAAGGCAAAACACTGTCACCCTTGTGGGCTAAGTAAAGGCTGCTTAACTGAGGCACCCGGCAAGATTCTGCAGCCTGAGCGTAGCCCGGGCCTCCTACAAAACAAGGAGGCAGATTGTTGGCTTCCTCAAGCTACATCCACCCACGGGATACACAGAGTCCTCTCACTATCCATCTGCTGGGACCATCAGGAGTTGGGGATTCAGCATCTGCTCCCAAGGGAGGTGTGAAAGTGGCAGAAACGATCACGGCAGAGTGGAGAGCAGAATGAGCCAGGAGGCTGAGTGACTTGATGTCGCTAGAAAAGCTCCAGCAAAAGGGCGGGAGGTGGGGGGAGAGGAGAGAAAGAGAGAGAACACTGCCCAAATGAGTTGAGCCATATTGCTTGGCTAAACTCACAGCCTTTAATGGAAACCCTTCCCTTGGAATTCCCATTCCTTGCCGTATTATTTCCCCATTAGCAGCCCTACACAGTCTGGTTTCTTGCTGTAGAATCGAGCACAGGTTCTCGGACGCCTCCTTGTTGGCAAACCGCACATGTGTGTGTGTGGGGGGGGGGAAATACAACCGTTCAGAGATTACCAACAAAGGTTTATTTTTGGCACTTTGAAGATCTCAAATATGACTAAGATCTTACAAACAGAAGCAATGCTTTCCTCCTGACCTGCGTGTGGCTGTGTCAGAAAAGACAGACAGGCACAGGTGATGCTCTTGGATGCCCACTCCTCAGTTTCCACTCCTTTCACAGCAGGAGTTGGGGCTTCTCTAAACAACGCTCTCTAAATGTCTAGACAACGCTCTCTAAATGTGTGCATAGAAAAACGTAATATATGGACTTGCCCAAATTTTTATTGAGAGCAACTGGGGTAGAATGCAGTTTCCCAATCAAGGGCTGAACTAGAGGCGATGCAAGTTGTGTGAATGCAATTTGCCCGCAGGGAAGAGGGTGCAGCCTCAAGACCATGAGGAGGAAGGGGACTTGAACTCTGTTGTGGTTCCGAGAAGACCTGGTTCTCCTATATAACTATTTACATTTCTATTAGTGCCAGTGGGAACCTGAGGATAATCACAACTAGGTTTGCTGTTTGTTCTGATTTAGCACCGAAGAGTGCGTTTTTCAGGGGAAAGCTGCAGGACAAAGGTCAAGTGCAAAACTGCTTTCTAGGCACAGGAGAAGTGGAAGTGTAAACAAGCCCTTCCTCTGAAATGCAAATAGCAGCTTTGGGGAAGAGGTGAAACTCTGGTAGGCAAGGAAAGAGTTCACTTCACTCCCAGGGTCCCCACAAATGCTATTCCCATTGCCCCGACAAACGGATTTGAACTTTTACCTGTTCCCATTGCAGTAGTGCTGTGTACATTTTCTTCTTTGTGCAACTAACACTGCATATAGTCCGGGCTCTGGTAACCAACAGAGTTTTTCCTGCTGCAAAAGGAGAGAAGCAGCCCCGAGATTGCCCCAGCTGTACGACTGGGGGATCAGGGCCACGATGTTGGTGGCACTGAAGCTCCATTGTTCCTTCTGCTGAACATCTGCACAGGGAAGTCAACAGAAGTCACAGAGCAGCTGGGAGTTCGTTGTGTCACTTGTCCCGGACAAAGAGGTTTCAAAGAACGTCCTCAATGCTGCATTAATGTTCAGAGTCTGTGTCTTCACTTATCCTAGAGAGGAGAGGAGGTATTAAAAAGAGGGGGAAAGAACGAACATTTCCATGGCTGCCAAACAAATTAGAGTTTTGTGTGTTTTTTTAAAAAAATCTCATCAACAGCCTTGCTGTTAGCTAATTAATTAGCCAATTTGTGTAACATTTTCAGTATCTCAACAAAAGCCACTATTTGGAGATTACTTATTGAAAGGAACAGTTCCTACAGTCACAGGTTTCTGTATTTGTAGGCGGCTGCTGTGATACCTGGAGGAACAGAAGCGGCAATCCTCAGCTCATTTACTTTCTAGTAAAGCCCCTCAAAATACAATAGGACTTCTCAGTCAAAGTGCGCTGGCTTGCTAAAGAAAAGTGCCCTAAACACCAACCTCCACTTGGGTGGGGTGGGGGGTGGGACTCAGGCCTTGCAACTTGGCACAACTCATACTAGACAAGGAGTGGCTAAGCTATGCCCTGCAGGCTGTAGGCTGCCCTGCCCCCTCACAAAACTCGCCACCACAAAGTTGTAATTTTTTTTTAAAGCATTATTTATTTTCTCTATGCGTGCATGAGTCCCCCACTATGAGTCCATGACTGCAAATGTTTTTTTGTGGGTCCCCTCTCAATGCGCCCATCTTTTAAAATGGTGGCGGGCATTTGCGGCCCTCTAGGCCTCTCTAGCTATCCCTCAGAACTCTACTTCTCCCTTGTCCTGCTTTGTACTCCAGCTAAAATAAATACTAGAACTCTGTTAGTATCTCTTCCTTGTCTGGATGGGGATAGAAAAGGTGTGTGTGTGTGTAGAAACAAGCCTAATGCACCAGGGTAAAATTTATATTTCCTCATTTTTCTCTCAATTCCAACCTATCACAGGGATACGGATGGCCCTTGGAAAGTTGCCCAGAAGTGAATGTGGCCCTCAGGCTGAAAAATGTTCCTCAACCCTGTTTAAACACACACACATTACTCTTGAGAGTCCCCTGCTTTGATGCCAAAAGTTTTTTTGCAGACCCCACAACTTGCCACATTCGACCCTGCCAATATATAGCTTTTAATTTTGAAAAACACACACACACAATGAAGGACGTTTTCCCTTACTGGCCTCCTGCTGCGACACCATGATCTAAAAAGCTTTTTGTGATTCCCCAGGACACTGCGCCCTCCCCACCCCCACCCCTACTTGTCCTTCAATAAAAAATTAATTTGTTTTTTCCTGAACTGAATAATCAATAATGAATGATAAGGCATGATTTAAGACATCGTGGAATAGTTGACGGTAAAGGCTCTCGGAAGGCAGCCTTGAGAACTGCAGGCCTCGCTTGTGGCCTTTTGCATTTAAGCCATTCCCACTTCTGAGACATAGCCTCCACAAGATCAGCTATAGGGCAGTGTGCCTTTGGTGGTGGGTGTCCCCAACATATCAGAATTGTGCAGAACAGAAGCCCTGGAACTGCATACCCACACCCTCCCTGGCACTAGAGAAATAAGGGCCTAAGCAGAGATGGCACGCAATATTTTTCTTGGTTGGAACAGGATTTCCATCGCGAACGTGTGCTGCTGCCCAGCTCTGCCCCTGCACTGTGAGCCTTGTTGGAAACCTATGACCAGGGCAAACAGCAGCAAGAGGTGAAATTCAAGGCATCAAAATAGCTTGTACCTCTGGGAAGGTGTGGGCAGAATAAGCACCTACATCAGAGTGTCTTTCCCTTTTTAGGCTAGAATGTGTAAAAGGAGCATAAAACGAAAAGCACCGAGGAATCTATGAACTGGGGGTTGAGGGAATCCACCTCTCATATACCTTTCCTGAATCTAGACGAGATCAAGCACAGCGCCATTCAGGGGTTACAGTGAGCAATGCAAACCTGTTAAAAACTTGCAGCCCTGGTAAACACTCCCAGCACATGCACACACAACTATCATAAAAAGCAGGCGCAGCATGGGACAGGAGGGCACAAGAGTCTTGGCCTGGGGCAGCGCACGCTGGGGGCGTATCCTGCACTCAGCACCCCTTGAGCTGAACAGAGACAACAACAGCTGGGATGGTGGCAGATGGTTCTCAAACCCCAGTGCTCTGAATGAAGGCAGAATCCTGCATGCATCAGGCTCTAAAGGGTAAGAGGGCAATTTGCTAGCTCTCTGCAGAGGGACTTGGCCTGCCTCATCTTCACCTCTTCCATTATCCCACCTTTGGATAAATGCTAATAGCCTGTCAGGGGGCTGACACTTGCACTCACTTAAAACACCTATCACTCCCTCCCTGCCAGGATTACGATCCCTGCTCCTCCAAGAGCTTCAGCCTGAAGGCAACTGTCAGATTACGGAGGGGAAGCATCTTCAAAACAGCTTCCCTGGCTGCCTTTAACCTCTAAGGCAGGGCTTGCGTATTATGAATGGAGGTGGTCCCAGGGTCAGTAGACATTCTAGGCTGAAAATGAGTCTAGGGGCTGAAAATGAAGCCACTACAGATAACAGGCAGGTCATAAGTGCAGTGAAAGGACAATAATAAGTACAGCATAAAAAAAATGGATTCTGGCTTATTATTTGGACATAGCATCACATTTGGATTGCAGATCTGGAATGAAGCAGAAATGAACTGGAACGAAAGAAGGGTTTGGAGCAGAGTGGCAAACAGGGCCAGACCAAAACATTTTGCCGCCTGATCCACAGCACCTAATCTGCCCCTCCCCACCATGCTCGGTCAAATGCTTTTTAAAAGTTCTGCTCCACCATTCAGAGATTAATCCCTTTCCTCATCAACTATCCTCCTAAACTCCACCCTCCCCCTCCGAGCAGAGCAGATCTGCCCTGGCTGCAAGCTGGAGTGACGTGGGTCAGTTTGTAGGAGCAAAACATCACCTGGGTGACTGCGGATTTAACACAGCATAGAAGATGCAGCAGTCTCAATGCCCAGAGCAGCCAGAGTCCTACAACTCTGAACTGGAATGGGCAACCTCCAGGCTTGTGGGATCAACTTGGGTTTCGTTACAAGAACCAACTGAAACTGGGTTCACCAGGGAACAGGTTAGCGCAGAGCACATGCTCAGCCCAAGAATTGGTTTTCACAGTGCCAGAAACTGAGCTACACAATCCTGTCACACAAAAGTCCACTTGGGGGTTTCTCCCCAAGCTTTCTTCATCTTCTCAGTAGCCTAACTCATAAGGGCAGGTTGTGCGAAGCATTTTTGCTGTTGCGATTGTGGAACAAGTGGGAATTGGGAAAGAAACTGTTGGTAAATCTACTGCAGAGCACCCAGAAGTCTACCTTCTGCCCACCCCATCCGTTTCACAGGACTTGCATTTTTCTGCACTACCACCGCTGGCTTCTGTTGCATTTGCTCAAAGGCCAGCAAATCCTCTGTGACCTTCTGAAGGCAAATGCGAACCAAAAGCATTTCTGCCATGCCCAGCCACGTGATTCCCCAGAGGACACACAGCGCAACACGGTGCTTTGCTGGAAATAGCCTGCTCCCGGAGGCTGTGTGGGCCCTGCGGTCATTTCACCTTGCCAAGTTACCCTAGCTGTCCCTTTAATGCCATTACCGAAGAGCATTAAAAAAGCAGATTGCCCAAAGGGGATGCGCGGCCACGCATCCCACCCACATCGCCCACACCTACCTCTCTGGCTGAGGTGATGCAGAGACGGCTTCCAAATGTTTCCGGATGTACTCTCTGGATCTTATGTCGGCCTGGAATCAGGGCAGAAAACAGAACCGGGGGGGGGGGGGAGACACAGTTTGTTTTGGCTGGCTGATGTCTGCGGTTGTATCTGAGGAGCTTGTGGTGGGACGAGAGGGAATAAATAACACCTAATGAACAAGGAAGAAGAAACGCCCAAAGCCCAGTCCTGCCCATGCTTAGGCCAACCATCTGAGGAACATTTTCTGGACTGACCTCTCACCCAACAATTCACCACAAAGCCTCCATATTAATTCCAGGCTGCGCTCCAATCTAGCTCAAGTAATTAGGCAGCAAAACACATCCCTGGCACCCGTCTATGGCCATGAGTGCCATTTTATTATTATTATTTTACAGAACAGGCATTGAAATCAAGGAACAAATCCAGAGGTCTTGTAGAAGGGTCAGGCTACTTAGCCTTGGCTGTCTCCACTCTGGAAGCCATCTTTCTCATTGTCACTTCTGACCTGACCCCTTCTAAAAGTTAAAATGATGGGGATTTGACCATCTGCACACACAGAATGCAGAAGACCCTGATGTTGGGAAAGATGGAGGGCACAAGGAGAAGGCGACGACAGAGGACGAGATGGTTTGATGGTGTTCTCGAAGCTACCAGCATGAATTTGACCAAACTGCGGGAGGCAGTGGAAGACAGAAGTGCCTGGCGTGCTCTGGTCCATGGGGTCACGAAGAGTCGGACACGACTAAACAACAACAATACACAGAATGTACTCTGCAGGCATGAGCTGCTGTGAGCCTTCCCTAATCCATGTCTTGATTCAATGGGAAGTGCCTTCTGAATAACTTGGAGAAAACGGTCTGCTATACCTATGACTTGTTCAGCAGGTTAGAGATTTCCCAAAGGAGGTTCAAGCAGTTACTTCTAGGCTATGAATATATTGTATGTGAGCATGTGCATGTATGTAAGTGAGAGTTTTTTACTGATTCGCCAGCTCAAACAGCAGGTGTGCCTGCAATCTATGAAAAAACTTATAGATTGCTTACTCAGAAAAATATTTAAGTGCCGTATACAATAAAACAATTGTCAATAATTACAGCAATGCTTTTAAAAACAAATATACCTGACAGCGAGACCAGGGCTGCAACGGGATCATAAGCTTTCCTCATTGGAAAGGTTTAGGAACCCCTGAGGTCCAATAAACCTCCAAGGGCGAACCATCTGAATGGGCTCACCACCCTTGCGGGGAAAATTGCTGCCACTAACTCAGAGCTCACCAGATGGTAGACAATAAAGACGTCCCACAACCCGCCCTTCCCAATTTCTGACCACTTCTCACACCACTTGGGGCAAAGACTTGGTGTGTTTGACCAGCAGTCATTTGGGATAGTCCCAATGGGGGTGAAGGATTTATCATTTCCTGTGGCTGGTCAGCCAGGATTCAGAACAGATCTCACCAGGCCACCCTCTGAATTGCCATTGGCCTTTGCCAGGGCTTAGATGTGCCTATTGTAACTTGCATGATACAGCTCAGACTCTCCCTGCCATGCCTACAGAGTTATCTGAGGAAGGTCTCATTTCGTGCCATGAGCCAGCAGAAGGCCTGGGGCACAATATACCCCATGTGTGCCCTAGATCTCCCAAGCTTGCATGTTATAAACTGAATCCATGGAAGCAGCAAGGGAAGAGCTCAATTTGCAATGCTTAGGCCTGATGTACAAGCCAATACCAGTTTCACCATCTTCCAGGCTTCCCAAATATCACAGAATAATCTGCCTCCCCAACCCCTATCACTTGGGATTGAGTTTCTACAGCACTCCGCAGGACAAAGTTGGTTTGCCCGTATTTGGAAAGGTTAACTTTCTTTTTGTTGTTGTTAACCACTGGTTTTCGTTAACTATTTCAAACCAATACATGGTATTCAGCCGTCGTCCTTCTTCTCCCCCAAACATAGTGCAGCTGCTCCTATTAAAGCGTCCCTGGTAGAGTCTCCCTCCTGGGGGTCCCCAGCAGCCAGGTTCCTTGCCCTCTGCAGAGACGGCTCCTCCTGTCCCCCAGCTAGGCATCTTTCCCTCTCCTCCATGTAGCTACACAGTTGTCCTGCACACCCTCAAGCCTCTTCTCTTTTGCCCAAGGCAAAGCTGGCCCCCCCACTTTCACTGGGGAATGCTAAAAATGAAGATTTCCTCTTCTCCCCCTATAACTGGCTAATATTCTTTAATACTACTGCAGCTCAACTAATGCCTTTGAAGAGAGAGAAGCTTACATGTGTACACAGAGGCAGCGTTAGTCTTTGTATGCAATGGGAACTGTGGTCAAAGATGACATGGCTGATTGTATCAGGCCCTCAGCCCAATTGCTTCTTAGGTCTCACTGTTCCATTAGAGTTTGTCAGGTCCATACTGAGACAGGATGCCTGTACATTTAATAAGAGTTAGATTAAGAGGCACAAGTAGGGGGATTTTGCAAGGTGCTGCTTTTCAATGCCTGCCGGCTACCAGCATCCCTCACCATTGGGAAGGTTCATTAGGACAAACTTTGAGACTCCTTCTCCTACACTTTTCTACCAAAATTAGTTCCCATCATCCAGCTCCATACCAGATTTCCCTTCGAGACAAGGGAATCTAGATGGCTCAAACAAGTAAGCTGTGTTATATGCTACAGTAGAAGCTAAAAGCTGCCCTATTCTTCCAAAATAAATCCATCCATTTGGAGTGAAAATGAAAAATGGCTCTAGGTGGAACTGCTTCACTGCAGGAATTTCTCTCATCTTACACCCAGCTGACAAATAACTCTGCTTCTTTGATTAAAAAGTTGGCTTTGCAATGAAATTCATGACCAGGGACTTCCAGTCCCTAGTGGTCCAAATGGGTTCATAACCAGGGGATTTAAATACATTCCAGTATATTTCAATAGAACCTGGGGCATTTCATTTCTAGTTTATCAAGTGTTACACTAACTGGTAGCAGCATCAAGAGCTACCTTCATTTCACTTTTGGTAGCCTGGGTTTGGGAGACACTCCCAAAGCAAGTTTATCTGATGCATCATTAAGTGTCCTTTTATATTGCAAAAAAGTCTTGCCAGTCTTCACTCCTAGCACTGTGCTAAGAGTCAGCTTAACCCGGCTTATTAAACCAAGAGGCTAATCAATAAGATGGATCATGTTGCCTTAATAATCCCCCCAGATCACACCTATTTTTGGAATAGACTAGCTGCAGCAGCAGCATTAGGGGCTGGAGGTTATGCCGGGAGTATTTTGGGAAGAGATTTGGGCATATCAGCCCCCGCGGGGCATGGTTGGAGACTGTGGAGCATGGAAGTTCTGTTGCTACTGGACTGGAATCTGTTTCATTCCAGTGCTGGGAAGCATGGAAAGAAGGGCCTAAAATTACACAGCAAGCTTTCCTCTTGCCCTTTTTTGGACTGGGGACTTTCTCCTGTGTAGTAGTGAGAGAAGGGGCAGGGGTGAAGCAGCCCACCATGACTAGAGGGTTGTGAAATGTGGGGCACGCTGCAGCAATCAAACAGAAACACTGGAGCAGTTTTTCTTTTCAAATATACATTGGAATGAGCTCCATTCTCAAGCGCACACAAAACCTTGGATCACTGAACACTTGGTGACTTGGAAACGCAAACCGATCGCACAGAAAGGCCTTGTGTTTGTGCTGATGTGGTGCAGCACAAGCATTTTTCTCTCTCCCTCTCGTTCCCTCCCTCTGATGCTTGAACTATTATGGCTTCTTAGGCAATGCTGTAGCCAATAAATGATGAGCATGTGCATGTTTGTGCGAAGCAACCACAGATTAAGAGGGAGCCCCAACTACACACACTCCACTGACTAAGAAACGTTCCCTGTGGTTTTGGTAGCTGGGCCCTGATACAGAGAAGGGAAAAGCCGCTTCTTCTGAACTTTTTCCTCCCTTGCAGTCAGCAAAGGCACAGGCTATTGGCATGTCTGATTGCCCACGCACCACTCTACAATCTCCCGCTGATCAAGTGCAGCCTCCAGGTTAAGAAAGGTGGTCTAGCACTGCCACCTTCTGGCTGTATTCTCAACTGGTAGCTTCTGCAGACCCTCTTGCAGGGTCCTGAGCCAGAGGCAGCACCGCAGTCTGGTGATGTGTGCAATGCCGCTAGAGCTATTCAGCCAGCCAGCGCACAGCCTCTCAAAGGGGCTGCAGCTGGCAACGCATTTCCATGTCAAGAAAAGGGAGGTCTTGCGCACAGCCTCTCAAAGGGGCTGCAGCTGGCAACGCATTTCCATGTCAAGAAAAGGGAGGTCTTAAGAAGGAGGTGGACAATTTAGCCTACTCCTTTTATCCTCGTGTTCGCCATTTAAGTCTGCTGATGTGCAGGTTTGCCAGTTATTTGTGGGCAATCTCCACCTGCATCGTAGGCAGTAGTATATCATGCAGTGATATCAAATCCTGCACTCCAGGAACACCCAGGCGTGAAATTCGGATGGGAGACTTCATCCACCTATAGTTGGGCACCCTATAATTTTCTCAGTAAAAGCAAATTGACAGAGGGGTGACAGGAGAAAATGTTATTGGCTAGGACAGTGGTGTCCAAACTTTTTTCAAAGAGGGCCAGATTTGATGAAGTGAAGGTCCGTGAGGGCCAACCAAAGCGTCAACCAAAGTTGTTGAGTTTTTTTAGCATTGAAGGAATGAAGTTGCTGAGCTTTTTTATGATTTTTACCTCATAGTTGCTGAGGTTTTTTTAGGATTAAAGTTGCTGAGCTTTTTTAGGATTTTTACCTCATAGTTGTTGAGTTTTTTTAGAATTGAAGTTGTTGACGTTTTCTTGGGATTTTACCCCAGGAAGTAAACTGCCACAGGGGCCAGATTGAACCAACCCGCGAGCCGGATTAGGCCCCTGAAACGGACTTTGGACATGCCTGGGCTAGGATATCTGCAAAAATCTTAACTATCCAGTGCATTCCTAAAAGGGGAACATCTCTTGGGAATGGTGTTTCATGATTTGCTAAGCAGTTATGGATGGAGCCAGCCCAAAAGCAATTCCTAGTAAACAAATCCCATAATAAAAAGCAGCCTGCTAAAAGGGCATGCACATATATGCTTGGAAAGCAGAAGGAACAGCCAGTGTGATGGATCTGCCCAGAGTGCTGGATCTGGCTCATGTCATATGTAATGCATGCATGGGCATGGCTTAGCTAAAATGGCCTCACAAAACAAAATGGAGAGCATTGGTAGGTCCAATTCGGCTTGCCTCACAAAACAAAATGGAGAGCATTGGTAGGTCCAATTCGGCTTGTGGGGTGGCGATTCCCCACCTTGGAGGTTGTGAAGGAATTGAGCCTTGCTTTTATGAAATGCTGTATACTATCTCGTACATCCATTTGGGGATTAGAAGGTGAACTTGTGCAGCCTGACAGGAGAAAATGAAGATATAAAATGGGGGCAGGTAAACAAAGCTTTGGGTTTTTATTAAGCATTTAGAATACAGTGGTACCTCGGGTTAAGAACTTAATTCGTTCCGGAGGTCCGTTCTTAACCTGAAACTGTTCTTAACCTGAGGTACTACTTTAGCTATTGGGGCCTCCCGCTGCCACCGCGCGATTTCTGTTCTCATCCTGAGGTAAAGTTCTTAACCTGAGGTACTACTTCCAAGTTAGCGGAGTCTGTAACCCAAAGCGTTTGTAACCCAAGGTACCACTATAGTTTGGAGGTGGGAAGACCAAGGTGGGTCTCAGTGTGATAAGAAAAGGCTTTGTGAGAATAAGTGAGAACCAGCTTTAGTGCATGTAATGAGAGAAGAGGAAAAGAGGATCAGAGGATCACATTTTAATCTATTTTGATATTTTGCTCCATTGGGGAATATATTGCTTTTCTGTAACTTTTCCTTGCAATACCTTTTCTTTAAAACACCATATTTTTTCCATCCAATCTTAGTCATTTCCTTTTGCTTTTTCATAAACCGGGGGGGGGGGGGTGTCTAAGCTGATTGCAAACACCCTCCTACCTGGGAGCCATAAACTTTGCACTACCTTGAGAAGTTTCAGGGAGACCCCGGGGGAGAGTTTAAGCCTGATTTAAGGCAGCCTTGTAAGTTTAAGGCAGTCTTGTAAAAAAAGATAGAAAGAAAAAGTTCCCCTACTTTACCTGGTGTTTACCAGCAAGTTATTTAAAAGGGAAGAATCGGCTGAGCAGAGGATTACACTCTGTGTTAGCCAGGAAGACCCTCCC
Organism: Podarcis tiliguerta; assembly: GCF_965153285.1. NCBI lineage: Eukaryota > Metazoa > Chordata > Lepidosauria > Squamata > Lacertidae > Podarcis > Podarcis tiliguerta. The sequence goes on along the minus strand of NC_139535.1, from coordinate 93,507,640 downwards.
CTTAGTTGGCACAGGGCCCAGACGCTGGCTAGCTGGAAGGTGGCCAGCGGCCATGACAGGTGTAATTTGCTGGCGGTCACATGCCGGGAGTTGGCAGGGCAGTAGTCAGCAGTGGATGAGGCCAGAGCTAAAAGTGGTCCATAACAACAACAACAATTTTATAATTTATCCCCCCCCCATCTGGCTGGGTTGCCATGCCACTCCTTGTGTCTGCCACCCCATCCCTCTCTGTCTCTCTGCTAATCCTGCTAAAGAAGAGACAGATTGCTCTTGCCCAAGTTCTGAGTGCTTTGGCAATTTAGGCCAAAACCAGCAGGTTACCTCCCCCTGTCATGGAGGACAGATCTTCGATGGCTATCACCAGCCAAGATACCTAAACTGAAGGCTCCACATATAGAGGACATATGCAACCTCAGAATACAAGACGCTGAGGACAAACAACAGGACGATGGTCATCGCCATGTTTGCAACCTTCTAGCAGCCATCAGGTCAGCCACCACTGGAAGCGCTAGCCTACAACTGACATGACAAATTGGCAAATCAGCTGGTCCCTTGGCCTGAGGCTGCCAGCACCACTCTTCCACCTGAAATCCTGTTCTCACCTGCCGGATGGGCTCAGGAATCCGATACCTGCAGCAGGAGTGCACTAACTGCACAGCGGACAGAAGGCTCATTTTGTGGCCCACAGAGACGTACACAGGTTTGGTGCTCTTGGCGTAGCTGCGCAAAGCCTAGGGCAGATTTAAAAACAAATGAACAAAAGATGGCATAAGTGACAATGAGCTGGGAGCAAAAGCCAGAGCAACTGGAGCCAGTTCAGAGCTCATTGTTGCCAGATGGAGGAGGAGCATAATAATAATAATAATAATAATAATAATAATAATAATAATAATAATAATAGTTGTATTATCTATGCCCTACTCATGGCTGGGTTTTATTTGCTTCCAGCAAAATACTTTTAAAAAATAATAAAACATCAAACATAAAAAACTTCCTGATACAGGGCTGCCTTCAGATGTCTTCTAAAAGTTGTGTAGTTCTTTATCTCCTTGACGTCTGATGGGAGGGCGTTCCACAGGGAGGGTGCCACTACCATGAAGGCCCTCTGCCTGGTTCAAGTACAGGCAAAGGATCCACCAGGGCCTACTCCCCATCTACTTCATGACGCCCTTGGCAGGGGCTCAGTGCTTCCAACTCTGCTCACTATCAATAGTGCTCCTCTCTGCACCCCAGTACTTACCATACCCAAGATTTTCCCTGAAGTACTCAATAGGGGGAATGTGTCTCCTCCTGCCTGAAGGTCTTGGATCTAGAATACAATAGGTTTGCTGCAGCTGAAACGAGTTATAAACTTGATCAACGTGAGGTGACTTCCTAGAATTCCTCCTGCTTTAAGAGGTTGGGATCCAACAACCTAATACCCCCCCACCCCTACACATACATACAAACAAGCCACACTGCAAGCAACTGAACGCAAGCAACCAAGCTTAGGACCCCATATCTCTTGCCTTATCAATAAAAATAAATATATACATAAACGAAGGACCTACCCACGTGATGGTGAGACACAAATCCCTACACTAACAATAGGTAACAGAACGAAAGAACAATACCCCCATTTCTCTCCCCACCTCTTCCTTCCCCCCACCCCCAACTGCAAGATGTCTATGACAAAATTGTCTCTCACTAAATGTAAATGAACTGTGAAAAAGACTATGAATGGAAAGAGGTTGGGATCACACTTGTCAGGCATTTCCTTTGCTAGTATCTGTTCAGTCCTGCAGCTCTGTACAGCAAGTCCCTGAAGGAAGTATCTGGGGCAGGAGTAGCTTGGGTGGAATTCTCTCTTGCAGGGATCACGCCACGCAAAGAGGAGTGACTTCCCTTTTGGGGCCACTTCACTGTGCGTAAAACGCATTACACTTACCCATAAGACCATTCTCAGGTGCATGCAACAAATGCATGTCTATGCACAAACATGTCAGGAATCCAAGATTGGCTGTGGTTCCCTGACACAATGCATGTAGGTCAATGCATCCATTCTAATGGAATACACACACACACACACACACACACACAGAGACGTACATAGTTGGAACTGCAACTGCAGTGCAGGGAAACCAGCAAAATCTTCTACAATTCCTACAAGAGGCTCACTTGATGTACGATTCATAGAAAGCTTCCTTACACTGAGCCAGAGAATTGGAACATGAGCTCAGAATCGCTATCCCGGACTTACCTGTTCCTTGTGCAGCTCGTCATTGGCCAGACCATCAACCTGCAGGAGGTTTTTGGCTACACCAATGCAGGGGAGGCCTGTGAGCACACCGAGATGGCAGGCAATGCCGAAGCCTGCCAAAGGAAAAGTGGGAAGAAGACGCTGAAGCAAAGAAGGCAGGGAGAGAGCTTTCCGACTTGCTGTGGGTCTCTTTATGACGTTGCGAGACCCAAACTGCCAAAGGAAAGCTAAAGCATGCCAGAAGAGGCAAGCCTACAAATTTTTGCAAGGAGCTGGACCCAGGGTCAGGGGCAGCATCAACAGGGTACCCGTGGAGGCCCCCACCCAGTTGTGGGGCTGGTGCTCCACTCCCATCTTGCTGCTGCTCCTTCACCTGCTCTCAAGCATGTAAGCAGTGATAAGAGCAGCCTTTGGGTCCAGACTCCAGAGGGAGAGAGTGAGTGAGGGGACAGTAGCAAGGAATGTCATGTGAGAAAGACACATGAGAGCAGAAGCAGCAAAGCAGGCTGGGACTGCACAATCATTTGGGCCTACTAAAGTTATTCATGCCTAACTGCTACCTATTGAGACACTCTGACATGTGACTCATTCTCCTTATAAGTAGCAGCCATTTTCTGTGTTCTCAGTAAGATTTCAGTCAGAGTCAGTCTGCCTCAGTTGTGAGCTGAGTTAGTATGTAATTTCAGTCAAACTGTTTATGAAGAAGTTTATTTTAACTCAGTAAAGTTCTTATTCTTTCACTTAAAAACTCTGCATTATTAACTTACGCTGCGCGTCAAGGAAGTGGTCTGCCCGCTTTGAGTGGGGTGTTTGTGTGAGAGAGGGTGTAAACTGAGGGTGTCTTTTCCAAGGGCACTGTAAAAGATGGGAGCAGGTGCTGGAGAGAAGCTCCCCATGCTGGCATCTCTAGAATTCCCAGGCGCAACAACAGACCAACCAAATATGGAAGGGAAATCCGATTGTTGCTAGACTAAAAAGCCAATTCAAGAGTCTTACCTCTGTGGTGGAGAATGCCATTTCCATCTACGAGCAGGACCTAGAAAAGCCACAAAGAGGGACATGAGTGACAGGTGATGTAGGGTGTTTGCAATAACTGAAGGTGTGTGAGAGAGAATGCACCCACATATTCACACCATCTTTCCCCAATGAGATGAGCTGCAATCACAGAGTCATACCCCAGGAATGCCTCATTGAGGATGTAGAGCTGAGGGGTAGGAAGTGAGCAATGTACACAATTCCTTCACCTCAAGTTCAGAAGGAACATGTGGCAGAGTGCCTGTTCCTCAGGCCTCGCCATCCTTTTGGTTCCAAATATTCCTCTCCAGTCTTACCTCTTTTGTGAGGGAATTCCTGTAGCAGTTGTGGATGACTCCACATAGGCTGTTTTAGAGATCCCGTGGATCCCTTCGGCATGCGCTCAGAGATGCAGCAGCTCCTTGCTTCCCTGCACATGCTTCTACGGGAAGTGTAGCAGGAGAAATGTGCTGAGCAGGTAAACAGACAGGTGTGGGTGGCAGTGGCACCTGGCTGGCTACTGCTACATCACTCAGATCTAGCAAAGCTCACTTAAGTCCCACTGATTTCACTGCGTTGATTGCAAAAGCATGATTAAGTCTGGATCCAAGTTATTATTCTTACTTGTTGCTAAAAGCAACTTGTTTTTTTTTTTTTAAAAAAAGATTACAACTCAGCAATATAAAAGGAAACTTAACCAAATATTAAAACAGGAGCACGTAAAATCAAGACAGAGAGCAACAGACTAAATCAGGAGCAATAATCCTGATTTAGCAATTTGCATTCATTTATAGATGCTGTATAAATAAGCATAGGTGGCATCCCTCTTTTTTTGCACAGATGCCTTGTGGGGCTGGTAGCCTGGTGAGCTCTCCTGTGAAGCAGATGTTGGCACTAAACTGTTATGCAGAAAAGATGTCCTTAGTAGCAATTTCCTACAAAGGAAAGAGAAAAGCAGCCGCTGATACCAATAGGGAACCTTCCACGTTCAGAACCAGTATGCTACCTGCTTAGAAGACGTTTCAGCATGTAAGCAATATAAAAATTAATTGGCATGATGATGATGATGATGATAGAATATCAGCTTCTGGGGAGCCACAGTAGGAGAGGGCTGTTGTTTTCTAGCCCTACTTGTGAGCTCGTTGGAGGGATCTGGTTGGCCACTGCAGGAAAGAAAATATCCTGGACTAGATGGACTCTTGGTCTGATTGAGCAGAGGGCGGGAAATATCACACCTGGGGCCTGAGACCAGGCTCTTTTTCCTCTAGCCGCTGCAGGGCCTCCACAAGAAAAGGGACTTCTCTGAAGGCCAGGAAACCTGCCACGTATGGGGCATTCACAGCTACCATGCAACAGTCTTCATACAGGACCTAAAAAGATCAAGGGAGAATGCAGAGTGAAATATTTCCTTGTGGAGTAACTCACTCAGCAGAATGAGCAAGAGTGGCTGACCACATTCTCAAGCAAGTGAAGTTTCTGCCAAATTATGATCGCTTGATCACCATAGGCCAGACATAGGCAAACTCGGCCCTCCAGATGTTTTCGGAGTACAACTCCCATCATTCCAAGCTAACAGGACCAGTAGTCAGGGATGATGGGAACTGTAATTCCAAAACATCTGCAGGGCTGAGTTTGCCTATGTCTGGCCTATAGTGATCAAGCGATCATAATTTGGCAGAAACTCCTCAAACTCACATGTCTTGTTGAATTACCCCTGAACTGCTGCCATAATCTTATCCTCAGCCTTTCAATGCTTGGAAACAAACAGAACTACTAATTTAAAGTTACTCAGGCAGCAACTAAGAATACTGTAACATTTGACATTTATTATCCTTTCTATGCCAGCTCTACCAGAACTCGAAGAGCCCTTCTTTCTGTTGTCAACTTTAGAACCTGGGAGATCTATGATGGTTACCTCAAGGTCTGGGTAGCTGAGCACCACCAGTGAAGCACAGGCACTTGTGTCATCTCCTTTGATGTAAGACAGGTCCACTCCTCCAACTCTCTCCAGTCCAGCAAAGGAGGGGTTGCTTTGCCACTCTTGGGTGTCCTGGTCAATTACATCTGCCTTCAGCTGTGCTTGATCACTATGAAACATAGTAGAACTAGGTAGCATCTGTTTCCAGCACCAGAACAGGCCAGGAACAGGCAATTTTCAATGTGTTGGAAGAGTATGATAGAAGCATAATTGCTCAGTTATCCCTTGATTGCCTCTGGTTCAAAGGTTCTGCAGGTTTTTGTAGCCTTTTGAAATCCTGCACAATCTGTTTAACCCTGAGATAGTGGAGGGACAGTAAATGTATACACCAACGATGCCTCCACCATACAAATTAGCTCTTTTTAAAAAACTCAAACATCTTCTCTGTCTCCAGACTAATAAGAATATACAGTACAGGAGACCTTTGTTGGCCCAGAATGCTTATGAAACCAACTCATTTTGCTTCAGCATGTGTCTTTCCATAAATACAGGAACATCTCTCTTCAACCCGCGCAAACAAATTAAGGCCTAAAGGATACCTTTATCTTTTAATTGTGTGGGAGGGAGATGGTGGGAGACAGTGGTCTGCTTTTGTTGCTTTCCATCTCAGGGATTGAATATTGACATTTGGAACAACACATAAGCAGACAAACCATTCTGCTTTCAAATATATATATATATCCATACCTTTCACTGTAAATTTACTATCTGGAGTCAATCCTTCAAAGTTTCTCCACCCGCTGTCTCACCAGTGACCCTGCAAAGCCAAATTCAGGGCTGGGCTTTGGCGCTCCAATGCTGCTGTACTCCAATTCCCATCAACCCCCAGCCAGTACAGCCAATTGCTAGGCTTGATGGGAGTTGTAATCCAGCCCAAAGGTATCAGATTTAGGAAAGCTGGCAAGATTTTAGGTAACCTGAACTTTTTGCCCTACGTAGTGTTGTGAAACACAGCGGTCCAAACCCAACCAACTTCTTTTGGTAAGGTTTATCAGGCACCTTGTAACTTTTATTCAGCCCAACAGCAGGAGGCACTAATCCTGCAATCGTAAATTCATTTGCCTGGGGAATCAGACCAATTTAAGTCAGTGGGTCCTGCTGCTAATGAGACACGTGTAGGACTGCACTGCAGGAGTGGGCTGTTTATTGACCAGCAAAGATAGCGCTAAGGCTCAAATCCTAAACAGGCTCGCTCGGAATCGATGGCGCTGGCTTCCCAGTAAACCAACCAGCTTCTGGTCGCGCTGTTAAGGTTTTTACTCCTCGGGGCGAGAAGGTGCTTTGTTGCTGCTAGGCTCCCAAACGCAACGGTCCCTTGAGGCACTGCAGCGTTAGGAAAGGCATTTTATAACCATGCAAAAGGGAGCTAAAAACGACGTGCGCGTGAGCAGTCCGGGTGGCGCGCTCGTCGCCGGGGGACAATTAGGTAAGCCTGTGAAACAGCAAGGACTGCAGCAGTAAGCCCAGGAGGTGGCGCACGAGCGAGCCGCAGCCTCAGCCGCCCGGAAAGCACAATGCAAATCCCGCAGCCCCCAGCGATAGCGCGCTCCCGCTTGCCGCCTTGGAAGACAGACTTGGCGTCTCCGCTGCAGTTTACCGTTCCCAGGCGCGCAACGTCTCCTCCGCCACCCGCGCCTCGGATCCAGCCCTGTCCGCCATTCCAGCCGGACCTCCCGCCTTACTACTTCCTGGGCTGCTCCTGCACTAATCACGCCCCCACCGAGCGGATCCAAGGGCGCTCGCTCTCCTTGCACTGCGGTTCAGTGATGGAAAGGAGCGCACGCGTCCCGGGATAGGGAAAGGCGCGCCTTAGGGTTGGAAAGGGCAAGTTCTGCTGATTGGGTTGCCACCTTTGTTGTGGAAAAATACATACAGGGCATGGCAAGGAGATTGGGTGGGGGTCCCCCCCCCCCCCCGCTGAAGTGACTTCAAAGCAGTGCCGGATTTATGTAGAAGCTAAACAAGGTATAGCTTGGGGCCCCACAAAAATTTAAAGGGAAAAAACCCCCTAAATTTACATTTCCAAAACATAAAAAACAAAATAAAACCCACATCCAGCAACAGCGTTTTGTGTTGTGTAGCTCCTATGATGTAATTAATGGGCCCCGCCTGCTCCCTAAAGTATCACTGGTTTGCTCATTTCTTTATATAGGGTGCCTACATTCTGCATGGGCTGGTTGCATGGCAAAACAGTGGTACCTCTGGTTACAGACTCTGCTAACCCAGAAATAGTACCTTGGGTTAAGAACTTTGCTTCAGGATGAGAACGGAAATCGCGTGGCAGTGGGAGGCCCCATTAGCTAAAGTGGTACCTCAGGTTAGGAAGTTTCAGGTTAAGAACGGACCTCCGGAACGAATTAAGTTCTTAACCAGAGGTACCACTGTATGTGCAAATGGCTCTAGATGCCTATTAGGTCCATCAATTACCCTATAGCATAAATTCAACACACAAAAACAGCAACAATTTGTTGACAAAGGGCAGCTGGACATATAAAGGGCCCCATTACCTTTCAGTAGCTTAGGGCCTCATCAAACCTAAATCTGGCCCTGCTTCAAAGCAACCCATTACAATCTATTGCAGCCTAACAGGATTGCCCCTCTGGAATTCCTGTCCGCCACACACAAATTTGTAACACTGTCTATGCCCAGAGCTTCTGTTGTAAAAATATTGAACTTCTCCTTTCCCTTGCAGAAGGTGCATGCAAGGAGCCCATATAGAGATCGCTGAGGTTCCCTATTGGTCGGAGAATGAACAGAGACCAACCAAAGATAGGATAAAGCAAAGCGGCTAGTAAGCCTGATCTTTATTGTCAGGAAAATGAGCTGTTAAAACAGGGTCCTCGCTCGTAAAAGTGTAGGGTGGAGAACCCCTACAAAAGGAAACACATACATAGTTCTCATTGCATACTTCCTACAGGGAAAGTAGCAGTTCAATATTTTTACACTTCCCAGACTGAGCCAGGGCGGATGGGAGCGGGAAGTCTAACTGGAAGGCTGCAGGTTCCCCACCACTATGCTAGACGCAGCAATATGAAATTTATTTCCAAAAGATGCTTGATCATTCTAGAAACTATCCGTTGAATATCTGGAGCAACTGCAAAAACCCTATACATGAAGAAAGATGGCAATGATAAGCCTTAGCACTGCACAACAAGCAAAGCACCCATCATTATAATCTTGCCTTGCCTTTCAAACCCAGCTCCAAAATGAATGAACCTTTAGGTCACCGAATATATAGTTTTCATGCTGAGCAGATAATCAGCTGATAATGTATTGAAGAGATGTCCCTCTTCTGTGTAGAAAAGCATCTCAGACCTACCGTATTGATTAATAATTGGGAAACGCTTATGCTGATTTGCTTTTGAATTGCAAGTTTATAGAAAACCTCACCCCTGCCAACCCAAGAAATAATGGTGTAAGTAGAGATCTGTAAGTAATGCTGTAAGTAACAAAGGAACACAATCAACTTTCCAGACTGAATTCATCATGATAGCAAAATTTCAGGACAGTTAAACACAATACAAGTCTTGTGTAGCCATTTTTTATTAAAAGGGGGGGGGAATACAAAATAATTTTTAAACATTTGTTGGTTATGGTCCCCCAACTCAGTATACTCGTAAACAAAGCCACAGTTTACTGTTTCGCCAGTACAGTGCTAATTTTATTACAGCCAAATGCATCATCCACAAGGAGAATAATGGATTTTGTTCCTTCACTGTGTCCTGTCCCTTGTATTCTTGTTTGGAAATAGAGCAAGTGTAAGCAACTCAGCCCCAGAGTCAGAACTTTCTAGTAATAAGGTAACTACTTAAATAACAATCAGTTGGGTCAGCAGTGACTCATAAACTGTATTTAGGACCCAGTGTAGATTATCAATAGATTATGCGTGCTGAACAGGTCAAGTTTAGGGAAGTTATGCAGATGGCCAGAAATGCAAGTACTCAGAATATGTGAAATGAGCTTTTGATAGCCCTTTAAGAAAAAGTTCAGTGAAGCACATGTGGGTATGATTACCTATTAAGAACCCTGTTATTTATAAAGCACATAAAATTTAAAGCACCAACAGAACTTGGCTAGTATCATTTATAGCAGTGGCAGATACTACTTTACTTTCACCCTGAGAAATTCCTCCCAAAAATATTTTGGGTTGTCGTTGTCATCCGCCTGTCGAGACAAGAATATTTTGGGAAAGATGCTTAAAAATCCACATGAATACAGTTCAACAGAAATTTGAAAAAGTTCCTTCAATTAATGGTGCACCAGTTCACACAGGAGTAAGTGGTATTTTCTTCCTCCTTCAAGAAATCTTAATCACTTCCACAGAATCTCCTCCTTTTGTTGTTTTAATGAGGCACAGCATCTCAAGCTGCTAAATGTGCTGTATATAGCTGACAGTTTAAACATAACATTATTTAAATGAAATAAAATAGCTATCTTATTTTTGAAAGCATCCTAGTTGGTCCAATAAATTCAACACTGTTTCCTTCATGAAGCTGATCAGAGAAATGTGCTTGAGCTATTTTTCGGCCCAAACAGAAATTAAGACGGCATAGTTAATCATGATCACAGTTGCAAATTTAACATCAGCAGCAAATCAGTTGTTATATTCAAAGCACTAACATCAACTAGAATATCTAAGTCGTTGAGGTCAAAGAAAGGAAAACCAAGTTTATGCATACAAGGGTCCAGCTGCGAAACAAGCAGATTTTGACACTCATGTGACTATGAAGAAGGCTGCCTAAGTGAGTGAATATACCTATTCACAATGGCCAACAACAGGCAGGTTACGCAACCTTGACTGGCTGCATCTTGTGTAGGCAGTGACGTCAAGCTAGTTCTGACTCTGTGCTTGCTGAATGGCTTTAAGAAAGCCACCTGGAAAACTTCCTTGACCAAGCTTTGACAATTTTTGTTTGGGTGCCCTGATCCAAAGACTAACAGACACACCATGACAAAATAAAAGTTACAAACAAACGATGCCCCTAATAGTAGAGAAGGCAGCTTTGGTAGCACTTAGGAAGACTAAGAAAAAACCTGAGGGAAAGAGGATTGGTTCCTTGTATCTTGCCGACCTGAGTGACTTAAGGGGGAAGAGACATCCCACAGAAAGGGGACACACAGCCCCTGCTCTATAGCCCCATACTGACCATTTATATCTTGGTTTTTTTAAGGACCTGTGTTGCTAGCCACTAAACTTGCCACTGAAAAGGTCTTTTTGCCTTCCTCTGAATGTGGCTTGCATCTTTCGGCTTGTGCTCTACTGGGGGATAAATAGCATTTTTATTTTGGCTTCTATGGCTTAAATTAAGATTTACACATTATAGTTTATTCTTAATATCGCGCAGCGACACTTTCCATTAGGAACTCCTTCAGCAATGAAAGGGGTTTTTTTTTATCCAAAAGGTGCTTTTCGTTTTTGCTATGTGCAAGAAAAGCAGCACCTAAATCCAGTGCTTTGCTCTCCAGGATTTTTTTCTCTCTCCAGAAAGTGGCTTGGCCAAGAAGAGAGGAAGCATCACAGTGTCTGCATTTAACCAAGCCTTCGGTCTCGTTTAAGAGCGGCAGCCACTTTCCAGGCAGCGATACAGTGGGAGAGCAGGATCTCTTCTGGGAATGTATCCTCTAGTTCTTCTGGTATGTTGCTCCCTTTCGTTTCAAGGTATGGAACAAGTGTGTCTTTAAGGCTGGGAAAGAGAGAAAGAGAGTGAGCACAAAGTATAATCAGCTATTCTGCAGTACATGGCACTGTTCACGAGCACAAAAAGAGCTACATTCAGGTGATGAAGAAAATATGCAAAGATTGGGCTTGACAGGCTCTTACCTCCACGTGGGACTGAACACCTCCTGAGCTTTGGGATGTTTGAGCTTCAGGATGATCATTTCGTGCAACTCTTGGAGGAAGGACTCCAGCCCAGCCTGCATAAGGAAGGCATTGAGGAGTTTTGTGTTCTCTGGAGTGAGCTCCTCTTTATAGGATTCGCTGACCTCTGCGAAGGGATCCTGGGAAGAAACACACAACAGCATCGTTAGGGGAAGAAGGGAGAACAAGAGCACAGAACATCAAGTTATCTCATCCTCCCCACCCCTTTCAGATTCCTACCTTTTTCATATGCAGCAGCTGTTCAGATTTATGGCTTGAAAGGAGCTGCCACAGTGCAATAATGTGCTTTAGGTGACATCGGCTCAGCACCTGTAAGAAACACACAAATGTTTGACCGTTTTTAAGTTTACTATAATTCAGAACTAGGTATACAACAGCTATGAAGATGGACATAGCTAAACATTCCTTTAGAAGAAATGCAAATATATTTTTAAAGTTGTTTTTCCATTAATAATGTTTAGTAGAAGGTGGTTGTTTTACTGATGATTTGTAATTATTTTACTGACGATTTGCTAATTATTTTGCATGATTTATGTTGCAATTGTGATGTTCTACTATGTTATTATTTATCTATGTAAGCCGCTTCATCACTCGTGTGAGTGAAAAGCAGCAAAGAAATAAAATAAATGAAATGAATATATACATTCTGTTACACGTATATTCTCTAGAGACAATAAATTTGCAACCAGCAACATCCTTTTTCTTTAAAAATAGCTTTAAGTTTCTGTTTTCACTGAAACTCATCCTAAAGTGCCCAAGAGTTTATTGTTATTCAACTCTTGTGTATACACAACTGACTTTTTATCTGTATCAAGTTAAACTGAAACCAGCATCCCCTTCTGTGACATTTTAACACCCCTTGAAGCAGCAGAATGTCTTGGACCAGTAAGGTGCTAGGACTTACTTTTTGCCCTGTGCTTTCCAGGCACAGGCCTGAGCTTTAAAGCACTGTATCTGAATGCTCTCTTTCTCACCCCGGAGCTTTCCCCCACGAAAACCTGCTCTTTAAAGCTGAAGCGCAACTAATGGCAATTCTGCTGCAATTCAGAGCAGGTGGAGCTTTAATGCGAGGACCATGCCTGGAAAGCATGGCGTGTGGATAAATCATTAGGCTGTGTGGTAGTTTTAGGTTCTTGCAAAAAACGGTTTGACTGAAAACTTGCAATAGCAAAAAGATGTTCTTTTTAAAAGTCAGAAACAGCCAAAATAAAGGGACTTAAATCATAAGCTGGAAGACAACAGTTGCATTGTGCTTTCTCCAATGGACAGTATAATTGTGGGGATGGTCCCCCATTCCATCTCAAAAGGAAGGCCAAAAGTGAATGGAACTTGGACCTCTGGAAAAAAATGGGTGGAGAGAGCACCTCCTTTAGCTTGGGGGCATGTAAGACAGTCATCGCGTTCAGCCTAGTCTACTTTCCTCTTTTCCCCTGCACTCACCTTCATCACGTGGTCATTTATCTGATGGCCCATTTGCAGGATATTTTCAACATACTTAGACAAAGACATATCTGGGTCTCCTCCAGCCACAGCTAGGAATCCTAAGGTTATTTCGGTGACAGACAGAGATTCACAGATGTCACTGTAGGATAGCAGCTCCCCACTGATCATGCCAATTGTGGAATTTGGCAGAGAGCTCTGTAATTCAAGGGAATGAAAGCCAGTCAACGCCCATCATTCAGCACAGATTGTTGCAAACACTGCAGTCAGTCTCTATATAGTCCACTCCTTTTCTCTGCAATGATTCTTCCACATTATAGAAGCTGTTTGCCAGGCCCTGACTTGGACAGCAAACTGGGCACACACCTACAAGGAAGTGTCCCAATGAATTCCAAAGTGCTACCAATGTACTTGCTGCCTTGTGGGACATCTTGGGAGGCTAAGGAGTAAACCCTACACAAATCCGCAGTGGAGTCCTTAAGATGGTTGGATGGCATCTTATCCACCCTCCTTCCAACAATACCAGCAGCCAATCTGGTGCCCAATGAACCACATCAGCGAGGCCAAGCGTGGGGTCTTGTCCTCTGGGCAATACACAGAGTTGTTTGACCTCCATACACACTACCTAGGCTTGCACCTGGAGAGGGTCACTTCAGTGCTACTATCACAGCAAAAACAATGCAGTTACAAGTTACTGGTCTTTACAGCCACAGCAGGCGCTGTGATTCTCCAGTGGTTTAATTTCACCCCTGCAATGCACTCCATTATCTCTCGAGACAGAAGGATGCCAACAAAAACCAAGCAAGCACAGAATCAGGCACTGTGCAGCAAGAAGCTAATCCTAATTATAACAAAACTTTACTGAAATGCAATCAGCCACTTTTTGTATTCTTTCTCTCCCATCTCTGAAGCTCACCTGGCTCAGCTTGGTTCTGATATCACTGAAGAGATGCTCATAATTTTGGTCATGCCTGTATACCAGAGTGGGTATGCCCTAGTGAGAAAGAGAGAAAAAATATGCCAGTGAGCAGGCCTTTGCAATAATGCTCTCTAACCTGAAAAATGGATCTCACAAGGCACCAGGAAAGCTACGTGGCAGCATTAAGCTTCTATGATACATACTGTCAATGTGATTAAAGGCTTTCCCTGTAGGAATCTGCTAGTAATTTGCTGCTCAATTTTTTCCAGTTCCAGTTCCTGGAGGGCTTCTCCTCCTTTCTCCACGCTGTATTGGCAGTTGGACAGGATCAATGGGATCAAGTCCCTCCCCACCTCGTAAGTGATCACATGTAGATCCGTCACTTCGGCAGGGCTGACTGAGTATCTGTTGAGATGGGGAGGGAGAACACAAGAGAATGAGAAATCTTGCTCTACGGCTGATTTGGCACCAGATAAGGCTATCTGTCACCCTGCAGGAAGTAGTGGGGATTCTAGCACATACGCACGCAGGCATACCTTTCGGCATCTGTTGTATATTTTTCTACGGCGTAGACAAAGTCATTGTGTAGGCCAATGAGATAACTGGCCAAGGCAGTGGAACAGAGGCCTAGACCATGTCGGCGAGGCAGAAGGATCTCAAAGTCACTATTCAGAGTGAGGTCAGAAGCACAATAATCTTTGGGGAGTTTAATTTCACCTGCATTTGGACCAGAAAACATTAGTGAGTGACCAGGTTTCTAATTATCTCTTGTTCATTACCAAGAAGATAGAAGAAGAGGAGTTTGGACTTGATATCCTGCCTTTCACTCCCCTTAAGGAGTCTCAAAGCGGTCAACAATCTCCTTTCCCTTCATCCCCCACAAAAAACACTCTGAGGTGAGTGGGACTGAGAGACTTCAGAGCAGTGTGACTAGCCCAAAGTCACCCGGCAGCTGCATGTGGAGGAGTGGAGACGTGAACCCGGTTCACCAGATTATGAGTCCACCACTCTTAACCACTACACCACGCTGGCTCATTTTAAGTATGCCTCAGCACCTCGACTCCCACATTCTTGTTCTGTCTTAGAAAGTGGTGAACTAAGCAAACCTGTTGGAAAGCAGGGCAAAGATCACCTTCAGCATGTTCACAAGGAATGACTCCAAACAGTTAAGCAAAGAGAAATGCACACTCCATAAAATGAAAATGCCATTCAAGGGGTGTCCACTAATATGGCCATTACAGAGCCCTGACTGAAGATGTTTCGTGCCTGAAGTGCTGGGAAACCAACTGGTAAAGACATCAGAGTCAGCCATCAGCATTGATTAACATTAATGAAGGATCAGAATCTCCACTCAGAATTACATGAGTATATCTCAAGCTCTCTCTCTCCACACACACTTTTTGAACTTGCCAGCTATGGTGGGGAAATTTGCAACTTAAATGCAGTTTCCTCTCCCTGTGATCAAAGAAAACTTCTCCATTAGATGATCAAGCCTATTAGAGATTCCACTAAGCCTTCCATGTACTATCCTGAGCTGCCCAAGCCGATCCTTTTGGTTCAGATCAGTCTAAGTCACTCCACTCCTAGTTAGCTTGACCTCCACCTCCTTCCCCCAGTGTTCCCTCCCTTAGTTCCATATCCATTGTTTTTATATATTGCATATTTAGGTCTCCAAGAGAGGCACATAATACATAAACCAACCATCACCATTAAGACTTCCATCTTCCTGGGTTGATGACAAAGCAGCTGTTAATATAAATCCAGGGTGTCTGACTTCCAAGCACTCATAATGGATAGACCCAATGATTGCTACCACCCCTGCGTCCAAAGGCCAGAGAAACACGATCCATCCCTCTTTCCCTTCTATTGTTCTGGAATAGGTAATGCCTTCAGCTTGGTACCTCTCTTTTTAGTTCTCACATAACACTGGGTCCCTCCTATCTATTGCCACTTAAATATAATCTCAAAGTTGCCAATCCAACCCATTCTTGTAATAAACTGCACAGTCCTTTGCTCTAAACTCAAATGTCCTATGTTATGTTCTACTAGTTCACCCTGTCCTATGTTAAGGGTGGGTGGGGGAGTACTGTAAAAGGAGAGACTGCTAAATGGAACAACCTTTTTAGACTCTTTTCAGGATACAAGACTAGAGAGTGTTTCTTCCAGCATTAAAGACCCAAGTTACCATTAGATGGCACCAGGTGACCTCACAATCTTACTATTTTTCTAGAGTAATGGTGTAAACTCGCCACTCACCACTGGTTTCCAAGGAAGATCTCAGTTTGTTCCAAACAGTCAGAAATATCTTCACTCTGTTTGTCATAAGGCACCTCTTGCCTTCTGGAGAATGCAAGAAACAAACAGCATGTGACATATGCAAGATTGCAAAGTTCTGCATGTCTTTCTAAGGGAGTTATTGCCCAAGTAAGTTTTGGTTCAGGAAGTTAGAATGCAAGAGCAGCCTAGCTGAAGCAGACCAAAGGTCTGCCTAAACCAGTACCCATAGCTGCCAGCCACATGTTTCTGTGAAGCCCCAGGCATGGCACAAAGTCAACACCCTTTCCGATGTTTATATATAGTTTTTGGTTTCAGGCAACCCCGTGTCACTAAGATGCCTAATTTTCAGGTAGACCTATCCTCTATGAATGCCATCGTTCAAAGCCATCTAAGCTAGTGTCCACCATTGTACGTTGTTGCACTGAATCCCCAAATTAATTGTGATGAAATACTGCTACAAATATAAGCAAGTTCTATCTCCTGGTCAAATGCTAGCTTCCCACTGCTAAAATGGATCATAATCCAGGTTGTGTTAAACACTTCTGGATCACAATGATTTCAATGGCAGAAATTTAAGCATGGCCCTAATGTTTCCACTGAAATCAGAGGGACTTCAAAATGCTTAATTTTAGTTGGATCATGTCCATTATGTCTACAAAAACAATGGCTGTGTTTTCCTGAAGGTTGCATTGCCACAATGAGGTGACCATTTTAACCAGGAAGTCACTCGACTTTCTCCTCTTTTTTGCTCTGTGCAAGGTCACAAAACAGGGATGACTTATATAAATGTGAAGCTTGGTGTTAACCACACGCCTTAATGCTCTGCTAACTTAATATGGAAGAGTCTACCTGCGGAAATGTTGAGAAAATCTTCAATCTTTCGGTATTCCAGCTCTGACACGTTCTGGAACCTTTTCACCAAGTATTTCTGCAGGGCCAGAATTTCTGGCAAAAACTTTACCAGTCTCAATTCAGCTTCCTAAAATGAAGCAGAGTAGTGCTGATGAGATAGGAGGAGTTGAAAGACTACAGAAGCATGAGTGGCTTTCCCCTTAGGAGGCAATTGCTTCACCTGGCCCAGACAGTGGTATCACTGCCACTTACCAGGAGAGCCAGGAGCGAAATTGCAGTGAGGTTGGGCCCATGTAGGTGCACTAGTGAGAGCACCACATTGCCTCTGCTGGTGCTGCTGCTGCACAGCCCCCCCCCCCCCCCGTTGCGGTCACCTCACAGCGATGCTGCTTCCAGGAAGCAACTGTAGCTCTGCCTCACCGGGTGAGCCACTCCCATGTAGAAGAATCAGCACTGGTGGTTGTAAATAAGCAGAAATTAACATACACACAGAACTCTTCATATCTAGCAAGTCCGTAGAACATGGTTTCCCACAGGTATAACTTCATTGTAAAGCAAATTGAGTAAGGGGTTACCAGAATTAGAAATAGCAGGACCCCTGCACAATCTCTCTCCTGGTTTCAGCTTTACACAATTTTATGCATCCCCTCTGGCTTTTTGCCTACTTCACTTTGCCCCTTATTTTTCTTCAGCTGCAAAAAATATATTCTCAATTCTAGTAATATTTCCACCAGGAAAGGCTATAAATGAAGCATTGACTTTTAAGTCATTCTGGGCAGAGATCTGCTTGGTGCAATTAGACCTTGCTCTGTGCAAAGCTCCTCTCATTACATAAGACTTCACACAATATTTTTAACACAAAATAAACTGAACATCATTCTAACACATCTCCTTTTGCTATAAATGAGTACTAAAAGTGGTCACGAACCTTTTCTTCAGCTTCTTGGTGAAGCCTAAGTCTAAGCACTTCTACTGCTTTGCCAGAGGCAAGTAGATGCTAAAACTGGTTGTACATCGGGGTGGGGTGTAATTTTGTGTCCATTTCCCCCCACCCTGCAATGAAAGCTGGGAACCCCCAAGTGTTCATCCATCCAAAGGAAGAAAAGATACTGTGACCCAGTTTATCCCCCCACCCCACAAGTGGTATCCAGGTGCAGAAAAGGGTTAAACAGCTAGGTGTTGGATCAAGAAAAAAACTTCTAACAGTAGAATTTGCCCCTTGTCCTTACGTTCCTCTCAATCTCAGCTCCAGAAACATGCATAATAGTTCCCTTAATCCAGTTCTGACAGCACTCAATACCTTTGGATGGTAAAGTAGATTTGGGTCTCTGATAGTCATTACCTCACAGATACCAGCACAAAGTTACCTTATGCTATGGCTGTGATTTTAATATTTCAAAGCACCTGCCTGGTTTGATGCTTACTGATGTACTTCAGCTTTTGACAAGTAGCTGACAGGAGACTTCTGCTCATAAGAACAAAGTCATAACAAACGAAGGAAAAGAGAAAGGAAGATGAAGGGCATATATTGGGGTTTCCCCTTTATTAATTATGAAGAGCAGCATACACTTGGGTCCCTTGCATGGCAGTTTCTGACTCATGTATTCCCGTATTAGGGCCAGGCAAAAATCTGGGCATGCTCACCTTTTGCAGAAACTTCCATAAGATGGGCAGTGTGTCCTTGCCACCTTTCTGCTGGACAACGTGCCCCAGGTACTCAATGGAGATCCTCTTCTTGCAGCTCCACATCCTGGAACAGTGTACAGGGCTGTTGGTCAGTGTGAACAAGAAGGCTGCAGGGTCCCCATATACAACTTTCACTACTGGGTTCGAAGAGATTCTCTCATCTTCACTGATTCGTCGATTCAACTCCAGAAGTGTTTTATCCAGAACCTGCATGGAGGAAATGAGGGAGTGAGGGTTATAACCATTAAGATGCAGCCTCTCTCAACACACATTCTCTCTCTCTCTCTCTCTCTCTCTCTCTCTCACACACACACACACACACACACATTAAGGCAGGGCTGGGAAGTGGGGTTTAATGCTGATCTAGGAATTGGTGTGATTCTAACTGCATCTTGAATAATTGAATCTGGTAGTTCATCTGAGGGTTCTGAACACCTTAGCTCTCAAAAGGTGAAATGCTCACTTCCTTAGAGCTATTATGAAAATTGCAGGTGTGGGGTATCAAGGAGAGTTACTTCTGAAAGAGAAGTCTTTCATTTTTCTAATTAGTAATTGTTCTTTCAAATGTACTCCTACCAATATAAATAAAAAACTAGCTTCTAGAGTCCTGAAGTAGCATCACAGCAAGAAACTGAACCCAGAGTGAAGCTTTGCAGAGGACAACTTCCTCAGTCCCTAGGAACTCCCAAACAATTTTATGCAGTAATCTGGACAAGATCTGGTCCTCATGTCGGACGCTAAGAATGGATGGGGCTAAACCTGCCCTTGCCAATGTCTTCCCTGAGTGCACACCATTACTTTATCCACTAGCCTTGGAAGGAATTACTGGGCACGTTAGATTTCAAAAATAGGATTCTCGTGCTTACTTTCTCTTCTGTACCACAAATAGAATGGGGAGGTCAACATAGCATCTGCTAGAAACCCCACTACTTCCTGCTGCTGACAGGTGGCCTTATCTGTTGCTAAATCAGCAGTAGAGAAAGATTTCTCATTCTTGTGCTTTCCCTCCCCTGCTCAACAGATACTCTGTCAGCCCTGCAGAAGTGACAGACCTACCTGCATACACATCCCTGCACAAACAGCTACAAATACATGCACAATGTTCCACTGTAATCAGGATAATAATGTATGTTGTATTGGCTGCTAATGAAATATACACAGGGCTAGTCTGTGTACTGTCAGAAAATACAAGTTTTTGAGTGTGTTTTATGTTACCTTCAGTTCAGGAAGAATGATGTGTGCAACAATTCCCTCCCAGTTGTTTCTTTGCTCTTTTTTGGAGAGATGACCATCAAAACGCACTGGCCCTGCAAAAGGACATTTATTGCATGTAACACCTTCTTATTATCTCTGCTTCCTTGCATGCAGTTCAATTTGGCGTGGGTCAGCTATGGAAAGTGGCAGTAGCAGTAACAATTAATAGTTCTCTGTCCCTGCTTTTGTTAAAGGGCTGGAGATTATTGATAGCAATTCCCAGTTTCTTCTGCCTGTATTAGCCTCTAAAAGGAAAAAACCTGGTTCCTTCCCCTGACTACCACATAAGCTACACATCCTCCCACTGTCTAGCCTGGTTTGCACAAAATACTAAGGCTATCGTTCGTTTAACAAACCATGATGTAACAAAGAGTTGCCCCACAGATGAACAAACAAACCATAGCTTATTCTGCCAAAGTTTGTTTTCCTGTTGTTCCTGCCCTAGTAGCTTGGTGAGTTCCTGGAATGGGATGGTCAAACAAACCATGATTGAGGGAGGGTGCCAGGCTCTAACATAATGCTAAGCCATGTTTAACAAATCAAGACTTGTAAGTCAGCAACAAACCATGGCTTCAGATCATAGTCTGTTGCTAGTAACCAAACCATGGTTTAGCTGCTGAACAGAGTTCACACATGACACTAAGCTGGGGGCCAAACTTGGCCCATAAGGCAATTTCCTCCAAACCACACCCACCTGCCCTACATCTGGCATCATATGTGCTTTCAGGTGTGGGACACATAGAGACCCAGCTGCCAGTGCAGAATATGGTGGCAAAGGAAGGCACTGATGAGTGGGAGAACCAAAGCCTGTTGGATCAGCAGTGCATGAGTGTTTCTCACAGGAGAATTCACACGAAGAACTGATGTCTTCAAAAAGCAAGCTTTGGCTATACAACCCATCAGCTGATGAACCAGACAGCCAGTCTCAGGAGCTTTAAAGTACTGTGCAAGAGTCTTGGCAAGTTTGCCAACCACCCTGCACACAGCTTTGAAGTCTCAAATTTGGGACTTCAAAGTGCCAAATCACCTGATTTCATCGTGACATTTGTGGCATCGGATTATTGACCGGTGTCCACCTGCCAAATTTGGCTGGTGAGGTTAGGCCTGAGAAGTATCTGGACTGTGAAGCCAAGGAAGTTCCCCAACCATGGCTTAGTATTATGTGAGAACCATAGCATTAAGGGTGTAACAGATCTAAAACATCAGAATGTGTCAATTTGGTTTAGCTTCTATATATGTTCCATGGTGATGCACAGGCCTGTTCTGTGTATAGACATTAAGTGACTCACACAAAGTTACAAAAGGAGCCAAGCCCATTCAATGCGGACAGCATTCTTGAATATAAATGAAGACTGCACTACAGTGTATATTCTAAAAACAAGATACTGTGTGTGCATTCTTCACTTTATCAGTACTATGATTCAATAATGCAAAGCCCAATAAAAGAACTTGCCCAGAACCACCAGTAATGCAAATAGGACTATTTTGAAAAGTGGAGACTTAAATAATAAAAGCAATGAGACTATGAAATCAGGTTAAGAGCAGACATGCCACTCACAAGAAAAAAGTTACTTATTTTTAGAAATAGGTACAATACAGCTCTTCTTGAGAACTCTGCCATGGCTGCCTCAATCAACTCTGAAATATAACGTCACAGTCAATGCTGTGA
This sequence comes from Podarcis tiliguerta, assembly GCF_965153285.1. Taxonomy (NCBI): domain Eukaryota; kingdom Metazoa; phylum Chordata; class Lepidosauria; order Squamata; family Lacertidae; genus Podarcis; species Podarcis tiliguerta. Next base: position 93,486,431 of record NC_139535.1, on the reverse strand, counting down.
ATTTATGCCTGCTTTACTAGAAATGTAAGCAACCACATTTTGCAAGCTGCTCTCCTTACATTGGCCTGTCTGTTGGTGAGGCTCCTTGAGAAGGCTACAAAGAATGAGATGGACAACGTTGGTGGTTTCATCAGCACACTTCCCAAGAGTATTCATCAGTTGCTCCAAGTCCTTAAGAATATGCTGCATGAGAAAGCTCACTGGATCTTCAACTGGTGGTTTTATGATCTGTAGCAGGGACTTCAAGAACAAAATGCAAGGTTCAGAGCGATCAATATGCAGTTCTATTGCAAGGCATGCAGACTAACAGTCAGTCATTTATTTATTTCATAAAATTTATATGCTGCTTGATTAGTGAAAAATCTCAAAGTGTTTACCAAAAGAATAAAACAGGAAGATTATTAGTAAAAACAATCAAAACATTTCTAGAAATTAAAAACCAGCAATACGTTTCGGGGGTTTGTCTAAACAAAAAGAAGGCTTGTCTAAACAAAATTGTTTTTAGGAGGTGCTGGAAAGAGTATAGTGAAGGCATCTGTGTGATGTCAATGCCACCTGATGCCAAATTGTTGGACAACTGTGATAAATGATTTCATCCCTGAGGAAGCCAGAGGTCTATTGCAATGAACTGTCTACCACAAGTGTCCACTATAGTATGAGAAACCGAGTACAGTGGTACCTCGGTTTAAGAATAGCCCTGTTTACAAACTATTTGATTTACGAACTCCGCAAAACCGGAAGTAGTGTCCTGGTTTGCAAACTTTACCTCGGTCTAAGAACGGAAGCCGAACGGTGGAAGGGTACCAGCGGCAGGAGGCCTTATTAGGGAAAGTGCGCCTCGGTTTAAGAATGGACTTCTGGAATGGATTAAGTTTGTACACTGATGTACTACTGTACCTTTTCAGCTTCTAGGAAACATTTATCCATATACAGTGGTGCCCCGCAAGACGAACGCCTTGGAAGAGGAAAAACTCGCAAGACGAAAGAGTTTTTCGTTTTCTGAGTTGCTTCGCAAGACAGATTTCCCTATGGGCTTGCTTTTTTTTTTTAAACCGCCAATGCTTTCCTATGGGAAACCGTCAATACACATTGGTGCTTCGCAAGACGAAAAAACTTGTAGAACGAAAAAACTCGCAGAATGAATTAATTTCGTCTTGCGAGGCACCACTGTATGAAGCTTGTTAACAGTCTTACTTTCCCTCCATGTATTACTGAAATGTAACAAATGCATTTCTGCATGAATCGTTAACAACCACATTTTTTAAAAAAAAATACTTAAAAAAAAACCCAGTGAGGCACTTTGCCTCAAGTGGAAACACATCCCAGGCCAGTCCTTCTGGCATCCGATCATCTCCTTCACATGATACTGAGAGTAAACCTTTTTTAAAAAATTGAGCTCCGTTTCAGATATGCTTTCTTAGTTTCCACGCAGCAATGCTTTTCAGACAGAATTGTGTGGTTCCTAGTCTTATTTGAAAATACCTGGCGATCTTCTGTGGCTCCCAAAAGCAGCGACAAATGAGTGAGCAAGCGAATCAGAATCAGGACAGCTGGAGACATCTCCCTCTCAGGTGCAACCTCAGCCTCTCTTTTTTCAGGTGGTCCAAGCACATGGCCGGTTTGTGACCTGTCTTGAATATTCCTGTACAGAATAATATATACAGTGTGTGCACACTTGCTACAAAACAGTACTTTTGCATGCTTAAAAATTCTATGATTCCCAGACATCCAGACAGTAATTATCACCACACTAAAACAAGAGATACAAACATATTACATACGTAGTATATAAAATATTAAAATACCATTATTTGCTGTTATGTATGTTTCCACTTAAAATACCCCCTTGACTTGTATACACTGCTTTAATTATTTGTTTTTAATGCCGTTGTTGTATTTTTAGTGAACTGTTTATCCTGTAAATTGCCTTGACATGCCTTATATAAAGAGATGTAGAAATACTTCTAATAAATAAATAAAAATGAGGGGTGGTGGCTCAAAGCTAAGAAATTAGGAAAGCCATAGTACGATCCTGGCTTCTTTCTTGTTTGTTAATACCTGTTCTATACATGCCTACTCAGAAGTAAGTCCAACTGAGAATTACTCTCAGATAATTGTGAGCAGCGGAAGCCAAAGTTCTCCACTTTGGACATAAAATAGGGAGTGCTAGCTCAATACAAGCCCGGGTCTTTGGGTCAAAAGTGGAACATGATAGGAAGAGGGGAAAGGATAGGGGAGGGGACAGCCACAACTTCCTAAATAGAAGGTTTTGAAGCCTTGGTTGTTCTTCTGAACATGGCCATTGAAATAGGTGAACTGGAAATCACTGCAGTATTCTAGGAAGGTAAATTAGTTTTTTCTACCACTAAAGTTGTTATACCTTGATGGGGCAGAGACCTGTTCTAGAATAAATTCACCTTAAATAGCTGCAAATATCCCACCTCCCAATCTTTAGGGAACACTCTAAAAAATGCCATTCCACATTCCAAAAAGCTAACATAAAAACATACCGTGCTTCTTGAAAGCCTGCCACTGCTCTGTGGTTATCGCCTCCTATTTCAGCACCACAATCAACACACAAACCACGCTGCATGGGACGGCCACACTGAAAGGAGAGAGGGAGGGAATATTAGAAGCAGAAAACTGAAGTAATTCTGCTTGGTAAAGCTTAGGCTAAGGTTCAACTATTTTTCAAAATGTTAAACAATTGCAAAACTAAACTAAACTAAACTAAAATAAACAAACACACAAACAAACAAAAGCCGCACACACAGCAAAGTTCTGCTTTAGTTTGCTTTACAAGGAATTCCTTGAAAACATGACAGAATGTTGAAGGAGAATGAAGTGCTACACAAACTGTAGCACAGACTGCTTTTAAAGAAATAAACCAGAATACACACACAATCTGTGAACGCTCTTACCTCTCCAATAGTGCAGGGATGGCCATTTGGACATGCTGATTTGGGGAAAAAAGAAAGGATTTATTTACTTATTCATTCATTCGTCCTTTACCTGCAGGTCACAGGGCAGTTCACAATATAAAATCACAAAATACATATCAAAATAAAAACAAAAACAACCCAATAACCCCCCTTTTTTAAAAGAGCATCGGATGTCAATCAACCAAAGGCCTGTCTAAAGTGGAAAGTTTTTGGCAGGCGCCTAAAGGTGTATAATGATGGTGCCAGGCGAACCTCCTTGGGGAGAGAAAGAAGTGTGCATGCACACGAAAGCTCATACCAATAACAAACTTAGTTGGTCTCTAAGGTGCTACTGGAAGGAATTTTTTTATTCTCTTCAAGCTAAGTTACTGGGCAGTAAAATGGCAAATGCAATAAAATGTAAACTAGTGCAAACTGATGCACGATGGGGCAAATATGAACAAATTCCTGCTGATTCTGATCTCAAAACACCTCTGGATGCTTTCAGAAACAAATAGGATATTTCTATCTATCTGCTACTTGTTCCCATGGTACACATCAAAATATCTTGGAATGTTTCAGGTCTGCTTATTTCACTTACATTACAAGTACATTTAAAGTTATTTTTGATAACTACTTTACATTTCTGAGAAGTTAACACTACTATCGAGATTCTTTTTAAAAAGTCCACACTGGGTGGTATTCAACAAGCTCATTCTGCCAGCACAATGACTGTGAGCTGTTCTGGGGTTCCCTCAACCCCGTGAAGCTGTTCTGAAGAGGTCACGGGGCTGCATGGGGAGGAAAGATGGGGGGGGGGGGAATCTGCTGCGGAAGTGGAAATCCTTGCACTAAAAGAATGAGTGAATTGGGTACCACCCACTGACACTTAACCATATGTCTTTGTGCCTAAATGGATAGATACGACACAGTAATTTGACAGGAGAGTAATATATGGAAGCAATCCCCATCATTCCCTGGATTATTTCCACTGTTTTCGGGGGACAAGACACCACTGGGAAAAATAGCTCTCTAGACTGCTCCCAAGTTTGAGCATGGTACTTACTATACCAATGAAGTCCTTTTGCTCCTTCCCATGTCACAGCCTGAGCCAGTAAGTCTTCTGGCATTGTTGGCAGAAAAGCATCCTGGAAGGGGAGAAGGAGAATATCAAAGTGGAACTAGAATAATATGCAGTGTCCTCCTGCTCATGTATTAAGATCTTCAGTTGAAGTCTTTCGCCATGTGCTAAAGTGTGTTATGCTTGCATGCAGGAGAGGACTGTTTCTGTGTGATGGCAGACAAACAGGAAATGCAGGTAAAACAGTAATGAGTGCAGGAACTGATGGGAATTGCAAAAGAAAATGGAAAATTCACTTCTTTACCTGCATGGTATGAGGTGAGAATGCCAGATTCCTTAGAGGTTCAAGGATTCGATTCTGGCCAGACAGCAAGACAGCAGCAGTGTGAATTGCCATTTCAATCACTACCCTCTTATGGCTGGAATCTTGGGGGCTCAGTGCCAGTGAGGGGGGATGGTTATCTATCAGAGATTCTGCAAATCTCTCCAGCTCTGGAGAAGGAAGAACGTTGGAGCTCTGGATGAACTCCTTGATAACGTCACGTTGCTGAAATAAGAAGGAAATTATTTTTCAAAAAGTAAGGTGAGATTTGTCAACTAGACTCACTTCAATCTTCATATGAACTATGGCCAACTAAGATGATCAACTGTTTGGAAGATGATTAATAATGCATATACAGTGGTGCCCCACAAGACGAATGCCTCGCAAGAGGGAAAACCCGCTAGACGAAACGGTTTTCTGTTTTGGAGGTGCTTCGCAAAACGAATTTGCTATGGGCTTGCTTCGCAAGACGAAAATGTCTTGCGATTCCTGGGGTTTTTCCCCCCTCCCCCCCTTTTTCCCAAGCCCCTAAGCCGCTTAACAGCTGTTCGCTAAGCCGCTTAACAGCTGATCGCTAAGCCGCTTAACAGCTGATCGCTAAGCCGCTTAACAGCTGGTCTAAGCCGCTAATAGCCTTTTAGCAGCTAATCCGCTAATCCCTTAAGCCTTTAATAGCCTTTAATAGCCGCTAAACCGCTAATAGCGCTAATCTGCTAATGGGCTTGCTTCGCAAGACGAAGAAAACCGCAAGACGAAGAGACTCGCGGAAAGGATTCTTTTCGTCTTGCGAGGCACCACTGTAGTTCAATGCCTTTCAATGGATTTTTAAATGAAAGTTGGGGGAAACGACCACCTTTGCTCAGTTCTATAATTGATATCCTAAATCTTCCTCTCTCCTAAGGAAGCAGCACTTGTGCACAAGGCAACATGCAAACTGGCACCAAGACAAAGGCATTTACCTCCTTCTTCGGATGAAGACTCTGCTCCTTGCATCCATACAGAGATGTGAACTCTCTGAAGACAGCCAAGAGAAAATGAACAGCCTGGACAGACTTGGAGACATTGCATGCCTGAAAAAGAAGGCACAAGTTACAAGGCTGGGATTGGGGGTGGGGCAGGGTGGAGAAGAGGGCAAGAAACGAGAGATTATCAATAGTTAAGCTTCCATCTTTGGCTATTAGTAGTCATGGATATTGCTACAGAAAACACGCCCACATGAAATGGTACCAGGTCACAAAGATTTCATCTAGAGATATATTTGTACTGATGTGCTAGATGTGTCCAAAAAGGACACTAAAGGCACAACTTTTGTAAATGTTTCCCTGACACTGTGCCAATCTGGTAACCAGTAAGATTCCATCACCTACGGCAAGGGTATTTCTATTGGGATTTCTTTATTTGCCAAATTTCTCCTGTAGGTAGCAGCCCCACCCAGATCTGGATGAGAACATATGAAGGACACTACAAAATGGCACAGTAAAGGAAGTCCATCACTTATTAGCAGAGTCAATGTTTCTAATGCAACATGTAGCGCTCTGAAATTCAGCCCCGATACTCCAGCCAATGCAAGAATGGCTTGTCATTTGATAAGCACAAGAAGTAAACAGTAGAACACAGGTGAATATTTGGGCTTTGGACAACTTAAAGACACCAATAGTAAGCAAGAAAACCTTGTTAATAGAGCTGAGATATACAAAGGAAGGAGGGAAGAAAAAATAATCAGGAATATATGAAATCAAAAGAAATGGCTTTACCTTCAGGGCTGCTGCAATACCATCTGCCTGGCATTCTATTATTGCTTTTCCCAAAGCATCACGAACCACTCTGTAGTTTTTGCCGCATACCAGGAACCGATCCATCTGATTGTGCTGATGACTCTGAGGCCACAAAATACCAAGTCCCATTTTTAAAAAGTGTGAACATGAAAGCGCATTCTAAACAATGTGCTGTAACTACAGAATCTGCCCAACAAATCTGCAGTTGAATTTCAAACTTCAGAAGGGTAATAGATGCCTGCTCAATCATTCTAAGTTATCACGAGGCTCTCTAGCCAAAGCAATATATTTTGCTTATTAATATTACATATATTTGTTAGTTACATTTTTTACAAAAAAAATACAAGTGGCTTACAAGATAAAAAAACTGATTAAAACAACTAAAACCAGAAAATTTAAAGCATGTATAGCACAATATACCTAAAATGCTCACTGAATAAAATTAGTCCTACCTATCTCACAAAAAGATGAGCACCACCATAGAAACCAGCTTAGTTACCAAAGGCCTGAGTGAATAAATCTTAGCTTAGAGGGTGAAATCTCAATGTAAGCAAAACAAATTCCTTTTATTTTTGCAAATTTCTTCTTAAGAGCCATTCCATTTGGCCCTTGTGTACCAAGCCATAGCTCAGAAATAAACATCTCAAATTTATTAACGATAGAGACAGATATGTATTACCTGTTGCTGTTTAATTACTTCAGATGGAAATACCCAGAGATACTGTTGTTCACTGGAAAGCCTCTGTGTGAACTCCATTCCATACTGATTAGTAAGCTTTCGGACAAGGTAAACTCTATACCAGTCATTTTTAGTCTGACAGCAGAAGCGCTTCACTTTCTGCAGGTAGTGTTGCTTCTCTGTTTCTTCACTACCATCTACAGAGAGAGAGAAAGAAAACAAGGCCTTATTCCCCTGCCGTGCTATAGAAAGGTCACAATTTTAAAAGTGTATGACAGATAAAAATCATCTAGCACCAGGAACTCTTTCACATGCCATTTCTTTGGTACATTTGCATCCCTGTTTGGTTACCATAATCCCACTTGCCTGAAGCTCCATGAAGCTCAAAGAGCAGCTCTGCAGCCCTGTCCATGCACAGCTGGATGTGGGCCACACCCTGCAAATACTCGATGGTGGCTTCTTGACGGGTGTCACCACTGTTCCTGCTCCACTGTAAGTAGTTTTCCAGGAAACGCCCATCCTCTCTTAGCCGGTTTGCTTTGCTTTCCTCAGAGGAGGCTCCTGATTTCTCACACATAGAATCCTGAAAAATGAAACCATGTTTCCTGGTTACAACTAAGTTTCCATACCATACAGTTTAAGCTGTTTAAACTTCTTGCATTTGTAGTTTGCACCTTTGCGGACATGCAAGCACACACACCCCATTTTGTACATGGAATGCCACCGAGCCGACAGGTATGCCAGCTTGCAAAGCTTTTTCTGCTTCCTGGTGGTGCTTTAGAAATAAATAAACCAATCTGGAAACATTTTGGTCACCAGTTACAATGCAATCCTAACCATGTCTACTCAAAAGTACTACTGAATTCAATGGGGTTTACTCCTAGGTAAGGGGTTAGGACTGCAGTCTTAGTCCAGGCAAATGCTCCGAGGGCATGTTCAATACTCAGGTAAAAGCAAACAAGTAGGGGCTGTGGCAATTTTAGGAAGCCGAACAACTATGAGGCTTGCTTATCAAGAAGCAAGTCACACAGTTCCAAATGTTTCAAGAATGACTCATGATCGTCATTATGACTTTTCAGTCACTGCTTTTCAAAATAATATCAGGGGGTGAAATTGCTACCATCTCCAATAATCAAAACACACAGTGCTAGTTTGTTGTTGTTGTTTAGTCGTGTCCGACTCTTCGTGACCCCATGGACCAGAGCACGCCAGACACTCCTGTCTTCCACTGCCTCCCGCAGTTTGGTCAAACTCATGCCGGTACCTTCGAGAACACTGTCCAACCATCTCGTCCTCTATCGTCCCCTTCTCCTTGTGTCCTCAATCTTTCCCAAGTGCTAGTTAAGTTTGAATTTGGGTTTGATATCCCGCTTTATCACTACCCGAAGGAGTCTCAAAGCGGCTAACATTCTCCTTTCCCTTCCTCCCCCACAACAAACACTCTGAGAGGGGCTGAGAGACTTCAAAGAAGTGTGACTGGCCCAAGGTCACCCAGCAGCTGCATGTGGAGGAGCGGAGACACGAACCCGGTTCACCAGATTACGAGTCTACTGCTCTTAACCACTACACCACACTGGCTCATTTCAATTTTGAAATTTTTGAATTTGATGCTAATGCAAAAGCTGTGCCAGGCTTTGTCGAGTAAGGAAAGGTATTTCCCTCCTACCTGATCCATCAGCTGACAGCTTGGTAAATATATAAACAAAATGTGGTGTGTAAGCTTAGATGATGAGGAAATCCTGTTTGCGCCGCAGAAGTCAACTGCAAATGACTAAATCTAATTGCAAGCACCTTCTGATCTAGTCTATTTCCTTCCAGTACACATGTGCAGCAGGCAATGATTGCTCTATACTATCTCTTCCATGTCTCTGAAAAGTTAAGATTCTGGAATGACCTAAGATTCTACCACTGGGCCAGGTCACCCCTGCAAAGTAAACAAGGAAACTGGAAAGTATACTTACTTCAAGGCAGTTGACAAATAGCACGTAAACTTTTGTTTTATCATCTTTGTCTAGGATGCCACTTGATTCTACTTCTGATAAATAATTTTGTACATGGACTTTCACATCGTTGAAGCTATAGAAACAGAGAAAACTCTCCTTACTCAAAATGAAAGATTTCCACTGTCAGAAGTATGCATTTCAGTTGTACAACAGAGCCGAGGTGAGAGCCAGCAAGAGTTTCTGAAAAGCAATAGCTGAACCCAGGAAAGAACCACAAGGACTTCAATTTAACGAAAACATGCATCAGTGGGATAAATGCTGAAGAAGAAGCAGGGTAGTTGAGAGTCCCAATTGAAAGTCCTTACCTGTATTTTAGAAGCAACTTTAGCACGACGGAACGAATTACAGGAGTTTTATCTACCACATCGTTAAAAGGGGACAGAGATTTTGTATGCACCCTGGGGTTTCCTAAAGAAGTAATAAAACACTGCATAAAGACATGGAAAAGTCTATTTATTCAAGACAAGACAGCTGATAAAAGATCTTGTGCACGTACCTCTCAAAGGCTTTGTATGGAAAAACAGGAGTTTCAGTAGCATCTGGATCACAGCTTTTTCTGGGGGTTCATTGTCTTTGAAGCACATACTAGAAACCAGGTCTATGAAAAAACTGTTGCAAAACTTACGGAACTGGGTGTTTTTTTCTATGCAAATACTGTGAAGAAAATGCACAAGCCATTACATATCTGGTCAACTCCGCAACTTGCACCACAAAGCACATGTGTAAATGCTAAGAAATGCATAGCTAGTGGGTTATATTAAGTCCTCAGAAATTAAGGCCAGTGTCTCTAAATCATTACCAGTATTATAGATTGTTAATCAGAAGAAGGCATTACCTGAGCTCCTTGGATACTTCAATAGAATATTTTTCTGGTAGTTCAACCAGGCAAAGCGGACAGGACATCTGTCCTGCCACCAGCCACTGTCTGATACAACTGTGGCAATATACGTGATCACAAGGTAGGTTGACTGGGTCCTTAGGATCTCCCATACATATTGGACACGGTCTTAAGCCATACCTGTGAATTCAAGAGCCACAGTTAATGTGATCATATATTTAATTGTAGAGCCCATTGCTGAAGTCAGGGATGCTCAAACTTTATACCCTTCCCCTTTCAGGGTCCATTTGAGAGAACTGAAAATTACTGAGCCCTGCCTGCCCCCACAATTACAAAATGCTAGCGTATGGGCTGCAAGTCATAAAAAGGTGAAATTTGGTGTAATCACTTGTCAATTGCTGACAAAATTGTCTGCCAATACAGTGAAACCTTGGTTTTCGAACAGCTTACTTGCCGAACTTTTCGGCCCCAAATGTCGAAAACCCAGAAGTGAGTGTTCCGGTTTTCGAATGATTTTCGGAAGCCGAATGTCCGTCACGGCTTCCAATTGAGTGCAAGAAGTTCCTACAGCCAGTTGAAAGTCGCGCCTTGGTTGTCAAACAGTTCCAGGAGTCAAACGGACTCCCAGAACAGATTAAGTTTGACAACCAAGGTACCACTGTATCTAACTCCTCTTTGGAAATCACTAGACTCTTCATCACCGCAATTTTTTTCTTGCAGGGAGTTCCATAGTTTAGTTTTAATCAGTAAGTATAGACATTGGTTCTGGAGGTGTTATGAGTCAGTCATCCCATTTTAGGCAAAATCTGCTCACCCAGAGATGCCAAACAAATAAGGCCTTTAATTTAATTTTTCCCCTCTCAAACTCCCACAGCTCTCAAAAGATTTCAGATGACCTCATGTCATTTTTTTTAATCTTTCTCCTTTCACATTTAACTTATATCCCACTGCTTCCCCACAAACTGCCTTTCCCCCAGCCCTCCTCACACACTCATCCCAAAAGCTTTACTTGCAAAATGCTGAACTGATTTCATCCTTGCAGTCGCACAGCACTTTCATCACTGCAGTGAATGTCTTAAGAGTTTTGATGTCAGAATTCCACTGGAAACACTGAAAAGAATAAAAACAATGTGAATGGGAAGAGGCCCTCAAATGTAGGCAAACAATGTAGTAACCACAGGAGTCTGCACATTTATCGCTATGGTAACTGCAATAGCAGAACATGCATTTGTTCTAACTGGGTTTAACAAGCTAGCCAAATAAGCTACTCCAACTGACTTTATTACATTATTTTTACTACAGCAATGATACATGTCTTTGCAGAAGGGCCAAGTTCAATAAGACTTAAGATGTAGACACACTATACCTTTAAAGAAGTTTTGAAACACACTTCCCCTAAAAGAATTCTGGACACTGCAGTCTACCACTCACAGGGTTACAGTTCCCATAAACCTTTAACAAACCACAGTACCTAGAATTCTTTGATGGAAAGAATGCATTTCTACTGTGCTTTACAAGTATTATGTGTACACAACCCCTCCCCCAGCTATAGAATGTCCTCCCGTGAGGCCTGCCTAGCATCGACATTAACAGATTAAAACATATCTCTTTTTTAGGCATTTGAGGCACTATGCTTATTGCTGTTTCTGTCTTACAAATTGGAAGTGCCATTCTACCTATGAACAGAAAAGCAAGTTCTGAGTGCTGAAATAAAACTGGTACATATTTAACTTGTTTATGGCCAGCCAAATAAGCAAAGGATGTTTCTTAAAGTGATGTTTCCCTCCAAATGCAAAAAGGGTCCTTACCTTTCCAAGCCTTGTGGTATATTGCTTTATCAGATCCACCATCTCTGGGATCGCCTTTTCTGCTCCAAGCAGCACGTGTTCCACAAAGAGAGAGACTGAGAAAACCCGATTCCATCGGCTCCTGTTTCAAAAAGAAATGTGAGTTATGGCTTATTTATATATGGGGGGGACGACGACAAGAAAGTAGGAAGAAAGTACCAGATGACTGGATTGAGGGATGACTCCTGCTGTATAAGAAGAATTCATCACTGCCTTTTGCAGAGCACGTCATAAAATTCAGTGGCACTGAAGACTTGATTTGGAAAAGACTAGTAACTCACTAGTAAAATGTAACTAAGGAGAGGGCCAGTACTCAAGTGAGTGCAGCAGCACAGATGCACAGCCTCTCCATTTACTATTCTTTTACTTAACAAGCTACATCTGTTCCACTGAGCTTCAATTCGGAGGCTCACAGAGCCACTTGACTACTGTAATTTTTTCATTCCATATTCCTTTGTAGATTCCATAAAAGCATTTTACTTTTACTATTTATTGCATTTATATCCCACCTCAAGGTGGCATACAAGGTTCTTTTCCCCTCCTTGATCCCTGCAACAATCCTGTGAGGTAGGAAAGGTGAGCTTCAGGGTTGAGCAAGGTGATGAACCCTGGTCTCCCAGCTCTTAGTCTGACTCTCTAACCACTATACCACTTACTAAGTTGTGTGTGCGTGTGATAACACAGGAAACATGTAATCTGGGATTTGAGGGTATTAAGAGGGAAGCAGCTTTGCAAATGGGTGACTACCACAACAGTTCAAATGGGTGAAACAACAATGTAACCAAGTGACAATGTCATATGCAATTAATCTCAAGGAAAACATTACTATACTTTTTAATTCATATTTTGCCTCTCAGACCTACCTGACATCCTGGAGCAGCTGGTCACATTGGCTCTCATTGCTTTGAAAGTAGTTTGCTGTACACACAAGTTCAATTGGCATTTGAAGCTTCTTCACCTGCTGGAGCCATGTTTGAGATTTGCAGTTCAGCAGTTTTTCTTCCAACATCTCAGTACAAGCAATTGCGGCAAGCACATCCAAAACCTAAGCAATCAGGCATGAACAGGGCTTTAATACAGACATGGACAGTAAAGAAAAATACATTCGCTTCAGACACTAGTAAGGCTGTATGCCCCCCTTAACTAAGCAAGTTACAGAAAATAAATATCCCTCTCCCTTGAGTAAGTTGGCATCAGAACTTGAGAAGAACTATGACGATATCCGCATTACCAGTTTCATAAACACGTAATGACACTTCCGCAGTGTGTATAGTTGGTTTCCTTTCTGTTTATCCCATCTATTTCTTTTAAAACAAATGTCCTGCTTTACCCTCTATTCTAAATAGGGCACATTCCATCACCCAACCTTTAACACCTGTATTTTCTTCCTTCCATAGAATTTTACACTAACTATTCAATTTCACCTTATTGCTCTCAGTCCAGCAATTTTCACCGTAATTCTGCCTTGGGAGTATTTGCATAATCCCCCATGCATAATCTTTAATCTTATCTTCCACAGACATCTCAGGAGAGTTGTGGAATATGCTCACTGTACATATGTCCACAACAGATTGATTGCACGGCTGTTTGGCACTGCAATTATGTATAAATCATTTGGTTCACAAGCTCATAGAAGATCTTTGTGTTCTCACAGTAGGGCAGATACACTGTTAAGACAGAGGTGCCCAATGGGACGCCCTCCAGATGTTGTTGGGACTGCAACTCCATCATCCCTGGGAGAGGCAATGCTGGTTGAGGCTAATTCAAGTCATAGCCCAACAAAAGATGCAGGGCACTATGTTGATTAGCTTTGTTATTAGGAGTATAGCAGATACGGACGTGTTAAAGCCTTGTGTGATGTTTAGTACCTCTCCTTAAAGGCAGTATAGTTTCTCCTAATACTTTAGAAAAGCAACGGAAGAATATCATGTACTTCAGAGGCTGTGTTTTTTTCTAAAATATTACCACCCACCCAATATGATTCCTACCATTTGGCGATGCAAGAGGCTGCCTCCTTTCTCAATATGTTCAGTGAGAGCATTGAGCACCTCAGGGTTCACAGCAAGAATCCTGGAAAGGTTTTGCAGACGACTACTAAACTGATGGTAACCAAGATGGATCCAGGAGATGGGCAGCACCTCCTCCTCCGCACTGGGCGAGGCTGCCTTCATTTCCTCTATGCATGATAAGAGAGCTGTCTGCAGCAGCTGGAAATTGAAAAACAAGTCTTTATAAATAAGTGAATTCTTATAGTAATCACATATCCGGTTGAAATAATCTAATTTCTTTAAAGTTGCTTTCGTGTTTTTTTCTTAATAACCAAATGGTTATTAGATAAATGTGCTAACAATCTCAGTGTTATAATGGCTATAATCTCTTATTTAGGTTAGGTTTTTGTTGTAAATAACTTGGTACTTACAGGAAAACCTTGTTGGTAGGTAATTCTGGTGGTTAATGCTTCCAGTATCTTGACAAAGCAGACTTATATTTATGAAAAACAACTGCCAGCAATACCATTTCTTGCAGATGCTACAGCACACAAATTGTGAACGTAGTACACATGCTTTCTTCCAAGCAGCTCAACATCCCTTACTGGCATACTCACATTTAGCTCCTTCGGAGAGGCCACATGCATTATCAGACGGATATAGTCTCTGATAAAACAGTGGAAAATGATGTTTCTTTCTTCAGCAGAGAGACCAGCAATATGCTGCCCCAGTGGTGTCTTCTGAAAGAGTCCTACAAACTTCTCCGCATGGCCTGCAGGTCAGGAGTAAAATGGGAGGAAACTAGATTAGATGGGAATTCCCACAGTATCTCTTTATGCCAAAAGGCATGAATCTTCTTGACTTGCCAGTCATTTTAAAGGTTGTTTTGTATTGCTTTTTGATGGTATTTTGTTTTTATATTGCTTTAAATGTCCTGATATTTTATGATAGGGCAGTATATAAATGCTTCAATAAATAAATATCTCCCAGAAATACCATGCAGCAGTGGCAATGGCCCTATTTCAAAAGTTAAAAGTATGATGACCCTTTACTTTGTAAGCCTCATAACCCAAAACATTGAAAGCTGTTTGTTGTTTATGAAGAAGTCTCTCACCAAGCCCCCCGCCCCCCCCGGTAACTACTGAGAAATGGAAAATTTGACATTGCACCAGAAATGTGGCCCAAATCACTCCTTTAGTCCCAAAGCAATGCTCTTAGCAGCTAGGATTGTCTAGGATTGTCATGTCCTGGACATAAATCCAGGACATTCTTGGATACGCAGGAAATTTTCAGCAGGAACATTTGTCTGTATCCTTTAGGATATGCCTATAAAAGCAATTAGAAACAGAAGATGCTCAGGGACTAAAAACTTGCATAAGCAGAACCAAAAGCCACTGAAAGATCAAGTAAGAATATAGGGTTGCACTCCCCTGTCCTCCTTCTGATAAAGGTCATCAATTAGGATGAACAAGACCAAATCAAGTCACATAATCAGGCCTGAATGCAGATTGAAATGGGTCGAGATCATGTTTCATCCAAGAGCACTTGCAATTGTTGTGCCACCGCCCTCTCAATCACCTTCTCTACGAAGGCAGAATTTGCGAACAGGATTCCAATGGGAAAAACAGAGCCCGGGGGGGAATTCAGGAAAACGGCAAAATGTCCGTTTTGGGGTTTTTTTTGGCAAACAGAACCATAAAGGACAGCAGCTGAACCCCCATAACAAACATCAAAAAGGGATGGTGCCTCATTATTGCCTTCAGATCCATTTGATATATTTATCTAAATGTTCCTATGAGTGACACCAGTTTCAATGTCATCCCTGCACTCTCACCTTCATCACCA
Source organism: Podarcis tiliguerta (assembly GCF_965153285.1). Classification (NCBI taxonomy): domain Eukaryota; kingdom Metazoa; phylum Chordata; class Lepidosauria; order Squamata; family Lacertidae; genus Podarcis; species Podarcis tiliguerta. The sequence goes on along the minus strand of NC_139535.1, from coordinate 93,471,132 downwards.
ATGACATATGGGGCTTGAACCCAAAGGTCTTCCAAAAAATCCTTTATCCTCCAGCTGAAGGGGATTTCATTGCCAGCATCTGTAAATACCTGAAAGGAATTCTCCACCAGAATTGTCTTGGATTGGGAGCTGGGCAAGAAACATGCAGAATCAATTAGAAAGTTGGTAGAATTCCGTTACCAAGCGGGGAAACTTACTTTTACTTTTCTTTAATCTATTAATCATATATAATATAATATATAATATAAATATATTATAAATATAATATAAAAAACCCACAAAAAATAGATCATAAGGCCAGCCTTTAATCTAGGTGCATGTAAAGTGCAATCTGTTTATACAGAAAAAGAAACAACGAATGCACAATGAATGGATTACAGGATACAATTTGTATGAGGGCTGCCTCAATAATTTATTCCGTAAGGATGGATGGATGGATGTAGTGGATGCATTTCAGAGACACTATAATTAACACATGGAATAAAAGGATACCATACTACAGGTCTGGGGAACTCTCTATTGATCCCACAGGATAGCAATTCACAACCCCTACACACACATACACACACACACACCGACTAGCCTGGTACTGTACTAAGGACCTGTATGGGAGCAGCTGGGTAAGATCAGGTCCACCCAGCTCACTCACCCAAGTCTCATGGGAGAGAAGATCATCTACTATTTAGGGAAGCTTTTAATGTTTGATGTATTACAATATTTTAATATTTTTTTTGGAAGCCGCCCAGAGTGGCTGGGGAAGCCCAGCCAGATGGGCAGAGTATAAATAAATTATTATTGTTGTTGTTGTTGTTGTTGCCTAGATTTCAAGATAAGACTGTTGCTTTTTTCATGGCCACGGTTTTGGATTTAGACCCCAGGGTAGAACAGCGAAAAAACCCCAACAAGTTGAGGAGCAAAGAGGATTAAATTTTGCAAAGGGTGGAGGAAAAAAGGAGGACTTCTGCTAGGATAGACAAGAAGACAAAATGGGAGAAGCTCCTAGAAGTGGAAGAGACAGTATTCAAATTTGCAGCAAGGTTCTCCTGTCTAGGCTAGCAGTATGTGATATGACCTAGGTATTAAAGAGTTCTGCTGTAAGCCAAACCTACTGAGAAATGGGAAGCCAAACTGTCACGGCCTTCTACTGGCATACATAGTTGCCAAATGAACAAACAGCTTTCAAAATATTCCTTCACATGGGAGTCAAAATCACATTCACCATTCACATTTAACAACAAATCAATTCACCAGCAATCATTGCTGCCTTGGTTGTGCCACTTACCTTTTCTCACTCATAATGTAAGGGATGTTCAGAAGATTGAGATCATTGAAGATGAACATCCACAGAGCTTTCACACAACTTTCTGTTTCTGGTCTAACCAGCAGGTCCAAGTTGCCGTCTCTGTCTAGGACAGACACCATATAGGCCAGAAATGGTATAACTGCACTCTGCACCCGCTTCCACAAGGTGTTCCTGCAAGTTTCAAGAGAGGTAAAGGAAACAAAACAAAACAAAAAATAAAATAAAATACCCAATATTAAGAAGAAATTATGTTCAGACACAATCACGCACTCTTTCAGGAGCATTCTGACAAGACTGAAAATCTCAAGGGAGAATGTTATAAAGAAAAAGTAATCCTTTTTTTGACTTGCATATATACTTCTTTCTTCTTTTGAAAGCACCTTTCCAACTGTGAACCATGGTTTTGAAGCAGAGTTTATACTGTTTACATAAGGAATGTTACCACCTGAAGCAGAGGCAGAAACTTTGAAAGACAGCCAAACATTACTGGCCCACAGAGCTATTACTGCAGAAAACAACAACACCCAGCTTTATTAAGAGTTTTGGTTCCCATCTTGCACCAGATACACATGTAAATGCTCTGAACTCAAAAGGGCCAGGATATTTAACTAGCTGTAGTACTGCAGTTGACTGCAGAAAACAAAAACAAAACAAAACAAAACAAAACATGGGAGACTTTTCAGACCCTCCACCTGCTGGGAATAAAGCAACAATGCTTTGCAGTAAGTTACCTGAACCACTGTGGTGATGGTGAGGGAAATAGACAAAATTAAAATTTATTCTTCCCCTGCTCATTCTTTTTTAGTAACCACTTGTTGGTGAAACAGATTACTTCATTTGAGACTTTTATTTCCTTCCTGTTTTTTCTCCGAATTACATTTGCTCAAAACAGATTCAGGGCTCGCCCTCATTTCCACTTGTCCTGTGCTTTCTTAGGCACGGGACCCTAAGACTGTCTTTAAGAATCCATGGAAAACCTGATTGCTGTTTGTTCCAATTCAGTGCTAAACCACATGTTTTCCCAGGGGAAAGAGGTAAGGAAAAGGGAGGTGGATAAGACCTGTGTGAGTTAGCATGTGCTAGTGACACTACTTTTGGCCACATGCAAAGCCTGTACATGGGGATGCGGGTGGCGCTGTGGGTTAAACCACAGAGCCTAGGGCTTGCCGATCAGAAAATCCCCGCGATGGGGTGAGCTCCCGTTGCTCAGTTCCTGCTCCTGCCAACCTAGCAGTTCGAAAGCATGCCAAAGTGCAAGTAGATAAATAGGTACCGCTCCGGCAGGAAGGTAAACGGCGTTTCCATGCGCTGCTCTGGTTTGCCAGAAGCGGCTTAGTCATGCTGGCCACATGACCCGGAAGCTGTACAACCCCAGAGTCGTTTGTGACTGGACCTAATGGTCAGGGGTCCCTTTACTTTTAATACTCAGAATGACTTTGTCATGACCAATAAACCTTGTTTTATTTCTCCTTTCAACCAGCTACATTATTTCGCTCTGCATACCACTGCAATATATTTACCAAACTCTTAACACCACCTTGATTCTGAAGCCCTTAAACCCTTAAACCCATCTGAAAAGTTGTTCCCAAAGCTCAAGGGGACCCTCTGGAGAAGTATCAAATGCAGCTTGTGGGGCCACAGCTGGAAGAATAAATTTATAATTCCTCTGAGTGCATGGAACCATCTTAAGAGAGGTGTACTCTTTAGATACTGGCCTATGTTTTTAGATTGCTGAAATATGACTAGTTTAAACTATTGTGTATACCTGAAAGTTCCTGCTTCTTGGAGGGCATTGAGGTTCGATGCCTCCCGAAGCACCCACTCTTTCATGATGTAAGAGTTCTCCTCTTGCTTTTTCAAAAGGGTTAAGAGGCGATTCTTTGTTATCTTCAGGAAGGAGGCTGAAAAACAGCAGAAAGTGTGCTAACCGGTATTCCTTAAGGCTAGATTTCAAGTGTTGAAGACAAAACAAAAGGTACTGTATTTTTTGCCCCATAGGACACACCACCCCATAGGACGCACCTAATTTTTTTTGGAGGGGGGGGAATAAAGAAAAAAAAAATATTCCCCCCCAGGCACGGGGCAGGCATGGAGGAAGCCTGAGCTTCCCCCGACCCCAGCCCCCAGAACAGCCTGCTATCCACAAGCCTAGGGAGCCGCGCCGGTCTCCCCAGGCTTGCAAAGAGCTGCCCGAAGCCCCGGTGCGCTCTTCAGCGCGCACCAGGCTTCGGAATGCAGGAAGCTCTGCACAACCTTCGGAGGGTTGCACAGAGCTGCTGGAAGCCCGGGAGCGCAGGCAGCGCTGCGCAACCCTCGGGAGCCCAGCGTGGCTTCGCGCCGGTCTCCCAAGGGTTGCACAGAGCTTCCTGAAGCCTGGAGAGCGAGAGGGGTCGGTGCGCACCGACCCCTCTCGCTCTCCAGGCTTCAGCGAAAGCCTGCACTCGCCCCATAGGATGCACACACATTTCCCCTTCATTTTTGGAGAGGGAAAAATGCGTCCTATAGGGCGAAAAATACGGTATCTATTTCTACTGGACCAATAGCTAATTTAGTCGGATTTTATCAGCAACACCAGTTAAGGTTTCACAATCTCCTGCATTGCTTGACTGTCAACTATGAAATTACAAATATACAGGGTGAGTCCTTTAAAAGAGGCCCTGTGGATACAGAGTACACATATTCCAGACTCACCCTGTATTATCTATATAAAATTGTTGCGAGTTGTCATCTGGGGATGAGTGAAGAGTTTAGAGTATGCTGACTCTACAGAATGCTCAGCATGAAGTAGGAGAGGTTGCAGATGTGCTGCACTGGTGTTTAGAAACTAGACTAGGTGACAGTAAACTACAGCTGTTATCTTGGCAAGATGGAAGCAATAAAAGCTTTAACTAATATGATTTTGCCTTATTGCCACATCTTGTGGTGGCAAGCAAATTCCACAGGTTAACTATACATGGACTGAAGTACTAATTATTTTTATTTTTATCTTCAAACATTCAGCTTCATTGGATAACCCCAGGTCCTAGTATTACGACACAGCGAGAATCTTCTATCTTTTTTTCTCTCTACACTGCACATAATTCTGTGCTTGATAGCACATGAGAACCCTGTTACCTCATGCTCTGTGGAAAAAGATTGTGTGAACATATTCTGGGAGGGGCTTGCACCAGAAAGCCTTTCACTTTACAAAACTAAATGCTCCTAGTCATTCATACCTTTCAAATCACTTTCCTCAGAAAGAAGGCTAAGGAGAATTTCAATCCTCCTAGTGCTGCGGCTGGAACTCTCATTTGGGTCTCTTAGCATCCCCACAGCACTTTGCACGCAGCTCCTCAGAAGAACAGTGGTGTCCAAGATTTTGGGCTTTCCAGGAGTAGAGAAAGAGAGCCTATTAATATTGTGAAGCAACACAGACTAAGCTGGTGCACATTTCTTCTCTGAAAAAGGGAACTGATGTAAACAAGAGCTTTCTGCCTGTAATGACTCTCTTGCTTGCTGGCCAGTACAGGAGACAAAGATACAGTGGTACCTCGCAAGACGAATGCCTTGGAAGACTAAAAACTCGCAAGACGAAAGTTTTTCGTTTTCTGAGTTGCTTCGCAAGACGGATTTCCCTATGGGCTTGCTTAGCAAGACGAAACGTCTTGCGCCTTTTTAAAAAAACCGCCAATGTATTCCTATGGGAAACCGTCAATACACAGTGGTGCTTCGCAAGACGAAAAAACTCGCAGAACGAATTAATTTCGTCTTGCGAGGCACCACTGTACAAGTTCTCCCCTGCAGCCAGGAATCAGCATATTTATCTGCCTGGAGAAGAGCAATCATAAAAGCAAGGAAAAGGGATAGCACAGCGAGGTCCTATTAACAAAAACCAATAGGTACTTGTTTTGTTATGGTGGAGAAGTGAGAAGAACCCACTTCCTGCATTGGAGATCTACTCCACTTGCGATAATTGGTGTCCTTGGTCTCTTTGGAGTGTTTAAGACAGGACCCAGCATGGGATCTTTGTTTTATCAGTCCAATAATAGGCTTAGTGCTGGGAGCAGAGGGGAGAGCAAGAATTGAGTACAGAAGCATGGAGACACTAAAAAGGAGCTCCTGCAATGTTCTGGTAAACAGATGATAGTGAGGCTAACAAAATGATGGCCACCAGGAAAATGCTGGGCTTACTTTCAGTGCTAATAAGGGACGCCTGCAGACTTTGTGATTATTTATTCATTAAATTTCTATACTGCCCTTCATCCGAGGATCACAGGGCTGTTTACAACACATAACATAGTAGCAAACAAAAACAATACTAACCTGCCCCCACCCAAACACACACAATTTAAAAGGCCATAAATTAGCTAATAAGCCAAAGGTCTAGGAGAAGAGGAATGTTTCTGCCCAGTACCTAAATATACTGTATGTAACTAAGGTGCCAGGCAAGCCTCCCTGGGGAGAGCATTCCGCAAGCAGAGAGCCACTGCAGAAAAGGCCTGCTCTCATGTTGCCACCCTCTGGACCTCTCATGGAGGAGGCACACAAAGAAGGACCTCAGAGGATGATCACAAGGTTTGTTAGTTCTTATGGAGAGAGGAGACCCTTGAGGTGCTACCATTCACCACTGTCTTTGAGAGGCTCAGTAGAAGCCCAGAGATGGAAGCTGGCTGAAATGGGCCCTAACTAATTGTTTAATGTCTAGAGGGGGTGTCTAGAGTTTGGAGGTAGCCAACCTGTTCCTCTGTGATGAGGAAGACTTGCCCTTAGGGATCAATTGGAATGGTAGGCCAGAGCAATCCCCTGTGCTCAGAGGAACACATGTTCTGGAGAGACTTGCTTTTGGAGACTCCATGGCAGCAGCAGCAGCCAGAATTCCCACCCCTTAAGTCTTCACCACTCTAACATGGGTGGTCATTTTTACTATAGATCTGCCTGTTTGTTCAGGAAAGCCACAGAAACAATGTACAGGCGAGAGAGCAGATATGGACAATAAGGGGAGCCAAAAAAAAAGGCAAAGAAGGCTGGGAGGGTCGGAAAACATGCAAAGATAGCAGAGCAGATGGGAGAAGGGTTGAAACCCAGGCAAAAACAGGGAAAGGAACCCAAACTCTTGTATGAGAAAGCATAATCCATGCTTATTAGATGTTTCCTCACTACACCTGAGAAAATATGGGGATATTGGGGGGGGGGGAATGGAGGGGAAACCATAACAGAGAACAAGTACAATAATACCTCTGGGATTTTTATGATTTGTCCTCAGCATGAATAAGGGGAGGGGGGGAGCACTCTCTGTTTTCAAAGGTAGCCAAATAAAATAATTAAAGTGAGATACATTGAAACTTACAGCCAATCTTTCTGTTTTGGGTGCTGCTGATACCACATCCATCTCCTCATCTTGTTCTTCCTTTGCCATAATCACAGCTGCAAATAATACAGAAGATTGCATGGGTTGAAATTTGCTTACTGATAAAATTAAGGACACCGGGAATGACTACAAGTTGTCAGAAGTTAATTTACTTATTCAAATTTACTTATTTACTTATTCATCACTTATTGAAATTCTTACACTCACGTTTTTGTGCAGACTTCCCCGTATCTTCATAAAACAGCTGGCTGAGGGTTATGTTCCTCAGGGAAGTTACATCAGAAACCATATCCTTGGATCTCCTTAGATCATCAATGTGCACAGACTGCCACATTCCTAGCAATAGACAGAAATACTTTCGGTGACTACTGCCATGAAGTTATCATGGCTCAGCACCTGAGGGCCCCAGTCCTGCCACTCACCACTTGGCCCAGGACGGGGCTTGTTGGGCTCTATAAAGGACTGCTGCTGCTGCTAGGCAGAGAGGGCTCCGTTTTGTTTTGTTTAAATTGCTGTTATTTTTTACCTATGTCATTTTAAACTGTGATATTCATGCTGTATTCTTAGTTTTAGATTTCAATTTATGTGGAAATTGTTTCCCATTTGGTTGTGTATTTTTTAATGTGGTTTATTTATTGTTTATGACTTTTTTAATTATGTAAATCTTGTTACGCTGTAAGCCGCCTTGAGAATTGTTTTTTTAACTGTGCAAAGGCAGCATACAAATAAAAAATGATGATCTAAAAAAAAAAAAGAAAAATCCAGTGCAGGACAGATAGGGATGAGCCTAACTACCTAGAGGCTCAATAATACTGATTTCTTATTTATTAGACTTATATACCATCCTTCATCAAAAGGTATTCACAGTATGGGCATCTTTTAACTCCGTCTGCTCTCTTTGTATTGTTTTCAAAAGAAAGCAAAAGACAGCAAATATTGCATTTATTAGAGAAGTGTCCTGACCACAAGATTCAATTTGGACCTCAATTTGATACTTCACAAAATAGCCCTATTTTCTTCTCTATTTGCGCCGATATCAGGTATTTATTCAGAGTTGCAACAGCACTCCAAACTCACTGAAAACCTCATATTTATTCTACATCCCACTGCACCAGTGTTGCAGTCCTACCTCCATGAAATCCCACATAGGAACTTCCTCCTTCAATGCGAGATAGCTTAGTGATGAAGAGCACAAACACTGAGGCTTCACACAGATCTATTTTGTTAATTTCATTAACAGCTGAGTATCTGTAAGGGAAAGGAAACACTTGTCGGCAATTTCAAGCGGCAGTACAGAGGACGCTATTCCTAATCACATCTCATTATAGCAACACTTACAAGGCTTACTTCTCCACCCCATCCTAACACCAAGTTTTAAATGTTCACTATGTTCATATAGGTTCACACAAAAGCTTGTCTTCCCTCACACTTTCCTCAAGTGTTTTACTAGACCTTGAAAAGGGTAGACCTTGAAAAAGATTGTGGTAACTGTTAGCCATGAGTTCAATGCTACTCTAATAAAGAAGCTGGAAAATACAACACATGCTATACAACATACTTGGCTGAGGCAACAATCTGGGCACTGAGAGATCCATTTTCAAAGTCAGTCTGAATAATCAGTATTTTAGTTCCAGGCGCAACAGAAAGAGAATTCCTGGGAGAAAACAACAGATGTCACAAGAATGGTTAAAAGGTTATTGTATTTCAGGCACAGAGTGGATCATCACACACAACAGTACGGTACCCAGACTTCAAATATCTGAAAGACCACCTCCTTCTCTATAGACCATCTCAGGTGCTGAGACTGGCAGAGGGGGGCCTCTTGGTAGGTTTGGGGTGGTGGTGGTAGCCTGGGAAAGGGCATTATCTGTGGCTCACCCTAAGCTATGAACTCCCTCCCCACAGATGTGTGTCTGGTACCTTCATTCTGCAGTTTCCAGACAATGCTGAAGACCCAACTCTTGGATATTTTTAGGCCCCACCTTTTATGACTATATGTTGTTTTTAATATTGTCACACACCACGGCACCTTAGGGTGAAGGGTGGGTGATAGATAAATAAATATCAACTTCCATCTATCCCAGCAATCTGAATCTATAACATAACCTTAAATGCTACCACAAGCCCATGCTTATTCTCTACCCATCTGTTTCACTCAAAAATTCTGTTACTGTCATCTTCAATGTGGTCTACAAACCAAGTGGACTGAGAAACGCAAGCCACTCACCGAATTTCTTTCAAAAAGGAATGTTCTGTGTCAAACTGTTGCAAGAAAAGAACTTTTGGAATGCCTACATTGTCCAATAGTTCTGTCTTCAAAGTCTCTGTGTCTGCCGCAGTCAAGAGTCTAGAAAAAGTTGTAACCTGAAACGTAAAGAAAAATACGAGATTTCTCTGTCAGAGATGTACAAAGCCTTTTAAGATTTTTGCACAACTGCACACAGGAAACCCTTTTGAAACAAAATGAAGCAGTATGGCATGGTAGTCTAATGTCCAATAAAATTAAGGTTAGCCCCACCAGCACCACATACACTAAGGAGGCCCTTGAGTTGCTCTTAGGATCTGAGTGATTGACAGCAATTGACAGCAATCAAGAACCCAACATTTCTGTCAGAACAAATCCCAAAAACTTTGTTGTCAACTACTACACCTATTTGACAACAAAAATTCTATTAGATCATGATGGGAATGAAAATAAAATTAAAAGGGAGGCAGAGAGGGAAAAAGAAATGCAACTCCTGTTTGAAGGAAAAGGTATAATCTGCTGAGTAGTATTTAGATGCCTTACTTTTTACCCTGACAAGCAGTCTAGACGTTGCTAATTTCTTGGACAGTCTTTCCACTGCCAAAGGAAGCACTAGGAAATCATTCCACCAACAAACATGGGCAAAACAGATCTTATTTGGATTCTCTAGATCTCTGGCCGCATACGAGACACCAAGAATGCTGGCATCTGAGTTGCCAAAAAAGCAAAATTAATTGTATCACCTGTCACCTGTATCTGCTGTTTGAACTTTTAATTTCAAAATGTTTCTAGCACATGGAACACCCATGGCGAAGCGGATAGCAAGATATTCACTGTTTTATATTGAATAAGATCAAATAAAACAATACAACTTGGTTTGCTGTTATGAGAGGCATCTAGAGTATGCTTTAGATTTGCATTCTCTCCTCCCTTCTCCTTCACACACAAGCCCAAGGCTTGCTGTAGCACATTCTCTTTACAAACCGTGTATCACCATTACACCTGAACTGGACCAGTAGCTACATTTTACCTTGCTGTAAATACTGCTTGATGGACAATTTAATGAAGGAAGGCAGGCCTGGTAATGGCTGCTTCACTTTTACCCATGAGAAATATCTTAAACCTTTGTCCAACCAGTAAAATATAGCTCAGACCAGACTTTTGACTTAACATTTTCTGACAATATAGAATAATGATCTCCAAGGTGAAGAGAAATATATTTTCTGATCCATATGCTCCCATGCGTAGTCTAGAATTATTAAAGTTCTAATGCCATCTCAGGAGAGCAAAACTCCTCATGTATTAAAAAAAGAACAAAGAAGTATTTCAGAACTCACCTCAATAAAGGTTGTGTGACTCCTAGACTCTGTCCCAAGGCAAGCACGAAGGAACTCTGCAAGCGAAGTGTGATGTTGCTGCTGAAAGTATACCTTGGCCAAGTCATCTGCCAGAAAGGAACCCAGCCGCGAATCACCAAGGCGGACTACAGAATCAGGCGTTGCACAGTTTAACAGGACCAACTTGGCTTCTTCTTGTACTTTTCGCATCAGCTCCTGAGGGGAAACATCCATTTTCAGCTTCTCTGTCACCTGCAAGACAACTGAGGCACAGGTGTCAGGATGGTAGCCAACAAAGACATCAGAAGGGGTATATTTCTGCTGGCCCATAAAGTATTTTTCAGTTTCAGCTGCTGTGAAGCTTTCCACCCATTTCTTCAATTCTTCCACAGTGTCTCTTTGCCTCTTGTCCAACACGGTATTGATGTCTAGGTAGTGCTTTTCAAGCCTGTTGATCAACGGGATGGGGAAATGTTTGTAGACCACCTCTTTCTCCTCAATGACAATCAAACGGAACTTAGGGTGCACTCTGCATTTCACTCGATGGGTCCCCAAGCCCAAGTCAACATACTTTTGACCAGCAAGTTGAACGTAATACTGGTTGAGGGCATCGTAGAGGCTTTCATACAGATTCTGCAGGTTGAGAAGAATGACCATCTGCCCTGTCTCCATACAGATCTTCACTCGGTTGATGTTTCTGCAGATCTGGGTGTATTCCTGGTCTTTGGGAAAACTGGAACCAAAAATAATTTCTGGCTGCTGTGTATCTTTGAAAAAAGCCTGCTGCAGGATCTGGAGGGCTGCATAATTTTCCGTCAACACCAGCAGGTAACGGCATTCACCATCCTCATAGTCACTGTAAATGTTCTGCTGAACTAGATCAATTGTACCAGTGTCCTCACGGATGGTATCTCCTTTTTCTGAGAACCTAGACATAAAAATGTTCAAGGCCTCAATACCTTCTTTACCACTGAAATTACGGAGAACTATCTCTGCTAGTTCACGGGGAGCTGGCTCTCTTTTCAGTTTTTTGGTTAAAGCAAACACCATTTTTATGAGACTGTAATAATCACGCAACCCAAAGAACTCCTTGCCTTGGGTCTTGCAAATTTCCTCATAAGCACTTGCAAAGATGGGAAAGAAGCGGTCAACTTTGTGCAGGACGGAGCGTTCTGAAGAGCAGATACCCTTTGCGCTTTCTATGAGCTCCTTCTTGTTTGGCTCTCCACGGGATACAAAGATGCCTCGATTCATCTTAGCTGGATCCAGCGCCCAGTTAGAGATCCCAATGAAGCCAACTTTTTTATGAGGGAGTGGATCATCATCAACACAGCCATCTTCCAAGAGCGGGTGAAGGGTCTTCAGAGGCATTTTGGGGGAGTCTTCAGCCAAGCCAATTTCATCTAACACCACCACAGAGACATACTCCTTTAGGTTCTTTCCTTCTTGGAAGCGAGCACAATGCTTGAAAGTGTTGATGATTCCCTCAGGGGTAGAGTGTGGGCTGCACTGAAAGGACACCAAATGGATTTGCTTCAGTTCTTTATAAAGCTCAGTATATGCTGCTTGGCCTTGCATGGCATCAGCCACAATCGTTTTGGCAAGAGATTTGGAACTGCCAGGCTTGCCAATGAGAAACAAGGGGATTTTAAGTTCAATGCAGATAACCATCATAAAAACATTTTCCTTCAGTGCCAAGTTCTTGGCGATCGTTTCCCTCAGAGGTAGGTCACTCAAGAAGAGATCCTGAACTAAGCCAATTTCTTCAAGGATTCCCTTTTCATCATCATATGGCTTTGGAAGGATGGTGCTGATGACTCTGCGGTACTCCCTTTTCCTTTCCAGGGAAGCATGGTAGCAAACACCCACTGAAAGAACCAAGGACCAAAGGACTGGGTCTCGCTGGACAAAACCTTTAGCTGCCTTCCTCTCTGCAACTTGCTTTTCCAGATGTTTCATTAGTAGTTCACTGTGGCTGTGGAACCACTTGAAGACTTCCACGCAGCGTTCCACATCTCTGAGGCTGATAAAGCTGCATTCATCATTCCTTCGCCTCATATATGTCTGAGACTCAAAAAGCACATCTGTTATTAACTGGAGCTCAACATCAGACATTGGTATTGACCTAGTTAGTCTTTGCACAATCTGCTGTATATAGAGTTTTTCAGTAACGTTGTTCAACTGTCCGAAATCCCACACTAGAGGGATCATGCTAGGAGGGAGCGCATGGACACGGTATACCAGCTGCCTAAGAGGAATGGAGCCAAGCTTTTCCTTGGTCTCCTCTGCTTTGACACGGTAGCCTAAGCCAGCCGATTCCAAGCGCTGAATCATTTCCCCTGTATGCTTGCGATAAGGATTGCATGCAGCTATGATTTGCAGACCTGAGTTGTGGACCAAAGGCTGTCCTTCAACTGTGCGATCACACAAGACTTCCTTGATGCTGCTGACAGCTTCAGTGGTGTTGGCTTCATCAAAAAACAGGATGGTGTCAAACTGGTATTGTTGTTTATTGTCAATAGCAATGTCTTCTGCTTCCCTGACTTTGGCATAGATCGCATCTGCTGTGGTGCCTCCATGGACTTTGACAAGCTTCATGTTATCGGCATTGGCACCGCTCCTACGTAGTTCGCACAGGAATTTTATTAGCCTGGTTTTTCCACAGCCAGTTTCTCCCATGAGGACAACAGGGATACCACACCTGAATCGCATTTCAATGGCAAGGATCTTTAGCATATTGTCTGTTGTGAGCTCATACGTATCATCAGGATCAATTGGCCACTGTATTCCTAAAACCATGCAAAGTTTCTCAATTTTGTCATGTCTGGGCAGTGCATCAAAATTAATGTTGAATGGAACTCTCTGAAGGCACAATCCCTGGTATAGCTGAGCTGTCATTACATTTCTCTTGATGACACTCCCATTCAAGGGATTGATGGCATCAATACCACCATTAGTACTCGGTTTGAGATGAAAGCCAATGAATGTCATAGATACAGAATCCGCATTGAAAAATATATATGGGTGGGGTTCTGTCTCCCACTTCTTCCGAATACGAAATGGAGCAAGATCTTCTTCTGTGACTCCTTCCATGTCAAAAAACTGATTCCCCGGGCTTTCATCAGAAATGTTTAGAGATGGTGTAGCAAAATCCTTTGCCATTAAAATCATAAATGTGACCACGAAATTTTTGAAGCCGTGTAAAGTGTCGTTGACAAAATCAGCATTACAGAACACCGATGTTTCACAATTTCTCAGTTGAAGGTTCAAAAACCAAGCAAAGTTTCTCAGTTCTGACCAGGAAGGATCTATCACTCCACAGTGGATCAGGAGCATCTGCAGGCACTCTGCTGGTGTCCCTTCAACAGAGCCTTTTTCATACTGGAATGTGTCAAGGCAATCTCCTCTGCTAGATCTTCTCAAGTACTGGTAGGGTCTCTGAAAGGCTTCGCTACGGAACACTTCCTGATCTATACCTGGGTCTGAGCAATCATAGGACAGATTCTTCTGCATGTCCATTTCTAGGACTTCCTTGGGAGATCTGCAGGTTACTTTGGGGAACACATCCATGAAGTTGTACTTCAATCCTGGAAAATACTTTGTTTAAAAAAGAGAGAGAGAGAGAGAGAGAGAGAGAGAGAGAAAGAAGGGAAAGGTTATCCCAATATCACACATCTTAGTCACTCATACTGTTTGTTTGTTTGTTTGTTTGTTTGTTTTGGTAATTTTTCCACAGCTTTTAAACTTTTAAACTGATGAGTTAATACTGCTTCTCATTCATTCTCTTTTCCTGGATAATTAAAAAAATATCAGTTATATTAGCAAACATACAATTTTAATATCAACATTCCATAAATACATGATTATGTTAGAAATCATTAAACTCATTAAAAATAGGAGCTTTGCAATAGGGTTTTTCAGTGGTGTACTAGCAAAGTACCATGTAAGAACCATGAACCTTGGTAAGTTGGATGTGATCAAAAATGAGATGGCAAGAATAAATACTGACATCCTGGGCACCAGTGAACTAAAATGGACGGGAATGGGCGAATTCAGCTTGGATGACCATCAAATCTACTACTGTGGGCAAGAATCCCGTAAAAGAAATGGAGTGGCCCTCATAGTCAACAAAAGAGTGGTGAAAGCTGTACTGAGATGCAATCTCAAAAATGATAGAATGATCTCGATACGAATCCAAGGCAGACCTTTTAACATCACAGTAATAAAAGTTTATGCACCAACTACTGGGGCTGAAGAAACTGAAATTGACCAGTTCTATGAAGACTTACAACACCTTATAGAAATGACACCAAAGAAGGATGTTCTTCTCATTATAGGGGATTGGAATGCTAAAGTAGGGAATCAAGAGATAAAAGGAACAACTGGCAAGGGCCAGTTTGGAATTCAAAACGAAGCAGGGCAAAGGCTAATAGAGTTCTGCCAAGAGAACAAGCTGATCATCACAAACACTCTTTTCCAACAACACAAGAGACGACTCTACACATGGACATCACCAGATAGGGAGCATCGAAATCAGATTGATTATATTCTCTGCAGCCAAAGATGGAGAAGCTCTATACAGTCAGCAAAAACAAGACCTGGAGCTGACTGTGGCTCAGATCATCAGCTTCTTATAGCAAAATTCAAGCTTAAACTGAAGAAAGTAGGAAAAACCACTGGGCCGGTAAGATACAATCTAAATCAAATCCCTTATGAATACACAGTGGAAGTGAGGAACAGGTTTAAGGATTTAGATTTGAAGAACTATGGATGGAGGCTCGTAACATTATACAGGAGGCAGCAACTAAAACCACCCCAACGAAAAGGAAATGCAAGAAAGCAAAGTGGCTGTCCAACGAGGCCTTACAAATAGTGGGGGAGAGAAGGCAAGCAAAATGCGAGGGAGATAGTGAAAGATACAGGAAATTGAATGCAGATTTCCAAAAAATAGCAAGGAGAGACAAGAAAGCCTTCTTAAATGATCAATGCAAAGAAAGAGAGGAAAACAATAGAATGGGGAAGAACTAGAGATCTGTTCAAGAAAATTGGAGATATGAAAGGAACATTTCGTACAAAGATTACCATAATAAAGGACAAAAGTGGTAAGGATCTAACAGAAGCAGAAAACATCAAGAAGAGGTGGCAAGAATACACAGAGGAATTATACCAGAAAGATATGGATGTCTTGAACACCCAAGGTAGTGTGGTTGCTGACCTTGAGCCAGACATCCTGGAGAGTGAAGTCAAATGGGCCTTAGAAAGCACTGCTAATAACAAGGCCAGTGGAAGTGATGGTATTCCAGCTGAACTATTTAAAATTTTAAAAGATGATGCTGTTAAGGTGCTACACTCAATATGCCAGCAAGTTTGGAAAACTCAGCAGTGGCCAGAGGATTGGAGAAGGTCAGTCTACATCCCAATCCCAAAGAAGGGCAGTGCTAAAGAATGCTCCAACTACCGCACAATTGCACTCATTTCACACATTAGCAAGGTTATGCTTAAAATTCTACAAGGCAGGCTTAAGCAGTATGTGGACCAAGAACTCCCAGAAGTGCAAGCTGGATTTCAAAGGGGCAGAGGAACCAGAGACCAAATTGCAAACATGCGCTGGATTATGGAGAAAGCTAGAGAGTTCCAGAAAGACATCTACTTCTGCTTCATTGACTCTGCAAAAGCCTTTGACTGTGTCAACCACAGCAAACTATGGCAAATTCTTAAAGAAATGGGAGTGCCTGATCACCTCATCTGTCTCCTGAGAAATCTCTATGTGGGACAAGAAGCTACAGTTAGAACTGGGTATGAAACAACTGATTGGTTCAAAATTGGGAAAGGAGTACGACAAGGATGTATATTGTCTCCCTGCTTATTTAACTTATATGCAGAATTCATCATGCGAAAGGCTGGACTGGATGAATCCCAAAATGGAATTAAGATTGACGGAAAAAATATCAACAACCTCAGATATGCAGATGACACAACCTTGATGGCAGAAAGTGAGGAGGAATTAAAGAACCTTTTAATGAGGGTGAAAGAGGAGAGCGCAAAATATGGTCTGAAGCTCAACATCAAAAAAACGAAGATCATGGCCACTGGGCCCATCACCTCCTGGCAAACAGAAGGGGAAGAAATGGAGGCAGTGAGAGATTTTACTTTCTTGGGCTCCATGATCACTGCAGATGGTGACAGTAGCCACGAAATGAAAAGACACCTGTTTCTTGGGAGAAAAGCAATGACAAACCTAGACAGCATCTTAAAAAGCAGAGACATCATCTTGCCAACAAAGGTCCGTATAGTTAAAGCCATGGTTTTCCCAGTAGTGATGTATGGAAGTGAGAGCTGGACCATAAAGAAGGCTGATCGCCAAAGAATTGATGCTTTTGAATTATCGTGTTGGAGGAGACTCTTAGAGTCCCATGGACTGCAAGAAGATCAAACGTATCCATTCTTAAGGAAATCAGCCCTGAGTGCTCACTGGAAGGACAGATCGTGAAGCTGAGGCTCCAATACTTTGGCCACCTCATGAGAAGAGAAGACTCCCTGGAAAAGACCCTGATGTTGGGAAAGATGGAGGGCATAAGGAAAAAGGGACAACAGAGGACAAGATGGTTGGACAGTGTTCTTGAAGCTACCAGCTTGAGTTTGACCAAACTGCGGGAGGCAATGGAAGACAGGCGTGCCTGGCGTGCACTGGTCCATGGGGTCACAAAGAGTCGGACACGACTAAACGACTAAACAACAACTAGCAATTAAGGACATAGTAGTTAAATACCCATAGGTACTTACAGATCTAGTTTGTTTTCTTGGTGATGAAGATGTTTGAAGAATTTCTACGACATACAAATGACACTGTTTCCGCAGCCAGAGTTTCCCATGTATATCTGCCAGGTACTGTAAAACTAAGAGCTTGAACAGAAATTCTGGAATTCCAGAATGAACCTAGGAAAATACAGAAATGTAGTATGTAATTTAAAACAGAAAAATGAAATTTTCCTCCTCATTGAGTTGCTTAGTTAAAAAAAAAAAACCCCAACCAACCAACTTTATTAAGTGAGGGGTAGGGTAAGGAGACAAAGTTCTGCCAAAACCATGGTATACTCACTGAAGAAGTGATATCAAAATGAAATATCATAGGCTGTTTCTGGTACTTATGGTGCAGGAATGGGAGAAGAGACTTCAGCACTTTCCCTTCATCCACGTGGGGGTCTATCAACCTAATAGTTTTTAATGGCACTTCAGAGTGATGTAGTTTTGCTTCCATTTTCTCTTGCAGCCTCTTTACATAGAGAGATTTTCCTATTGTTAATAATAAAAACATATCTGAGTTATTAATGGGCACAGCAGGCACACGATGGATTGTTTGAAACTGAGAGCACTCAATGGTCTGGGCTTCTGCTGAGCAACAAGTAGGAAGAATCTGGGTGAGGGAGAGAAACTGATCCAATAAACACTTGGATACAGTCTTCAGCTAGAGCTGTACTAAAGTGTTTATCCCAAAATGTACCCGTCACAGCTGCCACCACCTGCACTGTAACGTCTGGTTTTCATCTTGGAATCATCTCTGTAAAAAGAGGTACTATTCCTTCCAACATTTATGTCTAAGCTTGGGACAAAAACACTAAACAGCAGGTTGAACGTATAACTACTCTTTTAGACAGTTCAAGTATAACTACTCTTTTAGACAGGCACTGAGCCTGCTGTTTAATGTGCCCCTTGCCCCTCATTATTCCTGTGCTGATCTTTCCAGTCATAAGCTGAAAGAGCATCACAGAAGGAAAAACAACAGACCATGTTTTATACCCTCAAGTTTTAGTCTACGCATTCTGAAACATAGTTGGAAAACTAGATGTTCACTCACCTGCTCCAGCTCTTTCAGAAGCTACAATCCCAACACACATTTGGTCCTTGAAGACAGAAGCCGATGAACTTTGTGTTGCTTTGTAATGATTCCCCAGGTAGCCCTGAATGTCCTTCAGGGGCTGCTGAGGGATCATGTGAACTTTGAATTGGCTGAAGACAGAAGGGACATAGCAGTGCTCTCTCTCACAGTTGCAGAGAATCACTAGCCTATAATCATCCTGATGCTTTAAGTGAAGACTCTGGAAAAGTTCCTCAGACCTGTAGCCAACATCATAGCTCAACTCATCTGCAAACAGCAAGGTGTAAATCTTTTCCCCCTTATAGCCTGGAGTGAGGCACCGCCTCAAAAACAGCGCCACTTGTTCATAGCTGGTTTGTGGTGTGCAGAGCAGGACTTCATCGTAAGAGGGTAGCATCTCCCCTGGACTGTTCATGTAGATGGCCAGTGCCGAAGCCAACACCTCAGAGCTAGGACAGAGAATGAGGTTAGGCCTGCCAGCATGAAGACCTTGTGGCAATTTTCGCATAACACTCCTCTTCTCCAGATCTGCCAGGGTGGCCAAGTAAATGCCAAGGGTTTCAATGTCCAGGCAGCCTGGAAGGAATGAGCCCATATTTCCCATGTACGACTCCCAGATGTACTCCAGTTGTACAGCCAACGCTTTCCCTCTTGCCACCGGCCCAAATAAATCGGCAAAATTCCTCTTTGCTTTTTTAGACACTACATGGCGGGAGATCTCCTGGATATCTTGCTTGCTGCAGTTGCGCTTTATAAATGACAGCATCGTTAAGGCAGCCTCACTGGGGCACTCTGAGCCAAGCTCCTTGCACAAGTATACAAACTGTTCTGCCATATAGTAATTCAAATAATAGTACTGGGATCGCTTCTCTGACATAAACTGGTTCCACTTTTCCAGGAAACTCTCCATCTTTCGGCAAATGAGTGGCAGAACATCTGTGACATCTCCATTTCCAATAAGGACAGAACTAGAATTTAAATTGAAATTCATCCTAAGGCAGAATTCATGGTTGGGTGAGCAATATACACTAGCGACCCAAGAGCGGAAAAGCATGTTTCCAGCGGAATGAAGGTCGATGAAAGACAGTGCAAGCCTCTGGACACTAGAAAATACCTGGGTGCAGAAGAAACACAGCAGAAGACAGAACAATGAATCTAAGTATCACAACACCAATGAATGTGAAATATGCATTACCCATTGCCACCCTTACTACTAGAATGCCTAAACTAGCGTTGGCCAACTCCATTTGGACAGTGCTACACCAGCAGAAACTATGGCCAAATTGAACTTTTAAGCTGGTGAACCAAAATACATGAAGGCAGTATCAAAAACTGGTTCTCCTAACATTTATTGATTAAAAAACTGACACACCACTTTTCATTTATAGAGCTCAAAGAGGTTCACAATATGTATTAAAATAATTGGGGGGGGGGAGACATTTACTCCCTGAATTTTTCTTCAACCTTTCTCCCTTCGACATTCTGTACAGGCAAACAGTCAACAAGCTCTGGTCCAAGGGCATTCAGGGTGTAAAATTTTAATTGTTTTGAAATTTATCAGGAACACTGAAATTTAGAAAGGTCAAGTGAGCCAAATGATGGAGCTATTCAATTCCCAAAGGAACATCCTAATCAGCAACAAATCATCACAATTCAATGTGATGCAAACTTCTGTGAAGTTTCAAATTGTATTTTACATCTCAGGGGGAAAAATACTTACTGAAATCTCTACAATCTCTCAAAGGACACAGAAATGCAGCATGACTGGATGAAGAACCCCATTACTCTTGTCCCCCACCACACATCCCTCAAAGGACAATATGAGTTTCAAAATACAAACAGGAAATTATGCCTGAAAACTGACCTCAGAAAACTTCTCTACTTCTGCACCTTGTTCTACCTTGCCTGACATCAGCATCAGCTTATTCATCAATTCTCGGAGCTCTTCTAGGGAGTACTGCCGTTCCTCTTCTTGGCCACCGTGACTTTCTGAGATAGTCAGGCACAGGACAGTATCCAGAGAAACCTAGAAATAAATGTAATCATTGCTTTATTTCCTTATGATGTCATACAAGGTTCCCCCCTACTATATGTAGAGATAGCAGTTGTCAGCGGTAAATAGGTTTATGCTAAATACTGAGAGGGTTGCACCAAATTATGAGGGCAATGTCTTTGGAAAGATGCCAGTAAAAAGTTGTGGCAAATGCCACCAACAGAAAATAGCTCTGTGATAGTGAATTCTCAAGTTCACACTCATGAACACTATGGGAGGAAATCCCTGACCAACCTAATGGTGTTACAACAGAGAGGCACCAGGAAATGATAAAGGAAGCAGTTTATTGAAAGAGACACTTAGAAAGGGTTATATCATTCACTTTATAGCAGGCTGTTTGTTGGGTGTGGTATACAGAAAAAGTAGCTACTGAGCAATGAGGAGAAAGGTTACAAAAACTGGGACAATATACTACAAGCATGGTCTTACCTTCCGGCCTTCTGCTGGCGCCCTAATTCGGTAGATTCCCTTGCTATTGATTTTAGTTGCCAGTGATATAGATGATAGTTCCACAGAACCATGACTCTCTTTTATTGTTTTTAGCCATTCCAAGTATCTTGCAGAATCACGCTGTAGGGTTTAGGGAGAAGATATACTCTGAATTAGTCCCATACTTTATCCCAGAAGAAATCATATGCTGATAATAGCATAGCCATAGATGACAAGGGAGCATGGTGTGTTGCTAAATGACAATCCTCACTCTAGGACATGATTATTTGAATCTGGAAGATTTCTGTTCTGCTATTCTGTGCTGTGAAGCCCAGAGATATTTCATGAAATTAAAAGTAGCTACTGAACCCACCAGCTGGTATGATGCACAAAACTGCAGTGTATGCAGTAGAATAGAGCACAGGCATAAATGCTATTCACATACAAAGCACACACTACTCTGCAGAATGTAGGTTTAAGTAGCTACAAGGTGGATATCCCTACAAAATCTCAATGTCCACACCAATAATTTTCTACCCTTCAATATATCTACAGTAAACTCACACCTGGACACAGGTGGCACTGTGGTCTAAACCACAGAGCCAAGGGCTTGCCGATCAGAAGGTCAGCAGTTCGAATCCCCGTGACGGGGTGAGTTCCCGTAGCTCAGTCCCAGCTCCTGTGTGGTGTAGTGGTTAAGAGCGCTAGTCTCGTAATCTGGGGAACCGGGTTCGCGTCTCCGCTCCTCCACATGCAGCTGCTGGGTGACCTTGGGCCAGTCACACTTCTTTGAAGTCTCTCAGCCCCACTCACCTCACAGAGTGTTTGTTGTGGGGGAGGAAGGGAAAGGAGAATGTTAGCCGCTTTGAGACTCCTGATAGGGAGTGAAAGGCGGGATATCAAATCCAAACTCTTCTTCTTCTTCTTCTCCTGCCTACCTAGCTGTTCGAAAGCACGTCAAAGTGCAAGTAGATAAATAGGTACCGCTCCGGCAGGAAGATAAATGGCATTTCCGTGCACTGCTCTGGTTTCACCAGAAGCAGCTTGGTCATGCTGGCCACATGACCTGGAAGCTGTCTGCGGACAAACGCTGGCTCCCTCAGCCAGTAAAGTGAGATGAGCGCCACAACCCCAGAGTTGTCTGCGACTAGACTTAATGATCAGGGGTCCCTTTACCTTTAAACTCACACTGGATGCAGTATCTTTATAAAATACACAGCTTAATAAGAGCAGATATACACAGATGAACTAAGGTCCAACTGCAGGAATTACCAGTTTTTTTGGGAGGTTGCTGTCACTCTCCAGAGCTTTCCAAAGTTTCCTCAAGCACTTCATGAGCTCCCCAAATCCCGATTCCCGTTTCAAGTCATACAACAGGGAGGAGTAGCCAAGGACAGCATCATGAAAACAAGCCACACGATCCACATCCATGTCATTCTCTCCCGCAGAGATAGAAGCTAAGTCCACAAATACCTTCAGCTCATTCTTATCTAAGGCAAATAAACAAAGTGAAAGACACCCCAAAGTTTACTGTCTATAAGTTCCACCCCTGGTAGTACTCCATGTCTTTCTACTAGGACCTACATCTTTATTCAGTGCTTGACACAAAGCCTGCATTACTTACGTTTGCTTCCTTTGCTTTGTGAAGTGGAGTAAACCACAAGGAGGCAAAAGAACTATTGTGATAATCTGAAAGGTGTTTCTCAGAGGTTCTGAAAAACATGACATTGTGGGCTATGCTGCCCTCTCAAATTAAAAACAGGAAATGCATCTTGCTCTTTGTCCATTGGCCATGCCCCCCAGGGAAAACCTTGATGCACTCTCTGAACCTATGTAAGGAAGCTAGATCGTAGGTTGGGCCCATGGCTTGTGTTCAACACTTCTGAGATGCACCCTTCAGAGGAGAACAATTGTTCCTTCCAAAGGTGGCATGGTTGGATTGAATAAAGGTAAGATCTCAATTGGGTGGGCTCTCTATTCTATGACTTTCCCTTAACGAACCTGCTGGAGGATTAGCCTCCCAAAAGCCACCTCATGAAAAGCATATTTACCAATCTTATGATGCCTCATAAACATTGTTGAAGTTGCCCATGCGGCTTCCCCACACACCTCATTAAGAGGTACATTTGCTGAAACCACTCTGTCCAAGTAAAAACTACGAAAATAATTTGCTATGGAAAGTGTTGTTAGTTCAATAATTTTTCTTGCTGAAATGATTGCTTCTCTCAACCTTGTGCATGTCTCATTTAAAGATAAGGCTGCCTGTACAAATAAAAATACGATGGAGACATGAAGTGGAAAGAGATCCTCCTTGTGTAAGGAAATAAGAAATTTAAGGGAGAAAAACAGGAAGCATGAGACAAGGGAATGAGAAGGAGTTGGTGGCTGAGAAATGGACAATACAACATCCCATTTTGGGGTCCCTCCTGCACTGAGACATCTTGCAGGTGCCAGCTTGTACAGAAAACAAAATGAGGAAATACATCATGTAATACACCTATACAGTGGTACCTCGGGTTACATACAGTTCAGGTTACAGACTCCGTTAACCCAGAAATAGTACCTCAGGTTAAGAACTTTGCGTCAGGATGAGAAGAGAAATCGTGCTCCGGTGGTGCGGCAGCAATGGGAGGCCCCATTAGCTAAAGTGGTGCTTCAGGTTAAGAACAGTTTCAGGCTAATAACGGACCTCCGGAATGAATTAAGTACGTAACCAGAGGTACCACTGTAGATAATATAACAGAGTACAAGTGTACATCATATGTCCCAGTAACGTTTTAGCCTTTTAAAACCAAGAAACAAGAATGGCAGGTGCACATCTGTTCTACCTTCCAGGGATTCTTTGACCCAGCTGACAAAATCCCTCCTGAGTGCCAGCTCCTCAAGGCACCTACGACGTGGTTCAGTTATGTCTTGCAGCGATTTTTTTACACGCATCAATTCAGTACTCATGGAGGAGAGCTTCTCTTCCTGAAACTGGAATTTCTGTACCTGAAAAGGGAATAATAGGATTGTACTGCACATTAAGGATGTGCAAAACCTTTCCCTTGATTTCCATCTCCCATTTTTCAGCCCCATGGTGCTGGGTTTCAAGAGGAGGCATCATGGATTGTTTCAGATATGATTCCTTCAAGGAACACTGCAATGGCTCCCCACACCTCGCCCCTCTCAGGAACTTGCAACTGCACTCAGTGTTCCAATGGCAAGGGATCAGGATCACCCTACCGCTGCTGCCCCACTGACCGCAACTAAGGCTTTTGTTTGTTTGTGAAGGCTTTTATGAGGAGGCAGAAAGGAAAATGAATAAAATCAGACAGAAGCCGTCTTTAGCTGTCCAAACCAGTGGAACCACAATATCTACATCAGAAATTGAACCGGATATTACCATGGCATCCATGCAGCAGGGGAACATTTATTTATATTTTTCCCTTTTGGAAAACAAGGAGTTAGGCTGCTTTATAGAGAGACATTTGTTGCTTGTTGCAACTACAACAGATTCTATACAAAGTGAAAGGAAAATCTCCCAAGAACTGGAATCCCCTTGTCTTTACAAGGGGAAAAAAACTATGGTAATGTGCCATCCCATGATGAAACATTTTGGAGATGCTACTCAGAGTATAGAGTAGATGGCAAGTGGCCTTATGACATAGTAGCCTCCTGTAACTCTAATGCAGAGTTTGTGAAAGCCATGTAGGTAAGATGAAAGCCTGTAGCACCTAGGCACATCTTTTATTCCGCTAGATTTAAATTCAACCCCTTCCTCCCAATCTGCCCACAATGGCTATGATTTCAATATCACCACACCCTTACTACTTCTGACTCTTTGTGGGGATGCAAGTGAGTTAAACTTGACTAGATATGGCAGATGAACAGAACATGCAGTTAAATTTGCAAACTGTTACCATGAGATAAGTAGCTAGTTTTATCTGCCCTTTGATATCCTGATTGCACTGGTTGCTACACATCTTGATCCACTACTTAGTAGATACCACATGGATGAATACTCATCAGGACACACCTGACTCCCAAAACTATATTGAGTAGCATAGACAGACTATTTAGTAGCATAAAGATTATTTTTCTGCCAGTCAAAATGTCCTTAAAAGTTTATTTTTTTGTTTTGCTTTCTCCAGTTACACAATATTCACATGGCAAATTGAGCCATAAGTTATATGTGTCTTGCATACCCTCCAAATTGCACATCCTCTAAATTGCATACTGCGTGTAGATGGTTCTGCAGTACGGAATAGAAACGTAGTATAGGGTTAGATTCAACTAAGTTAGCATGCTAGAGGAAGCCAGAAAAAGTTCCACCAATGCAAAAGGACTTTCCCCTCTCCTCTTCCTATGTGCCCCTGCATTTTATACAGTACACAGTAGGAGGAGAGAGGATTGTTCTGTCTTGCAAGCACCTACCCTGAAACCAACCCATACAATTGCCTCTTTAATATGATTATAAAATTCTATAAACCAAATGCCTGACAGTATTAAGTAGCTAGGAATTGGGGGGGACGGGGGACCTAATGGCTGGACATCCTTGGGGAAAGCAATTCACAAATGGGGTGTAATTACAAAAAAAAAAAACCCTCTCTTGTCTTCAGTGCAGAAAAACCATGCTAAAGAAATTATTATTATTAAAGAAATTAAAGAGATCCAAAAAGCCAAAGTACTAAACAACTCTATATGTAATCCACATTTGGTGTTCCTGTGATAACGTATAGACCCCAATGAAAAGTGCACTCTGTTGGCTTTTGAACAGAATGAAGCTACATAAGTTTACTGGATAAGCTCTAGAACTGCAGTTTCAAAGAAATATACTTACGAAGTTAAGTAACTGTTGAAGGACTCTGAAGTCACCAGAGAGATTCAAACCTTCCCTGACCTTGTCGATAACCTTAGCAGAGTCCATGGCCAAATGCAATTCATGATATTGCTGGATTTGTTGAATCCGCTCATCTATCCATTCTCCACCATCTTGACGCTGTAGATTGCGCATAACCTGAAAATCCTTTTTCAGATCCTCGTAACGGTTAGTAAAATCTCTGAAGAGCATGTCTACTTCAGAAAACATGAGCTCTCCAGATTTCAGACTGTTATACAGCCTCAAGAATTCACTGTAACAAGGATCAAAAAGGGAGGGAGGCACTTCATCAAGATCCAGAGCAGCAATGTCTTCATCAACGAAAAGTTTTTTGGCTGCCCACTCCCAGCAGTACTGGAAGACGTCACTCTCTTTAAAGTTATTCACAATTTCCGCTATCTTCTTCAGGGCTGGACTCAGGTGGTAATATGTCTCAATTTTATCATCACTGTGTGAAATGTCTCTCACATTCACAACATCGTCCAGTGCTTTTGAGGCCAGGTTTTCACTGTGCTTCTGCTCTATTTCAGCCGTATCCACTGAAAGTAAAGAGAAAATCAGAACTTGGACACACACAGAAAAAAAACTTCAGTGGGTCTTATCTTTGCTATACAATGGTTCACATTGCAGCATCAAACACCAAACTGTGACGTTTGTTTAAAAAATGAACAATTTGCAATTTCTACCCGATTGTTCTACTTGGATCAATCTGCTTTTCTGATGTTGGAGAGTTCTGGGACATTCTCATTCCACGGTTTATTTCCACTCCCAATCTTTAACAATCTTTGCAAAGGAAAACTAACAGAGCCAGAGTTTTAAAATTACCCTCCCCCTTTAAAAATACCTTTTATATACTCTTGCACTTTCCTGCACATGTTCAAGAGGGATTCCAAACAGTTTTTCTCTCTCTTGACATACAGTAGTTCTTGCAGCCTCAAGCCAAGTATTCCTTCTAGTTTTGATCTGTGCTCTTTTTCATCAAACAGCGAAATATGCTTGGGCCCTGAAATGAAAATTGCCAATTACAATCACTTGCACAAAATCCCTATTTTCTTTCCTTGAAGTCATTGAGAAGGCTTCCACTGGTAGGGCTCATTAGCTGAATCCCACCCCAACCTTATAAAAGGCTACAAATAGCAATCACTATCTTAGAAGAAATATTCTCCCATCTTTCACACACAATAGGCATGCTAATTGTATGTGAACCTAGTTTGCATGTCATGCTAAGCCATGACTTACTGGGACTCTGCAAATGTGTGGGCTACTGGAGAATGGAACAAACACTGGCTACAGTCTGTTATGAGGAGGAGCTTAACCATAATCCTGGGCTCAGGCAATACACTAAACCAAAACTTAGCTTAGCTCAGCACGGAATGGGAGTAAAATAGACCAGGCTGCAAACTCCTCTCTAATTCACAAATTCACATGGTCCTGGTGAGCAATAGTTTGGCTTACTACAAAATGTGAATTTGGCAAATGACAGCTAAAATACATGTGTCAACTAAACACAAAGCCACTATATTTGCTTCAGAAATGCAGTTTTAAAATGATATGCAAATTCAAATTGACATTAAATGGATATGCTTTAATTGAGTAACATTTATTAGCATTTCTTAACTGGACTTCGGTCCTATATTTTACCCATCTCTCCGTTTATATATATAGATAAACACACTTACTTAATTCCCAAATGGACAGAAACTGCTTCTTGTGCTTTAAAACCAGCTCTAAATGTTTAACTAGGATATGGCCTGTCATGAGTTCATCAGAAACCTTTGTATATACAGAGTCAGCGCTGGCCATTAGCTCTTGGGCTTCTTCAGTAAGTTGGTCCAGAATGTTTTCAACCACACCTGTTAGATCAGTCAGGTATTTTAAAAACAAGCAAACAACCTTTGTCCTTAGGTGCTAAAATAACTTCATCTCCCATGGCAGCTGGAAGCAAGGTGACCCCTTTAGGTTTCCTTACTTCTCTCTGTTCTACACACACAGTTTGAAAGTTTGTTGCCCTACTTACAACAACGGTGACCCATTATTCGTCAGAAGAAATAAAACATAAAAGAATTGCAATAGCCTGCAACATCATACTCTTCCAACACGCACAATATTTGTGTTTCAGCATAAATCCTCTACCAGTTACTAAACCTTAACTGAATTTTCCTTTCTACAATGTCCAATACTAATTCTCCTCCTATCCAACTCTGTTTTGATATTAAATAACCCTCTGTGCTCCTTTCAATAATAAGATATTTCCCACCTGCTCCCAGAACTTTACCCATTAAATGATAGCTGCACTTACCATTGAAGATGAAAAGATGCTTGATGTCTGGCCAAACAAGCAGATGATTCAGCACGCCTTCCAAATCTCTTATAGGCTTCCCTGCTACATCAGTTGGCCATGGTTTTATGATGGCAGCAGATACAAGTTTACCCAGCTTGCTCAAATTGTAACGAGATATCAGTTCAAGGAGATTAGTCTGTTCCTACATAAGACGCAAAATATGTAGAAGGTTCAGGGCCCTGGATGTTTTGCCGCTAGAGGCAATGCAAATATTCTGGATACCTGGAGAAGGCAAACACCTTCTCCAGGTATCCAGAGCCTGTCGCTAAGGCAACTGCCTCACCTTGCCTCACGGGCAGGCCAGACCTGGCAGCATTAGATAGCGATGAGTCTGTCATTTTATTTTCACAAATTTGCTACATCATTTTTAAAAGTTTACTATTCATAATGCACCCCAATCCAACAGATTCCAAAAGGAACTTGCTTTCACAGATCTGCTCATTGTGAGATTTGCCAAATAATTTGCTGTCCTTTCCCAAAGGGTAAATTATATGGCAATAGAAATCGATTTAAATTTGATGAGACAAAAATACAGTTGAGGAATGACTTTGTAATTCTAGGATTGTCACTGAGCAGGGATTATCCACAAAAAAATGGCTCCCAGTTACATGATTTGTTAGCCTGCCTTGATTGGCAATCCAGGAAGTCAAGCTGGATTTACCTGTGGCACTGAATCACAAACCCACAGTCTTACTCCCACAGTCAGGCACATGTAGCATAATCTCAACAACAGTACTTGGAAAATAAGTGTAGGATTCAGAAGATTTTAGATATAGTACCTGGTATGCTAATTTTATAGCGTCTATGGCACAGTTTTCAAAAGCTTTGCTAATCATAGGGTCAAATTGTTCCATTTCCTCATGGCAACAGCAGTAGGCTTTAATCTGATTAACAGCAGATTCCTATCAGGGAAGAGCAAAAAGAAATACAAAACATTCTACCTGGTTCTAGTTATTTAAGATTATCAGATAAGGAAAACATGGAGGGAAAGTAATTTAGGACAATAAAACAAAGCAAATATATTTTTCTAGTAACAGTAACTAATGATAATTTTATTATTTAAACCCTGCCCATCCGGCTGGGTTGCCTCAGCCACTATGGACAGCTTCCAACACATAAAAACATAATAAAACATCAAACTTTAAAAACTTCCTGATGATCCTCCAGCCTGTACTGTACTGTGAATTAGCATAACTGGAGGATTTTTGTTACTGATAAGTGACACTGTCCATTGCAAAAAGGTGAGACTTTTAAAGTAATGACAAAACAGATTTTTGTGTCACCTTGGTGGATGGGAGGAATAGTTGCACTTTAAGAGGTAGCTGCTCCAGGTGTGGAACGTAAGTTCAGCTGAGACAGGGACTAAAGAGATCAAGGGACATACAATTCTGTTTCCACAGCAGCTGCTCTTGCTTGGGCTCAGAGTCATTATCTGATAAGGAACTGCATTGCCGCTACCCTACATTGCATTTGGCATCAGTGGTTCATAGGGAGTAAAGGGCCTGGAGTGTCTGTGAGCAGGGAGATCTCACTCTGATGACCCAGGGTGGGGTCTCCTGATATGCAGAACTGTTAGAATTCCTGCTCCATGATTGCAGTCATGGGATTTTTGTCTATCACATGATGGTGTATGTTTTGACTCCACAGAGTGGGACGTTACGGAGACAGGATGTTTGTGTTACTGTGTTCCGTGAAGTGGGACTATGGTCCTTTATTCTTTTTCTCTTTGCTGTCTGATGCTAGAGAGAGGGAGCCATGTTGCAGTGCTCTCTGTGTGTTTATATGTAAATAAAGTAGATTAGCCAAAATGCTGAGTTGTTGAGGTCTGTGACGCAAGCTGCAAAGACTCTGCAGATCCCTAAGTGTGTCAATGTCTGTTGGCATCGGTCACTTGATGTTCAGGCAAAAGAAAGCTTTTGAAGCTCCCGAACGATCAAGGGAACATGCCAGTTGGGAGTGTGTCTCTGCCAGGGTCCTACTGAGAGGAATGGGAGAGGCCTCTTCTTCACTAAGCTCCTAAAGAGTGGATCAGAACCACCTTGCATTTGAGAAGCTTTATCCTGTTATGTTGGTCGAGGGCAGAGGGAGAGATTCTGAAAAAGAGGAAGAAGAGGACCTGGCCATTCAATACTTCACATAAGATTTCTGCGCACTGGGTCTCTCCGAGCGCCAGATAAGATTGCTTTCATTAATGAGATCTGGGCCAGAGCTGTGGCCTGGTTGGCTTCATAAGACTGCCTTTCCCTATCCATTTGCCTTTGTAAGGCCAGGTGTTGACCAAGAAAAAAAAGATGGGGATCAGCAAAAGATGAGGATCGGCAAGGGATTGTAACTTGAACTTAGGTTACTCTCTGCTTGTCCCTGCTGGTCAAGCTTCCCAGCTCTGTTAAGGAAAAGGATCTTTGACATGGAGTGACAGCAGACATCTCCTGAAACAAGACTGCCTAGAAGGAGGAACTGACATGCAATTTAATTGAGACACTTCCTGTCTAGGCTGGTATGCCATAATTTTACACAGGCTACCTGGCTCTAGAGTCCATCAGGAAAAGGTGGTGTGTAATATTGTGGGGCTGGCCATGCCCACTTTCAACTCTGGCCACACATATTTGGCACTGCTCATTGCTGAAAAGTAGCCATGGGGAAAAGGTTTCCCACCCCTGATTTAGATTGAATGTAGTAGTTTCCATTTCATATGATACAATATAATCCATTCATCACAGTACCTTTTTGATTCTGCCTTCCATATCTGTGATTAAAGTTTTCTTCCACTCTTCTGTGAAAGTTGTATTGGCAAAGTCTATTTTCAAAAAATGATCCCAAGCCTAAGAAAGAAAATTATTATTCAGTTAAATTAACCCAAATTAAGAGCAGAAGGGGGTTGTATTCATAGGCCCTTGGTTCTCCCTGGCCAAGGCCCTCTTTTCTTCTTGGCAGAAGAAAAGAACAGCATGCGACAACAATCCCCTACCCTTTCCCAGTAGGTGAGAAATACAAAAAATGGAATGATGAAGACGACAGGGATAATGCCTGCATCTTTAGAAGACAGGTTGCATGCTTCACGGGAGCTTTTAAAAAGTGGCAAAAAATAAGTGACCAGATCCCCATCAGCGACATCAGCACCTGACAAGAGAGGGGGCATTTCGTGAGGCCTCTGCAGGATCCACTAGGGCTGCCAACTTACCCCATGGGCTCCTGGCAGTGGCAGACTTGTAGATGCCAGCCTCACCTTCCTTCACCTGCCAGCTTACCTGGTAGAGGCCCATTTGAATACTACATGCAAAAGGAGGACCACACCTCTCCTTGATGCTTACTGACTTGTAACTGGGATTACCTGGCAGAAACGGAACTGTAATGGGCTGTTTTCAAATACACTGTCAATCAACTGTCCCACCTTTGCCCCACAGTGTTTGGCAAGCCTCTGGGGGAAACCTACTCAGGCTTTCTTAAAAAGTTGGGACCAGGCATGTACACCAGTCCTTAGCTAACATGCCTACTCCTCTATGCTTTCTCCTACTGAGCATATACTCCTAGTCTGTGACCTCTAAGAGAGCATACGTTAAGATTCCATCTCACTCTTTCTCTCTCTCACACACAAACTTTCTGTAGTGGTTAAGAGCGGTGGACTTGTAATCTGGTGAACCGGGTTTGCGTCTCCGCTCCTCCACATGCAGCTGCTGGGTGACCTTGGGCTAGTCACACTTCTTTGAAGTCTCTCAACCCCACTCACCTCACAGAGTGTTTGTTGTGGGGGAGGAAGGGAAAGGAGAATGTTAGCCGCTTTGAGATTCCTTAGGGTAGTGATAAAGCGGGATATCAAATCCAAACTCCTCTTCTTCTTCCTCTTCTTCTTCTTCTTCTTCTTCTTCTTCTTCTTCTTCTTCCCACCACTTTTATAATTAGGCTAGGAACTATGACTGGTCACTTTTGCACACCAATAAAGCACTGGGTTCTCAGTCACTATGAAGTACAGAATCTCTCTCTTAGAACTCAATGCAACTGCTGGGTTCAAGTGCTGGACTAAGGAGAAGCTTGGCAGTCCCCTGCTCTATGTAGAGGAGCCACCACACTAACTTGGATATATTCCCAGTCTGGAAATGAGTGGCACTCCACTATCTCTCTCTCTCTGCATGGCTTTAATGATTTGCATCTGAGCAACAGTGACTCTAGGGTGGGCTCTCTGGGACCAACTTTGGATGGGTAAAACCTTGTATCTATGGTGTGACAGAAACCACAGATCTTAAGCTATAAAACAATAAACTCTCTGACATTTCTTAACAGGTCAGAAGGAGCACATAGGTATGAGAAGGAAGTAAGGGCAGCTGCTAAAAAAAAATCATTAAGTTAACAGGAAAAAAACACTGCATACTGACAAAGATTGGGATAGCTTTAGCTGGAAAATACAAACCTCAAGTTCTGCTTTAAATGTGAATGTAACTGAAGGTGAATATGAATGACTTTCTAGCAAAGGTTTTGTCAAAACTTGACGAAACCAGGTCCTGGTATCTTCACAGAGCCTTTGGAATATTTCTGCAACCTATTATGCAAAAGGGAAAGTTACAAACTGCTGAATACAAAAGCAACCTACCACTATTGAGATTTTACATTTTAGTTTTTATCACACAGTTCTCCTATTGATTCCATTAGTCTCTCTCTCCCCCCCCCCCCACCCCAGCATTTACTGCTCCCTCCTTCAAGTATAATACAGTAAGCACATTCTGGTATAATAAAGAGGTTAAGATAATACAGAATATTCTATATATTAAAAAAAGAATGCAATACACAACCTAAATAGTGAGAGATAGTACTGATACTGGAGAAAGATGTCAACCTTTCATTCTACTTTATGCATCTCCCATATTATTGGGCACTGGGTGGTATTTCACATGCAAAAACCCATTCCAGATTTTGGTCAGAATTAAGCACCTTTTTAAAAAAAGGTAAAGGACCCCTGACAACTGTCCAGTCGCGAACGACTCTGGGGTTGTGGCACTCATCTCGCTTTACTGGCTGAGGGAGCCGATGTGTGTCTGCAGACAGTTTTTCCGGGTCATGTGGCCAGCATGACTAAGCCACTTCTGGTGAAACCAGAGCAGTGCACAGAAACACCGTTTACCTTCCTGCCGGAGCGGTACCTGTTTATCTACTTGCACTTTGACGTGCTTTTGAACTGCTAGGTTGGCAGGAGCTGGGACCGAGCAACGGGAGCTCACCCCGTCGTGGGGATTTGAACCACTGACCTTCTGATTGGCAAGCCCTAGGCTCAGTGGTTTAGACCACAGCGCCACCCACGTCCCACAAAGCACCTTTACCTGCCAGTAATTAAATTTTTTTTATTTTAAAAGGCTCCATTCTAAACTACACTTTAGAACTATTAATGCAAATACATTTAGAAGCTGTAAGATATCAGAGGAAAGAGAATCTTCTTTAGCCAATGCAATTTAAGCAGATGTTTAAACCAGTTAACATTACATACTCAAGTTTGGGCTTATGTGCTCCTCCACTTCCAGTTAACTGAAGCTTGTTGTTATTACTAAAGCATGAACTATAGTTAGCGTCAATTAGTATTTATTGAAACAAGTCAGGATCATTATTACTTAAAGTTTGCTTTTTCAATAAACCGTAGTAAACACTAACCAGTTTGTCCATTTGCAGTTCATTAAAAATAGAAGCAAAATGGAGAGAGGAAAACAAAAACAGGGGAGGGGAAGAAAATGAATACAAGTTTCCACACTATCACATACCTGTGGTTATTTTTCTTAATGCAGTTTCGTTTTATTGCCCTGTTTGTCAGTACAGTGGTGCCTTGCAAGACGAAAAGAATCCGTTCCGCGAGTCTCTTCATCTAGCGGTTTTTTCGTCTTGCGAAGCAAGCCCATTAGCGGATTAGCGCTTTTAGCGGTTTAGCGGCTATTAAAGGCTTAAGGGATTAGCGGATTAGCTGCTAAAAGGCTATTAGCAGCTTAGTGCCTTAGAAAAAGAGGGTGGGGAGCGGAAAAAAACCCCCCAGGAATCGCAAGACATTTTCGTCTTGCGAAGCAAGCCCATAGGGAAATTCGTCCTGCGAAGCACCTCCAAAACGGAAAACCCTTTCGTCTAGCGGGTTTTCCGTCTTGCGAGGCATTCGTCTTGCAGGGCACCACTGTACATGATTTACAGTATTGGAATATGGATATTTTGAAAACTAGTAATTATTTACAAAAGAAAAAGAGGTGGCCATCCCAAGTGAGGTCCATCTAGCATCTTCACTGACACCATCTGGTCCAGCATTCTGTTTCCAATACCAGCCAACCATGCACCTCTAGAACTCAAAAGGCATGAAGGTAAAGGCCGCCACATTTCAATCCCCAGCATCTGGCCGTCAGGGTTATCATGTGTCTCTGAACAGAGAGGTTCCATTTGGGATCTTTGTAACAGACATTGACAGATCTAGAGTATTTCTTTTTTTAAAGTCACCTAAGCTCATACTCATCATATCTTATAAGGGATTTCATGTCAATATCAGTTAAGAAGGAATCCTGGTTAATGCTGGCAAAAAAACAACAACAAAAAACAGAAAGGGAAGAATTGCAGATCTTCTACTCTGTGATCTGCTTTTAAAATGGTGCTTGTTTGTTTCTAGTTTCTGATTGTTTTGCTCCTTAATTTGCTTTGTTTTTAGCTTGCATTTTCTCTTTGTTTTAGGTTGCACTGTTAGCTTATTTTATACTGTGTCAGTTTTGCATAAGCCACCTTTGCGTAATTCTGTAGAAATGTGGTGTATACATTTATAAATAATACATTGTGTGAAGGCTTTACATTTTTTCCTGAACCTACTGGGCAACAGTAAAGTAAGGCAATCAGACATAGGGGGACCAAACTTAGCCTATTTCCCCCTTCCTTTTGAGCTTCCTTACAGAATCTCTTCCAGATGGCCTGGTGACTTGGTTCAGGAGAACACAGAAAAATATGCAGATACTCAAAAAATGTGCAAAATCATATAGAAATTCTCACCTCTGAAGGTGCAAGTCCAAGAATCCTTGAAAAAATCGCAGCAGATGAAGTTGGTATCTTGTATTGAAATACTAGTTTAACTTTGCTGCATATCATCTGATGAAGTCTTACACAGACTGACACATACGAGTTCCAAGAGTCCTGCTGCAGCATGCTAAATTGTGAAATACTTTAGTTACTGTGGGTGCAGAAAGCAGTGTTTCTCTAATGCAGCCTTTACCTCTGAGAGTCTATGGAATGTGAATAATTACTGAAATTGTGCAGCCCTGCATGCAGATTATATGCATGTGTGGCGGGGTGAAAAGATACTAGATTACTGGCAGAAGGAGAAACACATTTCATAACTTGATAACAAGAGCACGGATAAAACTAGCAAAGAAACTGACAAATTGAGATCATTCACAATTAAAGAACTAGTAAAGCAGAGCTAAGGAAAACTTGTACTGTACTTATGCGAATTAACACATTTAATTAGATTCTAAAGGCAGAGAGCATGCTATGAAAACTGAGGTAATAATGTTCTAGGCAATAATTATAAGGACATAACTATTAAAATTATTCTTTAGAGACAGTTAAATGTTTTGTAATCCTTCTATAACTGTATCACAATCTATATTCTCAGACTCCGTTTTGTGCTTTGAGGACTTTTTCCAGATAAGCATGTTTAAGGAAGGTATGTACAACTTTTACTTACCCATTCTGTGTATTACAGAGGATATTTATCACCATCTCCAGAAGCTTTTCTATTTCCTATGAAAGCAATAAAAATTAAGCCAGAGAACCAGAATCATTTCTTACTAGAATGTTGTACAAAACACCTTCAAATCATGCAACAATGAAATTGATCTATCTGGTTACGTTCTTTGCTTACTAATCTCTCCTGCTTCAAAGCTCTTATTTAGGTTAGGGCTTTGGCTCAATGGTGGCCACTGCTCTTTGGGTCTGGTGGGGCAGAAAGCAGGGCAGCTATGAGAGGTGGAACTAATGGTAAACAGTTCTATAATAGGCACAGAGATCCAAGAGGTATTTATGCAATGGGAGCCATGAATTGTGCAGTTATCTCCAGCTGGCTAACTGTGGAGCAGTCTCACTCCAAACACGCCAAGCTGTTACCATCCAAAAGAATACTCAGCATCCTCAAGAATTTCCCCTTCAACCACCTGGGAACTAGTTCCACAAATACTTTTAGTCACATATTAACAGTGGATTTATATACACATTACTGAAGACCAAGTCCCATGGATTTAGATAAGACTTTCTTTCTGATTAAGTACATATACCGTCAAACTTCGGTTCTCGAACACCTCCGTTATCATATGTTTCGGCTCCCCAACGCCGAAAACCTGGAAGTAAATGCTCCAGTTTTTTAATGTTTTTCAGACGCGGCTTCCGTTTTGAGTTTCCCTATTGAACTGAAGCTTCCACTTTCAGTTTTCAAACGTTTTGGAAGTCAAATGGTCTTCCGGAACTGATTATGTTCGAAAACCGAGGTTTCACTGTAGTAGGGATATGGAACCTCAGGCCCTTGGGACTCTCCCTAAGCCACGCCCCTCATCTCACCTTGGTCTATCCCCTCCTCACGTGCTTTTCTCTGGCTGTAATGCTTCCTTGAACTGTGATAATTTAGCCTCATTTGCCTAGTTGGGAGGATGGATGGATTGGTATAGAAAACTGGCATTTGAATAGCTAGAATGTACCTTACTGTTCAGAAGTTACTTATACAGTATCTGCTGTTTTACCAACTTTTTCCTCTGGTGCCGCCCACCACTGGCCTGTGGTCTCTGGAAGGTTGTCTATGTTGGAATTAGGCTCTCAGGCTGAAAAGGTTCCTCACTCCGGAAGTACAGGATTTCAGCCTCAGTAACAATAAAGCAAGTGCTACTGTAGTATTGTAGAATGTTTACAGAACTTATTGATGCATTCAAATCAGTATAATTTATATAGAATGAATTTGGCAATGTGGTTTGGAGTTATTAAAAAAAGACCATTTGTGTTTTTATATTGTGATTTTATGTTGTAACCTCCCTGAGACCTGCGGATATAAGGCAGCATACAAATTTAATAAAGAACAATAAGAATTTGGTTTTGAACTTTTTGTAGTTGCACTTTTCTTAACAATAACCATGGTTATGTTTGCCAGGTTTGAAATCTATATGGTTTGAGTTATTAAGTGTTAGGTGTTCTTTCTTTAAAAAAATAAATAAATCACGTGTTAAATTTTAAGATTGCTACACCAAACAACCCTAGGTATGATTAATGAAAGAGAAGAAAAGGCTGGAGTAGGGCATTCCCATGACCCAGTCCTGACACAGTAATCATGATTAGCTAGATTCTAGATCAGTCAATACTAAACAGTTCTGATTAGGGAATCCATGGAATCTCTATACAGTCATACCTTGCAATCCGTTCCAGAAGTCCGTTCGACTTCCAAAACGTTTGGAAACCAAAGCACGGCTTCTTATTGGCTGCAGGAAGCTCCTACAGCCAATCGGAAGCCATGGAAGCCCCATCGGACGTTTGGCTTCCAAAAATAGTTCACAAACCGGAACATTCACTTCTGGGTTTGCCGCGTTCGGAAGCCAAAACGCTTGAGAACTAAGCTGTTCAAAAACCAAGGTAAGACTGTATATTTTATGGAACACTATGTATGGACTATAACAAAGGTTCATTCCCCATAAAATATGCTGTCTCACTTAAGAGACCTCAATGTCCCTTTCTTGCATAACAATTCTATGGCTTCTCATTCAAACTATCAGGATAAAGACCAGTGTTCTTTATTTTAAAAATAACGAGATCTGATTGATTGAAGGGTTACTGTGGGGAGCTGAGGTATTATAACTTGTGCTGGTGTGATCTTCTATAAATGAACCAGAATTAAACAACAAACCTCAAAGTTATGGTAAGCGATTCGCAAATTCTTCAGTCGATGAAAGGTTCCTAGAAGACAATCTAACGGATAAGCAGAAAACTCAGAGATAAATTCAACCAAGTCCCCCAGAGGCAGCAGGGTGAACCATGACCTGAACAGTGCTCTGTCTCCGTTCAGCAAATGTTTCTTATTTTTCATTAGTGTAAGCAAGTGTCTACCAAAAAGAAAAAAAGAGAAAAAAGAAAGGATATTCAGTATATAGATCAGAATGGCAAATAAACAGAAATGGTGAGCAAGAGGATACTACAAAGTGAGTACACTCAAGTTTTTGCATGGTCAGGAAGATCAAAATGAAAAAGGTGGCTGAAACCAGGATAAAAACCTTCAATCCCTTAGGAAAGTTGTTTGAACACCTTCTGTCCTCCAGCTTCTTGACTAGTTATGGTTCCTTGCTGAGAATCTGACTTCCCTATGTGACCTTGGCCTGTGATTGGGCTTGGTTTCTCTTCTGTGATCTGACTTTGCTCTCTGAACTATTCTGCAAGTGGGTACTGGCTGCTGGCATCCTTATCCTTTGAAGCAGGACATAGCTTGACCAGAATTGCCTATGTTTTTGGAACCCAAGATTGGACAACTACAATGTGCTCCAAGTGGGTTACCCTTGGACTTGGACCGGAAGCTACAACTGGTGGAGAACACAGCAGGGAGATAAACTTGTGAGGTCAAAATGCTGCCAGCATATAATATACCTTACTTATGGGATCTGCACTGGCATCCAATATGCTATCAGGCCAAGCTCAATATTTTGGTACTAATGTTTAAGATACAGCTCAGGACCTGGTTAAGAGGCCACCTTTTCTTAACATACCCAGTAGGTCACCACCCCGATATATTTTTTGAGAGGGTGGATGAATAAGGAGAGATATCTCAATTGCACAATGTAGAAGAGGAACAGAATAGGAATAGCAACCAGTCTCTCATGTACCACGGATTTTTGAAGGGCCTTTTGTATGTGCCACACATAATTGCGTCAGGGACTGGTGGGCACACTGGCACCTGTGGGTGCCACGTTGACCACAAGTCTACCAACACAAGAAAATCCTGATCTTAGATGGTTTCCTTTATTGTAAGAAACATTCCCATTCTACTTCTTGCCATAAGAAAAGCTTCGGAAATCCTCTAAGGAAGGTAGTGAAGGAGACTACAAGTCAGAGAGGACAGGAGGCTTGTTCAAATCATGCCACTTTTCAGTGCAGTAAGTGAATGTGACTACTGATAATTTCAGAATGAAATAAAGTAACAAATACATTAAAAACTTACTTTTTATGTTCCTGTTTATTCCTGCATTCAACAAATACAAGACCTTCCAGCCCTGCACACTTCTCTTCAGAGTCAAGCAGAGTATTCACAGGAACATGCTCAAGATCAACAGAAGCAGTAAATAGATGAAAAGCTGGGATTGTCCACAGCCACTCATTAATTTTTTCTTCGATACAATGATTGCAAAACCTCTTCAAATATTGTTCCACACTGAAAGAGAAATAAGAAACTAACGCCTACCAGTAAAGGATTTTTTCTAAATAAACAAAACCTGCATTAAAAGTACTTGTGCATGAAACCAAAGGCTTTGTGGTTCTCTGCATAGGGTGCTCTCTACAATACTTCTGCATTTCTGATATAGAAATACATAGACCATTGCAACAAAAAGGTAATAACATAGTCCCCCCAAATTAATTTCTGGTTTTGTTGTATTTCTGCTGCATTCTGAATGAGGCACAGGAGCTGTTAAGGCCAGAACAATGGGCTTGGATTGAAAGTGTCTCTTTTGCAACTGCAACAAATCCAATGCAATGGAGGTCCCCAGTAGAAAAAGGCTGGGATACTTTTTTGCCAATCTCCAAGGCAGATTTTACAGGAAGGAAACATCCAAAGGGAATCAGCAAAATCATCTCTTCCACTTCTGCCAGTAGCAGAACCAAGCCAGCTATCTTTAAAATTGCACACAAAAAACGAGTCAAATTATATTTTTCTGTTGTGTCTCATAAAGTTACTACTTTTTCTCTAGGAGTATGGCATGCTGAATATTTCAACTTAAAAATTACAAAACGAGGAGTACTAAAAAGTTCGGAATTCAAAAGGTATTTTAATATAGTATAGTATGAGTAAAATTGCACAAAAATCATTAGAATTGATTGTCAAATATTATATATTAATATTATTTAGTTTTACATGATGTTTTCAGAAAGCAAAACTAAAATTCCTTGGTTTTCCAAAAGCAGTTTCTGTGTTTCTTCATCTAATACACTTACCAAGCTAAATGGTGTCCCATCACAAAAATAGCTCAGTTGAATTCCTCACACCAAAAAAACATATTTTAAAGTATGGATAGGTAAACTAAGGCCCGGGGGCCAGATCCGGCCCAATCGCCTTCTAAATCTGGCCCGCAGACAGTCCGGGAATCCGCGTGTTTTTACATGAGTAGAATGGGTCCTTTTATTTAAAATGCATCTGTGGGTTATTTGTGGGGAATAGAAATTTGTTCATATTTCCCCAAAAAAATATAGTCCGGCCCCCCACAAGGTCTGAGGGACAGCGCACCAGCCCCCTGCTGAAAAAGTTTGCTGACCCCTGTTAAAGACTGCTCACTGAAGACGTTTGCAAGAGTTAAATTTCACCCCTAAAATGACATACCCTGCTCTAGGAGGCAAAAAATTCAACAAGTGCATATTTATGGAGATATAGCTCCTACTAGCACAATGGAAATTTCTCCCCTCTTAAAAGAAGAAGAGGAGGAGGAGGAGTTTGGATTTGATATCCCACTTTATCACTACCCAAAGGAGTCTCAAAGCAGCTAACATTCTCCTTTTCCTTCCTCCCCCCCAACAAACACTCTGTGAGGTGAGTGAGGCTGAGAGACTTCAGAGAAGTGTGACTAGCCCAAGGTCACCCAGCAGCTGCAGGTGGAGGAGCGGAGACGTGAACCCGGTTCCCCAGATTACGAATCTACCACTCTTAACCACTACACCACACTGGCTCCCCCAAGGATTTTTTTATTTGTCAATAAAAAATGCTTGTGCAGACAGAAAAATCATAATTAAATGACACTTAATTCCTCCTGAAGTATAGAATTATGAGCCTGTTGAATTTTTGCATATCAGTGAGCTGCTAAAACAATGTCACAAACTTGAAACACTAGTCATTTAATTTATCTATTCAAAACACTAAACCTGAATTTTCAAATCCAAA
This sequence comes from Podarcis tiliguerta, assembly GCF_965153285.1. Taxonomy (NCBI): domain Eukaryota; kingdom Metazoa; phylum Chordata; class Lepidosauria; order Squamata; family Lacertidae; genus Podarcis; species Podarcis tiliguerta. Next base: position 93,430,235 of record NC_139535.1, on the reverse strand, counting down.
ATTACATACCGTAGCTCATGTTGAAAGAGTTCTTTGAAAGATTTTGCTTCATCTGCTGGTGGTTTCTCCAAACAAAGAAGGTTACATAACTGCACCAGATCATCTTTTGATGTTGGAATGCTATAATATTCTCCTAGTACAAGAGTGATCACTGCTAGGCCCAGCTTATTTTTCTTTGCCTTGTTCCAAGATGGACAGCTTGCATTGTTCTGATTAAGGAGGGGATGGGCTGTTTCTCTTAAATAATTGATAATTAACTGCTTGATCTAGAGAAAAGGATGAAAGTAATATAACCAACTCCACCTATTTTCTTTAGAAGACAATTACTTAATCTGAAATGCTTATTCAGATTATCACTAAACGGTTAGATTGGCACAGAATTCTGGCCACAAATCAGGGCTAATGCCATACATAAAACAGAAACCATTAGTTGCTTCCAATGTCTTTAAAGGACTTATCTGCCCAGGCTTTCCATGACCCATAAGTCTGGAACCAGTTTTATGCACCTGAACTAGATGAATTCCAGTTTTATTTTTTTATATGTATTTTGGAAGTTTATACACTACTGTTTCATTGTTGTACAATATTAAAGATCATTAAAACATATACCACCTAAGAGATATTTTAAAATATTATGCAATCTATAAAAGGCTAGCAAATAAATAAATAAATAAGCAAGCAAGCAAGCAAACCTGTGCACAAGTTGGTTCATGCAGCTCAAGAAGTTCCCACTTTGTCCCTCTCTAGAGTTGGGTAAACAAACCATGGAGTAGCTACCTTGGTATTACATGTGAACCACTACTCATGATTTGCTTCACACAACTGAACCGATTTGCCACAAAGCTAAACAATGGAATGGCTGACTTGTTTCCCCACTCTAGAAAAGGAGGAGCAAAGTGAGGAATACTTATGCTCCCTGCACTACCACGCATGATTTGACTAACTATGGCTTATGGCCAGCATCAATGAAAATACTATGTCCAATAGCACATTCCAAAGTAATTATTCTCCTCTACACAGAAAACAGTGACATTTACAGATGGGATGTGTCCATTCTTTATGCTTAGTACCAAGGAACCTCCTCAGTACCCAGCACAAATAATATGCCAGCTGAAAAAGAACAGAGCCAGCAGTGTACCTAGAGGTGTAGCGTGGGGGTATGTGGAGGGGCCATAGCCCCAGGCCCATGCTTTTTAGGGAGTATGAGCCAGGTGCCCCCATGCAGGGATCCCCGTCCTGCCCTGCCTGCTGGTGGGGATCTCTGAGCCCTCTCGCTCAGCCTGGCCCTGCTGCCGCCTCCCCAGCTCCCTTGCTGAACGGCCCAGCGTTTTGGGGGGGGGGTTGCCTACCAAGGGCTGCATCAGGTAGGCAGGCAAGCAGGGGTGCAGCGTGGTCCAGCTTGGCACTAGCTGAGCTGGCATGCAGGCTTCATGAATCCTCTGCATCCCATGCACCCAGGGGCATTGGCACCACGGGCTGACCTAGTGAGGTGGGTTCTGTTGATGGCACACACATGCGTGCTTGCATGGCCTAGGTGCCACAATGCCACTGAGTACCTTCTCTGCCAGTACATTCCAAGTGAAGGTAGCAGCAATTAGTCCAGGGCTGGGTCAGCAGCTGCCTAAGAGTATTGTCCCTCTAGCTCAAAGGCTGCACAAAATGTTATAGATCCATCAGATTTATTACAGGCAACTTTGTATTAATGTTTGTTCAGTGTGTGCAACTGTGTATACACACATTGCGCCGAACACAGAAGTGACCCAAAAAGTCACAAAAAGGGGCTGAACAGGGTGCTTGCATATATTTGAAACACTATTGAAAAAGCCTGCAATTTCATTTAAACATGTGGTACCTCAGAATGTAGAAAATCTTGTTCTAGATAATTGCAACTTTGATTTACAATACCTCTTTTTCTCCAAACTGTAAATCAGTCCATTCCTTTGGATTGTCCTCATATACCATTGGTTTCCGATTCACATAAAAAAACTGATGGAACTGATGGATGAAGCTGCTGACATTGAGAGGAGTCCAAGTGTTCAATATACTGAAGAGACTTTCTAGCATCACCTTTGCTGCTATTTGTTTTCCTTTCACAACCTCTTTCTCTGGATTTTTAAACCCAGGAATGTTGTTCTTAATAGTATTCCATAAAGTGTCAGATGGTTTAACACATACTATATCGTCATACTGATGCCAATCTGTTAAAAAATATTTTAGGTTTCATTAACACAAGATCAGGTTTCAATAAATACAGGCGCCTACAGGCCCATAGCAAAAAAGGTCATCCCTCTGGCAAATACCCTCTTCCCTCCCCTTGCATATATGGAAATCTCTTTCACTAATTGATGGTGTCTCCTGCAAAACCCCAACCTGGAGGAGAAAAACGACACAGCTCCTTTCTGCCATGGGCAAACTCTTGAAGAAAAACAGATGTTATTTCCCTCCTGGGAGGGAGCTGGGGGCACTGTTATACAGTGGTTCCACTCCTTCCTCCTGGGCCATGTTCAGAAAGTGGTGTTAGGGGATGAGTGTTCAAACCCCTGGGCTCTCACCTGTGGGGTGCCTCAGGGTTCTGTCCTCTCCCCCATGCTTTTCAACATCTACATGAAGCTGCTGGGAGAGATCATCAGGGGGTTTTGGTTGGGTGTTCATCAGTATGTGGATACCACCCAGCTCTACCTCTCTTTTAAATCAGAACCAGTGAAGGAGGTGAATGTTCTGTGTGAGTGTCTGGAGGTGGTTGGAGGATGGATGGCAGATAACAAATTGAGGTTGAATCCTGACAAGACAGAAGTACTGTTTTTGGGGGATGGCGGCGGGCAGGTGTGGGGGACTCCCTGGTCCTGAATGGGGCAACTGTGCCCCTGAAGGAGCAGGTGCACAGCCTAGGAGTCATTTTGGACTCACAGCTGCTCATGGAAGTGCAGGTCAATTCTGTGTCCAGGACAGCTGTCTACCAGCTGCATCTGGTACGCAGGTTGAGACCCTACCTGCCCGCAGACTGTTTCACTAGAGTGGTGCATGCTCTAGTTATCTCACGCTTGGACTACTGCAATGTGTTCTACATGGGGCTACCTTTGGAGGAGACCCGGAAACTACAATAAATCCAGAATGCAGCAGCTAGACTGGTGACTGGGAGTGGCCACCGAGACAATATAAACCGGTCCTGAAAGACCTACATTGGCTCTCAGTACGTTTCTGAGCACAATTCAAAGTGTTGGTTCTGACCTTTAAAGCCCTAAACAACCTTGGCCCAGTATACCTGAAGAACTGTCTCCACCCCCATCGTTCAGCCCCCACACTGAGGTCCAGCTTCGAGGGCCTTCTGGTGGTTCCCTCACTGCGAGGTTACAGGGAACCAGGAAAAAGGGCCTTCTTATTAGTGGCACCTGCCCTGTGGAACACCCTCCCATCTGACGTCAAGGAAATAAACAACTATCTTACTTTTAGAAGACATCTGAAGGCAGTCCTGTTTAGGGAAGTTTTTAATGTTTGATGTTTTAATATTCTGTTAGAAGCCACCCAGAGTGGGTGGGGAAACCCAGCCAGAGGTATAAATAAATAATACTAATAATTACTCCTGTATGTTAGGACAAAGGAAGGAGCACCAGGAGGACTGGGTACCTTCCTCTTCCTTTATGTATCAATGTACATTTGCCATCCTCCATCCTCTCCTGTGATATTTGGACATCAAGACATATCGAGTCCCCATTGTGTCGTTCACTTCCACTCTCCCTACTGCTGGCACTAGTCTGCTAGCCACAGTTAACACTTTGCAAATTGTTCTGCCTGCAAAGCAGAGCCTTTGGAGGGAAAGCCTCAAGTGTTCCACTTTCAGCTGGCAGATTCACAGAAGGTAAACAAGTGCTGCATCGATTGTTTGCAGGATGGGTAGGCAAGTAGGTTGCATTAATGCCAAGTGTTTCTCTCTTTTCCACCGTGCCATTGCCATCTACATTCATACCACAATGCACACATCAAGAGAAAAAACAAGAAGGCAGTGAATAAAGCACCTTCTGGTGGAAGGAATGGATATTAGATTCTTTGTCTACTCCTGGTTCACAAACCCTGCAGTAATGGCTGGTCGGGCTGTATCGTTGACCTGGTACCCCAATGCCACACAACACTACGGATTATTGAGAGGGGAAGGGCAGGGGGGAATCTGCACAGTGGTGGAGTGGTGGATTGGCTCTGTATTGTGCCTGCACTGAGCTCCCTTGCTCCCGCCCCCTTCAATAACCAGCAGTGATGGAGGGAGTTGGGAAGTTAGGTCAACAATGCAGCCCCGCCTCTGGATACTTGCAAATGCTGCAGCCCTTTATGATGATGGAAATGTATTTCCACTTAATCCAATCATAATTTGAACATATATGTGTTTACAGAAGAGAAATTAGACTTTGTGTGACAAAATATGCATGGTTTTCATTTAGCTAGCTCTTCCAAGTCTCTGTGAAATAGCTATTCCTGGTCTTCCCCCATGTCTCCCACTTAGCATGGAAGAAGACTGCATCTACCGCTACTGGGGGAGTTTAAGAAAAATTGTGCATCCTATGCACAGTTCCTTCGAATTAAATGCTATTAAGCTCTGTATTGCTTACTTCTAAGTAAACATACATAGGATCATGATGTAAAGACATTAAATAAAGTAAAAGGGGTTTCTTGATAACTGAAGTAATGGAGAAACAATTACCCAAATTATGAAGCTGTAGACTTTTGCAATGTATGTACCAATCATATATAAAGTCCCCTTTCATTACTGCGTAATCCTAATAGCTAGCCCAATTATAATTGCTTTCTTCTCCCTAAATATTCCAAAAGTAGGAATGTTTGTTTGCTATTTTATAATGGTCTAAAGACCATTTGAAGTTCAGTACATGAAATTTGATGTCCAGGACATTGCCCTCAGATGATTTCAGCAACTGCTAAGTAGCATGAACAAATACATATTTCCATTGACTTCCACGGAGGTGCTTTCTGAATTCCACTGCTTCCATGTTCATTTAATTAATAGCCATATTCATTGGAAAGTTCTGCCCTGAGCAAATGGGGAGTTTTATATCTCAGTTTGGCAGGAAACATTACCCCCACAGAGAGAAATAATGTCTCCTGCCAAGTCAGGAGGCTAGATCATACTACAGCAGCCCAACTTAGTAGCATCTGAATACTTTGGGTTACAACCCCTATCATCCCTGACCACGCTTGGTGGGACTGATGGGAACTGCAGTCCAATAGCATCTGGGGGGCTACAGGCTGGGCAACGCAGTAGTACAGCAGTCAGAGTCACTAGCTCCTATTAGGCATCCCCAGATGCTGGCCTGAGAAATGAAGCGCTGTTCAAGCAGCCCTCCAATATTGGCCCTTCTCTCATCTATGATACTGTCACCTATGCCTTCCTTCTAGCTACTTGGACTCTGTTCTATGTCTAGCACTTGTTCCAGAACTTCGGAAACTTCCATGGTTTTATATAACATTTCTGTTTTCTTGGGAACTACACAAACCCTGTCTATAAAGTATTACCAAAACCACAATCATATGGCAGAGATAGTTCCTTACCTGTGCCACATAGTAGTGCTGACTCTATAAACAAAACACGATTTACAATCATTCCTTTCTGACAAGGTTTGTAAATGAATTCCCACTCTCCGTCCTTCACACGTGCAACATAGTATTTATAGGGAATTGGTTTTTGGATATTATCCTTATGAATAGTGACACAGCCTTCCATTAGGTGACCATGCTCACCAAGATCCCTAGTATTTTAAAAAACAAAACACAAATGTACATCTTAGCAGTAAAGCATGACAATAGGCAAAACTTTTTCAACTAACTTTTATGGAAGGAGAGGTCTCCAAATATTTACCATTTAATATATAGTTATATGCCTTAAAACATAATGACCTGGAATAAACAGTGTTGCTAGATCAGATATGCATACATACTAAATTAAGACGACACACACACACAACTCACTACTTTCCCTCCATGTTGAACGATACTATTCTAAACACTGGCCCCTATTTATACATGGTATTCTACTCTCAAGAGGTTAATAGTGGAACAATCTACAAAAGAATAATGTAGCCTAATAGCTATTATTGCAATGTGAGGAACAAGCAAGCAGCCTTAGTAGCCAGAGGGCAAGAATTCAGTAGCCTACATAGCATGTTGATATGCATATAAAGTAAGGGATTCCTAGAGGAGATGTATGAGAGTTCACACAGAGACACATAATTCTCCCTTACAGTTGGTGCAGTATTGGCCACATCACTCCATATTACAGGGTTTGCCTCCACCCCGGAGGTACATCCAGTTACAATACTTCATTATCATCATGCAAACTTCACACACACACACACAGAAAAATAGTGCTCAAAATGACAAGGAAAACAGCAAAACGTTTTTAAAAATCAAGAGTCACAACTACCACTTCAAAGTAACAAGGATAACAACAACATTTGTATGCTGCTGCATTTATTTAAAAAAACATTTCAATACTGTAAATGTAACATCATACCTCCTGGCAATAATAAAAATAGCAAAGGAGTTTTACAGTTTCACCTTGCTAATGAGAGAATAAAAATGACGTTTGTTCTTTCTGTAATATCTTTCTCCTCTGGTCATCATGTTTAATTGGAGACATGTTTAAAAGTAGACATCTGTTCCCAATCACACAATGGTTAATGAAAACTGCCTTATCTGAACTAGGGGGGAAATTAGTAACCGCAGAGTTGGAAAAAGATAAAGCAAGAATGCTAGGACAGAGGTACTGAAAAAACCAAAGGGGAGACTAAATGCCTTGCCAGATCTTACTATTTGTTACCGTCATCTAGCACTTCTACATATAGCAATATTCTTTATGGCCCATGAATCCATTCCAAAGCTTGCATGAATGCACAAAATTGTACTCACTTTGTGAAAGTCATCTCACAGACATTTTCCTTCCAGTTAAGATAGCCAGATATGCCTTGTGCCTTGACAAAAACTTTGTGCTTCCCAGGATCCAACTTGAAGTCCTTGGAAAGTATAGCATGAAAATATACCGTAACGCCTTCATCAGCACTCACATGGCTGCAACAGTGAAGACAACAATGGTCAGTACAACATATTTTGGTGAATTTATGGAGTAGGGCACCACAATGTATCAGAACAGAAAATGGTTCCATGGCGTTGAAGAGTCCACACCACAACTCTATATGTTAGAGGAGAGGAGAGGGAGAAAACTACCAAGAAGAGACACAAAGTATCACTGTATGAATAAAATTAGAGAACTCTTTCAGAAGCTTCAAGGAACAGAGGATGAGATATCAAAACTCAAGCTTTTTCCTATAAATTTCAGCTAATATTCATTATACCAAACAGTATGATCCAGGTTCACAAATCAGTTCAAACTATTCATCTTATTCTATACAAGATAGTTCATATGGTCAGAAAATGCAAACAGATGCTCAAAGAATCCAAAATATGCCATTGCTGTAAACGAAAAGCAATAGGCATTACTCAGAGCAGGCCCATCTAAATTAAAGGACCTAATTTAGCCTACTCTGAGTAGACCCGTTGAAATTAACAGTTGACCACCACCCAATATGTACAAGGTTCACGAATACGGTTCACCCCAATTGCCAGGGTGATGAGGGTGTCGGGGTTTGGCAAATGAAATAAACTGCGGTATGTGTTTCCTTCACACCTGTGCCCTCCATGCCCCCCAAGCCAAAAAGTTCAGCTGGAGATTTGTTTTGGCTCTAAGTGCAGAGCCATTAAGAAGCCTCCACCCTCCCAACTTCAGTTCCAAGCTGAACGGATATTGTTACTGCCAAGGGTAGGAACAGTTGCAATCATAGTCTCCAAAGTTTTGGCAGTACCTATGCCAATACTATATTACATCAATTCTGTGTTGGAAAAGACATAGCAAGTCCATATGTGTAGCAGTACCTAAGCCGACAGACTTCTGCCCAAATAAGATGCAAAGACTTTACACCAGCAAGGGGGGAGCTACGCCTGGGCTGGCATGGTACAACCTCAAGAGAAGTTGTGGCTGTCACCAATTTAAGGGAGCAATCCAAACCCAAGATCCACTAGGATGAGTAATGTTTGGAACAGGCAATCTCCTACACCAACTGAAGGCTTTCATGATGGCTTAGCCAGAGATATTCTAGACAAGTCCTCCATCCTGGGTCAGCCAGCTGAACTGAGGGTTTTAATCCTCGGGGGGGGGGGGGTGTTCCAGGGCATGTTGGGGGTGTGGAGAGGCAAATTTAACCTTATTCCAAATTCTGTTCAGCTCAGTCATATGACCTAGCAATCCAGTGAGAGTTACACTGGCAAAAGGGGTAGGATAAGTTCAACTCAACTTTAAAGACTTCTTTCCCTCCATTAGGCTTCTGAGTGGAGTTTGGAATAGGGATAAGTCACACTGGCATATTTTATCCCAAGTTTAATTAAACTGGCTTCCTGTAATCTGGATTGCTCTACCCTTATGTGGCTTATGTCAAAAGGGAAAACAAGCAGGTATGTTAAAAGGTGTAATGTTTATTATCTTCCGACTTCTTCCTAAAAAATAAAATGAACTGATCAATACAGAAATAATGAGTGGGTAAAAATGATTGCTCCAACAGTTAGCTTATCCATTGCGGTCTTTTAAAAAATGCTTTACAGAAATCATAGTATTTTAGAAATGGTACTCATGAGATGTTGGTGGCACTGGGAAGATCTATGAACAGGACATAGTGAAGCGCGTTAGATGAGTATTTGTGGTAATTTCAGATTTAGTAAAGCTTCGTGTTTCTAACCTTTCAGATCAGAACTATGCAACAACTGCTACTGGCCAATTCCAATTTAATACCACTTTTGAAATAAACAGAAATGTGCTATACCTCTGCTTGACTTCCTGGTTTGCCTGCTGCTTCTTAGTCTTTTGATCTTTCTGTTGCTTCTTCTCATTGGTAGCAGCAGAAGTCTTTCCCTTCTCAGACCCTTCTGCTGGAGTTGTTGCTTCTTCTGTTTTTTTGCAGACATTTTCCGCTTTAGTCTGTTCTTCCAGCTTGGCTTTCTGTAACATAGGCATATGTGATTCAAAATGCTTGAAAAAATGTACTAGTCCCTTGTGGCTTGAAAGGGGGGGGGTGGAGCTTAATCTTGTGCCTGGCTCCCAAGGATAAAATTATGCGTGAGACAGGTCATCAGAACGGGTTATTTTAGAAGTTTCTGCAAGATGGCGAGCGGACTGAGAATCTGACAGCTCCTGTCAAATTTGGCCATATGGAGCCTAAGGGGAAGAGCGCAAGAGCGATGCACCTCCCCCAAAAGCCCCAAGAGGAGCACTGAGGTGTCTCGGGGTCCTGCGGCTCACTAATGGCCGCTCAGTACTGCCGGTCCCTGCCTTTGTGCCGAAAGGTGCGGCGAGTGGGGAAGCCAAGTGTGCCGGTGAGCTAGGCACCAACGTGGCTTCGTAGAGAGCAAAACCTCCAATCCAGCCACGAGCGGTTACGTTTTCAGAAGACCGAAACCGATTGCAAAGGTGAGGAGTGCTTAATTTGATTGATTTGGCAAAAAAGGGGAATGTTAAAAGGAAGTCCACTCCTGTTCCTGGTGATATGAGCACGAAATACATACAAGTGAAGTGTTGATGAAGTTCACTTTGGAAGATAAGTTAGCTAATGAATAATAAGGATTAAAAGATTTCACCAAGCTCTTACTTATACCAATCACTAAGATTTTCTCTTTAAAAAAAATACATTGAACTTGACTTGAATTTGAACTTGAATCCATCCTATGTTGCAATTGAACTTGACTTTAAATGGAGGCTAAACCGGAGAAGGACTGCACTGTTATTGTATGGAAGAATATCACAAATTTCTGCTCAGGAAGAAAGATTGGACTGACCCTCTGAATTTATGCTACTTGTAGGAAAGAAGTTTTTGAGCTTTCAGAGTGCTGAAGACATCTAACCTAACGGAATTATAATTGTGGACTTATTTTATTAAAAGGTAACAGCTAGTTAAAAAGCAAGATTATAAAAAAGCACTATAATATTCATTGCTAATATTGGCCTAAATTGGATTTTCAAATACAGTGGTGCCCCGCAAGATGAAAAACCCGCTAGATGAAAGGGTTTTCCATTTTGGAGGTGTTTTGCAAAACGAATTTGCTATGGGCTTGCTTCGCAAGACGAAAATGTCTTGCGATTCCTGGGGTTTTTTTTCTGCTCCTCACCCCCTTTTTCTAAGGCACTAAACTGCTAATAGCCTTTTAGCAGCTAATCCGCTAATCCCTTAAGCCTTTAATAGCCGCTAATAGCTGCTAAACCGCTAATGGGCTTGCTTCGCAAAACGAAAAAACCGCTAGACGAAGTGACTCACGGAACGGATTCTATTCGTCTTGCGAGGCACCACTGTAATTCAGTTTTATTTATACAGTATTGGCAATTAAAAAATACTCTGATGTTAATGGATGTAAAGAAGGGGATATACAATTGTTAAATCTGCTAAAATTTGTTTTTGTGAGCAAAGTAGAAGGGAGGGAGGGAGGAGGCTGGAAGTACGGGTTTTTTTAATTGAGTCTAGTGAAACGGCCTTGACAAAGTACTGATAAAGCCAAAATAACACTTTCCCTGGTGGGAAAGGACTTTTTGCTTTGAAATTTAATCTTAGAAAGGAAGCTGGGAAACAGCAAGAGAACTGCAGCCCCATCTCAAATTAGAATTGGCAGAAAAAATCTTAATGCTGAAGCAAAACCGTAAGACAAGAGAAATACGAATTATTTGACTTACTTTTAGAATTTAAAAGAGAATTGTTCGATCAGACAAAAGAAATAAAGCAAAATGCTGATAAGGCAGCCTCTCTAGTTCGGAAAAATACTAATTTACTTTCAGAGGCTGTGGGACAATTTAAAGAAGCACACACCACTAACATGGGAAAGGCTGAGGTACGAGGTTTGAGGAAAACGCAAGGGAAAGTGAGGGTGGTCTATGACAAAAATCACACCTTGGGTGAATTGATTTGGGAAGCTTCGGCGGTGATGGAGATGAAGCAGGAAGGGCAAGTAAAAAGTATGAGAGGCTACCATATGTGGTGGCATAGCAAAATTATTAAGAAGGCTTGGGAAGTGATATATAAAATTTGAAGAGAATGTTGAAAATGACTTTGTTTAAAAAAAACAGAAGCTATGATTCTGAAAGATACAGGACCTAACGGATTTACCATGCAAAAGACTTTGTTCCTGTATCTGAGAATGGACGCCACGCCAAGACCAGCCCATCCCTATAGAAGGAAGAAGCCACCACCAAAGAAGATGGAGACTGGCAAAGCAAACTAATGAACTATGCAGGACATACTAGACATTTTGAAACTCTAGAAAGAAAAAGGACATTGTTTTCTTTCTTTTTTAAAAAAAGGGGGGGATGTTCAAGGCATATTTAGCAAGCTTTATGTATAGGCTTTTACATTAGTTGAACTTTTAAAGGTCACTTGTAACAACATGAATAAGGTTTTAAAATTGGATAGTTAAGAATATAAGATTTTGTGGACGTGTATGAAGAAGTATAAAATAATGGAACCAGGAGGGGGAGTGGAGGGAAGTCAATTAAGATGTATGATTTTGATGTTTGTTTGTTTTTGTTAATATAAAATTAATAAATTGTGTGTATACACACACAACACACACATATATTGGGGAGGGGAGCTTAATCTTGTGTCCAGCTCCCAGTGAGAAAATTATGTTTGAGACAGATTACCAGAAGGGGTTATTTTAGAAGCCATGGACTAGGTGGGTAGGGGTATCTCCCCCACAATATTTTGTTTTCACGCAAATGAATCTCTTCTTTCAACAGCCTCTGGTGAATCCTGGTGGTAACACCTGGCGCTCCACTGGGTCAGGTTGGATGGGCTCCCTTTAAGTATTTTCCTCCACTGTGGCCCTGTGCGCTATGCAACTAGATCAGACAAGCTAGCAAGTGATCCCTTAAGCCCCTCCCCAATGCACTTATGCAACATAAAATCAGGAGAATTGTGAAGACAGAAAAGGACAGCTTCCTTTTCAATCCCTCAGTGAATCTTACAGCCGTGGGCAACAAAGGAAAGATTCTGAAAGGGAACCATCCAGTCCAGAGCAGGGAGGTTGTCTCCATTAGGCTAAATGAACCCCTTTTAAAAACAAAAGATCAACCCTAGCACCTAACGAAGCTTCAGCAAATAAGGGACTAACACATCTTTTAACACCAGGGACATTGGGGAAGGATGACAAGGATGATTTGTTCACGGTACTCCTCTCACTGCTGCTTCTTGCCCCATGCCTGATAAATTCAACAGGAGCAGGATTATTTTGCCTGGGGCCACCTGAAACCTGGAACTGATTCAGTCTGTTGGTCCTATTTGAATTTCTCGGCAGCTTTTGATACCAAGCACAGCACCTTTTGAGAGTACCATTCTAGGATGAAATTAACAGGTAACAAGTGGTTTTAGTCCATCCTGGATTGTAGATTCCAGAAAATGGTGCTAGGACTGGCTGTGTTGGTGGATTTGCTCCATGCCAACCTCCATGCTGCCTCGCCCTTTCCCCCCCCAGTAAGCAGAAGCGGCACGGCTGTCAGGAGATCAGGTGAGTGGCGTCAGCCCACCACAAAGTCCACTACGCCTGCAGAACTCGATATTGCCTTCTACTCTGTTCAACAACTGCATGAAACCACTAGGAGAGGTCATCTAGAGATGCAATGTCTACTTTCATTAATAAGCAAATGGATGACATGCAGCTCGAACTCTCCTATTCAGGAAAACACCCAAGAAGGCAATGGAAGCAGACATATGCCCACACAATGAGACAGCCAATAGGACTGCAGGCAACATACCTTTGAAACCGAAGCACTTGTCTGTTGCTTGGTCTCTTCAACTTTTTTCTTACGACCCGGGCTCACTTCCGATTCAGACGAAGTTGTCTTAATTTCCCGATTTTGATCTTCTGTACTTGATTTTGCAACTTTATTTTCGGAAGATTCACCAGTACAGCAAGGGTCCAAAGAGGCACTCTCTGCATCTCCATCAGAATTAGGTTGTGCTGCAACCAAAGTCTGGGTATCTGATATATTTCCCTGAGACAGATCAGTTGCAGTAGAACTTGTCTTACTTTGTTCTTTACTAGAACCTGTTTGTTCACCAATTACATCATTCTTTTCAGAGCTTTCCTCCTCCATCTTCTCTTCTGCAACTGCAGCACCAACATGCTGGTCTGCTGCACCATTATTACTATCCTGACTCTTGGTATCAATATCACCAACATATTTTTCTGCAACAACTGCTAGACTCTGATTTATGTCTAAGGAGCTACTTTTAATCTGACCTCCACTGTCACCATCTGACTCCTTGTCTGATTTGGTCAATTTATCTTCTGGGCTTTGAATTTCCTTTGGTTGGTTTTTTGCATCTGTCACTTCAGGGCTAAAGTGATCAAGACTTGGTGGTGCTGAACTAAAAAATCTTGTCAAGGATGTCATTGAGGAGTCCTGAACTTCTTCATCTGAGGGATGCCTTTTCTTTTTCTTTTTCTTCTTCTTTTTCTTCTTCTGCATGATGGAAAAAATAAAATAAAATAACACTCACTTCTTAAAATGGAGAAAGCCTGCTTTTAAAGGTTCAGAGGTAAAGCAAGAATAGATCATTCGCCCTACATCCTCAATATTAACCTTCCCAGCATATGCTTCCACTCTTAGCTATGGAAAAGACCTAGGCACATCCGTTATTATTACAGTGGTACTTTGTAAGTCAAACATAATCCATTCTGGAAGTCCGTTCAACTTCCGAAATGTTCAGAAACCAAGGCATGGTTTCTGATTGGTTTCCGAATGCGGAGGCACGCCAGAAACAATAGCGGAAGCTGTGTTGGACATTCGGGCTTCCAAAAAAGCGTTCGAAAACCAGAACACTCACTTCTGGTTTTCGATCATTCGGGAGCCGGAACGTTCAACTCCTAAGGCATTCGGGAGCAGAGGTACGACTGTACTACTAATTACTTGTCCTTCAATCCATGGCAAGGAGCACCTCCTATCAACTGGTTGGTATGCAATTATGCACTTTCCTGGACAGAAATAACTTTCTGCTATGACTCATGCATTGGTGAACTCAAGACTGGATTACTGTAATATGCTCTTTGTGGAGCGTCCCTTGAAACTGGACCTGAATCTGAAGATGGAACATAATGCACCCATGGCTGCCATTTTCCATGGGTGAGAAAACCTAGCTTTCATAGGAAGCTGCCTTAGATTGAATCAGGCCATTGGTCCATCCAGCTCAGTGCAGTGGCAGCAGCTCTCCAGGATTTTGGGCAGGGTTTTCTATTTGCAAGAGCTAGTCAAGGATTCTGACAAAAATGCATTTTTCCAATCAGCAATTCACAGCAGACACTTGACTGGCAACTGATACTTCAGACCAATTCACTTACTTAATTACTCACTGCACATAGGAAAAACTACCTGCTGCGGGCTTGAGCATGGGCTGCTGCCCTCATATAGGTCTGGTTTCTCCTTTTTCCTTTTTCTGGAAGGAGGGTTATCATCCTCATTCAACTCATTCCAGTCAACATCGTTCTCAACTTTTACTGCCTGTTGAAAAATAGCCTTGCTTTCAGAGAGCTTAGCATTTGTAAGCAAAATGTAACTGCTTGCCTATCAATGCAGCAACTTTAAACCAAGTGGCCATTTCAAGAAGCATCAGCAAAGCACACTTAACAGCTCCACCATAGCAGACAGCAGGAAGCAAAAGTTTGTATTTCTGAAATCTCTGCACTATGCCCAACCTGTTCTCAAATGTACTCACTTTTTTCTGTGTGAGAGAGGCTTGACTCCCAGGGCTCTCAGATAAAGATTTTTCTGGCTCCCCTTGTGCTTCCCCAGTTAGTGGCTGCTTATCAACGGAAGATCCCAAGGAAGGGGAGCTTTCCACTCTCAGTTCGCCCCCAGGCTCCATCTCCAGCACTGAAGTCAGTTTTGCATCTCTGTTTTCTGCAACTGAAACAGAAGAATTGCAGAAAGTTATCTATGGAGAAGTCTGACATTAGTTCAGAGGCAGGGCTGGGGGTCTCAGTGGTGAACAGGAACCAACATTTTTAGACACAGAAGTCAGTAAATTTTCTGTCAGGCCCACAAAGAGCATTATTTAATTATTAAATCCCCAGGCATGAACCCCAGGTTACACCTCTCTTTCAATGAAGAAATTGAAGAGCATATGCTTGCCTTTCTGATGCAACAACACATCTCAGATACTGTCTCTATAATTCACATTTCATTTTATTAGCGCATCCCATTCATCATACTGCAGAAAGTAATTCTTTTAATTAATGTACAACAACAAAGTAAGTTACACTTTCTCTGTGGCTATTGCACCATTGCCATTTTGGTCTGCAGTGTTTTTTAAAGTCTGTTGCTGTATATATCTTAATGTTTCAGGTTTTTTTCCACACAGAGTGTTAACAACACATATGCAAGCTGTATGACTAATGTCCACCAACCCATTTGGCTGTGCCTATTTGATTTTTTTATGTAAGCCGCGTTTGGCATTTTGTCTAAGACAGACAGAATGTTTTAATAAATAAATAAATAAATAAATAAATAAATAAATAAATGGGTCACATAACAAGCCTTCTAACAGCTGTTTCCCCCCCGTGGTGTTATTCTAGCATGTTTGGGCCATAATTATGCTTGTCAAACATTCCCCCCCCCCCCCCACTGCAGATGGCATGGTGAGAAGGAAGAACAGCCTCTTGTTACCACCATTAGATTCTTAAGATAGTATCTCTCAGGTAAGGGACAGAGAGGTGTTTTTGGATCTATGTTTGCATAGATCGCAGAGTGCTGTAGCATTCCTCACTTTATAGCATAAGGGAAAGTAGATGTGTAATAGGAATCATGAGGTAAGGGAAGTGTTAGGAGTGTGCAGAAAATGGGCAAGAGAAGGACAAAAAGCTGGAGGGGGGAAAGCTGGACATTCATTTATTTTTTCCAAAGAGCAGCTGCAAGGGGCTTGTGGTTTTCTTATCTAGTTGCTGGGTGACTTATCACGTACTGTTGCATATGAAATATTCTCCCACATCCACATTCCTGAGGAAGAGAAGAGGGCAGTTTGGAGAACAGAGAACTGTGGGAAGTTGCAAGAGTCAGGCGTTTGGACAATTGCTTTCTGTAAAATTTGAGTAAGTTGGAGCTGCTAGTGTTTAGAAGCTTGGAGAACTTGTCTTGTCATATGTGTGAAATGTATAATGTCTTGAACTATGAATGGAGGCAATATAATCCGTAAAATACTGCTAAGCCTGTGTCTTGCTGTTGGAGAAATTTAATCACTTCTTTGGACTTCCAGGAACACATACCCCAACACATTTACCCAGTTAAGGTTTGGGGGCATGGGTTTAGTGGTTTTTAAAACAGTGCATTTAGCTCTACAACAAATACTCCAAAAGAGAATGAAAACATGGTATGGGATAAAAGAGTGGAGAGAGAGACAGAAATAACATATGCACAAACTGGAACTTATATACATCTCATGCTATTATTGATTAAATTACAGTGGTACCTCGGTTTACAAACTTAATCTGTTCCGGAAGTCCGTTCTTAAACTGAGGCGCCCTTTCCCTAATGAGGCCTCCCACCGCCGGTGCCCTTCCATTGTTCAGATTCCATTCTTAGACTGAGGTAAAGTTTGCAAACTGGGACACTATTTCCGGTTTTGCAGAGTTCATAAATTGAATCGTTCTTAAACAGGACTATTCTTAAACCGAGGTACCACTGTACTACCAGTTGAATTTTACACTTACTATTCTTACTCTCCAATACAGAGTTACAGGAACACAAAAAGGCAAGGAGAGGTAAGGACATTGACTGGCCAGCAACAACTCTGCAATGTCCAGAACATTCATAGGCAAGGGGGGCAATAAACCAGACAGACACCAATGATTCTAGAACTTTTCCTGTCTTACATATTTTCATTGTATCCCTAATTCATATTGGAAAGTAGTTGTTCACCATTTTGTGATTCTTGGTTAAGGCTGTAAATCACTTACTTTGTGTGCTGGTAGAAGAAGACTCAGCTAACTTCTTCCCACAGTCACTGCAGAATTTGTGAGATGCAGGCTGAGCACTGCCACATTCAGGGCATTTAAAGCCCTTTTCATGCAATTGCTGATCCAGGGTGAAGTTTTTCCCCCAGCCTGTTGGAAAGCAAGAAAACGTAAGACAAATGGGGTGAGATGACATTAGTCATACAACTTGCTTGCATATTGTTTCACTCAGTGAAACGAAACTAACTGGAGTAACATTTCATATACTCATAGAGAATTAATAAATGTAGTTCTGCTTAATGATTCATCAGATCAGGATACGTTCACTAGTTCTGTATTTTAACAGTATGTTATAAACACAGGAACCCACCTCAAACACACACACAAAAATGCATACAGATAGGTTTCAATTATAATAATTCTAAAATTAACATCAGACTTCAAAACGTAATCAAAGTTATAACTTGTATCTTTGTAGTGAATTTTAATAGTTTTAAGCTGCTTTGGCTTAAATGAACTTGGCTGAAAAGTTCATTGTAAATATAACAGTAACAATACTACTTTTAATACAAAGTATTTTGCCTCATGAACCCTAATGAATTCTTATAAAACTAACCAAGAACAGACATAAACTTAAGTCATAATGCGTCAAACCTGTTGCAAGATGTTCTAATAAGTAGTAATAAAAATAATTTATCACTTATACCCCACTCATCTGGCTAGGCCTCCTTAGCCTATGGGTGGTTCCCAACAGAATATTAAAAACACAATAAAACTTAAAACATAAAGAACTTCCCTAAACAGGGCTGCCTTCAGAAGTCAGATAGTTGTTTATTTTCTTGGCACCTGATAGGAGGGTGTTCCACAGGGCAGGTGCCACTACCGAGAAGGCCTTGTTCCTGGTTCCATGTAACCTCACTTCTCGCAGTGAGGGAACTGCCAGAAGGCCCTCGGAGCTGGATCTCAGTGTCCGGCAGGGTGGATAAAAATCAATTTTTTTTTTCATTTAAAAAAAATCTGATTTTTAAAAATTTTAATAGGATTTTAAAAATAAAATGCTTTTGGAGGAAAAATCTTTCTAAAGATCGTTTTCTGTTTAAGTTACTTTATAGTCCAAAGGCTATTCATCGGGAAATAAGGATTTGTTTTAAGTTTTTCATGTGTGCTAAAGCTCAGTCTAAGTTTTTTGGAAAAAAACGTTTAACCACAACAGTTAACAAACATGGATACATATGCTATAATGTTATTGATTTAGTTAAATAAATTGTTTAAATTGTTGTTAAGAAAATGATTATTTTTCTCTTTCCAATAAAGTACAGAAGAAAAGTTGTCCAAATATAAACAGTTAACTTATTAAACCTCACAATAATTTCATAAGTATCTGTCTATGTATTTTTAATAGTATAACCAAATCAGTAATTTTTGATATAACTGTAAAAACTACTCTGAAAATTTATTATTCCAAAAATGAAAGCTTCCTTTGTTTGTAAATATTAAGATTATACCAGCAAGAACGAGTCTTTCTTTAAAAATAAAATAAAATAAAGTCTTACTGACTAGTGATTTAAATCGATTTGATTTAAATCAAATCCACCCTGGTGTCTGGGCTGAATGATGGGGTGGAGATTCTCCTTCAGGTAGTTTGGTGTCTAAGCATGTCAGTATTTTGAGCTAAACATTTATTTTGGCAGTGCCTGTGCAGTATGGTATATGTATATTGCTTTAAGTAGTGGTGATGGGCATTTACCACGTCTCTTGCTCAGTTTCTGCCTTCAGTTTACCTACACTTTAATACTACAAAGTGTGCAACTAATCAAAGCTAGTAGTAAGTGGTCTTCTCACCCATGCTGTCTCTTCCTCAAAACCAGTTAGCAGGAGCAGTGATTTAAAGTCTCTCTTGCAGGTACTATTCTTCTTGTAGGTCCATCCCTGTTCTTTTTAGTGTGCCCATTTAGCATCACCCCCACCCTATCTCTGCTCATAATTACAGTATTTACATTTACATCTAGGTAAGAAAAAGGTTTCTTTGAACATATACAAAGACACGTTCCCCTTCACCTATAAGTAACTAACCAAAGAGAAACTGCAGCCTGTCTTAAATCACACAAGAAATGCCATTCACCCTTTAAAGACTAAGCACCATTTCTCCTGTCCACCTCATAAACATTGTGAGATAACACAATGCAGTTATGAAGATTTCAAAGCTTATACTGCATTACTGCTAAACTTTATGTCAGTACTGTACTCCATTATCCACAATTTATCACTGACCAGGAGAGTGCTTTTGTATTGAACTACCAACCCACAATGGTCTCATTGAATCAGCAAGGCCCAATTCAAGTGTAATCTCCCATCGGTTTTCTCTTTCACTGCCTGATATTTTGCTAAATACAATGCAGCTTATTTGTACAGCTACTTATGTGCTTTAAGGTCATAGCAGTTTGGCTTACAAGTCCTTAACAGCAAAGGAACATATGTGTGTATATGTATGTATTTATTCTGAGGAGGCCAAACACAAATTGTTGCCTCAAGATTCCACCTACACTGGTGATGGGAAAAGACAAAGTTGGCTCCATTCCTCAGACTCCTCCACTTGAGACAAGGTGCTGAGGACAGGAAGATCTTGTCACCTCACAACACCTCTGGTATTTATTTATTTATTTATACGGCTTCCCAAAAGGATCACACCTCAAAATCTCCTGGCAGAAGCCGTCCTTCCGCAGCAAAGAGACAAAGCGGCACTTACACCCACTTAACCTCTGCCTATGACATGCAACTGTTAAAGGATTGGGAAACGTGTCAGGAAAACCCACTGAAGGGTGGCAAGGCACAAGGCCCATCCCCACACTGGGCACTTGGAGACGGCCGCCATTTTAAAACTAGAATATTGGGGTCAAAATAGCATCTTGGCAACATACATGTTGAGATAGCTTGGACACTACTAACTGAAATAGGAAAGAGAAGAGTGCAAAAGGTCTGTAAATTTTGCCTCAGCTCTTCCACATATCTAATACTGTAGTGAGAGAGAGAGAGAGAGAGAGAGAGTGTGTGTGTGAGAGAGAGAGAGAGAGAGAGAGATACAAAAGCTTTCACTTCAGCACACACAACCCCTGGACTCCAGGCCCGGGGCCAGATAGTGCAATGGCCCAATCAGCAGCCACTATGCAAATATAACGGGTGATCAGTCTCTGTCTCCAGCCCACCTACAACTGGTAGATGCAGCTGGTCCTGCACTACAAACCCCAGAATTCATAGAGATTACCTTCTTTATATGGGTTTGCAACGCATTATTCGCTGGTTTCCAGCAAATTACTATTTTTACCACACAAATTGGAACAAATTTCACTCTTTGGAAAAAAACACACACCTAGGGCTTTCGCTTAGCTACCACAGCCAGCTGAGGGAGGGGCCCCACCTACTTGCCCCCTGGTACACAGCCACTTCCTTTCTTACCTTTACGGCCCATACTTAGGCCATTATCAAGAAGTTGACCATTCCAGACATCGAATCCTTGCCAGATCCAGGAGATTGTATCCGGCAAGAGCATGCCATAAACATTACTTCTTTAAAAATAAAAAAGCAAAGTTCAAAAGGCCCAGCGTCTGCTCACGGAAGTGAAACAGAAAGTCGACGAGGGCCGCATGACCCCGCAGCCCAAAAGCAATGAAGCGGACTTTGGGGGCTCTGCCGCTTTGCTTAAATTCGCAATATCATCAGGGCAAAGGTGGGGACCTCTTCGTCTTCCCACCGCAGCAAAACCAACACCACACCTCAATAGCGAGGGCAATAGCGGAGACCCAGGAAAGCTACTCGCCCCTCCTCGCCCAGCTTTGCAAACTGCCCTATATATAAGCGATGTAACAAACCGTGCCCCACTCCCCTTTGCAGTTCCACTCCGTTTAATATCCACGCAGGTGCCGCCGCCACCCACGGCCGGGGAAAAAGCAAACGGGCAAAAGAACACAAAAACGTGTCCCAGCCCCCCCCCCACCCCCATCCCGAGCTTGCAAAAAGTTTAGCAGAAGCGACAGCAAAAGCCATCCCCCCCCCCCTTCCCCGCTTGGAGGCGAGCAGAGGTTTCTATCCTAGGTGCCTGCAAAAGGTTTTAACGGGTCACGCCGCGAAGCCGGCCAGGTTGCTTCCCTAGGCGACACCTGCCACCTTCGTGTTACTCACCTCGGCTTAACTCCGCAATGGCTACCCCGCAGCTCAGCAGAAAGGACGCTTCCCCGCTTCTGCTAAGTCCGCTCCTCTCTGACGCACCAGCAGCTGAGCAAGGCAAGGCAAGCCGGCAAAGTTTCGCTTTCCCCCTCGCCGCTCGGCTTCTTCTTATTGGAGGATGCGCATAGTTTCGTTTCCGAGCGCCACCCCACCCACCACAGCTCAGCCTCGCCGCTCTGTCCGTCCCTCCCTCCCGGCTGTAGCCGGAAACGGGGAATTCCCGATGGCCGCGAGACATCCAAGGGCAGGGCTTGGCTTCGTTCCAAACCGGCAGAACGGGGGAAGGGACAACGGGTCACCTCCAAATATCCCCATCCATCGGCAAACACCTTTTGACGCAGCCCAGAACTACGGAAGAACGGAAGGAAGGGGTCTGCAGGATTCAGGCCGAAGGCCCATGTGGTCCAGCACCTTGTTTTTACAGCTGCCCCTGAAAAGCCTCCTCTCGCAACGCGATTCCCAAGATCCGGTATACAGAGGCATCATAATATAGTGCTTCGAGTCAAAACATCGTTATCTTTTTTTCCCCTGCAGCCATCCTTAACCTGTTTCTAGGTGCCGGACAAAACTATTATTATATGGCCAGGCCTTTGGTTCTTAATTAGGAGAGTTACTAGCTATGCAACCTGATTCTTTGATTTTCTTAGGAGGGTTCAGGCTAGATGTCAGACCTGAGTTGCATCATTAGCCACCAGAATTGGCGACCACAAGGCTCATCTAGTCCAGCCCCCAGCAATGCAGGAATCTTTCACCCAATGTGGGGTTCGAACCCATAACCCCCCTGTGAACCTGCTGAGCTAAATCGTTATTTGGCAGTCATGTTTTTTAAGGTGCAGCTGTAAGTGCATTTGATCTGTTTGCAACCGGGAAGCTTCAGGTTGCAACCTGGCTACCCTAATTTATTTATTGTATTCAAGAGATGACCTGAGCATTATTATTTTTTTACTGTGCTGCTGTTAATAACAGGCAAAAGACAAGAGCTGCCAGGTTTAAATTACAACTCTTGTGATCAAGAATGAATAATAAATCTGATTTAAAAAGAAGTAAATTGACTGGGGAAATTGTGGTTTTAGGAAAAATCTAGAGCTGTGTGTATCTGGGAGGCATGATTTTCAAAGACAGGCCTACCAGAATAGAAAGCAAAATCAATGTTTTGTTCTGCAAGTGTTCAAATACATTAGGAGTGTGGGTTGAGTCTTCTTGGAAATGTTTACACTTCTAGAGTTATACTTAAAATGAGTACTCTTTAAATGCATATTTATGCACACACACAGGGTGGCTGGTGGCCTGGCTTCTTTTCATCCTTCTAGTGCCTTATTGTGCTTGAGATGGACATTTTAAGAAGAATGGAGCTTAATAACTGTCTCCTGTGGATTTATGTAACACTCAAGTTGTCTTAATAAACTGCTGTTGTGAAATGGCAGATTGTAGATCACCTGCCCTCTCACAGGCTTCTCTGGAGCAATTAAACTTTCTAAAGAGCTCTAGGAGCCTGTTCTAGAATGATAACCAAATGAACCAATCAAGAAAATCTGTGTTTCTGACCATGCATAGGGAAAGGATGTTTATAGAGAAAGGTGCAAAAATTCACAGGCCATCCACATAATGGCAATAAGCATTACCGTATTTTTCGCCCTATAGGACGCACTTTTTCCCCTCCAAAAATGAAGGGGAAATCTGGGTGCGTCCTATGGGGCGAATGCAGGCTTCGCGGACCTCTCCGCAAACAGCAGGAGCGCTCCCGCTGCTGGCGGAGAGGTGCCTGCATGCGGAAGCCTGCGCGCGCTGAGCTCAGCGCGCCCAGGCTTCGCGGACCTCTCCGCTAGCAGCGGGAACGCTCCCGCTGCTGGCGGAGACGTGCCTGCATGCCGAAGCCTGCGCGCGCTGAGCTCAGCGCGCCCAGGCTTCGCGGACCTCTCCGCTAGCAGCGGGAACGCTCCCGCTGCTGGCGGAGACGTGCCTGCATGCCGAAGCCTGCGCGCGCTGAGCTCAGCGCGCCCAGGCTTCGCGGACCTCTCCGCTAGCAGCGGGAACGCTCCCGCTGCTGGCGGAGACGTGCCTGCATGCCGAAGCCTGCGCGCGCTGAGCTCAGCGCGCCCAGGCTTCGCGGACCTCTCCGCTAGCAGCGGGAACGCTCCCGCTGCTGGCGGAGAGGTGCCTGCATGCGGAAGCCTGCGCGCGCTGAGCTCAGCGCGCCCAGGCTTCGCGGACCTCTCCGCTAGCAGCGGGAACGCTCCCGCTGCTGGCGGAGACGTGCCTGCATGCCGAAGCCTGCGCGCGCTGAGCTCAGCGCGCCCAGGCTTCGCGGACCTCTCCGCTAGCAGCGGGAACGCTCCCGCTGCTGGCGGAGAGGTGCCTGCATGCCGAAGCCTGCGCGCGCTGAGCTCAGCGCGCCCAGGCTTCGCGGACCTCTCCGCTAGCAGCGGGAGCACTCCCGCTGCTGGCGGAGACGTGCCTGCATGCCGAAGCCTGCGCGCGCTGAGCTCAGCGCGCCCAGGCTTCGCGGACCTCTCCGCTAGCAGCGGGAACGCTCCCGCTGCTGGCGGAGAGGTGCCTGCATGCGGAAGCCTGCGCGCGCTGAGCTCAGCGCGCCCAGGCTTCGCGGACCTCTCCGCTAGCAGCGGGAACGCTCCCGCTGCTGGCGGAGAGGTGCCTGCATGCGGAAGCCTGCGCGCGCTGAGCTCAGCGCGCCCAGGCTTCGCGGACCTCTCCGCTAGCAGCGGGAACGCTCCCGCTGCTGGCGGAGACGTGCCTGCATGCCGAAGCCTGCGCGCGCTGAGCTCAGCGCGCCCAGGCTTCGCGGACCTCTCCGCTAGCAGCGGGAGCCAGCACTGGGCTCCCACGGCTTGCAGAGAGCTGCCTGTTTGGGGGCTGGGGTCGGGGGAAGCTCGGGCTTCCCCAACCCCGCGCCTGGGGGGGAAATAATTTTTTTCCTTTATTTCCCCCCCAAAAAACTAGGTGCGCCTTATGGGACGGTGCGTCCTATAGGGCGAAAAATACGGTATGTATAACCCCCTCCAAAAAAGAAAAAACATGTTCATGGAACCACGGTCCATGTGTTGGCCTTTTAATGTTGAACAGAGAACAAGCAGTCACTTAATGTGGGACATTGCACACCTACCCCTTTGTTGAATGCCCTGCAGTAAACCTTTGCTTGCGATCATTTAAAAAGAGAAGTCTGCTGAATGGTTCTGTCAGTTCCAGGAAGAATGACGTGTGTACATCATGGGTAAGCAAACTAAGGCCTGGGGGGGCCGGATCCCGCCCAATCACCTTCTAAATCCGCCCCACGGATGGTCCAGGAACCAGTGTGTTTTTACATGAGTAGAATGTGTCCTTTTATTTAAAATGCATCTCTGGGTTATTTGTGGGGCATAGGAATTCATTCATTTTTCTTTCTTTCAAAATATAGTCGGCTCTGCACAAGGTCTAAGGGACAGTGGACCGCCCCCCTGCTGAAAAAGTTTGCTGACCCCTGGTGTACATACTTCTGTATCAAGAAACAATTTTCTGCAGGACTGGGTAAGGGTGCCTGCACCTATTGAATTGAGCTCATTTATGGTTGAAACAATTCAACCCCCATCCCCAAATAGTTTGGCTTAAAGATTATTTTCTCAACCAGAATTTAAATAATCCAGCATTTCCTTACTATAGCACATAAATACAAGTCATTGTTAATGCAATGGACGCCTTTTTGTAGCAAACATTTCATTTATTAAATGGAGTGAGCAGCTATAGAGCTCTTATACATTGGTGAAAACTGACCATGGGCTCATCCATAGTAGGATTCCAAGTCTACTGCTCTGAAAGCACAATGAATTGGAACCCCACTGCTAATGACATCACTTTAGCCAATGCATTGTGTAAGCACAACTCTGGAGCAGACCATGAGTATTGCTTACTCATTAACAATGTGTAGAAGAAGTGTGAGGTTTGTTGTCTTCACATCAGATTCACAGTTCAATTACTCAGTTCAAATGTCATATTAAACACAATCATAATTTAGTGCAATGAAAATCAGATACACTTTTTTTTTGCATGCATGTTCAAAAATACCAATTAATATCTACGTTTTTATCCAACAGAAATAAAAGTTCTTTCATAAGGGCAAAGGGGGGGGGGGGATAGGCTAAAGGCAACTTAGGTCACACCTGAGTGTATGCTTTTTAACTGAATTGCTTTTAAGGCAGCTACCTGAAACTATTTCCTTGACTAAGCACTGACATAACTTAGGGCCATGTTCACACTCATTTAACTGTGTACTTATAGTATCCAGTGCTGGGCTTCTAATGTGTTCACATGTTACCCAAAATATGTATCCTGTACTTCTTTATAAAATGCTTATAAAAACTACTGTTTGATGCATCATCTCTGAAATCAGCTTCACACCCATCAGTGTACTTCAGCCGTTGCTAATTCATTTCTTTCCAAAGTGTGAACACCATTGCACAGAGTAAAATACCTGAGAGAAGGGAGATTAGTTCATTGCCTCTGACCCAGCGGCCTGTGACACTACACATCTAGTTCTGGCTATTGAATCCAATTGCTTTTTCTACCCCGTTATTTGAATGTGATTGAATCACTAACTTGCATTTTATATGGGGGAAATGTATACAGTGGTACCTCGGGTTACATACGCTTCAGGTTACATACGCTTCAGGTTACAGACTCCGCTAACCCAGAAATAGTGCTTAAGGTTAAGAACTTTGCTTCAGGATGAGAATTGAAATCATGTTCCGGTGGCGCAGTGGCAGCGGGAGGCCCCATTAGCTAAAGTGGTGCTTCAGGTTAAGAACAGTTTCAGATTAAGTACGGACTTCCAGAACGAATTAAGTACTTAACCTGAGGTACCACTGTAGTTAGTTGTAGGGAGGGTAAGTGTTTCCTTCAGCTTCTGAAGCAGTAATTATTCCTAATAATGTGCAATTACACTTTCAGTTAGGATCTCCTTTAGTTTAGTTTTTGGTTTTTTGGGTTTTGTTGTGTGTGTGTGTGTGTTTTTTTTTTTCTTAGTGCAAGGAAAGCAAGACCTAAAAATCCAGTACTTTGCTCTTCAGTAATTTTTTTTTTAAAAGTTGGTTGGGCAAGAAGAGAGGATGCACTGTCTGCCATTGATGCTGCTGCATTAACCAAGTCTTCGTTCTCGTTTAAGAGTGGCAGCCACTTTCCAGGCAGCGATACACTGGGAGAGCGGGATCTCTTCTGGGAATGTATCTTCTAGTTCTTCTAATATGTTGCTCCCTTTCCTTTCGAGGTATGAAATAAGTGTGTCCCTAAGACTGGGAAATAGAGAAAGAGAGTGAGCACAAAGTATAATCAGCTATTCTGCAGTACATGGCACTGTTCACGAGCACAAAAAGAGCTACATTTAGGTCAGGGGTCTGCAACCTTTAAGACAAAAAGAGCCACTTGGACCCGTTTCCGAAGGAAAAAAAACTGGGAGCCACAAAACCATTGCGACATTTAAAACAAATATAACACTGCATATATTGTTTCCAGTAGTGAATGCAAATGATTCTGTCCATGTATCATTAAACACTCTGTTTTCCTCAGAAATTTTTCTTTTCTTGCCTTTATCCATGGCTGGCCTACCGGGGGTCCAAAACAGGGACGTCATCTTCCTCCTTGCAGTCATAGACCTGCATGCACGCTGCTGCCCTCCGATCTGACAACGGGCGGGAAGGTGACGTCGGGACGGTGCGTGACTAATGCACGCACCGCCCCCATGCGACGTCACAGCCAGTACAGCGCCCGCCACAGTGGGGAGTGTCGGGGTGCACAATGCGCCTCCTCCCCTCGCTAGTATCCGCCCCGGAGCCGCGGCAAAGGTGTAAAAGAGCCACATGCGGCTCCGGAGCCGCGGGTTGCCGACCCCTGATTTAGGTGATGAAGAAAATATGCAAAGATTGGGCTTGACAGGCTCTTACCTCCACTTGGGATCGAACACCTCCTGATCTTTGGGATGTTTGAGCTTCAGGATGATCATTTCGTGCAACTCTTGGAGGAAGGACCCCAGCCCAGCCTGCATAAGGAAGGCATTGAGGAGTTCTGTGTTCTCTGCAGTGAGCTCCTCTTTATAGGCTGCACCAACCTCTGTGAAGGGATCCTGGAAGGTAGATGGTAAGGAAGAGAGACACAACAGCACTGTTAGGAGCAGAGGGGGAAACAGAGAAATGAATCATCAAGTTATCACACACTTTCCCCCACTTTGTCCTTCCTACCCTTTTCAGATGCAGCAGCCGTTCGGATTTATAGCACGAAAGGAGCTGCCACAGTGCAATGGTGTGCTCGAGGTGACACTGGCTCAGTGCCTGAAAGAAACACACAAACATCTGTTTTTTGAAAGAGAGTTACAAGTCAGAACTAGTTTTACAAAAGCTATGAAAGACAAATTTAGAACTGGGATGGGGAAGCTTAAAAGAACCCATATATAAGAACTTAAGCAAAAACAAGTTTTGTGGCACCTGATTTACAAATTCAGTACATTAGTCTTTAGGCTGTCATAGGGCACTTGATTTTATGCATTTTTCCACTGTAGCAGACTAATACAACTAACCCGCCGTAACTATAAGCAGGGAAACTGGCAAGAACCAGGTAACTGAAGCAATCTTGATGAGAAAAAAAATCAACTAAGTAACAAGAATGATTCAATAAAATAAGTCTCATCACTTGCAGTCTCATCTCTTGCATCACTGAAAGTTAACCATTGCTCATCACCATCCCCACCACACATCCTTCTAAGAATGGCAAAAAGGGCTGGGCATATTCCCAACTCTTGCCATACTGTAAACCTCTTTTAATTAAATGTTTCTCAACACCGGCTGCATTAAGCTGTTCTAGGGGACTGCAAAGGGCTACCTAAGAACATGTGCCTGCAGTCACGCCTACCTGAGGAGCAAAGATAAATTATGAAGAATATGGGGCAGGGAGAAAGGTAGCTGCCTTCCTTGAACTGGGGGCAAGTGATATATTCATTATTTTAGTCTAGCCTGGTTTACCCTCACCCCATAGAGACAAGTTAAGGCCCTGATCCCCTGCGCTCACCTTCAGCACGTGGTCATTTGTCTGACTGCTCATTTGCAGGATATCTTCAACATATTCAGTCAAAGTCATCTTTGAGTCTCCTCCAGCCTTAGCCAGGAATCCTAAGGTTATTTCGGTGACAGACAGCGCTTCACAGATGTCACTGTAGGATGGCAACTTTCCACTGATCATGCCAATTGTGGAATTTGGAAGAGAAATCTGTAATTCAAGGGAACAAAAATCCACCATAATACATTCATCACTGCTTCCTTTTGCTCTAAAGAAAAGATGAGCAGGCAATCCTACAGGATATGAAACAATTATAAAACATAGCCAAACGCAGCATAGGCTGTCATAACTTCATGTTCAGTCTCCAGAGAGCAAATATAGTACAGTGTTGGACTAGGATCAGGAAGACTCAGGTTCAAATCCAGCGTCTCCCTTATCTCTTTACTATGAAGCTCTTCTCAGAAGCTTACCTGGCTCAGCTTACTGTTGATATCATTGAAGAGATGCTCATAATTTTGCTCATGTCTGTACACCAGGGTTGGTATGCCCTGTTAGGGAAGAAAGCAGAAAATATGCCAGTGAGCAGAGCTTTGGGATATTCTCATCTCTGGGATGAGAGATGGATCTTACAGGCACCAAGAAAGCTAAGTGGCAGCATCATGATCCTTTTATACATACTTTCAATGTGATTAAGGGCTTCCCCTGTAGGAATCTACTAGCAAGTTGCTGCTCAATTTTTTCCAGATCAAATTCCTGGAGGGCCTCCCCTCCTTTCTTCATGCTATATTGGCAGTTGGACAGGATCAATGGGATCAAGTCCCTCTCCACATTGTAAGCGATCACATGTAGATCTGTCACTTCAGCAGGGCTGACAGAGTATCTGTTTAGAAGGGGAGGGAGAGCACACGAATGAGAAATCTTGCTCTGCTGCTGATTTAGCAACAGATAAGGCTATCTGTCACATTGCAAGAAGAAGTGTGGATTCTAACAGATGCATACACAGGCATACCTTATGGCATCTGTTGTATCTCCTTCTACGGCATAGACAAAGTCATTGTGTAGGCCAATGAGATAACGAGCCAAGGCAGTGGAACAAAGGCCTAGGCCACGTCGGCGAGGCAAAAGGATCTCAAACTCACTCTCCAGGGTTAAGTCAGTATCACAATAACCTTTGGGAAGTTTAATTTCACCTGCAATGGAGGAAGGAAACATCAGTGAGCAACAAGCTCAGACCACTGGTGGGTGCTCCCCTTTTCTTTTTGATCATTTCTGGCTTTTTAAAAAATCATCATCAGTTGTTGACTCCAATACTTTCTGAACGCCAGAAGCAAGTCTTGGGCATTCTGGATGAACAAATGGATCATGTTACATCCTACCAATTAATCTCTCTATGTTAAAGGGAAACGAGTATTGCAAAGGGAGAGAATACTAGAAGGAATAGCTTATTTAGACCTCAACAGATAAGGCTAGAGAGTTTCTTTCAAAGTTAAAAAATAAAAGGGAAAGTTTGGCCTGCCATGAATAAATAAGACCAGATCTTCATTTGGGTGATAGGGGTGGATGAAAGTTCAGTGTGCCCTGTTTCTATTTACATTTTTGAAGTTTTATAAGCAAAAGTCTGCATAAAAATTATGCACATTTTCCTAAGATATTCCCCAGTCTAACAGAATGCATTTAGTACATTAAATTTAACAATGTAAACTGGCAATTTACCGTGGGTTTCCAAGGATAATCTCAGCTTGTTCCATACATCCAGAAATGTATTCACTCTGTTTTTCATAAGATTCTTGAATTCTGCAGAAAGCATAAGGAAACAAACTGCAAGTCAAGACTGTGAAGTTCTGTAGCTCTTTCTAAGAGTGCCTCAAGTGCAGTTAGATGTGTTACAAAGAATTAGAATCTACAAGCAGCCCTGCTGGAGGGGGGCATCTAGTTCAGCATCCTTAATTGTACTTCTGTTGTGTCCTTTATGCCTATATCATGTACTTTGACTGTACACAATATGTCCAAAATCAGAAAAGTGATGGTTTCCCCCAGGAATCCATCTGCCTTTCTCCTTTAGGCATGCAATGGGTATAGAGTGATAGATATACTGCACACAAGTTAACAAACTCTCCTGTCATTGGGGCTGTTTTATAAGTTTAAAACTTGGTGTGAATCACTTGCCTTAATGCTATTTATGCTTTGTTAACTTGATCTATGGCATGGCAGTCTCACCTGGTGAAGTCTTGTTGAGGAAATCTCTAATTGTTTGGTATTCCAGCTCAGAAATGTTCTGGAACCTCTTCACCAAGTCTTTCTGCAGGGCCAGAATTTCTGGCAAAAACTTCACCAGCTTCAATTCAGCTTCCTAGAAATGAAGCAAAGTAAGGCAAGTCAGATGGAAAAGGTTGAAGATACCTGAATTAAACCTCCTCTGCACTTATTGAATTACTTTTTCTACTTTCTGCTAGTTTTTAAATAGGATTACATTTCCACTTGATAAGTATGAAGTTTGCTGAATTTGAAAAAGCATTTCCAAGATATGTTATGCAACAGGCCATACATTTTCTTGATGTAATAAGTATTGAAGAACATATATAGAACATTTTACACAAACTTTAGTTAACAGTAGTATTAAGTGAAATAGAAGCTTTTATACTGAGCAAAAAGAATGCTCAAGGGTTGTCAAATTAATCAATTTCCCCATTGTGATTTATATTTTAATGGTGAAATCGGGATTGATCAAAATCACATTAATTTTTGAAAGGAGTCATTTTTATCTGAGGGCTGTGTATTAAAATTTGACAACCTTTCTCCCCCTCATATTATTATTTTCTACTCATTAGTTGTAAATAAACTATGAGAAGTTTTGATTAGGTAATAGTGCAGTACCATACAAGTCATTTCCTAACTCCCCAGAATCCTATTTTTATGTATCATTTAGCTAGTTAAACCTTTGGAGAATGTGCTCATTAAGGAGCCTCCAGACTAAGAATGATGATTAATCTTCAAGTGAACAGGTAGAAATAGTATTTGAGTGAGAATAATAGTACAGATTAATCTATGACTTTAAAAAGGTCAAACCACCTGCATTGTTTGAAGTTATCAGCTTTTGACAAGTAGTTGACAGGAGAGCATCTGTTCTTAAGATCAAAGTGAAAGGAAGATGCAAGGTTGTGTATTGTATTACTTCCTTTATTTATGAAGATTAGCTCACATTCATTATGAAGAGCGGCCTGCACGTTAGTGCCTGCACTATTGTTTCTGACTCATATATCCCATGCCAGGGCCACTGATAAAGAACTGGACATGCTCACCTTTTGCAAGAACTTCCACAAGATGGGCACCGTTTCCTTGCCATCTTTCTGCTGGACAACATGCTCCAGGTGCTCAACTGAAATCTTTTTCCTGCAGCTCCACATCCTGGAACAGTGTACAGTGCTGTTGCTGGGTAGTTCAGACAGGAAGGTTGCAGGGTCACCATATATAATTTTTGCTATTGAGTTGGAAGCCATTGTCTTATCTTCACTGATCTGTTGATTCACATCCAGAAGTGTTTTATCCAGAAACTACATGGGTGTAAAAGAAAGCGAGTCAATATAAGAAGTGGCCTCTTTCTTAAAAAGAAAACAAAAGCCTCCCATCATGTCAGGCATTCTGATAAATAGGGCGTTGTGTTTTACAAATATTCTTAAGTAAAAAAATATGGTAGTTCACTGATTTTTTTGTTCAATAAGCAAGTAGTAAAATGAAACATTGTTAATGTGCCCCCTGCCAGGGATACCAGGAAAAAGAACAGAATAGCACAAGTAAAATTTGGTGTTACAATAATAATAGTCTTCTTTATGTGATAGTGGAATTTCTGAAGGACAAAGAGCTTCCAGCTTACGGGTGTCCACTTGGAAGAACATTAACTATGAATATATTCCAAAATCAACAGTAAAGCAATACCTTTCTTGGGACCCATCAAAATGTCACAGTTTTCCAGAACTCTTCATCATTTTTGTGAAGAACACAAAAGCTTGCCACACTTTTGTGACATTTTGGTTGGTTCCAACAAAGGTATCGCTAAATTGTTAAAAATGCCTGATTTCTCCAAGGAGATAACACTGGAGGTTTTGTGTTTCACTTTATTTAGAAATATACAAGCAGAATGTAATTGAACCAATCGGGCAGGTGCCTTCCTAAGATGAAGTGGTATCACCTCTGATTCTACTGGAGCAATGAAAAGTTCTGACCTTCTTTTCCTTATTTTTGGAAGGATTTGAGAAACCCTTTCCATGTCAGTCTCCAACAATACTCTCCAACTCTCTAAATACTCTCCAATTCTCTAAAAGTCACCAAAAATATGTTTGCCAGTAAACAGAATACTAGCTAGGTTGGAGCAGATTTAGCATCAATGCCTCAGTTCCATAACCTGCAATTATGATTGGCAACTGTGTTAGCATTCACTAATCTAGCTTCCATTTGAAAGGCATTTAAGAAGGCAAGGAAGAATGCAGAGAGATTTTATTGGAAGTGTAGCTGAAGTCCTTATCCATGTTCTCATGTTAAAGTAATTTATTGCACTAAGTGAAGAGAGCTCCAGTGATGGCAGAGCCAATGGATGAGTGCCATGAAAGAGGTATCAAAATCACCTTGAAAGTAGATTATGTTCTCCAACACATAGCTTGGTCTCCGAGGGCAGAAGAGCCCTGAAAATCAAAACCACAACTGGGGCATCTATCTTGGGAGATGTATATATGACAATATTTGGAGAAATATTTCTCCCTAAAAGTACACATATGTGGAACAGATTTTAAAAGGGGGAGAAAATTATTGTTAGTGGCTGCTCATTATTTGATTTGGGGGGGGGGGTCTTTACAGCTCCTTGATCCCTGTTTTGAAATTTAAGGGGAACATGGCAGGAGAGGTTTTACATGCCAAGGACAATATTGCCATGGATTTTTACATGTGCAACTAATAGTAGGGGCATACTGTTTCACTTACATTTGTCCTGCATATTTTCATTAAATCAGATTTTTAAAAAATGAGGTTCTCATGTTGCTAACATGCATGGTAATCTCTTCCGAAAGATTATGCCTATTTGCACTTCATTGGCTGAATGTTATTGTCTCCCTTGAGATGTAGGTCCAAATCATATCACACTCAGCACTCACAATATTTCTTGTCTACATATTCAGATATGCTTCTGCATAAACAGGTAAAATACATGTTCAGTGTTTCACTGTAGTCATAGGCATACATCATTGTTCTGTATACCTGTTACATGGCTTAGCAATGGAATACATATGATCCATTGATCAATAATTAAATCAGTGTACTGTTAGTGATGCACTTAATTTTATTTACCTTTAGTTCTGGACGAACAACATTTTGAGCAACAACTACTTCCCAATCATTTCTGTACTGCTTTGTAGAGAGTAGACTGTCAGATCTCCCTGCAAAAGAACATTTATTGTGTGTCATTCCCCTCTCTCTCCTAGCATGAAGTTACAGTACAATCGTAAAGGTAAAGGTAAAGGGACTCCTGACCATTAGAACCAGTCGTGTCCAACTCTGGGGTTGCGCCGCTCATCTCGCTTTATTGGCCGAGGGAGCCGGCGTACAGCTTCTGGGTCATGTGGCCAGCATGAGTAAGCCGCTTCTGGCGAAACCAGAGCAGCACACGGAAACACCGTTTACCTTCCTGCCAGAGAAGGTATCTATCTACTTGCACTTGAAGTGCTTTTGAACTGCTAGGTTGGCAGGAGCAGGGACCAAGCAACGGAAGCTCACCCCATCGCGGAGATTCGAACCGCCAACCTTCTGATCGGCAAGCCCTAGGCTCTGTGGTTTAACCCACAGCGCCACCCGCGTCCCTTACAGTACAATCGTACCTTCATGCAAAACTTGTGTGATTTCAACCTTGTGCAGCTGAAAGCCAGCCAGCTGAATTTGTGCAAATTAAGTGCACACAAAGCGGAGAACTTAAAAGCTCCTTTTGCACTTGGTTTTCCTGGACCTGAAAGAGCCTTTAAGCTCTCTGCCTTGCTGACCAGGCTGTGGGATGCTGTTGTGCAAGCTTTTAAGATGCTCTCATGAGATCTGACAGGAAGTTGGATGGCCTCTGAGATCTCATGAGGGGAGGGAAGTAGAGCCTTCAATGTGGGGTTCCTCAGGGTTCAATTTTGTCCTTTTTGGTGTTTAACATCTACATGAAACCACTGAGTGGGGTTATTCAGAGGTTTGGGGTATATTGTCAGCAAGATGCTGATGCCACACAGCTCTACTCCTTTACATGTGCAAGTGTGCCAGTGGATGAGCTGGACCATTGAGATGCCTTGGTAACAGACTGAACAAGAGCCAACATACTGAAGCTCAATCCAGGTTAAGACTGAGGCACTGTTAGTGGGCTGTTCCCTAGACCAGATGGATGGGAAGTTGCCTGCTCTTGTTGGGGTTACACTCCCTCTGAAGGTATGGGTATGTGGCTTGGGGGTACTTCTGGATCCTTTGCTGTCGCTTGAGGCTCAGGTGGCCTCAGTGGTATGGAGTGCCTCCCTTCAAATTTGGCTGGTGGCCCAGCTGTGCCCCTATCTGGACAGGGACAGCTTAACTTCTGTACTCTATGCTCTGGCAACCTCAAGGTTGATTACTGCAACATATTATACGTAGGGCTGCCTCTGAAGATGGTTTGGAAACTTCAGCTGCTGCAGAATTCGGCAGCCAGGTTGCTCACCAGGGCAAGACAGTTTGAGCATATTACACTGATCCTGGTCCAACTGCACTGGCTGTCAGTTAGTTTCCGGGTTCAATTCAAAGTGCTGGTTTTGACCTATAAAGCCTTAAAGGACTGCAATACCTCAGTGACTGCCTCTCGCCATACAAACTGAGCTGTACCCTGCTATCATTATCTGAGGCCCTTCTTCATGTGCCTCCTCCACAAGAGGTCTGGATGGCAGCAACATGATGATGATGATGATAAGCCCAGAGAGCAAGACTGAGAGCTTAAAAGGGGTAAGGCCCATTCAACATGCTTGCTCCAGAAGGTAAGGATGGTCGCATGGGGGTGGTTCAAGTACACACTTTTTGCATATACACACCATCCCCAGAACATAACCCCTGCACAAGATGTGATCATACTGAATTTAGGATGGGGTAGCTATGTAAAGTGGGCAGTCATTTAAGATTATTTGCAGCACTTCCTACAATATAGTCTTAAAAACAAGGTGCTTTTAAAAGCAATGTATCTATATGACCATTCATTACTACTACATCCTATAATTATTTGCTTTATCATAATCAATATTGCAGTTCAACCCTACATAGCTCTGAAAGGGACTTTTGCAGCAAAATACAGAACAATAAATAACGCAAACTGGGCCATTTTAGAAAGCTGTGTGCTGTTGCCACTACCACCTTTGAAATACAATGCCGATGTCTATGCTGCGGGTTTTATCACTGATTTATGTAAGCAGCCACATGCTGCAAGATGCTCTCCTTACATTGGCCTGTCTGTTGGTGAGGCTCCTTGAGAAGGCTACAAAGAATGAGATGGACAACATTGGTGGTTTCATCAGCACTCTTCCCTTGAGTATTCTTCAGTTGCTCCAAGTCCTTAAGAATATGCTGCATGAGAAAGCTCACTGGATCTTCAACTGGTGGTTTTATGATCTGTAGCAGGGACTTCAACAACAGAAAGCAATAATCAGAGCAATCAATGTGCAGTTCTATTGCAAGGCATGCAGAGTAACAGTCAGTCATTTATTTATTTCATAAAATTTATATGCTGCTTGACTAGTGAAAAATCTCAAAGTGCTTACAAAAAGAATAAAACAGAAAGATTATTAGTAAAAACAATAAAAACATTTCTAAAAATTAAAAACCAGCAATACGTTTCGGGGGTATTTAAACTAATCATTCTAAATACATGAGAAGGCTTGTCTAAACAAAAATGTTTTTAGGAGGTGCTGGAAAGCGTATAGTGAAGGCATCTGTGTGATGTCAATGCCACCTGATGCCAAATTGTTGGACAACTGTGATAAATGATTTCATCCCTGAGGAAGCCAGAGGTCTATTGTAATGAACTGTCTACCACAAGTGTCCACTATAGTATGAGAAACCGAGTACAGTGGTACCTCGGTTTAAGAACAGCCCTGTTTATGAACTATTTGATTTACGAACTCCGCAAAACCGGACGTAGTGTCCTGGTTTGCAAACTTTACCTCGGTCTAAGAACGGAAGCCGAACGGTGGAAAGGTACCGGCGGCAGGAGGCCTTATTAGGGAAAGTGTGCTTCTGTTTAAGAACGGTTTCGGTTTAAGAATGGACTTCTGGAATGGATTAAATTTGTACACCGATGTACTACTGTACCTTTTCAGCTTCTAGGAAGCATTTATCCATATATGAAGCTTGTTACTTTCCCTCCATGTATTACTGAAATGTAACAAATGCATTTCTGCATGAATCGTTAACAACCACATTTTTTTAAAAAAAATACTTTAAAAAAACCCCAGTGAGGCACTTTGCCTCAAGTGGAAACACATCCCAGGCCAGTCCTGCTGGCATCCGATCATCTCCTTCACATGATACTGAGAGTAAACCTTTTTTTAAAAATTGAGCTCCATTTCAGATATGCTTTCTTAGTTTCCATGCAGCAATGCTTTTCAGACAGAATTGT
The DNA here is from genome assembly GCF_965153285.1 of Podarcis tiliguerta. Classification (NCBI taxonomy): domain Eukaryota; kingdom Metazoa; phylum Chordata; class Lepidosauria; order Squamata; family Lacertidae; genus Podarcis; species Podarcis tiliguerta. The sequence continues at coordinate 93,393,307 of NC_139535.1, read as the reverse complement.
GTGGTTCCTAGTTTTATTTGAAAATACCTGGTGATCTTTTGTGGCTCCCAAAAGCAGCGACAAATGAGTGAGCAAGCGAATCAGAATCAGGACAGCTGGAGACATCTCCCTCTCAGATGCAACCTTAGCCTCTCTTTTTTCAGGTGGTCCAAGCACATGGCCGGTTTGTGACCTGTCTTGAATATTCCTGTACAGAAGAATATATACAGTGTGTGCACACTTGCTACAAAACAGTACTTTTCCGCGCTTAAAAATTCTATGATTCCCAGACATCCAGACAGTAATTATCATCACACTAAAACAAGAGATACAAACATATTACATACGTAGTATATAAAATATTAAAATACCATTATTTGCTGTTATATATGTTTCCACTTAAAATACCCCCTTGACTTGTATACACTGCTTTAATTATTTGTTTTTAATGCCGTTGTTGTATTTTTAGTGAACTGTTTATCCTGTAAATTGCCTTGACATGCCTTATATAAAGAGATGTAGAAATACTTCTAATAAATAAATAAAAATGAGGGGTGGTGGCTCAAAGTTAAGAAATTAGGAAAGCCATAGTACGATCCTGGCTTCTTTCTTGTTTGTTAATACCTGTTCTATACATGCCTACTCAGAAGTAAGTCCAACTGAGAATTACTCTCAGATAATTGTGAGCAGCGGGAGCCACAGTTCTCCACTTTGGACATAAAATAGGGAGTGCTAGCTCAATACAAGCCCGGGTCTTTGGGTCAAAAGTGGAACATGATAGGAAGAGGGGAAAGGATAGGGGAGGGGACAGCCACAACTTCCTAAATAGAAGGTTTTGAAGCTTTGGTTGTTCTTATGAACATGGCCATTGAAATAGGTGAACTGGAAATCACTGCAGTATTCTAGGAAGGTAAATTAGTTTTTTCTACCTCTAAAGTTGTTATACCTTGATGGGGCAGAGACCTGTTCTAGAATAGATTCACCCTAAATAGCTGCAAATATCCCACCTCCCAATCTTTAGGGAACACTCTAAAAAAGTATATGCCATTCCACATTCCAAAAAGCTAACATAAAAACATACCATGCTTCTTTAAAGTCTTCCACTGGTATGTGTTTCTCACCTCCTATTACAGCACCACACTCATTACATAAACCACGCTGCATGGGACGGCCACACTGAAAGGAGAGAGGGAGGGAATATTAGAAGCAGAAAACTGAAGTAATTCTGCTTGGTAACGCTTAGGCTAAGGTTCAACTATTTTCCAAAATGTTAAGCAATTGCTAAACTAAACTAAACTAAACAAACAAACAAGCAAAAGCCACACAGACAGCAAAGTTCTGATTTAGTTTGCTTTACAAAGCAGCCCTTGAAAACATGACAGAATGTTGAAGGAGAATGAAGTGCTACACAAACTGTAGCACAGACTGCTTTTAAAGAAATAAACCAGAATATACATACAATCTGTGAAAGCTCTTACCTCTCCAACAGCGCAGGGATGGCCATTTGGACATACTAATTTGGGGAAAAAAGAAAGGATTTATTTACTTATTCATTCATTTGTCCTTTACCTGCAGGTCACAGGGAAGTTCACAATATAAACTCACAATATAAAATCACAAAATACATATCAAAATAAAAACAAAAACAACCCAATAACCCTCCCCCCCATTTTTAAAGGGCATCGGATGTCAATCAACCAAAGGCCTGTTTAAAGTGGAAAGTTTTTGGCAGGCTCCTAAAGGTGTATAATGATGGTGCCAGGCAAACCTCCCTGGGGAGATAATTCTACAATCGGGGAGCCACGGCAAAAAAGGCCCATGCTTGTGTTGCCACCCTCTGGACCTCTTATGGAGGCGGCACATGAAGCAGGGCCTCAGTACAATGGTACTATCAATGGAACACAGGAAATTCTAACCTATCGAAAACTCATCCCCTGCCCTATACCTGATGGAGTTAAATATAAAATAACCAAACATATAGAACAGGGATGTCCAACAGGTCGACAGCGATCGACAGGTTGACCCTTGGTTGTTAGAAGTTGATCGCGGGTTCATTTTCGTCCGTGGGTGAAAAGGATCATTCGGCCCCACCCCTCCCTCTTTCCTCTATCTGCAAATGATTTTAAGAGCAGAAGACGGGAGTTTCCGCTGGCGGGATGACTTATTGCTTATTTATTTTTTGTCACTGCCCTCCTTAAAAAAAAGCTCAACAACTTTGAGATCACTGCCAGTTTTAGATCACAGTCTCTTGGGAGTTGGATGTCCCTGATATAGAAGAACAAGCCAGCATGGAATCAAGAGTCAGCATGGCTTCTGCAAGAGCAAGTCCTATGTCACAAACCTATTAATGCTATTTGAGAGTGTGAACAAGCATAGAGAGATTATATGGTTGACACGAGGGACCTGGACTTTCAAAAAGCTTTTGACAAGGTACCTCACAAAAGACTCCTGAGTAAGCTTAGCACTCAAGGAATTAGAGGAAAGCTCCTCTTGTGGATCAGGAATTGGCTACGTAGCCGGAAGCAGAGTAGGAATAAATGGACAGTTCTCTGAATGAAGAGAAGTAGGAGAGTCCTTCAAATATTGGTACTGGAACCTGTGCTTGTTCGTAAGTTAACTAGTTACAGCTGAGCAGTGAGGTTGCTACTTTTGCTACTAAATTGTTCAGGGTTGTTAAAAAGAGATTGCAGAGAGTTCCCCCCCCCAAAAAAAAGAAGTGTGCATGCACATGAAAGCTCATACCAATAACAAACTTAGTTGGTCTCTAAGGTGCTACTGGAAGGAATTTTTTTATTCTCTTCAAGCTAAGTTACTGGGCAGTAAAATGGCAAATGCAATAAAATGTAAACTAGTGCAAACTGATGCATGATGGGGCAAATATGAACAAATTCCTGCTGATTCTGACAACAGAATCTGATTTCAAAACACCTCTGGATGCTTTCAGAAACAAATAGGATATTTCTATCTATCTGCTACTTGTTCCCATGGTACACATCAAAATATCTTGGAATGTTTCAGGTCTGCTTATTTCACTTGCACAAAGTACATTTAAAGGTTTTTTTTTATTACTACACATTTCTGAGAAGTTAACACTACTATCAAGATTCTTTTAAAAAAGTCCACACTGGGTGGTATTCAACAAGCTCATTCTGTCAGCACAATGACTGTGGGCTGTTCTGGGGTTCCCTCAGCCTCCTGAAGCTGTTCTGAAGAGGTCACGGGGGTGCATGGGGAGGAAAGATGGGGAAAAAATCTGCTGCAGAAGTGGAAATCCTTGCACTAAAAGAATGAGTGAATTGGGTACCACCCACTGACACTTAACCATATGTCTTTGTGCCTAAAGGGATAGATACGACACAGTAATTTGACAGGAGAGTAATATATCGAAGCAATCCCCATCATTCCCTGGATTATTTCCACAGTTTTTGGGGGACAAGACACCACTGAGAAAAAATAGCTCTCTAGACTGCTCCCAAGCTTGAGCATGGTACATACGATAAAATCGAAGTCCTGCTGTTCCTTTCCATCCCACAGCCTGAGCCAGTAAGTCTTCTGGCATTGTTGGCAGAAAAGCACCCTGGAAGGGGAGGAGGAGAATATCAAAGTGGAACTAGAATAATATGCAGTGTCCTCCTGCTCATGTATTAAGATCTTCAGTTGAAGTCTTTCACCATGTGCTAAAGTGTGTTATGCTTGCATGCAGGAGAGGACTATTTCTGTGTGATGGCAGACAAACAGGAAATGCAGGTAAAACAGTAATGAGTGCAGGAACTGATGGGAATTGCAAAGGAAAATGGAACATTCACTACTTTACCTGCATGGTATGAGGTGAGAATGCCAGATTCCTTAGAGGTTCAAGGATTCGATTCTGGCCAGACAGCAAGACAGCAGCAGTGTGAATTGCCATTTCAATCACTACCCTCTTGTGGCTGGAATCTTGGGGGCTCAGTGCCAGTGAGGGGGGATGGTTATCCATCAGAGATTCTGCAAATCTCTTCAGCTCTGGAGAAGGAAGAACGTTGGAGCTCTGGATGAACTCCTTGATAACATCACGTTGCTGAAATAAGAAGGAAATTATTTTACAAAAAAGTAAGTTGAGATTTGTCAACTAGACTCACCTCAATGGATTTTCAAATGAAAGTTGGGGGAAACGACAGCCTTTGCTCAGTTCTATAATTGATATCCTAAATCTTCCTCTCTCCTAAGGAAGCAGCACTTGTGCACAAGGCAATATGCAAACTGGCACCAAGACAAAGGCATTTACCTTCTGCTTCGGATGAAGACTTGGCTCCTTGCATCCATACAGAGATGTGAACTCTCTGAAGACAGCCAAGAGAAAATGAACAGCCTGGGAAGACTTGGAGCCATTACTCTCCTGAAATCAGAATGTGGAGAGGAGAAGAGGGCAAGAAAGAGAGATTACCAAGAGTAAAACTTACATCTTTAGCTAGCAGCAGTCATGGATATTACTGTTGGGCATTGCAGAAAACAAAAAAGTAGCAGATCACAAATATTTTTAAAAGTGCACTGGTCCAAATATATCTATAGAATATATATGTGTGCCAAAAAGGAAACAAAAGGCACACCTTTTGTAAAAGGTTTCCTGAAACTTCCAATTTGTCAATAAGGTCCTATCAGCTATAGCAAACATATTTCAGTTTGCCAAATTTCTCCCTGTAGGTAGCCCCACCCCAATATGGAACACAATATATATAAGCACACTATGAAATGGCACTGTGAAGAAAATCAGCCACTAATAATGATTTTATAGTAGAGTCAATGTTTCTAATATGACATGCAGTACACTGAAGCTCAGATCCTATTTGCTAGCCTTAACATTCCAGTCAATGCAATAAAGGTTTGCAATCTGATAAGCCCTGGGAGAGAGCATCAGAATACAGCTTGGGACAATTTAAAGATAAGTACGAAAACCACTTTAATACAGCCCAGATCTAGAAGGAAGGAAGGAATGGAAAATCACCAGAAGCACATGAAATCCTAAATGCTACAAAATCAGAGACAGTCGTCTTTAGGTCAATATGGAAGAGCTGTTTTGGCCAGAATTAAATAGCTGTACCTTCAAGGCTGTTGCAATGCCATCCACCTGGCATTTTATCACTGCTTTTCCCAAAGCATCACGCACCACTTTATAGTTCTTGCCATGTACCAGGAACTGATCAATCTGACTGGAGTGAGATTTCTGAGGCACAGAGCACAAAAAGTCAGTTGTTTAAAGCCTAAACACTGTATAGCATGTGATACAACTGAATATCAGACATGAAAACACTGTTGCTTAAAAAAAATAAAAGAGGGCATGAGGTTGGGGGGTGGAAGAAAGCTGAGAGGAGGGAAAGGGACTCTGCTGTTCTATTATAGCAATGTGTAAAAACCCTGACAAACCATAGATAAGAAATACGCAAACATCAAAGCAAATTGTATGAATATCATATCACTATGATAGGATCCATGGGTCATTCAGTATGAACTCTTTGGTACAAAGCAGGATTCACTATACTTAAAAGCATCTCTGGAAGACGCCCTTGTCATACCTTGATTCCATTTAATCACTACCCTCTCTGGGCAAGTCATCACATTCTCAGCCTAAGCAAAACACATTCATTTTAAAAAATAAATTCCCCTTAACATACACACCATTTGACCATTTCTACTTTATCCAAACTACTGCCCAAGAATTAATAAGATGGTAAGTGCTCAAGAAAGAGCTGTACTACCTGTTGAATTATTTCTGCTGGAAATATCCAGTTAAACTCGGATTCATTAGAAAGTCTCTGTGTGAACTCCATCCCATGTTGTTTAGTAAGTGTGCGGATAAGGTAAACTCGGCACCAGTCATTTTGAATCTGACTGCAGAACTGCTTCACTTTTTGCAGGTAGTGTTGCTTCTCTGTTTCTTGACTACTAGCTAGAGAGAGAAAGGAAAAAGGAAAATGCTTCCAAATTATGTTTCTGTGCACTTTGGCTTCCATCACGGTGCTCCGTTGCGCCAGAAGCAGTTTAGTCATGCTGGCTACATGACCCGGAAAGCTGTCTGCAGACAAACGGTGGCTCCCTTGGCCTGAAAGCGGAGAACGCCGCACCCCATAGTCGTCTTTAACTGGACTCAACCGTCCAGGGGTCCTTTACCTTGACCCAACACTTTCAGAAGCACTGAGAATAACAAATATCATACAAAGCTTTGCATTCAAAAGAGAGCACAAATCTACTGGTAGGCAAAAGACAAAGACTCTCCTCCCTGAAAGAGAGGGGAGTGGTTGTGGACGGGAGCCTGAGCACCGCCCACAGCAGGGGGCTCAGCCCCCTGCCTTTCTGTTCCCTGGCTGGCGCTCCTCCCACCAACCGGCACCCAATCGGGTGCCGCTGGGGGGTGTGGTCAGCCAAGTTCAAACTGCAGCGCCAGCCCTCTCCTCAGCCTCTTTCCACTCCGTCTCGCCGAGAGTCACCCACCCTCCACTCCCTTTAGCTTAGGGTATTGGCCTTGCTATGGACCTTAGGTTGGTCGCCCTGGTTAGTCGGGGGGCCTGGTAGGAGTTTTTCCGCATGGCAGTAGGCCATGAGGTTTTTTCGCCTACCTCGTAGCAATCGTCACAACTTTTGTGGTATTGGTGGGTAGGTTAGGCATTGGATTATTGCGTTATGGTGTGTGGGAAGGCTAGGTGTGGCCATCGGCCTAAGCCTTCAATTTTGGGTATTCCGTTAAAGGAATCTGGGGGTCGTGTATTCCGTCCGATGCCTGCTTGGCGGGAGGCCATGGCACGACCCCTGGTGACGTCAGGGGAGAGCCTATAGTTGTATTATCATCAACAGGCTCCGCCCCCCTGGTGATTCAACCCCTGTGGTGGACATCCAATGCCTAAGCCAATACCTTTTTCACTGCTGTAACCAATAAAGTTGTGGCCTTTTCATGCCCATAAACCATATATCACGTGTCCTTGTGTGTTCATTTCCACGGGGCGGGGGTCGGGTCCTCGAACCACAACTACAGAAGCACAGAACCAGTATTCCCCCCCCCCCCTGTTAAATATGGACACAAAGGATAAACCCATCCTGTAATTCATCTAGTGGCAGGAACTCTTTCATACACCAGTTATTTGGTACATATTTTATTCCAGTTTAACAGAATCCCACTTGCCTGAAGTTCCATGAAGTTCAAAGAGCAGCTGTGCAGCCCTATCCATACACAGGCGGGTGTGGGCCACTCCCTGCAAGTACTCAATGGTGACTTTTTGAGAGGTTTCATGGCTGCTCCTGCTTTGCTTTATGTAGTTTGTTAGGAAGCGTCCATCTTCTCTCAGGCAGTTTGCCTTGCTTTTCTCTGAGGAGGCTCCCAATTTCTCACACATAGAATCCTGAAAAATGAAACATAATGTTTTCCAGTTATTGCTCACCATTGCTCACCATACCAATCTTTGTTAAATCTATTGAACGAAGCATTTCTTATTACTGTGTGCATTGACACTGCTAGAAAATAAAGTGCTCAGGGCTTTTCCACATTTCCCCTTGTCCCATGCCTAGAAAGTACAGGTCCAAACAGTTTTCTGTTTGTCCCATGCTTTGTAGGCACAAATCCAAGAGGTTCTGCCTTTGCCTTGCCATGGAAAACCAGCTCTTTAGCGCTAAATCTGAACAAACAGCAATCTGCAGAAAACTCAGTTGCTGTTGGTTCTGATTCAACGCTAAACTGTGGGTTTTCCCAGGGGAAAGTGACAAATGGAGGTGTGGATAAGCCCTTAGTATTGTAGGGAGAATCTTAAGAGACCCTAGTCATCCACTTGAAGAAGAAGAAGAGTTTGGATTTGATATCCCGCCTTTCACTCCCTTTAAGGAGTCTCAAAGCGGCTAACATTCTCCTTTCCCTTCCTCCCCCACAACAAACACTCTGTGAGGTGAGTGGGGCTGAGAGACTGTGACTGGCCCAAGGTCACCCAGCAGCTGCATGTGGAGGAGCGGAGACGCGAACCCGGTTACCCAGATTATGTGACTACCGCTCTTAACCACTACAGAATTTGCAGAGGCATTTGAAACCTTGGCTGGGTGGACATAATTGTGATTCGAGGACCCGATCCCCGCTTGGGGAGTAAAGACACGTGGACACAGAATGTAAGGTTAATGGGTAAGGTAAAGACCACAACTTAATTGATTACAGAATGTGAGAAGGTATTGGCTTAGGCATTGGACCACGGAACATTAGACTCCACCCACTCATAGAGGGGTGAGCCTGAGGAGGGGTTAACCACCAGTAGGGGAAGCCTGTTGATGCTAATCCAACTATAGGCTCTCTTCCTGATGTCACCGAGGGTCGTGCCATGGCCCCCCGCCACATGGGCATCAGACAGGATCCATGACCGCTGGATTCCTTTAGCGGAATACCCAAAATTGTCGGGGAAGGTGATTGCCACACCTTGCCCCCCGAAACACCAACAACACATTCCAATGCCTAACCGTCAAATACCATGAAAGTTGTGACGGTTGCTACGAGGTAGGCGAAAAAAACCAAGAGGCCGGGCCAATTTAGCCAATTGGAAAAAACTCCTACCAGGCCCCCTGGTTAAACAGGGTGACCAACCAGAGGTCCATAGCAAAGTCTCAGGAACAGCTAATCTAAAGGGAGTGGAGGGTGGGTGACTCAAAGAAAATGTGTGTGCAATGGTGGGGATGGCTGGCGTGGCTGCGTTTGAGCAGCAAGCCACGCCCCCGCCGAGCTTCCCTATTGGGTGCCCAACCGGGGAGGGGCGTGGCACGCCAGCCCTGGAGTTGAAGCAGGAATCGTCTCCCGATCACAACCCCTTCCCTTCCTGGGAGGAGGAAAGGCTTTATTTGACTTTGTCATGTCTATACCGAAGGCTCTAAGGAATGGCTTCACTTTCAGAGGCTTTGCTTTTACCCTTCTTTAACCAGTTTGGTTAATTAGGAAGGGAAGGTTTTCCTAATTGTTCTTTATTCAAGTTTCACTTAAGTGGGGGAAAGGGCCACATGAGCCTTAAGTACTAAGAAGCATGCCACATTTTTCCAAATACTCCTCAAGCAGAACTCACTTAGTCACAATGAGGCACAGCAGCCTGTTCATTCATTTTTCTTACTGTAGCTGCTTCTCATTTTTCCACAGAAGACAATGGACCACTGCAATTTATTAGACCAGATAGCCAAAAAAACCTAGTCTAATCAGTTGCTCTCCTGTAAATGTATACAGGCAGAGCTGGCCTTACAGATACTGCATCTCTGTTTCTGAAAAGCCACACAACCTGAGACTTTGGCAGAGCAAAAAGAAACTGAAAGTATACAAGGAGCACAGCACAGGTCTGGAAGTTCAAAACATCTGGAGGTACCTTGAAAAGGTATGGGGCAAATATACTTACCTCAAGGCAGCTGGCAAACAGCATGTACAGTACTGTCTTGTCTTCTTTGTCTAGGTTGCATATTGATTCTGCTTCTGATAAATATTTTTGAACATGGACTTTCACATCATTGAAACTATAGAAAAAGAGAAACCTCCCCTTATTAATGAACAAGGCACATGCTTCTCTATTCTAAAAATGAAAGGAGACTTCCACTGTCAGAAGTATGCATTCAGATGATGTTGTACAACAGGGCTAAGGGAGAGAGCCTTCAGAGTTTCAGAAAAGCAATAGCTGAACTCATATGAGGACCACTAAGACATCAAGGAAATCAGAGCAGGTATCAGTGGGGTGAACACTGAAGGAGAAGCAAGGTATATTGCCCCCAAATTGCGTGTCCCAGATAAAAGTTCCTTACCTGTATTTTAGAAGCAACTTTAGCACCACAGAACGGATTACAGGAGTTTTATCCACCACGTCGTTAAAGGGGGATAGAGTTTTTGTGTACACACTGTCATTATTTGAATCTAAAGAAATAATGAAACATGGTACAGAGACATGAAGAAGTCAATACGTTCAGGGAAGGGCAAATTGCTGGGAGCACATGAACATACCTTTCAAAAGCGGCTTGTGAACAAAGAGGAGGTTCAGCAGCTCTTGGATCACAGCTTCTTCTGGGGGCTCATTGTCTTTGAAGCACATAGTAGAAACCAGCTCTATGAAAAAACGATTGCAACACTTGCGGAACCGGGTCATTTTTTCAATGGCAACACTGTGGTGGTGGAAGAGAATTGGGGAGAATTACTTATCTAATTGACTGCAGAACTTGCATCACATAGTTTGTGTGCAACGCTAAAAAATGCATGGCCAACAGTGTTATAAGTGGGACCTACAAATAAGGTCCAATTTAGGGGTCAATCCAACTAGCCATGCCTTCTTGCAGGATACACCATTTCATTACACATTGCTATGTTTTGAAGGTTTGCTCCTTAAGGCATTTTTCTAAAGGTTTTATGTACTTTTGCAAAACTTGGGGTACCCCTGAAACTGTAAATTTCACCTTGATGTGTGTGAATTATGCCATTTTAGCTTCCCAAAGATCGTCCCCTCTCCAACAAACATTGATAACAGAGGGAATGATTAAATCCTCAGAAATTAAGGGCCAGAAGCTGAAATTATCACCAGAACTAAGAACTGCTGTGGGATATAAATGCAATCAATCAATCAATCAATCAATCAATAAGGCATTACCGGATCTCCTCAGATACTTTGGGAGAAAAGTCATCTGGTAGTTCAACATTGCAAAATGGACAGCGCATCTCTCCTGGTACCAGCCGTTGTTTTATGCAATGATGACAATACACATGATCACAAGGAAGGTGGACTGGCTCCCTAGGATCTTCCAAACAAATTGGACATGGCCTCAAGCCATAACTGTGAATATAACACAAACATGTATGTGGGTTTAATGTATATTTAATTATAGCTCACTGCCCAGGTCAGCAACAAGGAAACAGGCTTAGGAGCTACATGAAATTCTTTGACTGTTCCATTGCTGTTCTTGAGTCATCATAAGTGCCTATATATTTTGCAGTTACTGGTGTCCTACCCAAGATGCCTGCACACCAAGTGCTCCTTTGACTATGAGTTGGCAGGTCTCAAGGCACACAAGAGGGATGGGTGCTGTTGCTGACATGTCTGAGGCAGTTACAGCAGGGTGGGAAGGAAGGAAGTGAGGAATGGGAGGTCTGCAGGAATGCTACTAGGCAGAACCGGCTTACTGGGCAAAATAGCAAGATGTGTGTATGGTGTGTGTGTGTGATGTTAGTAGCCAAGGGGAAGAAAGAGCCAAAAGGGTGGGTTGGTCCATGCAGTCTATACAGCATGTTCCAAAACATACAAACAATCAAAGGGTTGTACACTTAAATATAAAATGTATGGTGTTCCATCTGTCTAAAGCTCCTCCCAGCAGCAGAGCTTCAAGCTCTGGCAGGGGGTGGGTGGAGAGAAGGCGGGGGCATGGCTGGCACGCGTCCCAGGGGGGTGGCTTGTGTCCCAGGGGCATGATGCGCCACCTGTGGGGGAGTGGCGCCCAGCGCAGGGGGGAGGAGCAGCCGCGATGGCACACCACCGGGATCGTGCCGCTGGGGGCGGTGCGCTCCCCCCGCACCCCTGTTCCTCCGCCAGTGGCTCCTCCTGCAGTCCCTGCCCTGTTGGCATCCATCCATGGCATCCATGTGTGGGCACCGAAGCTGGGGGTGGGAGCAAAAGGCAAATGCCTCACAACATACCCAACACCTGTCTGTTGCTGTGGCTGAGCGATTAAGAAACTACTCCTGCTCTTTTACCTCTGTCATGACTGGTTTTTTTGCTAAGAATGCAAAAGGTGCGTGGGGTCATATTACCCCTTCTCCCATGTACTCTGCCCTGTTTGGTGAGCCACTCCCTCACAGCAGGTCTGTAAGCCCTGCACAGGGAGCTATGTGAGTACTGTGTTAAGAGGACTCTCATTTCTTCCCTTTGTGCACTATGTTCCAAGAGTGCACGTGAGCATGAAGGGACTTGAACCACTGCTTGCAGGGATGCCTGAGAATTTGCACTAGTGAGGTCATCTGGGCTTGGTAGTGGCATTTCTCTCCCCTTCCTAATCATAATGAGTGCAGGATTACATAGCCTGCCACCAGTTCCAGGATCCAAGGGGAACCGAAAAGGCACTCTCATAAAATGGAATGGGCTCATCCCAAAGGCATTACCTGCAAAACACTGAACTGGCATCCTCCTTGCACTGACATAGGATATCCATGACTGCACAGAATGTGTTATGGGTTTTAATGTCTGAACCCCCTTGAAAACACTAAAAAGAACAAAAGCAATAGTATCACATTCCATAAGTGAAGTTTAAAAGTATAGGAACATACAGATAAAACTAAACACAGTACAATAACACTGCTCTGTTATGGTCTTTGTGTCGAATGCTTTTAATACTGGTTTCGATACAACAATTCTCATGTTTTATGTTATTTGCCTTGTGAATTTTCGATGATGTTGATGCTCTGTGTTAAAAAAATAAAATAAAAAGGATGTTGCTTACTTCCTTAGTACAATAAATAGATGCTTTGCACCAAGTGAGAATAGAATTCTTACTTCTCCAAGGCGTGAGGTGAACTTTTTTACCAGGTTCTTCACCTCTGGAATCTGCATTTCTACTCCAAGGAGAACATGTTCCACAAAGAGGGACAGTGAGAAAATCCTATTCCATTGGCTCCTGTGTTGAGGAGGAAATCCAGAATTAGACAACCTGCCCAGCTCTTCAAAAGAATGTTTGCGCAAAAACAGCAACTTGAGAAAATGTGTCACCATTTTTGAGGAAGATGGGGCCTGGATAGAAATTGCAGGTGGATGAGGTGGAATTACAGTTCACCTACAATTCAACAGGAAATAAATTCTGCTACTGAAACAGGCGGAATCTACAGGTTGTGAGTGAGATTTATTGAGTAGAGAGGCAGGCCAATGTAATAATCATTTAGTATATCAGGAAAGGCTTTCTGGTAAAGTAGTCATAAAAACCAAATGAGGCACAGGAAATCAAAACATAAACTTGAATATTAATCAAGGTTGCTGGCAATCTCACATAGTTCTACCCATTAGAACTCCTTAAATAAGATCTTGTATCAAGAGTTTATAAGTAAAGAAAGCAAAAGGCTTTGGCCAGTCATCTCCCAAATTGTTGGTTTAATACTGGGGATTAATGGTCTATACAGTGGTACCTCGGTTTTCGAACAGCTTAGTTCTTGAACTACTTGGAACCTGAATACTTCAAACCTGGAAATGAATTTTCCAGTTTCTGAACTTTTTTTTTTTAAAGATGAACATGCTCCGTTCTTAATATAACTGTTGGAAAAACGCCCCTGGGAAGGGGCTTCTCTCCGGTGGTCACTCTCTGGCTGGAAACTGCCCTCAGTCCAGAGAGACCAGTAATAATCGACCCCTCCATCCTGAGAGCACACTCATCTTCTGGTATCCCATCACAGAAGAAAGAGACAGTCAGTAGTCTACTCACTACATTATTTACAGACTGTACACGCAGCACTTACAGGCATGTCTGCTCTCCTGAGCAGCAAACACAGAAGTCTACAACTCGACTCACTCTTCAACTCAGAAGCGAAAGTAACTCTCCGGTTACATGAGAACTAGCAGAGACTTCCTGTCTCACGCTCAGAGACATCACATGATGTCAACAATGTAGCTGCTCTTCGCAGCTGGTGAGATATAAAAATCCCAACAACAACAACAACAACAATAATAATAATTTATTATTTATACCCCGCCCATCTGGCTGGGTTTCCCCAGCCACTCTGGGAGGCTTCCAAAAGAATATTAAAATACTGTGATACATCAAACATTAAAAGCTTCCCTAAAAAGGGCTGCCTTCGGATGTCTTCTAAAAGTCTGGTAGTTGTTGTTCTCTTTGACATCTGGTGGGAGGGCGTTCCACAGGGAGGGCGCCACTACCGAGAAGGCCCTCTGCCTGGTTCCCTGTAACTTGGCTTCTCGCAGTGAGGGAACCGCCAGAAGGCCCTCGGTGCTGGACCTCAGTGTCCGGGTAGAACGATGGGGGTGGAGACGCTCCTTCAGGTATACTGGACCGAGGCCGTTTAGAGCTTTAAAGGTCAGCACCAACACTTTGAATTTTGCTCGGAAACGTACTGGAAGCCAATGTAGGTCTTTCAAGACCAGTGTTATATGGTCTTGGCGGCCGCTCCCAGTCACCAGTCTGGCTGCTGCATTCTGGATGAGTTGTAGTTTCCAGGTCACCTTCAAAGGTAGCCCCACGTAGAGCGCATTGCAGTAGTCCAAGCGGGAGATAACCAGAGCATGCACCACTCTGGCGAGGCAGTCCGCAGGCAGATAGGGTCTCAGCCTGCGTATCAGATGGAGCTGGTACACAGCTGCCCTGGACACGGAATTGACCTGTGCCTCCACGGACAGCTGTGAGTCCAAAATGACTCCCAGGCTACGCACCTGGTCCTTCAGGGGCACAGTTACCCCATTCAGGACCAGGGAATCCTCCACACCTGCCCGCCTCCTGTCCCCCAGAAACAGTACTTCTGTCTTGTCAGGATTCAATCTCAATCTGTTAGCCGCCATCCATCCTCCAACCGCCTCCAGACACTCACACAGGACCGTCACCGCCTTCACTGGTTCTGATTTGAAAGAGAGGTAGAGCTGGGTATCATCCGCATACTGATGATCACCCCGCCCAAACCCCCTGATGATCTCTCCCAGCATGTAGATGTTGAAAAGCATGGAGGAGAGGACAGAACCCTGAGGCACCCCACAAGTGAGGGCCCAAGGGTCTGAACACTCATGTTCCACCACCACTTTCTGAACATGGCCCAGGAGGAAGGAGCGGAACCACTGTATGACAGTGCCCCCAGCTCCCAGCCTCTCAAGACGGTCCAGAAGGATGTTATGGTCGATGGTATCAAACGCTGCTGAGAGATCCAGCAGAACTAGGAAACAGCTCTCACCTTTGTCCCTAGCCCGCCGGAGATCATCAACCAGTGCGACCAAGGCAGTTTCAGTTCCGTGATGAGGCCTGAATCCCGCCTGGAAGGGATCCAAATGGTCTCCTTCTTCCAGGCGTGCCTGGAGTTGTTCAGCAACCACCCACTCAATCACCTTGCCCAAGAATGGAAGATTTGAGACTGGGCGATAGTTGGCCATCGTGGCCGCATCTAAAGATGGTTTTTTAAGAAGCAGTTTAATAACCCGCCCCGGCCCTGCTCCCATGGTGGCGTCTACCTCTTCCCGAATCTGAGCGACTTTATCTGCAAAAAACTTTGCAAAATCATTGCAGGAGATCATGTGGCCCGTACTGGGCCCCGATGTAGTAGGTGGTTCCGCTAAATTGCAGACCACCTGAAAAAGTCTCCTGCTGCTGTTTTCTGCAGATGCAATAGAGGCGGTGAAGAAAGTCTTCTTCGCCGTCGCTACCACCACTTGGTAGGCTCGACACTGAGCTGTAACCCGTGTCTGGTCAGCTTCAGAATGGGTCATCTGCCACCGGCGCTCTAGCCGTCTCAACGATTGTTTCATTGCCCTCAGATCTGTGGAAAACCACGGGGCTGTCCGGGCTCCATGCAATCGGAGCCAAACAGTCAATAGCCCTGGTTAACTCCACATTCCAGCGGGCCACCAGGGAATCAGCTGAAAGGCCATCAACATGGGAGAAAGCATCCCCTACCACTCTCTGGAAACCATTTGGATCCATTAAGTGGCGGGGGCGGACCATCCGAATCGGTCCCACCTCCCTGCAGAGGGGAAGGGTCGCGGAGAAGTCAAGTTGCACCAGGAAGTGGTCTGACCATGGCACTTCTTTCGTTTCGCTTTTACTTAGTGTCAGATCACCAACATCCATAGAGGTAAACACCAGGTCCAAGGCATGTCCACAGCTATGGGTTGGGCCAAACGTATTCAGGGACAGCCCCATGGAGGCCATGCTTTCCACGAAGTCCCGAGCGGCCCCTTGTAAGGTCGTGTTTTGAGTGCCACACTTCCGTTTTCCGGCAAGTGAGCAGGCGGCAGCCGCCGCCACAACAACCACCCACTCCTCCAGCAGTCCCGGGGCTGAGTGAGGGAAGGCTGGGCCGGGTGGCAAGTGAGCAGGTAAGGGATGTCGCCGCAACTGCCACCACCCAGCCTGCTCTTGCTTGCAGCAAGTAGGAGCGGGAGCAGGGCTGCTCCGATAGGCAGCGCGAAGCCTCCCTTCCCAGCTGAGAGATCCCCCCCGCTCCCGCTTGCATACAAGTAGGAGTGGGATCAGGCAGCTCAGCTGGGGAGCGCCTGGCTGCCTTCAGGTGATGCAGGGGCTGTCAGATGCAGCTTCCAGGCTGCCTCCACTTTCCCTGACCCCAGCAACTATTCAGCCCCGCTGCCTTCACGTGGTGCAGGGGCTCTGATGCTTAGGTGGGGGCTCATTTAAGCTTCTCCCTTGAGAAGTTGAGCCATGAACCCCTCAATGGAAAGTGTGAGCAGCCCTGATCATAGCTGTCAGCTTACAGATTTGAAAATAAGGGACCTGCAGCCTCACCTGTTCCAGGCACTCCAGTCTTCCTGTCCTCCTGCAGTCTGGTCAAATTCATGCTGGTAGCTTCTAGAACACTGTCCAACCAACTTTGTAACCAGAGGTTCAACTGAATAGAATCTGAATCACATGCACCACAAGGCCTATGCAGCCTCAACTTAAGATGGCTCCCCAGCCTGGCTTTGCACTGCAAAGTTTGCAGCAGCACGTGCAACAAAATGGCGTCCAGCATTCAAACCCCCCCTCAGCTTGCATTAACTAGCCACACACACACAGCCTCCCCCCCCCCCACCGAGATCTCCTTTCCTTTTCCCCCACCATGTGCCCCCGCTCCAGACAGACCTTTTCACCGGCAAGGGTGAGTGGGCCATCAATGACGTATCCATCCGATTCCAATCCGAGCACTCAGCACAGGTATGTTCAACTTCTGAGCCCCTCTGAGCCAAAGGCAGAAAGCCCAGCCAGCAGCCAAACGAAGCCTCAAGGAAAACCACCGTCACCTCTCCACTGGGAAGCGCTGAACAAAGGTGAGTCCCCAGGGAACGCAGCCGATTTGATCAGCACAAGGCATGCAAGGTCCACCCCCCAGTCGTTCTTAGACTTCTTATTGGGTGAGCAACACAGCCAAGCATAACAGTTGGAGCCTCCCTGGCTGGCAGGGAGGGAGGGAGGGAGGGAGGGAGGGAGAGGAGCTGCTTCCTTTTAAATTTAAGGGACATCATTTAAGGGACATTTAAGGGACATCCATCAATAAGGGACAGCAGCGGGACCCTTCAAATAAGGGACAGTTGACAGCTATGGCCCCGATCCAGCTCCTGCTCCTGTGCAAGCAGCAACTGGTTGGGGGCCCCTGCACTACTTGCAGGCAGCCAGGCTGAATAGTTGCTGTGGTCAGGGAAGGTGGAGGCAGCACGGAAGCTGCATCTGAGAGCCCCTGCACCACCTGAAGGCAGCCAGGTGCTCCCCAGCAAACCAACCAGAAATGAATCAAAATCACAAGAAAACATAAAACACTGACCCTGACCCTAATTCTAATCCTTACCCTAACCCTAACCCAGAAATGGTCTTGTTAGATAGTAAAATTCATGTTAAATTGCTGTTTTAGGGGTTGTTTTTAAAAGTCTGGAACGGATTAATCAGTTTTGCATTACTTTCCATGGGAAAGCGTGCCTTGGTTTTGGAATGCTTAGGTTTTGGAACAGACTTCCAGAACAGATTAAGTTTGAGAACCAAGGTACCACTGTACTTGGCTTAAGAGAAAACAAAGATCTCTTTCCAGTCACCTGTAACATATCTAGCATCTCATGTTTAGCTAAGAAAACCAGAGCAGAAAGATGACACAGAATGTTGAATAAAATATTTCTCTGCATGTCCTGTCCTCTAACATTCCCAAACATCTTCCTGCCTCAGAAATCCATGTCAACTTAATTTAAGGTCCTCTAGTAAAATCCAAATAAACTCCTTGTTTTGCGCGGAGTTTATTTATTATTATTTATTTATTAACTTTTTATGCTGCCCTTCATCTGAAGATCTCAGGGTGGTTCACAGCATAAAAATACAGGATAAAAACATGAAATACATAGTAAAAACAAGAACATTCACATGTTGCTCATTCCAAGCAAGAAGATTGTGTTTGCAAGTACAGTCATACCTCGGGTTAAATATGCTTCAGGTTGAACGCTTTCGGGTCACGCTCCGCGGCAACCCAGAAGTAACAGAACGCATTACTTCCAGGTTTCGCCGCTTGCGTATGCACAGACGGTCAAAATGACGTCACGTGCATGCGCCGAATTGCAACCCGCGCAGGTGCGGGTTACGTTCACTTCAGGATGCAAACAGGGATCCAGAACGGATCCCATTCGGATCCAGAGGTACCACTGTGTACACAACTACAGGGGATGGGATGGCTGAGTCTGTTTGCCTCAACACAGATGCCAGCCTGTCTTTGGTGATGGCACCTGAGTCCAACTCTCCAGTGCTTCCTCTACCTCCAGTTTGGTCCATGTGACCTACCTGAGTTCCTGGAGCAGCTGGTCACATCGGCTCCCATTGCTTTGAATGTAGTTTGCTGTACACACAAGTTCAATTGGCATTTGAAGCTTCTTCACCTGCTGCAGCCACGTTTGAGATCTGCAGTTCAACAGTTTTTCTTCCAACATCTCAGTGCAAGCAATTGCAGCAAGCACATCCAGAACCTAAGCAATCAGGCATGAACAGGGCTTTAATACAGACATGGACAATAAATAATAGTAACATTTATTTCATTTAAAAAAATTGGGTGTGAAAAATCAAGTTATGACTCTTCTCCTTTCATTAAGCAGAATAAATAATTCAACTGCCAGTCTGGAAAATGTGAGAACCTGCTCTCAAGCCGAAGTATGACTATCCACATTCCTAACTCGATAAGCAGATCATGACTCTTCTGTATTAGCCATAGCTGACTTCCCTTCTGATTATATCAATAGAAAAGGTGAAAAACATTTCCACTTTGTTTTCTGTTATGGGGCGTGGTTTGTTTGTTTTTGGTTTTTGGCAAAACGGAACAGACACATTCCTTTAGTATTTTTTTTTAAGATGTGCATTTTATTCCTCACTTGCTAAATTTACATAAAATTTTTTAAAACCTTGTTTAGTAAGGAATTTTCATTGGAATCCTACTTCATTTGTAAGCTTTACTTATCATAGATCAATCTAATTCCTGCACTTGTAAGGAGACTGTGGTTTGTGCTGATTGTATATATTTACACAAGAGACTAATTATCAGAGCATCAAAGAACAAATAAGACACATAAATGTTAAAGCCTTGTGTGACTTTTAGCAATCGCTTTTAAAAGATATTATCCTTTTCCCTAACATTTTAAAAACACACTTTTTCTAGTAGAACTAAAATATTACCACCCACCCAATATGATTCCTACCATTTGACGATGTAAGAAGCTGTCTCCTTTCTCAACATATTCAGTGAGAGCATTGGACACATCAGGGTACACAGTGAGAATCCTGGAAAGGTTTTGCAGACGACTCGAAAAATGACGATAACAAAGATGGATAAAGGGGAGGGGCAGAACCCTCTCTTCTGCATTGGAAGAAGCTGCCTTCATTTCCTCCATACATGATAAGAGAGCTGTCTGCAGCAACTAGAAATTGAAAAACAATGTCACTGGAAGCAAATCTTGTGCGGTAACATCTACAGATTCTTATGTGGGTGAGACTTTTATCTTTAGAATTATAACACATTTAGGAAAACTGTTTCAATCACAAATGTTTGTATTACTGGGGTAAAATGTATCTCACTCCACAGGTACCTGCACGACTTTTTCTTACTTTTGTTTACAGTAGTTGGGTGTGTACACTTTGGAGCTAGTTTACCTGAAAACGCATTTCAAAGTTTAATTTTTGGTGAACTCATCTGAACACGTGAGAGCCAGTGTGGTGTAGTGGTTAAGAGCGGTAGTCACGTAATCTGGGTAACTGGGTTCGCGTCTCCGCTCCTCCACATGCAGCTGCTGGGTGACCTTGGGCCAGTTACACTTCTCTCAGCCCCACTCACCTCACAGAGTGTTTGTTGTGGGGGAGGAAGGGAAAGGAGAATGTTAGCCGCTTTGAGACTCCTTAAAGGGAGTGAAAGGTGGGATATCAAATCCAAACTCCTCCTCCTCCTCCTCCAAACACAGAAGACAGACATTAAACCTGTTT
This sequence comes from Podarcis tiliguerta, assembly GCF_965153285.1. Taxonomy (NCBI): domain Eukaryota; kingdom Metazoa; phylum Chordata; class Lepidosauria; order Squamata; family Lacertidae; genus Podarcis; species Podarcis tiliguerta. The sequence continues at coordinate 93,373,192 of NC_139535.1, read as the reverse complement.
AGATGCAAATGCCTTGCTTAGGCTGCTGTCATTCCAAGAACCACCTGACTGGGGAAACAACTTGTCAGAAACTTCTACTGTAGGGAATTTTCCAGTAGATTGAAGGTAGAGTCAAAATAAAGTAGGAGGGGATATTTTGTGCATTGATCTACCGTATTTTTCGCCCTATAAGACGCACTTTTTCCCCTCCAAAAATGAAGGGGAAATGTGTGTGCGTCTTATGGGGCGAATGCAGGCTTTCGCTGAAGCCTGGAGAGCAAGAGGGGTCGGTGCGCACCAACCCCTCTCGCTCTCCAGGCTTCAGGAGAGCCGCAGCGCCAGCCCCACAAGGTCGGGGGACAGCAGGGAGGCGGAACGCCGCCATCCCGCTGTCTCCCTATGTGGTTTAGAGGCTGACGGCGGGGAGATGCGTGCTTCTCCCCGCCGCCAGCCCCGCAAGCTCCGGGGACAGGGGGGAGGCGCGGCGCGTCTTCCCCCTGTCCCCGGACCTGACGTGAAGGCTGGCGGCGGGGAGAAGAGCGCTTCTCCCCGCTGCCTGCCCGCAAGCTCCGGGGACAGGGGGGAGGCGCGGCGCGTCTTCCCCCTGTCCCCGGACCTGACGTGAAGGCTGGCAGCGGGGAGAAGAGCGCTTCTCCCCGCTGCCTGCCCCGCAAGCTCCGGGGACAGGGGGGAGGCGCGGCGCGTCTTCCCCCTGTCCCCGGACCTGACGTGAAGGCTGGCGGCGGGGAGAAGAGCGCTTCTCCCCGCTGCCTGCCCGCAAGCTCCGGGGACAGCTGGGAGGCGCGGCGCGTCTCCCCGCTGTCCCCGGACCTGTTCTGCATGCAGGCGGCGGGGAGAAGAGCGCTTCTCCCCGCTGCCTGCCCGCAAGCTCCGGGGACAGCTGGGAGGCGCGGCGCGTCTCCCCGCTGTCCCCGGACCTGTTCTGCATGCAGGCGGTGGGGAGAAGAGCGCTTCTCCCCGCTCCTGGCCCCACAAGCGCCTGAGGGGGAAATAAAATTTTTTTTCTTTATTTCCCCCCCAAAAAACATGGTGCGTCCTATGGGCCGGAGCGTCCTATGGGGCGAAAAATACGGTACTTGCCATGCTACTGTAAAATGAAAGTGAAGGGGAAGAAACCTCTCTAGTGTTATAATGATTTCAACCAAAGAAACACCCCCAAGGGTTGGAAGTCGAAATCACGTTTTTAAGTCATCCTAAGGGATAAATCCAGGACAGGAGGTTATATGTGCAGGCGTATTTAAGTAGCTACACCTCAAGATCCCCGAGCTAATGCAGTGAGAGAATACTGAACATGCAACAGCTAGGACAGGGAAGTGGGGACAAAATCCTACTTGTTGAGATCTAATAACATGACCTTTCAAGCTGTCTGGAATTTTTTTCATTCAGATAAAACAAATGTGTGCAATCACCATCACATTCCACAATATCACATATCTGTGTGATATTCATCTACTTTTGTGATAATCAAATGCCAGCCATATGTTGCTGAAGTATGTGTTTCAGTCAAACACTACAGCACACAACTCCTGGGCATTACAACTGGCACACACGCTGTTCTAAGCATCTTGATGTCTCGGGTTGCGGTACTTACCTTTAGCTCCTTATGAGAAGAAACACCCATTGTCAGGAGGATAAAGTCTCTGACGTAACAGTGAAAAAGGTGCTCCCTCTCTTCCTCAGGGAGATCAGCAATATATTGCCCCAGTGATTTCTTCTGAAAGACGCTTACAAATCTGTCTGTAGGACAACAGTAGAATGGGAATATTTAAGTTATATGAGAATTTTAATTACTATAGCATCTCACCAGTGCTACTTTATTAAAGCATGTTGCTGTATAATTTTCTTATCAATATCCCATAATACTGGAGACTGCTTTGTTGTTTACAGTGGCTGGTCAAGATTCCCTGCTAAATCTCCTAGAATTTTTAAACTATCTATTTTAATATAAAACCTGGCATGCCAAGTTTGGACAAAGATTTGAGCAGGAGGCAGAACTGTGTCTCATTTTAGCAATGTTTTTAGTAGTCATCAGTACCCCAAATTATTTTTAGCAAGACCCCTCAAGCCATAACAAGCTGCTTCTGGCTATTTCCATATGGGAGGGGACAAATAACCCCTCAAGGAATGAAAGTGTTGAGGGGGTCCACAGAGCTGTAGAGGCTAGCCTCACATACTGCCATTCTCTCACACCATCGCCATACTCCCCTCACAAATGTTTGTCAGAGAGAGTTTTCCCAGGTTATAGATGCATGTGTAGAAAGCTCATCTACACATGAGGAGAGACACAAGTCAATCCCTCCTACTGGTAATTCTCTGTGTGTTCCCTCTGGATTCTTACCTTCATTACCAGGGATGTATTGAGCTTGAACCCAAAGATCTTCCAAATAATCTTTTATCTTCCAGCTGAAGGGCATTTCATTGCCAGCACCTGTTGATTTCTTAAAGTAGCTCTGCACCAGAATAGACCCAGTTTGGGAACTGGGCAAGACACAGGTAAATTAAGTTAGCAAGCTAGAAATATCCCATTACTAAGCAGGAAGCTCAATGTTTTGTTTCAGCACTTAGAAAGAAGCAGGGAAAGAGTTATGTTTACCAATCCTTGAGTTTTGAGCTCTCAAAAAAGCATTTGATAACCACAACATTATTCCTTTAAGGAGAGGAAAACAGCAGCTAGATCTGGCTTGTAAGTCATGCCCACTCAGAAATGTGCTGCCAAAACATCATGGCATACAACTGACACGTGGGGGGTTTTTTTGGCTAACTGAATAAACAGCTTTCAAGATAAGTCCCTCACATGGAATCAAAATCACATTCACCATTCACATTTTTGCAAGCCATCAATTCATTGGCAACCATTCAGGCTTTCTTTATGGCACTTACTTGTTCTGGCCCATAATGTAAGGGATGTCCAGCAGCTTGAGATCATTGAAGATGAATAGCCACAGAGCTTTCACACACTTTTCTGTTGTTGGTCTGACCAATAGGTCCAGGTTACAGTCACTGTCTAGGACAGACAACATATAGGCCATAAATGGAGTCACCACACTCTGGACCCGCTTCCACAGGGTATCTCTGCAAGTGTCAAGAGAGGTATAGGAAACAAAAAGGCAATACCCAATATTAAGAAAGGCATACACTCCTTCAGGAACATTCTGATTGAACATCTCAAGGGAGAATGTTATGGAGAAAAGTGCTTGTGGAATGCTCTCCCTAGTGACGTTCATCTGGCATTTTCATTATATGTTTTCAGGTGCCCGGCAAAAATGTTTCTCTTCAATCAGGCCTTTGGCTGATTAACATTCTACAGCCTTTTAAATGTGTTTGGTTGGGGGGAGGTATTTTTGTTGTTGTTTATGTTTATTGTGCTTTTATCTTGTATTTTTATCTTGTGAACTGCCTTGAAGCAAAGTAAATACATATTTTACTTCCAGGATTAATGGTACCAGCAAAAATGGAATCAAATCCTTTGAAAGACAGCCATATATTAACATAGCTTCCAGTGAACGCTTTTGATTTCAGTATTGTACCCAGTTACACTCACTGCAATGTACTGAACAGCTGAGATCTAAAGGCTCCTGCAAACACACCCAGAGATCAGGGGACCCCTCTGAAGCAGCACTTGATATAGTTGCAAGTAAAATCAGCACCCCCTCCATGTACACTTAAAATATCCTAAACATGTATGTACAAAGAGCTTCCTTGATAATGACTAATCTTTTTTAGAGCTGGAAAAAGTGTAGTGATTTAACTTCCGTGTATACCTGAAAGTTCCTGCTTCTTGGAGGGCATTGAGGTTTGATGCCTCTCGGCGTACCCACTCTTTCATGGTGTAAACATTTTCTTCTTGCTTCCCCAAAAGGCTTAACAGGCGAGTCTTTGTTATCTTTAGGAAGGAGGCTGAGGGGAAAGACAGCATAAAATTTGCCAACTGGCACTACTTGTGGTTAAATTTCAAGTTTAACCATAAGTTAAACAGCAACAGCTCTGCACAGTGCAAATTAATTTTAGCTTCCCCCTTCTTCTGTTATAAATGTTCCCTATGAAATTATAATTTATAGAGCTGCAGGAACGGCTGTATAGTTAAGCAGTTACATTTATCAATATTCTATTATAAAATATGAAAAATCTATTTAGGACATAAATATATTTATTTATTGCATTTATATCCCATCATTCTGTGAAGGCACACAAGGTAATTTCCAGTTTTAAAATACTTTTTAAAAAACCCACAAATGAACAAATATTACAAAATATACAGACAATTCCCTATTTACATGGGGGTTATGTTCCAGGCCTCTGTGCATGTAACTGAAATCACATATATTGGGAGCACCCTGGAGAGTAGGCCTGGGCGATATATCGATATATCTCCAGCCAGAGATTATTATACAGCTGGAAATTATTATACTCACAGAAGCCAAAGGTGGGGAAGGAGACTTCTTTAAACTACTCCGCAATGAGGGTCAGGTGGTTGCATGAAGCCCACCTCCCCACCTTGTGTGAACCTGAGAGGCACCAGAGCTTACTCAGTTGGAGGGGCAGGAGGCTTCCCTCTCCCCCCCCCCCCCAGCTGAGTGGTTCAACGAAGCCCTACTGGAGAGTCTTCCTGGCTCACAAGGAGACCCTCCCCCGAGCCCAAAGAAGATATCCTCTTTGGGCTCTGGTGTCTCCTCACAAGCCTGAGGTGCAGAGGGGCTTTGCTGAGGCCTCCTGTCTAACAGCTGGTGTGTGGGCTAGAGCAGCAGCTAAAGTCGCTTCCCTACACATCAGCTCTGCAATTCCATCCAGTGGGACAGGGAGATCCAAAATTACAAACTGTGATCCGGATCTGTGGAACAGATCAATCTGGCCCAACCCAAATCGGATTGAGGAGGGGGCCTGTACATTTCTACAAAATACCTTCCACTTCCAAGTGCTTCTAGTCCTTCATACCTTTTACGTCATCTTCCTGAGACAGAAGGCTAAGGAGGATTTCAATTCTCTTAGTACTGCGGCTGCCATCCTCGTTTTGATCTCTTAGCATGCCAACAGCTTTTTGCACACAGCTCCGTAGAAGAACGGTGGTGTCCAAGACTTGGGTCACCCCATCTAACCCCAAAGAAACAAGGGGTAGAATTAAACACATTGGATCTAAACTTATGGTCAGTTTTTGGGTTTCAGATGTTGCTGACCTCTCCACCCCCACCTCATCTTCCTTTTCTTCCATTCCCTCCATTATCACAGCTGCAACAACAAAGAAGGTGTCATACAGGGATGAAAGTTGCCTGCTGATAAACTTAGGGCAAGAATAGTCAATATAACACTGTCCAGTTATTGCTGGACTACAACTCCACCATCCCTGATCATTGGTAGGGTTGGTGGGGGCTGGTGTAGTCCTTCGTTCAACAGTGAAAGCTCAAATTATTCTGTCAAAATTTGATGCTGCATACATATATAAAACACAAGACATACAGACATGCCTAGATGTTTTCTCACTTGTGTACTGTCTCTCAACATGCATTTATTTACATTCTTACTTTCAGGAGGCTCTGCAGAAAAGAGCTGGCTGATGGTGACATTTCTCAGGGCAGTTACATCAGAGATAATATCCTTGGATTTCCTCAGGTCATCAATATGCACAGACTGCCACAACCCTAGCAACAGAAAACAAGAGCATTACTTGGTTGTCGGACCTCTTTACATTGTCAAGCTGCAGTAACTGAAACTGATCCCACAAATCTCAATCTGATGTTTCTCTGTGCACCTCTACAGGACCTGCCCTATCTGTGGTACCTTTTATTCACAACGTGCTTTGTAAATCCATTACAGCACTCCTAAGAGTGGTTAGCTGTTCATCATCTGCTGGGTGGTTTAACAAGGCAATGGTGGCAAAGAAGTAAGGTTTGCTTGCAGTTGCCACCGCCACATGGCAAGTGTGATTATGCACTCTCAGCAGCGCTCAGTCGCTTTTGGACTGAGACTTACACCACCTGACTAGCAGTCATCCAGCCTGTTCCAAAGCCCTGAGCTCCTTGGGAAATTAAGGCTAGATGTCCATCATAACTCAGCACAAGTCCACTGTTAGCATATTATATGATGGCGATTAATAATAAAAAATGCACTCCAGTAATTATTCTAAATCTCTGAACATAGATAGTTCTACCTCCTTGAAATCCTACATAGGAACTTCCTCCTTCACCTCGTGACAGTTTAGTGATGAAGAACACAAACACAGAGTTTTCACCCTGATCTGTTTTGTTGATTTCGTTAACAACTGAGTATCTGCAAGGGGAAGGAAATAGTTTCCATCAGTTTCATGCAGCAGGGTTAAATACCCATCATAAAGCACCCACCAATCAATTGACATCTCCCATCATGATTTCAGTATTCATAAAGCTTACATTTTCACTCCATCCAACATAAAGTATTAGGATGCCTACTAAGTATTACATACACCGTAAGAACACAAGAAGAGCCTACTGGATCAGGACAATGGCCCATCTAGTACAACATCCTTTTCTTGCTGTGGCCCAGCAAATGCCTATAGGTAACACGCCTCGGAATGGCTTCCAAGGAGTGTTTCTCATTTTTTTTCACAATTAGATTTGCCAGCTGCCCTTTGATCCTCAGTTTTAGAAAGTTTCGGAAGTCGAACAGACTTCCGGAACAGATTACGTTAAAAAAACCAAGGTTCCACTGTATTGCTTTTCGATCAACAGGGCCAGAACTGTGCACAGTATTCCAAATATAGTTGCACCTTAGATTTGTATAATGACATTATAATATTGGCAGTTTTACTTTCAGTTCCTTTCCTAATGATCCCTAGCATGGAATTGGCCTTTTTCACAGCTGCCACACATTGGGTTGACAACTACATATGGCCCATGGTTAGTCACGTCTGCCCAATCTTCACTCCCCTATATTTCTTAGAGCTTATGCTAGACCTTGGGGGGGGGGGGAACCCCAACCCTTTATTTACACTATATGTCATCTATGACTATTAGCCCTGTGCTCAATATTGCTCTAATTAAAACACTGAAAAATGCATCATGCATGCCACTTAACATGCAACATACCTGGCTGAAGCAATGAGCTGGGCACTGAGAGATCCATTTTCAAAGTGTGTCTGAATAATCAGGATTTTACTTCCAGATGTAGCATCTAGAAAATTGCTGGAAGAAAAACCCAAAGATTGCACAAAACTGGTTGGACGTATGTGTTGTTTAAAAGCTTTTTATTTAGCAAGAAAGCAGAAAAAATAACTGAAGTAAAATCCAGTGCCATTAAATACACATAAAAGAAGTCATCTTGTAATCATAGTCCAATGTAATGAAGACAGGTTAACAATAAAACTGAATAAACATCTGCGTGACAAAATCATTCATATCGTTTGTTCCTAATTGACTGGGCATACTTGCCTCAATTGCTAGTGTTTATGGAAGAGAATATTCTTAGTGTAGCCCTTTGTGTAAGCCAATGGAAAGGCTACTGGCTGCAGATGTCCCCTGGCACTGCAGGCAATTTAAGGTTGTAGCCTACCAAGTTCTACTCTGAAGTTAATGAAACCACTGAAGTTATTGAAAATAAATTAGTCATGTCTATTAACTTGAATGTGTCTATTTTGAGTAGGATTAGGATTGGATGCAACTCATCATGTAGAATTCAACTAAGTTTTTCTCAGGGTATACCAACTGAAATTAATAAACAGGATTAAGTTAAGTCCATTAGATTCAGGTATACTCTGAATAAAAGTCAGCTGAACACCATGCTATGTCTATAAGGGCATTGGACACTCACCGAATCTCTTTCAAAAATGAGTATTCTGTGTCAAACTGTTGCAAGAACAGAACTTTGAGGCTGCCCAACTCGCCTTGTATTTCTGCCTTCAAAGTCTCTGTATCTGCTGCTGTCAGGAGCCTGGAGAAAGTAGAAATCTAACAGGAAAGAAGAAATTGAGTTTCAGGGGTTGGGGAAGAATATGGTTCAGAACACATTTAAAGGTGGACTTACATGATTTGCAATTTCCAAGACAGTATGTAAACTGAAACACTTGTGTGAAAGTCACATTTGTCTGAATTTTGCAATGCAGTTCTCAAGCAAAGAAATGTGTACACAAATGCATATTTCAGGGTTAAGTGTGCATTTAAGTACATATATTAGTGAAAATAATACACAAAAATCCATTATATTATGGAAAATGCTTGCAAAACTGTGTATATTTTTGTCAAAACTCCATGCAAAAATGTCTTCATTAGGAGAAATTACATTAAAATACTGATGAATTTTCATAAATTCATTCAAGAATGGAAAAATGAGCAACTAAGCAACTAAAGATGACGGAATGTGGTTTGCTGTGCAAATATTTAGTTCCTGATCTAGGTACTTTATTATTATTATTACTACTACTACTACTAATAATAATAATAATAATATAGCACTGTGTGTACTTTGCAAAGTACAAAAAGGTAAGTGCCTGTCATGAGAGCCATGCAATTAATGAAAGGAAATAAAAAGGATAGATGGGGAAAACGTGTTCCATTCAAACACACACATTTAGACTTAGCAGGTTCTGCATTTAGTATAAAGGAAAACATGGCATTGATGAAGAGATTTGATGTGGGAAATATTTCCATATGCCAAAATTCTCATGCATTTCTCAAAATGCAGCCTCATGGCATCCTCAAGGAGTACAGATTCTTAATGTGCTTTTAAAAAAATACAAATAAATATTATCGAACAACTCACCTCAGTAAAGGTTGTGTGACCCCTAGACTTTGTCTCAAGGCAAGCACGAAGGAACTCTGCAAGCGAAGTGTGATGTTGCTGCTGAAAGTATACCCTGGCCAAGTCATCTGCCAGAAAGGAACCCAGCCGCGAATCACCAAGGCGGACTACAGAATCAGGCGTTGCACAGTTTAACAGGACCAACTTGGCTTCTTCTTGTACTTTTCGCATCAGTTCCTGAGGGGAAGCATCCATTTTCAGCTTCTCCGTCACCTGCAAGACAACTGAGGCACAGGTGTCAGGATGGTAGCCAACAAAGACATCAGAAGGGGTATATTTCTGCTGGCCCAAAAAGTATTTTTCTGTTTCAACTGTTGTGAAGCTGTCCACCCATTTCTTCAATTCTTCCACAGTGTCTCTTTGCCTCTTGCCCAACACGGTATTGATGTCTAGGTAGTGCTTTTCAAGCCTGTTGATCAATGGGATGGGGAAATGTTTGTAGACCACCTCTTTCTCCTCAATGACAATCAAACGGAACTTAGGGTGCACTCTGCATTTCACTCGATGGGTCCCCAAGCCCAAGTCAACATACTTTTGACCAGCAAGTTGAACGTAATACTGGTTGAGGGCATCGTAGAGGCTTTCATACAGATTCTGCAGGTTGAGAAGAATGACCATTTGCCCTGTCTCCATACAGATCTTCACTCGGTTGATGTTTCTGCAGATCTGGGTGTATTCCTGGTCTTTGGGAAAACTGGAACCAAAAATAATTTCTGGCTGCTGTGTACCTTTGAAAAAAGCCTGCTGCAGGATCTGGAGGGCTGCATAATTTTCCGTCAACACCAGCAGGTAACGGCATTCACCATCCTCATAGTCACTGTAAATGTTCTGCTGAACTAGATCAATTGTACCAGTGTCCTCACGGATGGCATCTCCTTTTTCTGAGAACCTAGACATAAAAATGTTCAAGGCCTCAATACCTTCTTTACCACTGAAATTACGGAGAACTATCTCTGCTAGTTCACGGGGAGCTGGCTCTCTTTTCAGTTTTTTGGTTAAAGCAAACACCATTTTTATGAGACTGTAATAATCACGCAACCCAAAGAACTCCTTGCCTTGGGTCTTGCAAATTTCCTCATAAGCACTTGCAAAGATGGGAAAGAAGCGGTCAACTTTGTGCAGGACGGAGCGTTCTGAAGAGCAGATACCCTTTGCGCTTTCTATGAGCTCCTTCTTGTTTGGTTCTCCACGGGATACAAAGATGCCTCGATTCATCTTAGCTGGATCCAGCGCCCAGTTAGAGATCCCAATGAAGCCAACTTTTTTATGAGGGAGTGGATCATCATCAACACAGCCATCTTCCAAGAGTGGGTGAAGGGTCTTCAGAGGCATTTTGGGGGAGTCTTCAGCCAAGCCAATTTCATCTAACACCACCACAGAGACATACTCCTTTAGGTTCTTTCCTTCTTGGAAGCGAGCACAATGCTTGAAAGTGTTGATGATTCCCTCAGGGGTAGAGTGTGGGCTGCACTGAAAGGACACCAAATGGATTTGCTTCAGTTCTTTATAAAGCTCAGTATATGCAGCTTGGCCTTGCATGGCATCAGCCACAATCGTTTTGGCAAGAGATTTGGAACTGCCAGGCTTGCCAATGAGAAACAAGGGGATTTTAAGTTCAATGCAGATAACCATCATAAAAACATTTTCCTTCAGTGCCAAGTTCTTGGCGATCGTTTCCCTCAGAGGTAGGTCACTCAAGAAGAGGTCCTGAACTAAGCCAATTTCTTCAAGGATTCCCTTTTCATCATCATATGGCTTTGGAAGGATGGTGCTGATGACTCTGCGGTACTCCCTTTTCCTTTCCAGGGAAGCATGGTAGCAAACACCCACTGAAAGAACCAAGGACCAAAGGACTGGGTCTCGCTGGACAAAACCTTTAGCTGCCTTCCTCTCTGCAACATGCTTCTCCAGATGTTTCATTAGTAGTTCACTGTGGCTGTGGAACCACTTGAAGACTTCCACGCAGCGTTCCACATCTCTGAGACTGATAAAGCTGCATTCATCATTCCTTTGCCTCATATACGTCTGAGACTCAAAAAGCACATCTGTTATTAACTGGAGCTCAACGTCAGACATTGGCATTGACCTAGTAAGTCTTTGCACAATCTGCTGCATATAGAGTTTTTCAGTAATGTTGTTCAACTGTCCAAAATCCCACACTAGAGGGATCATGCTAGGAGGGAGCGCATGGACACGGTATACCAGCTGCCTAAGAGGAATGGAGCCAAGCTTTTCCTTGGTCTCCTCTGCTTTGACACAGTAGCCTAAGCCAGCCGATTCCAAGCGCTGAATCATTTCCCCTGTATGCTTGCGATAAGGATTGCATGCAGCTATGATTTGCAGACCTGAGTTGTGGACCAAAGGCTGTCCTTCAACTGTGCGATCACACAAGACTTCCTTGATGCTGCTGACAGCTTCAGTGGTGTTGGCTTCATCAAAAAACAGGATGGTGTCAAACTGGTATTGTTGTTTATTGTTAATAGCAATGTTTTCTGCTTCCCTGACTTTGGCATAGATCGCATCTGCTGTAGTGCCTCCATGGACTTTGACAAGCTTCATGTTATCGGCATTGGCACCGCTCCTACGTAGTTCACACAGGAATTTTATTAGCCTGGTTTTTCCACAGCCAGTTTCTCCCATGAGGACAACAGGGATACCACACCTGAATCGCATTTCAATGGCAAGGATCTTTAGCATATTGTCTGTTGTGAGCTCATACGTATCATCAGGATCAATTGGCCACTGTATTCCTAAAACCATGCAAAGTTTCTCAATTTTGTCATGTCTGGGCAGTGCATCAAAATTAATGTTGAATGGAACTTTCTGAAGGCACAATCCCTGGTATAGCTGAGCTGTCATTACATTTCTCTTGATGACACTCCCATTCAAGGGATTGATGGCATCAATACCACCATTAGCACTCGGTTTGAGATGAAAGCCAATGAATGTCATAGATACAGAATCCGCATTGAAAAATATATATGGGTGGGGTTCTGACTCCCACTTCTTCCGAATACGAAATGAAGCAAGATCTTCTTCTGTGACTCCTTCCATGTCAAAAGACTGATTCCCAGGGCTTTCATCAGAAATGTTTAGAGATGGTGTAGCAAAATCCTTTGCCATTAAAATCATAAATGTGACCACGAAATTTTTGAAGCCGTGTAAAGCGTCGTCGACAAAAGCAGCATTACAGAACACTGATGTTTCACAATTTCTCAGTTGAAGGTTCAAAAACCAAGCAAAGTTTCTCAGTTCTGACCAGGAAGGATCTATCACTCCACAGTGGATCAGGAGCATCTGCAGGCACTCTGCTGGTGTCCCTTCAACAGAGCCTTTTTCATACTGGAATGTGTCAAGGCAATCTCCTCTGCTAGATCTTCTCAAGTACTGGTAGGGTCTCTGAAAGGCTTCGCTACGGAACACTTCCTGATCTATACCTGGGTCTGAGCAATCATAGGACAGATTCTTCTGCATGTCCATTTCTAGGACTTCCTTGGGAGATCTGCAGGTTACTTTGGGGAACACATCCATGAAGTTGTACTTCAATCCTGGAAAAGTCTAAAAGAAGAGGGAAAAGCAGTGAATAGGAAGGTATCATAAAATGAAAGACTCTTGAATGTTATGACTGGACATTTATTTCTCCCTTATAAACTATGTTACTCCTCACAATATTTCTATCCTCAAAACTCTTTACTTCCTGCTAGCTATCTGTTCTAACATTTGCATGGGAAGGACTAATTAAAATTGCATGTATATTGGCTAAATCGGCCCCACAAGTCTGACAGGTAGAAATGGAGATCAAGTTCCAGTCTTTCACCCAATTCTGGAGCTCTCTGCAAAAAGAAGAAGCTGGATTAAAACTGTGAAGGTGAACAAACCAACATAATTAAATTCAATTTCATTTCAATTTTAAGTTATATTTAGTTAAATGGTTCAGGATCATGGTTGATAATGGAGTATGACAGGGTGGGTTCTTAAATCCCAATGTATAACAAGTTTTAGGGCTAAATGTAGAGTGAGCTGTGCATTTGTCCCCAGAGCCTACGATAAAGCATAGTGTTGGGAGAAGATTGAGCATGCTGGAACCTTAGGCTGAACATTGCTCTCAACTTATATATATAGATTTTTAACTTTTCCAGAGGTGAATTCTCATATAATAACCAACTAATATAATCTAAATGAAATAGATAAATGAACCAATTCATGCCTAAATTGCTTAACCACAGCTAGCTGCCTTATATGAAGTAAGACAGCTAATTCATCTTGCACGGTACTGTTAACACTGGCTGGCAGTGGTTCTCCAGGATTTCAGGTAGAAGTCTTACCAGCCTACCTGGAGATGCTAGGGACTGAAGCTGGGACTTTTTGCATGCACAGAATTAGACAGCCAGAGAGCAGATATTAATTGGTTGGGTTGAGAGTTAAGGGTTCGTCTGTTATTTTTTAAAAGCTATTTAAGTCCTCCTATGCTAATAATGCAGAATGAAAAATACAATATTAATTAAAGATTACTTTTCCTGCTAACAATGAGTGGTAGGTTTTGCTTATTAAATTGTAAATTAGACTTCTTTCAATATTTCCACAGAGCCTCTATATTGAAAATTTGGGAACAAATAGTTTTATTTAAATATAATTGCTGATCAATATACAAATACTAATAATCCACTGTCTAGAAATAATGTCAAATGCAAGCAATATACTAGTAAAAAGTTGCTACGACCATTATTTCTAGGCATCTGACAACCTCCTTTTTGATCACAGAAAACTACAAAGAAAAAATAAACTTCAGAATTTCCCTAAGTAATAAACACTACAATAATCTTGACATGCTGCATGATTGTGATGTATATGAAACAGTACAGTGGTTGTACTGTATTGTCTATCTTGAAAAATACTATCTCAAAACACAATTCAATGTAACTATATGATTACAGGTGGGTAAATATTTATATAGTCATTACATATCTACATGTACTTACTGATCTCGTGTTTTTCTTTAATTGTGGTGATGGTTGAAGAATTTCTACAACATACAAATGACACTGTTTCCGCAGCCAGAGTTTCCCATCTATATTTATCAGGTGCTGTAAAACTAACAGCTTGAACAGAAATTCTGGAATTCCAGTCTGGACCTAGGAGAATACAGAAATTCAAGTAGACAAATTAGCGAGTAGAGATCATTTAATCAATATTTATTTATCCTGATTAGCCTACTGATATGATCCCAATTGCATTAAGAGATGTCTTCCTGTCCACTCCCAGATCCTGCACAAGCTTCCCTTTCTTAGCCTATGGTCCTACAGATGATGCTGAACTCCAGTTCCCATCAGCTTCAAGCAACACGGCCAATATTCAAGGATGATGAAAGCGGTAGTCACTCCTGTTCAAAATCCTGCATGGCCTCCCTTTCTCTTATCTCTCCACTTAATATGCTCCTTCCTGAGACCTTTTTTAAAAAGCTAGTTATAAAAATGTTCCACAACATTTGATAACAACTTCTGCCAAAATAGCAATATACTCACTGAAGAGGTGATATCAAAATGAAATATCATGGGCTGTTTCTGGTACTGATTTTCTAGGAATGGGAGGAGAGTTCTCAGCACTTTGCCTTCATTCACATCTGGATCGATCAGCCTAATTGTTTTTAAGATTACTCCACAGCCTTGCAACTTTGCTTCCATTTTCTCTTGCAGCCTCTTTATATACAGAGATTTTCCTGTTATTAGTAACAACAACACATTTTATCAGTTCTTTTAACAGAGAGATAAGAACCCAGTGAACTGACTGGAAACTGAGGACATCCAGTGTTTGGACTTTTCCATCCACAACAAGCAAAAAGAAATCTAATTTAGATAAAAACATAAGAAAAGCACCATTGGGTCAAATCAAGGGTGTACCTAGTCCAAAGTGGCAGTCAAGATACTTACAGAAAAACCACAATAAGGCCTGAAGACAGCAACCCTAACCCAGTGTCTGCCCTGATAATTCAACAACTGGTATTCAGAAACAGCAAACCTCATGTGAAAAGCACATCCTTTTTCTTGTCTTGAATCCGCTGCTAACCAATTTCATTTCATACCCCCAAACTCTAGCATGAAAGAGGCAGAAAAATATATCTAACATCAATCCACTTTCTCTGTACCATGCATGGTTTTCCAAACCTCTATCCTGCCCCCCCCCCTTAGTTATTGATTCTCCCAAAGAATGGAGAAACAAATGCTTTGTGTTGTCTGTTGAACCTCAGCTATGGGAACATCTGATAATGACCTATACAGATATCATTACAAATCAGTTTGAAACCAGGGGAAAGTAGATCTGGGAGTCTAGATGTACTTAAAGGAACAATGCATACATATTGTGCATGCATACAACACATACTGTTAATCCCTTTCTTAATCTCCTTTAAAAAAAAAACTGCTGCTGCATATTGAATTGACATTTTTATTCAGAAATCTAAGCAAGACCCCAAGATGTCTTTATTTTCTGGGTATCCACCACCCATTCAAACTACATTATAATGCACTGTGGCAATAGACTTTTTGCACCAGTGGAAATTACTCATTTGCTATTTTGTTGTCCATTCATTCAATTTAGTGGTGGTTTGGGGACTCTTCAAAGCCATCATTAATAGTTTGGTGTCACCCACAAACTAGACCCTCTCATTGTTTTTTACTCCGGAGTATAT
This sequence comes from Podarcis tiliguerta, assembly GCF_965153285.1. NCBI lineage: Eukaryota > Metazoa > Chordata > Lepidosauria > Squamata > Lacertidae > Podarcis > Podarcis tiliguerta. Next base: position 93,357,744 of record NC_139535.1, on the reverse strand, counting down.
ATACTCTATGGAATGAAATGAAAGCTTTTGAAATGAAAGACCAACATGTTATATCACAGAGTGGGTATCATCTAACAGGCTAGAAATTAGATCTACAGATCACAGACACAATGTTTTTATACTCTCAACCCTCAAGTTATAGTCTATGCATTTTGAAACGTAGATAGAAAAGTATATGTACTTAGTTCACTCACCTGCTCCAGCTCTTTCAGAAGCTACAATCCCAACACACATTTGGTCCTTGAAGACAGAAGCTGATGAACTTTGTGTTGCTTTGTAATGATTCCCAAGGTAGCCCTGAATGTCCTTCAGGGGCTGCTGAGGGATCATGTGAACTTTGAACTGGCTGAAGACAGAAGGGACATAGCAGTGCTCTCTCTCACAGTTGCAGAGAATCACTAGCCTATAATCATCATGGTGATTAAAGTGAAGACTCTGGAAAAGTTTCTCAGACCTGTAGCCAACATCATAGCTCAACTCATCTGCAAACAGCAAGGTGTAAATCTTTTCCCCCTTATAGCCTGAAGTGAGGCACCGCCTCAAAAACAGCGCCACTTGTTCACTACTGGTTTGTGGTGTGCAGAGTAGGACTTCATCGTAAGAGGGTAGCATCTCCCCTGGACTGTTCATGTAGATGGCCAGTGCCGAAGCCAACACCTCAGAGCGAGGACAGAGAATGAGGTTAGGCCTGCCAGCATGAAGACCCTGTGGCAATTTTCGCATAACACTCCTCTTCTCCAGATCTGCCAGGGTGGCCAAGTAAATGCCAAGGGTTTCAATGTCCAGACAGCCTGGAAGGAATGAGCCCATACTTCTCATGTAGGACTCCCACATATATTCCAGTTGTACAGTCAACTCTCTCCCTCTTGCCACCGGCCCAAGCAGATCAGCAAAATTCCTCTTTGGCTTTTTAGATACTACTTGGTTGGAGACCTCCTGGACATCTTGCTTGCTGCAGTTGCGCTTTATAAATGACAGCATCGTTAAGGCAGCCTCACTGGGGCACTCTGAGCCAAGCTCCTTGCACAAGTATACAAACTGTTCTGCCATATAGTAATTCAAATAATAGTACTGGGATCGCTTCTCCGACATAAACTGGTTCCACTTTTCCAGGAAACTCTCCATCTTTTGGCAAACAGTTGGCAGAACTTCTGTGACATCTCCATTTCCAATAAGGGCACAACCAGAATTTAAATTGAAGTCCATGCTAAGGCAGAATTCATGGTTGGGTGAGCAATATACACGAGCGACCCAAGAGCGGAAAAGCATGTTTCCAGCAGAATAAAGGTCGATGAAAGACAGTGCAAGCCTCTGGACACTAGAAAATACCTGGGTGCAGATTAAGCAAACACAATGGGGAATATGATGCAAGTGTTTTGAGTAAGAAGATGCTACCAAGATTGTCAGTGAAAAGGATATCATGATACTAAAACTATACCACTATCAATCAGAACACAAAGCACTACGAGAGCTTCAAATTGCATTTTGGGAACTCTTGAGCACATTATTTCTCAATATGGAGTCTAGAAATGTGGTGTGGCTAGAAGCAAAATACTATCATTCTGTCCTTCCCACCACACCCCTATCAAGATACACATAGGAAATTGTGATGGAAAACTGACCTCAGAAAACTTATCCACTTCTGTACTTTGTTCTATCTTTCCTGACATCAGCATCAGCTTATTCATCAGTTCTTGGAGCTCTTCCAGGGAGTATTGCCGTATCTCTTCTTGGCCACCGTGGGTTTCTGAGATGGTCAGGCACAAGACGGTGTCCAGAGAAACCTTCCAACACATGATAATGACTCCAAATAAATTTGATCTTTGATTTACTTCCTTATACAAGGAAAGCCCCTCTGGCTATACCTAACTAGGGCAACTGAATGGTATCAGTAAACAGAAGCATCAGCTATACCCAGAAACTATTACAGTGGGAAGCGCCAAGTTCCTTGGAAACAATGATAAAGCAACTGGCAGCATTAGAAAGCAGTCATTATTTGCTGTTACATGTAAATACTGGAAGGAGGCTGCAGTGGTTAGCTGATTACTGGCATCCCCCTAATTACATGGCCGATCTGTTCTTGGCCACTGTGCACATAAGTGAAATCACATAAAGTGGGGAGCACCCTCTAAACACCCTTTAAATGCCCTCTCTGTCGCTCTCTTTAATCCACACCAAAATTACTCTATCCAAAAATATCCACAACTAGAATTGAAAATCTGGGGCCAGCAGGAGTTTAAACACCCCATGGTCCCCCAATTGGCTAGATAACTCCCAGAACAGCATGCTGGAAGAAGGGTGGGGAGAAGAGAGGGGAGGATGTTTCATCTGGCAAGCTGAATTGCTTGAGCTGACAGAATGGTTCCCATTGCACTATACTGAACACCCGACAGATATCAAAGAGTTAAACAGCTACAGTGGGACCTCGGGTTAAGAACTTAATTCGTTCTGGAAGTCTGTTCTTAACCTGAAACTGTTCTTAAACTGAGGTACTACTTTAGCTAATGGGGCCGCGTGATTTCTGTTCTCACCCTGAAGCAAAGTTCTTAACCCGAGGTACTATTTCTGCATTAGTGGAGTCTGTAACCTGAAGCGTCTGTAACCCAAGGTACCACTGTATATAATTTTTTGTAGAATCTGAGGGCAGTCCTGTTTCAAGAAGCTTTTAATGTTTGGTGTCCTCCCACCTTTATTTGTATTTTTGTTGGAAGCCACCCAAGGTGGCAGGGGCAACCCAGTCAGGTGGGTTGGGTAAAATAAATAAATAAAGTTATTGAATGTACATAAAACCAGCATTGCTACTTGAGAAGTCCTGTTCCCCCTTCCCTCTCAAACAGAAAGGAACATGTCAGTATTAATATTGTTTGGAATACTTGCACTCACTTTTTTATATGAATACTATCCTTTGCTAGCTCTTTCAATTTACAGCTGGTTGTTTGTTTGATATTAAGGAGATAGCTAGAAAAATATGAGCAGAAGGGCTACAAAAACTGAAACAGCATGCAACATACCCTTTCAAGCAATGTCTCACCTTCTGGCCTTCCTCTGGTGCCCTAATTTGGTAGATTCCGTTGCTATTGATTGTTGTTGCCAGTGATAAAGATGACTGCTCCACAGAGCCATGAGTCTCTTTTATGTCTTTCAACCACTTCAGGTATCTTGCAGAATCACACTGTGTATGTAAGGAGAATAAATTCACTAGATTTGTGTCACTACCCCCACACTGTTATTCCAGTTCAACACACAGAGTGAAACTAGGCAATATGACAAAACTGGAGAAAAATATTTATTATTAATTATATTTCTAGTTGCTTTTTTCCCACAGAAATGGCTCAGTGCTACTTACAAAACATATAATGCATTGCAGTAATCTAAGTGAATGTTAGCATAAAATAAATATCAGAAGACAGGCTAACCCTGTCTGAATGGGGCATTGTTGGGCCCCCATCCAAAGCTGGTGGGAGGTACATTGCACCACCAAGGGCACTTCAGCCTCATGATAATAAGGGATCCAGAAGTACTGTAAAGTTACACACCTGTTCCTTCAAAGGGAGTGTAACCTCATACAGAGGTGGACAAACCCCATACTTCCATTCTAGGCAATCACTAACTAACAGCACCTTATCAGGATTAAGTGCCAGTTTATTGGCTCTCATCCAGTCCATTACCAAGGCAAGACTTCAGTCTAGCACATCTGCTGCTACTCTTGCAAAGGTAAATGAGATAACAGAGCTGCATATCATCAGCATATTGCTAGCAACACACTTCAAAACTCTAGGTGAACCCTCTCAGCAGTTTCATGTAAAGTTAAACAGCACAGGGATAAAATCAAATACTGCACACTGAAGGCTTTATGGGGATGGAGCCACCACAAAGCAGTGCAGCTAACCCCCAACTCAAGACAGCTGCTCCAGAAGACCATGGTTGATGGTACTGAAATAGGAAGTCCCATTCTCTGAGTAAAATACAGCTTGCCTTGTACAAAATATTTCATTAAATCAGGCATGTCTAAAGTCTCGGGGGCCTAATCCGGCCCGCCAGTCAGTTTAATCTGGTCCCTGTGGCAGTTTATTTCTTGGGGTAAAATCCTAAAAAAACCTCAACAACTTAAAGAAGGTCAACACTTCATCAAATCTGGCCCTCTTTGAAAAAAGTTGGGACACCACTGCATTAAATACATGTAACATGCTGTTGCTTCTATAAATTGTGTATGAGTTACACTGGGTAGCCTTTAAACATAAGTAGTTAAAAGGCAGATATGCCCAGTAGCTGCAACTTTAATCTCTCTTCACTTGAGCCAATAATTTTATGCAGCATAGTAGTACATCAGCAGAAAATCACATCAGGCATGAAGCAAAGTTAACCTCTCTATCAGATATACAGCTACCTAAGAGCAGGTACAAGCTAAGGTAGTGCTAAAGAAATTACCAGTTTTTCAGGGAGTTTAGGATCACTTTCCAGGGCTTTCCACAGTTTTTCCAAACACACCAGAAATTCCTCAAACCCTGACTCCTGTTTCAATTCAAACAGCAGAGAAGAATAGCCAAGCACAGCATCATGGAAACAGGCCACACGATCCACATCCATGTCATTTTCTCCCGCAGAGATTGAGGCCAGGTCCACAAATACCTTTAGCTCATTTATATCTAGGGGAAACAAACAACACACTTTCATGGCTGAACTAGATGCACAGTTAAAAGAGATAGATTATAGATAGATATCACTCCCAGGTTTTTTTAGGACCTTCAGCAAAAAACAAACAAACAAACAAACAAAAGATATGTATCTGTTTTACCTTTTAGAACGTTTTTGACCCAGCTGACAAACTCCCTCCTCCATGCAAGCTCTTCAAGGCACCTACGACGCGGTTCAGTGATGTCTTGCAGCACTTTTATAGCATGTATCAATGAAGCGCTTATGGAGGACAGCTTTTTTCTCTTGAAGGACTGGAGTTCATCTTCCTGAAAAGCAAATTATATGAATGAACAATGACATAATTACACATATGTCATTCTGCAATTTTTTATGCCATGTAGCCACCATGTCCACAATCTGTGCAGATAACTGACAGGATGTGTGTGCATCTGTGCATGCAATGGAGTTCCTAACCTTTTCCTACTGTGCCATTTTTCTGTGGAAAATAGCCCTCCCAACTGTTTTCACCCCATAGGAAAAATATATCGGTACTTTTTTGTGGGGAAAATGGCGTGTGGGGAAAGGATTATGTGCTTCTTTACACATCAAACTGCAGTCTCAGTAGCTGCATTCCTAAACAAACAAACCTGCTCCCAATAAAAATTGTATGCTAACATTTATTGATATTCCTTCTTCTACTGTGCTGTGAAAACTGGATACATACCCCCCCCCCTCTCTCTGTCTGTATGCTTTAAATGTGATGTGAATTTGCTTTAAATGTATGGTGTGAACCCGCCCTGAGTGTAGGATAGTTTGTTTCACTAACCATATGAATTTACAAATGGCCATCATAAACAAACATTTGGACATTTGCATTTGTCCACTTATGTCTTGCTTTCACAGCCTATAACATCTGTCATGCCTCTGACACAATAGCATACATCTGACACACAGATCTGAGGGAATAGGAGGTTTGCATTATGATCCCTGCTTAATCCATCAGGCATTCTCCTATGTTTACATGTTCACACAGTAAGATTGGCTAGTGAATTATGGGCATATTTACTTTCATGCAATTGAGAACTGTTGGTGAATCACACAGAGCTATATGCTTGGAAAACAATTTCAAGAGTCTAGGTCTATTGTACAGCTGACAGCTTCTATGATGAATAATAAATTCCAAAATAATTACATCTGTATTATATTCAGATTTGCATGGTAGCAACCATATCTAGTCCAAAGAATAATGATCAAAGAACTCAAAACCTCTGAAGTGCTTAACAAACCTATACCTTACCATACAAACTGAGCCTGTGATAATAATGCCTATCCATCACAAAACAGCAGTGCCCCTACCTCTGACAAAACACAGGAAAACACACTATGAACTTCATACCCATTCCACCTTCTTCAAGAGTACATTCAGTTTACCCACTCAACCCATTGGATGGGAAAGACCATTGAAGGTTTGGCCCAGCTCTACTAAGAAGTGCACCACTGCAATTTTAGAAGCCCTTTAGAGACACAGGTGAATTCTGAATGCACTGTAGAATAGCCAGATGTAAGAGAGAACTGATTTTCTTGAAATAAGGGTGGCTATGCCTCAAAGACATCATCCTGGCTGTCTCATGCCAGTGGTTTGCAAGGCCACCAAAGGAATACAATGGGTAGAACAAAGGATGGGGTTGTTGTTTTTTCCCCTATTGTAGGTTTAAACACACACAAACCTCCATCCAAGCAAGACATAATCACAGTTCAAGACACATTCCAGCCAAAGCACTTGTGAAGGATGCAGAGTAGGGGCTGGGAAAGAGGTTGGCCATGTCTTGAGGCTCCCCACTCTGTTTTTCATAGTTGTGTAAAAGAAGGAATTTCAAAAGGGATAGCTTTTCATGCTGAAATTCCCTTTTCTGCACAACAATTTAAGGTGAAGAAGCCATATTCTTTTTTGCACATGAACACCCAGGCTTCATGGCAGCCTTTTGGGTGGTGGGGTTTAAAGAGATATACTTACAAATTTCAGTAATAGTTGCAGGTCGTTGAAGTCACCAGAGATGTTTAAACCTTCCCTGACCTTGTCAATAACTTTAACACAGCCCAAAGCCAAATGTAATTTATGATACTGCTGGATCTGCTCAACTCGTTGCTCTACCCATTTCCCACTGTCTTGAGGCTGAAGATGGCATATAATCAGAAAATCCTTTTTCAGTCCATCATAATGGTTCGTAAAATTCTTAAAGAGAAGGTCCACTTCAGCAAATGTGAGCTCTTCAGATTTCAGGCATTCATAGAGTCTGGAGAATTCATTGTAACAAGATTCAAATAAAGATTCAGGATTCAAAATGGCAATGCTCTCCTCTTTGCTCAAATCCTCAGTACTGCTTGCCAGCTTTTTGGCTGCCCACTCCCAGCAGTACTGGAAGATGTTGCTTTCTTTAAAGTTATTCATAGTTTCAGTCATCTTCTTTTGGGCTGGACTCAGATGGTAATGTGTCTCTATTTTATCATCACTCTGCAAAACTGAATGCCTCACATTCACAACATCATGCAATGCTTTTGAGGCCAGGTTTTCACTGTGCTTCTGTTCCATTTCAGAAATATCCACTGAAAAGTAAAGAGAAACTCTGAAGAAACACTCCAAGTTTAACATCTTTCCTTCGCTGGGCAATGAACTATATTAGCATCAAACACATTTATTGGTAGTTTGCTAAAAGAAAAGTAAACATTTTCCACTGCCTTTCCATCTAGTTTACTTTGAAACCTGAGAATGCTCCCTAGCAGGTAACAAATTAAATAGCAAATGAGGCATTAGCACAGTAGAAACTATTTTGAATCCATTTGCCCTATATTTAGTTTCACTAGCCAACTATTAATTTAAACTGGAGGAATGCTTCACTAGAGGAACTCAAAGTTTATTTCCTTTTCCTTTCCTTAATTAAAGCCACAAATATTACTCAAGCAAGTTTCACATTTTCTGTGATGTTACTAGGGTGTCCAGGTGTAAAAGAGGACAAGGCTTCTGCATCTTTAATACTTGCACAGAAGTCAAATCCTCATTCAGTTGCAAAAATCCATAACTGACCTTGGGCCGGCTACTAACTTCTCAGCCTTACCTACTTTTCAGTGTTTGGTGGTTGTAAGGATAAAATGAAGGGTAAAGTGGATATGAGAAGGAGAGCCTTTTATGTTGATCTGAACTGCTTGAGGGAAGTGTGAGATGACAACACAAAAAATTAAATATAAATAAAAAGAAGCCACTGAATGAGATTTGGAGAGGGTGTTTGGGCAGGAAGTTACAAATTAAAAAAACCCTCTAGCTTTTCTGCAGATGCTGAATATATACTCCCACCTACAATCAGATAAATGAACCAGGGACTGAGCTAAGGAAGGAGCTGTGTTGTATCCATGAGGAAATTCGGTGCAGGGGGTAATAACCAACACACTTGCTTATCAGGCGATTGAAGAAAAAGATGCGGGAAGTAAAATTAATCTTATATATATTTAAGCATTATATATATCTAGGCATCATTGGCCTAGAAACTCCACTCAGTGATTATATCCTAGACAAAACACAGCCATTAGGTCCAGCGTTTATGTTAACAGTGTAGAACTCATATGCAACTTGCAACAAAAGGCAACACTTTATTATGTGAGTTTCACTGCAACTACCTGTTACATAGCTCAATTTGGGAGCAAATCTGTCTGCATGGTGAAAGTTATCACCTTAGAAACTGTAGAATGGAATGGAAGCAAACTTAAGTCAAGAAAACTCTGGCTCATGGCTAAACAGACCTGTACGCCTACTTTATATATTTTTTATTTTTGAAGATTTTTATTGATTTGTACAGTTTAATACAATCATCATATACATAAAATAAAATAGAAAAATCTCAATCTCCCCCCACCCCTTGACTTCCCTCAACTTCCCCTTCTGATTCTTTAAATATTTGTTACTTCTGCTTAATTTGGTTTTCCTTATTTTGTAGTCTTTTAGATAAATGCTCTTATGTTCTTAACATATCTATACCATGTTATCTTTCATGTCTTAATTAATTTCTATATTGTTATTTCGTAATTTTTACTCTTGTTTTATTAATTGTAAGTGTTTACTCAAACCCTGCTAGTGAGTCCATTTCTTGACAATATTTTTGTAAGTACAACATAAACGTTTATGCTGTATGTCTACTTTAAAGACAAAGAAGTGCTTGGCAAAGCTTAAGTTGAATTAAGATAATGTTGAAGAAGATACATGACTCGTTGCTCTGAGGAACTTTTCATGAGACAAGAATACAGTATGTCACTCCCCAGAAACAATTAATTTAAAATAAAACACCTGTTGTCCTGTCACAATACAGAACCGAATTTTAATAATAAAGGGTGGGGCAAGATAAAAGAGTGAATCAGATGACAGGAAAGTTTGGAGGTATACAAGGTGTCAGCATCACCCTTGAGCCAGTGCCACCAACTGGACTCATCCACTTCAGCCCCGACCGGGCTAGGCGAGCTGGGTAGCACTTCCAGAGACCACCTTCTGCACAGGAACAGGTCAAAGTGCTGTGGACTCACAGTTTAGAGTTGTGAGCACCGGATTCACTTCCACAAGAAGACCGTCATCGCACAGCAGAGTATAGCAGAAGATAAATGACTCGGAGAGCAGCTCTGTAGAATATCTTCTTTATTCTATCTACAACTATAATACACAACTATATACAGAGCTAAATGAGGTCTAAGCATAAAGAATGCTGAACCGCACTGAGTGCCTGCAGCTGCTCTTAGCAGCAACCTTATCTGTACACACGATCTCTAACAATCAGTCTCTCTCTCTCCGACACACTGACTGACTGACTCTTTGATGTGGTGCTGGAGCAGAATAAGTAGAGAGCAGAACACCGCCCCTCCTCTCTGGAAAATCACCAGACTCATCAGGAGATTCTTGGATATGGGAGGGGTGAAATCTCCTCACAAGGATCAGAAAGAGATTGCACTCAAATGCTATAGTTCAATCAGTGACTAGAATTCACTTCTTTTTAATTTAATTTATTTTTGCTTAGCTCCCAAGTTTTTCTAATAAAGCTTTATTTGTTCTGGGGCTTTTGGAGTCCAATTTGACTTTTTGTCTTATCTTTGAGTGGAGATAGGATTTCTTACTTTCAGCATGTTCCATGTATTGAAGTTGCTATTTGCTCTGACTCAGGCTTTTGTGGTCTGGATATTTAAAGCCCGTGAACAGTTTTGAACAAATCTAGTTTTTACAGGTTTTCCTTTTCCCTGAAATGATTTTTATTTTTGTTTATCTTCTTTATTCCCTTGTGAAGCTCGCACTTCATGATACCATTTCCCCTATATTTATTCCCTAAACATTTTCCCTGTATTTTTTCCCTGAACTTCTCATTTGGACTATTCTGGATACTGTACATGGTTCTTGGATTAATCTTTCTCAGCTTCCACCCTGAGTCTACAGAAGCCAGATTCTTGGATACTTACTTGATTCAAAGCTATAGCATACTCTTTTTATGCCAGTAAACTTTTAATTAGTTTGAAGGTTGAAGTTTCAGAAGGATGTAATTCAGAACTTAGTAACAGAAATGCTTTATGGATAGCTGTTTGATTAACTACCTTTATTTTAGAATTTACTATGGTTTTCCATTTATAAATTGCTCTCTTGTATTTCATTCATACATTATTTTTATTCTTATATTTCAGATATTCCTGGGTTTGTCATTTCTATGCTTTGATTTAAATATATATTTCCAATTTATTTTATTTTTGGTCTGGCTCTGATCTCTTTCTGATTACTACCACTATCTCACTGAAACATGCTCAACTGAGTGTAATTTAAAAATCTGTTTTCACTACCCTATACCTTTTCAGGCAATGAGAAGGACAACATAATTAGCTAGGGAAATGACTGTACTCTTCAACCCTCTCCTCCTCCCTGGAGAAATTTGAAAGTGATACAGTAAAGCAATAGATAACACAAAACCTCTGGTTATTCCATTATCTGCTCACACAAAATTATTTAATTGCATTTTATGCTCTTTTTTTCATTATTTGGTGGGAGTAGAGTCCCAAAACCCATAATGGAGAATTGGAGAAACCTTCCCTGGTTGCGTGTATTATGTCCTTTATATATGTTTGAGATGTTATCTTATATATGTGTATGTTTGTGGCACACACACTTTCAAAGTATTTCAAGATTTTAAGATGTACTGGCTAAGTATGTAAAAGAAATGAATGGCCTCAGCATTTGTTGTAACAATTTTGCTCACTTAATGGAATTTCTGCTGCCTTTTTATTCCTTAGTCTTGCCTTACTTTCATTCCCAACATTAGGAGCAAATATGAGCAAAAGAAAATCACGCTTATCTTAGAAACCATTACCTTTTACAATGTCTTCCACCTTCTGAAACATGCTCAAAAAGAATCCCAACTGTTTTTGCTCCTCTTTGACAGATGTTAGTTCTTGCAGCCTCAACTGAAGTACTGTTTCTAGTTTCGGTATTTGCTTTGGTTTCTCCATGGATGAGAGAGCTTCATTCACTGAAATCAGAATTATTATTTACAATAAGCACTGCAAAATCCTTCCCTCCTAATGGTGCAGAAGTAAATCCCTGCTTGACCCAAAAAAGGAATTCCCACCCCTCGCCTTGAGCACTGAAACTTCTCATGAGAGGATGTCCAGTGGAGAGTCTGAAGGCATCTGATGCTGTTTATAATGACTAGCTTCCTGGTAGGGCAGCATAAGCCAGAACAATGGGTGTGGTGCCTGAGGATGAACAGAACATTCAATTTCTCCTCAATCAGGGCACTCCATTTCTGTGCTGGAGGGAAGCACAACAACAACAACAACTGTATAGTGAGCATAGAAACACTGGATGTTGGCAGAAGATGGGAGCATGTCAGCACAACCCATCACGAGGCTAGATACCAAGGAAGAGGGTATTTCTGCTCTATGACATACATAATGGGTACCGGTAATACTAGTTGAGGAAAGATGAAGTGATCTGCCTCTCCTTGTCAAGCACATCCCACACCCAAAGCTTCTGTGTAAAACTTCTGTGGTTGGGGCAGGAAGGCTAAAAAAGTTTGGCTGTTTGGAAGGTGCCAGTGTGCCTCATTGACAACAGGTCAGATCAGTGCCTTAGAAGGCTACCCTTCTCTTGGTTAGCATAAAGTGGAGAATGCTTCTCCTTTACGCCAAACAACAGAAGAAAAACTACACTACTAAGCAAGGGATGCTAGCAATAATAACTGTGGGGTGTTTTCATTGTTACTATGTTATGTATTGTAAACTGCCCTGTGACCCTCAGGTGAAGGGCAGTATGAAAATTTAATAACTTATTTATTTAATAATAATAATAAAATAATAGAAGGGGCAGCATGACTGCTCTTCTCTTTTTCTGCTCTTCAGAATGGAAAAGAGGCACTTTCATGCTCAACAGCAGAAGTAAACCCTTCCAGTGTGCAGGTCCAACTAGCTGTAAGCCAGGTGGATCTGAACTTCCTGCCTTGGAAGAGAGAGGTGAAAGTAAATGTGAGTCCAATTGAAGCTAAGGGGTGTTCTGCCTACCTTAATTAGCTAACACTTTTCACTAATTGAGCACCCCTGGCTAAATGCTCATGACATCCTTTCTCATTTTCTGCCTTTGTCTCTCACTTGGATTCACTATTTCTGATACTCTGCTGCAAGCCATTAAGACAGCATAAAAAAAACATATGCGATATCTTTAAAAAGCCTATTGATTTATTTATATTTTACACATGAAGGGATAAAAAACTCACTTACTTAATTCCCAAATGAATACAAATTGTTCCTTGCACTTTATAATTAATTCCAAATGTCTAATTAAGATCTGGCCAGTCATGAGATTGTCATAAATTTCTTTATGTACGGACTCAGTGATCTTCATTAAAGCCTTGGCATCAGCAGTAAGTTGGCTCAGGAAGTCCCCACTTCCTCCTGTGAGATTGGTCAGATATTAAAAACAAGCAAATAAACAGTTTTCATTCTTGTGCTATAAACCAGTACATACGGTACTTAGTAACTACATCGAAGGTCCCTTTTAAGTTTTGAAACATTTTACTTAAATATAATGGTGATACCTAGTTTTTTTTAAGAAAACCACACACAAAAGAATTGTAACAATCTGGAAGAAATCAATACCTTCCTCTACTTACAAAAACTGTCAGTGAAAACAAAGCAAATCATAAAAAAGCACACAAACCCCTCCACAAGTGGCCTGGAGGCTGGCAACATGAGAACAGACCTTTTCTATGGTGGCTCCCCATTTTTCAAATGCTCTCCTCAGGGAGGCTCATCTGGCACCTTCGTTACATATCTTTAGGTGCTGGGCAGATGCTTTCCTCTATAACCAGGCCCTTGGCCTTTAACTATCTGTGGCCTTTTTAATGTGGGCGGGATATTTTAATGTATTTCTCTTTCTTCTTGGTTTTAATGTATCTATGTAGGGTTTACTGTCTATTTGTTTGGTTGTTAAGTCACTTTGGATTGTGCTGGGGAAGATAAAGAGAGTAACAAATATAATAAATAAAATAAAACATATAACCTATACAGAGCAATAAACCAATTGATACTCCTTTTCCACAATGTCAAGTTCAATTCCATTTTATTCACAGGAGTTTTTAATCTCACTTGCCATGGTATCCCTGGGGACTGCTTAGCCATTCCTCAGTGAGCCTGAGGATTTCCTCTCAAACATGGTCTATATATATATATATATATATATAAAATACTCTGTTTGCCAGGTGAAACAGAGCCAAACAAAACCTACCTCCCCACCCCTGCTTCAGCTCCAAGCTGAAGAGGGACAGTGGAGACACACAGGCTGGTGGGCGAAGACATAAGCAGACACACTTCTGCCTCCCCTCACAGGTTCTCCCCATGTCCAGAATGCAGGAGGGAGGCAGGTGCGTGTGTGCAGCTCTGAATGCCACAGAGGCAGAGCAAACAGACATGGCTCTGGCTCCTGTCACCAGCTCTAACCTGGGAATGGGAAGTGGAGGCACATTGGCTTTCCTCTGCTCCCAAAAGTGACCAGCCTGATTTGCCTGTCTTTGGCTCTAAGCTAGAGGAAGGGAAAGGTGCAGGGCAACTGTAAGGTTATTTGACTCTGTTTTGATAATGTACTTTTGATAATGTTTGTTTTGATAATGTCCATTGGGTACTACTAAAATATTTTTCCTGCTGTCCATAAAACATCCTTCCCAATTAAGTGCTACATGTGAATACCTCTGAAGGTGAAAAGATGTTTGGTGTCCGGCCAAACAAGGAGATGATGCAAAACACCTTCCAGGTCACTCAGAGGTTTTCCTTCTTTATCAGTTGGCCATGATTTTGTGATGACAGCAGATGCAAGCCTGCCCAGCTTGCTCAAGTTGTAAGAGGCCATCAGGCCAAGGAGATCACTCTTTTAAGACATAAAAATATGTAAAGAATTGAATGGCAATGAGTTCGTCATAATGCAAGCTCTCAAATTTGCCACATCATCTAAGCTAATAGAGGGTAAGTGTTAATTTCATTATGCAGCTCCATTCTGTCCAACAACACTGATTTCAGTGAAACTAATACCCAAATATGTCATGTTAAATCAATAGTTTCATGAGGTATGCTTAAAAAACAACAAGATAGCAACCTGAGCGATTAGGTTCACAGCCATAGCAATGGAACGAATATTTAATCCTTCCCTCTTTTGCTGCAGGTCTGACAAAAGTTGCCCCCACCAAAAAACTGTTATTATTAGTTGTTTAGCAATGAAAACTCGCCAATGGTTTCTTTGACAAATTCAAATGAAACTTTTGGAAAAGCGATTTTAATCTCACTCCACATTGCTTCCCTGTCACAATCCACAGGTTGGTGGGTGACTATATCCAGCAGGGAGCTTACCCCATATGTATAGTTGTCCCCTTGCAATGATTTCCCAGAGTTCTGCATTGTGTGGGAAGACTATGCAAATAGAAACAACTCCCTGCTCCTACTGGACACCCTCCAACTCGTGGGGACCAGGGGCTTTTCAAAGGTAGCATGCTCATTCCCATTTCCCTCTCATGAGCTGATTGAGCACAGCAGACAAATGCTTGAGCAGGGCTACTCTTTGTCAGGAGAGCTGTGTTCTGTAACCTCTATTTCAAGTGGCTGCTGCACCATAGAAATGAGAGTACCGGGTAGATCTAAGCCACGGTTAGCCTTAAAGGTAAAGGTAAATGGACCCCTGACTGTTAGGTCCAGTTGCAGTTGACTCTGGGGTTGTGGCGCTCATCTCACTTTACTGGCCAAGAGGGCCGGCGTTTGTCCACAGACAGCTTCCGGGTCATGTGGCCAGCATGACTAAGCCGCTTCTGGCGAACCAGAGCAGCGCACTGAAACGCCTTTTACCTTCCCGCCGGAGTGGTACGTATTTATCTACTTGCACTTTGACATGCTTTCGAACTGCTAGGTTGGCCTTAGGGAGAAATATATATATCATGGTTTGTATTTTAGACTGTGAAAGTACTAATCATGGTTTGGTGCAGTGACCAAACTGAACCTACCTTGTATTCTAAGTTAACAGCTTCTATGGCACAACTTTCAAAAGATTTGCCAATCAGGTGCTCATATTTTTCAAAATCTGAAAGGAAGCAGCAGTAGGCTTTAATCTGCTGAAGTGGAGGTACCTGTCAGGGAAGAATATAAAAAATAGTATCACTGATTCCAGATATTTGCATTGATCAGAAAGAGAAAAAAAGGAATGGGAACAAAGGTACTGCAATAAAAGAAAGTCAATGTTATTCTTCTAGCATTTAAAATTATTTCTATGTACAAAGACAAGCATACTTCCGCCCCTTTATGTTACGAACCATGTATGGAATATATTGGATTCTATCCAACACTGCATAAAATTCAAGCAAGAGGGCTTCCTCTTCCTCTCTTCTCCCCATGCACCTCCCAAAATCTGCTCCAGAGGGTCCCCCAGCCTTCTGGAACAGATTTTGAGAATTCATGGGGGACTGCAGGAGAGTTCCATTGTGCAAGCAGAAGTCTGCTCCAATAAAAGAAAAGCAGTTTTGGATACGGTCCATTGTCTCTTGTGTTTAAAGACAAACTAGGGAGTAAATCTGAGAGACATGTATACCCTAACTTATCTATCTATCTATCCATTCATTAACTAAATTTCTTACCTGTGCTTTATCATATGGCCCCAAGACAAGTTACCATAATACAATCTATAGCGATGAATTCAGTGTAGTGCTACGGCAATTGTTTTTCTACTTGCCAGATGGAACAATTCCCTTTCCCCTCCCCCTGAGCACTGTTCTGGGGGAGATAGTTTCAGGTGGGGCAGGAAGAAAAGGAGAAATCCCATTGTGCTAGTGGAAGCCCTTGTCCTGGCTTCTGTTAACAGGATTTGTTAGTTGAATCCCATCCACAGTTATAAAAGCAGATGAAACAATTAACTATCATAAAGATGAGTAAAACTATACTAATCAGAACTTCAGACACGAATATAAGAGAGTGGCATACCTGCTCTGTCTAAAAGGAAAGACAAATATTCATTTTCTGTCTTAAAATGTATGCATATGACCTGCAGAGAGCTTTGAAGCTCTGACATGAATAAGCAGTAAGCAATGAAAATTAGACCAAGTATTACTTTGATATAGTGGTGGCAAAATGGAAAAGGGAAAGTGTCACAAAAATGCTATATAAGAGAGTTTCCAAATATGATAATGGAAGGTAACAGGGGCAGCATAACAAATATATTAAAATTAAATGTTCAATTATAGTCAATAGTCTCACATGAAAAGCTGAGCCTAAATACTATCTTTGTGTATCTTGGTACCTGCTTGATTCTGCTTTGCATGTCTTTAATTAAAGTTCCCTTCCAGTCCTCTGTGAGGTTTGCATCACGAAAATTAATTTTCAAAAATCGATTCCATACCTAAAAAAGAAAATGCAATTTAATATAAAAGCAAATCACTAAGGATACAAGCGGATTTGGAAAGTTTATTCAACTTATATGCCAAGAGTTTCCCACCTTCAGCATCACAATCTACTAAGAGACAGGATATAGTCTAAAGCATAGGTGGCAAAACATTTTTGATTCAAGGGCCACATTGCCTTGAGACAAACTACAGTGGTCCCTCTGGTTACGTACTTAATTCATTCCAGAGGTCCGTTCCTAACCTGAAACTGTTCTTAACCTGAAGCACCACTTTAGCTAATGGGGCCCCCTGCTGCCGTTGCGCCACCGCTGTGCGATTTCGGTTCTCATCCTGAAGCAAAGTTCTTAACCCGAGGTACTATTTCTGGGTTAGCGGAGTCTGTAACCTGAAGTGTATGTAACCTGAAGCGTATGTAACCTGAGGTACCACCATATAGGCTCTGTACAAAATGTAGATGGGACTAATAGCAAATACCGTAATGGGGGCAGCCATTCTCTCTCATTCATACATACATACATACAACACACACATAGACAGGCACACATTGTTCCCACTCTTCAGTGAACACATACAGCCCAGAAAAGGAGAAGGATGGTGGCAGGATTTTCCTTTCCATCAGTGCTGGAAGAGGCAGAGAAGTTTAAATCTTTTTTAACAGAGGCCTAGTGCAGCTCCACAAGGCACAAAAGCAGTAACGGGACTAGAAGGAATAGGGTTTTTCCTCTTCCTCCTGCCTAGAATTCTCCAGAACTGCATGAGCTGGTTTTGGTCACTGTTGAAGATCCCAGAACAGCTTCAATATAGCTGCGCAAAGTGAAGACTGGAATGAACAGGAGCACTCCAGAAACCCAAGCAATACTGGAATGCTCTAGGGACAGTGGGCTTTGATGATTGGGTTTCTTTTGTTTGGTTCTGCTGATATCACCATCATGGAACAGGAGATGTGGCTGTCAGTCCACTTTAAAAAGCTTTAGGGACCAGTTCCAGCCCATGGGGCAGAGTTTATCCTTTTCTCCCCTAAACATGCAGGTAACAGAGAAGCATAAGTTTCCAATTCTAGGCTTATTGAGGCTTATTCCCATTGCCTTCAACATCTGCAGGGCATATGGAGGTCAGCTTGTGAAGGGAAGAGCCTCCTGCACCCATGGAAATTCTCCATAAATTGGGGGTGGGGTAGGCAAAATCATGTGGTATCCCCTTGGTATGGTCTACCTCTGTAGCTTTCCCTCCCAAGGTCCCCTTATGATAATGTGGACATGAAAAGAATAAATCCCCTGTCTTTCCCCAGCCTCTACAAATCTTTGACTGCAACCTGTGATGGGTAATCTCCAACCCAAAAGGAATACATGCAAGGCATGAATATCATGCCACTTCATCTCCCCAAGCCAACTGATAATGATGTTGAGTATCAGTACTCCAAAGACTAAAAATTCAAAACTGGCCATTCCAAATATTAAGTTCTCTTTGTGACATAAAAGCCAGCTAGAGGAAAGGAAACATTTGTTGTATTGCGTTATATTTTTTATATTCATTTTTTTTAGAACAGCTTTGGTGTATTATAAATAAAGAAGAACAAAGAGAATAGTAATAACAATAGTATATAAAAACGTAATGTCACTTTAGCAACTCCAAAGGAGGGAGGGATTTCCAAAAAGAAAGAAAGAAAGACAACGTGCATCAAAGGAGAGGCAAGTAAGCGAGACACTGCCCTTACATCTTGGCTGAGGCATTTGTCACCAAAAGGTTAGTCAATAGGAGAGGAGGAAGAACTACATGCTCCAAGCTCTCTTAAGTTTCCATGGGCTGAATTGCAAATACATAGATTCTCCTATGCAAGACTTCAGAGCCACCAAGGAGATGGAAGAGACCCAGAGAGAAACACTCCCTCGAGAGTAACACCCTGGAAAACAAACTGCTTTGCAGCACTGGCCTGTTTCTTGCTATGTGCAGGTAAGGCACAGCAGGCACCACCAGGACAGACAAGAGTATTTGGGCAACCATGACTCTACAGCAGAACAGGCTTATAGCCTCCCCTCCAACAGCAAAGCTACCCCAAAATAAACCACAATCTTAATCCAAACAATATTCTCTGTGAGGTTGGCTAACACATCAGAAGCAGCAACTGATATCTCTCCACAAAGGCCAAAAAGACTACTGGGGGAGGGAAACACCTACAAGAAAATAGTGTGGAGTTCCAGATTACAAACCTCAAGCTCCATTGGAAAAGTAAGCTCTACAATTAAATGTGAACCAGGTTTCAGCATATGTGCTGGTAGAACAGCACAAAACCATTCCCTGGTAGTATTAAGAAGTTCTTGGTATACTGTCTTTGGAGTATTCTGCATAGCCTTGTCTCTTGAAGCCTATTGTGAAGAAAATAAAGAATTACAAACTGTTGAACCAAAGAACAACTTTCTGCTAAGCTAGCCACGTGAAGGGAGGCAATACCCAACCCATTCAGTTCATCAGCAACCACCTCAAATAACAAACAGCATAAAGAGAGATGCTCACCTCCGAAGGTGCAAATTCAAAAATCCTTGAAAAAATGCAGGCAGAAATAGCTGGTATCTTGTAATATTGTAGCAGCAGGAATTTTCTGCACATTTTCTCATGAAGTCTTTGGCAGACAGTCACATATGAATTCCAAGTGTCCTGCTGTAACATTCTAAATTGTGGGAAATGCTTGTTATTTTTGCTAGATGGATTGGATTATGTCTAAAAATATAAGCACAACAAACAAAACCTGACAATCGCTGTAGTGTGTCTAATACAGCTTTCATTTGTGCAATCCTAGAGAGTGCAAGGCTTTCCTTTGTACCCTATTCAGCTCACTTTTGGTGAGAGATAGCCTCGGAATGCAGCCAATGGGCGTTCAGATCTTTTTCACCCCACTTTAGAATCTGTGCTGTGTCACTTTCTTATGGTTTCAGAAGAAAGAAAAATATCACTGGGTTTGGGCATACAATTTTGCTAAATATCTGCTTTTGGGTGGGTGGGTGGGTGGGTGGGAGTGAGTGAGTGAGTGAGTGAGTGAGTCAGAGAGATCTTGCAAAATATCTTCCTGTGTATGAGAAAAATCTTGCACACATGGGCAAATATTTTGCAATATCCCTCTCTCTCACATACATGGCAGATGTTTTTCAAAACAATCTGTTGTAAACAGAATAATGCATTTCAGTAGAGTTTCCTCTGGTTGAACAATATAATGAAGGTATAAACGTATCTTTTACTTACTCATTTTGTTTGTTATTGAGGGCATCCAACACCTTCATCAGGAGTTTTTCAACCTCCTAAGAAATAGTGGCAAAAATTAATGTCGGAGAACTAGAACACTGCATTATCATCTAGTCTAAAGGCCAAACTATACATTACATTACATCAGGGATCACCAACCTCTCTGTGTGTGAGAGAGAGCGGGGGGATTATATGGGGGCTGAAAATACTGAGCTTTTCTGAATGTGTGTGTGGGGGGGGGGTGCTCTAGTATGTTCTGTGTGTGATTAAGAGCAATGTACTCGGGCAGAGAGAGAGATGCATGTGTGGCAGTGTCTATGTGAAGTGTGTGAACTGAAGTGCATGAGTGTGTGCATGTGCTGTGTATCTTGTACGTAGCAGGAGGAAATTCCAAAGATTAGGTGCTTCCATGCTAAAGGTCTGATTCCTACATTCTACAGAATGGAGCTCATAATGAGTTGGTATCTGCAGGAGGTCCTTTCCTGCAGAGAGTAATGATCAGATGGGCAAGACAATCGTTTAAGTTTCCTGGTTCCTACACAGGGCTTTGTTCACCACTATCAGCAGCTTAAACTTAGCCTGGTGGCTATTTGGAAGCCCGTGCAATTCTTTCAGCAGTGGCTATATTCTGCACTAGCTATAGCTTCCAGGCTAATCACAGAGGCAACACAGAACGCAAAATGGTAGTTCCCTCTGGAAGTTACCAGTGCAAGAGCAACAGCAGTCAGGCTATTACATTTCAGAAATGGCAATAGCTGTATTATCAGCCAATGCTGAGGTCACCTGGGTTTTTAATGACAGTGATTAGTCTAGGAGCACCACCACACTACGACCCTGTCTAATACCAGGGAGAGCAGGGAGGGCTTTTTCAGGAGTCATATCACCACCTCCTTTTTCAAGATGTAATAATTGTATGACTTCAATAAGGACTACCAGGATTCTATTGGGTAGAACTTTTTATTTTAAATTGTCTCATTTACTGACTTAACAGGCATATCATAAGCTGTGTTACATTTTAGGTCAGGGATGGGGGACCTATGGCTCTCCAGATGTTGCTAAACTACAGCTCCCATCATCCCTGATCATGCTGGTAGGGGTTGATGGGAGTTGGAGTCCAACAGCATCTAGAGGTCCACAGACTTCCCACCCATTTTAGATGGATATTACTTTCTTTTTTTAAAAAAATCAAAGCATACCTCATAGGTATGGTGAGTGGCTTGCAAATTCTCCAGTCTATGAAAAATTCCTAGAAGATAGTCCAATGGTTCAGCAGGAAAGTCAGAGATAAATTCAGCCAAGTCTCTTTGAGGAAGCAAGGAAAACCATGATCTGAACAGTGCTCTGTTTTCTTTCACTAAATATTTCTTTTCTTTCATTTGTGGTAGTAAGAATCTGCAAAACCAAATAATAATAACTTAAATATACATAATGTCTTCATATAATATACAAAAAAGAATGCCATGTTCTCAGGAAACTGAACATTGTCAGGAACAGTGGAATAATATTTGTAAATGGAAAATTCAATCCTAAGTAGGGTTCAGGATGAGCAGTTCAGCAAATCTACCACAACATCCCAAGCTTTGCTGGCTCGTACGGGCTAAAATGGAAAGGAGAAATGCAATGTGTTTCTAACTTCTGCATTATGCCTGTGCCAAGGATTGGGGCCTTCAGGTCATCTGTGGTGTTTTGAATCCAGTGAATCCAAAGTTACTGTTGCCCCCACCACATCTTCAGGGCTTTCTGCCAGCACAGCTTTGCAGCAGAGAGCTAACAGTGCACCACCTTAACCTCCTCCAGCCATAAACCTCAGAGACTTAGGACTGCATTCAAAGGCTACAATCCTAATCAAGCTTTTCTACACAGTGGGATTGATTTCTGAGTTAACAAGCATAGTAATGCACTGTCAAATCTCTTCTAGTGTAGCATATTGATAATGTATGTATCTATTTATCAAACAGGAACTCTAGACAGCTTAATCCACAGATCATAATATTTTTAAGAGAAAGGCAATAAGACTAACATATTCCAACTTACTTCTCAGAACCCCTTTTTTCTTCATCAATCCTATATTTAACAAAGGGAAGACCTTTCAACCTTGCCCATGCGTCTTCAGATTCAAGTTGAGCATTCTCTTGGACGTATTCAAAATCAGTAAAGAGATGAAGAACTGGGATTGTCCACAGCCACTGATGAACTTGCTGTACAATACAAGAACTGCAGAACGATATCAAATACAACCCCAACCTGAAAGAGAAAAAGAAAAGCCAATGAGATGGTTGAAGAGGAACATTGGGACCTTTCTCTGACAAAGTCTCACATGCAGAAATTCAGGAGGTGTACCTCTTATTAGGGAATTCAAGAGATGTAAATCTTATTGATGTGGCAGCTGTGGCCTTCAAGATGTTGGTGGACTGCCAGATCCCATCAGCCATGGCCAGCATGGCCATTGATTAGGAACTATGGGAGGTGAAGTCCAGCAACATCTGGAAGGCCACAGGTTCCCAATCCCTGTGTTATGTATGGGGATGGTTGAATCCATTTAATTTTTGTCCAACAAACAGTTGCTAAAGTCACACCTCTGTTTGGACAAAGGTAGCAACACAATCATAATGCAATACTTTTTATTCAATACCAATCCCTCTACTTTTGAGCCCCAAATTATTATTTTATTTACAAAATTATTCATATCCCAAGGCAATTCACAGTATCATAAAAACAATCTAAAAATAAGCAAAACAGCCGACAAAGGTAGCAACAGTTATTGAAAAGGTCAATTACAACTGGTTAATAACTGATAATAGATATTTAATATGAAAACTAACAAAACTATATTCTGTAAGATGGCTCTCAAGCAAAAAAACAAAAAAGCAAACATGTAAGAAAAGATTGTTCAAAATAGGTGGGTTTTAAAAACTTGTTTAAAAATCTAGAGTGTGGAAGTCATGCACACCTTTCATGGGATGGTCTCTGAAAGCCTGGAGGACACCATGAAATCTTTGAAAACACTTCTTTGACTTTATTCATTGCCTTTGCTGGTGGTTGCTCCTTCAGGCAAAGAAGGCTGCAAAATCTGATACACTCTTGTTTTGACTTTGGAATAACACAGAAATCTCCAGATAATAGAAAGATGGTCAATGTCAGGACTAGTTTATTATATTCTGATATATTCCAAGCTGAACTCTTTCGGTAATTTTCCAAGTAATCTTCAATCACCTTTTGAAGCTAAATAAAAGAAAATAATAAATCAGCTCCAAAAATAACCTATTTTTCTCTAGAAGCCATTGTGTTCTGTGTCACATTTGGAACCAGTGGTAATGGCTGAGTCTCTCCACCTTCTCCCTTCCTAGAGCAAGTCAGGAGGGGGAAAATACCTTGGCCAGCACTGCCAGTGCTAAAGCAACCAAAAAGGAAAAATGTAAGCAGTGTGTTTTGTTTTGATCATTTTTATTAGGTTTTTTTAAAAAAAAAAACACCAATCATTACATTACATTCAAATTTCAATTTCCCCCTTCCTTGCTGACTTTCCTCAACTTCCATCCCTGGTTTATTACATCTCATATTACATTCTGTTGTTTATATAGACTTCTATTTTGTCATACTATTAGGTTTCCTATTTTTTATAAATAAAATTGCAAATGTTTACTTAAATCCTGCCAATGACTCTATGTTTTTTTGTTGTTTCTGCAAATATAATGTAATGCAGTGTGTTTATATAAAGAGTGTGGATAGAGTGTGTACAGAGAGTAGCTGCTGCCACTGTAGTAGCAGCAAAAACCTGAACAATAACAAGAAGTAATGGGGGTGGGGAGGTATTGCCATCATTACCATGTAGAGGAGGAGAGGAACTTAAAGTGCATTACAGTTTTTTGGCAAGTGTGGCTCACTGATTGGTGCTGATAGCAAGCCCCTTTGGTGTTGATTGTTCGTAGGCAAAAATACATTTTCCCTCTGCGGACTGATTTTGCAGATCACTTTGCTGGTCCAGAGAGAAAGAAAATCTGTTTGCAAGTCAAGTGTGAATCCAACCTGTGCCTGCAAACAGAAAAGGCAGGTCTCACGGTCAATGCCAGTCAGCTGTCAGCTGAAGATGTGATTGACAAATCTATCTGTCAAAAAAACCCATGAGGAGTGGGGGAGGTCAGGATCTAACCCATCAGCCAGTTAGTTAAGAGATGGAGCTTTTTCAGGAGCAGCACCCACCAGATTATGGGATGCCTTGCTTCATGAGGTTTGCTTGGCCCGCTTGCTTGTTGCATTTTGCTAGCCGGTGAAATAGTTTTAATATTTCAGTGAGCATTTGCTTCGTTGAGTAGAAGTTTTTATGTTGCTATTATGTTTGGTTTTGTATTGCTGCTTTTATTATGGATTATTTGTAATGACTGTAAGCCAATCTGAGTAATGCAAAAGCATGAGAATATGCATTTACACAGTCCCAGAATATCTATTTTATCCTGTGTCAGTTGGTAGGAAAAGCAGTTATAGCTGAAAATCTCAATCAGTCACAACTGACCTAGTTTAGACCTTTTCATTCAATAAAATTAGCAAGCAACTTAACACAGTCACAGAGGACATCAAAGGATGCTGGTAATATAGCAATATGAACACTGACCCCTTAAGACAAGTTCCTGATAACTTGCTTTTTACAATACCTGCTTTTCATCAAACTGTAAATCTGTCCATTCCTTTGGCTCTCCCTCATGTACCATTAGCTTCTTATTCACCAAGTAAAACTGATGAAATTGCTGGAAGAAGTTCTCGATACTGCGAGAAGTCAAGGTATTCAATACAGAGAACAGACTATCCAGCATTATTTGTAAAGCCTTTTTCTTCCTTTCCACAATATTGGCATTTTTATTGCTTAAAATATTCCAGAAGCTTGAAGAGGATTCTTTACATATTATATCATCAAACTGATGCCACTCTGTTAATAAAACAAAAACAAAAAAGTTTCTCCCCATTTTTTGAACAACAAGGAATTTTCATGATACAAGATAATCCTGCCATCCTCCTATCTATGTGGGTAATGTACCAGCAATTTCATTATTCAATATTCTACAAGCCGTTATCCCCACCCCTCAAAAAAAGATATTGATGACCTCAATTTTAGAAACTTGGTTGCTTAATATAATATACTTTCAGGTCTCAAAGATATAAGCATGCATTCACGTGAACAAAAAATTATTTCCCCTGTAGGTTTTTCTGTGGTCCACCCTTCCCATGTATATAGATTATGCCTTTAGGAAATGGGAATTCCTGTTTTCCATCATGGCAGCAAGCCCATATACACAGAAGCATGATACAGGGATGAGGTACGCTGCTAAATCAGAATGCTAGTCAGTGCTATGGTGGGAGTCAATGTGGCATAGTGATTAGAGGTGCTCAGGAAATGCCTAGTTCTTTAAATGAATTCAAATCTCTAGGGTCTGATGCACCTAGCATTGCTTTCCTTTTGGGTGAAGACAGAAGCAAAGCAGGGGGCAGACACCATGTGCTCGCCCATTTCTGAACAAAGATGATTAAGGGCCTGGAAACCAAATCTTATTACGAACAGTTGAGCAAGCTTGTTTTCTCCTGCTCTGGAGAGTAGGACTCAAACCAATGGCTTCAAGTTACAAGAAAGGAGGTTCCGACTAAACATCAGGAAGAATTCTCTGACAGCAGGAGCTGTCTGACAGTGGAACAGACTCCCACAGGAGGTGATGGACTCTCTTTCACTGCAAGATTTAAATGAGAGGTTGGATGGCCATCTGTCATGGATGTTTTAGTTGAGATTCCTCCATGAAGTTTGGACCAGTCACCGCCTCTTGCCCTAACCTTCCTCACAGGGTTGTTGTGAAGATAAAATATAGAAGGGAGAACCATCTCTGCCACCTTGAGCTCCTTGAAGGAAATATGGGTTATAAACCTAGTACATGCATACATACATGCATGCAAGCACGCACAAACCCACACCCACACCCTAGAAACAGTTCCTTACCTGTACCACTTAAATACTTTAACTGTATAAACAAACAGCGATTCACACAGAATCCCTCTGGAGACTCTTTGGGAATAACTTCATACTGTCCTTCCTCACCACATACCACATAATATTTATAGGGAATTTGTTTGTCCATGTTGTCCTTTGAAATGGTGACACAACCTTTGAATAGGTGTCCATGTTTATCAATATCCCTGTTTTTAAAACAATCCATGTTTGTGATTATATTAAAAGCAAAGTATATCCATGGTTGAGCAATAAAACTTAAGCTAAAAAAAAGCTCTCTCAACAAAAACAAACTGAAAAGTAATGGTCTAAATGTAAAGTATCAGTTGCTGCATCAAAGCATAATCTCCTGGAGTAAATAGTGCTTCCAGATCACATGTTTACCACCTTTAGGAATTGAAAGGAAAACACACACAATTCATCGGTTTGTCATAGTTTTAACACTAGGTGGGTAGAGGGAGGGCAGAAAGAAGGTAGGGTCTATTCTTGGGATCTGTGAAAAATGGAATGCATCCTATGTATAAAGGAAGTATATTAGGGCCCCCCAGAAGGCACCAAATTCTGACACATGCCTAGCTAAACCATGGGCTACTAGAGACACCATTTTCTGAAAGAGTAGTCTAAGAGAGATGGATCTCATGGTTGAGCTGACAGCTGCCATAAGCCCTTGAGTAATGTGTGGAACATCTATGTATATTGTCAAATAGCTCATGGGAAATGCTTGTCTCGGGAACCTTTTTATCATCCAGAATAATTTCCATGTTTTGCCTCCTCCTCATTCACTCCTCTCTTCTGTTCATTTATGGACAAGTTAGAAGTAAAATCCAGCTACTTAAGGGACCCCCTTATCATTGTGAGAGCTGTCCATTTAGTCCTACTTTCTCCTCCTCTTCTTTTACCAGTTACCAATCCATAAGAGGACCTATCCACTTATTCCATGACTGCTAAGTTTGTTTGGAAACTTTTGGTGAGGAACTTGGTAATTTCATATGTAATAATGTTTTCCACCATTTTACCCAGAACAGAAGTTAAACTAACTGGCATATAATTTCCTGGATCCATTTTTTAAAATTGCTGTTACCTTGGCTGTCCTTAGGTATGGATGTCAATCTTAGGGCCAAGTAATATATTTTTGCTAGAAAGTCAGTTATTAATGTTTGAATTCTTTAAGAACTGTCAAGTAAATATAATCCAGACCTGATGATCTGTTAATTTTTGATCAGCACTCTCATTTATTCAAACTCCCTTGCTAAAAAAGTAAATTCAGGCATAGATTTCTGCCCTACATCTTAGGCAGTGAAGACAAGACAGCTGATTGCTAAAATAACGTGCTTCTATATGTCAGTTACATAAAAGAAATTATTCAAAACATTCACTCTAAGACAGGGGTCAGCAACCTTTTTCAGCTGTGGGCCGGTCCACCATCCCTCAGACCATGTCGTGGGCTGGACTATATTTTGGAGGGGGAAAATGAACAAATTCCTATGCCCCACAAATAACCCAGAGATGCATTTTAAATAAAAGGACACATTTTACTCATGTAAAGACACACTAGGGACGCGGGTGGCGCTGTGGGTAAAAGCCTCAGCGCCTAGGGCTTGCCGATCGAAAGGTCGGCGGTTCGAATCCCCGCGGCGGGGTGCGCTCCCGTTGTTCGGTCCCAGCGCCTGCCAACCTAGCAGTTCGAAAGCACTCTCGGGTGCAAGTAGATAAATAGGGACCGCTTACTAGCGGGAAGGTAAACGGCGTTTCCGTGTGTGGCTCTGGCTCGCCAGAGCAGCTTCGTCACGCTGGCCACGTGACCCGGAAGTGTCTCCGGACAGCGCTGGCCCCCGGCCTCTTGAGTGAGATGGGCGCACAACCCTAGAGTCTGTCAAGACTGGCCCGTACGGGCAGGGGTACCTTTACCTTTTTAAAGACACACTGGTTCCTGGACCGTCCACGAGCTGGATTGAGAAGGTGATTGGGCCACATCTGGCCCACGGGCCTTAGTTTGCCTACCCCTGCTCTAAGATTACACCTAATTGTTCTACTGTTAAACAATATTTTCCCAATCTTCAGGCCCAAATATTTCAAATTCATTCATTTTCCTTTTCACACAAAAATTCCAAAAGGGGTTCTCAAATTATTGTTATTAATAAATGTCAGCAATCGTTTCTCTCAAATCAAACATATCAACTTGTCTCCAATATCTTCAACAACCATTTCTCCATATTAAACCAGAATAAATCTTTCTGTCTTTGTCCATGTAAGAGTCTCTCCTGTGACACGGGTAGCGCTATCGTCTAAACCACTGAGCCTCTTGGGCTTGCCGTTCAGAAGGTTGGCAGTTCAAATCCGCACAACAGGGTGAGTTCCCACTGCTTTGTCCTGTCCTAGCTTCTGCCAACCTAGCAGTCTGAAAGCCTACCAGTGTAAGGAGATAAATAGATACCACTGCAGCAGGAAGGTAAACTGTGTTTCCGTGTGCTCTGGCTTCCACTGCACCAGAAGCGATCTAGTCATGCTGGCCACATGACTCGGAAAGCTGTCTGTGGACAAATGCCAGCTCCCTCGGCCTGAAAAGCGAGATGAGCATCGCACCACATAGTCGCCTTTGACTGGACTTAACCGTCTGGGAGTCCTTTGCATTTTACCCTTTTTACCTGCTCTGTGATCATATACAGTCATACCTCGGGTTGATGTAGCTTCAGGATAAGTATTTTCGGGTTCCGCACTACGGAACTCTGAGTGAGAGACAGGGATGGGAAGACTTCTCAGGGTGAAAGATTGGGAGAAGAAAAAAAAGCTCCCATGTGAGAGCTGGGAGACTGCTCCACTTTCTGGGTGAGACAAGCTATCTTTGAGAGAGAACTCTGTCTTTTCTATTCTCTTTCTTTTGCTGTTTTTGTTTTTGATTAGTTTCTTTTATCTTATTACGGTACATTATGAAAAAAGCTTTAATACAACCTTATTTTTTAAGGAAAGAAATATACCTCACCTTCCAAAAAATTATAAAAAGCAAGTATTAATACATAATAAATATTATATGTATCTGCATGCGCTCTTAGTAACCTTAATTTTGAGAATGTAGACAGGAAGTTAAAATGCTAGTCTACAGAGGCACAGAATAAAAATATTAAGAGTTTCAGTAGAAACAAACAACCAAAAAATCCCCAATTTTTAAAAACATGGTATGTGGATGCTGTCTTTTCTGGCCACTACAGAACTGTACTTACTTTGTGTAAGCCAGCTCACAGATACTGTCTTCCCAATCATTATATCCAGAAATGCCTTCTGCCCTAATGAAGACTCTAGGCTCCTCAGACTCTCCTTTGAAGTCCTTGGACAGTATGGCATGGAAAAAAACTGTAACACCATCTTCATAACTGACTTGGCTGCAACAGTAAGAAAAAGGTCAGAATAGCTTGTTTTGACAGATGCAAATACGTTCTGATACTTAGGGATAGAATTCAGGCTGTTGCCCCATCAGCATAAACATTTCTGCTTGCCTAATGAAATTATTTCCCCTCTTCTCCCCCATGCTCTTTTCTAGATTTTCAGGGCGTGTTAGGGGGCGCATGGAAAGAAGCTCTGTTGCGCTAGTGGGATTTGTTGCGCTGGCTTCTGCTAGGGAAACTGGATAGTTGAATCCAGTCCTTAAACTGTAATCCTATGTTCACTCACTTAAAAGCAAACCTCACTGAACTCAGTAGGACTAAGTTCTGAACCGGACATGTACAGGATTGCACTGCTAACCACTGCAAAATTTGGAAGGAAATGTTAGGGTTTGTGGGTTTTTTTATATATTGGTGGCATTTGAATGCTTTAAGAACACCACAAAATAACACATTTTACATGACCATTCCCGATAGTTTTACATTTGGTCAAATGTGGATTCCCTTCCCTTTCAGACCAGAATAAAAATGAAATCACTACTCATCAGTTCTTATTACACTTAATACCACTTCAATATATTTACATGAGTAATACCTTTGCTTAACTTCCCAGTTTCTCTGTTTCTTTGTTTGCTTATGCTTTCTTTTTTCCACATTCTGATTTGCAGGCAGCTTTCCCTTCTCAGGTCCTCCTAAAGGAGTTTCTGTTTTTTCTTCTTTTTTAAAGATTTGGGTCACTTTTGCTTTCTGTAACACAGCAATGCATCCTCCTATGAACCAATGTTTAAGAAGTTTCCCTGCCCAGCTGATGTGAGGAAATTCTTGCTTGCTACAGGAAAAGGCTGGAATAAGATACCACATGATCCCAGAACACACTGCTTTCATACAAATAAATTTCTTCTTCTACAATATCATGCACAGTACACTGTACATAAAAGTAAATTATTAATTTAGGCACCCGTGTAGTTTGTCACTTGTCTGTGTAGAAACTGATTGCAGGCAAGAAGTTGTTGTCCTTTGTGGAATCCTACCTTACACTGCTTCCCCTGATCTCTGCTGTCACCTCTCCTTACGTATTTCTCAGCAGTTACCTGGTCTATGGCACACTTTTCCTGCATTTGAGTAATGTGTGTATGTGTGTTTCAACATTGTTCTGTTAATATGTTCTTCCAACACCACCTCTGTGCACCTTTTCCCTAAGGGAAGTAGTCTGTAGTACCTTCCTTCCATTGGAATGCCTTTCCTGTGTGCATTTTTTCTTATTTGTATATTATTTGCCTTTCTTTGGTCGCATCATGTAATGGACTGGGGTTGAGGAGAACTAAGCCACTTCTACTTCCTGCAACTTTGTGTGTATTCCCTGCCTTCAGACAACAGGAAGTGCCATAAACCATGTGATGGACCTTCATCCCAGATATATGACCTTTAGCTAAGGATGTTTCTATCCCATTGGGTGATGGAATGAAACTGGAAATTATTTACAGAAATAATATGCCTTTAAACTTTACTAAGGTGGAATCTACACACCTTAACCACTGTGGAAATGCTTTTAAAAAAAAAAAAAGTTTTGAAAAATATATATTGAATGTGCCATAGCTCACCATCGCCACCTAGTGTCACATTTGTATCTTGCACTTTACAACACAGTTAAAACATTTTATTTTTATTTATACACAAAAGTGTGATTGCTGCAGGCTCATCCCTTTGTTTCTTACTCTTCAGATATAAACCTTTTCCAGAAATCTTGTTCAGCATTAATCATCACATGTGATAAGAATTCATTCTTTTAGGTAGTGTGGCCCACAGATCAACAGCCTATATTAGTCTTTCCCTTCAGGCTTGCCTGTAATTAGTAACAACTTGTTTATAACAAACAAATAAACAAACAAACATGCACCATTAAATATTTTAAAACAGCATAGCACTGTACAACAAAACAATAAAACTGCAGCAAGTAAGGGGGGGGAGAGATGAAGAATTATAGAACAAAAGAAAAAGAAATCAGGTACTGGTTTATACTGTACAGCTTGGATCCAGATGTCCAGTCAGTGGAACTAATTAATTGGATGCTCCTACTGAAGGAAGTGATGAAGGTGTTGTTTTTGTCAATTCCTCTTTCCGCCGGCAAGCCCCTGTGTCACTTGCACCAGGAGAGCCTCTGGAAGAACATGGGATGTGCCATGCAATGTGCAAGGGGAAAGGAAGAAGTGGCAAAGGTCACCACCCCCACTTCTTCCAGCAAGAACCTCTCATAGATTGCAGACCATTTCACAAACAGGAAAAGTCCTTCTGTTCACGGAAGGGCAACTCCAGATTCAATCTAATCACTCCTGTGGTCCACTAAAAACAGGTTTTGCAACAGAGGCCTCAGTGTGCCTCATACTGGGAACAGCTCATTGGCGACCTATTCTGAAAAAGCAGATGACTCCAATTTGATCATACAATCAAGCCAAGTTACAAATGGCAGAGGAGGCCAACAGGGAAAAGGAAAAGTGGTTTGTAAAACTCATTCACTGGGTAACCCATTCTATATTTTATCAAATCCTAATTTAATTGTCTATACTGAGAATTCAACCCACCCATATTTTCAAAACTGGTAAAATATGCTCCCTCCACAGCAACTTGTCAGAGAAGACAAACCAGTATATCCCATCACTCAGAAGCAGAGATTCCACAGAAAGGGTTCCATAGCACTATCACATTTAGTTCAATGGGGCCTACTCCCAAGTAAGTGTACAAAGGACTGAAACAATAGTCATGTTAATACACAATATTCTGGAAGGAAAAACTTAGGATAAGAAGGCACACAGAGGACTTAATACTCACCACTTTGTCAGTCAAACTTTGATCCTTTCCTGGGCTCTTCTTTGCCACATTGCTTTCAGCTGCAGAATCAAAGGCAGCAGGGTTTCCTTCTGAGCTTTCTCCAGCATTACTACCCTCTGCATAGTTTATTCCAGAGGTAGCACTTTGGTCCTAAAAATTAAATACAATATTTTTACACAAATATTTGTATTTTGGCAATTTGTTTCATCATGCATTGAGGGGAGAAATTCAAATTTATCATGACAAAAAACAGGGAACTGGGTAACTATGGTTTGAAAGCAATCCCTTTAAACCAAGATTGCAAACCACAGTTTGATCCTGCTTGACAATTGCATCTAGGATGGATTGTTTGAACCAGTATGCTGGTTCTAATTCTGCAATTCTGAAAGCAGGGCTGGCCTGCCCATTACCCTCACAGAAGCCTCAGGCAACAGACTGGGGAAACCTGGAAAGGGCAGCAGATCCAGGCCCCAAGGATAGCGCAGCTTGCCACCTCCTCCACACTCTCATTATGGAAGGAAAGCCAAATATCAAAATACTTTCATTCTCATTGTCTCTCTAAGGAAATGAGGAAGATTGGGATAAAAATCAAAGCATAGTACCACAGTGGAGGTGGAGCTACTGTTCAATAGCCATTGTACAGCTGAACTGTAGCTGCTGTTCAACAGTTTTAATCCATTATTTATTTATTTATTTATTTATTTATTTATTTATGTACATTTCTTAGCACTATTCAAAGTGTTGGTGCAGACCTGTAAAGTCCTAAAGGCCTCAGCCATGTATACTTGAAGGAATGTCTCCACCCCCATTTTTCAGCTCGGGCAGTGAAATCCATAGTGATATCCATACATAGTTGTAATTCACATTACAATAAGTAATGTGTACCCAAGCTGTGTCCCATTATTAATTAATCAATCAATTAATTCATTCATTCATTCCCTGCCCATCTGACTGTGTTGCCGTAGCCACACTGGATGGCTCCCAACACATACAGTATAAAAACATAATAAAACATCAAACATTAAAAACTTCCTGATACAGTGCTGCCTTCAGATGTATTCTAAAAGTTGTGTAGTTATTTATCTCCTTGACATGTGATGGGAGGGCATTTCACTGGGAGGGTGCCACTACCGGGAAGGCCCTATGCCTGGTTCCCTGTCTTCTCGCAGTGATGGAACCTCCAGAAATCCCTTGGAGGTGTATTTCAGTGACCAGGCTGGATGATGGGGGTAGAGACGCTCCTTCAGGGATACTGAGCCGAGGCTATTTAGGGCTTTAAAGGTCAGCACCTTTGAATTGTGCTCGGAAATGTACTGGGAAGCAATGTAGATCCTTTAGGCCTCCTTGAGGAATACCCACCCATGAGATGTCAAGGAGATAAAGAACTACACAACTTTTAAAAGATATCCAATTCTGAAGGGAAGTATTGGAAAGTTTTTAATGTTTGACATTTTATTGTATTTTTATACTGTATATGTTGGGAGATGACGACACACCATTTCCCTATATTGTTCACACAGCACATTTATTACTGTGGCTGATACTTCTTGCACTCGATTATATCTAACACTCAGGCCCAGATAAGACAGTAATTATTATTTAATGTTTGATGTTTTATCTATTTTTATTATTATTAATATTCTGTTGGGAGTTGCCCAGAGTGGCTGGGGAAACCTAGCCAGATGGACAGGGTATAAATAATAAATTATTATTAAATTATTATTATTTATGGGGGTATTTTTAGTGACAGTGTGAATCATGAGAGCTATACTCAGTGGGGGGGGGTGTTTTTCTCTCTGAAACATGGAGTACACTCTGAGCATTTTCTTTTTGTTCATGTTTGGTGCTGTTAAATCGAATAAGATGAAGGTTTTATGATCATATTTGCAGGGGGTTGGCCTAGATGACCTTGGTTGGTACCTTCCAACTCTACAATTCTATGGTTCTGTGATTTGGGGGGGGGGTTAATCCTGGTGTTTATTTTGCTCTAGGAGGCTTCGTTTGGTAAGAATGCCAGAGTTAATGCAAGATACATGACTTTTTGTTAAATGAGCCACCATAGCTGCTAGAGGGCCATGAAAATTTGTGTCCCGGGCTTTTTAGACTCATCTACCTATGTACTATCTGGAACCAAAGTGGTGCATTGGTTGCCAGATGTGAAATATTTTGGCATTATTTTCAGCTCTCCCACCCCACTACCAGCTCCAAGGTTCCCTGACTCTCAGAAGTGAAAGTACACGGAGCCAGGCACCTTCTTGGTGTTGACACCCACCCTGTGGAATGCCGTCCCATCACATAGCAAGGAAATAAACAACTTTTTGACTTTCAGCAGACATCTGACTTTCATCCTTAGACATCTGTTTAAGGAAGGTTTTTGTGTTTTTTTAATGATTTATGCTTTATTGTGTTTTTTTATATTTTGTTGGGAGCTGCCCAGAATGGCTGGGGCAACCCAGTCAGATGGGAGGCATATAAAAAATATGATTATGATTAATTATTATTATTATTATCATTTACAGTGTTTGTACCCAGCTCTTTAAAAAGGATCTCAGAGTGACTTATATAAAATCAAAACAAGACACTTCCTACCCACAGGCTTACATTCTAATAAACAAACAAACAAAAATACAACACACAAGGGGGAAAGGAAAATAAAACTGAAAAATGCAGGCCCTAATGTCTAGACAGCTGTTCTATCTCTCCCACTGAGGCAGCCTGAGGAAATGGCTGCCCCCAGATGACAGTTGAGAGAGAGGAGCCCTGATGGAGCTAGCCTGTTGCTGCAGAACCAACGAAACCACTGAGGAAGACAGGCAGTGATTTAAACACGCACATACCAGAATATTTATTACTACGAACCTTTTTCAAAAATCAGGTGTATTATTGATCACAACTGAACACTGACTTAAGCTGCAATCCTATAGCCACTCACCTAGGAGCAAGCAAGCCTCACTGAACTCGGTTGGACTTGTTTCTGAATAGGATTGCATTGTTACTGCAGGCATTGGAAGGCGATGTCAGAGTTTACATGGTTTATATTTTAGTGGCACCTGAAAGCCTTCCAAACCCCATACAGCCAGTCAAATTAATATGACTTTTCTAGACAGTATTACATTCAGTCGAATTTGGCTTCCCTTCAGCTTCAGAACTGCCTCACACCTTAAGACATGGATTGGGGGTTTAATTAATTAATTAATTAATTAATGGGACTTCTGTGACGGCACTTTTCACCTTGGTGCCGTTGGGCCTGCCCTCACTTAAATGTAGTGCACCCCTCACAGAACACCACTTCCTCGAATTCCCACAAACTACCTCAGATTATTTTGTGGGGGGCATGTGTGAGGGGAAATTTAATAATTTGGAGTCTCAGGCAGGATTAGATTAAACAAGCAATAAAGATTTTATTTAACAAAGGAAGTTTATGACACGAGTGGGTAAAACATAGGATACTTCAGATTATAATGTTATTTCACTTCACTGCTTTCTCAGATGTTGCACAGCTGTTGCCGCTTAATACTTTGATTCTTAAACAATGTGGTACTTCCTGTCAGTTACACACCCCTTAGACAACCCTACTCCTGAGGTACTCCAAGTAACAGACCCAAGGGATCACTGGGTTGGGAGTCTTCTCTTTCTAGAAGAATCTCTCTCCTCCTGACTGGAATGAGACCTAAGTAGACGGTTTCTCTACAACTTCTACTGCCTGACTCCCTCCCTCGGCAATCTTCGCAGAGCTCTGGCCCAATGGTTGCCAGTGGCTTGAATTAATTAATTTTATAATGAATGATTTTAGAGTGTTGTTTGTGCTGTACTTTTGTACTGTTTTATTGTTGTTAGCCGCCCTGAGCCTGGCTTCGGCTGGGGAGGGCGGGATATAAATAAAATTTATTATTTATTATTATTATTATTATTATTATTATTTATTATTATTAAAATTTATTATTCTCCTGGCTCAGCCTCAGCCTCCCAGTTATTTCCTGGCCTAATTACACTTACAGGACACCAAACACTGCCCTTCACACTAAGCTCAGAGACTCCTTTCTCTAGCTTGTGATATATTCCTCAGAGTGGATGTTTCTACCCAGAACCAACTCTCTCTCTCCCAACCGCAATCCTAACCTACTCAAACTGTCTCTCCAAATCCTCTCCTTTTCAACTCCCCCTCCTGGAACCCCAGCCAATCATAGGCTGCCGTTTTTTAACCATTTGCTGGCAGGGAAAAAGAAAAGAAACCTGCCCACAACTCCCAGCACCCCAAAATCCAACAACATTTGGAGGACCACAGGTTCTCCACTTCTGATTACTTTGGATTAATTTGGTTCATTAAGACAATAGCCAAAGGAAGGTTAGAAGGCAAAATAATGAATACAGTCATACCTCATGTTACGTTTGCTTCAGGTTGTGCGTTTTCAGGTTGCGTCCCGCGGCGACCCGGAAGTAATGGAACAGGTTACTTCCGGGTTTCACCGCTTGCACATGCACAGATGCGCAAAATGATTTCACGCGTATTCGCAGAAGCAGCAAATCGCAACCCACACACGTGCAGACACGGGTTGCATTCTTTTCCGTTGCAAACGGGCCTCCAGAACGGATCCCGTTTGCAACCAGAGGTACCACTGTATAATCAAACATGGGCTACAGTCCATTTTAGGACCAACTCTGTAGCAGTGATGCCACTATTGCATCTCTTCAGTGCTGTCTAGAGGAGTTTGTTCTGAGTGGTGAAGATCTGTCCTATGACTTTGGGTGGGTTATATATGGATGCGAGGATGTGATTGCATTAATTTACCTGAAGCTCTCTCACAGTGTGTTCAAAAACAGTTACCAGGGTATCAGTTGGAACCGCTTTGCAGGGGTGAAGCAAGTGGGCATAAGGTTTATATGGACCTAGTTGTTCCTCAAAAGCAGGGCACAAAAAGTGATGTTCAAAGACTCTTGTTGCACCCGATAGTCACTGGCCTATTGACAGTGGTTTTCAACCAGTGTGCTGCGGCACCCTGGGGTGCCTTGAATGATAGCTGGGATGCCACGGGAAACACTAGCCTCTTTCTTCCCTCCCTCCTCTGACACCCTCGTGTCTCTGCTTCCCAAAGGCTTGCACAGCTGCTTGTTGCAGCAGCCCTGGCTACAAGCTTCCCAAACAAATTGTGCCTCTGGAGCTGGCCAGGGGGTGCTGGTTGCCAGGAACTCAGAGACCAGGGGTGGCTGCGGCGGCTGCCTGGAGGACTCCCAAGGGGAAGGGAGAGGAGGCTTAGGGAACACTCCACAAAGGTGTTTGAAAAAGGGCAAGAGGCTGCCAGCCTGGCAGGCAAGGGGTGACATAACTGGGCTCCTGAGCCCTACAGGGGTGCCGCAGAAAGAATGTAGTTGATCAAGGGAGCAATGGACTGAAAAAGGTTGAAAACCTCTGGCCTATGAGGTGCCATCTTGTCCCACATGATTTTTAACTTCTACATGAAACTACAGCATAAGATTATCCAGAGTTTCAGCTGAAATATCAGCACAATGCTCATATGCTAATTTTCATCAGATTGTAAGGAGGAAGTGAAAACCCTGAATCAAGGTCTGGGGGGATGAGAAAACAAGGAAAATAATCAAGTAGAATCAGCATCACTGAATTCAATGGAGCTTACTCACAGGTAAACTATGCGTGATGTTATGTACTGAGTTGAATAGGATCCAAACTACAGCAGTCTGATTGGTCCTAGAACAATAGGATCCAAAATGCAGCAGTCTGATTGGTCCTAGAACAATAGGATACAGAATACAGCAGTCTGATTGGTCCTAGAACAATGCAGCAGTATGATTGGTTGGCAGGAGCCACCCAATCCAGCTCCAGATAGAAGTGAATCCACAACCTGATTGGCCTACAGGAGAATTCCGGAATTAGCCAATCATGTGCAGCCCATTGTGTAAATAATGTATATAAAGCAGATACTTTGAGGGGACATTCATTCATTCCTCCTCACCGCTATGAGCTGAATAAAGAGCATGAAATCCACTCTCGACTCTGAGTATATTTCACTGGCGACGAAGGTGGGATCCCGCTGAGCTGACCGCCACACACAGCACCGCAGCACCGCCACCTGCCGCACCACTGCCTCGCACCGTGTCCAGGCTTCAGCTCCGGGACCCAAGGAACTCAGAATGGCAACCGACAGCAGCTTCTTGCCATTCAACCCAGAGATTGCTGTTATGCCACTTAACTGATCAGGGATATGAACCCAGGCCTCCCTGGTCAAATTCTAACATGCTGACTACTAAACCACCCTTTAACACCTCAGGAATCTGTGACTGTCCACTATTACAGTTTGTGTAGGATCAACACATGTGTCTGCATCTGAGACTCAGCTTGAGAATATGGTTATGTGGGCTGCCATGGTGAGCTCTCCCTCTTCACGACAGCACTGGTTTCTCCTGTCTCCCATTTCTGGAAGGAAGGTAATTGCCTTCACCCAACTCATTCCAGTCAACATTGTTTACAGCTTTTACTGCCGAAAAATAAGCCTGCTTTCAGAGAATTTGGCATCCTGAAGCAAAAGGTAATTGCTTGCTTACTAAGGCAGAAGCTATAAACCAGTCCATTATTGCATCCACTGTTTATGTTAACAGTGTTACAACCCAGCAAAATATGTTTAACAGCCCCAAGATATCAGTCATCAGTAAGAGGCGTGTCTATCATTGTCGATTTTTAGAGACGGAAGCAGTGCTTTTTTCTTTTAAAAATGTTTAGGGGTACTCTCAATAAAATCACCATTTTATAGTTCAAATTGGGAAAAATAAATACAGTATATGGATGAAAGTACAAAGATTCACAAAATGTTTAGGGGTATGCATACCCCCCCCCCAGAAAAAAAACACTGGATAGAAGGGACCTTAGAAGTCATTCAGTCCAACCGCTTGTTCAGTACAGGACTCTCAACTACAGCATCTCTGGCAATGCAACCTCTGTTTACATTCCTTCAGCAAAATGGAGCAATTCTCTTGCATCAGGGAATAAGAAACATTGCCAAAAAACCCCCACAAAAAACCCTCTACACGGTATACAATCTGTATTGAAATATACTCACTTCCTTCTTGAGGTGTAGGGCCTCAGTCTTAAGGTGCTTTACCAGAGAGCCTTGTGGCTTCCCCTGTTCTTCCTCAGTGGGTGGCTGCTCATCAACAGAGAATTCCATGGGAGTGGGGCTTTCTGCCCTTTGTTCAACCCCAAGGTCCATCTCCAGCACGAAAGTCAATTTTGCATCTCAATTTTCTGCAAATAAAACAAGCATTCCCTGTAATATTATCTAATGGAAATCCATAGTTGATTCAGAGGAAGGGTTATGGTGGGTAATGATGAGCAAAAGCTGCCAGTTAATGGAGGAATCCTTTGGAGGTCAATCAGCCAAAGGCCAGTTGAAGAAGAACGTTTTCACCTGGCGCCTAAATGTGTATAATGAAGGCATTAGCTCAACCTCCCTGGGAAGAGAGTTCCACAAATGAGGAGCCACTGCAGAAAAGGCCCGTTCTCATGTTGCCACCCCCTGAACCTCACCTCTGTGGAGGAAGCACACAAATAAGGACCTCAGATGATGATCACAGGGTCCGGGTAGGTTCATATGGGGAGGGGCGGCCCTTGAGGCATTGTAGTCCTGAGCTGTTTAAGGCTTTATAGGTGAAACCCAGCACTTTGAATTGGACCTGAAAACTAATTGGCAGCCAGTGCAGTCAGGCCAGGATTGGAGTAATATGCTCAAAACGTTGTGCTCCAATGGTTGCCAAATTATGCACTAGCTTAAGTTTCCAAACCATCTTCAGAGGCAGCCCTACATATAACATGTTGCACTAATCTAACCGAAATGTTACCAGAGCATAAACAGTAGTTAGGCTAGCCCTGTCCAGATAGGAGTGCAGCTGAGCCACCAGCCAAAGCTGATGGGAGGCACTCAGTGCCACTGAGGCTACGTGAGTCTCAAGTGACAGCAATGGATCCAGAAGTATATTCAAAATGCATACCTGCTCCTTCAGAGGTTGTGTAACCCCATCAAGAGCAGGCAACCGCCCATCCAAACAGTATAGGGAACCACCCATTAACAGTGTCTCTGTCTTACCTGGATTGAACTTCAGTTTCTTGGCTCTCATTCAGACAATTACCAAGGCAAGTCAATGGTCCAGTACATCCATTGCCTCTCCACCTTACCTGCAGATGTAAAGGGGAAGCAGAGCTGTGTCATCAGCATATTGCTGACGATGTACTCCAAAACTCTGGATAACCCACTCATTTTAAACAGCATGGGGGATAAAATCAAGCCCTGAGGAACCCACATTGAAGGAACCTCCATGGGGCTGAAGAATACTCCCTAAGCAAAACCCTCTGGAAACATCCATCCAAGTAGGACAAGAACCACTGCAAAGTGGTACCATCCACCCCCAACTGAGATGACTGTTCTAGAAGGATATCATGATCGATAGTACCAAAAGCCACTGAGAGGTCAAGGAGACACATTCCCCCTGCCTCTGTCTCCACACAGGCCATTGTAAGGGGGCAATGAATGCAGTTTCTGTGCCAAAACCCAGCCTAAACCACAATTGAAATGGCTCTAGAAAATCAGTTTCCTCCAAAAGCACCTGGATCTGGTCCACAATTTATCTTCCCACTACCCTATAAGATACCTTACTTTTCCATCTATAAGACGCTCCCATGTATAAGAGCCCCCCTATTTTGGGGGACTCAGTTTTAAGAAAATGAGGGGAGATGGCCCAAAGCTGTTGAGCTTCTCCCCCCCCCCCCAGCTGTGGGCAGGAAACCCTCCCTAGATCATTTCCCACTCGCTGCAGCACCGGGGGGAAGTTGCGTTCCCGCCAACCGGCTGGCTGGGGGGCGCACCGCTTCTCCCCCCCCCCCCCATGCCACTACCCGTGCATTGGACAACCCCAGTTTTTGGACACAATTTTTAGTCAAAAAACCTCGTCTAATACCCGGAAAAATACGGTACTTTTTGGGCGTCTTACACAGTTTTTTTAAGCACTACCTATGTCTACCCTAAAAGGGGAATAAAAATGAAAGGGAAGATGCAAGCATGCAGTGAGAGAGACGGAACTTGGAATATACAGTGGTACCTCGGGTTAAGAACTTAATTCGTTCCGGAGGTCCCTTCTTAACCTGAAACTGTTCTTAACCTGAAGCACCACTTTAGCTAATGGGGCCTCCCGCTGCCGCCATGCCGCTGCTGCATGATTTCTGTTCTCATCCTGAAGCAAAGTTGTTAACCCAAGGTACTATTTCTGGGTTAGCAGAGTCTGTAACCTGAAGTGTCTGTAACCTGAAGCATATGTAACCCAAGGTACCACTGTATGCATGTGAGATGGACAAACCCAGAAAGAAATTATTATCTTAACCCCCTTCACACAGTACAACCATGAGCACCTCCTTTCCCTCCACCAAAGTACCATTTTTTAAAAAGGTGTTTAGGCTGCAAGAATATATGCATTACCTAGAAATAAGCCCTACCAATTCACTTCTGAGTAAACATGCCTAGGATTGCACCAGAAGTCTTTTTTAGTTCTGTTCCTTTAAGCTCCTTTGCATGCAAATAGTCCCCCTGGTTGATTAAAAATGAAAGGAAAATGTCATAATACAGGTAAGATCCTGTGGTTCAGGTTTGAACAGCAACAGTGCAGAGTTAGAAGTACTGTACTGTATTCACAAATAAACCAAAGACTGGAACTGAGGGAAGTTGGGGGGCGGGTTGTGTGGGAGGGTGGGGGGAGGGAGGGAGGAAAATGGGGAGAAAAATAAGGATGACATGTTTCTGGATAATATGTTTTGTTTAAATCTTTAATAAAAAATTATAAAAAAGAAGTACTGTACTGTAGTAAATAAAGCTTTCCAGATGACCCAAAAGAAAAAGAAAGGAAAGGAAAATGTGTCTCCTTGTGGCTAGGCAAGAATGTCGTCTTTGACCATCTGCTCCCTTGGGCTTGCTTGACCACACGATGGTGCACAAGAGCCTGGATCAGTGAGGCACACTAAAAAACTTATGGGCTCAAGTGACTGGAACAGATCCTATAGTCAGGATAGCACAGGATTCATTTGATTATTGTATGTAGGCTCTAAGACTGCAAAGGCCATGGTTTAAACTATCACCTGAGTTGCACAGATCAAGAATGGTGACTGCCCAAAAAAAAATCAGAGACACCTTAATCCATGCTTAAAAATGCTATGAGACAAGTCTAGTGCCGGGGTTTGATCCAGGTGTTCCCTCCAACAGGACCATGACAGAGGAGCATTTTCTATCTGATCCCTAATTACAGCAGTTAGTGCAGGCACTTTGTAAACACAATTAAGAAAACAAGAGCAAAGGTTAAGAAATAACAATATGGAAATTAATTTAATGTAAGATGTAATTGAAAGAAAACTTGGTATAAATACGATAAGAATATAAGAGCACTTAGACAAAAGATGGAAGGTAAGACATAATTTGCGCAAAAGTAGCAAACAGTTAAAGAACCAGAAGGGGAATTTGAGGGAAGTCAGGGGGGAGGTCTGATTTACTGTATTTTATTTTCGTTTACATGTTAAATGTGTTGAATATCAAACTGTAAAATTCAATAAAATTTATTACAAAAAAGAGAACTATTTCAACCCCTAGACCCAAGACCTACATACTGTACTTACTCACTGAGCTCATCCATGAAGTACTGTATCTTTCCCATTTAAGGCGGAAACTAGCCTAGCTAAACTCATCGTCCACAGTACTGTAACATACAAAGGAGCTATTTGAATTCTGGAGACTCAGGAAAACTAAAGCCCCCACTCCCCAACCCCAACTACCTGTCCCGTAAGTAAGCGGCATTGCAAAGCCCGCCACCTCCCCTCCGCTCGGAGGAGCCCTTGCTGGTGTTGTCCTCCCCGTCTCCACAAAAAGGGCCAGAAAACAAAGCCGAGCTCCATAGCAAGAGCCTGCAAAAAGTTTGGCGCGATGAAGAACAAGAGCCACCCTCGACCCCACCCAAAAGACCACCGTCGTAACCGAGGAGTAGCAATCGTCGTTAGACGCTGCGAAACCCATTCCCTCCAGTGACAAATCTCCTGCCCTTGGCGAGCTACCCACCTCAGGTAAAAGTGGGTACCCTTCACAGCTCGGCGGGACAACTGCTTCCCCCAAGCCCGCTCTGCTTCGACTGAAACACCTCAGGCAGAAGCAGAATATAAGGCGCGCCTTGCTCGTGTGCAGGACTCGGTTTCGCTTTTGTTGCCTCGAGGCAGCTGCTGTTTCCTGTCAGGCCATCAAGATATAGCCTGCGGGAAGAGACTCGAATTTCTCTGTCCTTTGACGAACTTTCTCTTTCCATCGCTTCCTTTGCAAAGCGTTTGCGAAAGACCATTTAAAACTAAAGGTCATGGGGAGCAGCTGCTCACTCAGTGGTCTTTACAGGAACCAAATGACCAAACGTAAATAAATGCTTAGCTTTCATATGGCGGTCTTCCTAAGGTGTTCACATTTCTGTGGCATTTGTGACCTTGCATGGTAGGCCATTTCTGTTTCCCCAGTAGAGGAAGGCAGGCCTGTGTGAGAGAGACATAGAGTGAGAAACCCCTGCAGTCAAACTCCACTGTGTCCTCACCACTCTCACGTTTCCAGCTGCTCCACTACAGTACCTGGATAGAGAATGTGTTTGTTTTAATTATCTTGGAAACTGCCAATGCTGAAATAAATTCAGAAATTTTTGAACTCAGAAGAAATATCAGTAGCTGACAAGAGCGTGCAGGAGAAATTCTAAATTAGGGGATGAAACCTCAGAATGAAAAGGTGTGCAAGGACACTAAGTTTTTGTAAAGGCTTAATCCTATTAGTTTGTATAGGGAAGACTTGAGAAGAATGCCTCATGTGTCAAAACAGGCACAGGTGGTAATTCTGACAACTATCACAGTCAGGTTAATAGATAAAAAATTATTAAGAAGGCAACCAAGTACAGGCTGTAGCCAAACAGTAGTGTATTATTACAGGCCACCCCAATCCCTGCTGAGCTGTGCACAGGATTCCAGAGGTCATGGCCCTCAACCAGGATCTGTGCTCCTTTGGAGAATTGAAGATGTGGTGGAGACT
Organism: Podarcis tiliguerta; assembly: GCF_965153285.1. Taxonomy (NCBI): domain Eukaryota; kingdom Metazoa; phylum Chordata; class Lepidosauria; order Squamata; family Lacertidae; genus Podarcis; species Podarcis tiliguerta. Next base: position 93,313,658 of record NC_139535.1, on the reverse strand, counting down.
GTCGTGCCTTTAGAAATATGGTTTCATTACACGTATTTACACTGTTAGTCTACATAGAGCAGGCATGGCCAAACTTGGCCCTCCAACTGTTTTGGGACTACAATTCCCATCATGCCTGACCACTGGTCCTGTTAGCTAAGGTTGATGGGAGTTGTAGTCCCAAAAAACATCTGGAGGGCTGAGGTTGGGGGTGCCTGAATTAGGGTAATTTCTAACAAACCTACTTAAGTTTAGAGTAAAACTAGGCTTTATTTCACCCAGGTCAAAAACCCAGTTTGGCACACACACCCGCATGCACATTTGTGTACACACACGCAGAGGCTGGCAACCTCAATGGTGCCCCTCTGGAGGCTTCACGCAGGGCAAAAACCCCAGCTAGCTTCCCTTGTCTCTCCCCCCCCCCCATCCCCTGTAGCTACGGCACTGCCTATGCACAGCTCTTGAGAACATGAGAATACCTATCTTATTCAGGGACAGACCAATTCAATCATACTAAACAAAGATCTCTTTTTAAAGCCTGATCTCATGTGCAAAGTCCTCACAATTCTGCCATGAGTAGAGAGGCAGCCACTCCACCCAGTAAGGCAGCATGTCAGCAGATGGCACATTCCCAGCACAATGTCAGGTAATGCTTCACCTGATGAATTTGGGCTGCGAAACCAATTTCCTCCAGCGGCGAATCTCCAGCCCTTGGCGTGCTACCCACCTCTGGAAAAAGTGGGTGCCCTTCACAGCTCGGCGGGACGACCGCTTCCCCCAAGCCCGCTCTGCTTTGACTGAAAAGCCTCAGGCAGAAGCAGAAAATAAGGCGCGCCTTGCTCGTGTGCAGGACTCGGTTTCGCTTTTGTTGCCTCGAGGCAGCTGCTCATTCCCGTCGGGAAGAGACTCGAATTTCCCTGTCCTTTGACGAACTTTCTCTTTCCATCGCTTCGTTTGCAAAACGTTTGCGAAAGACCATTTAAAACTAAAGGTCATGGGGAGCAGCTGCTCACTCAGTGGTCTTTACAGGAACCAAATGACCAAATGTGAATAAATGCTTAGCTTTCATATGGCGGTCTTCCTAAGGTGTTCACATTTCTGTGGCATTTGTGACCTCGCATGGTAGGCCATTTCTGTTTCCCCAGTGGAGGAAGGCAGGCCTGTGTGAGAGAGACAGAGTGAGAAACTCCTGCAGTCAAACTCCACTGTGTCCTCACCACTCTCACGTTCCCAGCTGCTCCACTACAGTACCTGGATAGAGAATGTGTTTGTTTTAATTATCTTCAGCTAATGCTGAAAAACACAGAAATTTGTGAACGCAGAAGAAATATCAGTAGCTGACAGGAGCGTGCAGCAGAAATTCTAAATTAGGGGATGAATCCTCAGATCACCTCAGAAAGAAAAGGTGTGCAAGGACACTAAGTTTTTGTAAAGGCTTAATCCTATTAGTTTGTATAAGGAAGACTTGAGAAGAATGCCTTGTGTTAAAACAGGCACAGGTGGTAATTCTAACTACCTATCTATCTATCACAGGCAGGTTAATAGATAAAAAAATATTAAGACGGCAACCAAATACAGGCTGTGCCAAACAGTAGTGTATTGTTACAGGCTGTGCTGTTTTGGGACTACAATTCCCATCATCCCTAACCACTGGTTCTTTTAGGTAGGCATAATGGGAATTGTAGTCTCAAAACAGCTGGAGGGCCAAGTTTGGCCATGCCTGACATAGAGGGTGTACAGATCTTAGAGCATGGTCATCTCAAGAGGGGCTTGTTCTCCATAGCAGTGGAGTCCAAGGAATCTCTCGCCACCTGCCTTCAGCCAAGATCACTCTGCCTTTTTCAGCTATCTGAAATCTTGTGCCAAAGGCCCCCAAAACGTCTTACGGCATCACACTGTTACCCTGGCAGCCTTCCAAATCCCGTCTCTGTTCATACCTCAGGGCAGAGGGAAGGAGTTTTCTTGCATTGCCAGTGGCCCTGTATTGTTTCTTAGCTTGGCTAGGTCATGCTGCATAGGCTAGCCCAGGATTTCCCCTGTAGCTTGTATTCTCCCTTTGCATCCCAAATAATCAAAATCCTACCATTTGTTAATTTCTAGGGGGAGGGGTTGGGGGGGTCCTGCAGCAGCCTATAGCACCATGCACATTAAGGTACATTAAGATCCTCTTCTGACTGCTCTTGGGAAGGGTTTAATTAGAATGTTTTTTTTCCAAGGATTCCTAGCCACTGTTCTTTGCATTGCTGCTGCCACCAGAAAAAGCCAAAATGACCACAGGACACTGAGCTAGCCCAAGTGAAATCTTACGTTGCAGTTCTGAGCCTATAAAGATCAGAGTGATGCTCAGACCAACATTACCACCAAGAAGACCAGTTCACATGGGTGCAATCCACAACAATACTGAGCAGTGGAGATGCTGAAGGCAAGCTGTGTACTCAATTAAGTTGTAGCTATTTTTGCCAATAGAATTCTGGTTAGGACCAACTGGTCAGATTTCAAGCCCTGACTCACAAGATCAAACTTCTGAAAACCCATGAGCTAAACTGCCTTCTCTCAGCTTGGAGTCTCTCCACTGGTGAGCTCCAGTGGAACATTCGGAAGTCACAGTGGTGGGAAGAAGCAATCACTCTTAAGACTTGCACTGTTCTTTCCCCAGTGAAAGATTAGAACTACACTCTGGTTCCTCATTCCACTTGCAATGCTGCCAATGGAAGCACCAATCATAGTGTGTTATGTCAGCTTAAAAGGTAAAGGTACCCCTGCCCGTACGGGCCAGTTGTGTCCGACTCTAGGGTTGTGTGCCCATCTCACGTAAGAGGCCGGGGGCCAGCGCTGTCCGGAGACACTTCCGGGTCACGTGGCCAGCGTGATGAAGCTGCTCTGGCGAGCCAGCACCAGCGCCGCACACGGAAACGCCGTTTACCTTCCCGCTATAAAGCGGTACCTATTTATCTACTTGCACTTAGGGGTGCTTTTGAACTGCTAGGTGGGCCATGCGATCGGCAAGTCCTAGGCACTGAGGTTTTACCCACAGTGCCACCCGCGTCCCTATGTCAGCTTAGTGGCCAATAAAACCCATGGGGAGGTTCTAGCTATATGGGAGGGGATAATCCTTGAATCTTTATGGATCACACACAACTGAAATACTCCTAGTTCACGATGTACACAACAGAGACGGGTCTCATTCACCCTGGCATATTTCCATTTTTTAAAAAGTGCTTTATTTTCTTAATTCCCTTTCCTTATTAGTGTTCCCTTAAGTATGCCACTCAAATCCAATGTACATTAGAAATTATCAAAGGTAACCACCCTTCAATCTAGAAGCCCCCAAATCCCACGGTTATTTCAGTTCTGCTGCCCCAGAGTTCTGAAACAACGGATGACCTCGTGCTTTTTTCTTTTTTCAGATTCAGGGTTTTATACACCTGAAGGAGGTAAAGAGGTTACTATTCTTCACACTGAACAGTCCCGGAGTGCGAGCAACTTCTGAATTCAAGTTGTGTGATGTCTGAAAATGCATGAATAAGGGTACAGAACACCTGCCCTCCTAATGTTCGTGCTCCAAAATGTTCATGGTCAGAAAGCTTCACTGTCAAGCCTGGGTCACTTCTATTGTTTGGTCACAGGCATCTATTACTTCTGTATCCTCACTGGATGATCCCAGATGTTGGCAGTATGCTGTCACTGCCATCCAACAAGGCTTCACTGACATGGCTCAGTTCCTCTTCAAGGCTATTCTCTGCAGAAAAGACAAAGATGCATTTTGTTAAGACCGTGCTTCATTTTATGTTTTCACAAGTCAAATCCCACCTGTGATTTTAAGAAAGAGAAATGGGAGATGAGGTTCCATGAAGACCAACAAGACATTCCTTCAAAAGGATTAATGCTTGAGGGAAAGTGCAGAAGCAAGGGAATGATGTTGGCCAGAGGTTATAGCCTTCCCTCATGGGATGAAAGCCATGATAAAGGAAAAGTGAGACTAGCCATATTCATCAGAGATTAAAGAGATGCAGGGATCCCCATTCCACTTCCCACCAGAAGGAACTCTGCCCCAAATGCCCATTGTCTTGGTGGTGCAGAAGGAAGCAGGTGGTCATTCCGACCTTTGCCACTGGCCACAGGACTAAGAGGCACCAGGTAGTTCCAGGACACCAACCACCATTACAAGGACACTGGCACAAGATGGCCATCGTGGCCCCAGCTGGATAGAAATGCCTGACACTGCTCACCTGCATCCTTCAGGTTGGGGAAATGATGGAATCCTTCCAGACCAGCAGCCAGGAAGACTTGGAGAACATGTGTCTGTGGACAGGAATGATAAGGAAGGATTGGTCAGTCATATTCCAACTTGTCCCAAAGCATTCAGGGAAGCCCCTGAAGATCTCAAAGAGCAGAAGGACCCTGGATGGATGGAGATGGTCCACTGCTCAAAGGTAGAGTTACATCCAAGCTTTTATATGTCCTGACCCTTGCATCTCTGGTTAAAAGGATCCTCCGGGAAGACAGTGATTCAGGCACAATAGACAGTACTGGCAACCCGCCCCCTTTTTTAAAAAAATGGGTGGGCTGTATTTAGAGGAAGATGTTGGGTGTTGAATGTTTTTAGAAACTTATTGTAGAATCAGGTAACTGGTTAATTTAACCTAGTGTTGTCTACTCTGAATGGCAGCAACTCTCCAAGGTCTCAAGCTAAGCTCCCAATATCCTTTAAAGAGAGAGAGAGAGAGAGAGAGAGATGCCAGGGATTGAACCTGGTACTTGCTACATGCAAAGCAACAAACTCTGCCGCTAAACAGTGCCCATCCCCTAAATGATGAGTGCTGGGTCTTAAGCCTGCTCAGCTTGTTTCACAAAATCCAGCCACAGTGTGTGATTGCTCCTCTGAGGTTGCAGTTCTCCCCCACCTACCTGCAAGCCAATAAACACCAGAGAGAGTTTCCTATGCTGCAATTCCTGGAGCAGCTCAGACAGGCCCAGTACTGCTGTGTAATCAATGCTGCTGACGTGGGTGCAGTCCAGAATGATGTTGCACAGCCGAGACTCTGAAGGTAATCGAGAAACAGCGTGCTCAAGAAAGGGCGAACGGAGACAGGGCAGCTACTCATACCAAGAGAGTTCTGGCCGATGGTCAGTTTCAAGCCGTGACCCCACTAACTACAAGCTTCTTTGACCCTTGGGCTGCACTAGTCCTCCCCACAGCTGGTGTGTTAGGAGAAAACAGGATATCCTGAGACTTGGATCATTCCTCTTTATCTGGCAGCAGGTGGGAACTAAGTACCATTAACATATAGCACCATTAACAACTTCCCGCTTCCGCCTTCACTACTGTCAAAATGCAGCACGGCAGGTTAGTGGCCCCATGAACTCCCAGAGCAGCTGGAATCCTAAAGTGCTGGTACCCCCATGTTGCCTGCTTTATCAGTTTGGGTCGAAGAGAGGCAAGTCAGAATTCTCCCACATTTGGAACATGCTGTATCTCCCTATGCCAAATTACGAAAGGATGGAGTTTGATTCCTTATCGGAATTCATGGGTGGGGTGAAGGGCTCAAGCATAGACCTCACTTCTTTTTCCCCCAGAGGCACCTGTAGGGCCAGGAATATTAGGTCCTCTTGAACAGATCATCATCTCCTCAGAACAACACTTGTGTCCCTAAGGCACAATTCTATGCAAATATTATTGCCCCCAAGCGGTTTGGTCCTTTTGTTCAGATGGCAAGAGGCCTTCACTTCTGGGGCCAGTTCAATTCCTCACAGCCAGCACCACACCAGGAGCTTTCCGTTCTTCATTTTACCTGACTGAGTCCGTTTGCGCACTGTATCCCTCAGGAACTCAATGGCTGGGAAATACAGGCCACCGGCAGGCTGTATAAACAGTGTCTCCTGCTCATGCTCCAGGACCTGCCAGAAAGTGCCGTGAGGAAAACAGGATGAGGCTTTGTTACTGTTCAGCAATTTCCCCCCTTCCTTTCTTGAAAGCCAAAGGAAACATGCCCCAGAGGCTCTCATAGCAAAGGGATGTGCAACACCTATTGTGCCTATATTAGATATTTCAGCCATATGGGGGAAAATGATTGGGAGATGAGGAGTGGGATATAAATGTATATTAAAAAATGCTGCCTTCTTCACTGTGCATTGCACAAGGCAACCACTCTTCAGTTTCAAACTCCAAGAGGCTCACAAGCAAATTGTAGCAATTGGATACAAAAAAATATTTATTTATTTTCTATTACAGTATCACAAATATTAGAGCTGTACTGCAGTAAACCTGTTCTGTGCTTTATGGGTTTCCTTCATAAGCTCTTGCATTCTGACTCAGTGGGATCATAACAAACCTTTATCCGTGGCCTGGCAATGGGGTATAGCAGGAGAACACCTGAGACCATCACGCCTGCTATGATTCCATACTGCACCTCCCAGAAGCAGAAGCAGAACGTTACACACAGCGGCACCAGGTCCAGCCCTGAGAGAGAAGGGGGAGGGGAATGACTATGTAGGACTCAGACTTTTCCAGTCCTGCAGCAAGATGGCTGCCGCAGAGCACAGTGAAGGAGAGAAACAAACAGCAAAATAAAACTAATAATAATAACAATAATAAATTATTATTTATACCCCGCCCATCCAGCTGGGTTTCCCCAGCCTCTCTGTGTAGCTCCCAACAGAATATTAAAAACTTCCCTAAACAGGGTTGCCTTCAGATGTTTTCTAAAAGTCAGATAGTTTTTTATTTCCTTGACATCTGATGGGAGGGCGTTCCACAGGGCAGGTGCCACTACTGAGAAGGCCCTCTGCCTGTAACCTCACTTTTCACTGTGAGGGAACCGCCAGAAGACTCTCAGTGTCCGGGCTGAACATTGGGGGTGGAGATGCTCCTTCAGGTGTACTGGGCCAAGGCCATTAAATAGTTGCTTCTTACCAACGAAGATGTCACCAAGAGATTTTACCTCATTCGGGATGGGACTGAGGCAACTAGGAGGTCATATAATGCAATGTTCTATTTAGACTTGTACCCTCTCCACCCCGTAACAACTCTAGATATACCATTAACCAAATCAGAGCCCATGCTGTAGCATAAACCAATAAGCTCAGGGTGAGCTGGGTGTTTGTAAGGGAGACCTAAAAACTGTTTGTGAATCCCCCCCCCCCCAAGCCAGGCCTTGGCGTACGCATTTTAAAAACTGCATTTTCCTCTAAGACAAAAAGCATGAGCTAAGCAGTCCTCTCTGTAACAAAAACGCTGTAAGAAACCCAGAGCTGAGAACAGTAAAGCTTTTCGCTTCCCAGATCCAAGATAACCTAGTCCTGGTACATTGATTTGCAACATACTTCCGGGAACAGAGACAGGGAACGAAAATCAACATTCTATGTAAGAATCTGTGAAGGGTGAGAGGAAAAAAGGGGTTTGAAAAAAGGATAAAACCTGCTTGTAAAATGTTTGCGGTGCGGCCTGTCTTTTGTGAACTGAATAACACAGGTGCCTCTGCCCCCCCCCCCCCCCCGGATGTCAGAATAAAACGCTCTTTCTCTGGATTAACCCCTTGGTGTCGTTTGGCTCCTTTTGTCTCTGCTCGGGTGCAACAATTATTCCTACCCATGGATTAAAAAGGCTACACTTTCCCCTGTCACATTATTGCTGTATATAATTAACTAAACCAGAACCCATCCCAGATCATAAAAATGGGCTAGACAGCTTTCTTTCCTACCAGGAACCACATTCTCCTCAGGGGTAGTCTGTGAAGGGCTGCATGATGGCAGCGGGTGAAGCCAGAGCCAGTGATTGGCAGAGCCAGGGGTAAATAGTCTTCTGGGTGAACTAATTCAAAATAAAGAACACCCCAATTCCATTTTCACTATGGTATACCTCAGACTGCAAGGGTTTGACGGGGTTAGTTTCAGCTAGCATATAGAGAATTTCATTTTATTTTTTAACCTGTGCTTCATCAAATAAGTGGTCTCTTTACATTCTTTTTGTCACGTTTCTGGACAAAGAGAAAAACACCAACAGGCAGATTTGTGGTGATGAAAAGCTGGACATTGGTTCTGAAAGGAAAGTATAGCTATTTATTTCTGCTTTTGGAAACACATGAAACTTTGGTAGATACTCCATTTGTCCAGCAGATGCCAGCATCCTTTAAGTTGGTAACTTTCCATAACCAATAAGATAATATTCTTTTTTTAAATGTGAAAGGGACATCACAGAGAGATTTTTCAAATTCAGGGAGTGCTACCATGGGAGATCATGGAGTGAGGAATATATGATTTCCCAGAAGTATCTATGAAACAGGATTCTCAATTCCTGTTCACAGAGCCGGAAAAGTTACAAGAATGAGGAAACATTCTCTGTTTTATATATTTACAACAAACTACGTTGCTCTGCTTCAGCGTTACTATTTGAAAGCAGCCTACCCAAGAACTCTGAACACCACATCCAAAAATGCTCTAAGCATTTGAAAAGTTATGAATATCAACTCAAAACTCCTTAGATTTGCATAACTCTAAATCTGCTGCTAAAAATGGGGGGGGGGGAGGCAGAGAAAAATAAGGTATGGCTATTAGTGCAAATTATTAAAAAATTAGAAAGTCAGAAAATTGAATTTATGAATGATACTTTTGTTAAAGTCATTTGAACTGCACAGCACATTTTAAAGAATTCTAACTGGGTCCATTATTGTTAGGAAAACATTACAGGATCCCCGACTTTTCAGCTCTGGAAAGAAGAGGACACATTCATGCTCATACTTTTAACCTGCCATAACGTGTAGAAGATCCTGGCATCAAACATAGGAGCCACAGCACAGATGATGACAGCTGCCAGTGCAGCCTTGGGAATGTAGAAGAAGACAGAGGTAAGGAAGGCCAGAGACAGTAGCACCAGGACCCCTGTGGAGGAAACAAGGAAAAGTGAAAAAACAAGGGTGGCATTAAAATAGCACAGTGAGCCCCTCAGAGTTCTGTATCCCCACTCAGATACGAGTCCTCGATAACTCAGCAGGCACAAAGACACCCTTCTAGCTCCTACCTGTGATTAGACCTCCGGCAGGAGTACAGACACCTGTCTGCGCATTCACTGCTGTCCTGCAACATAAACAAGCTTTGCGGTTACGAGAACAGAAAACAGCCCCCTCACTTTCCTAGACTCATTTAAGGGACTGTACTCAGCCTAGAGACAATAAGAGCTAATGATTACCATATTAGCCCGAATATAAGCCACACTCTCCCCCCCCCCCCCCAATTCTGGCTGTGGAAAGTTAAAGTGCGGCTTAAATTTGTGACCTTACAAAAATTGCTGCAGTCAAGCCACAGCAGCCTGTGAAGTAGAGGGTGGTGGGGAAGAATCTAAGAAGTGGGGCCACAAGTGAGCGGAGCAAGGTGGGCGTTGTACATGAGGGGAGAGAGAGAGAAACTTCCCCTCAAGAGCAGCCCAGGTTTGCTCTCCCCCTCCCTCCATCTTTCTCTCCAGCAGTGCCTGGATGCCTTGAGCGCGTGAGAAAGTGCCTCAGACAGACACACACACTTATATTCGGGTATTGTCTTTTTCCCCCTTGAATTTTAAAGGTGTGGCTTATTTGCGGGAATGGCTTATATTCGGGACAATACAGTACTTCACACACTGCCCCACACAAGCAAATATTTATTTATCAGTATGGATTATCCGCCCAGCTCTTTTGAAACAAGGGCATCTTTCTAGACACCACCGAGAGGGATGAACGGCTAGCAAACCTCGGATTCGGTCTCAAGCATTACCTGCAGCCTGCACTTTTCATTATTTATGTGAAGATGTTATATACTGTATTTTTCGCTCTATAAGATGCAGCAGACCTTAAGACGCACCTAGTTTTTGGAGGAGGAAAACAAGAAAAAAAATATTCTGAATCTCAGAAGCCAGAACAGCAAGAGGGATCACTGCGCAGTGAAAGCAGCAATCCCTCTTGCTGTTCTGGCTTCTGGGATAGCTGCGCAGCCTGCATTCGCTCCATAAGACGCACACACATTTCCCCTTACTTTTTAGGAGGGAAAAAGTGAGTCTTATAGAGCAAAAAATACGGTACTCCACTTAAACTAACCCTAGTGGTCTCTTGAAATGGACTGCAATATACGTCAATAAAAAAACAAAATAAAGCCCATACAGTAAAGACATAAAGGGAGCCCAAATTGCATATCCGTTATGCAAGTGGGAAAAATGAGTCCATAGCAAATGATTTTGCACATGCCCATGCACTACTATTTCTGCGCATGCAACCTGCACTACTATTTAAGCTGAGCCACTGGGCAGCTAAGTATCATCCACAATAGGAGCCACTCACCGGCCAAAGCTACCTGTGACAGGAAAGGATGAGATGAAGGATCCTAGGAAGTTGGTGAAACCTGGAGGCCACAGAGGGAGAGAGGTTAAGGAACATAGGCAGAAAAGATGTGGAGTCCTGCTTCTTTGGCTTAGGGATGAACCAGGAACGCTTCAAACAATATATGGAAATAAAGCCATTTTCCTGTATGGGAATTTCGGTTCATCCTTCCCAGACTCATCCCCAACTCCAAAGTGGAAGGGCTCAATCCCACCCAGCCAACAGCATCCAATCCGTTCGTGCAAAAATCTTACCCATGGCCAACAGCTCCTGGTTGGGGTCAATTTGGTAGTTATTTTGAGAGGCTAGAATGAAAAGGGAAATCGAGAACACACGTTAACACCGAGAAACCTAAAAATTCTGGTGTTCTTAATGGGTAAAAGCTCCACAAGGCATTGCAAATGTGTAACAAGAAAAACAGAGCCTGGATCCACCTAGCAGGACCCAAATCGTGGTTTTCTGCTCCCTGCAGTCTCTTTTCTACTTAGAGTTCCACTACCTGAACAAAATTATTCTTTTTGCCTTTCTAGGTAAAGGAATCTTACTCGGGGAATACTTTTAGGTTAAGGAATTTCCCTAATTTTAATCCATGGATAGGAAACCTGTGGTCCTCTGAAAACTGTTGGATTTGAACTCCCGTAAACTCTGGGCAGCATGGCCAATGGTCAGGGATAATGGGATTTGTAGTCCAGTAACACCGAGACAGCCACAGGCTCTCCATCCCTGCTTTAATCCATGGTTCGGAAAGAGACAGAGAGAGTGAAGAACACCTAGGTGGGGATGGGATGCCATCTCGAGGTGCCCACTGGATGGGAACCATGCAATCAGTTCTATTGGGGCAGTCAACCATAGCACTCCTCTCTGTGGGATTACCGTATATACTCAAGTATAAGCCGACCCGAATATAAGCCGAGGCACCTAATTTTACCACAAAAAACTGGAAAAACTTATTGACTCGAGTATAAGCTGGTTCACCACACCACAAACCTCCTTGTGGGCCAGAGTACATGTGCATGTATGCGGCAGAGGGGGCTTCTCTCTCCCCCCAGCCCCTCCCGACCCCCTGCCTACTTAGGGTGCTGCCAAGAGGCAGAGGCTGGTGGCAGCAGTGGCGGAGGAAAGCAAAGGCAGGGGAGGAGGAAGGAGAAGCCCGAAAAAACAATCACTCGAGTATAAGCCGAGGGGGGCTTTTTCAGCATAAAAAATGTGCTGAAAAAGTCAGCATATACTCGAGTATATACGGTATGTCAAATGGAAACAGATAATTTCCACATTGCTGGGTGTCAAGGGGGCTTTATTGGCTAGGTAACAAGTAGAATATAAAATATGCCTGAAAGATAAATGTTGCAGCTAAATTTATCATCACTCCCTCCTCCCTACAAACATACAGTGGTGCCCCGCAAGATGAATGCCTCGCAAGACGGAAAACCCGCTAGACGAAAGGGTTTTCCGTTTTGGAGGTGCTTCGCAAAATGAATTTGCTATGGGCTTGCTTCGCAAGACGAAAATGTCTTGCGAGTTCTGCGGGGTTTTTTCCCCTCCCCCCCTTTTCCCCCAGTCCCTAAGCCGCTTAACAGCTGTTCTCTAAGCTGCTTAACAGCTGGTGCTAAGCCGCTTGACAGCTGATCTAAGCGGCTTATCAGCTGATCCACTAAGCCGCGAATAGCCTTTTAGCAGCTAATCCGCTAATCCCTTAATAGCCTCTAATCCCTTAATAGCCTCTAATCCCTTAATAGCCGCTAATCCCTTAATAGCCGCTAATCCCTTAATAGCCGCTAATAGCCACTAAACCGCTAATAGCGCTAATAGCGCTAATAGCGCTAATCCGCTAATGGGCTTGCTTCGCAAGATGAAAAAAGCCGCAAGACGTCTTCCGAGGCACCACTGTATTGTCCTTAGAAGGCAACAGGTTTTCCCAAACCCAAATCCCATAAGCTGCCATGTGAATTTTCTCCTTGACTAGAGAAGCTGAAAGATTTGAGGCCCCATACCAAAAGCTTTGGCAATAGCAACCGTCTCCAGAAGTCCCATCAGAGGCACCACAGCCAAACCAGCTCCCATTTTCTGTAACGGGGGAGAAAAGAGAGAGGATGGCTTAATTCTACTACAAAGGTCACTTGTACCCAACAAATGAAGCTTGCAGCAAACATAGATGGCACCTCAGTATTCTTACCATGGCATCTGATCAACAAACACAGGACAACACAGGAGTCTACCCGTAGTTCAGGCTATTCACTCAAAAAGTACCAGTTTTAAACAGCTGTGTGCTTACCGTCAACTATGGTTTCCAAGGAAGGCACCGCCTCAGCACAAGAGAATGGGAAATAGTTTAATTCTCATAAACTTTACCTAATAATTTTCTATTATTGTATATGAAATTTACAGGACACCTTTAAAACTCCTTCGACGTTGCCTCAACAACTCTGCGAGGCAGCTTATGCAAAGCATAAGGTTTATTTGCTTATTTATAGAGCTATTTATATAACACCATGTCATAAAAATATATCAGAGTGTTATACAACAATAACAACACCATACAACAAAAGCATGCAATTTAAAAACAAAGATTAGCAGATTCAGTCTGGATCATGTATGGTAGGTCCAGGAAAGCATAAATTACTTGCTTCCTTTCCACCATTTCCAGCAACCAGAATTAGAAGATCGAGCACCTTCAAAGATCGCAAGAACTTAGCAGAGGAGCACAGTGCCAGCTTCCACCAGCACAGAGATGCACAAATGCAAAGGACTGCAGGCTTCATGTGCTGCTCAATTTAGTACAGGGACAGAAAGGATTACTTTCTCTGCGCACATGAAAATACCCCAAGAAAGAAAAGAAGAGCTGTAGAGCAATTCTATGTAGGTTCCAAGCAACAACTCAAAAGGATTTGTTCTGAGTTTATAGAAAAGAGAGGATAGATTTGAATTTGCAGTAGATATTCAGATTAAATTTTTATATTTTGTTGTTGCTAAGGAAGGGTTTTTAAAACCAATATTTTTCTAAATACCTCTTCTTAACACATTCAGAGGATTGTGTTAAAATGTTGCTGTCAATTATTTCTTTTTAGCTGTATTCATAACTAAATTGGCGGTAGTTTTAATTGTGATTATTGTTGTGAACTGCCTTGGGTTTTTTTTGGGGGGGGGGTGTTAACTACAAAACAGGGTGTTATATCGGCATATAAACCTATGGCAACAACTGAAATACCGACCTGCACCATCCCTCCAAAGGATACGGTTCCATTGGGCGTGACCTTGGAGAACGGTGGCAGCTGGAAGGATGGGAGTCCCTGGGGCGTAACCCCTGTGAGGGTGAAGGGCTGGGAGCCTGTTACCTGGAAGGAGTAGGCCACAAGACCAGCAAACAGGACCACAAGAGCATTACGGACTGCAAGGAAGAGAGTGAGACTCTTATAGCAAAGCCGTCATCCACTACCCAACGGTGAGCATAAATGGTAGACATAGAGGATAGTTGAGGCCATAAGCAACAAGGACCAATCTCTGTGAGGCCATGAATACACTCCTGCCTAACCATTTGGTGTAGAGACCCAATACACAAAGAGTGGGAGTTCCCCATGCTTAGATTACCACCAAGTTTTAATATCTGCGAGGTGGAGAGAGACCTCAAAGCGTATAGGCAGCTTCTGGTGACAGCTCCCACGTTTTTAAAAATTATGGAGAGATTTGCAATAGAAATTCAAAGGTAAATAAATTTTGTTTCCACAGTCTGAAAATGCAATTAGGAAGAACCTCAACTTTCTCATGAGGTTTAGAAGACCCTCTTGTATCCTCTATCTATCTTCTCCCCACCAATTCTCCAAATGTTCTTTCTTAGTAATGCTCTTTCTCTCTCCATGGCCTACCTGCTGCCTCTGTGATCCTGGGCTTTTCACCCCAGGACCACTTCTCAGCAGAGGTGGAGGAAGGAGGTGCAGTGGGTGCGGGTCACCCTGGGTGTTACAACTGAGAGGGGTGACAAAATGCTGGGTGGCACTCACTGCAGGGCCTGCAGTGTCTCTCCTGGGAGGCTTGGGCGCACGCAGGCTCCACACTGCCCAAACGGTCCGCCCGCTGCCTCCCCCCCACCAGCTGTAGGGCAGCTGAATGGGAGGAGGCAAGCAGACTCCAGAGGCCCCGCCCCTATGGGCAGCTCACGCCACCCCAGGTGCCTGAACAGCTTCCTCCACCGCAGCTTCTAAGTACTCAGCCATCCTTCATGTGAGATTTTTAAATCCAGCCAAACTGACAATACTCCCTTCCCTCACAAGACTGCAACCAATTTTTTATTTCCTAAGCATCTAAACCACTCTTAGCCATCGCACCACTTTACACAATTGGGTAAAGTCAGGTCACTTTACCCATGAAAAAATAAGACAGATAATTCAACATACATTACAGCACACCAAGCTGTGAAAGCAAAGTGCTAAAAAAGCCTAGCTGATAGGGTGGGATAGACAAACCTGTAGCTGTTGTCCAGACAACAAGCTGGCTGATCCTGACAGACAACGGTTCCATCCGGTTGGCCTTAGGGATGCTCTTTTTCATTTGTTGTAGCCCCGTAAGTGCTGTCAGGCAGAACAGCCCAAGAACAGCATCCGCAACCCTGCATATAAGTTATAACAATCGTAGCTGAATTGAAAGGGGCCTCACTAAAACAAGGGGAGAAACCAAAAAAGTGGCCTCCATCACATCTGCTTCCTGAAAATGGTCCCTTCCTACTGAGCCAAAGGATCTGGGCATGAGGGACATAACAGCCAGCTTAGCACTCACCACATAAATGTATGAGCCTCTCCTTAGCCCAAATTAAAACTTCCCTGACAGATTCTTAATTGGCTGTGGGAAAGATGCAAGATTTGAGGACCTGAAAAGTTACATCCAGATCCACTTTCATTCATTCCTCCAAGAGGTACATGCACATTTAGCATTGTTGCTCATAGACTACAGGCATAATATGGCAGATTCAGCTTCGTGCAAGAACTGCAAGCCCAACTCTGCGCACCTTGGAGACATTAAATGCAATACATGCAACAAGTGCACCCAATTAAAACATACAGCTCAGGAAGGCAATATGCCAGGGATCCTCTCAGTTGCTATAATTTTAGGACTACTCATCTCAGCCTTCATTACAAAAAATAAAAGAAAGCCTTTAGCTCTCAGGGATGAGGCAAAAGACTTTGCTCACTCCTGCCCCCCTCAGCTCTCTAGTAACAGCACCCCACTTTTCAGCTCCATCACAGAATCCCATGCCACCCCAAACCTCCAATGATGTGAAGTTGCATGACTACAAATCTCATGGAAATTCAATAAAATAAACTGCTTGTGCAGTCCAAGGGCATCTACAGTCATACCTCATGTTACGTCTGCTTCATGTTACGTTCTTTCAGGTCATGTCCCACGGTGACCCGGAAGTACCGGAAAGGGTTACTTCCTGGTTTCGCTGCTCGCGCATGTGCAGACATGCAAAATGACATCACGCGCATACACAGATGCGGCAAATTGCAACCCGCGCGTGCGCAAATGCGCCGCTGCGGGTTGCGTTCTTTTCATGTTGCGAACGGGCCTCCAGAACGGATCCCGTTTGCAACCAGAGGTACCACTGTATTATTCCCAGAGGTATCCTACGTACCAATTCTCTATTTATCATCTTGCT
Organism: Podarcis tiliguerta; assembly: GCF_965153285.1. Taxonomy (NCBI): domain Eukaryota; kingdom Metazoa; phylum Chordata; class Lepidosauria; order Squamata; family Lacertidae; genus Podarcis; species Podarcis tiliguerta. The sequence continues at coordinate 93,297,692 of NC_139535.1, read as the reverse complement.
ACTTTTGCAGACTAAAGATCTTGTAGAGAGAAATAAACAAGGACAGACTTACCTTGTCTCTCCAATTCTGCAGAATGTGTAGTACACCTGAAGGATAAACTGGCGTGGAATGTTCTGCAGGCCCAGGAGCGTCTATGTAAACACATTTTAAAGTCACAAGTCAGGATGATGAAAAAAAATAGTGTGTCTGCTCTCTCTCTCTCTCTCTCTCTCACACACACACACACACTACAATGAAGCTGCAAAAAGTGCATACTTGTGTCTCTGTAAGTGTTGTTGTTGTCATTTCTATACTGCCCTTCATTCGAGGATGACAGGGTGGCTCACAATATAAAAACACAAAAATACATACCACAGTAACAAACAATAACCCCATCACATTATATTTGGCCTATTGTGTTTCCTTTCAGGAAAGACATTAAATGCCTCACAATAATATCTGAGGTGCTTCATGTTACCTGCAACAAAGGGTCTTACATGTCCTGGAAACTTTATCCTAAAAATAAAGAGCTCTGTTCTTTTCTGCCAACACTGAATAAAGTGTGATGGTATCTCTGTGGGGAAGCATGTAAGACAAGGTATGTGAATGATAAAATCAGATTTCTGGGCTCAGAAGTTTTACACAAACTTCCAAGTTAAGTCTCTGCCATCCACAAAAATAAAAATCAAGAGATGTCCAGACAACCTCTGCTAAATTATTTGCCCATACTACAACAAAAGATGGTCTTTCACCTGAGGAGGCTTGCTAGCTCTTGCCTACCTTCTGTGGAAAGCCTTCTGTGGAACAAGGAGCAGAGGCTTCTCTTTCAAAGGTACTTCTTGAAACGGGCTGTTGTTGCAAACACAGTTCAGCCAGTGATTGCTATCATCTGCTGCTGCTGCTGCTGCTGCTGCCTGCCCCTCACCCCTGTGAATAGCTGACTGTGGCCAACCACAAAGGAAGCATTGATGCCACATCAGACTGAACAGCGTTTTAAAGATACTAGCTGGAACATGGTAGGTGGTTCAAGCATTCACACATCCAAAAAAAGCCCCAAATCTATGGCAGCAGAAGGTGGGGTAAATCGGTCCAGATAACTGTCCATTTCAGTACTCTGGGCAGTCCATGGCCCCTTTGCTTCTAAAACCAACACCATGATTAGCCGAGATCATAAAAAAGCTGGTTAGGCCCTAGTTAGTTGTCTCTGTTTCTGGTATCTCTTGCCTGGCAGAGGCATGAATCTCTTAACATTTGCTGCAGGGCTGTGAAGGCAAATCAGTGGGGTTGTCAGTGGCCAAAACAGGGGATGCCAGCTAAACAGATCTGCCAGCTGCCATTTAGTCTTTGCAGAATCCTTAGGTTCCATAAATTTAAAACAGAAGGTGGGGAAGAGGAAACGATGTAACCCAGAGGTGGTAGAAAGGGACTTAATCCCATGGATTGTTGCATAAAAGGTAGGAAAAGAGAGGGCAGAATGTATAGCATGGGAAATAGTTACAATTCCAGGTTCTCACAATTGCCAGAGTTTTATCAACAATTCCTAAGTTTTATCAACAACATAAGCATTTTTGAGCCAGCCTGCTTCACCCTTGATTAGCCCTACAGAGCTCTCCTTCAACCCTTTAGCAGAGATCTAATTACTTCAACAGGCAAGCCTGGCCTCCATCCTATACTTACAGAATGGGCAGGAGAGTTTTACAAGCAAGAAATGTCACTGCTGAACCTGGATTGCTGGATAAAGGCCAAGTGAGGGAAGGAAACCCCTTACCTTGACTTGATTGAAGCCAATGGTGACTGCAGCAGCTGAAGTAAACCCTTTAATGACAGGATAGGAGATAAAGTCCAGGAGAAAACCTGCCAGGAATGAAGAATCCCTATTAAGCCTTACAAAGACCGGGCGCAACGGACTTACTTCACTGAACATTATACTCCATTCAGTCCATTCAGAACTACCAAGCTCCTCAGTCAAAAGCTATCCATTCATCAAGGATGCCAACACACACATAACGAGACAGAGGCAGTTGCAGTATCCCACTCCCCAGTATCCTTCATTTGGCTTTGGTTTGGCCAACAAGGGTCTATGGTCTGTGCTCTTTGAGCCACCTAATGCTCCACACCAGAATTGAGCCTACTGGATCCATTGCTCCGACAGTCACTGGAAACTTTTGTCTGTCATTTGGTTGTCTCTTGCCTTCCTAGAGCCACAGGTCCTTCATTTCCTGCCGATCCCAAGCACTATTAGCAGGGGCAGCTGGACAAAGCCGGGAAGAGGCAGGCTGTTCTCATCTAGTGCTGCACAAGACATTCATATAGGCAGAAACCCAAGTTTAACTAGTGCCCTTGCAGCTACAGAACTAAGCAAGGAAAAGAGAGATGAGCTGAATGTACGATACTTTTTAATTTTCTATGTATTTTCTTCTGCAGCGTTTTATTTTAAGTACTGCTAGTCCCCAAGTTTGAAAAAAAATGAAGGTTAAAAACAAATCTGTACAAAATGGGCACGTTACTCTCTTCCAATAAACACATACATGTGCACACATTGAAAAACAAAAACCTTGGATAGTAACAGATAATCTATAGGAAACAAGGTAGGATTACAAATTACTATAATTCAATGAGCTGTCAGACTTAAGACTGCAATCATATACCCTCTTATTTGGGAGTAAAGCCGCACCAAACTCAATGGGACTTACTTTTGAGTAGATATCTAAAGTCATAGTATTGTAATTAATAGAGGGCTGCGGTCACAGCATTATGTTCAGCTCCAACTATCAGAATCTTGTGGTAGACAACCAGTGATAATCTGCCCTGTCATCTCTCCAGTTCTGCCTCCCTGTTTGGCTATTATTAGCCATAAGCGGGCTTGAGGGACCACTTATTTGACCAAACATAGCACCAGCCAGGTCTTACCAAGATGTAGCAGTCCCATAGCTAACTGGATGCAGCCCGAGAGGAAGGTGAGCAGGATGGCATAGGAAGGGTCATGGAATGCGTAGGACGAAACCAGTAACGACATGATAGCTGTCGGGCCCAGTGTCACATCTTTCGATGTCCCCAGGAGGCAGTAGACAAAGCAGCCCATGAAGGAGGAATAGAGGCCATACTGTAAGGGAGGAAGGCAGGCAATTAGGGTCTGAAGAAGAGCAGAATCAGGGAGAAAAAGGCTGTGAATGGCTAAGAAAAGTGTAATCCTTGTCATACATAAAGGTCTTATATATGTGCTGTGTACATTTTAACTTGTAGTGTGTGTCAACACTTGTATCAAATGAAAAAATTAAAGAAACAAAAAGGTGTCTGTTTGATAACTCGGCAAAACACTTTTAAAGGAGGATGTCTGAAAATTTATTATCTTGGAACAACAGGAAGAAGCAGAATCAAACAACTGTAAAAAGTATTTCAGAGAACTGGTAATTCCCGCTCATTGACCTTTGATTTACTCCAGGCAGCCACAGTCTGCTAGAGACTCTCGGAGCTCATTAACTCTAAAGCTGCTCTCCTCTGGAACTGGATCTATATTTTTCAATCAAAAACGGAAAATGAAATATTCAATAGATGCTACACTAAGGCAACTAAAGCTTCTGGGTCAATGGTCTCACCTGCACTGGGAGGCCAGCCAACGCAGCATAGGCAAGAGCTTGTGGCACAACAGTCAATCCCACTGTCAGTCCAGCAACGAGATCAAGCTGCAGCCACTGCAGAGAATATTTGGGAAGCCACTTTAGCACTGGCAGCCTCTTCTGGATTATTCCGTAGCATCGTTCCCAACACACGTGGCTTCTCTCTGCCATAGCTGGAATCAGAGTAGTTCAGGCCAATTCACTTGGGGCCCATCACACCAGTCATGATCAAAACCTCTTGCAGGCATATCAAAGTCAAGAGAGCAGACCAAGGAGAAGGTCATCTCACATGCTCATTGCCAAGGCACATCAGACAGATTCCCAAACAGGCAATAGGAGGCTTCCGATAATACCTGGGGGAGAGAGGGAGAAAAAGGACACCCACCGTTCTAGTCATTCAATTTCAAATATTAATGAGGTATTGAAACCTAAGTGCCTGCTTTCTTCCCCAAAAGACAAGTATTGCTATGGAATCTTCTCATTCATGCTTGTGAAAACAAACCCAAGAAGTGCTGGGCGTGTTTTAAGATGAAAACTACAAACAAGAATACAAAACAAAACCAATTAACATACCCTAAGATAACTGAAGTGCCAAATTTTAGTACAATACAGGAAAATATGATAATGGGAAAGCAAAGAATGAGCACTGGGCTTGACAAATTATGGGCAGCCTTCCTTGGGAAGCAGGTAAATCTTTGCTTCTGAAGAACAGACAACTCTCGCCTCCATTCTTAAGGAAATCTCCATTTTGCCTCAAGAAGCGAAGAGGGCAAAGCCAGCTCTAAACAGCTTACTGACCCAAGCAACTGTACCACCCACCCACGCTAAGGTTGCACACCATAATATATTGGGAGCCGAGTGCACAGCAATCAGACTGCATGCTTCAGTTTGTGTGGTCTGCCATGACCTCGCAAAAGAGGAGGGACTGTGTGGTTGTTACTTCATGTAAACAGCGCCATCAGGGGACAGCTCGGTTCTAGTCAACGGGGTTATTTGAGGGGAACTTTTTAGTATGTCCGCTCAAGCTGTTTTTATGACTTGGGAGGTGATCCTAGGTGCGCTGTCTTGCAAGTAAACCCTTTTGAATGCAGAGGGGCTTATTTCTGAGTGAACGCACACACACTGGGGCTGTAGATGTTGCATGCTGCTTTACCTATTATTTCAACCGGAAACTCATCCAGGAGTAAATGCCCTTTCCTCCTGGATTAAACAGCTGTTCTAACACACATATATAGTTGGTAACATTAAATAAAAGCATACTGTACCGCTGACCAAGAAGCCTCATTTCCCTTACCACAGGTATGGGGCCTGTGGCGACAAGGAAAACACACTCTGTGCATACCCAGAGTTTACACTCTCACGTTCTAGAGCCAGCACCGAAAACGGGGCCTGGGGCTAGGCTACTCCTCAGCTTAAGCCACAGCGATGCCCCAAAGCAGTTAGTAGGTACGAGACCAGAAATAACTTAGGACTCTTCAGGGCGGAGGGGCACCATCACCAGACTCGGCAGGGAGAGGGAGGGCTTGTCTGGTTTTAAAACGAAAGCAGGGAAAAAAAGGAGAGGAGTCTATTTGCTCCTGCTGCATAAACAAAGGAGCTCCAGGGTCACAGCTTCCTCCTGGTAGTCGAAGGGTCCCTTCTGCTTTTCCCCCCAACTCCCAGGCTAGACTCACCCACAGCAGCGCCGGCAGAAGGCACCGAGGAGCACGGAAATCCCAGATCCGGTCAAAGGCGTCTCATGTGATCCGGAGGTGGAGCCAGGCGGCGGCTGGCCCTTTTCCCAGCGGCGTTTAGTCTGGGAAGGGGAGAGGCGCGCGCTCTGCCCGGCGAGGAAGGGGCCTGGGCGGGTGTCTCGCCATGCTGCTGCCTGCGCGGAGATGGGGCGCGCCGCCGCTGCTGTTTCTGCTTCTGGGTCTCTGCTGCGCTCGGAGGGATCCGGGCAGACCTCGCAACGTGCTGCTGATCGTCGGTGAGCGAGCAGATTCGGGGCCCAGCCGGGGTGCTGCTCTCTGGAGATGAAACCCCCTGAAAAGCCAGGCACCCGCGACGCCTCCCCCTGTTCCCCACTCAGTTCGCCCTTGCGGGAAATAGCCCTGAAAGCTCCGAGGAGGGGAGTGGGAAACTTCGGGGAGGGGCCGGACTTGCGCCCCGCCCCGCAAACCCAATATGGACTACTAGGCGTCAAGATATGTCCCACAACCACCATTCCCTTCTCATGCCCCTCTTGGTTGGGGCACTTGGTGCACCAGTCAGACCTTGTCGTTGCCAACTTCTTTTCAGCTAGGGCTACTGTGCTGTTAACAGAATTCAACAGGCGCAGCTGTTCCCAGACTGGAGATGATAGGCCTGAGTTCTGCTGGGGGGCTGGGAGGCCTTGTGGTGGACACTGAAGAGCTAGACGGGTATTAAGAGATACTGGGGTTTAGCTCATAGCTGTCATCTTTCAGATTTGAAAATATGGGATCAGCAGCCTCACCTGTCCCGGGGACAGTCTACGGGATATCTAACAATCCGGGATAGCAGCGGGAAATGGTGCTGGAATAAGGGAATTTCCCACAAAAAAAGGGAAGGTTGACAGCTATGGTTTAGCCATAGGTAGCGTACGTGAGTCAGTATGTGATGATGATGATGATGATGATGATAATAATAATTTCTTATTTATACCCCGCTCATCTGTCTGGGTTTCCCCAGCCACTCTGGGCTGCTTCCAACAGAATATTAAAATACAGTAGTCTATTAAACATTAAAAGCTTCCCTATAGAGGCTTGGACCTATGCCTGCCTGCTTTAAAGCATACCCTCTCACATTTCTCCAATGAAAATAGGGATGTCCTAAGAAAAAGGATCAACTTCTGTAAATCCTGGACTTTCTCTGGAAAATAGGGATACTTTGAGGGTCTGTCTACAGGATTTGGTAATACAGGCCCAGCATTAACCAGGATTTTGTGAGATTTGTGGTATCCGTTTCCCCTTTTTCTCCTGCTGCAGTTCCTCCTTTGTTCCACAAACTGATTCATATGGACCTGTTGGGTGGCTCAGATTCCAGGGTTGACGTTTCCACTGTGACTGCATGACTCATTTGCTCAAGCATCTGGGGGTAATGTTGCTTATGGGTACTTCCACACAACAATTTATTCAGGACTCAAGTTTTTGGTTTTTGCAGAGGCCACACGACATCATCCTCATCAAAATGCTGTTCTGTAATATCTTCTCATTTAATCTGGATTTACAATTTTAGCAAAAAAAAAAAAAAAAAAATCCATTAAGTAAAGAAAAAAAGAAACGGTAAATCCAGATTAAGGGCAGGGATGGGATTTTGATGAGTATAGTGTCATGTTATTGCATGCATCCACAATAAAGGGTGCTGTGCGGAAGCACGCTGTAAATTGCTTGAGTTTGGGGTGCAGCACAAATTCAGTTTTGTTAGGAAGTTGGGCACTGCTTGAGCTGCAGAACTTGGCCCCAAACCCCCAGCTACCTGGTTCATAGCTACCGTTGCTCATAGGCAACAGTGGTGTTGCAATGGGATACTGATTTCACAGCTTGACCTCTAACCCTTCCATGGCAGCTGACGATGGTGGCTTTGAGAGCGGCGTGTACAACAACACGGCCATCAACACCCCAAACCTGGATGCCTTGGCCCAGCGCAGCTTGATCTTCCGGAATGCCTTCACCTCCGTCAGCAGCTGCTCCCCAAGCCGGGCCAGTATCCTCACAGGCCTGCCTCAGGTAACACTTGCTGGATGGCAATAAGGGAACTGCTTGCTCGGTCCTTTTCTATCACCTTGGAACTCCCTTTCCTTCCTGCCCTGCTCATATTGTGAATGGTTCTCTCTTATCTACAGCACCAGAATGGGATGTATGGGCTGCACCAGGATGTGCATCACTTCAACTCCTTTGATAGTGTTCGGAGCCTCCCCCTGCTGCTTAGGCAGGCAGGGATTCGGACAGGTAAGCTGGTGGGAGCAGGAGAATTCCTCCCTGCAAATTTACCTGCAGCTCAAGATACCACTCGTCTTCTTCTATAGGGAATCTGGGAAGGGAGCCTCCATACCACATGGTATGATCCAGGGTAACCACTAGCTCCCAAGTGCATCAGAGCGCTGGCGGATTTTTATGTGATCTATTAGCTTTTCCTTGCTATTGCATCTGACTGCTGGCGTTTGTCTGCTTCAGGGATCATTGGGAAGAAACACGTCGGGCCAGAGGCTGTGTATCCCTTTGACTTTGCCTACACTGAGGAGAACGGCTCTGTCCTGCAGGTGGGGCGGAACATCACCCGAATCAAGCTGCTCGTTCGGAAGTTCCTCCGCAGCCAGGAGGAGGAGAGGTAAGAACCCATCAAATGGTGCTGGTATTGCATTGATCACTACCTGCGTAGACCAGGGCACTCCGGTACACACAAATGGAATTTAAGGATGCACAGCCATCAGTCACAGTCTACATGTTTGTTGCAGGGAAATTTACGCAAACCTGAGAGGCGGTAAAGAGAGCTTAGGGGGAAATGGTGGGATAAAAAATCAGCACAGAGGGTCAGAGAAAAACTGAAGGGAGCAGAGGCTGAGGGCTGCAGTTAGCAGAAAGAGGAACCTCAGCAAAGCTGGAGAACGCCCAGAGTACTTTTGCTAAAGTGGTGGAGGTGATGTTGTCTCAGGCGTTTGAGTGCATTCACACCACCTGCTTTTTCAACTGGCAGGCCTTTTTTCTTGTATGTTGCTTTCCACGATCCACACCGCTGCGGCCACTCCCAGCCCCAGTACGGAGCCTTCTGCGAGAAATTTGGCAATGGAGAGCCTGGAATGGGCTGGATCCCAGACTGGAAACCCCAGCACTACAGCCCAGATCAAGTGCAGGTGAGACATGAAATGTGAGATACAAGAGGAAGGGCGGGATACAGATTTAATAGGTCATTAACTAAAAACACGTGGGCCGGATTCAGCTACCCGTTCCACTAGCAGAAGCCGTCACGTGGGCTCCTCTCTCTATGTGCACCTCTCCCCATAACACCGCATAGGGGAGGGGAGGGAGATTGTTCAGCCTGGCAAGCAGAAATGCATGTGCTGATGGATCAATCTCCATAGCGCTGCATTGAATTCTGCCCTTTTCTCCTCTGCCATGAAACGCCGGGAACACATGCAGCATCCTCTAGCCCTCCCCATTGCCATATCGGGAGTTGTGCAGCAGATCATTTGCGCCCAATGGAGGGAGGTTAGCCATGGCCATTGCAATTTCTAGGTAGTTTTGTGGGCCTTTATTCCCTTGGTTTCCCTTCCTGATGTAGCTTCTGGTAACAGTTGCTTTTCTCCCCCTTTTCTGCCCTCAGGTCCCATATTTTGTACAGGACACACCAGCTGCTCGTGCGGATCTGGCAGCTCAATACACAACCACCGGGCGCATGGATCAAGGTAGGGTGGTTATTGAATCAGAGCAATCCTGCCTGCAGGAGTGGAGGGCAAGGCTGGAGATGCAGCGCTCTTGAAGCAAGAGTGAGAGCTTAGGTGTGTTTCAGGGAGAGTCTGGTGCATTTTTGCACCTTTGATATACCGTGTGGCATCTCTTGTGCTTAAGGACCTAAGGGAGTCCTTCTGGAGGAAGGGGTGGCAATCAAGTTCTCTTCAGCACAGGGATGCATGTGGCCTCCAGGTACACACGTGTGCTCAAGTTGCTCTTTAAAATCCTGGAAATCCCAGTGATGTGTGGAAAGAAAGCACCAAGCGACTCCAGACATTATATCTATGAATTTCATTATCTTCAGTATTTGTGGTTAGCAATATCCAGACTTGGCTGCCCCAACTGAGTGAAAATATTTCATGCTGAGCAGCTGGATGAGCTGCGTTTGGCTGCTGGAAAGCCTGGGGAAGCAAGTCCCATTCCAGTACAGTGGTACCTCGGGTTACAGACGCTTCAGGTTACAGACTCCGCTAACCCAGAAATAGTACCTCGGGTTAAGAGCTTTGCTTCAGGATGAGAACAGAAATCGCGCGGGAGGCCCCACTAGCTAAAGTGGTACCTCAGGTTAAGAACAGTTTCAGGTTAAGAACGGACCTCCAGAACGAATTAAGTTCTTAACCCGAGGTACCACTGTAATTAGATGGTGGCGATGAAGCTCCCATCTGATCAGAGTGGTTCATGGTGCAGACAGGAGTTGTTGGTGAAGGCTACAGGCCTTTGGCGCAGCACCCTCAGGTCTCTTTCTGTGGCACATGTAGGCATTGGTCTTGTCCTAGAGGAGCTGAACAACGCTGGCTTCCGCAACACTACCCTTGTGATCTACACTTCTGACAACGGTATCCCCTTCCCAAGTGGCAGAACTAACCTGTACTGGTCGGGTACGGCTGAACCCCTCCTCGTCTCCTCGCCTGAGCATCCCGCGCGCTGGGGACAGGTTAGCAGTGCCTATGCCAGCTTGCTAGGTGAGAGCCACTGAGTTATCGACTTCTGTATTGACGTCGGGGAAGTGTGAGGCAGGGGAGGGTTTTGAATGTGGGGGAGAGACTTTGGGGGTGTCCAGACAACTGCGAACTGGCTTCCATTTGCACTCATTTGTTCTGTGTATTTATTTTTAATTTACATTTATTTTTTATGCTTATCCAAATCTATACAAAAGTTCATACCCAATACAAAGTATATTATTATAATACACCATAACAAAAGAAACACTTTAAAAATATAATCTAAAAAGGAACAAAAACAAAAAAGAAGAAAGAAAATAAAATAAGATTTTAAAAGACTTCCAGTTCTATGTCCTTCAGTTACATATAGTAGTCACCTATTAAACTCCCAACTATTCTATTTTCTGTAAGCCAATATTTTTTTCCAATCTTCATTTTTTAAAATATAATTTTTATTTCATTTTTCCATTTTTAACATCTAAATATTCTAATATTTTTTTTTCCCAATCTTCAAATCCAGATATTACAAGTTCATTATCTTTCGAGCAAGAAGTCCATAAAAAGTTTCCAATCTTTGATAAATGTGTTTTATTTACTATGCATACTGCTGGATTGCAAATAAAATCTCTAAAGTAGTTTAACAATAACAAAAAGCCGTTTACACCGGGTTGAATTGTGCATTTTAAATTGTTGATTTTTATTGTGTTGTTTATAGTCATTTTAGATTGTACAACTTTTGGGGAGGAATTTCTTCTTTTAATTGTGGGATTGAGCCGCCTACGTTGGCAGGGCTATTTAAATAAATGTTGCTATTATTATTGTTATTGTTATTATTATTAATGGATGCTTGATGTTTCCCCTTCCCCTCTGTAGACATGACCCCCACCATTCTGGACTGGTTCTCTGTGCCGTACCCCAGTTACAGCCTCTTTGGGAAGCGGATGGTGCAACTGACTGGGAAGTCCCTGCTGCCAGCGCTGTCTCTGGAGCCGGCGTGGGCCACAGTGTTTGCAAGCCAGAGCCTCCACGAAGTGACCATGCACTATCCCATGCGGGCCGTGCAGCGGGGGCCCCTGCGCTTCATCCACAACCTGCAGAACCGCACGCCTTTCCCCATCGACCAGGACTTCTACGTGTCGCCCACATTCCAGGACCTGCTGAACAGGACCCAGGCAGGGCAGCCCACGCACTGGAACAAGACGCTGCATGGCTACTACTACCGGGAACGCTGGGAGCTGTACGATCACAGCCTCGACCCCACGGAGAGCCGCAACTTGGCTTCTGACCCCCGCTATGCCCAGGTCCTGGAGGAGCTCAGGGGGCTGTTGCTGAAATGGCAGTGGGAAACGGACGACCCCTGGGTGTGCGTGCCCGATGGCGTCCTGGAGGATAAGCCCAGCCCCCAGTGCCGACCGCTGCATAACGAACTGTGATTTCCACCCTCTTCCCTTTTGTGGTGGCTGCTAGTTCCTCATTCATATGAGCAGTGCTAAGGAAAGCTCTGACTTGCAAAGGCTTGCAGTTTGCAGAGCTAAGCACTGTTGCGTTTGCAGCTGTGGGAAGAGCTGGAGTCAACAAGACGAGGGTGGTTTCTTATGTGCCTGCCTTCTTAATTGCTGCAGACATATCAACCGTCTTAGCCAGCCCCCCCATTGCTGCCAAAGGGAATGATGTCGCAAGTGCCTAATGGAACAGCCAGCAAATGCTTCTCTACACAATTGGGCTGGTCCCATCCAGGCTGTGATTTGCACATTCAGAAACAGTGCCTTTTGCAGCAACGTGTACAGGAATGCGTTAGGCCTAGATCCGGTTGAAAAATTTAGGAGAGTACACCGTACAGTCTTCTCAAGAGGATTGCAAATGGTGGAGTCACTTAAAAGCACCCAACTCCAAAATCTGCCAGTAGGTGGAAAGCTAACATGCAGTTCCTCTCCATGAATTTCAGACTGCTACAGGCCTATGAGACAATTCTAAACAGTAAGTTTGAAAGAGCTTTTTATGCGGCTCCTACTGAATATTCAACCAACAAATAAAGCAGTAGATTCCTTAATTGAGCTGATATCCCTTCCCTTGTTACTATGGCAATGACAATCACTAGAATGTCTTCTAGTTTCTCCCACACTTGCTGTTTGTCTCTCCAAGTTGAGAATCTGGAAAATCCCACAGAGATTTGGGTTGGGGTCACCATAGCAGTGGTAGGCAGTAAACATATATATGAGTGTTCAACAAGGATTTTAGTTTAATGCAAGCAGCAGAGCTACCTAGCACTGTGCTGTTTTACAAAATGAAATAAAATCAGGAGATATATATTTGCTTTACCTGCTGCAGTAATAGAAAACAGAAAGTGGAAGGTAAACCAGGTAAGAGACAGCTTGAATGAGTATGCAGTTGTTTACAAGTATTGTATCTACAGTCTCTGGATTAAACACCTGCAGTGTATTAATATTGCAAGATGCTTGAGAAGCAGGTGCTGACAGAAGGCCAGAGAGATCTGGGATACCCAGTACACTAAAAGAGAGGCCACAAGGGTCCCGTATATTCTGGGGGAGGGAAATGTAGGACATGAGCATAGCAAATCATACAACATCCCACTGTTCTTCATTTGTACATGTGTTAACAGTGTATTGTGAGTGCATATTTATTGAGCTGTGAAGGGTCGAATCCTTTGCCTACTTGCCCCATTGAAATCAAGGGGTCTCTCTTGCTTTCAAATTGGCCCCAAAGCACCTTCTTTTCAGCATTTTAAGCAAAATGTAGGGCATATTGGGAACAAGCCCATTGGGGACAAGCCACAGAATGAAACATGTCTGAATTTTTTTTAACTCAGCTGAACAAGGTCTTGATTTTCAATGGAACAGAAGCGTTGTCTTTCCTAGTCAACATAAGACTTTGCATAGCGGGGTGTGCGGTCAGGGTTGGGAGGCAAAAGGTCAATTAAGCTTGGAAGTGTGTGTGTTTTGTGTGTGTGTGTGCGTATAGAAGAGTGTTCAGAAAGTTTGAACAAACGTGCCCCGAGTCCCACTTGAGCTTAGTTCAGAATATATTGCACCACTGTCAAGTCCTTCCAAGGCCCTGAGACAAAGGACCGCCACCCGCTTGTCCATTTCCAAAAGGTTCAGTGAGGCATTTGTTCCACCCATACCACTTTCTTCTGCTCCTCAGCAATAGCCATGCGGACACAGCTGACAAGAGTGTCGTGGTCACTCCAGGCATCAGGGGCGATGGTGCCATAGAGGCAGGGCACTGTCTCCAGCTGGGCCTCCTCTTTCCGGGCAGTCTCCAAAAGTTGCTCCTCGGTTGCACCGAGACGCTGGAGGGCTTTCCTGAAACACAGATTGTTTGTTGGGCTGGAGGTCAGCAACTTAAGACCTGGGGGCCTTACTCTCATGGGATGTTATCTTCCAAACCATGTCTGCTCAGAAGTAATCCCCGCTAGCTTCAAGAGGGCTTGCTCTCAGGTAAGGGGGGTGAGGATTGCAGTCTTGGTCCCATTTTGTGTAATATAAGGTAAAGGTAAAGGTACCCCTGCCCATACGGGCCAGTCTTGACAGACACTAGGGTTGTGTGCCCATCTCACTTAAGAGGCCGGGGGCCAGCGCTGTCCGCAGACACTTCCAGGTCACGTGGCCAGCGTGACAAGCTGCATCTGGCGAGCCAGCGCAGCACACGGAACGCCGTTTACCTTCCCGCTAGTAAGCGGTCCCTATTTATCTACTTGCACCCGGGGGTGCTTTCGAACTGCTAGGTTGGCAGGCGCTGGGACCGAGCAACGGGAGCGCACCCCGGCGCGGGGATTCAAACCGCCGACCTTTCAATCGGCAAGTCCTAGGTGCTGAGGCTTTAACCCACAGCGCCACCCGCGTCCCTACTTGTGTAATATAGGCTAGGAAAAGAGGCTGTAAGGGGCACTGGAGGAGAAGGAGCACATTTTCCCAAGGCTAAGTGCAAAAGGGATGAGGAATGGTGGCAACAGTAGGAAGGATGGCAAAGACTGAAGCCCAGGACAGGTGGGAGGCGTGAATAAGTGGCAGAAGAAATTATCTCCCCTGCCTGTTTCAGTGATTGGCATAGTTGTCATCCAATACTTTTGCAGGGTGTTCAGTTATGTAATTATTATTTACTTAAATGATTTCTAGACTGTCCTATAGCACAACAACCCCTTTGGGCAGCTTGCTTCTTTTAAAAAAACTCAATTCAAAAGCACCCCTTTTCACAGCCAAGCCACAACGTGATAGATGTGACTTCCTGCTGCACCCATAAATGCCGCTCCAAGTACATTGTAGTCATAACCTCATGTTGCGTCCGCTTTGGGTTGCGTGTTTTCGTCTTGCGTCCCGTGGCAACCCAGAAATACCGGAATGGGTTACTTCCAGGTTTCGCCACTCATGCATGAGCCGAAGCGCCAAATCGCCCTGCACAGATATAGCACTTCAAGTTTCGGGTGTTTCACGTTACGGACGGGCCTCCGGAACGGATCCCGTCCGTAACATGAGGTACCACTGTAAAGGCTGCATCATTAACTTTATGCAATTCAAATCCAGGCTTGAAAGGAAGAAGGTTGTCATGGCTTTAGGATTACGCTAAGGAGGCCTTGGCCCGTCGGGTTTTGCTAAGCAGACAATGACCTTTCAGTGCAGAGCAATAGCTCTTACCTGAATTTCTTTCCATTCTTTTCACTGATGGTGACCAAGATGATGATGGGGTAGATTTCCATAGCCAGGAGTTCCTGCACACTTTCCAGGCCCAGGTCCAGCCAGCCATGCACATTCTAGAGGGGAGCAGGTTCAGGGTGCAATTATGTTCCAAGTCTGTGCATGCATGTTTCTTAAGAGCTGGTGGGGTGGGGTTGACAAATCCCAGTTTCTCCTAAGAGATACTTGCATCTGCACCCCTGGGCCACATTCCCAGACCCCTTGCACCCCTGTTACCTTTTGCATCAGCCACTCCAGAGCCTGATGGGGAACACAACAGTTGCTACTCATCTTGCTTTTTTCAGGGAGCGCATCTCTACTCTGTGTTTCGCCTTGGGGCTCTGCAGAGGGGGGAAACTGGTCAAGAAGACAACACGGCTTGGTGCCATTCTGAAGAAGCTTCCAAACTGGACCTTGCCTCTCAGGAATTATTGGTGACACTGCTGGGTGCAGGGGGTGGGGCAGAGTAGAAAATGAGCAAATGTACCACAAGGCACATTTGCCAAGATGTCAAGATGTGTGTCTTGGGGTGAGGCAGTACTTGTGACAAGAACTGGAGATGGACATCAGAAGACAACCTCTACTACCCTCAATTCCATTGCTTCAATGGAAGACACTTGTGGTGTAGTGGTTAAGAGCGCTGGACTCGTAATCTGGTGAACCGGGTTCGCTTCCCCGCTCCTCCACATGCAGCTACTGGGTGACCTTGGGCTGGTCACACTTCTTTGAGGTCTCTCAGCCCCACTCACCTCACAGAGTGTTTGTTGTGGGGGAGGAAGGGAAAGGAGATTGCTTTGAGACTCCTTAGGGTAGTGATAAAGCGGGATATCAAATCAAAACTCTTCTTCATTTACTTGCCCCCTCTGTTGAGTGAAGCCAAGCAAAAGTCCCTCTGCTCCCTTGGCCCATGTCTTATCCAACCATTCCCCTGCGCAGTTCCAGCAAAGGGAGCCACCTAGTTTATGTAACGATGGAGTCGGCCCCATCCCAAGGACGTACCTGCTGGACATTTCTCAAAGGCCCTGGACAGGCACAACTTGTCAGCCAGGATCCTTCCCAACAGCGTTGGCACCAGGAGGACTGGGCGCGGGCAGCCAGGCCTGCAGGGCCTGACCAAAGTGTACGGCATCAAGCTGACACAGCTCCTGGTGTGAAGACTGACTCGGCGGCTCACTAGAGGAAGAGGAAGAAGAGCCAAGGCTGGAGGAGGCCACTCATTCAAGGCCAGAGATCCCCATTGAAGAGAAATGAGCCATTGATGTTGTTCTGCAGAAGACCAGCCTCAAGACAATTGTCTTCTGGAACAACACACTGCTAAAGGACAAAGGGTAATTTTTAGAAACAGAAACTAGCCAGAACTCACTATGTGGCTTGCTGGAATCCGACAGGCTGCAGTCCATCGATGACCAGAGCGGATTGATCTTCTTGTTGTCTGTGCTCACGATGCGCACCAGTTTGGGCTGCAACCCAGAATTCTGCAAGGCAGGAAGGAATGTCAAGCCTTCATTCCAAATGACTGTCACCCAGTATGTCTTCCACATATCAGTGCTGTTAGGGTTATATGCTTCCTTCTCTCTGCCAACTTCCCCAGCTTACAAGGGAAATGGCACTGGCCCACACTCATTGGTGGAGCTTCATGTTTCGTCACCAGTGACTACCGTTCGCAATCTGAACAAATGCTTGCAGATTTAACTTCAGTGACGAGACGCCATCACTCCAAAGCAAGGGATGGAGGAAGAGGACACGGAGGTTTACAGAGATGCACCAGTAAGAATGGCTACACGGAATTGTCCACAAGCTACTGCACAAGACACTTCCAGTGAGCTGTGCCTGCAACCATATGGAAAATATATTAAGATTCTTTCCTCATAGGCTGCTCCCAATTACCTTGTGAGTGACGGTGCTCTTCTGGGCCATTTCCTGGATCAGGGTGATGAGTTGCTGCTGTGCCCTAGGGTGGAAAGAAGGGGACAGAGGAATGTGTTAGGTAGAAAAGAGTAGATGTGTTCCTCTCTCCTTGGCCATCATGCCATGTGGAGAGGACTATCTCAGATGCGCTAAGGAGGCCTTTCAGGCCTTCTCAGATGATGAATCTCACCGGCAGTAGTTGGGGATAGTGCCAGCATCCATGTCTTTCATGGTGTAGGGGTTCACCTGGCAGGCACTCCACTGCATTTGTCCCTGGCACACTGTGTCGGTGATGTGCAGGATGTCATGGCACCCTACTAGAAGTTCCCCAGGTGCCTGCCTCTCAAGGCAGAGGTTGGACCGAACGTAGAAGGAGTCTCCAGATGTCACCAGCTTGGAGTTCAGGTCACTCAGCAGCTTCTTATAGCCTAATGGGTTGGAGAGTATTGGAAATGCTGTGCAGGAATAGCAGGAGTGCAGGATAAGAGTTGAGAAGCCCAAGGGGCATGGGGACAATGACGATGGCTTCCTGACTCTACCCATGGCTAGGGAGATGCCCAGGGTTGTCCCAAAACATTTTGATGCCCAAGGTAGAAAATCTAAAAGAGCACCTCCTCATTCACACTATTTAACATGGGGTGCAATCCGCCATAAAGTTGTCTATCTAACACATTCCTCCTTGAAATGCTCTTGCACATCTTACAATCATTTCAACTGGGTTTGTGCAGGGGAACTTCCCAATGGATTCTACCCATGAAGCAGGTCTGCCTATCTCCTAGTATGCCACCCTTAGTGGTATCCACTTACTTGATGGTGTGACCTCAAGCAATATCCATATCACTGATTGCTCATAGCGACTTCCCCTTTCCCATCAGGCAACCCTTACCCTCCATGTTGAGACGCACGGACAGGCAGCAGAAGCCATTGACCCTTTCCAGGACCCAAAGAGCCTCCTCAAGTGTTGCATCCTCCAGGACAGCCTTGAAACCTGGTTCCATGACTCCATAATCCACCTACAAATTTGAAGAAGAATAGCTTAAACATAAAATCAAGGAGAGTGCTTTGAAGGAGGGTTTCAAGAGAGAGACAAACATATGATGGTAATCAGTTGCAGCTCGATGAAGCCACAAGCCAGGTGGCCATTCCCTGGGCTCTACATGGGGACAGGGATGCAGCTAGGAGGAGCGTCCAAAGGAAACAGGTTATCTCCATGGGAAAGAGAAAGATAGGCTCCGTAGACATAACCAACGGAGTCTTAGAGGAGTGAGGAGATGTGCACGTCTTACCAGCACAATCTGATGGCCTGGCGACAAAGACATCTCATCAGCAGCAGAGCCAGGTGTGACTTGGTGAATGAAGATGCCCGTCTGGTTCCCCCCAATGATGCTGATCTGTTCCATCAAAGTGTTGGCTTGGAAGGCAATGGTTGTGATGCGGCTTGGGAAACGCTGTGCAAGCCGCCGGCGCATGGGCACACTGGGGAAGAGGAGAATGGAGCCGTGAGGACAGAGTGGGCATGGGGGCTTCTGTCTCCTCCCGGATGTGCATATCTCCCCTTTCCTTCCCCTTGGCTCATTCCTTCACACGTTCTACTGAGCTTCATAGCATTACATGCAAAATGGCCCACTGTCAGAAATATCAGGTCTTAAAACCTTCCCTCTGAGAAAAAATATGTGTGCATGCAGACACACACATATACATCATGGTAGCAACTAACTCTAGATGACCCATACCAGGGGTGCCACCGTGAACAAAATATATGGGGGGGGGCAGGTAAGCCCCGCCGCACATAATCGATCACATGAAGCAGTGCACACACACTATTTAAATAGCAATGTCCATCAACTTTTTTTGGGGGGGCTCAAATGTTTTATGGAGGGGGCAAAGACCCCTTGGCCCCTAGGAGTTAGCCCCTATGACAGGTATCAATTACTTCCTGGGAAGCCTACAGCTATTTGCCTATACAAAAATGTTAGCTGGCCTGCTACTTGCTACTCAAATGTTCCATTCTTGCTTAAACTTGACACCTGTTTCTCATTTCTGTTGCTCCTTCTTGTCACCACCTTGCTTCTTGCCCTGCCTTCTTCTCTTTCCTCACCCCTTGCCTTCAGATAGATTCCTTGGGTGACAAACTCATTTTTTCCTTGATGTCAGCACAGCCCTTTTGTCTTTTGCCCAGGACATGGGTGCCTCAATTGTTGAGAAAATCCTCATTGACTTAGGCCTTGAGTCTGTGGTTACTTACGACCCAAACTTTCTGCAGTTGGGAACTTGACATTTACCTCTCTGAGATGCAGGGGTCCAGGTGAAGCCACAAAGAGTTGCCATCTGGAATGAAAAAGAAATGTTTGAATAAGTGACCACTTTGTTTGTCTCTAACCAGGCACCCATGTTAAGTTTGCAAAGCTGCACACCAACCAATCAGAATGGGGCAGTAAGTTCTGCAACAAGAGGCAGGATCTATTATTGCTGAACAAAGTGCTTGGCTGGTAACCTTCAGAGTTTACTCATTGTGTCTCCTTTGCTTTGCTGGATATGGGGTGCCTGCTAGATGAGGGGTGTGGCCTGGGAAAGTCTCATGGGCTCGATAAGAGATCCCTAAAGGGCCACATTTGGCCCTGCAGGTCTGAAGTTCTCCACCCCAAAAAACAGGTAATCAGAATTCACCAAGGAAGCAAATTCTGGAATTGTATGTCCCTGCTTTTTCTCTTTAGTACAGATCTGACTTTGGAGTCACAGTATTGTACTTAAAATTAACACTTTGATAACAAGTCGCCTACTATTATTGATATGATTGGTTTGCCCTGTCCCCCTAAGATTATGGACCCTTTGCAGAAAGGTAGTGAAGCTGCTGCACTATGCCCAGAGCTAATGAGGTAATGACAAATACAACAACTCAATGGGAAGAGTCGTCTCCTCCTCTTAGCCAGGGACACACCAACCTAGGTTTGATCCCTTACCCTCTTTTTCCACTATCTCATACTCAAAAGGGGGGTCTTCTACTTTCTCTTCAGAAGCTGAAGGGAAATCATCCTCCAGAAACTCCAGGGAACTGCTGCAAGAGGAGACATAAATAAGATGAAAATAACAGAGTGTGAACTGGAAAGTTAGATCAATCCAGGGGGTCATGGCGGTGGCAAGGTTACATTCAGGATGGTGGGTGTGGGTGTATGATAAACAGGATGAACAATCTTAAAATATTCCCTCCTTATATATTGTTTAGTTGAGCCTAGAACAGATTCACACATGTCCAGTGGAGCCTGTTAAAAGGTAAAGGTACCCCTGCCCGTACGGGCCAGTCTTGACAGACTCTAGGGTTGTGCGCCCATCTCACTCAAGAGGCCAGGGGCCAGCGCTGTCCGGAGATACTTCCGGGTCACGTGGCCAGCGTGACATCGCTGCTCTGGCGAGCCAGAGTCGCACACGGAAACGCCGTTTACCTTCCCGCTAGTAAGCGGTCCCTATTTATCTACTTGCCCCCGGGGGTGCTTTCAAACTGCTAGGTTGGCAGGCGCTGGGACCGAGCAACGGGAGCACACCCCGCCGCGGGGATTCGAACCGCGACCTTTCGATCGGCAAGCTCTAGGCGCTGAGGCTTTTACCTACAGCGCCACCCGCGTCCCCCGTGGAGCCTGTTAGCACATCATTTTAACTTGTTCCCCCCGCCCAACACTACATAATAAAAGTTTCCTGCTGCAGTTTGTACGGCTGTCAAGAAGTGGCCGTGGTAACTGCTGCACAGAATCTGGTAGTATATGAAGACTTAAGGGTGCAAGTTTCTACCCTTCATGGCTGTGAAGAAAACATATGGAAAGTATAAGATCAAGGCTTATAAAGACTTCCAGTGGTGGTGGGAGATAATTGTCACATCTCCATATCCTACCTAATTGCTCTTAACCCCCTTTCAAAATTCTGCTAAAATCTGGATGACTGGGAAAAAAGCATCTGCGATAAATTAGAAAACCAAAATATTTCTGTTAATTGGTATTTATTTGCCCGCTTTGCAAAATGCACCTGTCTATCAAAATTCTTTTTTTTTTAAAAAATAATTTTTTATTAATTTACAACAAAATAAAACAAATAAAACATACATTATTTTCACATTTCACATTTTGATTCCTTAGTCTTTGATTTTAGGACTTCCTACAGCTTTTCCGTAAATCTTTCATAGCCATTATTGGTTTCCGCATTTCTTTTTTTAACCATTGTCATTTTCCAAATTTTCCCCTCAGTTTCCTTTTGACAATGTCTCACATATATTCACAGTGCTCTTTTAAAACCTTCTAGCGTTATTTGGCCATCACTTATGTTCTCCAGATACTTTACAAACTTTCCCCAGTTTTCTGAAAACTTTTGGTCTCTTATGTATCTAATCTTTCCAGTCATTTTATCCAATTCAGCATAGTCTAACAACTTAAACCTCCAATCTTCCACTGTCGGTATATCTTGTTGTTTCCATTTTTGTGCCAGAAGTACTCTTGCTGCTGTCACTGCATATTGGAAGAATTTACTATCTTTTCTCTTAATGTCCTTTCCCAAAATACCTAACAGAAAGATCTCTGGTTTCTTTGTGAACGTATATTTCAAAATCTTCTTCAACTCATTGTATATCATTTCCCAGAAATCTTTCACTTTCTTACATTCCCACCACATATGGTAAAAGGAACCCTCTTTTTCTTTACATTTCCAGCACTTGTTACAGGTCTTATACATTTTTGCCAATTTTACTGGTGTAATATACCACCTATAAAACATTTTCATCACATTCTCTTTCAGTGCCATACAAGCTGTAAATTTTAAGTTCTCTTTCCATAGTTTTTCCCACTCTTCCAACTGTATGTTGTAACCAAAATCTCTGGCCCAGTGAATCATAACCGATTTTACTTCTTCATCTTTTAAATTCCATTCTAGCAACAAGTTATACATTTTTGACAGGATTTTACCCTCCTTGTTTACAATTTCTGTCTGGAATGTTGAATCTTTGTCTGCATAGCCCCATTCTCTTATATCTTTCCTAAACATTTCATTTACCTGATAATAGTGCAACCAATCATATACAAACTTTTTGACTTGTTCATATGGTTTCACTTTCCATTTTCCTTCTTCTTTCACTAATAATTGATTATAAGTTGCCCAATCACCTCTCATGTTGGTTCTCTTGACACTCATAACCTCTAATGGTGATAACCAATGTGGTACTTTAGGTTCCAATAGGTTTTTATACCTATCCCAGACTTCAATTAGTGGCCCCCGGAAGATGTGGTCACCAAAACCTTTATGGACTTTTTTCTTATCTTTCCACAAGTATGCGTGCCAGCCAAATCTATTGTCATATCCTTCCAAATCTAGCAGTTCCTTGTTTTCTAGTTTTATCCATTCTTTCAACCAGCAAAGACATGACGCCTCATAATATAACTTCAAATCGGGCAGGGCAAAGCCTCCTCTTTGTCTTATATCTGTCAAAAGTTTAAATTGTATTCTCGGCTTTTTGCCCTGCCATATATATCTTGAGATCATTCTTTGCCATTCTTTAAATAGACTAATCCCCTTAATTATGGGGATAGTCTGAAACAGAAACAGCATTCTTGGCAGCACATTCATTTTAATTATGGAAATTCTTCCCCAAAATGAAAATTTCATTCTTCCCCACACTTCCAGGTCCTTCTTAATTGCATTCCACACTGGTACATAGTTATTTTGGAATAAGTCAATATTTTTTGGGGTTAACCATATCCCCAAATATTTCACCTTTTTAACTGCCTCTATTTCAATTTGTTGTTGCATTGTTTCGGTTGCACTTTGATCCATATTTTTAACAATCATTTTAGTTTTTTTTCTGTTTAGCTTAAAGCCTGCCACCTCTCCAAACTTGTCCATTTCCTCCATAACTTCCTTGGCCGTCGTTGTTGGCTCTTCTATTGTTACAACCAGGTCATCTGCAAACGCTTTAATTTTGTATTCATTTTGTCCTATCGTTACCCCTTTTATTTTTTCGTTTTGTCTTATAGAATTCAGAAGGACTTCTAACACCGTTATAAATAGTAATGGTGAAAGAGGACATCCCTGTCTTGTTCCTTTAGAGATTTTCAATTCTTCCGTAATAACATTATTTATTATTAGTTTTGCTCTCTGTTCTGTATAAATTGCCTTAATTCCATTGAAGAACTCCTCGCCAATCTCCATATACTCTAGATTTCTCAACATAAAATCCCAAGCTATATTATCAAATGCCTTTTCGGCATCTACGAACATCATCATGGCTTGTTTATCGATCCTGACAGACAGATATTCTATTATATTAATTACATTTCTTATATTATCTTTCATCTGCCTGCCTGGAAGGAAACCAGCTTGGTCTTTATGTATATAGTCTTGTAATATTCCTTTCAGTCTCTTTGCAAGTATTCCTGCAAATATTTTATAGTCTGTGTTCAATAGTGATATCGGTCTATAATTTTTAACTTGGGTTAGGTCTGAGTCCTGTTTTGGTAGAAATGTAATAAATGCTTCTTTCCAAGTTTCTGGGATGTCTCTTTCTTTTAAAAGATTGTTCATGACTTCTTTTAACGGCGTTAGTACAATAGACTTCATTTCTTTATAGTATCCTGCAGTGAATCCATCTGGCCCTGGAGCTTTCCCCCTTTTCAAATCTTTAATGGCTTCCTTTATTTCCTCAGTTTCGATTGGGGTATTCAGCCGCTGTTTTTTCTCAGTTGGGATTTTTTGCACCTTTTTATCTTTTAGGTATCTCTCAATTTTTCTCAGGTTGTTTCTTTCTTTCTTTTTATATAATCCTCTATAATAATCCAAGAAACCTTTTCTAATCTCTTTCGGGTTGACTAACTCTTCTCCTTCAACCATAATTTTGTTTATTGTGCTTTGTTCTTTCCTTTTTTTAATTTGCCAGGCCAACCATTTGCCAGATTTATTTGCATGTTCGAAGTTATTTTGTCTCAGTCTTTTTATGTTCCATTCTACCTCTTTGTTTATTATCATTGCAAATTGACTTTGTAATATTTTGATGTTTTCTCTTGCCTTTTTGTTGTTCGGATGCTTGATTAGTTTCTGTTCATTGTCCATTATTTGTTTGAGGATTTCTTTCTTGCCTTTCTCCTTATTTTTATTCTTAATTGAATTTTGTTGAATAAAAAATCCTCTCATTACTGCTTTACTTGTGTCCCAAACAACATTTATTTTTGTTCCTTTATTGCAGTTATCCACAAAATATTCCGTCAGTTTCTTCTGTGCTTTTTCCATAACTTCTTGGTCGTCCAGCAAGTAGTCATTCATCCTCCATCTGAAGGTTCTTTCTTCATAGCCTTTTAATTCGAATTTTATTGGATTATGATCTGAAATCACCTTCGGTTGAATTTCAATTTGTTGGGTTCTTGGAGTAAGTTCAGATGAAATCCAGATTTGGTCTATTCTAGACATCGACTGGTTCGGTTCAGAATGATAGGTGAATTGTTTATCCAATGGGTGTCTTAGTCTCCAGATGTCTATCAAATTCAAGTTCTTTGTCATTGAAAAAAATGATTTCGGTAATTTTCCTTCTTTACTTACTCCTTCTCTAAGTCTGTCCATCTCTAGAGAGACCACTCCATTCATGTCCCCCATTATTATCATTTTCTGATCCATATATTCAAAAAGTTTTTCTTCCAAAATTTTATAGAACTCAGTCTTATTTCCATTAGGTGCATAAATCCCAACTATAATTAGATTTTCTCCTTGCCATTTGATTCGAACTGCAATTATCCTTCCGTCTTCATCTTTAAATATTTGTTGGGCTTCGATTTTGTTATTTACGTAGATGACCACTCCTCTTTTCTTCTGCTTGTCTGAGGATACAAATTCATTTCCCAATCTTTTATTAATTAATATCTTTTTATGTCTTCTTGCCACATGTGTTTCTTGTAAGCAAATTATATCTAGATGTTTCTTCTTTAAAAATTGTTCAATTTTATTTCTCTTCTTTTTATCGTTCATTCCATTGATGTTCCAGTTCCAAATTTTCAGCGCCATAATTCCAGATTTTAATTTTAATAATTTTAAATAATTTTATAGTTTTATAATTTGGCTTCTTCTTCTTCTACTTCTTCTTCTTCTTCTTCATCTGTCTTTTTCTCTTTGTCTTCTTCTTCTTCTTCTTCTGATCCGCCTGTTGCTCCTTCATCAACTCCTTTATCCTCTTCTTTTTCCAGTTTTAACTCTTTGTATTTTCTCAGAAATTTCCCCATCTCTTCTGTACTTGTCAATCTGTGTCTTTTGCTTTTATAAGCAAATGTTATCCCCTCCGGGAATTCCCATCTAAATTCAATCTTGTTTTTCTTCAGCGTCTGGACTAGTGATTTGTAAGGGTCTCTTCGTTTAAGTAATCTGATCGGAACATCTTTGAATATGATTATGTAATTCCCATTTATATTCAGTCTTTTTTCTCTATTCTTCTGCAAGATTGTATTCCTCATGTCTCTGTCTTTAAATGTAATTAAGCAGTCTCCAGTAAATCTTCTTGCTTTTGTTGATTTTACTCTCATTCTGAATGCATTTTGCCTATCAAAATTCTATCAAATGTCTATCAAAAAAAGGGACCCAGGTGGCGCTGTGGGTAAAAGCCTCAGCACCTAGGACTTGCCGATCGAAAGGTTGGCGGTTCGAATCCCTGCGGCGGGGTGCGCTCCCGTCGTTCGGTCCCAGCGCCTGCCAACCTAGCAGTTCGAAAGCACCCCCGGGTGCAAGTAGATAAATAGGAACCGCTTACTAGCCGGAAGGTAAACGGCGTTCCGTGTGCGGCTCTGGCTCGCCAGATGCAGCTTGTCACGCTGGCCACGTGACCCGGAAGTGTCTCTGGACAGCACTGGCTCCCGGCCTATAGAGTGAGATGAGCGCACAACCCTAGAGTCTGACAAGACTGGCCCGTACAGGCAGGGGTACCTTTACCTTTACCTTATCAAAATTCTATCTCTTTTTTAATAAGCACACATGTCCACATAGGCCTAGCTGGGAACCAGCAGTATACAGCAGAGCATGGTCTGTACTCACCTTCTGGAAAAAGAACTTTCTTGCATGGCTCTCCTCTGTAGGGAATGCTTACATGGTGGGATTGGGCAGCATGAGCGGATGCTCCCAAGCAGCTCTTGGTTTGACCTGTTGCTTAAATCTGACCAAGACTGCAAAAGAAAAGAAGTAGGTCAGGCCACTCAGACACAAGGGAACTCCAATTTCCCCATTCAGGTCTTTCCCCCAGGTGTTCTGTGCCCTAAAGAGTGGGGGCCTGCAAGACAAGTGAGACTCCAGACCCTGAGGATAGTATCCTGTGGCGCCTCTCCCTAACCCCCCCCCCAGTTGGAAAAAGTATGGTGGGTTTGGGGAGGGGCGAGCTGTGCACCTCAGACATGCTCAAGAAGCTGTCCTGGCTGTCACCCCGGGGGCAGACGGCGTTCATGCGCACAAGACGCTGCTTCCTCTTAGGACAAGGTTCCTTGGTCAGAGAGCTGGCAGGCCCATCCCACTGCACCTGCTTAGAGGAAACAGAGAGAGAGAAATGGCTCATAAAACACGCAGCAAAGAACTGCCTGCAGGGCAGAAAATACTGGCGGGAACAACGCCATATAGATGATAAGGAGCTGCCATTTTTCTCCTACCCCAGTCATTTCCATGCTGTGTGCTGGGGAATATGAGTATGTTGCCTGCTAACAAGTAATTTTAACGTGTATTCCCCCCATATAATAAAATTGTCGTTCTGTTGTCATGCTGCAGTTTGCATGGCTGTCAGTAGGTGGCTACGGTAACTCCAGTGTGGCAGTAGGCAAGCAAGCAGTGGAGGTGGCAAGTGGCCCTAGTGAGCTATTTAAAAGCAGGAGGGGAGGCGCTTCAGAGAGCAGTTTGGTAAGCCACTTTCTGAAATGCCTCCCATCCTCCTTTCAAAGGGGTTGGAGGTGAGGGTGAGCTGGGAGAGCTGGTAGGGGTGGGGGACTGGGTGCTGGGAGGGGAGGTTTGGGCAAACTGGGAGGGGATAGGCGAGGAAGTGGGAGAGGTGTAATGAGAGGGGGCCCTCGGTTACCCTCATCCCAAAACTCACCGCGAGCACTGAGCCACTTAGGCCTGTCTGCTTCCTGAGTTCACAGATCTCATCAGTGAGCTCAAAGACTTTGCGGCGGAGCGAATCTTTCTCCAGGAGGCTCTGAGAAATTTCCACCTGAGCAGCATCCCTTGCGCTGTAGGCCTGGGGGGGGGGGCAGAAACACATCATCGGCAAGGGCTTTAGGAGACAGACGGAAATAAGCTATCGGCAGCAACAGTTACAGGGACAAGTGCAGGAGATCAAAACTATTCTCACAATAGCTGAAAGGTTCCAGTGAACCATTTGCTCTGGGGCCTTGAGAATCAATCCTAAATAGGGGCAGAACATACCACAGGAAGCACAAGGAGTACTCTGCACTACCAACAGAAAAACCAAGGTGCTGCCTGGGTTGTCTTGGAAGTCCGGGGGAAGAGATTCCGCAAACAGAATTAGTAATGCAGCCAGTTCTCTGCTTAGACAACAAGCCTTGTTACAATTGCTGCTATCTTTTTAACTACTGGGCTGGATTCTAGGTAAAGGTAAAGGGACCCCTGACC
Source organism: Podarcis tiliguerta (assembly GCF_965153285.1). Lineage (NCBI taxonomy): Eukaryota > Metazoa > Chordata > Lepidosauria > Squamata > Lacertidae > Podarcis > Podarcis tiliguerta. The sequence continues at coordinate 93,270,488 of NC_139535.1, read as the reverse complement.
ATTAGGTCCAGTCGTGGCCGACTCTGTGGTTGCGGCGCTCATCTCGCTTTATTGGCCGAGGGAGCCGGCGTACAGCTTCTGGGTCATGTGGCCAGCATGACTAAGCCGCTTCTGGCAAACCAGAACAGCGCACGGAAATGCCGTTTACCTTCCCGCCAGAGCGGTACCTATTTATCTACTTGCACTTTGATGTGCTTTCAAACTGCTAGGTTGGCAGGAGCAGGGACCGAGCAACGGGAGCTCACCCTGTCGCGGGGATTCGAATCAGCGACCTTCTGATCGGCAAGCCCTAGGCTCTGTGGTTTAACCCACAGCGCCACCTGCCCATTAAAACCTTGCAGCTAGTAACAGGTAATGTCCATTATATGGCTTGGAACATTTGATTGGACATTTCCTTAACTGTTGCAACATTCTAGAATGGTAAAGATCCCTTCTAATCGGACAAGCCACCACTTCCCTTACTTTGGTAACCTCCCTGCCGCCTGCCCTGAAAACAACTCCTCTCTTTGCTGCAGTCAGACCTCTAGGTTACCTGATCTCTCTCTTTCTGCAGATCAGCCACTTGTGCCTGGAGGGCACTGATTTTGTCCTTGTAGATCTCACAGTCCACCTTCATCCTCTGGCACTGGATCAGAGTGTGCTCCTTTTCTTCCCAGTACTGAATAGTGACAAAAAATGTTAGCAAGATATTAACACCCAGTAAATGCATGACACTCTCTGCCGCTGCCTTAATGCACGCAACGGAATTGTAGAGTTGGAAAGGACTGTGAGGGTCATCTAGTCCAAACCCCTGCAATGGCTGGAATCTTTGTGACCAACGTGGGGCTCAAACCCACAACCCTGAAATTAAGAGTCTCATGCTGTACCAACTGAGCTATCCTAGGTCCTCTTGACACCTACATTATGCTGGTAATGTAACCCAGCTTGACAGCATTCAGGTGCAACATTGAAATATATTTGGAGCAGCTTTCGTTGTGAGACTCTGTCCTAAAGGTATTGGCTCCCGCAAATTTAATCAGATGCTGTTTGGTATTTTAAATGTTCTATGGTTTATTTATTTTTGGTGTTGCTTTGTGTCCTTAGATGCCCTGAGCTCCCCTAGGGGAGGAAGCATGGCATACAAATGTAAACAAACAATATGGGCTGGATTCTATAACCTCATGCTACAGACTGAAGTATGGGCATGCAGCTAGCTATGCTAGTTGAATTGTCCTCCTGACCTGAGTTGGAAAGAGGCTTGATTCCTCTGCCTCCCACCTTGCCTAAAGGCAAGCATGGGTTGTGCGGCCCCCTCTCACCTGCTTCCGTTGATTCTCAGCAAGTGCTGCCTGCTCCCTCAGCGAGTGGATGCGATTCAGCAGCTCCTGCTTTCCGTCCAGAGCATCATCGAGGTTCTGCTCCAGGATATCCTTCTGCACCTGGGCAAATGAGAGAGGCTCATCAGAGACGCATTTCCGCTCCCCTTACCCTTCCATCACACCCTTGCCCAGGTTGGGGAGGATGGGTGCGGAAACCCATATGTGGCGGTTGGATCTGTGACAGTCTGCCTCCTCAAAAGCTAAGCCTCCTGCAGCCAGTAAAGGAACATTATGTAGTTGGAGGGGATTTGTTCAAGACAAACAGTTTTGCTGAAATGTGAGGAAGCAACTGTGCAGTTGCCTATATAAGTTTGTAAGAAGCTTGTATTTAGGGCAAACACATTAAGGGCACATCTACATTGCAAGCCTGCATTGGTTCTCACACCAGATGACCAATATGCTGCTGAAGTATCATAGAAATGGTTGTTTTGTGAAACTAAGAATTCTGTTAAGAAATCCCCAGCTCTCGTCACAGAACCACAGTTCGCTGGATTCTCCGAGGGAAGGAAAAGGACTGTGAAAAGAATCCACAGCACAGGCAAAACCAGTATGAAAGTATTCCTGGAAATAGTCTTTTACCACACTGAAGGTCCCCAGCTCCACCATTGACTTGAGACGCTCGTTCTCCTCTCTCAGTGTCTGAAGTTCATCGGCCTGTGGCTGTGTGTCCCCAGCTGGCCTTGGGGACCTCTCCCATTCACAATAGGATGGCACCCGGGCTCGCTGCAATTCCTGCTTCATCAGGTACAACTACCATTGATGGGAACACAGAGAAGAAAAAGAAGAAGAAGCAGTAGTGAGTGAGCAAGACGAGTGGTGGCAGCATGAAACACCTGGCCAGGTTTGGATGTTCACTCTGAAACACGGGACCTGAGGGTCTGGTTTTAAGCATGCAGCTAGACTGCCAGTCCCTCTAACAGTGGACTCAGCTGGGGAGGGACAACAGAACTGGAGCCAAAACAGGCCCACTGAGAAACCAGATGGTGGCACCAGCACGTTCAAGGAAACTCCAAATTTAAAACAAAAATACCCAACACACATACCCATCCCCAACAGCCAAGGAAAGACTGAGCATGCTTAGTGCCCACAGAATGTTGAGGAGCAGCTGGGAAAGAAAGATGAAAAACTGGGAGTGGGGAATGGCCCACTTGAGCACTTTACAGCTTATACAAGGTGTGGTGGGGGATCAGATGCTGCTGATCTACAGCTCCCATTAGCTCAAGCAATCATGGTCAATGGCCAGATGTTATGGAAGTTGTAGTTCAGCAACATATGGAGGGCCAGTGGTTCCTCACACCTGGCTTATGGTATTCTAGAAAAGAGCATGACTGACTGGCTGGTAAAAACTCTGAACAGGACCACCCCTACTGAGGGATGTCGTCTTCTACGCTCCAGACCTATGCAGGTTGTGCAAGAAACCAAGCTAAATACATAATTAGGTCAATCATAGCACAGGAGGAAAGAGAAAAATCTGGACAACTATAAAGAAATTGGTGATAGGCTACTGGTTCTCCTAGCACACAATCCAATCTACAATACCACACTTTTCAGCTGATAGGTCCAATAAACCAGGCATTTCAGGAGTCATCTTGTAAGAAACCCTACTCTCTTCCAACAAGCAGATACCAAACAATCTTGGTCTGGAATCAGATTGCATCATTTCCATGGAATTTTATGTTATGTCACTTCCAGTCAATCAAAATGGGTCATCATCTACTGGTAATTGTATTGGAGGAGGTGTCCATGGGGTGGAAGAGCTATGCCTTTCCCCTGAAGCTGCAGCATAAATCGTTGCCTCCAGTGGAGGCAAGGTGCCAAGCTAGGCATTACTCCGGGCAAGCTAACAATTCCTGCATTCCAAAACACCTAGCAGTAAAAGTGGGCATGTATAAAAATAGCTACAGATTACTGACAGGAAGCACTCTGGAGCTGTGGCAAAACATTCATTGAAAGACTGCATTTAGAGGACTAGCGAAAGACTGGGAATTTCTTCGAAACACATAATGCGCATCCATTATTCCTGATAGCAGCCTTTCACTCCTAAAATGATGTCACAACATCAGCTGAGCATGACACCCCACCACACCTCTTCCTGCAGGCTCTGGCAGCGGGTGATGGCCAGGTCCTTCTCCTGCAGGGCACTGCTGTAACGTAAAGACAGGCCATAAAGTTCATCTTTAAGCTTGAGGGCTTCATGGAAGTGGGCACTGAGCTCCCTCTTCATGCGGTTACATTCGGCCTCAATGCCGCTCAGGCTTTCAGCTTGTGCTTCCAGTCGGGCGGTCTTCTCCTTCAGCTTGCGGCAGTGATGGAGCAGAGACACCTTCTGCCTCTTCTCCTGGCTCAGTTCTTCCTGCAGGCTGCTCACTGCCTTGGCCAAGCATTCTGTCAGTTGGGAACTCTCAATCAAGTCTAGGGTAAGGAAAATAACAGTTAGGCCTTTGACTGGTCCAGGACTACCATGAAGCAGACAGAGCAAGGCATCCACCTCAGGCAGACAGATTCTGGCAGCAGTCTGGTGTTTATTGTATTTCTGCTACCTGGTGTTTGTGTGAGGAAGTTGGCAAGGGGAAAAGGTGTAAGTAGGGGTGTGTGTGTGTGTGTGTGTGTGTGTGTGTGTGTAAGAGACACCATTTTGATTATCTGCCTTAGATGCCAAAATATCTTGGGTCAGCCTCACTTCAGGGGCTGAAGATTGTTTTTAACACAACTGTCTCCTCCCAAGAAAGTGAGCCATTAATAGATGGGGTACAGGGTTTGAGAAAACTCACCACTGAAATGATTGTGGTCTATGGAAGGTTCCAAGCCAGTGATGAGCACATAAATATCTGGGTTGTGGAGTTTCAGGCTTTCCAGAAAGGCAAGGGCTCCGTTTTTCCCACGGAATTTCAAGAGATCCAGCATGTGACCTACAAGGGAATAAGAAAGAGCAACAGAATAAAGGGATTGAGTTCCTCTCCCATGGGGCTCCCTAAGACCCACCCTGCCTGCCAGGTCAGAGGAACATGGCAGGTGATGTGATGTGCCATATCTCTGCAAGTAATTTTATTAGCCAGCTAAAAGGCCTTCTATAGCACTTGCAGTACAGAGAAGCCAACAAAGCAGGCTGCAATCACTTGTCTTGACGGGCCCAGCTTTGGCTTCCTTCCTTCAGCCTTGGTCTGTGCAGGGATGATTTTACCCTACCTATGGACTTTGTGGGACAATTTGCCTATCTGTCTTTGGCAGCCTTCTCCAATCTGTTGCCCTTGTTCTGACTGGGGTTGATAAGCATTGTTGTCCAAAACATATTGAGGGCACCAGGTTGCCCCTTTGTGAAACACCCAGCCGCCTTTGACTGACACAGAGGAACTCCTTCCCGTTTAGTATCACATTTATTCCCCCAGCCACAAATGATGTCCTAGTAGTCCAAATATTTGCATCAACAGCTAGCCTTCCCTCCAGTGGTAACACTACCATGTTGAGATTCTTTGGACACAGGCTATGTCTGCTCCTAAAGTTGGTAGCCTTCCTCATCTGCTTATGGTGAGCATGATTAATGATAAACTTGGTGGTGTAGACAAAGTGCAACAGGGCTGTCCCGCCTCCCCTTCTGCATTTCTTCTAGAGGGAGAGGAGCAAGAAAGAAACCTACCCCCTTTCCCCGTTATAGGTAGATGTGCCTTATACTAAGGCTGCTCACCCACTCTCATGGCGCTGTTTGTGAACTGAGGGCTGTGCAGCACCTCTTCCTCATCAAGTTGACCGAGCACCTTGGCCTGGCGCAGGTAGGGTGTAAGCCGGCTCGGGGTGACACCACGAACAATCCTGTAGCGGTGACCCTCTACCATCTCCCACAAAAGGTCCTCATCCATGTCACGGAGCTGTTGATCAACCAGGATGGGGTCATCTGCTCCTGCCTCCGCCATAATAGGAACCTGGAAGGATGAGAGGGGCTAGTAGTTTTTCGAAGGACGCAAATCAAAAACTTGTTTTTCGAACCTCTAAATACACAGTAGGTAAGCGTTCCATAAGTTACACAACTCTTGTTCCAAATTGGGTGTGTGGCACAGCAGAGGCCGAATCCCAGCCTAGAAAACAGCATTGCACAATACTGCAGGACCAAAAGGATCCTTGGAGATCGAGTCCATAATCCTCTCTGCTTATATCCAAACTAACACTACATGCATTATACACCTGTCTTCATTATACACCTTTAGGCACCAGGCAAAAACGTTCCTTTTTAACCAGGCCTTTGGTTGATTTGATTGACATCCTATGGCCTTTTAAAATGTGCGGTTTGTTTGTTTTTTGGAGGGGGGTGTTATTGGGTTGCTGTTTTTATTTTGATTATATATTTTGTGGTTTTATATTCTGATTTTGTTCTATGAACCACCCTAAGACCTCTGGGTATAGGGCAGTATATAAATTCAAGTCATACATACATACATACATACATACTACAGATGCGACAGGTTACAGCAAATTATCCAACTGCCTGAAATGTGTCTATTATACTCTCTTACCTAAGTGTAGCAACAATTTAGTCCTGGGCGCATAATTTCTCCCCCTCTCTCTCTCCCTTTTTTTCTTAAAATGCTTCTAGACTTTATGGAACGTGGCTGTCAATCTTCCCTTTTTTTTTTGCGGGAAATTCCCTTATTCCAGTGCTGTTTCCTGCTGCTTCCCACTGCTATCCCAGATTGTTAGATATCCCGTAGACTGTCCCCGGGACAGGTGAGGCTGCTGATCCCTTATTTTCAAGGCTGCTGATTCCTTATTTTCAAATCTGAAAGTTGACAGCTATGTTATGGAAGCAAAAAAAAAAACCAGAGGCTTGAAATAGTGTGAGCAATGCCTACTGACATCTCAGGTGCCGGAAGAGCAGCTGGATTAAAATATGCAGTGGTAAAGGACGGGAAAGTTCTTCAGTGTCACATACTGGCTTGCTCCTCCCCATGGCAAACACAATGTACTATGCAAACGTTATATGTGCATTTTTTATTTTATTTTTTGTATTTTGCATCATTTACACAGGGCACAGAATTTGAGCTGTTTTGTGTGTGCAGCACAGAGAGTCCTGATTACAGTGTGTCACAAGCAAAGCATGAACCCACACGCCAAAGATGCATATGAGGTTCAAAGAATAGTTTATTAAAATCAGCCACATTGGTTCATTGAGTCCAGAAGGAAAATCTATTTATGGTGTAAAACCTGCTGCCAGACTTTTTTCTTCTTCCCAGCCTGCTCAGCTGGTTCATAATTCAGAATAGAAAGTTCCTATTTCATGAAAAGGAACTAATGGTTAGGAGATCTTTTCCTAGTAGGCTAGGAATCTCTGCATGTGTTTGAATGAGACACCACCTTGAGTCTGGAAAAGGTGACACTCCTCCGTCTGATGGCCAGAAGGCAGAAAAACAACAGTTGACATTTTCCCAAAGCATGTGTGTGCTCTGGTTGGATTGAACTGAAACTGCAGGACTGACCAAGCTGCTACCCATATATAGGGGGATTTCCTGTCTTGTTTGAAATGCATGCTTTGCCTCCACTTACACTCTACTTGCACAAACATTAGAAATGCATCCCAAATATCCTGAGCTGCCTTATCCAAAGGAAACTAAACCCGGAAGTATTGCCATTGGAACTTTTCCACACTTGAAGAAGTGGGTGGACGAACACACACACACACACACACACACACACAGGCACCTTAATAAATTGTTATCTAACCTACACATTTATTTAACATTTACAGTGTGGATGTCTGCTGAATTCTGGAGTAAAGCCTGATGGCTGATAACCTGCTCCTTGTCAATTTACATCTAGAGCTGGAATTATTCCCACGTGCACCTCCCCTGTCCGTTCTGTGTCCTTCCAAGTGTCTAACACATATCTAGTGTTAACTAAATAACCACAACAATGATACAGTCCTCTTATGGGCCACAATGGACTGTTAACACCACCAACCCATTTACCTAGAGGCAGCAGTGATTAAACATGGCAATAAAATTCCAATAAGGTAGGCAGGGATGAGAACATTATCCTAACCATCAAAACTAGAAGCTTCTCCTCCTCCTCCTCCTCCTCCTCACTGCAATCAATTAGATTTGGCTTCCTATCTAAAAGTAAGTAGCACAGGGTCATATTCCAGCTAGAGCAGTTCAAGAAGCTGACGGGCTGCCCAAACAAGGAAAGTACAGTTGAATGAACAATCATGTCAATAGCCATTTCCCTTTTAGGCACAGAATTTTTTAGGTGGTTGGGGAGAAACCATAATACTGGGCAAAAAAGGTTTCGGATAATTTGAAGTGCCTGATAGGGGGCAAAACCTTTCCAGATTGGGGTAGAATTTTTATTTTTGCCTTCCTTTCCTAAATCAAATAATAAAGCAAGCCGCCATCGCCACCACCAAGCAACAAACCTGAGCACTCGGGCTTGGCCCTACCATCAAGCAGGGAACAGCAAAGTGAAGCGGGGAACAGCAGCAAGGTGCTGGAGGATAGAGTTCTCTGTGTTTGTGTGTTCTCCTCCTCTCCCCTTTCAGGTGTTTTGGAGGATGCTGTCCCATCACTGTCTGTTGATATAAGATTCAGTTACCAGTCCAATTGGCTTCTGTACGGGGAATGGGCAGCACCAGCAACTTTTGCCACAGGGAGATCTTTGGCTGGCTCTGCCAACACTACCCTCCAGGACCCTAGGTCTCCTGCTACATTAATTTATTTTGAGATTTCTGCATAATCCTTTACCTAACAGTCCTGGGCAGATTAAAAACATCAGAAATACATAATATGCATCATTATTAATTCACTCATGTATGCAACGTTGCCGATTATTGCTTGACATCTTTAAAAAGCCAGAAGTGTACCCAGTCACTTAAACGCAGAGAGAACTCGAAACCCAACGTTCCATTGCAGAGAAAGAATGAGGCAATGAAAATACCGTAACTCTTTTCCAAACTCTTCAGTGGTTGGAATCGGGGAATTTAGGAGCAGAAATTGTGCACACTGTCTAAGTTTCTTTGGAGGGAGGATAAAATGCAATGAACAAACAAACAAACGAACTTCTCCAATAAGTAAACAAGGAGTGGGGACTCTGTGGGGTAAGAACATCTATGTCCTGTTCGCCACTGCTATTTTTCTAGAAAAAGAGGTGCCAGAACTCACCATGAACATCTCCTTCTTTCTCTTAGAATGGCAATGACACCCACCTGAGAAGTTCTGGAACTTACCTGAGAACTGAGTTCTGGCGAAATCCCACTGAAGAAAAGTCCTGCTGTTCTCAGGTGTTTAGTTTCTGGGTCTCCATATGGCTCTCTGTATAAAGCAATTTATCAGTCTTGAAGGCCCTAAAGGCCTGCATTTAGGGGTGTTGAAGTAAATGGAGAAGGAGGACACTCAAGCCCAAATTAAGGCCTTCAACTCACTGAGCAACCTACAAAACTCCTATTCTCCTCAGCTCTTTTGCCCTGGATGTGATTGAGATAGCAGCCCTTCCTTTCCTTCAGGCGAAGCCATCCCGACAGAAACACTGAACGCTAAAGCTGAGACCCTACTAGTCCTACCTGTTCCTGCTGATCCACAGAGGAGAATGTTGTCCTCGACATATTGGTGTTGCATGTCTTGGAGAAAGACTGTGATGTCTGGAGAACAGTGAACAGGTTTTTCAGGAGGACCAGCTCTGCTTGCCAGGGAGATTTAATGTATTCATCAGCAGTTCTTCCTCCTGGGCAGAGTGCCAGGCTAAGAGAGATCTATTATTCCACCAGAGGTGTATGGCTCTGTTGCATAGCAAGGCATCATTACCTCAGCAAGCTAATCAGACTTCCTTCCAGTTGTAGGAGCTGAGAGTTCACATAAGTAACAACATAGGCTCAGGTTGTAAACACCAGGGTGCCATAGTTGAAGTCCTCCCTCAAGTAGTTTCACCAGTGTGGGTTTTGGACAAGCACTGCCCTTTCTCACCTTGGTTTCTCACCCATGAACAAAACTGTAAGGCACATAAATATCTCCTTAAAGGTAAAGGGACCCCTGACCATTAGGTCCAGTCGTGACCGACTCTGGAGTTGTGGCGCTCATCTCGCTTTATTGGCCGAGGGAGCCAGTGTACAGCTTCCGGGTCATGTGGCCAGCATGACTAAGCCGCTTCTGGCGAACCAGAGCAGCGCACAGAAATGTTGTTTACCTTCCCGCTGGAGCGGTACCTATTTATCTACTTGCACTTTGACGTGCTTTCGAACTGCTAGGTGGGCAGGAGCAGGGACTGAGCAACGGGAGCTCACCCCGTCATGAGGATTCGAACCGCCGACCTTTCTGATTGGCAAGTCCTAAGCTCTGTGGTTTAACCCACAGCGCCACCCCCATCCCATAAATATCTCCTACAATATTTCAAATATCATGTGAATATACACAGTGACAAAATCCCAAAGCATATTGCTTCCTTGGAAATAACTTTGGTTGGCATCAAACCAAATACATTCACTCACATGTGCAACCAAGATGGTCAAGGGTCTGGAAACCAAGCCTTAAGAGGAGGGGTTGAAGGAGCAGGGTAAGTGAGAAAGTGAGAGGAGATATGATAGCCATCTTCAAATATCTCTCAAGAGCTGTCATGTGGAACAAGCTGTCACATGGAACAAGAGGGAACAAGCTTGTTTTCTCCTGCTCTGGAAGGTAGGACTTATCATTATTTTATTTTTATTGTTGGAAACAAAAAGTACATGGGCTGTTCTGGAGCCTTTGCAGTTTGCATTTCAACTGGCTCTAAAGAGAGAGGAGGAAAAGGAGACCTGAGATGAAATTCATGCTTCAGGGAGAGGTTGATGCTCTGCTTATAGGAAGAGCCCGGCTCAGCCTCCAGTTAAAAGATCTTGGATAGAAAGGTTGGGAAAATTTGGTTCTCTTCCTCCCCATTTAATCTTCACAACAACCCTGAGAGACTGACTGGCCCAAGAACATCCAGTGAGCTTTCATGGCTGAGCAGAGCTTTTGAACCTTGGTCTCCCAGGTCCTAGTCCAATACTCCAACCACAATAGTACACTGGTTCTTTTTAAGATGCCACAAAATGCTGGTTTTGCTGCAGTACAGACACTGGAAAAGGTTGAGACCTTGGAAACCTGCTTTGGGCTTAGTGGAACAAATAGCTTTTTGATTCAGTAAAAGGCAATTACATGAGCTCATGAGCCTTGGCTTTGAAGAGGTAAAACAAAAGAGGCAGAATACTCCCCCTGTGCTTTATTATAACCCTCTTGTGACAGGTACAGATCATGCATGGGGAAATTTTTGTTTTGGTTGGTGGCAATTGTCCCAGACAACACGGAAGGGAAGAATCCCTGCCAACATACCTGCAAACCGAGTCAGTCAGAAGCTCCACCTAGCTTGGAGAGGAAGGGAGGGTCAAGCCATTGAAAAATCCACGATTGCAGAAGAAAGGAAAAGGAACGAGTGGGCGTCTCCAAAGCCAGCACTTAGCTAGAGAGACAGTGAGTGACAACCAGAAGAGCTACCTTTCCAATTCTCAAAAATCTGGACTTGAAGACAGTCCAGGGAAATTATAGACAATAGTTTGTCTTTAAAGAGGGATTGTATCTGGTACATTGGGGGTGTTGCAGGAAAAATCCGAGGGCTCCCTTGGACAAAAAGTAAAGACACCAACCAGAGTAACTTGGAGCAAATCAGCAGCCTGTAGGCTTGGCCTTTATTGTACTGTTGCAGCAGGGTGTTCCCCTCACTCGCAGGAGAGAGGAAAGACCCAGAACAATGGTGTGCAAGACCTTATAAAAACTTTTGAAATTCCCCTCCTCTAGGTCAAGCCCACCCCCAGAAACATCATGCATACATTACAGAAAGGAGGGGTTGAGGGAGGAGTTGTGGTGGTAACCTGGGTGTCTTGTCACCTGGCTGGTTCCTCCTTTCTCCCCCTCCCATGAACCAGTTGTGAATAACAAAGAAAAGGTGCAGTTTCCTTCCCCCTGAGGGGAATCCGGCCATGGTCCTTTTGTTGCTGTCTGCTCTGAATATACAACCGTATGCAGTCCATTGTGTCCATGATGAGATGAGCCTGAGCCCATCAGGATGCTTATCTCGCTTATCATGCCCCACCAGGTGCAGTAGCCAGGTGACTGCTCGCTTAGGGGATTATGGCTGACCGTCACCAGGGCACCCCCCTTAGCTAGTCCTTGAAATATGGAGTAGAATAAAAGTGGAACAGTGCAAATCTGATGTATGGTTGATTTTCTATGAATTTATAACAGAAGTGTAGCGTATGTAGTGTGTGAGTGTGAGTGTGTGTGAAGTCTGTACAAACTGAATGATGGGGGGGGGGTTTCCTGCTACAGGGGTGTGGGCAACCTGCAGCCTTCTGCCTAATTTCATGGGGGTGGCAAGAACTAAAAAACACAGAGGAGACAGAGGTAGCAGAAAGGGAACATGGTGCTCACCCCCACCAACAAAAAAGGTTACCCACACTCACAGAATTTCCATCCTGGAAATCTTAACTTCGATTCAAGATGTATAGTGATTACGGAAAGGAACCTCTGCCAGTGCTTCTCATATTCTAGGGTTGAATCCTGGTATTAAAACCAGATTTGGCTTCATCAGGTAATGGTTAGAATATTCCACAGGGATCTGTGCTATAAACTCACAGTAAAAAGTTTACTTCAAGTCATTTGAGGAAGGTTTTAGTAGATCATCTCTCCCTTTCCGCACAACGGTCCTCAGACAATTGTTGTCTGCAGCCTTGCCTTAAATATGGTCTTGGGTATCAGAGACCCACAAGTATTTCAAGTACTCCAGGACAGTATTGCAGTAGTACAAAGCAGGGCCTGCAGTAAACTGTTGCAATGCATTCTCCCTCCAGCGCAGGATTCTAAGCAGCCACTCCCTTCAAGCAGGTCAGTCCACTCCTTCCCCCTTTTCAGCTTTATATTTAGTGGCTCTTGAGCATGTTCAGCCTTAAGACTGGGCAGGTTTGGTGGATTTTGATGCTTTAGGGCTGCCCCCCACCCACTTTTTTGTAGTTGGTTTTTTGTTTTTTGCTAATATTTAACCCAGTGGTATCTCCCGTTCTGTATCTCCATAGACCCTTTGGGCTACATCTTTGATAACACTTGCCAGCTGTGTTTAACATTTAGAAGGAGCAATAGCAATGAACAGTCTTGTGTACTTACAAATTTAGAATGCATAGATTTGTGGGGTTTGCAAGGAATGACCTGACTCTGTGGATCACATGCATTACCCTTCCTTAACAGACCTATTTATATATATTTTGAGGAAGGTAGTTCTTTGGAAGTTCTTCTGAATTTAATTATGCAGTATTTGTTTGGAGATACTCAGAAAATCTCTCAAACTTCTATGTGTGCGTACACACACACACACACACGGAACAGGGTCTCAATGTACTTTTAACCAACTAACGTAGTTCTGTGTGCCTTAGACCTTTTGTTCAATCTTCAATCTTCTCTTATTTTTTTTAAAGAAATGAGTAATTGTTAGGGATTTATCTATAGGGCATGCATGGGGTACGGAGTGGCTGGAGCAACCCAGCAACATACTGTTGTTACAATTTTTATTCTATCTTGAATCAACCTTTAATATAATCACTGCATCTTGCATTACATGCAATGTTGTTTACTATTTGCTCTTGTGTCTGTGCCTTATGCTGGGCGACAGCAGCACCATATCCTCAAACTGCAGCAGTTTTTGGCAACCCCCCCCCCCAGGATATCATCATTATTGTTAACCATTTGGGTGCTGGTAAAGCAATCTTGATGGCAACAGGAGAACAATCTGAATGCACCTGATAAAGAGCCAGTTGGATGCCTGGCCTGTTTGGAGCTTTGAGAGGCAAAGTAAATGCGACAAACAAGGAAGCAGCAAATAGGAAGGAGAGATGGGAAAGATCTATGAGTAGTAGGGAGTGTTGCTTTGTGATCACCCACCTTTTATCAAAGGCGAACCTTTTTAAAATTTTCTGCCACCAGTGAAATAGATCCAACACAAATGAGGGTAAATCACAAGATTTAAGAAAAATATTTATTGAGAAGACAGACTTCTAAGAGGCAGGGGGGAAAAAATCATTTCAGGCTTCAAATGCAAACAGACTCTCTGTATTCCCTGAGTTCCTGTTGCAGCTGCCTTTCCCCAAAAAGGAGGGGTTTTTTTGTTCATAAGAGCTGCTCTTTCAGCAAGCAAGCAGCTTTTACAGCTTTCCTGTGGATGCACCACTACAAAATAGAGCTGCATTTTAGTGCAATAAAATTAGGTCTTGTGCATAGAGAAACCCTTGATCTGCCCAAAACAGGAGGGCAGGGGGACATGATTTGGAATGACTAACTCAATTGCCATGCTGTTTTCCCCTGAAAGATTCTGCTCCCCAGGCCAGGAAAGTTTCCCTTCCACTGCCCTTAGTCCTGGATCACTACAGCCAATGGGAAGCTACCAATTGATTCAAGGGGAGCTGAGCTTGGTAGCCAATGAAATGGGTGTTTGCAATGGCTTCTGTCTGAAATTTGCTCCATCTGGTCGTACCATTAAGGTGAGCTTCATCACAACAAAGCAGCATCTGTCTTCCCATGAACATTCTTTTTTCTCGGGGGGGGGGGGGTGAGATTTGAAAATTTCAGCCATGTGTCTTGAACTTCATCAGCATCCAAAAAGCAAAACCAAAGCCATCAAATATCTGTCTAAAATTAAGAATACAGAAAGTCCCTGAAGACTCATGACTACTCCCCTTCCAACAGATACTGAGCAACCTGTGACCCTCTAGATCTCTTGGACTACAGCTTCCATCATCCTTGACACCAGAAGGGTCACAGGCTCCCCTTCCCTTCTCTGCAGTGCCAGAGGAAAACAGGAAACAGTTCTTGCTGCTGAAAAGACACTTTCTGACAAATCACCAAAACATTCCAGTGTCGCGTACAGATAGAATAAGGTGCATTGTTATCGTTGGTTTTTCATTCTTCTCTTGTGGTGCAGAGAAACTGGCGAGAGCTTTTCTTCTTTGCTCAGGACCAGGTGATGAGAAACAGCTCTCCCATCAGCAGGTGGAGTGGGATGGTAAGGATCTGAGGAAGCGACAAGGTAGAGTTAGTGACTTCATCCTGGAATCACAATGAAGGACAAAGCAGTCCAAGCTCAGGTGCTGGCTGATTCATGGTAATCTCCACTGAGACCTTGTGGGGCCATGGGCAATCTCACAAAGCAGATGGGAAGTTCTGCTGTCCCTTTGTGCTTGGGCTTCCGTGGCACACATGGTTCAAATGTGGCTGCTGCCCCATGTGGACACACCAGTTCATGCGACAGGCACCTCTAGACTGACAGCCTGTTGGCAGCCCTACAAGCTCCTGCAGGCAAGCACCCTGGATGGAATTCAGTGCAGCAGTAAGTGGGGTATGCATGCATGGAATGAGGTCCACTTGCACAGCAATACTCTCCCCCTCCATGCCAACCTGTTCTGGAGGGTTGGGAGAAAACCAGAGCAGATTTAGGGAGGGTGGAGAATGGAGAGGAAGGAAATATCACTGCGTGAGTGGACCTCATCAGTTGAATCCCACCCAGAGAAGCTGCCATACTTCTAAACCAAATCAACAATTGTCTTCTGAGTTAGAAAGTCATGTATGGTCTACACTGCAGCCATCCTAATTATTTCTGAGAATATTCTGTTTCCAAGGTGTAGATGGATATATAAAGTAAAAACAAAACAAAAGCAAAAGAGCATTTACCCCCAAGTATATTGAGAATGATGTTGTGTTCCCTTGATTTGCATTTTAATAGCATTTACAACATTCAGAATGTTTGAGGAAGTTTCTAGATGGGTTTTGGGGAGCAGAAAAGAGGAACTGAAATACTGGGGCAAGTATTGGGAATCATGGGAGAAACACAGGGAACTCAGGGTAGCCATGTTGTCCAATGCCCAGTTTATACGGTTGTTGCTTTATGGTATTTGTTTTGATTTATACATTTTGCTTTGTACCGGCCCAGCAACTTCAGATTCAAGGGCAGAAACAGAAATCTAATAGGTAACTAATTCCCTGAACACTGCAAGCCCTGCTCAAATCAATTTGGCACTTTCAAATCTTTACTAACATACTTTTTAAAAGCGGACTACAGAATAGTCCATTGCTGAAATAGCTCATGCTGTCTCCCACAAAGTGTCCTACACCTTGCGGCCGTGTATAACCTTTCTGCAATCAGTGCAAGCATGAAGAGGCATCAGCCTCCACCAACAGAGAAGTACTTACCTTGGTGTCGGTGCGGTAGGAGAAGTCTTGGATGGGGACCCCATTTGCCAGGACACGCTGAGGAGGGCTGGGGACACCGAGAACTGCCACCTCTTTCAACAGCAGCCCATCTATTTGGCTATTGAGCTGCACAATCTCATTGACCAGCATGCCCTGTAGCCATTGGGGAGAGAGGGAAGAGAATGACATGATACCCCCACAAAACAGGTGCAGCCAAATGAAATCCCAGGCATTAGGAACAAAAGGAGCAACCTGTTTCTCCCAGAAACTCACATCTCTTGCCAGAAAGACAATCTGTGTGTAATCACCCTTCTCAAAGGTCTGCAGTCCATCGCCATCATCCCAGAATAGGTCACCTCTTGCTACCCCTTCCAGGGTCAAAGCCACCACTAGGGACATCCCCTTTTTGCGGGACTCTGTGGTGGTGAAGGCAGGTTCCTGGGGAGAGAGGCAGTGGAGGAAGATGATAACCAGAACATTAAAGCTCTGAAATATAGCTCACCCTCCCAAGCAATATTATAAAAATATCCCTGCACCCCACTAATCATGCACACAAGAACACCCCGCCAAGAGAATCCTATGGCAGTACTTGGCTTAGTAGTTCTGTGTTGTTGTTTTTGGTAAAGGCCCTGGGTAGATTCAAAGACAGAGAATGTCCAGGCAAGGTCAAAAGTGGTAGAATTAACTCACCTGCAAGGGTAAGATGTGACCTGCTCGTACATGGACATTGATAGTGTCAAGTGGAGCCGATAGGAGAACCCATTGTCCCTTGCTGTGTATGGCAGATCCCTGAAAAGCCAGATACAGGACCCATCATTAAGCAGGCATTTGAAATCCTGTGCATGGTGTGTAAAGGCACAAAATGCACAAAGGCCGAGACTTCGCGGCTCACACACAGCTTGGCTGGTTTTAGTTACAGGTAGGTAGCCGTGTTGGTCTGCCGTAGTCAAAACAAAATAAATTAAATTAAATTAAATTAAAAAATTCCTTCCAGTAGCACCTTAGAGACCAAGTAAGTTAGTTATTAGTATGAGATTTTGTGTGCATGCACACTTCTTCAGATACACAAGCTTGGCTGGTGCTTGAGTGGTATCATGGCTCCCCACCCTTTGAACGCACCTTCCATTTTGCTGGTGTGCAGAAAAGGTTACACACACACACACACACACACACACACATACTCACACACTGTCCTAAGAGCTGATGAGCTACCAAGCCTCTCTTTACTGCAGTTTAGCCAGCATTTGGATTGAGAATAAATACGGCAGCCCACTTCTGCATTGTCTAAAGGTAAATTTTCATCCACTCAGGATGATGATTCAGGCTACTGTCGCTTTAAGACAAGATTAGTCACTTGACAGTTTCAAGTCAAGCAAAATATGAAATGTGACAAGTATTTGATCATTACAACCCACAGCGCCCAAAACAAGTATTTCTGGAGCCCATGAATGTGGCCAAGCCTGAAGGGCAAGTCATCTACCAGACACGTTGCAGAAAGTTATCAGAAACCACAGCTTCTATAGAGTGGGCACAATAATGTTACGAAGGTGCGAGGTCAATGATGACCACCTAGGTGAACTCAATTCTGTGAATGTCTAATCAAGACATATGCTTCAGATACAGCTTGGACATCATGGGGAAGGCTCCATTTACTGAAGCTGAAAGGACCTGGAGCAGGGAACTATCAACCTTCTCTGCCCACTGTGCTCCCGATTCCAGTGAAACGGCACAGGCACTTGTGATCTTCCACATTAATTATAATAATAGTTTTATTATTTATACCCTGCCCATCTGGCTGGGTTGCCCCAGCCACTCTGGGCAGCTTCCAACACATATAAAAAAACATAATAAAACATCAGAATAAAAAAAAACTCCCAAAAGAGGCCTGACTTCAGATGTCTTCTAAAAGTCGTATAGTTCTTTCATCTCCTTGGCATCTGATGGGAGGGCATTCCACAGGGATAACAACAATAGTAATAATGGCGGCACTAGCCAGAGGAAGCAGCAACACTCACCGCCAAAAGGTTGTACCATGTGCCCGAAGGGAAGTAGCCGCTGACATGACTCTTCCCTGCCTCCAACACAGGAGTGATGAGAACCCCTGCTCCCCACATGAGCTGTCGGTCGACGTCCCATGTATTGGGGTCTTCTGGGAACCTGCAGAGAAGAGATTCACCCCCATACCACTCTGTATTATAGGGAATCAACAAACTTGATGTGATCAAGATGCAAATTCCTCCGCCTCCAGCTCATAAACATTCTCTTTCATTCTCTCTCTCTCTCTCTCTCTGGCTCCTCCCCCCCCCCACCCCCGTGGGTCAAATGGCTGCAAGGCCACAGATTCCCCACAGCACCTGACCCTTTCACTGCCAGCACAGCAGTCCGCTGACTCACTCCAGATAAAGGGGTCGGGCAACCGTCTCCCCTGCGGAGTGGGCCTTGTGAAAGAGGGTGTAGAGGTGAGGCAGCAAGGAGTAGCGAAGCAAGAAGGCTTTTCTCATGGCTTCTTGGGCCTCTTGGCTGAAGACATATGGTTCCTGGGGCTGCAAGATAGAGGGAGAAAACAAATTAGAAGCATCATGCCCCAAAGATTCCTGCAGAAAGAGGCATTTCCCAGGTTGCCAAGATCAGATTCAGAAAACATCTTTTCCCCCACATGTACCCTCCACGATACCCAAACATCCTTTTCACCAGGAAGTGCAACACCCGCTGTGGGACATGTTGACACTCTTAACAGTGTTTCCCAGACTTGGTTCTCCAGCTTTTTTTGGACTACAACTCCCATCATCTCTAGCTAGCAAAACCAGTGGCCAGGGATGATGGGAATTGAAGTCGGGAAACAGCTGGAGACCCAAGTTTGGGAAACACTGCCTAACAGGAGTAGAGTTTATGAGAGTTGAAATAAAAAGAGTAACCCTGCAGCCGAGGGTAGCTAATGCAGTGCCCACTAAATGTTGTTGGGTTCCAACGCCCATCAGCCCCTGCTAGCATGGCCAACAGACACAGAGGGGTGGGATTTGGAGTCCAGCAACATCTGGAGAGCACCACGTTGCTGGCTCTTGCCTTAACGCATGATCCCATAGGGCGCATTGTGCCAGTAACAGAGCACATAAGACTGGGCACTTGTACTGACTGCAATTTCTGGCACTACATCGACACAAAATAAAAAATAAAAAAATTCCTTTGAGTAGCACCTTAGAGACCAGCTAAGTTTGTTATTGGTATGAGCTTTCATGTGCATGCACACTTCTTCAGATACGTATCTTAGTTGGTCTCTAAGGTGCTACTCGAAGGATTTTTTATTTTATTTTTTGACTATGGCAGACCAACATGGCTACCTACCTGTAACTAGAACTACATCGACAGTAACAGTCATTTCTAACTGTTATGCTGCCACTGCTGCAAGTACAGTGGTACCTCGGGTTAAGACCTTAATTCGTTCCGGAGGTCCGTTCTTAACCTGAAACTGTTCTTAACGTGAGGTACCACTTTCGCTAATGGGGCCTCCCGCTGCCGCCGCACCGCTGCTGCACAATTTCTATTCTCATCCTGAGGTAAAGTTCTTAACCCGAGGTATTATTTCTGGGTTAAAGGGAAAGGGAAAGGGACCCCTGACCATTAGGTCCAGTTGTGACCGACTCTGGGGTTGCGGCGCTCATCTCGCTTTACTGGCCGAGGGAGCCGGCGTACAGCTTCCGGGTCATGTGGCCAGCATGACTAAGCCGCTTCTGGCGAACCAGAGCAGTGCACGGAAACGCTGTTTACCTTCCCACTGGAGCGGTACCTATTTATCTACTTGCACTTTGACGTGCTTTTGAACTGCTAGGTTGGCAGGAGCAGGGACAGAGCAACGGGAGCTCACCCCGTCGTGGGGATTCAAACCGCCGACCTTCTGATCGGCAAGTCCTAGGATCTGTGGTTTAACCCACAGTGCCACCCGCGTCCCTCATTTCTGGGTTAGTGGAGTCTGTAACCTGAAGCGTCTATAACTCGAGGTGTCTGCAACCCGAGGTACCACTGTAGAGCCGAAGTTCCTGTACTAAAAGGACCCCCATGGCCACTTTTGGTGCAGCAGCGGCACACAGAGCCAGAGCACTGTAGCAAGCAGAGAGGGCAGAGGTCACTGCATGGGATGGAGTTACTTGCCACTGAGATGTGCAGCATCTTAAGGGCCACTGTGAAATCTACCAAACCAGCTATGGGCAAAACCCAGAAAGTGAAAATAACTGGGACTGACATTGCTAAGTAAAAACAAATCCATGGAATTATTGCTTCGGGTGGAGAAAACTGGGGGGGGGGGGGGGAGAGATACTATTAAACCACGGTTAAGGCTGCAATCCTAAATGCACTTACACGGAAGAAAAAACAGCATGGATCACATTAGAACTTACTCCCGAGTAAGCATTGCCTTGAAAATTGACTCACTTCATGAGGTCCAGTTAATGATATACGAGACTATAAAAAGAACTAAATGAGTTGTGCATGCTGCACAATTCATACCATGCAAGCTGTGAATCTAATCATATAGTTCCTTGTTCCTTGCAAGCAGTTGCATAGCAGCGCCAAGACTACTGGGGTTATTCCACCAGCTCAGCATTACATGACCTTGTTTTTCAAGTTAAGTTGCCCTAACCTTTTCCTTGGGCTCTACGCCTAACAGCATTCTTTGCCACATTGCAACATTGCTATTAAAACATTATCCGGCCAATTCCTTTATTACTTCTATGCCTGTGGCTATGACCAAGTCACTGCACACTCTTAAATGAACGGGACACTTCTAAATGAAGTGCATTTAGGTTAGACCCTTACTTCCTGCTCAGTATTGGAGGGGGCAGGAAATGGCGCCTTTGTCTGCTTTCTTCCAACAGCATGAAGCTGAATGTTATTTTACTGTTGCTTCACAAAAATGATTATCAGAACTTTTGGGGGGGGGGCAGGCTTCACAGGATGGGCTGTAGTGAGCAGAAGCCGATTCCAAAGATTAAACTAACCGGAAGTATTTGGGGGAGAGGGGGTGAGTTGTTCAAGCTACCTTTATGCTTGGTTCATGACACCAGAGACCAATCCAGATACAATGGTCCACCAGCCCTTTATCCTGGACCACTGAGTGACAGTGGCGTAGCGTGGATTGTCAGCACCCGGGGCAAGGCAAGTAATTTGCGCCCCCTAACCCGTGGATTTGCGCCCCCTAACCCTAACCCCCAGATGTTGCGCCCGGTGCGGCCGGCCCCCCCTGCACCCCCCACGCTACGCCACTGCTGAGTGATGCTCCTGTCTCCCAGAGACACACACCTTCCATTTGAACTCTCTAAAATGTTTAATCCCAGCCATGCTCCCCACCACCACCTCACACACAGCGTAAATATGTTACAAAGAGAGGGAAAGAGCAAGGCTGATCTACCGTCGCTTACCCTGTTTCTACGGTCGTTGTGGTTTCGCATGAAGGGGTAGAAGGCGCCCAGTTGGGTCCAGCGCACACAAAGCTCTTCTGACGTGTCACCCACAAAGCCACAGATGTCTGCGCCAACCAATGGCACGCCGTAGAGGTTAAAGAGCAGCACCGCTGAAGGCAAGGAAAATACATGGAATGACCTCTTCAGTGGCAGGCTCTGGGTGCAGACACGATTCTGCAGTGGTCTGTGGGTTTTTTTGTGCATGTATGTGTGTGATGTTACACAGAATTCATCCCTGCTAGGGAATTTGGGATGTGGGTGGTGCTGTGGGTTAAACCACAGAGCCTAGGACTTGTCCGATCAGAAGGTCGGCGGTTCGAATCCCGGTGATGGGGTGAGCTCCCATTGCTCTGTCCCTGCTCCTGCCAACCTAGCAGTTTGAAAGTACGTCAAAGTGCAAGTAGATAAATAGGTACTGCTCTGGTGGGAAGGTAAACGGTGTTTCCGTGCGCTGTTCTGGTTCGCCAGAAGCGGCTTAGTCATGCTGGCCGCATGACCCGGAAGCTGTACGATGGCTTCCTCGGCCAATAAAGCGAGATGAGCGCCGCAACCCCAGAGTCGGCCACGACTGGACCTAATGGTCAGGGGTCCCTTTACCTTTAGGGAATTCACATCTCTAAGGCCACACACCTTCCATTTCCTCTCTCATGGAGATCTGAAAGAACTCCAAAGCAGCATCTTTAAAAGCAGAACATGGCAAGTTCCCAGGATTGACTCTCCAAACATATTTACCTGGTATGGTATAGTATAAATGGTCCCAGGTGCTCATGACATCCCCAGTCCAGTGACCAGCATAGTGACCATGACCGGCAAAGGTGGAACGAGAGATGATGAACGGGCGCTTCCCTCGCACTTTCACCACAGCGCTGAGAACAGAAGGGAGGGGAAGTCGTGGGCAATGTCAGAAACTGACCCCTGTCCACCCAGAGCTTTGATCTTTCAATAATAATAATAATAAATTAATTTTTGTACCCTGCCCATCTGACTGGGTTGCCCCAGGCACTCTGGGCGGCTTCCAATACATATAAAAACATAGTATCAAACATTGAAAACTTCCCTATACAGGGCTGCCTTCAGATTTCTTCTAAAAGTTGTGTAGTTCTTTATCTCCTTGACATCAGATGGGAGGGCGTTCCACAGGGCGCCACTACTGAGAAGGCCCTCTGCCTGGTTCCCTGTAACCTCACTTCTCGCAGTGAGAGAACCACCAGAAGGCCCTCGGCGTTGGACCTCAGTGTCCGGGCAGAACGATGGGGGTGGAGATGCTCCTTCAGGTATATTGGGTCAAGGCTGTTTAGGGCTTTAAAGGTCAGCGCCAACACTTTGAACTGTGCTTGGAAACATACCGGGAGCCAATGCAGGTCTTTTGGGACCTGTGTTACGCGGTCCCGGTGGCTGCTCTCAGTCACCAGTCTGGCAGCTGCATTCTGAATTGTAGTTTCAGAGTCACCTTCAAAGGTAGTCCCACGCAGAGCACATTGCAGTAGTCCAAGTGCTGGTGGAAGTGCTGATTTACTACAGCCCATGAGAAGATTCCCAGGCAGAAGTTCAAACTCAAGGCGCTTGGCTCCAGCTTATCACCAGTGACAGAACCATGAAAACCAAGATGAGACTCTGCAGCCAAGAGGCATGCCACCTTTTGGGCAGGGTCCCCGAGGACTCTGCATGTCCTACTCACTCGTGTGACGCGATGGCTTCGGTCAACCCATACAGATTGTGCAGGTTGTAATGGGACGACAGGTATTGCCTGCTGGAGGCACAGAGCGTTCGAGTCTTCAAGGATCCTCCTAGCACACCTATGTGGGGAACAGGGGCAGGCAAGGCAGAACGTGTGAGCAAAAAGGCCATCACCCAGGAGCTAGAAGGCAAGTGAAGAATTCTTGAGCACTCTTGGTCTCAGGGATCTTAGGATCACTAGTGCCCAACTAGGAGCTCCTGCAGTCCAAAGGGAAAAAGGCAACACTTCTCAATACTTACAAGTCTCTTGAGCTTCACAGGGAGCTGCTGTGGTTATAGGACTAACCACAGAGAGGTCAATCGGGAGCGACAGCTAGGACTCCTGCTTCAGGATCTGAACCAGGCCAAACAAGGATGAACTTGTTGCTCTTTGGTGCTCCTCATGCACACCAGCCCTGCACTAACTGGCATTCTGTGACTTGTGATTCCTTGGCTGCTTTCATGTAGTGCAGTGTGTGTAAATCATGGGTAGAGAACCTTAGGCCCTCCAGATGTTGCTGGACCAACTTCCACTATCCTTAACCACTAGTCATGTTTTGCCCGGGGCCATAAGAAGCTCCCCATCCCTGGTGTACGTCATGATTTTGTTAAGTAGCTCATCCAGTGCTGCACAGTGCAGTAATCCAAGCAGAATTAACTGAAGGCCATGCTGTCATGAATATTCCCAAGTAATCATATTTGGAGATTCCTCTCCCTAACAGGTTTATTGATTTATCTTCTATTCCCAGATTCTCCAGTTCCACCCACCATTTACTAACAAAGCCCCATCTTTGTAACCTTCTCTCTCTCTCTCTCTCTCTCACCTGGCACATAAGGGGGCTTCTCAAACTTATTGCTGGGACAATCTTCCAAGGAACCTTCCACAAAATTTGATGGCTCATTCATGTCCTAGAAAGGGGGGTGGAAAGGAGAAGAATCTTGTTTCTCCATCAGTGTAGAAGCAAAGGGATTTTGAGGACTTTGCGCCTCCTCCGTTCAATGAACATGACAACACCAAAGTACTGGCATAAGAAACTCACAATCCACATGCCATCAAAGGGCACTTGGTCATGGAAATCCTTGACCATGTCATGCCACCACTGCTGAGTCTCTGGGTTGGTGAAGTCGGGGAAGGCGGTGGGGCCGGGCCAGACCTGGAAGATAAAAGGTCACAGGCGTCAAAAGCAATTGGGAAACCCTTGTGTGTCACAATGCTATGCTTACTTGCATCCTTAGAGCACTACTTGTGGCCCAGTTCTCCTGAAACCCCTTAAAAGATGGAACTAGAGGAAAGCCAATGAAGGCACAGAAAAAGCTGTCTAAGAGCAGAATCCTCTGTGGTTTCCAGGGGAATGGTGACTGCAAGTGTACAATCGCAGCCATATAGCATGCTGAGAATGCAATATTACAGGGCTTCGCTTGCAACGCTACCAAAATGGAAGTTGGAGCCCCATGAACAAAGGAAGACACGGTCTATCCTATTGTCTCTCCTTGACCCATCCAGCTCAAGTAATTAGAATATGAATCATGGGCTTTGATTTCACTCAAAAACGCATGGCATTCAGAGCAGGCATTTTTTCATGGTCTGCCAAAGCTCAGGGCTCAGGCCCATGACTCACCTCTCCAATCAGAGGCTGCCCTGTTGTATTTAAGATGAAGACCCCCCGCTTCAGGCCTTCGTCATAAGGCTTGTAACTCCCAGCAGGGCTGGAACTGCTGATACCTGCATCCTAAAAAGAGAACACAGTGAGAGCAGGCTAGGACATATCAGATCTGATGACATGAAAATGCAAGAAAGCATGGAATTCCACGACTTTTGAAAAGTTAACAGGCCAAAACACAGTATCTCTTGAAATGAAGTCTATCATTTTATAACTACTTCCATTTTCTAGGTCAGACCAGCAAGGCTGGAATCTCACACCTCAAAAGAGTTCGGTCATAGATACCAGGGGATTTCTCAACATATAAATCTACAGATTTAAGAAAGAGAAGTCCTAGCAACTTGCTGCTTGCTTGTTGCATCTCAGAAAGCAGCCCAGACCAACAGCAGTAGCCTTAAACCAGGAGTGAAATAAATAATAAATAATAATAATAATAATAATAATAATAATAATAATAAATATTATAATACAGTGGTGCCTCGCAAGACGAAAAGAATCCATTCCACGAGTCTCTTCGTCTTGCGGTTTTTTTCGTCTTGCGAAGCAAGCCCATTAGCGGATTAGCGCTATTAGCGCTATTAGCGGTTTAGCGGCTATTAAAGGCTTAAGGGATTAGCGGATTAGCTGCTAAAAGGCTATTAGCAGCTATTAAAGGCTTAAGGGATTAGTGGATTAGCTGCTAAAAGGCTATTAGCGGCTTAGATCAGCTGATAAGCGGCTTAGCGATCAGCTGTTAAGTGGCTTAGCGAACAGCTGTTAAGCGGCTTAGGGGCTTGGGAAAAAAGGGGGAGGGGAAAAAAACCCCAGGAATCGCAAGGCATTTTCGTCTTGCAAAGCAAGCCCATAGCAAATTCGTCCTGCGAAGCACCTCCAAAACGGAAAACCCTTTCGTCTAGCGGGTTTTCCGTCTTGCGAGGCATTCGTCTTGCGGGGCACCACTGTAATAATACTTTTCCCCAGCCACTCTGAGCGGCTCCCAACAGAATATTAAAAATACAATAGAACATCAAACATTTAAAACTTCCCTCATCCCTGACCACTAAATGGTGTTGGGAGTTCAAAAATATATGGAGAAATGCAGGTTTCCAACCTCCAGCTTAAGCATTGTACCTAGGCTTAGAATCATTCAAGTTGTTTCTTACTGTAGGCCAGGAAAGTGCCCTCCAGATTGTTTGGACTGGTGGCCAATTGTCAGGGACTATTTGTGAGTCCCATATCACTTGGGTAGTGACAGGTCAGCTACTCCTACTCTAGAGCAGTTATCTTCAACCTTTTCAGATCCAGGACCCACTTTTAACCAGAACATGCACTGGGGGACCCATTTCTTAATGTTTTACCATATATTTGTATGGTGCTTGTGCTGCTGTCATGAACTACCTCAGATCAGTCTGCAATCTAGCCATAGGTCCCGACAGACCATCTACAATGTGGAGAAAAGGCCTTTGTGAAGTTCCCCATCGGTGGAAGAGCTCAGGCTTCATTTCTTGTTTAGTCGATTAGTCGTGTCCGACTCTTCGTGACCCCATGGACCAGAGCCCGCCAGGCACTCCTGTCTTCCACTGCCTCCCGCAGTTTGGTCAAACTCATGCTGGTAGCTTTGAGAACACTGTCCAACACTGTCCTCTGTCGTCCTCTTCTCCTTGTGCCCTCAAACTTTCCCAGCATCGGAGTCTTTTCCAGGGAGTCTTCTCTTCTCATGAGGTGGCCAAAGTATTGGAGCCTCAGCTTCAGAATCTGTCCTTCCAGTGAGCACTCAGGGCTGATTTCCTTCAGAATGGATAGGTTTGATCTTCTTGCAGTCCAGGGGACTCTCAAGAGTCTCCTCCAGCACCTCCTTCATGGATCACTGCCTTGTCATGGCGAAGGGGCTTGAATAACTCAGAGAAGCAATGAGCTATGCTGTGCAGGGCCACCCAAGACGGACAGGTCATAGTGGAGAGTTTTGACCAAACGAGATCCACCTGGAGTAGGAACTGGCAAGCCACTCCAGTATCCCTGCCAAGAAAACTCCATGGACAAAGACAACAGACTTCATTAACTTACCACAATCATGACGTACCTCCGGCCATCACGATGGAAGTCGTTCACCATATCTGGCATATCCCCGAAACCATCCTTGTTGAAAGTGAAATCTCTCCTTGCATCTGCATAATCCAGGTCGTTCCACTGCACATCCTGTGAAGTCCACAGATGGCGGCATTAGTGAGCATACAGGCGGTTTCTCTGATGCTCTGGCCCTGTTATTCCCCATTGCTCAGTTACCACGGCTCTACAGACACATGAGGGAGAAGCTGTGTCCTGGAGAAGACTCTGGGAAGCCACGTACCAGGGGGAATCGTGCCGCTGTCATGTTCTTCACCACTTCCCGGGTGACAGCCGTAGATGAGTATCCCCAGCGACAGAGGTGGAATCCCAGGGCCCAGTAGGGGGGCATGAATGGATACCCTGAGGGAAGAAGGAATAGGTGGTGGCGGAGAGAAAGGGAAAGATACTCAGAGGCCTCCAACAACCAATAGCATCTCACAAATGCAACATGCAAGTAAACTTTCAACGAAACAACCTCCAAGATTTGAAGAACTAAACTTCCTCCTTCAAATGTTCTTTGGGAGATGGATAAAAAAATCTAGCGTCTTTTCTGTTGCAGCTAAGGCCAGGATGAGGAGCAAGGGGTCAGTCCCCCATTCCAAATATTCATGGAAAGATTTTGATGGTTATGTTTATTGCATTGTAATAAATACAAATACAGTGGTACCTCAGGTTACGAACACTTTGGGTTACAGACTCCACTAACAGGGAAGTAGTACCTCGGGTTAAGAACTTTACCTCAGGATGAGAACAGAAATCGTGTGCCGGCAGTGGGAGGCCCCATTAGCTAAAGTGGTACCTCAGGTTAAGAATGGTTTCAGGTTAAGAACGGACTTCCGGGATGAATTAAGTTCGTAACCCAAGGTACCACTGTAGGGACTAATCAGAGCGGCAGCAGAATTCCTTCAGGGGGCAAAGAGGATTAAGGCAGCAGAGCTGGGCATCTCAAGCATAATATTCCAGGGCTGCCTTATGTATTTTTCAGTGAACGAAGTGCATTCATGTGGGGAAAGGGAAGCCCGTGTGCAGATGATGATTATTTTTAATTAATAAATTTATGTACTGCCCTATACCCGGCTTGGAAGAAGGGCAACAGCAAAACGGTACAAAATCAACCATCGGAATTTACAATTTCATAATAACAGTAATAATGAAACAGCAAAGTAATAACAACTATAATGGCATACAACAAAATAACATCTCATTACTATAACTATAGCAACATTGCCCCTCCTAGCAGTAAAAAACAACAACAGGGGGGTTTAAACAAGCTCTACCTCTCTTTTAAGTCGGAACCAGTGAAGGCGGTGAAGGTCCTGTGTAAGTGCCTGGAGGCAGCTGGATGGCACCTATCAGATTGAGGTTGAATCCTGACAAGACAGAAGTACTGTTTTGGAGGGTAACTGTGCCCCTGAAGAACCAGGTATGCAGCCTGGGAGTAATTTTGGACTCACAGCTGTCCATGGAGGCACAGGTCAATTCTGTGTCCAGAGCAGCTGTTTACCAGCTCCACCTGGTACGCAGGCTGAGACCCTACCTGCCCGCAGACTGTCTCGCCAGAGTGGTGCATGCTCTAGTTATCTCTCGCTTGGACTACTGCAACACGCTCTACGTGGGGCTACCTTTGAAGGTGACCTGGAAACTGCAACTAATCCAGAATGTGGCAGCTAGACTGGTGACTGGGGTTGCCCCTTTTAATAACTTTCTAGCACCAAGAGTGCACTACCTGAAGTTCAAAATAAAGAGGAGTGCCTATACAGAGAAAGGACAGGCTTGAATTATTGCAGCCATGGCACTGGGTGCTGGTCAGTGTCATTAAGGACAAAGCTGGAAATTGCTGATAGCGCTTCACAGGACCCACAACAGACCAGAGTGGTATTTTTGATGGGAGCAGTTTTGGAAGAGAAGGCACTTTGTCAAATTATTAGCTAGCTTCTCATAAGAAAGAAAGCAAGTGCCTACCAATGACATCCATGTACTGCCGCACGACACTCTTTGGGTCTGGACCCAGGAAGATGTAGAAATCCAGGATACCACCAGTTGTTCTCCAGGTTAGGGCTGGACTGGGCTGCAGGATCACATCTGAAAGGCAGAAAGAGGCATGGAAATGGTGGCCAAAGACCAAAGGCACATCCTGAAAATAGATTCCAAAATCTCGTTCCAGGAAGGTGGATCCAGTGAATTAGTGGCAATAAGCAGGGAGGGACCAGAGTCAGACCGAAAATAAAATAAATTGGCTTTATCTAAACT
This sequence comes from Podarcis tiliguerta, assembly GCF_965153285.1. Classification (NCBI taxonomy): domain Eukaryota; kingdom Metazoa; phylum Chordata; class Lepidosauria; order Squamata; family Lacertidae; genus Podarcis; species Podarcis tiliguerta. Next base: position 93,241,749 of record NC_139535.1, on the reverse strand, counting down.
GAAGCACATAAATGATGAAAATTTACAAATTCAGCAACCACTAAAAAATCAGAATAAAAATAAATAAATTTATAAATGGTGAATGATATTAGACTGGGGAATAACATTAATTAAACAAAGCATGTATGTAAACCCTAAATTGCACCCTCCTGAAACTTTTACCAGTCTAATTTAGTTAATTTAGGTTACTAAATTCATAGCCTTATAGCAGTTTAATCTAAAGTGTAGTGGGGGGGTGATGACCTTCACAATGCATACAGATTTGCCCCCCAAATGGGGCTCAGTAAAACTTCCCAATTTGGAGCCCAGATACACTGTCAAAATTTTACCATCACGGTTTACAGGCAACCATCACCTTGCACCAGCAGCTAAATCCCTCACCTCTCCAGCCCGATGTGTATTTTTGGCTGTAAATATGCCGACAGCATCAGTTTGCTGTTACCCACTCACTACACCACCTTATTTGATCAGGACAGATGCACAATATTACATATAGATTCATCAGTCTTAAAGGGAAAGGCTTACATTTGTCAGGCTGCGAACTTAAACACATCTTGAACAGTGGAGCTTCCCTAGGAGTAAGTCCCATGGAATACAATAGAATTTGCCTCTGAAGGGACGCGGGTGGCGCTGTGGGTTAAACCACAGAGCCTAGGGCTTGTCGATCAGAAGGTCGGCGGTTCAAATCCCTGTGACGGGGTGAGCTCCCGTTGCTCAGTCCCAGCTCCTGCCAACTTAGCAGTTTGAAAGGACAAAGTGCAAGTAGATAAAGAGGTACCACTCCGTCGGGAAGGTAAATGGCGTTTCAATGCACTGCTCTGGTTTGCCAGAAACGGCGTAGTCATCAATAAAGCGAAATGAGCGCCGCAACCCAAGTCGTCCACGACTGGACCTAATGGTCAGGGGTCCCTTTACCTTTATCTTTTACACATGCCGAGGATTGCACTGTTGGCTAAGAAACTAAACTGCCACAGCTCCAAAAAGAAGAAGAAGAAAGGAAATCCCAAAGCATTATAGAATGCTTGAAAAAATGACTATTAAATATATAGTATCCTGCATTTTAAATAAACAAGATGTAGGGCCCTTTGTAGAGGTAGATATAAAGGAACAGAGAACACACTCTAAAGAGATACCTACCCATAGCATTGCTGTTTAGCAAAAAGACTCCATGAGCCAAGCCGCCGTCTTCCATTGCCAGGTAGAAGGGGTGTGAGCCATACAGATTGACAGAGGGCTGAAAATGCAGAAACAGTGCATAGTCCACATTACACTACACAGCTAAGCCAGGTGTCAGGGACTGGACTGAAGGGGACAAGATAGAGGAGGAATGGTGGAGATCATTCCCCCCCCCCCTTCTCCTGAAGCTTCCAGAGAAGAGGAAGGCAGTACAGTGGTACCTCGGGTTAAGAACTTAATTCGTTCTGGAGGTCCATTCTTAACCTGAAACTGTTCTTAACCTGAAGCACCACTTTAGCTAATGGGGCCTCCTGCTGCTGCCGCGCCGCCGGAGGACAATTTCTGTTCTTATATCCTGAAGCAAGTTCTTAACCTGAGGTACAATTTCTGGGTTTGCGGAGTCTGTAACCTGAAGAGTCTGTAACCCGAGGTACCACTGTATTGAATTACAGCAGTGATTTGAGGATGGTGACAGATCAGAGACATGTGAACAGAGACATGTGAATCAGAGCAGACAGCTGACACATTATCATTGGAGAGTATTTCTGACCCCCCTTCTCCCAGAACCTGGCGATCGTTGAGAGTACAAGAGCAAAAGACTCGGAGACAATTAGCCTCTGTCGGCCACCATAAGGGAAAGTGCTGTTACTAGCAAGGGAACGGGAAGGAGCTCAATTGGAGCAACACCATTAATGGGAGACAGACTGCATTCCTTGTTTCTCACTGTGATGATTGAATAAACTCACTAGTAAGCACTATTATTTGTTTTCTCTGTTTCTCACTGCCACTGGGTGAGGCAAAGCTTGACACCAGGTTTAGTTAGTAGAGCAGTGCAATGATGGATCTACGCTGTGGACAATAGCAGAATACTTCAGATCCTCACTGCCAGACTAGGTCAAATGATCCTTCCTGCACAAAGCACATCAGAAGTCAATGAGAGGATAAGGCATTCCTCAGGCAAATGGTCCTAACAATGCATATGATGGTGTGCATGCCCACAACTCCATACACACTACTAACTTATAACCTGCTGAAGAATTCTGGGTACTGAAGTCAGGTGAGGTGTTGATAATTCTCTGCTGGAAATCCCAAACTCGTTTCCTAGAACTACTTCTCCGGGAAGAAGGAAAGGACAGGTTTAACTGGATTCCAAAACAGAAGGGACAAAGATAAACTGCAACAAAATGTTGTGGCGTAGAGTGCTCCTGTTGGGGGTTCCAGCCAAGCCATTTCCCATGCTACTCCCCTCTGTCCTCTGGATACACAGCGCAGTGTGGCCTCTGAGCATGCCCAATCTGTATTGGGCTGTTGCTGCTTTTTGAGACGTAGTCTTCTAAAGCCTCCCCCCCCCAGCCCTTCCTGAAACTCCCCATGACTTACTGTGGGTGTTATGTCCCGATTCCATAAGGTAACCCTGGTCCAATTGACATTCAGGATGAGCGAGGTCTGGTGCTCACCCAGCCCAGAGATGAAGCGCGATGGCAGGGAAGTGGAGATTTGCAGGAACTGGTCTGCGTAGAACAGGGGAGCCACGGTGGTATTGATCCTATTTGGGGGAGAAAGTGGACAATCCCACTAAGCAGATTGCAATGAATTTGCCTTTTCTAGATCTCTGTTCCACTAACCACTCCCAAAGCCTACACCCACACACGTAACTTCCAATGGATTTGTTGACCACATGGCTAGGGCACATGAGCACTGTGTAGCTCAGTTGGCCATAGGAGGCTATTGCTTGTCTGAATTCACTGTGAGAACAAGGAGAAAGAAGCCCCTGAACCAGACATTAGGAACATAAGGCTCTGCCTTATACAAGTCCACCTAGCTCAGTGTTTTCTGCCTGACTGGCAGAGGCTCTCCTCCATTTCAGGCAGAGATGTCTCCAAGCCCTACCTGGAGATGTTGGTGATTTCACCAGGGACCTCCTGCCTGGAACACAGATGCTTTACCACCGAGTCCAGCCAAAAAGTGTTAGAATTCCTGCTCCGTGATTGCAGTCATGGGATTGTTGTCTTTCACATGACGGTGTATGTTTTGACTCCACAGAGTGGGAAGTGACGGAGATAGGATGTTTGTGTAATTGAAGTGGGACTATTGTCCTTTGTTCTTTCTCTTTGCTGTGTGATGCTAGAGAGAGAGGGAGCCATGTTGCAGTGCTCCGTGTGTGTTTATATGTAAATAAAGTAGATTAGCCAAAATGCTGAGTTGCTGAGGTCTGTTACGCAAGCTGCGAAGACTCTGCGATCCCTAAGTGTGCCGATGTCTATTGGCATCGGTCACTGTGATGTTCAGGCTGAAGAAAGCTTTTGAAGCTCCCGGTCGACCAGGAGGGAGAGAACATGCCAGTCGGGCATGTGTCTCTGCCAGGGTCCTACTCGAGTGTAGGTCAAGCTCTTGGCAATTCCACTTTAGCATTTCTCTGGTTCCCGCTGCCCTAGCACACCTGTGAATAATGTCACTACATACCCTGAATGCAGAAAAGGACCTTTCAAGCTCTTTCTCACCAGAAAAGCAGAAGGTCAAAAAGAGGAAGTGCTTTAGCCAGGGTTATAAATACAGTGGTGCCCCGCAAGACGAATGCCTCACAAGACGGAAAACCCGCTAGACGAAAGGGTTTTCCATTTTTCAATGTGCTTCGCAGGACGAATTTCTCTATGGGCTTGCTTCGCAAGACGAAAATGTCTTGCGATTCTTGCGATTTTTTTTCGCTCCCCACCCCCTTTTCCTAAGGCACTAAGCTGCTAATAGCCTTAATAGCCGCTAATCCGCTAATAGGGTTGCTTCGCAAGACAAAAAAACCGCTAGATGAAGAGACTCGCAGAACGGATTCTTTTCGTCTTGCGAGGCACCACTGTACTACAAAGAGCTCTAACCACTGGAGGCTGCTTCTCATAACAGTATTTGCTTAAGGTGCACACTTAAAAGAGACTACATTTTCAGATATCAAGTTATGTGCAAATGACTCCAATTCATGTCTGGAAAAACACACATCAGCCAGGCACACACATCAGAGAGTTGGTAATGTCTGAAGTGCCACCTTAGGTAGATTCTTGGGTATACACCCTGGATTGCTCGTACGTAGTATGGCAAATGGCCCTGGGGGCAGCCTGTCAGTGGAAGCCTTCTGCTTGTGCATCAGGGTGAGCCCCCTACCCCTGTGTGACCCCTGAAATTGGGGGTCGAGTATGATCTTAATACTATTACGTATACAGTGCATTAACTGATTTACCCCATGAAATAATATGTACATTATCCTATATATTAAACATAATACACATATGTTTAATTAGGCATTCATAATTTACCCCATGAATATCCTTGAATATACTAGTACCTATAATTTTACATAATACATAACTGTTTATTGTGCATAATATTCTATACCATACGACTATTAAATATAATTTATGTACAACATAGTCCACAACAACTCATACATACAAACAACAACACCATTGACAATTTAATTATCAAAATTAAACTCCTATCCCCTTACATAAAGAAAACAAACATAAAAATAAAAGACTTCCTTTATCCTGTAAATGACCTCCTTATTTACTTCTTGTATACTGGTATACTGTTTCTTTTGTATTACAATTTTTCCTAGTTATGACTTAGAAAACCGCAAAGTCTCCTGTAGAAATTATTCAAAACAAGTCCAGGTATATATTTTGGGGCACTGTTTGGTTAAAGCATGCTCTGAATTTCCCCCATTCTTTTTGAAATTCTTGTCTGGGTTGTAAACACTCATGGATCTCCACTAATCACTACCCACCATAATCTTACATTCAGCCATTACCTGAAATATTTCTCGTCAACATGGAAGTGCATTTTATACCCGGTTATTTATTAATCTGGCTTATCACGTGAGAATCATCAACCCCTCCCTAGTAATCACGCCCATAACTTGAGGTTGCATCACTTTTCCCAAGGCCTCTGGTTGTTAGGTCAGGACCATCCTACTCTCCATCACCACTTTCTTATCTTTTCCAAGGCCTCTGGTTAACGGGTTAGTTCCGCTCGTGCCCTTGCTCATAGCATAACTGGTTTTCCTGTCGGCTGGTATTTTTTATTTCTCTTTCCCTTCAGATGACACTATGTGGTGGGGAGAGGAGGGATCGTTCTGTCTGGCAAGCTCAAATGCTTGTACAGATGGAACGACTGAAAGAGCATGATGATGAATTCTATCCCTGGAATATATTAGCTACAACATGGGTCTCAGACAGGTCAACTGCCTTCACCCCCACATGCTCTCATTCCTCTGTTATTTTCATATAGCTTTTCAGGCTCTGTTTGACTGATGCTCTTGGCAGCAAGCAGACAGAAGGAGAAGATTTGGGTAAAGAAAATCAGGAGTAACTTACAGAACCTGCCCACTGGATTTTCGGACAACAACAAGGCCAAAGGGATCATCAGAGAACTGTACAGAATACAGTGTTGAGGATGCCCGGTTGCTCGTTTTTGGGGTCTCTAAAGGGACTTCATAGCGCTTGTTAACTGGATCCTTAAGCTGTGTTGGAGAAGACAATAGAAACATCATTACAGAGTTGACTTAAGCCATAGTGAGCCTATGAAGAGATTCCTGAATCACAAATAGAGATGGTGCAAATCAGAGAAGTCTAGCCAGGCTGTCAGGAACTTAGCATCTATAGTGAAATTACTTGAGAGAAGTAGGGGGTGGGAAAAGATCATTCATGAATTTTGGAGTGGGCATGTCATGGTCAGAGTATGAGTCAAAGGAACCAGGTGTTTTTCATGAAACAACTCATCCCTCCAGCCCCAATTCAATTAGCAAAATATTTGACTTTATATACAGTACCGATTTATTACATTCCTTAGCCACTGATTTGATCCAAGTAGCAAAACACCCCAATTTTCACCTGATTTTGATCATTGTATATTCTCCTGGAGCACTATAGGCCCACTTGGTTTTTGATGTTGTTTTGAAATATTACACTGAGATTTTTGTGCTATTTGGGCGTGTGTGTTTTTAATTACATCTTATTGCATGTATAATATGCAACTTACAAGTTGCTCTGTGAAGATATTTTTTTCTTGATGAGCAGTATACAAATGAAATGAAATAGGCACATTCCCTACTCACCGTGAAGTGAAGCCTGCCCTCCGTCTCAAAGATCACATCCAGCTGCAAGGTCATTATGTCGTCCGGCATGAAACTGGGCACACCGCGGGTCAAGCGGGCAGTGTAGCCACTTTCAGTGGTGGTCAGGTTTGCTAGCTTGTAACTAGGGTAGCTAGGAGGGAAGAAGCACCACGGCTGCAAAATAGCAGGGCCCTTGGGCAAAACAGGGACATAACAACAGCCCCGGGCCTGGCATTCTTCTTGAGAGAGCAGCTTCTCTGGAGCACAGTCAAAGCGGCTGTCTGGAGGAACGTTGCACTGTGGCTGCGCGATGAACCCTCTGGGGAATTCCGGTCGTTCTATGGGTTTCCGTTTCACGTCCCTGCATTTATTATGATCTCTGCAGGCACTCGCTGCTTCTGGAGCAGCTCCAGGGCTCAAGTTATCATGGACCCCAGAAACACCAAGTATAACAGTTGCAGCTGTGATGCCAGAAGCCCACAGAATCATGCAGAGACCCTTCCACTTAGGCTTCTCCGTCAGTGGCATAGCGGACTTTCAGGAGACAGGCAGGTGTGCCCTCCTCAGCCGGCATAGGATTGGTTAAGGCATCCACCTGCGGGAGAACATGCAAGACAAGGAACTTAAGACTTTCTGCAGGCTGCATTGCCCAAGAGTCCTATTGTGTAGTCAAAAGTTCCCAGTCTGCTTCTTGGCATTCATTAGCTTTATCTGACTTAAGTACCCAGCAAGTCAGTTCTATACAATAGCCAGAGTGCATTCCTGCCTACCCCACCCCCACCCCGGTCTGCCTAATGCTGCTTCCAAACTTAATGGGCCCCCTGACACCCCTTTGAGGGTTCACTAGACTACTCACATTGATGGATTTGGGTTTAAATGGAGCATTCATTCATGGGTGTAACATAGCTGTCAACGTTTCCCTTTTCTTGCTAGGAATCCTATTCGGAATAAAGGAATTTCCCGTTAAAAAAGTTGACAGCTATGGGGTGTGGCGGGGGGGGGGGGCAGGGGCCAGCAGCCTCCCCTCAATCAATAAAAATCCATAGAAACCTGAGGTCCTGCCCCACCCCACCCCAAAAATCCTGGCTACGCCCATGCATTCATTCTAGTTTGGTGGACTCCATTCTGCCTGTGATTAAGTCCTATGCTCCCTTCTTTTTTTCTCTGGAGAAAATGGGGTACAATTCTATATGGGAACTATCACAGTCCCAAATACTACCTGTTTTCTGGCAAGATTCCGTGCCTAAGAGCTCTGCAGCAGGCAGAAAAACAGAAGGTGTGGCTTTTAATAGCATATACAGTACTGCTATTATACAGTGAAAGGAGGCACGTTTTCCCAGGTTTTGGGGGGGGGCAGTTAAAGGCACGGGAATCCTGCAAATAACATGAAAAATGGTGACTGCGTAATTAATAAAATACCGACTTCGGAATTTTCCTCATGAGTCAACACTGCTAACTTTGCTTTTTATGTAATAAAAATTACAGGAACCCTTGAAAACCTCACAGTGCTTGATCTCCGAATAAGATTCTTCAGCTTACTCTACCAGGCTTGCAGAACGGGGTGAGGGACATGTTGTGACGTGGGGTTTGTGATTTCAGCTCTCTTGACATAATCTGCTGGAGACAGTTCTCTAGTAACACTTCTTTATTACAGCAAACAAGACTGAAGACTGAGGAGGGGAAAGCTACATTTATAGGGACAGGGGACTAGCTAGAAAGGATACATTTTGGAGGGAACAATATCAGGCAATCACAGTCCTGCCTTTTGGAGGAAACCAATAAGACAGAGGATCCAAATACAGCAGTTTAAATGAACCAATAGTAGCTGTACCCCCTGAAACCAAAAGGCAGTTACTTTACCCTAATGCAAATATAGACAATAATAATACAGATATAAAATCCTTTGACTCAATACACAACACCCCTCCCCCCCTAGTGAGCACAGCAGACGTAATCTCTCAGGTACTGTGGGGTCCTACAACTTCTACTTGATCTCCTGACAACAGGCGTTGCCGGTTCTGGATTGGGTGTTACCTGTGGTAGAGGGGCTGCTATAGGGGTTTCCTCAGGAACAGATGGAGTCCCAGACATCTCAGGGTTCCCTACCTGTACCTCGTCATCATGAGGACTAGCAGACCCTGGTTCATTTGCTGAAGCCCCTGGTGACTGCACCTCTGGGCCATTTTCACTCTGGTCTTGCAGCTCTGCGTCGTTAGCCAGGGATGAATTATCTGACTCCTCCCTGCTGAGCGCCCGGCGCCTCAGCTGATCTATATGTCTCTTCCAAACTTGCCCATTTTCCAAGGTTACATAATAGGACACAGGTCCACTAGCCCGGGTGACCACACCAGCCACCCACCGCGAACCTCGTGAATAGTTCCTCACCCAGACCAGATCTTCAGGGGCGAGATACCTTGTTGTGTCAGTCTCAGCCTGGGGGGTTGCTCTTGAATTATGGTTTGGCATTTTATCCGGGTGGACATAATCCAGCACCGTTACCAGTCTTCTACCCAAGAGCAGCTCAGCTGGCGACTTGCCCGTCGCAGTACACGGCGTCGCATGCTGCAAAAATAACATTCGCGCGATGCGAGCTGACCAGTTACCCTCCATTAAGCGCGCAATGGATTCTTTGGCTGTTCTTACCATGCGCTCAGCCTGCCCATTGGAGGATGGGTGAAAGGGCGCGGATGTGACCCCTCTTATGAAGTTATCAGCCAAGAATGCCCTGAATTCTTGGGATACAAAAGCTGCCCCATTATCTGATACAATGGTCTCAGGTAACCCGTGGGTTGCAAACAGCTGCCTCAACACCTTGATTACGGCAGCTGATGCCATGCTAGGGACCATCGCCACTTCTAACCATTTGGAATATGCATCGACGACAACCAAAAAGACCTTCCCCTGGAATGGCCCAGCAAAATCTAAGTGCAGCCGGCTCCAGGGAGATCTGGACTGCTCCCACCAGTGAACTGGTGCTCTGGCCACTTCTGGCCGCACCTCTTGGCATGCCTTACATGTTCGTACCCATTGTTCTATGTTCTGGTCCATTCCAGGCCACCACACATAACATCGGGCTAGCGACTTCATCCTGACCATTCCCGGGTGTCCCATGTGAAGCGTCTCAAGCACCCTGTTTCTCAGTGGTGCTGGGATGATCACCCTATCTCCCCACAGGAGACAACCCTTATGCATGGACAACTCGTGCTGCCTTGTCGCATAAGGCCTGAATTTGTCTTCATGCGGACCACCTGGCCACCCCCTCCCCACCCAAGTGAGCACACGGGAGAGAACAGCATCTTTCCTCGTTTTCTCAGCTATATCAGTAGCCGTTACAGGAGCCCCCGGAAGTGTTTCCAGCATCATTATGTGCTCCGCTGGAGCGGGATCCTCATTGCTCCCGCCAGGAAGGGGCAATCGACTCAGCGCATCAGCGTGGCACAACCGTTTCCCCGGCACATGGGTCAAGGTGTACTGGAACCCGTTCAGGAATATAGACCAACGCAACATTCTGGGGGAGAGAATTTGTGGCGTTTGTTTGTTCGGGTTGAACAACCCTAACAGTGGTTTGTGGTCCGTTTCAATGGAGAAATGGCGACCGTACACATAATCATGGAACTTTTTGATTCCTGCCACAATTGCAAGCGCCTCTTTGTCAATTTGAGCATAGTTGCGCTCCGTGGGCGACAACGTACGGGAATAGAAAGAGATGGGCTTTTCCGACCCATCCAGTTCCCTATGACTCAGCACCGCCCCCAGGCCGTATTGAGAGGCATCACATGCCAGGACCAGCGGCTTTGACTCATCATAATGAGCAAGGACGCTCCCGCTACTCAGCATTCTTCGCAAGGAGTCAAAAGCCTTCTGCTGCCCCTGCCCCCATCGCCACACATTCTTTTTCTGCAACAGTCTATGTAATGGTTCAGCTACCGAAGCTTTATGGGGTAAGAACGAATGATAAAAGTTAATAAGTCCCAGGAATGACTGCAACTCCGTCTTGTTCTGTGGTCGTGGTGCCTCGATGATGGCCTTAATCTTAGCATCTGTGGGGTGGATGCCTGATGCATCAATTTTAAACCCCAAGAAATCCACAGCTGGCACCCCAAAGCTGCATTTTTCCTTTTTCAGTTGCAACCCCACCTCCTTGAACTTGAGCAACACTGCACGGACACGCGCAACCAGTTCCTGTGGGTCTTTTCCAGCAATCAAAACGTCATCAAAAAATGGCAAGACCCCCGGCAGACCTCTTAACAGGCGTTCCATGAGCCCTTGAAAAATCCCTGGGGCCACACAAACTCCAAATTGTAATCTGTTAACTCTGAACGCCCCTTTATGTGTGACAATAGTCTGTGCTTCCGCTGATTGTGGGGTTACTGGCAGCTGTTGGTAGGCTTGTGCCAGGTCAATTTTGGCAAACACCTTGCCCCCAGCCAGTTTAGCCAACAGATGTGATACGACTGGAATGGGGTATGAGTTTCCCCTGAGTGCCTTATTGATAGTACATTTGTAATCTGCACAGATCCTGACTTCCCCATTTGCTTTAAGGGGCGTGACGATTGGAGTCTCCCACTTAGCAGAGTCCACGGGTGAGAGAACTCCCTGCTTGACCAATTTATCCAGCTCTGCTTCGATCTTGGGTTGCAGTGCAAATGGCACTCGCCTTGGTTTGAGTCGGATTGGGGCCACCCCAGGGTCCAACTCGAAGTCAACTGGGGGCCCTTTATAACAACCCAGTTTTCCATTAAAGAGACCAGCAAACTCTTTGCATAATGCCTCGCTCATCTCAGGGCAGGTTTGGATTGAATTAAGCCCTGATATACTCAGTCCCAGGGCGGGGAACCAGTCAGTGCCCAGGAGACTGGGGCGACTGCCCTTCGCAATCACCAGTTTGAGTACAGCCTGTTTGTCCCGGAACTGAACTCTCACGGCACACATTCCCATAACATGGATGCGGCCCGCTGAGTATGACTGCAAGGTTGCCGGGAAGGGCTCCAGAGGGGGCAACTTACCCCTGGGGAAGAATGTCCTCGCGGTCTGGTCCGACACGATAGTGAATCCAGATCCGGAGTCCACCTCCATGTCGCACTGCTGACCCTCAATCTTCACCTTGACGTGTGCCTTGCCTTGCGCTGGGAACTGCACGACCCTCCCGTTGATCTCCGTTACATAGTGGCAGTCCTTTAGAAAATGGGTTGCTGTGGGCGGTCTGCGATGCTCCAGTCTAGGTGTTCCTGTCGCTCCCAACGCCGCCGATCTACAGACCCTGGCGATGTGACCTGTCTTCCCGCACGTCCGGCACATAGCATCCCGGAAACGACAACTCTTCCGCTCATGGTTTCCGCCACAACCTGGACACCTGCCTCGGTGATCTTTGTGCACTGTGCAGGCCTGACGCACTGACTCGACCCCACGGACTGGGCTCTGGCTCGGAGTAGCCTCTAGCTCGTCCATGGCATGCGCAACTTCTATCTGTGGCTTAGGGGCCTTGCGACTGGCATCAAGCTCCTCTCTTTCATAATTCTCCGTGGCGGTGGCCTCCTTCAAGGCTGAAGCAAGGGTAACCTCTTCTTTAGCCACGATGCGTCTTCTGGCTTTCTTGCTGCTCAGACCACCGATAAACCGATCCAGGAGAGTCTCTTCCAGATTTTGGAAGTCGCAGTGCTGAGCGAGCTTCCGCAGTTCAGCTAGAAATGCAGATACAGACTCCCCAGCACGCTGCTGCCTCTCATGAAACTCCATCCGCCGGGCCATCTTGGTCTCAGTAGGCGCCAAATGGCTTGTTAGGCAGGCAAGAATATCTTTGAGAGATGTCTCACTTAGCTTCGCTGGAGCAAGCAATGCCTTGGCCAGCTTGAAGGTCTCAGGCCCACAGTAGCTCAGGAATGTGGCCCTTCTTTTGCTGGCATCGGTGATCCCTTGAGCCACTGCGAAGAACTCGAAGCGTTCGACGTAGTCTTCCCACGTGTGGGGCTCTGATGGCTGGAAGGGCTCCAATACCCTTGGACTCTCCATTGTCCTGTGGCAGGGTCGTCTTCTCAGCTGGCCAGTGAGTCTTGTTCTTAGCTGCAATCCGGACTCTGAGGCAGGGCTGCGTTTAACCGCTCCTCAGCATTCCGGATCCCACCTTCGTCGCCAGTTGTTGTGACGTGGGGTTTGTGATTTCAGCTCTCTTGACATAATCTGCTGGAGACAGTTCTCTAGTAACACTTCTTTATTACAGCAAACAAGACTGAAGACTGAGGAGGGGAAAGCTACATTTATAGGGACAGGGGACTAGCTAGAAAGGATACATTTTGGAGGGAACAATATCAGGCAATCACAGTCCTGCCTTTTGGAGGAAACCAATAAGACAGAGGATCCAAATACAGCAGTTTAAATGAACCAATAGTAGCTGTACCCCCTGAAACCAAAAGGCAGTTACTTTACCCTAATGCAAATATAGACAATAATAATACAGATATAAAATCCTTTGACTCAATAGCTTACTCTACCAGGCTTGCAGAACGGGGTGAGGGACACTCAAATATATCCTGACCATTTCCCCCTGCAAAACTTCACTCACCGCCGGCTCAGAAACGCCGTCAGCCAGCCACATACAGTACTCGAGTCCAAGAATATTCCGGGTGGGTGGGGGAAATCAGGACAGTCACGTGAGCAGTTGATCATGTGACTTCCCCCTAGTTTGTCTTTCGGGTTTTCTTGAAGCAAGCAAGCTCCGTAGACTAAAGTGGGGGAAGAGTCTGTTGTTGTTACTTGAGGCATCATATAGCGTCATGGGGAAAGATTCCCCTGGATTCAAAATACTTTTCTCAGGGAAAATATGGATTCGGATTTGTACCCGAATTCATCAGACTGTGTAGAACTTCAACCTCGAACACGCACACACAGCCACCACGCTGGGGAACAAAAATAAGCAAGAAAAATTTGATAGGAAATGATCGAGGCCGCTCCTGAACTTTGGTATCTTCTAGACCTAGAGAGATTCATTTAGTCGGAAGGTGCGTGTCCTGAAGAGGGAACATGTTATGCCCTTTCGGAGTAGTTATAATAATGCGGACGCTTGGATACTCATTCCTATTAGCAAGCGATGAGCTTCTTCCTCATTGACGAGCTGTGACAAATTACCTTTTTTGCGGGGGGGGGGGGGAGGGAGCACCAATCCTGTAATTAAACCCTGTACAAGCATTGAGAATGTTCGCAAGTTTTTAGTCTGCCTCCTCGCGTGCGTGCACTTGCTACTTGTTGCTGCCGGTTTGGGAAGTGGTGTTCAAAAGGGACGATTAGTCTTACCCAGGCTTTCTCAACCTTGGCCCTCCAGATGTTTTTGGCCTACAGCTCCCATGATCCCTAGCTAGCAGGACCAGTGGTCAAGGATGCTGGGAATTGTAGTCTCAAAACATCTGGAGGGTCGAGGTTGAGGAAGCCTGGACTTACCTGAAGCGTAGATTTGGTGGATAAGGAAGGGTACATCACTTTGCCACCTTGATGCAGCTCTCCTGAAGCCCTGGGAGATGCGCTGGGAGAGAGGCTTTGCAGGTGCTGCCAATCAACAGTGCCTGCAAAGCGCCTTTGGGCCAAGCCCTGCCCTTGCCTGTCCCACATCTGGTATTCTACTGTATATGTCATATAACAACTGGTGCAGAGCTGGTAGGCACACTTGGTGGAATGGGCCTGATGATAGTCAAATTTGGGCAGCAGGCTGGAGGTTCACACTGGACAGTATACAGGTGTGCTTGCAGAACTAGCATATTTTTTTCTACAACGAAAAGCTGTTTCAGCCACACATTTTGTACCCCAAATGGATGACAAGGTAGAAAATACACAGTGTGTGTTTTTGTGAAGGGTGTTCACATACAGTATAAAACTCTGAACCAACACTTTAGCAAAAAAGAAAAGAAAATACCCCTAGCTGAGTGCCTATAGCAGGGGTCAGCAAACTTTTTCAGCAGGGGGCCGGTCCACTGTCCCTCAGACCTTGTGGGGGGCTGGACTATATTTTGAAGGGGGGGGGGGTGAACAAATTCCTATGCCCCACAAATAACCCAACACATTCTTTTGTTGTTTAGTCGTTTAGTCATGTCTGACTCTTCGTGACCCCATGGACCAGAGCCCGCCAGGCACTCCTGTCTTCCACTGCCTCCCCCAGTTTGGTCAAACTCATGCTGGTAGCTTCGAGAACACTGTCCAACCATCTCGTCCTCTGTCGTTCCCTTCTCCTTGTGCCCTCCATCTTTTCCAACATCAGGGTCTTTTCCAGGGAGTCTTCTCTTCTCATGTGGTGGCCAAAGTACTGGAGCCTCAGCTTCATGATCTGTCCTTCCAGTGAGCACTTAGGGCTGATATCCTTCAGAATGGAGAGGTTTGATCTTCTTGCAGCCCATGGGACTCTCAAGAGTCTCCTCCAGCACCATAATTCAAAAGCATCAATTCTTCGGCCATCAGCCTTCTTTATGGTCACACATTCTACTCATGTAAAAACATGCTGATTCCCTGATGATCTGCGGGCTGGATTTAGAAGGCGATTGGGCTGGATCTGGCCCCTGGGCCTTAGTTGGCCTATAGTATTAAAGTTGGTAGAAGACACCCTGCACCACTTGGGCCTCAGTCCACTAGTATCCCCTAAACTATGCACCTGTTCCTTCAGAGGAAGGGTAACCTCTCTCAGAGGAGGCTACCTCCTAATCTATCTGGTCTAGGGAACTACCGGTACCGACTAACAGTGCCTCAGTATCGTTTGGATTAAGTTTGTTTATTGGCTCTCTTGCTGAGGCAAGACATTGTTCTAGCACATTCCCTACCACACCTGCAATCAGATAATTTTTGGAAGTGGGTTTTGATAAGCCGCTCTACAATTGGGTATAAGTGGGAAAATGCTTTCAGTTCTGGTGTTCTGTTTTAAGTTGGAACACTGTAGAGAAGATAATCTGGAGATGAGTAAATAGGGCCCTGGATAGCATGATCCGTTCCTTTAAATTGTTTTTATAAAAGAAGTAGCACAGTCTGTTTAGCTTCTCCAAACCTAAATACCCTCTTAGGATACAATATAGGGGGAAAATAAACTCAACCAAGGGAAGCAAAACAAATATAAATACCTGTGTATTAAAAATGAGGAAGAAAACTTTTTATAGTGTGACTTGCTATCTTTGCAGCCTGATGGTAGTCCATTTTAAGTAACCTGATCAGCAGAAAAATTATGGGACCCAAATTCTGCAACTCTCCTTTAGTATATTAAGGGTTTAGAACATAGATCAGGAACCTGTGGGCCTTCAGCTGCTGCTGGATTCCAACTCACCTCATCCCTATTGCCCATGCTGGCTGGGGCTCGTAGGAGTTGGAATCCATCAGCACTAAGAGGGCACCACACTAGCTGCCTATGCCATAGATTAATGACAGATTTTCTGTCCTCAGTAACCTAAGTCTACGGACAGTAAACTGATCCTTAACAGCCTGCTGTTCCAGAACGGAAAGAAAAGTAAGAGCAAAAATTAAAGAATTCAAGACTGACATGCTTCTATTTATTTATTGCCACATTGACCATCTTTGCTCTTTCATGTTTAACTATCCACTAAATGATGAGCAACAATTGTTCCAAATCATTCTCAAAAACATTTTTATTTGTGAAATATCCAATATGTAAACGTTTCAGTCTTCGTTTCCCCGCCCCCTGCTACTATACTGTTGGGGTACCCAGCCTATGGCTTAGGCTTTGGATGAGCAACTTCAATGCCGGCTTGTGCTGAGGATGCTCCTGCCCGATTTGATGGAGGATGACGTGAACGCTGTGAAGTCGCTCCTCCAGCTTCTGCCTTTCGATGCGGACCATTAACTCAGCGCGGCAAACTGGGTGGTAGCGTCCTTCCTTCACTGACCGCAGGTGCTTCAGGCGCCCCTGGTTGGCCACAATATCTGCAAGGTTCTTAGAAAAGCAACATCAAATACGTTATAAGAAACAAAAGTCTACAGGCAAGGCAACAGTGAATGGGTGCTTGAGGTTGGGAAGAACTGCTTCCCAAAGATCTGTTCCTTCTGACGATCAGAGACCTAGTCTTTAATAGACAAGGTCCCCAAGTGCGGGGGACAGTGAAACAACATGGTGGGCACTGCAAGGGAGTTCCAAAAGTGAATGCGTGCATTATTATACCTGCATAGGGCTAATGTATTTTGGTGGACAGAATGTTGGGTTTAAATGCAATAAGCCCTGCTTCAAATCCCTGGCCAGTCATGTAGCTCAAAGATGGACTTGGAGTGTGTGTTAGCCTAAGCTAACCCATAGGTTGTTGTAAGAGTAAAGGAAAATGCACTTTGTACGCTATAAGTCAGGGGTCAGCAAACTTTCCAGAAGAAGCTGGAAAATGTGCTACAGAGAAGCCCTGTTCTGCTCACCTGCCGTTTCTTCTCCTGCAGATGATCCACCTCTGTCTCAAGCTTATTAAATTCCGTGTTCAAGAGGGAGATGTTGTTCTGCTTCTCCTGAAGTGAAGTAGCGAGGCTCACCTGGGAATTCTCAAGTTCAAAGATGGTTTTGTTGCACTCCTCAGCATTCTAAAGGGAGAGAAGCAGAGGGGGAAACACTCTATGCCTTTCAGTGCCAACTCCCATGCCAGGTAGTCTTGTAAGAGACTATCTTGGGGTAGCATCATGCATTACATTTTTATTAAACGGTGGCTATTCTAACGTAGGAAAATGCATGTACACTGTCACAAGAAGCTTTGATACATGGGTGCAGACAGGATAGCTGATGAGAATCCATACGTCTTGCAGCAGGGTAAAATCTCATGCCATGCTTAATAGGTAATGGCGCACATAAACATGGAACGGAGGAAATGTCTCATATTTCAAGCTCTTCCTTCCCTTAGCATACAAAAGCAATGAAAACGCAGGTGTTCCTAATTGCCATCTGGCCAGCAGGAATCTGGGGGACCTTCTATTGACAGTCTCTTCATGGGATCTGTCCAATTGTGTTGCTGTTCTAGTTCATTGCATTTTAAACCATATTTTGAAAAGGTTCTTTGAACTGCAGAAGAAAAGGCTCTAATATTTTCTTTCTCGATAGGTCCTTTTTGGGCTTGGAGCTGGCAACTTCAGGAAGGCATTTAGCAGTCTCTGGTCGCTTTCATACTAGTTGTTTTGCCATCCTCTGTTCACTCAGTTTTTATTGAGAATAAAGATGATGCATCCTGGAACTGATTAAGAGCTGATTAAGGGTTTAGAAGCTACTCATCAGTAATGCTGCTGCCATACTGAACAGGAAGCAATAAGAAGGCAGAAGCACAAGGGGGAGTTTCTAATTAAAGCTGCAGGAGGTGTTTGTTTGTTTGTTTTTGCTGAACAGGACTTACATCTGAGTATACACTAAAGAAAGATATTTGTCATGGGCACTGGTGGATAATACAGTATTATACTGTGTGGTGTTTCAGTTCAACTTCCAGCTGATTACAGGAAAGCAACCCTTGCTAGGAGATCCTAGTGTGGAATAAATGTATATTTCAAACTGCCTGCTGTGGACCAGGAAGGTTGTTAAATTAGATTTTGTTCCGAGATTCTGCACTTGTAGGGCAGGCAAACTTGAGGGTCTTGCTATTTTCTATTCTGCTCTCTTTATATCAACTTAGTAAGAATTGACGTTTCCTGTTCTGTCTAGCATTTCATTTCAGAAGGTTAATTATTTGTGAAAGGCAGGAACAAGGCAAAGTTTATACAACATTTGAAGTGCTGATTTAGTTTGCTGTCAGGGCAACTAATAATACAGAATAACTTAGGGATTTGGTTGTTTCAATAAAGCAATCTGTGAGATTCAGTATATGTACAGTATATGTTAGAGTCTACAGCTGAGACTATTATTAAGCTATATAATACCATCTTCCTACTGTTTTTAATGAAGAGCTGCAGCTTTTAACATGGGCTGAGATGGGAGAATGTGATCAGGTAAGACTAGCTAGTGCTGCTATCCTTTGCAAGTGGGCTGAAGATGCTACATCTCAAGTCTTTTGGATTTGGGAAGATCCTGGCTGCTTCTTTGTAGAGTTGCTGTTCCTACCTAAGCCTAATTCCTCACGAACAGGAGCCCAACATTATCTCATATTATGTTCAGGGGCCCACTAGAGCAATGGCAGGCCATGGTAGCAGCCATGCAGAGGGATGTTTTAAGATGTTTGTCTAATGTCCAAGGGACATTAGAAGGCTGGGACCTCTTTAATAAGACACTGACTTCTATCCTAGGAAGTCTGGAAGTAGAACACTAAATAACTAGGAAAAGGACCCAGGATAAGGTGTAAACTGCACCAGCTCTTTTTGCTATTTTGGAGACACACTGTACAAAAATGAGCTGGTCAGATAAGAGTCCGATTTTTTAATATACTTTTGAGCAGTTTCCTAGTAGCATATAAAGGAAAAAAATAAATAAAAAGTGATTAGAATATCCCTTCTACATGGCCTTACTGAGCTATTGCCATCTGTCTTTATTTCCTGACCTTCTGGGTCTCTTTGATCTTTTTCTTTAGCTCCAGCTTCTTGTAATGGAAATCGCCCTTGGTGAACACTTTGCTACTCATTTTCTTCTGCGCCTCTCCACGAATCACAATGGACTCTCGGCGGGCAACCGCTGCCTCCATATCTCGCATGAGCTTCTCCTGTTGCTTCATCAGCTGCTGGTACCTTACCTACAATGCAGGAGAGAGAGAGGCAAACCTACTGGATACACCTCAAAGTCACACATGAGGCAGATGCCACTCTTCTATGCCTTGCATTTTAGCTATCAGACGGGGCACAGCGAACACATGAGCATCAACAGTCCTAAGGTTTGTACAATGTAGGTTGCATACACACCATACACTTAAAGCACAGAATTTTCCCCAAAGTCCGAGGAACTGGAGCACAGTGTTGATTTGTGCATTCGGCAAAAGGCTTTAGAATGGTTACAGTTTTCAAAGAATCTCAGCTATTGGCTGCAGAATGCCATGAGATAGGAGCTAGGGAACAACACTCCAATATGAAATGCAGTGGATCGCAGTGCCTCTGTTATCCAAGGGCTATCTGTTTCCTGCCAGTCCTTAGAAGAAGGCAAGGTTGGCAGCTAGAATGAAATTCATTAAACACACCTGAAAGAAAACCCCATTGATCTGCTTATCAATTATCCCAACTGCAGGATCTGTGTTTCTCCTGCCAGAAACTGGTTATCCTCGTTACAAGTTTTGGATCTGTCTGGCACAAAAAGTCACCAGGCCCCCACATATATATTATATGTGCAACTTTCCTTCCAACATTGTCTTCTATCATAATAGATACATCAGCAGAACAGGAAAGGATCACCAGAAGTCTACTGTGTAGGCAGGAGGTAATGTTGTTTCGGCTGAAATACTCTCTGCCTTAGTGCCTTAGACTAGGCTTCCACCACTTTGCTGAGGTTTCTGATGCTTTTGCCAGGCTAGGTGATGAGCAGATTTGTCTACCCAACCCTTTCTATGTCACCTGCATCCTGTGGATCTCTGACTTCATGGCTTGGATCTCACCCTGCCCGGTCTCTGAATCCACTGCTGCACGCATCTCTTTGGCCAGCTGTATTTTCTTCTCCCATTGCATCATCTGACATCTAAAAGGAGAAAAGGTGAGGGGGATGGAAAGGTTTTATACAGAGCACTAAAGCAGTTATTTTGGCTCTGATCTGTATCTGTTTCCAAGGTAATATATATTAGTTACAAAAAGGTCACAGAGTTATACTACTGATCTCACTAGCCAAGAGGAGCCTGGAGCCTCAAGCAAACTGCACACCGTACAAAACTCACTATCACAACAGGCCTGCTTTTGGGGTAAGTTGGGTGCAGAGAGATGTTGGTAGGAGAGATTGCATTTTCCAGGCAACTAAATTACTATTGTCTGTGTAACGTGGACTCACAACATAAGTGCTACAGGTGGATATGTGGATCTCACAAAAATACTGAGAAGAGTAGAATTGTTGCTTTAAAAAAGAAATCATCTAGAAGACCCTGGACAGCACAGTAGCAATTGTGGTGATCAAACCAATTATTCCAGGCCTGAAAGCTGCTGTCTGTTCAGCTCTGAGGCTGTGAGAAAAGGAAATCTGATTTACGGTACTTGTGGCTATTCTGTGACTGGTCCTTCCAAAAGAGAGGACCATGTATAAGGAAGCATGTATATTTTACCAGCTGTACTGCATAAGCGTTCAAGTTCCATATTACACAAAAGGACTCACTCTGCCTCGAGTAGGCTGTTGAGGAGCCTCTCTTTCTCTTCTTGAAGTCGGTCCAGCTTCTCTTGCATCTCAATTGATTCTCTCTCTGCTACCTAGAGCCAGAGAGACATTGTTTATGCTTTTTATCCACTTGGGAATAAACTGGGCCAATAAAAAGGATAGCTTTATTTTTTTGTGTGCCAGGCAAATAAGTCCCTGACTAAATGTGCATTTGAGCCCCCTTTCCCCCAATTTAATTCTTAGGTACACTGTACAATTTATATTGCTCCACCACTCCCACAAAAGGCATTCAGGCTACTTCTCAAGAGTTGCTCCTTTCTATAGGTTCAGCAAAACAGAGCAAGAGCATCACAGACAATGTATGAGGAAACACATCAAGAAGACAGGCAATACCTTGAGAGCACGCACAAACTCATTCTCCATGATAGTATTGCCTTGTTGCAACCCTTCAGAATTCTCGCTGTTCTTATTGATCAACAGATGCAGTTTCACCAAGTCGTTAGTCATGTTCTTCATGTGACGCTCAGTATCCTTCATCTCATTTTTCTCCTGCTGGATTTCATCTGCAGGGGAACAGTGGAGAGATAACAATGTTCTAAAATATGGGGTGTGTAATTATAGTCCACTGGTGAAAATGCCATGGAGAACATGTGTGTGCATAAACTTTATGAAATATGCCATAAATATTGCTGCCCAAATATAGAAACCTGTTGATGTTGCTAAATCTGTGATGCACTGTGATACCAGTGATTTTATCGGCACCTTTATATCCCTTTATATGTCTTGTTCACTATGGAAAGTGAACTGCTTGTTTACTATGGCCAGCAGGAACATGAGAGTCTATAACTTTACAAGTCCCTTTCTTGGTAGCTGGAAGGTTGGTAATAGAGTTTTAAGGGCAAAATGTCCTTTAAAAGTCCCCTGTGAATTTCTGCCATCTGAGAATCCCAAATTCTCTCAGAAAGGAAATTCAAACCTGATGGGCTCAAAAACACAATTCTGCATTCAGAAGAATCTTCTGACTTCATGGGATTGATTACAGATTGCTGTGAAGTACATTTTTTTTTTTTTTGAGATTTGGCAGCAGCAGTTATGTGAGAGTTTGACAACAAATCACTCAAAGCGATCTAAGTAAAAAAAGTACCTTTCTTTCGCTCTATAAGACACACCTAGTTTTAGAGGGGGAGAACAAGAAAAAAAAATTCTCTCTCTCTCTGCGCAGAGCATTTTCAGCAAAACGGGAGGAGAAATGGAAGGAGCTCCACTTCTCCTCCCACTTCACTGAAGGGGTGCTGCGCAGCTCTCCCTCTCTGCGCAGTGCCTCTCCAGCGAAGCGAAGTCAGAACAGCAAGAGGGATTGCTGCGCAGCGAAAGCAGCGATCCCTTTTGCTGTTCTGGCTTCTGGGATAGCTGCGCAGCCTGCATTCGCTCCATAAGACACACACACATTTCCCCTTACTTTTTAGGAGGGGAAAAGTCCATCTTATAGAGCGAAAAATACGGTAATTCAAGCAACACGTGACCTTCCTGGAAAAGTATGCAATTACCAAATGCTAAGAGACCCTAGGGTAGCTAGCCAGTCACCTAAATGACTATCTCACATTTGCAGGTGCTTGAAGAGGTCTTCACTGATGCCACTGAAAGAGAGTGACGTTAGTTCCCCCCCATTAGTTCTGCCTTTGGCAATCACTGACTAGCAATCACAAACAGGATTATCCCACTTTAAACAGGCTTCAAAACCATCCAGTCCAAGCTGTGGGGAAAGATCTTATTAACAACTCCTTAAGAGGAGGACCTGTACTTACTCTCTATGCGAACTTTCTTTTGCTCCTTAATTGTGATTTCTTTCTTTAACATATCCAAGGATGCCAGCTGCTGTTCCCGCACCTCAGTAAGCTTCACTAATTCCCTTTGGCTGTTCAGCCAGTGCTTCTGTAGCTTCACCACCTCCATATCATTGTCCTCAATCTGTTTGGAGAGCTTCTTGATTTCAATTTCCAGCGGCCCCAACTCTTGTCCCTGGAATCAGGATCACATGAATGTTGGGGGGGGGGTGGATTGCGGCACATTGCTTTTGCAGGGCTAACATGCCACTTCAGCTGCTTATACATATCACAGCAATGTTGGAAACATATGACTTGGCGACTAATGCTTCTAAGTGCACAGAATCTTTTTCTGAGACCGTATCAGCTCAAATAATGAGTTGCGAACAGCATCTGGGAGTGCTGAATCTGTGCTGAAAATGTCAAATTCTGGTAGCCAAATGAATTATTCTCATTCGCCCCAGGTCAAATTTATTTTATTTACTCGAGTTGCAACGTTCAATTGTTTTAGTATGCCAAACATCAATTATTTGGGAGCAAAATAGATATGAGGAGCACAGTACTGAAATAAAAATAGGAATATAGGTAAGATAAAAGGTAAAGGTCCCCTGGATGGTTAAGTCAAGTCCAGTCTCGCTTTTCAGGCCGAGCAAGCCGGCGTTTGTCCGCAGAAAGCTTTTAGGGTCCTGTGGCCAGCATGACTAAACTGCTTCTGGCGCAACAGGGCACGGTGATGGAAGCCAGAGCACACGGAAACACCGTTTACCTTTCCTCTGTAGTGGTACCTATTTATCTACTTGCACTGGTATGCTTTTGAACTGCTAGGTTGGCCGAAGTTGGGACGGAACAATAGGGAGCTCACCCCGTTGCAGGGATTTGAACCGCCGACTTTCTGATCAGCAAGCCCAAGAGGCTCAGTGGTTTAGACCAGAGTGCCACCCGCATCCCTGGATACATACACTGTTTGATGCTGTCTCTGCTTTCAAACTTTTCAGCAGAGCGTGAGCAACATCCAGAGTCCCACATGTGCAGAAGTTTCTCATGTTTTACTCTGAACTGAAATGCTTAATGCAGACATAGGTGCTATAGGGGCACAAGCAAAACACAACAAACAAATACTAAGGAAGATCTTGGTTGGGGTAAGGGAGGAACTAAACTGAGGAGTGACCAGCAGGTGGGAGATAGATAACTGTAAGAGCTGGCTAAGAGGTTCCTTGCCTCTCTCAGGCGGACAGAGAGGTAGCTTCACACAACAATTGGTGGATGCCTCCTTAATCCCATCCAGAGGAATAAATTAATGCTGTCTGATCAATGAAAACAAACATTCTCAGCAATTTGAGAAGAACTAGGAAAAACAGGGGGGAAAGGAAAACATTTTTATGCAGTGCTCCATAATTCCACTTACGTAGTTTTCTGATCAGCCTGCTAAATGTCTTGTGGTTAATGTCACATGAAAAAGGGGCCTCAACAATGCAAGGAACTTGTGCAGGATTATCTACATGTCACCACTACCTTATTGTTAATGTTAGTGTTTAATAGAGGGGCAATTCACTAACCCACATTGCTCAATTCTAGGCCATGAAAAATAACAATGCATGCATAACAACAAGGATGGTGGGACCTTAGATGACCAGGTGGTTTACCCACTTAAGCAATTTCTCATTCTAAATTTTTCATTACCCACGTTCTGTGCCTTGAGACCCTATATACAAAACACAAAGTAATAGCACTATGACACGTATGATTGAAGTGGTAGACTAGGACAGCAAAGACCTGGATTCAAATTCCCACTCAGCCACGAAACACACTGGGTGACCATAGACCATTCATTACATCTCAGCCTAGCCTACTTCATAGGGCTGTTGTGAGGATAAAATTATTGGGGTCGGGGCAAACTCCATGTGTACTGTCTTGAGGTCTTTGGAAGAAAGTCTGGATATTATAAATTATTATTGTAATATTAATAATAACATTATGGGAGTATATTGTATTTAAAAATGGGGTATCAGAGTTTTTAGGGGCCTAACCAGGTTGGGATAGCTGGGATAGCAGGCTTGTTGGGTTTGGAATGTTTTATGTAGATTTTTCAATTTCGTGGTTCTGTATGGGACAATGACAATAAAGATTATCATATCGTATCGTATTTTGAAATGGCAAAGATCAGAATCCAGAGATTTTGCATAACTAGCTCTGATCTTTGAGCAGACCTTTGGATTTGCATATCTAGAGCAGCAGTCCACCATGCCACAGATTGGGGAAAAGATTGTGAAACCTCTCAACTGCAGTCCATGTTGCGGTACAGAGACGTACAGAAAATGCATAAAAGGCACCATATCCCCTCAAGCATCACAAGTCCTTGGGTGCTTATAAAGAGGCTCTTTGTACTGAGCTAAAGAATCCCATGGCACTGTGGAGAAAAACTGGTTTTCCTGTGGCATGAGTACAGCAAGCTAGTTCACCAGCTGCATGCAGTGGATCTAGAATTACTGGATGTGCAGAGCTAATACCTTTCTCACTTCAGAGCAATGTATGGTTTAGATTCAGCCTCTCATTATCACTGTGAGAGAGGGCACTGGAAACTTTTGCACGTTCTGATCAGCAGACAAGACTGATAAAAAAAATCACATACCATATGTTTCATGCTGTTACACTATTAACGAAGAAGTAGCTCCTCTAGATTTTTCTTATTAGATATGTTGGCTTAGTTTAAGGGTATAACAGGTCCCCTTATGCGCTGGAGTTTTATTCTCATACCATTTCCCCATTGGAAGTCCTCACTAATCCCCAAACCACTTTTACAATCCCTGCTACTTTAAAGAGTGGCCTGTGGTGGAGTACAAAGAGTGGCTGAAGACATAACAACCTAATAAATCTTGGAGTGAATGGCAGTCAATACTTTTGAATCCTAATGCCAGAAATGAGATGTCATATTCCAGTGAGGAGGCTCAGATTTCAAATTGTGAAAGTCATAAGGCACATACCCCCAGCTGAGATAAGATCATTTCCAATTTCTTGTTGTACAGGTTGATGAGCCCCTGCTTGCGCCCAATCAGGAGGATTCGCTTCGCAATTTCAATCTCACTATGGTTGATTTGTTCGTTCAAATAGTCCATTTCCTTGTCCACTTCAGAGAGTTTCTTTTCAAGCATATTCAGCTTGCATTGGGTGTTTGTTAGATCCAGCGCAGTTTGGGCCATGTCATTTTCTGCATTAGCAATCACCATATCCTATAGGTAAGCAAGGGCGGAAAAGGAAGGGGAAATTGATTCAATATTATCAGCAAGCCTCTGATACTGACATAGAAAGTCTAGTTCTAGAGTAAGTTGGCTAAAGGATGATAGATTTCAGTGCTGGTCTGCTGCTTAGCATGAATCTGCCTGTGAGTCTCATTACCATCAGTTGTCAAACGAGCTCAGGTGCTTGCACAAACAGCATCCTTCACTGAGCAGACTCCCAACAGGGCACAGGTGGATTTCCACTTGCACAATGGGATTTGACCTTCCTCTCCTTCCTGCTGCAAAACTCCACATCCCTCCAAAATCTATTCCACAAGGTCCCCCAGTATTCTGGAGGATGCAAGGGACTTCAAGGGATCTCCAGCAACAGCTAACAAGCAAAATTATTAATCAAGTGTACATGAAACAGAAGGAAAGACAGTTGGCCAAAACAGTTACAATTCCTAGCCATACCTCATCAGTATTAAAAGTTCAGGCAAATGTGAATTTAGTACAATTGAGATGCTTTGATGGCAGAAGTTAGAGGATAACATTTTATATCTTAGGAAAAGGCTTGAAACTTCTATTGCCATTTAATAGAAACTCAAGGAAAGCTTGCAAATTTTCCAAAGCCTAATAATTTATTTCACAAATGAACCACTATTGCCAAGAGTAAATGACAAAAGATGGATCAATCCATGCAGGTATTTTTTCACTGAAATGTGTATTACTTACTACTATTTACTACCGCACCAGCTTTTCAGTATTCCACCAGGCCCTAACTGCAGCTGGACCCAACCTGTGGTCTTCTCTACCCAGGGCCGTCAAAGACGGACATTGTAGAGCTAGCAGCCACTAGCAGTTGGAAGGCAGGTTGTGGGAACTATGGACTAGCATCTAAAATGCTCTCCTCTTAAACAACTCCAGCAACCAACATGCACACAGTTTCTTAAAGCTTCATCAGGTCCTAACAGAAACTGCAGCATTTGCAAAGTTTCTGTCATTGCATAGAAACTACAGAGGTGTGTATCTCTCTGCCATGATCAGAATACTGGGTGTGGCTTTTTTAAAAATGGAAGATTTAGCAATTAGCTTTAGTTAAAAATGCACAGATGGAATAAGCTAGAAAAACAGGCTATGGCAACACAACTCATAATGCAAGAACCAAAAAGATTAGATTCAAACATCATGCCTTCTCCTCTCTCCACCACACACCCATTTACTTGCATTATAGCTTCTGGTGAGAAACTAAACTAGGGAATGTTTATGCTAAAGAAACAGTATCATACTGAGCTAAGGTTCCTGACGCATTCCCAATACAGGCTGTTCATGAATCTCCAAGTCCAGCTTTGCACCATTTGCCAATGATTCTTGGTTACTGGACCCAGACCAGTTCTTAAGAGGAATAAATCCTTACACAGTTTATATCTGCCTCCATAACTAGGTTGTGCAAGAACTGTCACACAAGAAGGCTGCAATGTTATTCCTGTTGTGTTTTCTTTGCATGAATCATCCTTTATCTACAGTCTCATTAGTTAGATTGCCTTGAACGTCAGCTAAACATGCCATCAGTTGGAGGTGAATTGCAGATGGGATAGTTTTCACTGCATAATAAACACTATAAGTGTGCTTTATGCATAATATTTTAAAAAGCGTAATCACAGAAAACCTGCACATCTCCGTCCTTCATTAAGAAAGGAAAGAGGTGTGCTTGAAGTTTGGCACCATTTCCTTGTAACACTGGGTCCTTGTGGTCTGATGGTTCAAATGCACAGGAGGCATCCAGAAGTGAACCAGAGAAGGATTTTTAAAAATAGGTCTAACACTGCTGGTTCATTCTTTCCCGCTCTCCATAAAATAAAACAAATGTGGAAATACTATGCTTAAGAACACATTTTTTATCTTTATTTGGCAAGGGGAGATTTATTGTAAAATATTCTTCAGTTTGAAAACATTGCGAATATAAAAAAGGGGGAGGAAACCCTGTGCTCTCCATGCAACCTTCAGTGCTGTACATACCAAAGCCATCAATCTGTTCTGCAGCCTGATGCCCAGCTGCAAAAAGTATTTCGCTGCTTTGTTGGACATCAGCTGATCTTGCAGCTTGCCCACAATCTCGTTCTCCAGTTCTTGCTTGTTTTGTGAACCTTTCTCTAGCTCTCGGCGAATGAGAACCAATTCATTTGTGCGAGCAGCTCGATCCTGGAAAGGAAAGATATGGGAATGTTAAACACACACACACGATTGTGAACAGAGCATAGGTTTTTGTGACTTACTGGAGTAAATCAGGTAGCAATGCCTGGCCCCATGATCTCACCACATTGGCCCGATTGAGGGCTTGCTCTGTTTCTTGAAGGGTACGGGTGTAGGTCCCAAATTCCACTTTCATGGCATCCTGTTTGGCCACGCTCTGGGCTATCAGCTTCCTGCTTGTGTTGGCATCATTCTCTGACCGGTTCAAGATAGCAGCCAACAGCTCGTTCCTTTCCTCCTCCTTGATGATGGACTTCTTGTAAACTTCAATCTCAATCTCTAGAGACTTCAGCTTGTGCCTGGAATCTCTGCAGGAGCAGAAAAAGAAATATCCAAGGGTAAATAGTGATATCAGTGCCTGCTGCCAAATGAACCGTGAGAGAAATAAGAGAGGATTGCAATGGCTCATTCAATCTCAGTGGTCACCTGTCTTCCTTACTTTTAAGTACTGACCTTCCCAACAAGAGCATGGGGGTATGGGTTTGAGCCCCACGTTGGGCAAAAAGATTCCTGCAATGATGGTCCTCCTGGTCCCTTCCAACCATCCTATGATTCTAACATATGGAGGGTACCCTGCTGGCTGCCCCTCATTCAGATGGTTTTCCTAACCTATCAGCAGCAAACTGCAGTGCATTATTGCTAGAAAATGTGATTCCTCCTCCCGTCCACCCCAAAAAGTCATTATTATCACTAATAATAACCACCATGTGGAAATCAGCTGCAAAAATGTCACAAATCCTCAAAAACTACAAACTCAGAAGCTATTTAGATACAAAAGTTGCAAATTGCAGTAAACGTATGAAGCATGCCATTGGCTCCCATTTAATGTATCCGTGAGAAACCAATGTCTCACACTGTACTTCTCTTAGCATGTTAGAGAAGCTGGATAATTTTTCAGCTTTGGCAAGGTCCAGATCCTAGATAAAGAAAGGAACCAAGTAACTAACTGCCCAGCCTAGATGCATGAAGTTTCAAGATAGAGCTGGATCCAAACATAAAATGTTAAGGTAGGAACAGGAGGATAAAAAAATTTCTCTTTCCCCCCTTAGGCAGAGATTAAGAGGAAAGCAGACAGCTGCCAACAACTCTCTTGTCAGCAGATCTCCAAGAAGATCAGACGGAGAGGCAAAACGTGGGTATCTGTTTACAGACCAGGGAAATACTTTCACAGTTTTAGTGACTGGCACACATTTGAGCAAAGAGATAAAGCAAGAATGAACATTTCCTTTTGGAATAGTTGCCATTCTAGGTAAGTTATGAGTGCCATTGGGGATTATGGTGATCTCCATGTAACCCAAAAGCAACAATAGCCAAGTGTTGTTGTTTTAGAAACAATATCCACCCAAACAATCTCTGCTTCTTCACTGCGGTTACCTTAGAGCTTCCTGCATAGCAGCGTAGGCCTCATCACGGCGCTTCATTGCAGTCAAACTGACAGTCCATTGATGCAGAAGCTGCTTTTTCTCCAGGTGAATAGCTTGTATTTCTATACTTGCCTGCAAAGACACTGTGGTGAAATACTACAACACTGTGCAGACAAATGGGGATCAAATCCTATTTCTGCTAATCGCCACCTCCTCCTTTTCTACGCAGCCCAATACCAATGTTATAAATTCTGACCCTTAACTCTCATCTCCTTGGTTCTTTTTTTTTTTCATGTCAGAAAAAGCTGAACTGAAAACTGAGCGCACAAAAAACCAGTTGGAAATAGGAAACTTGTATGAAAAGTTTGGAGGACTTAAAAAGGTCTATGGAACCCTAAATTGCAATGCTGACTAGTGCTATGTGGAGGAGACTGAGAGGCAAATGACACATTACACACAACCTGTAGGGGAAAGGCTAAGTGCCTCCAATCTCCTGCCCTGTAATTCTTCCACTCAAAAGTATATCCTCCCAAATCTGTTCTTTTAATCATCCAGTTTATACACCTTGAGTTATCTTCATAATATAGACAGAAGAAGATAACACACACAATTTTAATAAGCCATAATAAAGTGGTCAATGCCATCTCAAAACACTAAACATAAAAGAGGTCCATTTTGTACAATAAAGAAAACCCACGGGGAACACCAAATGATTTATTCATAACTCAAGGAATTTGATCTTTCCTGAATGATTGTTGCTGAGGAGATGAGTTCTTAACTTGCCTAAAACTGTGGATCGATTCTTTTAAAAATGGCTAAAAGGTCTTCCTTTACATGGATTGTAACCTGTAGTTTGCTCCAGAGTATTATGAGTTAATGTATCTGTATGTATCAAATACTTCCACATAGATACATAAATGTTTAAACATGATAAACATGATAATGGAAAGGTAGGGTATAAATGCATTAAATCAGTCAAAATATTGGTATATAATTAGTATATAATTTACGTAATTTACATCAGGGTGTGTGTGCAAAGAAGCAAAGGCACCCCCTGGGGTGAGGGAGGTGCTTCAGGTTGGTGGTGGCAATCCTGCAGGTGTGCATTTATCTGCAGGATGCCACTGCTGCCAACCTGAAGCTGCCTTGACGTTGCTGCTGCCTTGCCCCACTTCTGTCCCCGTCAGTCAGTAGCACTTGATCAATGTGGGAATCACTAGCTCTGCCTGAGGAGTTTAAACAGTGCAGTCCTATGTGTGTCTCTTCAAGAGTAATCTCCCATGAGTTCAATGGGACTTGCAACAGGACTGTAGTCTTGAGCAAAGAGTTACATAAAACAAAAAAAAGGTAAATAAAACAATAGGTTTAATCTAATAAAACATTTTGTTTGAAAGGTGGGCTGGTTAAGTTCACCAATGCAACGTGTGCATGTCCCTTTTGGAGACTGTCTGGAAACTTCCCCCTTCATGAAAGTATCTTAGCCACAGAAAGACATTACCTCTCCCACTTCTTGTCGCGTGATTCTGGTGTCTTCAGCCTGGGCCATATGTTGGGCTTCATACAGAGCAATCTGCTCCTGCAGCTCATCGACCCTCATCACGAGGCGGTCCACGTGAAGGTCCTGTGAAATCAGACAATTCCAGGTTAGCGGCGGCAGCTTTGTCTCTGCTCTCTCTGTGCACTCTCGGAAAAAGAAATGAGCCCAATTTGCTAATTTCCTATTTGCTGGGCGCTTTCTGGGACCGTTCAAAAATGATACCGTCCAGTTGGAGTCTGCAACCCACTCTACCACCTTAGGATTCTTGATCACCCTGTTTATGTGGAGATGCAAGTGGAAGGAAAGCTGTTCCAGGAAAGGGGGCGTTGGGGCAGATGGGAGGAGACAAAGGGGCCAACAGGAGATCAGCTTTGGCAGGATACATAAAGCAAATTACATTCATGGATAGGAGTTAGGTACCTGTTTTTTCTTTTCCACCTCTGCTCGCATCCTCTCCATTTCAGCTTTCTTCACCGTTCTCTTCATCACAGCAATATCATCGCGAACATCTTGGTCCATGTTCTGCATGTAGAACAGGCGCAGGGAGAGACTTTCCATTTCTGTCTGCATGGCTGAAACTGAGAAAACCGGAAGGAATACGCATATATATTTCCATAGCCTGTGCCAAAACTGTGATTAAGAGTATAGTAAGGGGAAAGCAACAAACCATGTAAACTA
Source organism: Podarcis tiliguerta (assembly GCF_965153285.1). Taxonomy (NCBI): domain Eukaryota; kingdom Metazoa; phylum Chordata; class Lepidosauria; order Squamata; family Lacertidae; genus Podarcis; species Podarcis tiliguerta. Next base: position 93,210,396 of record NC_139535.1, on the reverse strand, counting down.
GATGGCTTTCTCTAAAGTGAAAGGATGTCAGGCCTGCAACTCACGGGCTGCCCACTGGGATCTACTTGATCATATCTCTAGAGCAGGAGTTGCCAATATAGAACCCGTGGGCAAACCTTCTCTGACACCTACCGGGGTCCTTTTCACTTCTGAAATTAGGCTTGAAATAAGAACAGGTTGTGGTGTGTGTGCTTGGTTGCAGAGTGTGGGTGGGTGCACATGACAGTTTCTCTGATTTCCAGATGTGCCTATGGCCCCCTGAAGGTTAGTGATTCCTGATCTAGAAACATGTGTATATGATACTAAAAATATCCAGATTTCCTACCAAGGGAACGTTTTCTTCCACCCCAAAACTGGAATACTGTGGCCTCAGTAAATCATGCAAATTAATCACATGCATTAATCTTGCTTTGCATCTTTTAGTCTCCTTCTCTAGCCAGAAGAAAAGAACCAGGAGCATTACATAAAGCCAACCCTTAGCCCCAGCTTTGTATTCAGCAACTCATCTGATAGCTGTAGGTGACAACAAATTCCACATAAGTCAGTGGAAGAAGAGGCAATCTGGAGGAGCAATCTGGAGCAATCCATTCCTCCTATTTAAAAAGGCCTATTTAAAAGGTTGCTTTGTCCACCAAAAGTGCTGCTTATTGCTCTTTGGCTTCTGTTGTATGTATGTGTTTAAAAAAAATAAATCATAGTCATAAAGTTAGAACGAAAACTGAAAATGGAAGTTGGGGTTCTCAGAATGATGAATTTTATGTCCAGTATCAGCTTCTGACTTTGCAGTACAGAATACACATACTCTCCGTAATATCACTTTTTACATTGGCCTCTTGTTTACACCGATGAATAGAGCAACTATAAACACAATGGAATTCAACCTGTGATTCTACTGACCATCAACTATGTCTACATGCAGTTGTTCCAACAATCATACTATATATAATTCAGGAGTCTGATAGAAGGAGGCAAAACTAGTTAGGTTGTTGAAATATTTGTAGCCCCTGAATATTGGAGCTAAAGCTTACAAAGTAAGCATGTGATAGGTTTAATCTCACAATACGAAAAGGGTGAGGGACAACCTAGCAGCAAAGAAGGTCACCTTTTTTACGTTCACTCTCAGTGCCCTGGCATGTCTTCTTATACATGCCCCTGAGGTCTTGCAACTCTTCCTCTAGCTGCCGGCGTGCCATGGCAATCTGGGAATGGTGATTGTGGTTCTTCTCCAGTACCATCTGCAGTTGGGCCAACTGCTGCTGGACCCCATACAAGATCACGCCGAGTTCTTCCCTCTCGGTCTTTGCAGTCTTTACGCCGGCTGTCTGCAATCAGGGGAGGGACAAAGTGACCATGCACACTCCAGCGTGGATGGACAAAAAAGAAGAGACAGAAATTCGAAGCAAAGATACTGTACCAATTCCCGAAACTCTTCAGTCAGCTTTCCTATCTGTTTATTGAGGTAGTTCTTGAGAGCAGTTTGGAATCTTTTCATCAAGGGCTATAGAAAGAAGCAAGAGCAAGTTAATATATCATCCAAGGGGTCGACATTTGTCTTCAATGACTGCTACAATTTCTGCTCTGGCTATCTTGGGTACATTTCAGTACAAAATGTGGGGACAACCTGATTTCATGATGAAATTTTAAAGAGAAGAAGATCACATATAGCTTTACCAAAGGTCCATGCTGGGCATCCACCCTCCTTTCCAACTTTCCACTTTAGGACACACCTACAGACCAGCATTCAAGAAATGCCCCAGCCATTTATCTCATGTAAAACAACAGAATTAATGGAGGAGAATGATGCCCAAACAAAAAGCTTTAGGGTAATTTTGTTTGCTGACCGAATGGTTTGGAGAGCAAGGAAGGCGAGGGGGAAATGGAAGGCAAAGGGGGAGGAAGCAGAGGCACAGCTGAGACTGGGTCAAGGAAGGAAGGGAAACTGGGGTCAAGGTGGGGATCTGTAGTTATAGAACACAAATGAGAAAGGAAGTCATTGAGAGTGTGAAAATTGGGAGGTTGGTGGATTGAATATATTCATGAAAAAACTCGGAGGAAGAAGGGTGAGAGAGCAAGTGTGGGGAATCTTAGAACTGGGGGTGGGGGGCATTGTTATAACTTGCAACCCTGATTTATCTTTGTGTGAGAAGATCTGCTCAAAAGAGTCAGCCACTTTGTATTTAAATATCACAAATTTCATCAATATCTTTTAATATCTGACTTTCTGCTTTCATCCAGCTGCCGACATGACAGCTCTCTTCAGCTTTGGTCTTTTCTTACATGCTCTGGGTCCAACACAACAAGCTCAGCTTCTTCCTCTGCCTCTTCGCTACCGAGATCACCCTCAGCAAAATCCAACGCTTCCTGCTCTTCCATGGGCCCAAGCATACTGGGTTGCAGAGACAAAGGCTGAAAAACAGCCTCACTAGACTCAGGGAAGATGACTGTCTTAGAGGCACCTATATGTGGAGAAGAGATGAGTAGCATCAGCAACAGAAAATAAAAGGTAGCGAAGACTTCTTGATCACATGGAAGGTTTACTGTGACCTTCTTGGGGCACAGTGCTTCATGGAAAAGCACAGTGCTTCATGGAACTGAACTGCAATGAAAAACCACTAAACTAAACCAACACCTCTCACCTGATACTGCTGGGCAGCACATTATTAAGGATATTCCCCCAGTTCCATTCATTTACTGACATTTTTGTGCTATTTTATCTGGCTTTTAGTTCTCTTTCTCTTCTGCTATCCTATTTTGATTCTATTTAACTTCCTATAGATTGATTGTTGTTTCTATAACTTTATGTAAGTTGTTTTGAGTGGTGTGGCCTGAGAAGTGGTATACAAGTACTATAAATAAATGGTGTTGTTATTGCCATTATCCAATCTCGGTTCTACAAAATTCTCTTCCATCCAATCTATTTAATGTCATCTCCATTAATCGATTTTTAAAATCCTTGTTTTTATTATCCAGATCCTTTGGATACCCGCAGCATGTTCAAATGACTATGGCAGTGCTATAATGAGAACAATCAGGCGGAAAACCACAGTGGAAAATACAGAAGTCGACTTAGTATTGGCATCAAACATTTCAAACGAAAGGTTTCTCCGTCACCAATTGGATTCAAAACATGCTTCAGCGGCAAGCAAAGTCCTCATCAATAGGATGGCGACTGATACCTGAAAACACACGGCGTCCCAATGGCGTATCCAATCTCAGGCTGCTGGTCCCTGAAGATACAGGAGACAGCACTTGCCCACTGGGCAATCTGGAAGGCAGGCTGAATGTGTCAAACCCTTCCTGAAATAAAGGCTACTATTAGAAGGGAACTGCCGAAAAGGGTGTTGATGCTTAGAAAGACTTGAATTGATAATACAGTCATACCTCGGGTTACAGACACTTTGCGTTGTGTGATTTCGGGTTGCGCACTGCGCTGAACCCAGAAGTGCCAGAACAGGTTACTTCCGGGTTTCAGTGCTTGCGCATGCGCAGAATCACTGAATCGTGCTTTGCGCATGCGCAGAAGCGCTGGATCGTGACCCACACGTGCGCAGACACGTGGGTCGCGGGTTGCGAACTCTGCAGGTTGCGAACGTGCCCCCCGCATGGATCATGTTCGCAACTCGAGCATCCACTGTAGCAAAATACGAATGAAGCTACCCCACAAAGACCCAAGGAAGCAGTTTAAATACTATAACTGGGCTGGATAGCAGACAGATACAGACGCTTGTTGACATCCTATGAGAGTCTGCATTTAAAAAATAAATAAATCTACCTCGTGTGATTGCAAAGTAAAGGCTGGAAACATCTTGGGAGAGTATAGCTCATATTCCGTCTCTCTCTCCCCAGCCCCCATCACACACAGACACACATAGAGCACTCAGCCTTTCTTCTCTAAGTCAGGATGAGGGGCTCTAAAAACCCATCTCCCCCTAGTGTTGAGATGGGTAGTGAGGAAACACCTCTTCTTCTCTAAGCAGCAGGCAGAGGGCTTTATTTCCCAATCTTGGTGCTGTCGTGCTATACTAAGCAGGCAGAGGGATTTTATTTCTCCATCTCAGTGCTGAGTGCCACAGCACTGAGATTGTAAGATAAAGCTGGAGGAGGCTGACAGGTCACTTCCTGTGAATTGCTGAGCTGGATTTGGCTGTGGTAAATCAACCCTGCCTAGGAAAAATAATTGTAAGAATTGACTCATGGATTTAATCAGCCCCCCCCCCCCCAAATATCCGTTTCCACCCGCTCCTCCTCTTCACATTTTATTCATTTAGACTCAACCACATTTTCAACAGGACTGCTTCTTGATAGAGACCTGACATTGTATATACAACAATATGGCCTAAATCAGATATAACACAAGTCTATGGGAATGAGCCTGCTTGAGCCTAGGGCTTTAGAACTCTCCTGTCTTCCTCTAGTGTGGTTTAGCAGTATTATATCCAAATGAGGCCAACATGTCCTAGGGAATAAAAAGCTCCTTTGTGCCACATTCAGTGTCACACTCACCTGCAAAAAGGAGGGGGTGCCACTCTCAGGAAGACCTGGCATTGGTGTGCCGGGATCACCCATCACTCTTGAGAGTATCTCTTCCAAGATTTCCATAGGAGCATCTTTTACCCCTTCCTCTGTAGCCGCTGCAGGACCACCTTCTGCCCCTTCTTCTGTGATCGCCGCAAGAACACCTCCTGCCCCTTCCTCTGTAGCCACTGCAGGAGCACCTTCTGCCCCTTCCTCTGTAGCCACTGCAGGAGCACCTTCTGCCCCTTCCTCTGTAGCCACTGCAGGAGCACCTTCTACCCTTTCTTCTGTGGCCACTGCAGGAGCACCTTCTGCCCCTGCCTCCATGACTGCTCCAGAAGCACCTTCTGTCCCTTCCTCCATGAGATTCTTTTCTCCTGGCTGCAAAAATTAGAATGAATCAACACTACCTGAACACTAGAAAATAATATGAAGATAGTTCATGTTTCATCCTCTAGAAAGCACGGAAACATGTCTTGATTCAGCCAAATGTTAAAGGACGTGCTTAACCGTCCTTTAGATTTGAGTGTGATAATTTGAGAATCCAAAGTCTAAAGACAGTTAGAAAACAAGTTAGATCTGTATTTCTCTTCACTGATTTGTACCACGGCATTTGGCAATGACTGTGTAATGTTTATTTTCAGCAAAAGTGTAGATTTAGATTCTTTTTTAAAAAGTGAAAACTGGAACTATGTTATAATATCTACTGGACTGGAGACAAGAGTGCAGTAGCAACCTGTGGGGGGAGGTGGAGCAGCCCTCCAAACACTGGTGCCACCTACCTGGATGGGGCTGGGGTAGGTTAGGGGGGTAGCAAAGTCAAGGCTACATGGGGATGTCAGCAGGGCCAACCCAGTGCTCACACCATTGTACCTGTGCAGCCCCAAATTCACAGCCACCCTGCCCCATCCAGGTAAGCTGCAAGGATGTGGCTGGCAGTAGGGGAGCTCTACTGCTCAACCTCATCATGTAAGCTGCTACTGCAAGAGCAACAGCAAAGCATTGATAGTGCCAGAAAAGAATCAAAATAATTTGACTACTGAATACAGTGGTGCCCCGCAAGACGAATGCCTCGCAAGACGGAAAACCCGCAAGACGAAAGGGTTTTCCGTTTGCAGAGGCGCTTCGCAAGACGAATTTCCCTATGGGCTTGCTTCGCAAGACGAAAATTGAGGAAAAATTTTGAATTTTTTCCCCGCTCCAAAACCCCTTTTTCTGAAGCGCTAAGCTGCTAAAAGCATTTTAGCAGCAAAACCGCTAATCCCTTAAGCCTTAAAAAGCCGTTTTTAGCCCTTAAAATGTCAATAGCGCTAATCTGCCAATGGGCTTGCTTCACAAGATGAAAAAACCGCAAGACGAAAAGACTCGCGGAACGGATTCTTTTCGTCTTGCGAGGCACCACTGTACCACAAAAAGGAAGCAGCTTTGCTCTTCTCAAACCATTTAAATTAACTGGATTGTTTTCCTACTGAAGAATCATGAATACCTACCTCTGTGGTCACCCCATCATCTTGATTTTGGCCACTTGTATCTTGCAGCTGCTCAGTCTATTCAATACAAAGAAAAGGGTAAGTGTGTGAAACATACACATAGAGGAAAATAGCATTCTATTTATTTATTTTTATTTCCAATATTTATAGACCACTTTTCATCACAGATGGGCACAAAGCAATTTACAGAACAATCAATGAAACAACTCTTCAGTCACTTTATATGGTGTTTAAAACAAACAAAAACCACAGGTTAAAAAAAACATAAATTCACAAATAGGCATAAAACGACATATTTAAAATGCCTGCTGGAATAGAAAGGTCTATGACAAGCATCCAAAGTTCAACAGGGAGGGTACCTGTTGCTCTCAGCTGAGAAACAGTTCCACAGAGTCTGACACATAATACTGAATGCATGGCTCCTGGTGGACATGAGCCGTGGATCTGAGTCATGGGGCGCCACAAACAGAGAATCCTCCCTCAGTTAATGGGTTGGGATATAAAGATCCTTAAGGTACCCTGGACTCAAGTTCTTAAGGGCCTTGTAAATTAATGCAAATATACATATTGCAATAATCAAACCAGTGTTAGTGAGTTCCTCAGTTCAAACGTGTGCAGTTCAAGTGAAACTGTGCCTTTAAAACTGTGGTTCAATTTCTATATCTAACTTTAATCCTCCAGCATATCAAAATCCTTGCATTTATATTACCTCTTCATTTTTTGCAAGCAGCTCTTTTTTCTCATCTTCTGCAATTTCTCCATGCTCCGATTCAGCACTTTTTTTAAAATTTAGAGAAAATAAATTATTTTAGTAACATTACAATCATATGTTGAAAAAGCAGTTTAGATTTTGGTGAATTTTATATTCAGGCCGGTTTGCAAGGCAGGGCACCAATACAAAATGACAACAGTAGTAATTTGCCTTTGTATCAAACCCAATTTGATATCTTAGTGCTACAGAAATACACTGTACTAGGTCTAACTGTACAATCCTTGCTTGCCTACTCAGAAGTTGAGTTCAGTAGGACTTCAGTCCAAACAAGTTTTTTATAGGGTTGTTTTTTTGTTGTTTATACTCCACCTTTTTTCCTGACAAGACTCAAAGCAGCTTACAGATAAAAATAAGAAAAGGGGCGGACATTAAAAAAACAATTAGACACATACACAATGTGAATGACAATCTAAAGAGAAGAAAGAGTTCTGTGTGGAAGGTGATACAGCTTCCACAAGATTCTTTGCTTCTTATTACTGCAAGTTCTAATGATGACTTTAGCAGTAAGTTTCAGATGCAAATGTGCAGCTTGGTTGACTAGAACAGACAACAAGTTGAAAGGTGAGAGCTATGTTTTTTTTAATAATGCATGTGTGCTGAAACAGTCTAAATAGGAAGTGGATGAATGGAGATTCTGGGTTCACAGGAGCAGGTGGTGCTCAAATAAGGAAGGGAAATTGGCAGCTCTGGATTACAATAAATTGATGGAAATAAATAAGGATAACAACAGCCCAACATTTGAGAAGAGAAAGATACAAAATGCAGTTGTTTGAGAGGCTGGAAGTTGTGAGGAACTGAGCTTTTAGTGATTACATAAACAGTGGTGAAAATGGTCTTGAAACCCTAGGAAGAGAGCTGAGATACAAAGTGTGAGGAAATATGAAGTAAGGGGACTACAAAGCTGATGACAACAACTGGAAAGTATCTGGGCTTGTGCATAGGGAGAGGCTCTTGGTCCTCCTTGAGCAAAGACCAGATGGGAGGACGAGTTACACAAAATAATGTTTGAAATGGATATCAGGCATGGGGAAATGAGGGCCATGCAGTTCATCCCAATGCATGTCAACTCAGAAATAAATTCACTGGGACTAAGTAAGCACACATAGGATTGCAGCTGGCGGGAGGGGGGCAGAGTAGAGGTTTGGGAGATCCTTGTTGTTGTTGTTTAGTCGTTTAGTCATGTCTGACTCTTTGTGACCCCATAGACCAGGCACTCCTGTCTTCCACTGGGAGATCCTAGAAGCTGGTAATATGGGGGGACTGAGGAGAAAAGTAAAGGGCATCAGCGTCAGGGATGTCCCAACAAAGCGCCTTTTGGTCAATTGAGTGGAATGGGGTATTTGTTGACTGTTTGCAATGGGAGGTGGAATATTGAGAAATGGAGGGTGGAGCTGGTGGGTAGGGCAAACAAGGAGTGAAGCGGCGGTGGGGGGGGGGGAGCGATGGTCTGTCTTATGGGGCTCCTTTTCTTGACCCACTAACAACAGAAATTCCCATTCACATATATGCCCATTCTCCCTTGAATTCAAGCTTTCTTGATGTACGATCACAGCCCTAGATTTTAGTAGCTGAATGGGGGCGGGCTGGGGGGTGCTGTTAATGAGGGCACAGCAATGTAGATCTACAACCAGAAACTCATTTTATTTTATTTAAAAGGGAAAATGGGGGGGGGCTGCCCCCCCCCCCAAGAAGAGAGATACTAAAAGGGCTTAACTAATGCAATACACTGAAGGGCAGCAGCCTTTTCTGGGGCACCCTTTCCCCTCATCACAATGCACCCTGTGCCTGCTCCCTCTCTAACCCAAGTGCCTTGAACCCGCTCCCTTAAGCGCTCACCGGCTGCCGCTCGGCTCCATCCTCCTCCGTTGCTAGGCGACGCTAAACACATCCAGCGCTCTCTCTTCCTTTCCCTTTCTCTCTCTCTCCTGCCCCGCCTTCTTCTCGGATGATACCACTTGCGGGGAGCGGGAGGGGGAAATGGAAATATGGTCCGAACCATTTCTGTGCTTCAGGCCGTCGTGCATGGACTGGGCTTTAAGAGACATGCATATCGAGCGACAGGAGACAAAGACAAATGAAAAAGTGTAGAGTGACACGCTGCATGAACTGTAGATAATTTATCTCTTGAAATACATCATTGGCTGAGCTTCTCTATGGTCGCAGAAACTGTGTCAATTAGGTGTAATCTAGATTTTTTTTGGCAGTAAACGTTAGTGGGGGAGGAATACCAGCACAGTTTAATTTTAATCTATGGAGAACTTTGTGAGTCCACTCTTCTTTTTCCTCTCTCTATGGCCAACCAACCTGTGCGTCTGTTTCTGGTTTTTTTAAAACACCTTCAACTCTCGCGATATTACTGGAAGGCTCCGCCGGCCCGTCATCCTTTTCGCGGCGTGAAAATTGGCGGGAAAGAAGGCAGGGCCATGTCGGAAGACTCTCGCCTCGCGCAGTCGCTGCCGCCGCCGCTGCCGCCTGTGAAGGTCCTGGCCGCGCACCTGAGGCGGTGCCGCCGGGTCCCTGGCGGCCCGTGGCTGCTGGACCGGGAGGAGTACCGGCGCCCCGCTCTCGCCGTGTCGCTGGTGTGGCTTCAGGGCACGGTGCTGGCCGTGGAGGAAGGTGGCTCGACGGTGCGGCTGCGGGACGACAGCGGCCCTTTCGTGGCTCAGGGCGTGGAGAAGATCCCCAAGGGGCGGCCTTGCCTCAGCGCCGGGAAGTATGTGATGGTGATGGGCCTGGTGGTGTCTTGCAGCCCAGAGCCCACCATCCGAGCTGTGAAGATGACGGACCTTTCAGGCAACCCCCTGCACAGGGACATGTGGCAGCTGGAAGTGGAGGATTTGCATAGGCACGTTTTGTGATGGGAACAGTTTGTCAAAACTACTTCTCAAAAGAACCCTGGAGGCTGAAGAAGGACCTTTGGAATTTTTTTTTATTTTGCTAAATAAGGTTCCTCTCGAACTTCCTTTAGGAGAACTTGGATTAACCAGCGGAATTTGACCTTGATTCATTTGCTGCAGGTGTGACAGAGCAATGGCAATGGAAATGCTTGCATTCCAACCCCCTTTTTGGAGGAGGGCTGTCGCTGATTCCCAGTTAGTCAACTTGGGTCAAGTAACGTTAGCTTATCCAGTGGAGAATGCAGTTGTCACTGCTACGATAAAACATCCACAGTCAAGAATCTGGTTGCAGAACTTTGGGCTCTTCTTTCGGCCTGCACTTTCTCTGTATTACAACGCATCTAATGTTGAGTTGCCGATTTCACTACCAGTTTGCAGTCCAGACATCTGACTTCAACTGTAACTCCTTGAACTGCTACATGAAGTCTATGCTGCTTTAAAATACTGTTTCCTCTGCCCCAGGACATATTTGGACTAGTGGAGTTTCTGGACAGCTATACACCTCTGGCTTCAGGGAGACACTTGCAAGATGGACGAAAGTTACAATAAAAACCTGAGCCTATAATCAGCTTGATCATCTATGCTGACCATTTTCTGACAGGGGTCAGTGGGGTTCTTAATAGCTCGTGTTTCATGGAATTCAGCATCACAGCTTATGCATAATTGATGTGCCTTGTTTTGGAACTTGCCTTGTTTACTAATGTGTGACTATTGTGAGGTGTGGAGGTAGCTATTAAATAATCCACAATCTATTCCTGATTTTGAGGTAGTACTTTTTCCAAATAAAAAGAATGCAGGGTAGTTGCTGATGCATGCTGCTCTGGGTCATATTGTGTTTCAGCATAGAAGCACATACTAAGCACACATAGTATTTCTACATTGTCCAAATATTAAAGAATCATCTCTTGCCAACTACAGTGGTAGCTCGGGTTACATATGCTTCAGGTTACATACGCTTCAGGTTACAGATTCCGCTAACCCATAAATAGTGCTTCAGGTTAAGAACTTTGCTTCAGGATGAGAACAGAAATTGTGCTCCGGCGGTGCGGCAACAGCAGGAGACCCCATTAGCTAAAGTGGTGCTTCAGGTTAAGAACAGTTTCAGGTTAAGAACGGACCTCCGGAACGAATTACAGTGCTGCCTCGCAAGACGAAATTAATTTGTTCTACGAGTTTTTTCGTCTTGTGAATTTTTTGTCTTGCGAAGCACGGTTTCCCATAGGAAATGCATTGACAGTTTCCCATAGGAATGCATTGACGGTTTTAAGAAAAAGGCGCAAGACGTTTTCGTCTTGCGAAGCAAGCCCATAGGGAAATTCATCTTGCGAAGCAACTCATAAAACAAAAAACTCTTTCGTCTTGCGAGGTACCACTGTACTGGATTTAGTTATGCATAGTCCCTCTGGTTTGCTGCGACTCAACAGCATATCATGGAATCGAGTTTCCTTTCACTTCTGATGCTCAAACAAAGATGTTTATATTAACAGGTTTGAAATTGCTGAGTACTATTAACATACAAAGTGGTGGTCAGAGGATACTAACTCAATTTTCTGCGGATTCAATTTCCCAGGTATAAGTTGCAGGTGCGTATTTCTAGATATATACTTGGGTTAAAAAAAGAAGAATTCCGGAATAACTCAGTCACAGCATGAGCACTGAATAGTATGGAACAGAAATACAAGTTTTCCAATAAAGATATACTCAAAATAGAGGACATGAAATCTAGTTGCATAGTATTCAAAAGCGTAATCTCTAGGAGATGCAGCTATGCTGTAGTCCAAAGAGATGTGTATAGATTAACTTTTTAGTGCAACCTTTAACTAACAGTTCATGTATTATCACTATTATTCTGAGCAGACTGCAGAAAGAGAAGCATGATACCCTGGCCAAGGCAATCACACTGAATGTATTTAAGTTCATGCAGTAGGTTTCTTTTAAAATGCTCAACTACTGTGTAATTTAAGGTGGAACTTTATAATGTGTGTGTGTTTCTCAAATATAACTTTGAATATGGAAGAAATATAATACAAAAAATCCAATTTGTCATTTTCTATAAAACCTCTTACAATTTTGGGTTGCTGAAGGCGCTTATTTTCTCATGCATCCTTGTTTTTGCAGCCCAGTGCTGTTAATCATTCTTAGGTTTTTCAAAGGACAGCGTAGTGTCTACAGAGTATGTTACTCATTTTAAAAAATAAATAAATGGCCCAGGACGAGAAAGTCCACTTCAGTCTGCTCTTTACACTGAAGCTCCTGGCTCTTGCAGCAGAGATGCAGAGGCGGGGAACGGGAGCGGGGAAAGGGTTGCGTATATTGTGCAGCAAAGCTTTTCCAGGATGCGAACGCAGCACGTCCCTGGAAACCGGACATATGACAAAAGTCCCCCGTCTCCACGCGATGCCCTTCTGCCGGCCTAAGTATTTGCTCTTTCCATCCTCTAAGCCCGGAGCGGATCCGGGAAGGAAGGCTCTGTGGGCAGGGCTAGGCAGATAAGGTGGGAGTGCCTAAGGGTAGCCGCGCCCACCTTCCCGCAGACCCTCCTCTCGCGCGGCGAGGATTTAGGAGGCGGCAGCGGCGGTGGCCTCTGGGTGAGAATTTGCCCTGCTGGGCTTTGGGGGGCGTGGGCGAGGCTGCTCTCGCGGTCTTTGCTCGAGGTGTGTATTCCCTGGGAAATAATAGCTTGTGGGAGGTGGGGAGCCGGTTCGATTTTGGGGTGGGGTCTTCATTCAGGCCCTGCGGTGGGTGAGCGGGGTGAATGGGATGTATTGCGGTGCTGGAGGAGGCGAGGTCGCGAGGGGTTGATTCTGGGAAGGAGCTTCATCTCTCGGGGGTTGGCCCTTAGGGGGTGGTCTCCATCCTCTTGTAGGTTACCTGCTCAGGGCGCATGTGTTTTGACACTGGTATCTATGGGGAAATTATGGTGGGAAGCTTGCACTGTAAGTGGCTGTATAGACACTAGGGGTTGACCCTGAGGTTATATGTGCAGAGAAGCCAGCTGTTATACTAGGGAGGCAGGGAACTGAAGAGAGCCTGGTATTGTGAGCAGGGATTGGCCATTGGGTATTTGAAAGCTGCACACCATAGTGCTCTAGACAAGGGAAATGTAGTCTGAAGAGGAAGAAGATGAGTGTGTAGAGTGTCACTGTAGAAGGCTTATGATGAGTACATGGGGAACATGCTTTCCTTTGGGGTAACTCTCCTAGGTACATCTATTTATATGTACCTATGGTTCATATGTCTTTTTTGCAGTGCATTAAGCATATCCTTCTGTTATGTGACTGGCAGAGGAATGAATGTTTTTTTCTTGTTTTTTAATGTACCTCTTCAGTCACACTAGATTACCCTGGGCTGGTATGCCAAGTTCCTCAGTTGCATTTGTATGTGGCATTCTTCTTTCACTGATTAACACTTAGAAATAATTCATCTTGGCAGGGAAAGGGTGGGGAATGACACACAATACATGGTATTCTGGTGCAGAAAAGCTGTGAGTTAGACACAATCTCTCTCTCTCTCCCCCCGCCCCCAATCCCCACCTTCCTGGAACACAGTGGTGAAATTGGAACCTTTACTCGCTAGTTATTTGGCAGGATGTAGCAGCAATCAGTTTCTAAGAAGACATATGTAGCATGCCTGATGAAGATCCTGCTAGGTGATCCTCATGTTTTGTGTTATGCTTATTTTAAAAGCTTGCCTTGGCAGTTGTGTCAATATGTAAATGTCATGATTGGGGTGGGGTGGGGCAGGGAGAGCCCTTATGTGGAATAAAAAAGGTAAAGGGACCCCTGACCATTAGGTCCAGTCGGGACCGACTCTGGGGTTGCGGCACTCATCTCGCTTTATTGGCTGAGGGAGCAGGCGTACAGCTTCTGGGTCATGTGGTGAATCAGAGCAGCGTACGGAAACGCTGTTTACCTTCCTGCTGGAGCAGTACCTATTTATCTACTTGCACTTTGACGTGCTTTCGAACTGCTAGGTTGGCAGGAGCAGGGACCGAGCAACGGGAGCTCACCCCATCGCAGGGATTCGAACCACCGACCTTCTGATCGGCAGGTCCTAGGCTCTGTGGTTTAACCCACAACGCCACCCGCGTCTCATTTATGTGGAATAGTAGCCTATTAATCCTGTGTAGAATTGGGCATGCTTAACTGCATAGGATCAGGCTATTGATGAGCAGACCATTCTGCTCACTTTTTAATTTACAGAGCTTCTGCCAGCAGTGGAAGAGGTTGTGTCTTTCCTTTTCTCCCCACAACCTGAATACAATGAATAATTCATATTAGCCCGGGAGGCCATAAAGTATGGATCTCATAGCATATGGGGTCAATACCAATGTACAGTTGAGTCCCCAGGCTCAGAGCATAAAAGGCCACAAGCATAATAAGAGACATAGTCTCTCCTTTCTACCTGGTATAATTCGATTTTTGTGTAGTCATGTCCCATGTGTAGTTACAGTGGTACCTCAGGTTAAGTATTTAATTCATTCTGGAGGTCCGTACTTAACCTGAAACTGTTCTTAACCTGAAGCACTACTTTAGCTAATGGGGCCTCCTGCTGCTGCCGTGCCGCCAGAGCCCGATTTCTGTTCTTATCCTGAAGCAAAGTTCTTAACCTGAAGCACTATTTCTGGGTTAGTGGAGTGTGTAACCTGAAGCGTATGTAACCTGAAGTGTATGTAACCTGAGGTACAGGTGTATTTCTTCCTTCTCCAAACTTCTATGTTTAAATAACACAGTAACTGAGGTGTTTCAGTGCATTCAGGATATTACCAATAAAGTTTATTTTATTTAATATTTTATTAATTGAATTTATATTGCCTATACCCGGGGGTCTCAGGGTGGTTCACAAAATAAAAAGTTACAGCAACGTATGTCTAACACGCTAAGAAGAAGAAGAGTTTGGATTTTATATCCCGCCTTTCACTCCCCTTCAGGAGTCTCAAAGCGGCTAACATTCTCCTTTCCCTTCCTCCCCCACAACAAACACTCTGTGAGGTGAGTGGGGCTGAGAGACTTCAAAGAAGTGTGACTGGCCCAAGGTCACCCAGCAGCTGCATGTGGAGGAGTGGGGAAGCGAACCCGGTTCACCAGATTACGTGACTACCGCTCTTAACCACTACACCACACTAGCTAATAGTCTTTTGGTCATGCATGCATTCTCTTGGAAGGCAGTTCCCTTTGGAAAGGGGAACAAATCCGCCGGGAGCCATTCTCTCCTATTCATGCAGTACATAACATTCTACAATAAGTATAGACTTGGCACTAGGAATCGGAATGGTTCTTCCGTTGTCCATATACTTGAAATAATAACTTCTAAGTAAGCTATTATTTAAAATAAGTCTTAAAGTACAGCTGATGGTGGAGAAGGTGTTAAAAGACAGAGTTGCTCTTCCCGTTACTAAGACATGCACAAAAAAATCCCACTAGGGAAGTAGTTTGAAGGGGTGATGTGTCAGGAAGGAAGGTTTTAAAAACAAGCATGACTAGCCTGCGCCAAAAGTACAGTGTAAAATTGGGTAGATATAAAACCATGCTTGCTAGTATGTTAAAGGGAAAAGGCTGGCAGCAAAGTCCTCTGAGTTTAGGTGATGGTTTAAAAAAGGTTTTTCAGCGAGGAGCAATGCAAAGTTGCAAGAGGATTTCAGTCGAGGTGGAACCACAGCTGCAACATAGTTGTTGATGATGACAGGGCTGTAGCATGTGGCGTGTAGATTTGGAACATCAGAGAACCTGCTTATGCTGAGCAGAGGAGTTAGGCGCTAGGAATGCACCTGTAAATACCAGGGCTGGGCTGAGGCTTTAGCACAGATTAGTCTTTGACGTACACGTTATAGGAGTTCGTCTCTCGCTTTGCACACAGGCCAGTAATCAGGAGATCAGATGAGATGGTGGTTTGGTGAGTAGGAGATGAGCAAAGGCTTTTGACTCGGAAGACCAAGAAGTGGTACTGTATACTTAAGCAATCCCCAATTAACTTTTAAGTAGAGGAAGGGTGTTGGTGGTTTTAAGAGTTGGGAATGAAGTTAAGGAAAAGGCCAAGACCAGCTGAGGTACAGGACAGGAGTTGGACAGAGATTGCTGCGCGCACACACAAGCACACGATTCCAGGACAACTTGTCCAGTGAATGTTCTAGGTGGGAGGAAGCTTCCTCATACTTTCTGCCAAGATTACAGTGGTTTTTGGAGGTTTGAGCCACCAGGCAGAAGCAAGCAAACAAGCAGTTAGGAAACATCACAGAGATCTCACAGGAGCAGGAGTCAAGAATCCAGCAGTGGTTGAACTGGTGAACTGGAAGCAATAGATAGCCAGACTCAACAGGAGGCAAAGAGTAGAGATAGTCTGGATGAGGCTTGAAAACCACAGTGCTGAAGTGATGTGGAAGGTTTGTCAAGTGGTAGGTAAGCTGATGGCGCTGCTTGGACCAGATAATGAGAGCTGAGCTGGGGAGAAGTGCTGTGCTGATCTTCTTGCGTAAGAGCTCAGGCCTGACCTAACAAGGAAGTTTACTTAGCAGAGCAAAAGTTGATAACGTTCCTTCCTTAAAACATGATTTAATGAGCTTCCAGTGAGCTCATTCTTTTCAAGGACTTACTCATTTCTTTGAGTCATTTCTTTGTACATGATTCTGGGCTGTGAGGTGCACGTTCACTGCAGTGCCAGAGCACTGTAGCTGGTCTAGAATATGTTGTGTTTTGTAAATGGGTGATTGAGAAGCTATTGTGCTCAGCTCCTCAGAAGCAGCTTCCTAAGAAGCAGAAATCCCTTGGGGGAATATTCTTCTCAAGAGGCTTGTCTGGTATGCCTCAAAAGGACTCTTGGATATCTGCTTGCTTGCTTGCTTGCTTATTTATTTATTTGGTAACTTGATCTTCTGCCCAATGGTTATAAGAGAACTCTCTTAGAGATGCTCTAAGACAGGCATGTCCAAAGTCCATTTGGGGGTCTTCATCTGGCCCTGTGGCCCGTGTGGCAGTTTATTTATTGGGGTCAAATCCTTAATAAAGCTCAACAAGTTCAGTCCTCAGCAACTTTGATCAGCCCTCATGCATGTTCACTTCATCAAATCTGCCCCTCTTTAGTAATAATAGTAATAATAATAATAATAATAATAATAAATAATTTATTTATACCCCACTCATATGCCTGGGTTTCCCCAGCCACTCAGGGCGGCTTCCAACTGATATTAAAAACAATACAGCATCAGACATTAAAAACTTCCCTAAACAGGGCTGCCTTCAGTTGTCTTTTAAAGGTAAAATAGTTGATTATTGTCTCTGATTATTGTCTTGACATCTGCTGGGAGGGCGTTCCACAGGGCAGGCCCTCTGCCTGATTCCCTG
The DNA here is from genome assembly GCF_965153285.1 of Podarcis tiliguerta. NCBI lineage: Eukaryota > Metazoa > Chordata > Lepidosauria > Squamata > Lacertidae > Podarcis > Podarcis tiliguerta. Next base: position 93,193,385 of record NC_139535.1, on the reverse strand, counting down.
TAACCTCTCTTCTCACAGCGAGGGAACCACCAGAAGGCCCTCGGCGCTGGACCTCAGTGTCCGGGCAGAACGATGGAGGGGGAGATGCTTCTTCAGGTATACTGGACCGAGGCTGTTTAGGGCTTTAAAGGTTAGCACCAACACTTTGAATTGTGCTCAGAAACGTTTGGGCACCCCTTCTCTAAGAGGTTTGTAGATTATCTTGAGAGAGATTGTCCATGTTTAAACTTCCTCTGGAGTGAATAACCACCAGTTATTGTGCACCAGAGATAATATATACATATATATGCAAGGTTTCTTTCATCCTTTACTTCACAAAGTACATTATAATCTGTGTTCAGTCTTGCAACCACCCTTGTGAAGTAGGTAACTTCTGATCCCATTTTACAGGTGACACTGTACAATGAGTTGTAGCTGCTGTGATCGATGCCAGCGGAAGCACAGTCCTTTGCACGGCTTTGGCACTCTCTTGGGCAAGAGAGGTGAGTAGCGCTACTGTTTCCAGAAAAGCTCCCTTAAGTTGTGTGGTGCACAGTATTAAAGGGGTGGTGGTGGATCTGGACCACTGTACTAAAGCCACTGTACTAAAGCCAGTGTGGAGACTGAGCTACAATTCAGTCTCTGGTTCTAATTTCATCCCAGTCACAAACTCACTAGGAGACCCATCTCCCCATCTGCAGCATGGGAATAGCAGGGCTGCCCTACCTTGCAGGGTCGTTGCAAGGGTTACCGCAAGATAATGTATGTCAAGTGCATTGCTGAGCACCTAGAAAGTGCTGCGTAAATACTAATTGAAATTCTGCAGCTGTTTCTTCCCTTGCAACAATACAGTTACACTTTGCAAATAGCAATAGTCAATATTTGGATTTGCCCCGTCAGAAACTTGATTAGCTGAGGGCAGGGACTGAAGGCGTGCAGGGGTTAGGATCTTCCAGATACCGTCCCAGATGGGAGTGCCCATTGTTTTAACAGTTCCTGGGAAGTAAGACTCGCCGCCCCGCCCCCCCCCCGAAATATAGTCTCCTCCTTGGCACTGATGCTTTCCATTGTTGTGTTTTCTCTCCTTCCCTCCCTTTTTTTTTTGTTTGCAAAAACAAACAAACAAAAAAGCAAAGTACTTTGTGAATTCAGAAACAGTGACTACTTGAAAGAGATGAAATTGCCATGGTTGCCCCTTGTTTTAGTAATGTCTTTGGCTGCAATCCTAAACCCACTTACATGGGAATAAGCCCCATTGAATTCAGTAGCACTCATTTCTGAGTAGATATGGTTAGAATTGAATAGTTACCGTATTTTTCGCACCATAGGGCGCACCGGACCATAGGGCGCACCTAGTTTTGGGAGGCAGAAAACAAGAAAAAAATATTCTGAACCCCAGAAGCCAGAAGAGCAAGAGGGATCTGGCTTCTGGGATACCGTGTGACTGTTCTGGCTTCTGGGGTAACCGTGCCAAGCCTCTTCAGGGCAGCGGGATGAAGGCTCCCCCTGGCCAAAGAGGCTGCGCAGGGCTAAAGCAGAAGCCAGGAGAGACGCGTCGCTGAAGGGGCACTGCGCCTTCTCTCTCTGTGTGCAGCGCCCCTCCTTCACAGGAAAGGTGCTGCGCAGAGAGGGAGAAGGTACAGCGCCCTTCAGCGAAGCTGGAGAAGGAACAGAAGGATACCCTTCTGTTCCTCCTCGGGCTTCGCTGGACAGGCGCGTCGCTGCGAAGCGGGAGGAGGAACAGAAGGAGTCCCTTCTGTTCCTCCTCCGACTTCGCATGACAGGCGCCTCGCTCAAGGGGCGCTGCGCCTTCTCTATCTCTCTGCACAGAGCCTCTCCTTCACAGGAGAGGCGCTGCGCAGAGAGGGAGAAGGCACAGAGATAAGGGGCTTCGGGATAAGAGGCAGCTCTGTGCAAGCCGGGGGAGCCCTCCCTCGGCTTGCGCAGCGCTGCCTCTTATCCTGACGCCCCAGCGCGCTGAGCAGTCGCTTCGGGTAGCTTTGGGATAAGAGGCAGCTCTGCGCAAGCCGGGGGAGCCCTCCCACAGCTTGCGCAGCGCTGCCTCTTATCACGACGCCCCAGCGCGCTGAGCAGTCGCTTCAGGTAGCTTTGGGATAAGAGGCAGCTCTGCGCAAGCCGGGGGAGCCCTCCCACGGCTTGTGCACAGCTACCCAAAGCCCCGGCGCGACTGCTCAGCGCGCCCGGGCTTCGAGGTGCAGGCAGCTCTGCGCAAGCCGGGGGAGCCCAGGGGGGACTCCCCCGGGCTCCCAGGGGTTGCGGATAGCTTCCTGAAGCCTGGAGAGGGAGAGGGGTCAGTGCGCACAGACCCCTCTCGCTCTCCAGGCTTTAGAGAAAGCCTGCATTCGCTCCATAGGACGCACACACATTTCCCCTTCATTTTTGGAGGGGAAAAGGTGCGTCCTATAGAGCGAAAAATACGGTAGTTGGATTACTGTAATTCCTTATATGTGAAGCTGATTTCGGGGTGGAGGAAAAAGTCTTGGGAAACTTGAATGATCCAGCCGTAATATTGCTAGTCCTTAAACATCTACACTAGCTTCTGGTGTATATGGGATGTAATTCAAAGTGCTGTTTTTGACCTTTAAAGTTCAAAGCACGTTGGTGTCAGGATATCTAGAAGACCATTTTCTTCTGTATGAACCTACTTGTTATCTGAGGTCTTCATATTGGGCCCTTCCCATCGGTGAAGGTCAGGCAGCTATCTATTGAGGAGCAGGGCTTTTTTGTGGTGGTGCTATATCTATGGAATATCTTCCCAAATGAGCTCTTCTTTGGTGCCTTATTTATTGGCAACAGGTTAAAAACTGTTTTATCCTCTCATTGTTATGGGCAGTCATACGTTGCCCTTTTTGCTATGATTTTACTGGTTGCTTTCCACTGCTGCTTCTTTTGTTTAGTCTTTTGTGCATTTGCTGTTTATAAGCTACCTGGATTTCATCGTGTTTTAAATTGTATCCCTTGGATGCCTGGAAAGCCATTTGCTGAAAATGCAGGATATAAATATTTGTGTGGTTTTTTTTAAGGAAACAAATAACTAAAGAAGGAAGTGTGTTGCATACTTGAGTTTTAGGTTCTTCATTTTCTTGCACGTGGTGTTAGAGGAAGCACCGACTATGCTTTTGTTGCAGTTACAGTAAGAACTCAAAAGTTCTTGTATGCAACCTGTTAAGTCCCCCTCCCCTCACAACCAGCAATGAAGCCAGGCATCCCAGTTCCTGCTGCATCCATCTTTTGATACGGGACCACTCTTCCGCACACTTGGCTTGTAGCAAAACTCTTAATCAAATACAGCTCCCTCTTCTGAATATGCCTTTCAATTCCATGGCAGCTCTTGGGACCTCTGCACCAGTGGCGTAGCATGGGTTGTCAGCACCCGGGGCAAGGCAAGTAATTTGCGCCCCCTAACCCGGGGCAAGGCAAGTAATTTGTGCCCCCCCCGCTGCACTGTCCCTCCCCCAGATAGTCCCTCTCTCTCTCTCCGCACCGCACCGCACGCCTGGCACCCTCCCCTCCACAGTGGGCGGCGACCCCGTGGCTCGGATCGGATTCGCACAGCCAGCACTGCAGTGAGAGAGAGTGAGTGAGCCAGGTAGGGGCAGAGAGCTGCGAGTGCGAGCGCCCCCCCCCCCAGATGTTGCGCCCGGTGCGGCCAACCTCCCCTGCACCCCCCACGCTACGCCACTGCTCTGCAGGTAAAAAGGTAAAGGTACCCCTGCCCGTACGGGCCAGTCTTGACAGACTCTAGGGTTGTGCGCCCATCTCACTCAAAGAGGCCGGGGGCCAGCGCTGTCCGCAGACACTTCCGGGTCATGTGGCCAGCGTGACATCGCTGCTCTGGCGAGCCAGATCCGCACACGGAAACGCCGTTTACCTTCCCGCTAGTAAGCGGTCCCTATTTATCTACTTGCACCCGGGGGTGCTTTCGAACTGCTAGGTTGGCAGGCGCTGGGACCGAACAGCGGGAGCGCACCCCGCCGCGGGGATTCGAACCGCCGACCTTTCGATCGGCAAGCCCTAGGCACTGAGGCTTTAACCCACAGTGCCACCCGTGTCTCTGCACTGCTGCAGTAATTTCTATTGTGTAATTTTAATGGTATGGCCACACTCCTTCGTCTTGATTAGAGAAATGCAAAATAAATTGGTTTGCAATATTAATTATTTGTGTGCGATTGAATCTTCTGCTTATACCCATCTGCCCCCGTGCTTTTCACAGTCCTTTTTATCTTTTCTCTTACTGCTCTTTGTTTCTGTGCTAATTTTGCAATGGGGAAATTTTAAGAAGAGCTGTGCATATCTATATTTCCCATTTCCCATCCCCCCCCCTTCTGACTTTCCCATAGTTGGCTGGGGCGTTGCATAAATCTTCAGTGCTTTGCTGCAGGGAGCATGCTGCCTTGCATGCCTTTCAAACATTACTGGGTTCTTGTAACTGTGCCAAGTCTTCAATAAGAAATCCATCCTCCCAGCCAGACCATTCCCAAAAGCCATTCCTCTTTCTGATAAAGAAGAAACGTGCAGCCGGAGCAAGTGAGCAGCCCTGCCAACAGGATCTTCGGCTGTTTGTTCAAAAGGGATGGGCCTTAGAAGAAAGCAGCCAACTGTTTCTGCTGGCCCAGGCACTTCTTTGCTGATGAGAAGGCCTGGGGGTTATCCAGTTGCTGCCTGCCTCCAGGGGCATTGCCCATGAAAGTAGCCAGTAGCTGACTGGAAGTACGCTGTGGGCTGCAGCACAGGTGTTCAGCGGTAGCAGCAGCAGCTGAGTGTGGGAGGAAATTAATAGGGCATGAGCAATTATTATTTTTTAAGGCAGTTGGGATTTTATTTCACTGCACATGATTGCATCACAGGTGGGGGAGAGCACTGAAGGGCCAGCTTCACAAATTGCTTGCTGTTTCCAAACATGAGGAACTGGACTCTCCAAACCTGAAATTTCTGCAGTACGTGCTTTAAAACAGGAATTGTTTTAGAGCGTGATGCCACAGCACTAATCTCCTGTCTGCACCAAGGCCTTGCATCGTGTTTACTTGGGAATATGCCCCAAGAAGTGTCTGTCCTCAGAACCTGCAATGTAGGCATGCTCTGCGCATTACTTGGAGCAGTGCGGTCGCTTCCATGTTACTCTGGGATTCCTCCTACACAGTTCAGGTGAACTGTGTGCACTTACATTGTTGACATGCTGTGCACCTCCCAAAAGAGAATACAGTGGTACCTCAGGTTAAGAACTTAATTCGTTCCGGAGGTCCGTTCTTAACCTGAAACTGTTCTTAACCTGAGGTACCACTTTAGCTAATGGGGCCTCCCGCTGCCGCCTGCCACCGGAGCACGATTTCTGTTCCCATCTTGAAGCAAAGTTCTTAACCCGAGGTAATATTTCTGGGTTCGTGGAGTCTGTAACCTGAAGCATATGTAACCTGAAGCGTATGTAACCCGAGGTACCACTGTACCATACTTTTCCATGTATAAGATGCCTCCATGTATGTGATGACCCCTATTTATTTGAACCCAAAATTAAGAAAACGAAACCCTAAACCAGAAGTGAAAATCTGGATGAGCGGTGGCAGCAAGTTGTTGATTTTTTTTGGGGCATGAGGTGCGCATGCAGCATGAGGTGCGCATGCAGTGCTGCTCCATGGTGCAGAATCAAAGGCAGCGGTTGGGGCACCGCATGTGGCAGCTGCAGCTGCTGCAGGGAAGCGGGGGGAAGGAAGCTTCCAAGCAGAAGACCAAGGTAGAGCCAGGGGAAGGCAGCGCCCCCTGTGGGCCAGGCTAGGCCGTCAAGCCAACTGAGCTGAGGAAGGTGGTGAGTGGGCTGGGGGCAGGGTAGGAGTTTGAGAGGGGAAGCGGAAAAAGAGGAAAGAGCAAGGAGAGGCAGCTGTGATATGAATGCTGCATTCTTATTTTTAGATTTTGATTCATGTGGAAATTGTTTTCCACTTGGTTGTGTATTTTTTAGATGTGGTTTATTTATTGCTTATGACTTTTTAAAATTATGTAAATCTTGTCATGTTGTAAGTCGGCTTGAGCATTGTTTTTAACTATGGAAAGGCAGCATACAAATAAAATGATGATGATGAGGCAGTTTGCAGTGGCAGCTGCTCTCGCTCCGGTGGTCGAGCCAGCGAGTGCTTCAGGAGGCAGCAGGAGGAACTGCCTCAGCCCGCCCAAGCCAAAATCCCGGATATATGCTTAAATATTTAAAAAATCCCTCCAGGTGCCCATGTTCTGTGTACAAGACAACCCCAGGTTTTTTACTATTTTTTAAAGTCTTATACACGGAAAAATACGGTACGTTGCTTCTGTGTTTTGTAAACATGATGCACGTCTGAGCCATGTGGAAAGAAGGTTATGCATTGCTGGGATGCAGTGGCATTAACCATGGAAGCAGAGCAACCATGCTGTGCCCACTGATACATTCATAGGAGCACAGGAATTTGCTTTACACAGAGTCGGACCATTGGTTTACTTAGCTCCGTGTTGTCTGTACCAGTATTCCCCAGCCCCCAGATGTTGGTGGACTGCAGCTCTCATTGCCCATGGCCATTAAGCTATGCTTTTTTGGACTAATGGGAGATGGAGTCCATCATGTCTGAAAAGCACCAGGCTGGGAAGGCTGGTCTACTGTAGCAGGCAGCAGCTCACCAGGGTTTCAGACAGGGGTCTTTCACCTGCCCAAACTAGAGGGACCAGATTGAACCTGGGACCTTCTGCAGGAAAAGCAGGTGCACTACTGCTTATCTGTGGCCCTAATGGCTTGGGATTGATGCAACCACTTTTCTCCTCCCGGCCTGATAAGCCCTGCGTTCTCTGAAATGTAGTATTCATGTCATATGCTATCTTGGGTTTCCCAAGCACTGTCATTCAGAGGTTCTTAAGCCTGTTGAACAACACTCTTTGTGTGTAGCAAGAGAGATTAAGTTCAGTGTAGGATCAGGTGGCATGTTTGTTTGCTTTTAGATCCTCATCGTGGGCAAAAAACCCCCAAAACCCTTTTCATGTTCAGCAGCTATTTTGCTTTTGCTCAGCAAAAGCTGGTGATAACGCGAGGCTGCTTTTCATTCCATAAGGGGGTCAATCTACTGCTGCTTCAGGCCCCTGGAGAAAATAGCTGGGAAAACATGTGAGTTTGTGCCTGAGCAGGCCAGATTTTTTTCCCCACCTCTTTCTTCCAGAGGAAATGCTGCCTTTGCATTTTTTTCCCCTGTGGATGCATCTTCTGCTCCCTGACTCTGCCAGTAAGACACTACTGCATCATGACACTGTCACACAAGCTCAACAATACACAAGGCTTGCTGCACAATACAGAGGAACAACATGGCTGCAAGCAGTTTTGCTCCTCTCCTCAGAAGTGTGAGCACCTTCGTTTTGTCTGTGTTTTTCAGTGAGACCAGAGATATACATGGATCAAGAGCTCTTGAGCCTGGTTTGACCTGGAAGTGTGTGTTTGGCAGTGGTGGAGAGTAGCATGTGAAATTTCAAAGATGTCTTGGTGAAATAACCGGGTCACCTTATCAGAATGTTTAAGGAATATACTCCTCCATAAGGATGATGGGATGCACTTTCTGAAAACCAGCATCTTAAGAGCTGCCCTCTGGCAAATTACTCTCAAATCCGTGTAGTTCCTTAACATGCTTCCTCACTTGAACCCTAGTAAGGAGGTGCTGCAGCCATTGTAGTGCCAGGTGCATGGTACAGATGGAATAGGCTTTAATTCAGGAGTGGCTAACCTGTTTTGGCCTGAGGACCGCATTGGAGGTGCATGCCAGTGGTGGGCATGGCCACTGTATGTTCACTTTCATGTTTGAACACAGCACACATACATATCGCAACTGCACTCATGCATATACAGTACACACACAGACGACACATGTAGCATGCATACATATCAGCAGGCAGATGAACACATTCTCTCTCTGTGTGGAGATCATACCACTGGGGAAGGAGGAGGCTGTCCTCCCTGCCCAGCACTGCAAAAATGTACTGCCTCTGCTTTGATACTAGAGGAGAGGTATGTCCTGTCTCCCCTCCCATGGTACATACATGCTGCTGCAGTGGAGGAAAGGAAAACTCATGTTCTCTAGGTAATGGGGTTGGCAGAAGGTGCAAAGGGAGATGTTCTAGATGCAAAGGGAGATGTTCTAGAAGGAAGGAGGGGAAGCCATAATTTTAAGAACAGGTAGAAAGTGAACTATTTGTGTGTATAAATAGCTTCTTGGCTTTTATATAGTGTGATTTTTAGGTCTGTTGCTATTAGTGCATCTGCCGTTTTTTTGTTTCCTCCTTCCTTCTCTCCTTTATGCATCTCTGACTGTCTCTCTCCTGTATCTGCATGTGTTAGCTTATGCATGCATTTTTTCCAGCCTGCTTTCCTGTTAATTATTTAGGGGGACAGGCACACAGTAAGGTTTGATCTAGGCTTGCTTCCTGATATTTCTCTTTCTTTCATTTTCTGCTTGCCTTTTCATGCACAGACCAGAAAGCCCTTGAATCTTGTATTGCAGGGGATGCCTCACCTGGTATATCCAGGTGTTGCTACAGGGACCATAGAAACCAGACCGGGTTAAGCTGACCCTGGGAACAAAGAGTACTGACTAAAAAGGAACAACTGTGCTTGGAGGGGAGGCTTTGAGTGGGATCAGTTTTCCCTTGGCTTGTTTTTTTCTGTTGGACCTTTGGAGCCAGTTCATATCTGAAGCTGTTGATGGCAGGAACGTGTTGCTTGACAAGCTCCATTTTCAAGAGGAGTCAGAGGCTATGTATACAGGGGCTTGTCACTATGCTACAAAAGAAACAATAGCCACAGCAGTTCCCAAATTGCACTCCTGGGCAAGGTGTTTCCAACATCACTCTGCAGAGATCCAAAGGAAATAAGTGATGATGGCAGAAATGCTTATTGAAAATACCTGGTGCATTCTCAGCTAAAATTCATCCTCCTTTTCAGACAGCTTCTGTTCCAAAATGTGATTGCATAGCTCTTGAAGAAAGTCCCTCTGTTGTTACATATTAAGGTGGTATGGAGTTGGAAAGAGGATGGGTTTTTTTTGGGGGGGGGGGTTCCCTCATTTTTTCTGGGCCACCTCATCTCTCTGTTGAACTGCAGACAAGAACTCTACAGTAAGCCTTGTGGTCCCACAAATATTTAACCAATCTGCTGTGGCAGCATACACTTTTGTGGTCCACAGCTCATTTTTCTTGAAGTGGTTGCCTAAACTGTGTTGGAGTGGGTTTTATTTTTTTTGAAAAAAAGACTTTCTTATTCTCTCAAGTATTGTATTATTTTCCCCACTAACCTCATGTGACTGAGACAGTGTCTTATGGCACTCAAGGTTTCACCTCCTTTTGCACGAAGGCAAGCAGTATGTGTCTTTCTGTCCATTCTACCTGTTGTTGTTCTCTTTCTGACACTTTCTCTCCTTTTCCCCTGGGCAGACTTGACTGTCTGAATTAGGTGCTTAAGTGGAGTCAACAGAGAATGGAAACACTCCCTTGGCAATGTCTCTGGGAAGACTCCTCCGACGTGCCTCTTCGAAAGCATCTGACCTCCTGACCTTAAATGCCAGCAGCAGCAGCAGTGGTGGCGGCTCGTCTTCCGTCTTGGATGGGGGGATTATCTACTCCAAGAACAATGTCTGTGTCCACCCACCTGAGATGCTGCAAGGCATCGTGGAGCATCACCCAGGTGAGGGCAGGCTGGAGACATGGGTTTGTTGCGTTGGTTTATCTCATTTTGTTTACGAGTCTCTCCCCATAAACAATCTTGAAGCAATTTAACAATAATGAAACAGCTATTAAATGTAGTTTCAGGTTCAATGCAGATACAACTGGGATAAAAATGTCCACTTGAAAGGTTTGTTGGAAGAGGAAAGTCTTCAACAGGTGCCAAAAAGATCATAGAGATAGCATCTGTCTGACAGGTACAGTCATACCTCGGGTTGAATGTGCTTCGGGATGAGCGCGTTCGAGTTGCGCTCCGCGGCAACCCGGAAGTAACGGAGCGCGCTACTTCCGGGTTTCGCCACTTGTTCATGCACAGACACTCAAAATGACGTAATGCGCAGAAGCAACGAAACGTGACCCGCGCATGCGCAGATGCGCGGACAAGGGTTACATTTGCTTCTAGATGCGAACGGGGCTCCGGAACGGATCCCGTTCGCATCTAGAGGTACCACTGTATTGGAATTCCAGAAAGTGGGTGCCATAACACTAAAGGCTCCTACAGTGTATGGAATGAATCTCATGATGAGATGGTGTCTGCAGAAGGCCCTGCTACTCCTGCAGAGCATGGTGATCAGTTGCGTATACATGGGGTGAGATGATATTTTCCGTATCGTGGTCCCAAGCGGTATAAGGCTTTGGCCTGGGAGTCGAGCCAAAGGCTTCATGATTTATGGGCAGCCAAGATAAGAAGCCTCTGAAGTGAAGAGGGCTCACGGCTGAAGTGAAAAGCTGGAATGGAGTTTTTCCAAGCTTCTCAAGCTGCTTCTGAAGCTGCTGAGTGCCCAAAGGCACCTTGAACTTTGATGCTGGACTTAATGTTAAGGAAAGTTCTATGGGATACACTTTGTGCACTGAAGAGTCTCTCACTAAGCATTAATTGTTCCATAAAACCTCTCCCTTGACTTCTTACCTCTTATTCTCAATCCGGTTTCAAAGTTTCTATGGAGGGTCCACTTGGTATTCCTTGTTCTTCCCTTCTCATCTGCCTAATGTTTTATTATTTCTTACATAAAACATCAGAGTGTCTGTGGTGGCAAATTAATAGATTTTTTTTAAAAAAAAGACCCTCCTCCTAGGGCTAAACTGCACAGGATGCAAGATTGGAATTCCCAATATTTGTTAAAAGCTTAAAAAACAAGGGGAGCTCCCCCTTTTCCACCAGAGTCTTTTCCCCAGTTAAAATTGCATCTCTTCTCATTCCTCCAAAAAGCTGCTGGTAACCATGCTGGGGCAAGAAGAAAATAGCGTAATATAGGAGCCAATCCTTTTCTACCAGTGAGAGCCAGTGTGGTGTAGTGGTTGAGAGCGGTAGTCTTGTAATCTGGGGAACCGGGTTCGCGTTTCCGCTCCTCCACATGCAGCTGCTGGGTGACCTTGGGCCAGTCACACTTCTCTGAAGTCTCTCAGCCCCACTCACCTCACAGAGTGTTTCTTGTGGGGGAGGAAGGGGAAGGAGATTGTTAGCTGCTTTGAGACTCCTTAGGGTAGTGATAAAGTGGGATATCAAATCCAAACTCCTCTACTTCTACTCCCTACCCCACACTAATAGGGTTTTTTTTTTTGAGGGGGGTAGTATGATTAAACAACTTTTGCCCCACCCCTGCTTTAGTAACATCCTGAAATTCAACTAGATTCCAGCCTGACATGAGCTCTGGAGGAGTAAATGATGATCTTAGGAAGTTGCCTTAATACCAAGTCAGAGTCAGTAGTCTATCCAGCTCAATATTGTCTACTCTGCATGGCAGCAACTCTCCAGGGTTTCAGGCAGGAGCTTTTCCCATCAGGGATTGAACCTTGGACCGTTTGTAATCAAGGCAGATAATCCATAACCGAATGGTGGCGTTTCCCATTTTGATTTTCTAGGACTGGCATCCTTATTCTTTGGGTTGCAGTTGGCCAGAGGTGTGCTCTGGTGTTCCCTCTAGCAGATGTAAAAATGACTTGGATGTGCTGATTGAGTTGGCTATGTTTTTGCCTCTAATGCCCTGTTGGATCCCAAACCGAGCTGTTGTAGATACTAGCTGGAGAGTAAAAAGCAGTTTCAACCAAACATTGCTCCAGTGGATGAAGCAATTGGGTCTGGTTAGGGGAGGAGGAAGAAGTTGGGCTTAGGAAAGAGCTGCTCAAGAGGCAAGTGAGTGAGGGGAGGAGCCCCAGTGGTAGCAGGAAACTGGAGTGCTCAGCACCCTTTCAGGATACCTGCCATTCATGAAGTTGGGGCTTGGTTGTAACTCTGGGGCACTGTGTTCTTTCATAGGCTATTTGTGCCTGTACATGGAGAAAGATGAGCTGCTTGGAACTACGCTTATCTTGGCCTGGGTCCCAAATTCCCGAATTCAGAGGCAGGACGAGGAGGCCCTCCGCTACATTACACCAGAGAGCTCCCCGGTCCGCAAGGCCCCCCGCAAGCGTAACCGCCATACTCAGGGTTTTGGCGCCACTATGCAGGCTTCCCCCTCCGAGCAGAAGCGAGCTGTGACCCCAAAGGATGAAGAAGACGTTCTGACCGTGTCGCAGCTGGTTAGGGATGTGGCTCACGTCAGCTGCCCTTCGGAGGAAGGGGAGAAGCTGTCCCAGGGTTGCTTGGCAACGGACAGCATCCACAGCTCGGCTCAGCCTGCCCACAGTGACTCAGGTATCTTATCGACAATCAGTTCTCTGGAGGAGCACAACCGGTTGGAGGAGTCAGTGGAAGAAGGGCTGGAGAGCCACCTGGAGACTGGAGAGGACGACGAGGGCTCTTTGGAGTTGTCTGCCGATGATGTCAGCAGAGACAGCACATTTGACTCGGACTCTGATGCCTTCTCTTCTCCATTCTGCCTCTCACCCATCAGTGAAGCCCTGGTGGAGAATGTTGGCTCCATGTTCCTGGTTAATGAAAACAGGTGAGTTTATGTTCCTTTTCTCCTTTTACGGAGTAATCAAGGAGCAAGATTATCCAGTTGTAGAACAACTATTTGTCCGGTTTTTGCCCCTGCTGAGGGGCGTTCACTCTACTACTCTCGGCAGTGTGATTTTATGTATGTCTACTCAGAAGTCCTACTGAGTTCAGTGGGACTTGCTGCTGCATAAGTGTGTATAGGATTACAGTCTATTCTTTTGCGCCTCAGAGGTGAAGGCCCTGGATTCCACTAGCTGTCCCAACTGTGGTGACATGCGTTGACAGTAGTCGCTACATTTGAGATCCCATTTGGTCATTGAGATGGTAGACCCTGCTTGTTTTGAGATACCCGCTGCAATGGAGGTGTAGTTGCAAGCCGTCGTATAAGTTGCTTTGATGACCAGGATGTTACTTAAATATGGATCTGAATGTATGTATCTGTCTTTTTTGTTAGTATTCATGTCATGTAAGGAATAGCTTTTAGCTGGCTGACAACATCGCCTTACAGCAAGTTGCTTCTTTCAGTTTGGGGGCACCTCTGTTTGATGTTATCTACAGGCAGCGACCGTTTTAGCCATGTCCAATTGACATGCAGTTGCCAACGCATTGGTCCATTTGGACCTGGAAGAAGACAGAATGGGGACTGAATGGCTGGCAGGGCAGAATGGGGGCAGGGCACATTTATATGGGCTTTGCTGATGCACACAGGGGCTGGGAACAGAACCCTGGCACTAAATGGTCGTCACCTGTATATCCAAGACAACTTTTACCTGTCTGAAAGATGGATGAAAGAGGAGCTCAGTTGTGTGCTTCAGTACCCTGGATATAGTCTTGGAGCTTAGGCTGGCTGTGCTACTATCCATGTAATTTAGGTTGCCAAGATTATAAATTGCCAGGCTGATTTTTCTCTCTGCTTTCCTCTAGTGCTGTTGTGCAGGAGTGGCTTGCCATGTCTTCCTGTTCCTGCGCTTCAAAATCTAGATCTTATACAACTTACCATTCTGTGACAAACTGCAAGGCTGATTTTCTAGGGTGAAGATTTACACTTTATCAATAAAATGTGACTGAAGCCACAGCTCTCCAATTTAGTGCAGTGCACACTGTTTTGCCCGCTCATTGTGTGGGGAGGGTGCCCTCGTGTGGCCTTTCAGTTATATTGCAAATTGGCACATGAGAAAATATTTAAAATTGCAGAAGGCTGGTTTTCAAAGCTGTTAACTTTGCATGGTTCCAAGATCCCGTGTGCTTTTTGATGCTTACTTGTCAACAGGCAGCATTCCTGTTCTGTGGGCTGTGGTTTATAGAATAAAGGCAGTCAAGGATTTCTCTTTGTTTCCAGAAGATGTTGCTGTTCAAGACATGCCTACTGGATAGCCGAGTTGGTTAAAGTGTGGTGCTGATAATGCCAAGATTGCAGGTTCGATCCCAATATGGGACAACTGCACATTGCTGGTTTGGACTTGATAATCCTCAGGGTCCCTTCCAACTCTACAGTTCTATGATTCTATACTGCAATCTGTGGATGTTATTCTTAGTAAACACGTTTGGAGGATTACACAGAGTAGCTGAGGTCTTTCAAGCTGTGGGATGGTGGGAGTGGGTAGGTGGTTGGGAGGGTTGTTTATTGACATAAAACGATTCGAATTCACTTTTCTGAAATGCTCCTTCCTTAAAATAAAAAATACAGTTAAAATAAATTGTACATTATCTTCTTTTTTAAAGCCCCAACAAGCTTGCCAGAGAAATCAGCCAAACTTGAGTTGAACTAGGTTTTGCATTTATTAGACACCATATGCAAGGCTCTCCCAGGTTTTTCATCACGCTTCGAGGGTCTCAGCTGAAACACAATACAGTTTTCAGGCTGCACAGATGTCTGCATCTACATACTGGCAAGAAAGGACTGAAGTAAAAAGATAACATCTTTAACACTTTTTCAATTGTCCCATTCCTTTCTAACATTGCACAATGACGCATCTCTCAGGGCTGAAATGTCAAAATCACTTCTGGTTTACTTCACCTTTTATTCACTTTACTTTTTATTGTTATTAATGTGGTTAAATGTTTTTAAAAATTAAATATAAGTGACTTGATCGTTCTCTTTCAAGCTCGTATACAAATCCCTGCTTCAGTAAATGTTCTTGAGCCCATGGCAAGTCCAGTAAAATTGGACAAGATGATGATGATGATGATTTCAGGTCTTTATTAAAACACGGACTTCAAACTTCAGGCCTGGAAAGGTATCTAAGCCTAACAGTGAGTTAAATATTGCTGGACTGCACTGAGAGGCTGCTCAGAGGTAATCTCCAGAAGGAATGGTGCGTGGATGAAAACAGCTGGACGTTCATGTAATTTCAAACCTAGATCCTCTTGCACTGAATTAACTTCAACATTTGGTTGTTTGATAGTCCAAGCTATTGCTTCCAAGTGGATCTGTCAATATGCACACAGGGTGTGGTTGGTGCTTTGCAAGTTTTGTTCACGCCATGGGATTTCCCCTCCCTCTCCTCCCTCTTCATGCTCCCAAAATTTCAGGCGGCAGAGGGACTCCCAACCCTCCAAAGTAGATTTTGAGGGTGCAGGGGCGGGGCTATGGGGCAGGGAGGAAGGAGAGGAAGGGAAAGTCCTGTTGCACAATTGGGAGTCTGTTGCGTGAGCAGAACAGCAGGGTTGGATGCTGAGAGACATCCTTTCCCCATAAATAGCTACAGGGATGTCATCAACACAAATCAGCAGTCCCCTGGTGCCCACCCCCATTTATTTTTTGTACAGAATATCATCTTCCTTTGCCCTGGTTTGGAAAGAGACTACGTTATTGCAGTCACATGGGGGGGGGGGGTTTCATATATGAGCTGGATATGCCACACAGTCCATATGCATGAGTCTCCCTCTTCCAGTCCTTTGCTGTTACTGCTATTAAGTGAGGAAGATACTTAATCCAGGCCTCCACATATTTGTGTTGGTGTGGATTGCCCAGTTTACATATTGCTTCTTTCATGCAGCTGAACATACGAGCCAGGATGTTGTCCTTAAGCCCTGTCCGTCTTGATTCTAGGGCCTTATTAGGAGATTCCAAGAGGAAGGAAAGGGTCTTTGCCAGTGGCGTAGTGTGGGGGGTGCGGGGGGGGGGGCCGGCCACACCGGGCGCAACATCTGGGGGTTAGGGTTAGGGGGTGCAAATCCACGGGTTAGGGGGCGCAAATTACTTGCCTTGCCCCGGGTGCTGACAACCCACGCTACGCCACTGGTCTTTGCCTCTGCAAGGATGTAAGGCTCCAGCTGAGAGGCCCCTGGGCTGCTCCTATCTTTCTCCTTTGTGACCTTCATGGCAGGATGCAGTTTACGTTTTCCAGTTGTATCCTGTCCTTGTTCATTTTATATTGTTCTGGGTTTGCAGGGGGCAAGGATCCTCTAAAATTCTGGGTGCCAGATTCTCCCAATTACTCTCTGAAATTACTGAATGTGGCGTTGGCTCAATGGATTTAGCAGGGCCTTGACAATAAGTCAAGCCAACTTTCTCGGGAGATTGGCTGAGAGAGGTGCCATGAAAGAACTAAACAGATGATGGCACTGACATTACCCTGACGAAAGGCGAGCCATTGGGACATTCAGTGTCACACAAGAAGGGGGGGGGGGTGGAGTCCCTCCCCCAGCTACTTGTTAGTTAGCAAAAGACAATAGCAGAGTTGGGAAGGGGAGGTTGCCAGGGTTACAGGGGGCATGATGTCACCACAGGGGAAAAAATGTCCTTTTTGCATGAGGCTTGGGTTGCATTTTAGGAAAGATTTTGGGCAGAAAGAAGGATGGAGCCAGTGGCCATGCAGGCTGACACATGGAGAAGCTGTGTGGAGATACAGATGACATTTGGGCTACCTTTGTACCAGGGCTGCACTGACGTGATGAGCGAGCCCCTCGTGAGATGTGATGCTCGGAACCCTCTCTCCGTCCAGACTCAGATGTAAATACGTGTAAATAAACTGTATTTCACAAAGATACTAAAGTCTCCACTATTCCTCTTTTCCCCAAAGGAAACACAGACACTGGTAAAGTGCCAAGACCCCTGGAATCTCAAACTCTGCAGTGGAGATTGGGGTGGCCAGAAGCTATATATCTCTCTACTTATATCTATACCTTCTATATCTATATCTAGCTATCTAGCTATCTATGCCACCTTCCAGGACAAAACCCTCCCAAGGAAGTAGGCATCAAAACCATGATGCACAATATCTCAGATGATGAATCAAACTGCAATCTAAAGGAAAACATTACAAGCAGCAGTTGCTTGTTCCATCATATGTAGGTTGATCCTTGTTTTGTCAGCAAGTTATTTTTGGAGTGGCCGCATTATACCCCTTTATGCATCATATATGAAATTTCTGGCATTCATACACAGTGAGAGGGGATAGCTCATCAGCTCCCTTCTCAGCACTGGCCTGCTGCTCAGTTTGGTAGCTAACCATTGGGATATGTGCATGTTTAAAGGTTTATCCTGTATGCTCATTGTA
The DNA here is from genome assembly GCF_965153285.1 of Podarcis tiliguerta. Classification (NCBI taxonomy): domain Eukaryota; kingdom Metazoa; phylum Chordata; class Lepidosauria; order Squamata; family Lacertidae; genus Podarcis; species Podarcis tiliguerta. Next base: position 93,176,288 of record NC_139535.1, on the reverse strand, counting down.
TGCACAGAGGTGGAGCCTGTCATTTGGCAATCTTGGATTCTTGGGGTGGTTTTTGTGTGTGTGTGCAGTGCTATGAGCACACCCTTTGGTTTTCTGGTTCTCCTCCAGACGCTGCCTGGCCCTCTGGTTTGTTATTTGAACAAGGACTCCCCTTAATAGCATGTGGAGTACAGAAATGCACAACACCAAATAGCACACATTGCAGCTGCAGAGCCGGTAAACCTGGGTTCAAAATAAACTTCCACCTGTCTTTTAACAAGCGGGGCTGCAATGTGTAATCAAGTTAAAATGCTGGCCACTCAAAAATGTGACCCCTGTTAATTGAACATCTGATTGTCTTTATTAAAAAAGATAAAAGTACAGTTCGTAAAATTGGAGGTGGCTTTTTAGAAGCATTTTTCTTCTAAAAGGAAAATAGATGCCTGCCAGAACATGCACTGCATTTCTTTAAAAGAAAGAAAGCGTGCTTTGTGTTTCATGCTTAGTGTGTTGTTCATCTGCAGAGTTAGTGGACTGGCTAATCAATTTATTGACAGTAATATTATTGATTGGTCAGGCAACAGCCCTAGTAGTAAGTAATATAGCTCCCCCCCCACCCCCACCCCCGTTCTTTCTAGTGGCAGTGTTGCAGGAATTGGGAGTCCTGAGGTGACAGTCTTCAGTAAAGACCAAGCCTACTGGCTGCTGTTTTGCTCTGGTATTCCTGGCTGGTGTCCTTGTTTTTTTGTCCAAGGGAGCCCTCAGATTTCTCTGTTAACAGCAGGAATTAAGAAACAGCTTTGGGACGGGAGGGATGCATGTGCCCAGGAAAAAGGTGGAATCCTCAAGAGGCAGCTTCTGCGGGGTTTGGCTTGATGCAACGCTTGCATATTTCTTGCCCTTTCTGTTTCGACTCCTTTCTAGGGAGCTGGTGATTAAATTGCTTTCTTGTCCAGTTGTGTTACTGGGCAGGGAGTGTGCAAGTGTCTGTGGGACTGCAAGCAGTAACTGAGTCTGGGATGTTTCATCATGCTGTTGTGGCAATTCACCTAGGAGGCTGGTGCCGGCTGAGATCTCTGTAGAATTAAGCAGGAGATGAAATTACTGGCAGAGCAGTTGTGAGCCATAGGTATGTAATGGATGGAGAAGCAAGCGTAGGGAGCAGGGAATACCAGGCTTTCGAAATTGGCTTCTGCTGTATGATGGTGACATGGGATTTACTTCATGCAGTCTGTGTTCCTTTGTGTTCTTTTTATAGAATCGGATTATCTCCAGCGTTGTCACCTATTCAGTCAGAATATTGATTGAAATAAAGCAATCCACAGTTCCAGAAAGGTAGCTGTGTAGGACTAATATATCGAAAACAGAGAGCCCAGGGGTACATTTGGCATGCCAAACTTGCAAACCAATCCTAATTGCCCAATCTGTCCATAGGCTGCATTTTAAGTCATTTTAGCTCCATCCTTGCTATGTGACCCAAGGTGAGTGAGGTTAAAATAACCAATTGATTAAGGTCGCAACGATTGTGTGTGCTCGTGTGTGTTTTTACACCAGACAGACTCATTGACTCCTTTGTATGTCTTTGTCAATAGCTTGCCTTGCACCTACTGTAGAATTAAGGACCGAGTTGGATAATAGAATACAGTAACAGGCTGTCAAATGTACCAAATGGGCCTATTTCAGTGAGATTATAGGGCTATGTCAGAAACAGAGAGGGGCACATCTGCATCATCAAAGTCACCTGTAAGACAAAATAAAAATCCAGGAAGGAAGTGAAGCTAAGGGATTGTACCATTTCCCCACCCCCAGGAAGGTGGTAAAATTTAAGATCAACCACCAGTTCTATAAAAGAACATTCCTTACACGTATCAAATAGGACAATTGGAGCAAACTGTGCAGCAAAAATGATCTTCTTTCACCATTTCCATTTTGTTAACAATAGTGGAAGGACAATCCATCTTAAGGAGCACAACCTTGACGTAAAGCACAAAGACAGAATTTCTATGTACACCTTCCTTTTTATTATGGTTTTATGCATTTACTGATGCTTCTGTTGTGCTTAACTGATACTCTATGCCTTTGCCTGTGTCAAAACTGGCTTATAACCCTAAGTAAAGATTTGATCTGATTTCTTTGTCTGTCTGTTGCCAGCAGAGGCCTGTGAAAGGAGAGTAGCTTTGTAGATGGGAGGCGATGGTGCCTTAAGCAACCCCTGTGAGGAACTGGGATCAAAACAGGAAATGTCAAAGGTATGAGCTGCCTAGCATTGTGTCAATGTTTAAACAGCGGAGAGGGATTATTTGAGATAGGCTCTGTTTTCATATGGGCTCTTCCTATTACCTAAGACAAGGGAGCAGTGGTGGCTTTTGATGGATTGTTGGCAAAAGATGCAGGGTGATTGGGAATGGAAATTAATAGATTTCTATTCTTTTCAAGGTGAGACATATCCAAAGTAGACCAGCATAAGAAACAAAGTCAGTTTTGAAGGTCCACGGATTTGTCTCCCGTCTGGTGCTTTCGCTGTAAATATGGTCAAGGTCTTCTGGAAAGGAATAAGGCAATGGAAGGAGCTTTGAATGCATTGTGACAACTCTCTCTTTGTCCTCCTCCCTCACTACCTCAACAAAACAATATGGCCCAATAGGTCTTTCTCTGCTCTACCCCATAGCCCAGTAGAATTTTTTAGCTCTCCACAGATCAGAGCTCTGTAAGCATCCCTGTGAATGAATGAGAGAGAGGAAAAGATTGTCCAAATAGAAGGGACACCACACAGGGACATCACACGCTGCCTTGAGATTATATACCCTTAACAAGGTATATAATGTGTGAGCACCTCACTTTGTCATGAAGTAGGTGGAACTAGTTGTATCTGTTATCTCTAGAAGCTGTTCTATTTGTACGAGAGAGATGATGCAGTTCTTTCTCCAGAAGTAACCTAAGGGGTTTGGTAACATTTTCCTATCAGAAATGTAAAGGTTTACTATGGCCCGGTTTGCAAGCAGTGCTAAGGCAAACCATGGCTAAGTGTAAACAAGCAAGCACCTGAGTACGCAGAGTGAAAATTGTGGCTTTTTTGCTCCTCCACAAGCAGTAAGCCAAGAGCGAACCTTTGTTACATCTCATGGTTTGTCTGGAGCAAAACAAATCATCAGCTCTGGTTTGACATAACACTAAGTCAGATCATGGCTGGTTCCCTGATCTAGAATCCATGGCTTTTGCAACAGGAGTGTTCTGTTGTGACTTGTAGTACAGGGATTCCACCCACCCACCCACACACACACACTTACACACATTCAACTTGTGTGCAATCAGCTTTACGCACTTAGCAAAAATAAAATAAAAAGGGGTTGGGAACGGGGGCGGACATCTGGGAAATTCTTCAGTCCCACCCGCCACTGAACCCAATGGTGTTTTGACTATACACGATTTCACGTTTATGCCCGGTACCCAAGAACGTAACCCCTGCATAATTGGGGAGACACCTGTATCGACAGACTTCATACCCCAATGTAGCTGTATTGTTAGGTAAAGGTAAAGGGACCCCAGACCATTAGTTCCAGTCATGGCTGACTCTGGGGTTGCGGCGCTCATCTCGCTTTACTGGTCGAGGGAGCCGGCGTACAGCTTCCGGGTCATGTGGCCAGCATGACTAAGCCGCTTCTGGTGAACCAGAGCAGCGCATGCAAACACCATTTACCTTCCCGCCGGAGTGGTACCTATTTATCTACTTGCACTTCATGCTTTCGAAGGTTGGCAGGAGCAGGGGCCGAGCAACGGGAGCTCACCCCGTCGCAGGGATTCGAACCGCCAACCTTCTGATCGGCAAGTCCTAGGCTCTGTGGTTTAACCCACAGTGCCACCCGCAACCCTAGCTGTATCGTTAGACTGCACCTAAAAGCTAACTGTTCCAAGGACAAAGGCATCGATAGGTGCATTCTTTCATTGCTAACATGATACTGGGAAAGGGGTGTATTTCAGTGGAAGAGAATTTGCCTTGCAAGCAGAAGATCCCAGGTTCAATCCCCAGCATCTCCAAATAGGGCTGGGAGAGTACCTTGTCTGAAAACCTGGACAACTGCTGCCAGTCAGTGTAGACGGTGTTGAGCTAGATGGACCAGTGGTGTTGACCTGGTACAAGGCAGTTTCCTGTGTTCCTAACAATGGTTTTGTACTGCAAGGCATTCCGCCCTTGCAGTAATGGTGGAGTCTGCTTTGCCAGTGTACTCGTGGGAGAAATTTAAGTAAAACGGGGAATAATTTTCAATGAAAGGTTAGAGCTAATGTGATCAAGTCAAGTTTGTCCGCAATTACTGCACTCTAAGTAAGTTCCCAACCAGTGTAAATACAAAACTCTGTAACTATAAAGGTTAGTACAACAAAGAATACATAATAAAAACCACACTGTCTCAGTGCAAACCATTTCAGGAATCAATACAATACTAAATTCTTAACAATTTATTATACCAGAACGAAAAAGCACAGCTATGGCGGTGGGTTTAAAATAGCAAGTCACAGCTCATTTTGTGGTTGGCTTATTGGGCTGGTGGATAAGTACAAGACTAATAGCACAGTCTAATGCTATCTACTTGAAAGAGAGTCCTATTGAGTTCAAGGGAGCTTATTCCTGGAAACTGGGTACAGACATAACGCCCCCCCCCACCTGTATATGTGTGGCGCTGGGAAATCAGTCAATCGATTTAAATAAATTCAAATCTGGAAATGGCAGGTCAGAGCTGGAAAGTCCTCATGGCTTGTGAGGAGACCCTCCCCAGAGCCCGATGTATCAAAGACTTTTTAAAACAAGAATTTATAGGCTCCAAAATGGCTCGCGGGGATTATCACTGCTGCTGCACTAGCCCTCTCAACAGCCGTTGGACGGGAAGCTACATTGCAGCGGGCTTGGACACACTTTTCCCTGCTCTTTCTGGCAATCTGGAGGCAAAGGAACAATATGGGTTGCTTTCTCTTACGTAGGGTTCCGAAGAGCTCTGGCCTGTTTTTGTTGTAAAAGAAGAAAGGATCACCCTAGTTCCCTGCCGTGACGAGGCTCTCCACTTACACACATTTTGCTTATGCGCACGGGGGCCCAGAACGTAACCCCCGCCTAAGTGGAGAGTCACCAGTATAGGATTGCACCCACCACTGCAGTCCTATGTAGCAACTTTCCCCAACCTCATCCCCTGCCATACGTTTTAGACCACAAATTCCATCATTGCTTGGCTGGGGTTGATGAGAGGTGTAGTGCCAAACACCTGGAGCGAACATGGTTGGGCAAGGCTAGGAGTAAGTCTCATTGCACTTCATGGGACTTACAGCACAATCCACTGTGTATCTACTCAAACAAGTTCTTTGTTCATCTTTGCTTTTTCCCACTCGCCACATCACAGCACCAGCATGCAGAGTGTTTCGTCCTCTTTCCCTTATCTTCCACTTCCTTTTACTTTATCCTGTATTTCCCGCTTGACATATAACACTAAGCTAAGTGTGAACACATGAGTATATGGGTAAAGCAAAAATTGCATCCACTTCACTCCACACCCAGTCATCCTTCTACCATGCTACCTGGAGTTAAGCCCTGGTTTGGTTTAGCGTGGCTTCCAAACTTAGGCTTCTGGTTTGCCTGGCTCTAGAGCAGGCATGTCCAAAGTCTGTTTTGGGGGCCCAATCTGGCCCGCCACTTGGTTTAATCCAGCCCCTGTGGCAATTTATTTCCTGTGGTAAAATCCTAAAAAACCCTCAACAACAACTTCAATCCTAAAAAAAGGTCAACAGCTTTGGGGTAAAATCATAAAAAAAGGTCAAAAACCTAGGTTGGCCCTTTGGTCAGCCCTCACGGCCCTTCACTTCATCAGATCTGGCCCTCTTTGAAAAAAATTTGGACACCACTGCTCTAGAGTCTAGGCCAGGCATCCCCAAACTCAACCCTCCAGGTGTTTTGGGACTACAATTCCCATCATCCCTGGCCACTGGTCCTGTTAGCTAGGGATAATGGGAGTTGTAGTCCCAAAACAGCTGGAGGGCCAGGTTTGGGGATGCCTGGTCTAGGCAAACCATGAGCAGTAAACCAAGGGCGAACCTTGGTTACAGATTGTGATTTGTCTGGAGTACCCGCATTCAAATGAACAAGGTTTCATGAAACTGTTGTACAATCTGGTTTGGGCTAACTCATCCCATGACCAGTATTGTGTTGCATTTTCCCACTGCCATCAAGCCTCTTGATTTTGGGAGGATGAATAGGTTGGGTCCTTCTTTTTTCTTCCTTGCCCCTCTCCTATTCTGTATTCAACACATTTTCTGTGCTCTCAAAAAAACTAGCAATCAGAGGTCATCTCTTCATGCGTCCAGTAGATGGCGCACTTTTCTCAGCACAGCTTTGGATAACCAAAGGAACACCAGAGACATCTAAATTTAAACCTAGGTGGAGGCTGTCCCAACCTTCTGCTTTTCTTCAGAAGAAAATTCTATCATTGATCTTTCTCGGGAGATAACATGCCCTTTTCTTGCTATATCATCTGGGCTAGCAACTAATCAAACTCTGCCATTTATTGCCTGCCTTACATTTTGGCAGGCATAGCTGCTGATGGACCTGCTTGCCTTCTGAGTGCAAAATCATCACTGTTCCTCCACTTGCAAGTAGCCCATCTTGATCCTTGTGCCCTTCAGTTTCTTCCAGGAAGGTTGCATGGGCAGGCTGCTTTCTGGTGATTAAACAATTTGCCGCTGCTGTGCTGTGATTGGCTAACATCTTCTTCTCTAAGGACATGGCCTCTGACCTCATGTCCTTGGAGAGACAATGATTGAGAGAGCTGAAGTGTGTGTGTGCCTTCAAGTAGAGGACAATGCAGAATCCATCGGTTTCCTTTTCTCCCACGGAAGCCTGGATGAAAGATGACCTAAAACATGAAGGTTTTAGGAGAGTGATATATGTGCATTTTAATGGAGAGTTCTGGCAGGAAGGTCTTAATTTTGCATGCCATTGATGTCTGTGATGCAAGATGTAGTTGCTGCCTCAGATTCCTGTGTTGCTTTTTCCATTCATGCATCGAAAAGAACCAAGTTTCTAGTCCTTATGCTTGCAGGCAGAAGTTACCTTTGAAAGCATTTGTGCAGCGTTTGCTAATCGCATGAAATCTTGTTGGGTTTTGAAGCGCATTCCACATTAAGTAGAAGATCAGGAGGTAAAACTGCTCCTGGGCTGTGCACTATTTCAGGCTGTATGAAAACGGGTAATAAATGTTAGGTTGCTCTCCGGTGTTGAAATGATATCTGCACCTAGAAAACTAAAATTCTGAGGCGAAGGAGATTGGGAATGCAATTCATTCAGTTACTTAACATCCCTAGAAAGAATCTGATTCCATCAGTATTTTGGAAACTGGTAGTTTCTGTAATCTCTTTGTCTCCTGTGGCTGTTCCTTACCAGTAATGCAATATTCTAGTATCCCACCCTAGTTCCACCCTACAATTTTTGCAAAAAGGCATCATCACAAAACCTCTAGACATGTGCCTGGAGGTCACCGTGACTTAAATTAATCGAGAAGAGTGTTTGATGGTTATATTGCCAGAAATCTTAGGAAGCAGGTAAGTGGTCAGATTGGAGTAATGCAGGCAACTGGTTTAACAAGTGGTTGCATGTACATGCTCTTCTAACTGGTTCCCCTAGTTTTTTTATTGACCAAACTGGAAAGCTCACTGAGAGCCAGCCCCATGATTTAAATATCTGAAAAGAGAAAAAGTTGAGGGGAAAGCAAGAAAAAAGGCTTGTTCATTCCATGTAACCTATCATGTACTAAATCCAGGATTCAGCCATTCCTGTTTCCAGCTCTAAGGTGCCAGTGAAAAAAACAACATTATTTTATTATCTTAGCATAAACTATGCTAAAACCAGCTCTGTTCACTGCTAGCTGTACATGAGCTTGCTCCCATGCATTGAATGTGATGTCTATTGAGGCAGCCCCTCTTCTTCCCCATACCAGGAAGCTTTACCTGTGCATCTTTTTCACCTGCCACCACTCATGTTCCTCTTAAATTCAAGAGAGTATTTTTTTTTCTTTAGAGAGCATCTTAAGTATACAGTATGCACCAGTGCTGTAAAGAGGAGGTGCAAAGTAACATTTTGATTTTAGATAGATATTGTTGTTGTTGTTGTTTAGTCGTTTAGTCATGTCCGACTCTTTGTGACCCCATGGACCAGAGCACGCCAGGCACTAGGCTAGGTCTGATTTTCTTGCAGTCCATGGGACTCTCAAGAGTCTCCTCCAGCACCATAATTCAAAAGCATCAATTCTTCGGCGATCAGCCTTCTTTATAGTCCAGCTCTCACTTCCATACATCACTACTGGGAAAACCATAGCTTTTATTATACGGACCTTTGTTGGCAAGGTGATGTCTCTGCTTTTTAAGATGCTGTCTAGGTTTGTCTAGATAGATATAGATAGAACCAAAAACAAGCTGTAAGCTGGAAAAAATGTGTATGAGTGGGATCCCCAGTGTAGATAAAGGTAAAGGATCCCTGGACATTTATGTCCAGTTGAATTTGACTATGGGGTGTGGTACCAGCATTTGTCCGTAGGCAGCTTTTCTGGGTCATGTGGCCAGCATGACTAAACCACTTCTGGTGCAACAGGACACCGTGACGGAAGCCAGAGTGCATGGAAACGACGTTTACGTTCTCGCTGCAGCAGTCCCTATTTATCTACTCACGCTGCTATGCTTTCAAACTGCTAGGTTGGCAGGAATTGAGACAAAGCAATGGGAGCTCACCCCCTCATGCAGATTCGAACTGCTGACCTTACGATCTGCAAGCCCATGAGGCTCAGTGATTTAGACCACAGCGCCACCACGTCCCTTACCTCAGTGTGGTACCCATGGACGCCAGAGTGCCCCTTGCTGCTCCTGACTTTTTTGACATTACATTTTTCAAAGGTATTTTTCCCCCTGGTCAGGTGGGTTAGAGGCAAAAAAAAGAGAGGCATTTTAAAATCACTGTCTGATGTTCTGATGTCAGATGAATCACTGGGACATGTTGTGGTACTACCCATGACATATTTCCCCTGGTCCAAAAAGGTTGGAGGAGTCTGGTGTATGGGATATAGAAGGGAGGAGATTCTGGTGCAAACCCAGCTCCATTGGAAGGGAGCAGTTCTTTTACAGCTACTGCAGCAGCAGCAGCCCCCAACCCTATTCCAGGATTGCTTTTTGCTCTTTTAGCAGTGGGGAAATGGGCAAAGTTTCCTGTTTCCTCCCACCCTGGAGGTGAAATTGACAACGGGTTTATCCAAGAACTCTACAGAAGAAGAGAGCAGGACAGGAGCAAAAGGGGATAGCGAAGCTTGATGGCAGAAAGGCAAGCAGGTAACAGAGAGAGGTAGGGTTTACACACAGTCAGTCACCAGCCCTATCACGGATTGCAACCTCCAGACCACATGAGGCAGAAGCATTATATGAGTTTGTGCCTGAAAGGACTCTTCTGCAATTGCGATGGAAGCTCAGAAATAAATAAAATCTACAGTTTTTAAGGGACGCGGGTGGTGCTGTGGGTTAAACCACATAGCCTAGGACTTGCCGATCAGAAGTCGGCGGTTCGAATCCCCGTAACGGGCTGAGCTCCCGTTGCTCGGTCCCTTCTCCTGCCAACCTAACAGTTCGAAAGCACATCAAAGTGCAAGTAGATAAATAGGTACCGCTCCGGCGGGAAGGTAAACGGCGTTTCCGTGTGCTGCTCTGGTTTGCCAGAAGCAGCTTAGTCATGCTGGCCACATGACCCGGAAGCTGTACGCCGGCTCCCTCAGCCAATAAAGTGAGATGAGCGCCACAACCCCATAGTCAGCCATGACTGGACCTAATGGTCAGGGGTCCCTTTACCTTTACAGTTTTTAAAGACTGGAGTGATGCTTATATAAGGACAGGAATGCAACAGTTCGGGAGAGGTGTCATTTGGGCTATTGTAAATCAATGGTTCCCATGCCAGATAAAAAGACTAGTGTGGTTTCTCGACCACCATTCAGTCTGGCCCCTTTGACGTTTCTGCTCCCCACCCCACCCTTTAGTCTTGTAACTACCATCCATTGTGCATCTTTTTTCTCCCATGCTCATAGCAGCACAACCTGCTCCTTGCAAGAGCAGGAATAGCTACCATGATGCCCTCTAGGGGTTGCAGACTCTCGCCATTCCTGACCACTGGCTGTGCTGCTGGGAGTTGAGAGGGGACCATGTTCTGCCTTTCAGCCTTTTCAGTTGATGCCATTTCTTGCCGCTATCTTCTCATGGCTAAATCAGGTTTTAAGAACATGGACTGATGATGACCACCGTTCTTGTTTCTTCGATATTGGCATTCATCTAACCTTGCAGACAAATTGACAAAAGTTACTACGCAGCAACAATACTTACTGGTCTGCTTGCCTTTCCCCCCCTTCCTTTTTTGCGTACTCCTGCGAGCCGTTTTTGGCTCTTCCAACTTTAACAAGAAATTCCCTGCCTGGCTGCCTGGAGGCGATTCCTACTTGTTATAGGCAGAGTGGCTGTTTTTGCAAGCCAGCATTAATCCCAGCATCGATAGGCCATATGTTCTTCTGCGCTGCTTTACGACGAGCGCTTCATTGGCGGCTGCCTTAACAATGCACTTATTGCTAATATTTAACAAAGAGCATCCTTTCTTGTCCTACCTGCTCACTGCCTCGCTCTGTCTGTATTCTGTACTCTTTTGTTCAGAACAGAATTCTCTCTCTCTCCCTCCCTCTCTCTCCTTGCAGCTCATGCAGCGAAAATTGCCTGGCTTGGTTCCCTAATCCCAGCCCTTGAAATAACAATATTAAACACTCTTGGTAACCCTTCTGGTCAGCTCTCCCCATTCCTGCCCCCTCCCTGTATGTGGAATGTTATGCCATACTCCAGTGGGTTTTGAGCAGCGGTGCCAATCTCTTTGGGTGGTGCTGGCTGAGCAAGTGTTGGAGTTCTCAGCAGAATATAAATTGGTGGTGGGGGGGGGGTGCTTTAATCTGCCAGGCAAAAAAAGGACCCTTTGAGATTCTCTGCTCATTGCTAATATGCTAAGAATCTGAGAACAAGAATCTTTAGGTGTTTCCAGTGACTTAGGTTTTTTTTTTTAAAGGCTTGATTGTAATTAGCATAATGAGTTCTGACTTTTATTTTTGCATGGATGGATAGGGAGGAGGGAGGCAGGGAAAGCGTTGCAAAATGACCCATTGATTCTTTTTTTTCAAAAATGAAATAAAATAGAATAAACAAGGCTAAGAAAGCTCTCCTTTTCCAGGCTGGACCAGCTGGAAGGTAAACATTTCTCTTCATGCTGTGCTAAGAAATCACATTTTCCATCTCTAGGATTTTGCGGGGGGGGGGGGCGAGAGAAGTGTTACATTTCAATTGATTTATTAACAAGCTGAAGCCCAGGCGCAAAGGACCCCCCTCTTCTGTACAGAATGTAAAGACGTATCTTTTGGCTTTTGCAATACTTGCCTTGTTTTAAAAGGAAGGTCAGGTTCATGTCCACGCCTGCCTCTCAATGGTTAGCTGTGTTAAGCTGCAGAGGGGTGTGTGACTGTGTTTATTCATAAGTGTCAAACGACTAGACCTGTCACCGCTAAGCAACTGTAACAACAAAAATGTTGAGGAAAATCCTTTCCTTGGATTTACCGAAGCATGCCTCACCTGTTTAGCAAGTATATATGTGTGTGTGTGTGTGTGTGTGTAAAATGGGAGAGTGAGCGCACTTATACATGAATGTACAACTTGCATTTGACTGGCTAAAGCAGATTAAAGCACATGGATTATTTCGTAGCAAACTGCTAACAGCTTCTTCTTCTTCCTTTTTGCCATTCCCGTTTTAAATTAAGCTGTTTATCCTCTTTGCATCACTTATAGTAGCTAACAAACCTTTTTAGTGGAGGAATCGTTGGCCATGCTTCTGTACCAGAAGCCTGAAAATATCAAGCTCTTTGTTGCTTAAATATATTGGAATATGTTGTATAGATTAAAATATGCAAAGTAGGCGAAATTGCAACAGTTTCACTGGATGGCTCTTTTGGGCCAGTCACTGACTGGAATGTATATTGGGCTAGAGGGGCAACAAAACAACAAAACAGCAACAAAAAAGAGGAGTGGGGAAATGTGCAAAATGGACACTTCCTGCCTGCTAATGTGCCACATGATCACCTCTGGCCTCTCTCTATTATTAGCAGACTGTATTTTAAGAATAATGGCTAATGAGGACATGAATTTTCGCTCTAAATTTAAAATTAGGAGGCCTATCAGAACTGGTGTAATATAAAAAGACATTGTGTATTAACGGATTCCATGCTGTGCATAGCTGAACACTGGCCAGACAGATTCAGAGGAGTATCTAACCTCCACTTCAGGCACAGCCCTGGCTGTGAAATTGCCCTGAAAATTGTCTCTTTTCTCTCTTCCCTTTTAATATGTTGGAAATGAAGTGGGGTTCTACAAATGATCTCTCACTCACACACACAACTGTGTCCTTGTGTTGAGCCAGAGCAGTAAGGGAGTTCCCCTTTAATGCAATGATAGGGTTTCTAGAACCAGCTATAATCCTGACCTTTTCTATTTTCTATTTTATTGTTATTAAGCGTCCCACTAATGGAGTGTTCTGTACTAAACATGGTTTAGTACACAACTGGGTTGTGTACACAACTGGGTATTTTCATCTTGGATCAAAGTGCCAAACAAAATAACTTGTCTGAATCCTGTTTTGTGTGTGCACACTCACATGTGCACACATGAGCAATTTTGGATTCTCTGAGAGAAGAGTAAAGGTCTGATACGAAAGTTTCCCATATAGCATTAGCATGGATACTGAAAATGACTGACATTGCTGCAAGCATCACTCAAAAGGGCTTTTGTTTTCTATTTCCCCACTATTTGATGAGGAGCAGATGCCAGCACAGACAAAATATAAACAGTCTGGGCTTTGAATATCTCCGTAATCCATTTTTAAGAGAGGAATATCTGTTAACCGATAAACTCAGAAGAATTATTAGCTTATATATATATATATAGATTGTTGAATCTGCTACCCAACGTTGCATGGAAATTTCATGTAAGCATTGCTCCCCCCCCCCACCTTCCACCTTTTCCATTGTGCGTAGCTAGGCAAATTTGTCTGTAGCAGGAATGTTCCTAATGCAGTCCCTAGTGACCTTTGTGGCCATGATTGGCAGGCTGCTGTCAAGGTAGAACTTTTGCCTCAGTGGTGGGAAGGAGCAGAACAAATGCCAGAGGACAGCTCCAGCTCCCTTGGGGAACTGGGCTAAAAAGGTGAAAGAATCGCAATTACAGGAGGTTTTCTAGCACAGAAAGTTAATTAGCTACTTAAATAGCATTTAGTGGCACTTGCTAGGGGGAAATGGACACATAACAAAGGTCTGTGTGCATGCGCATGAGAGAGAGAAGGAGGGAGGGACCCAGGCCAACATTCTAGCATTGGGGGCTACAACATTTCCAGAAGTCAGTCTTTCTCAAGAATAATGGGACGTACTTGGTTAGTGGAAGGAAAGGGAATTTAGGCTTTGCTACAGTCCTGGACTGGATGCGGGTGGTGCTGTGGTCTAAACCACTGAGCCTCTTGGGCTTGCCGATCAGAAGGTTGGCGGTTCGAATCCCCACGACGGGGTGAGCTCCCGTTGCTCGGTCCCTGCTCCTGCCAACCTAGCAGTTCGAAAGCACGTCAGAGTGCAAGTAGATAAATAGGTACCGCTCTGGCGGAAAGGTAAACGGCGTTTCCGTGCGCTGCTCTGGTTTGCCAGAAGCGGCTTAGTCATGCTGGCCACATGACCCAGAAGCTGTACACCGGCTCCCTTGACCACTAAAACGAGATGAGCGCCACAATCCCAGAGGCGTCCACGACTGGACCTAACGGTCAGGGGTCCCTTTACCTTTTACAGGCCTGGACAAACAAAAATTGAAGATGCAATCGCATTCATTTTTGTCTAAAGAATATTGCACTTAAGGTAAAACAAGGGATGTGCAGTTTCTCCTCAATCCCTGCTCTCCACCTAGATTTTATATTAGAAGTTCTTTGAAGCAGGAGCCTGTGTTTTTGCTTAATCTGGAAAGTGGTGTATGCATGCTGGTGGTTCTATAGACATAAGTCTAATCTTTGAATTCGAAATTCTGCCGCAGAGCTGTTGTCCTATTGCTGAATCTAGTGGGGTTTTTGCTGTTGAAGAAATATCTAATCCACTTTCAAAACAAAAATAAAACTGCAAAATGCAGCAGTCAGTTCCAGAATTTAAATTGTAGTTTTTTTTAAAAAAAAAGTTTTCTTAAATTTTCACTTCCAGAAATTTCAATTTAAATTGTTGAACAGGTAGAGAAATCTAGGCCTGCATTTGGAGGTGGAGATCTTAATATCATGGCTTGTTGCCTCATATGGCTGGTCAGCAGATCAGCGTAGACAAAGGAGGAAGCCAAGATGTAGATGCTTTGATGAGCTTATTATTTGGTGTGACTGCTAACAGAAAGGCCGCAAGGCATGGAGGCACAGAAGGAGCCCCTTGGAATTGGCTTAGTGTTTCAAAGCCGGCATGATACAGCACCACACACAATTACCCCGACTCCAGTGGAAGATTTGCCACTGGCTTCATTTCAAGCTTCACTAGATACTAGATTATGATTTTTAATTGCTTTATTTAGACCCTGAGACTGAAAGCGAATCCTTTCATTCAGCTTTTGCTCTAGATCAGGGGTGGCCAACTCCCAAGAGACTGCGATCTACTCACAGAATTTAAAACTGGCAGTGATCTACCCCTTTTTTGGGGGGTTTAGGTCAAAATTGTTGAGCTTTTTTTAGGGAGGAGGAAACCCCCGATTATTGAAAATAATCCAAGCCTAAGCTCAAGGGGAAAAAGGGGAACAACCACTCAGCAACAGATCACTGCGGAGAAACAAACAGCCTCCCTAAGTAAACTCCGTCTTCCATTATGCAGATCATGCAGCAATGGAGGCCGGGGCGAGGGGGCAGGGCTGGAATCTATTTTACCAACACTAAGGAAAGGGATTGCCAAAGAATTGATGCTTTTGAATTATGATGCTGGAGGAGACTCTTGAGAGTCCCATGGACTGCAAGAAGATCAAACCAATCCATTCTGAAGGAAATCAGCCCTGAGTGCTCACTGGAAGGACAGATCTTGAAGCTGAGGCTCCAATATTTTGGCCACCTCATGAGAAGGGAAGACTCCCTGGAAAAGACCCTGATGTTGGGAAAGATGGAGGGCACAAGGAGAAGGGGACGACAAACGACGAGATGGTTGGAAAGTGTTCACGAAGCTACCAACATGAGTTTGACTAAACTGCGGGAGGCAGTGGAAGACAGGAATGCCTGGCATGCTCTGGTCCATGGGGTCACGAAGAGTCGGACACGACTAAACGACTAAACAACAACAACAACAACAAAGGAAAGGGATCCAGCAATCAACCGTGATCTACCAAAACCTCATGGGGATCTACCAGTAGATCGTGATCGACCTGTTGGACATCCCTGCTCTAGATTGCTAAACTACATGGTTGTTCCTTATGCACATAACAGGAAAATCAACAATGGCACATCTTTATCCATGGGTCTCTGTGTTAGGCACAGTACCACATAAATACAAAAAACCTAGGTTCCAATGCCTGTTCTCATTGTACCCAGGCAGATACCGATGGGAAACCCGCAAGCAGAACCCAAGCCCAAGAGCACTTTCCTCTCCTGTGGCTTCCAGCTACTGGTATTTGTTCTAGCAGAACAAACAGAAATTATATATGAGTTATGTGCACTTCTTTTAATGAGTTACCAACTGCAGGAGCATCATGACCTGGTTAAAACCTAGATTACGACTGTTAAATCACACAACTCATTTTCATTGCCAATGTGGGAGTTGAATGCCCAATATGATATCTGGTTTTAGATGTAAATATAGGTCCCTGTGGTCAGTCCTCCGTCTAATTGGATATTCTTGTAATTATGTCCTGCATCTTATTTTATAAGTGGGTGTTGTCAAATTAGTACGTTAATTATCATGTGATGATGTAAGCACTATGGTATAAGGATTGCCTAACCGAAAAGGAAACTATTCACACCATCCTTTGAAGGAAATCCTGAGAGTCAACAGATACTTCCAAAGGGTCCTTGGCCAGCAACGAAGAAAACATCTGAATGACTTACCAGCTACTTTGAATATGGAATCTTTGCAAACTGAGAAAGGTAGCTTAATTGATGTAGCAGCGCAGACTAGTTTGGAGTGAGTAAGCTGCCCCTATCCTTCACAGCTTCCATGGTCACTTTTTAATTTTTAAATTTTTAATAATGTTCTTTGTTTTGGAAGGTAGTTGAACCCTAGCCTTGAAATACTTTTGGGGAAAATTCAGTATGTATCCTTCACCCCAACTCTTCTGTTGGGCTCCCCAAGGAAGTAAGCTCTTCTCTTACCTTCACCTGTCTTCTTCAGTCTTTCTGACAAAAGGCAGATCACCAGTTCTTCCATGGTTACCTAACAAAACAGGATTCTGGGCCTATTTTTTGCTTGTTTGGACCAAGTGAACTGCTCTTTCCAGTATGTGATCTGCTCAGTCTCGCAGCTGCTTTGGGAGTCAAGATGGTGGTTTCCCCAGGGCATTCAGAATGAAATAAGATTTGAGTTTTAAGTTTCCAGAAATCTTGAGGACTTGTGGGTAGTGGATTTTAAAAAGATGGACCTGTGCAGGAACAGCTGTTACGCTATTTCCACTCCCCACCTAGCTAGTCGCTGAGCTGCTGTTCTGTGCCAGAATGTTCAACAGATGTGTTGATTTTGCTTCTGTCTGTTGCATAGTTTTGATAATAGGTGCAGTTTCTGTGAGACGGAAGTCATTTTGGAATAAGGAAAACCTCTTTTTTATGGGGCAGAAATGGTGGAGCTGAGGTGGGGGGTAACGGGGTGATAGAGCGTGGGAGGCAGGAGACCCAAGAAACGGAGAGCCCAAACAGCTGTGAATTACTTATCTATAATCACTGAAGATGTGCAAATAAAAGAACTTAAAAGCAAATTTGGAGATGGTTAGAATATTCCTGTTTAAAGAATTAGCGTGTACAGTGGTACCTCTGCTTGCGAGCAGGGATCCGTTCTGGAGCCCCGTTCGCAACCTGAAAGGAGCACAACCTGCATCTGCGCACACGCTGGTTGGGATTCGCTGCTTCTGTGCATGCGCGCGATGTCATCTTGCGTGTCTGCGCATGCACGAGCGGCGAAACCCGGAAGTAACCCTTTCTGGTACTTTCGGGTTGTCGCAGGATGCAACCTGAAAACATGCAACCTGAAGCATACGTAACATGAGGTATGACTGTATTTAAATTTGAAATGTGTTGGGTAGTAGATCATTGGGCTCTACTGTGTGTGTGTGTGTGTGTGTGAGAGAGAGAGAGAGAGAGAGAGAGAGAGTGTACACAGACAGAGAAACTGACTTCAAGCTGTATTGCTGAACTTGGTCTCTCCTGCACATCAAGGGAGGGGGCTCTGTTAACAATGGAGCCCTCAGCTTGGCTGTCTAGGGAATGTGTATTGGAATGCAATGACCCAAACCACTGGTGAATGCTAAAAATAAGGCTCTTCCAGTGGTCTAGTTCAGTCTGTGGCCCTGGTTTGGGGGGGGGGTACTGTTTTCAGGATAGGAAAGCATGCTGGTGGGGATGTTCTGCACAGGCATGCTGAGTGTGTGATTTCTTCAGCGTTCAGTGCCTACATTGTTCAATAAGCGGATTAGAAAACACTGCATAAAGTGGCTTTTCAGGGGGCTGCTTTTATACCTGCTCCTTGCCTTGTTTTGCAAACCATGATTTCACAGTAGAGCCCATTCAGGCTGTTCAAATGGATTGGCCTTTTCAAGATCTCAGAGGTCACAGTTTCAGATTCACTTATTTCCCAGAGCACTGCTGTTTTTCTTGGGGCAGGAGGGAGGATGGTTTCATAGGGGAGGGAAGGAGTTACTTTCTGAAATCCGGACCCTATTTGGGGGGCAATATATCTCCTGAGTTCAGTTGCTTAACATGCCGAAAAGCTTTGTCTGGCTTGTTGTCCCTAGTATTTTGTGGTTAAACAGCTGTGCAGCCACTTTGTCTAAAAATGAGATGTGTGATGCTACCAGCTGAGTTTCTATGTGGCATCGTATTTTGCATTCCTAGAGTAAGGGTGCTGAAATCCTGTTCCTTGACTATTCGTTTGAGGGAAATATGCCACGATATAAGCAGGGAGTTATTCTTACATTTGAAATGGTTCCTCTAAAGGGTTAGTGTGTCTTCTGATTTGCATATATTTCAGTTTGAGATGTGATGGGAAGTAGGTGGTTTTTGTCTGCAGAATGTATACATGCAGACTATGGAATTTCATTCCTGTTATTTCTGGAGAAATGTGGCCAATGTCACTACCAAACATTTCTCTGTGATTAAAGGACCTAAAGCCCTTTCCCTTCGAAGGTTCTTTTTCTACCACAGAACAGCCAGTAGAATCATAGAATCGTAGAGTTAGAAGGGACCCTGAGTGTCATCTAGTCCAGCCCTCTTCAATGCAGGAATATGCAGCTGTCTCATACGGGGATCGAACCTGTAACCTTGGCATTATCAGCACCACGCTCTAACCAACTGAGCTATCCATACTACTGTTTGTATGCAAGCCATTTGAGGTATATTTGTATAAATAGAAGAGGCCTGCTTGGGAAGAGATTTTAGAGCAATGGTCGCCAACCTCTTTGGGTCTGGGGGGCACTTTTGGAATTTGAGAAGGTTCCTACTGCCAAAGGTGTGGCTTAGCACTAAAAAGCTGTTGACTGCAAAAGAGCAGAAAAAGAAAAGAGATGGGAACATAAAATGTTTCAAATATGGAAAAAATCTGTTCAGGTGTTGATTTTGTTTTGTTTTTGGTTCACAAAAAATGTTTGGAAAACTCTCTTCTTTTCTGGACACAGTTAAGTCTTGGTTGTTATGTTCCCCCTTTTGCTGGTTTGTTGCTGTAGAATAGAGCTGGAAAATAAAGATAACTGAACGCAGAAATAATTTTGAATTACTACAGCCAGTCATACATGCACAGATATACACACACACACACACACAGAGAGAGAGAGAGAGAGAGAGAGACAGACACACACACACACACACACACACACACACACCATTCTTAATTCTGGCTGGCGAGTGTTGTTTTTAAAAAAAAGATCTTTAGGGAATGGAAAAGAATAGAATACAAACACAAGGAAAATACATGAAAAATGCATAAAATGAGCTTGACTCGTGCTTGAACAATACTGGCTCATACTGGTATGATGTTTAAGGCTGACTATCATCTGCAAGCTTCTCAAAATTAGGGCTGTATGAGGAGAGAACAAGGATTATGCTTCTGCCTTTTCACTGTGCTGACTCTCCCCCAACAACTTTGGAACAATCCATGCTGTGGACCAGGCAGAGGTAAAGGTGATAACAGTGATGCCTTTAAAATGGGTCCCCCCAAAAAACAACAACAACAACAAAATTGGAACAATGAGGAAAAAGGTGGTGATAATAATGACAACGACAACAAAATGTCTTTGGTAACAGGTCTGGACCTCTGCTTAGGACTTCAGGGTTCCATTGATAGGGTGAATATTGCAGTACTGAGCTAAATAGACCAGTGGCCTGGTTCTGCATAAGGCAGCTTGCTACATTCACATGTTCATGTGACAGGCTGACACTGATGTAGAAAGTGCTTAATGGTCTTTTTCTTTGCCCTGCGAGAGAGGCTGCTGCATCTGTTTTACAAACTGGAAGCTGTGGTCGAGAGAGGGTCAGTGCCCGGCCACCCAGTGGGTCTGGCAGAAATGGAACTCAGAGTCAAGTGGTTTCCCCAAGTCCTTTCACAGCACAGGAGCCACAAGCCTTTTAGCTGCTTCCACTTTGGCCAGCATGCTTGAAACATTGCTTGCTTCTCTCTTTTTTTAAATATTGTCCTCTCAGCATTGTTGCACTTTGAGGAAACCTACCTGCTCTGCTCACCAGCCCTATCTGGGAATCAAGCACAGACATTGGTTTGAAGCTGGTGTTGGCCAACCAGTGTTGCCTGTTGGGAATCCATAAACCTGCTGAAGTGAGAATGAGACATTAGGGTTACTGACTTGAAAAAACATGCACACAAATTTGGACTTTTCTCTAATGCCACTTTGCAACTTGGGGAATGCTGTGCCTTCTGATTAAGTGAAGCTCAATGAAAACAGTTGGCGTTTGTTTTTTTTATACTTCCAGCTTTCTTTTTCTTTTGCTCAGAGCGTTTTATTCTTGCAGCAATGGATAAAGGTTAGACTGAGTTGATGGCTTGCCCAACACCACAGAGTGAGCTTCATAGCCAAGTGGGGTTGAGTCTGTTTCCCACATCAAAATCAAGCCCTCTAGCTCCTATACCGCACTGGCTCTTGCAGTTAGTAATTTTC
This sequence comes from Podarcis tiliguerta, assembly GCF_965153285.1. Taxonomy (NCBI): domain Eukaryota; kingdom Metazoa; phylum Chordata; class Lepidosauria; order Squamata; family Lacertidae; genus Podarcis; species Podarcis tiliguerta. The sequence goes on along the minus strand of NC_139535.1, from coordinate 93,155,873 downwards.
AGGTAATTTTTCCTGCCTTTCTTCCTCTTTTGGTGCCACTCTCTCATGGTGGTGTAGCGAACCGTGCGAAAGCCACATGACTCGCTCAGCCAGCTCCAACTCAAGCCTTGATCCCAACTCCCAGTTCCAAGAGAATAACGTTCAAGTACAGACCTCCCGGTGGGATGAGCAACAGAAGGTGTTTGCCTTGGAACAGATCTGTGGTGTCTTCAGAGTCGACCTGGGACAGATGCGGTCTCTTCGCCTGTTTTTCAGGTAGGATAATTCCTTTGGAGATGGTCTGACATGCCTTCCCTTGCCCTGTTACCTAGGAGAGTGACACGGCAGCAGGACCAGGGTGAATTTCCATCTTTCATTGTTCTCTGAGTGGAAGCCCACCTAGGAAGTTCTAATGGTATCAGGTGTTCTTTGTGAATGGTGGAGTGCTCCTCTGCGTCCGTCTTTCAGACAACAGATTACCTGTACATCCTCTATGCATTCTGAACCAGTGAGCCAAGACTTACTGTCTCTATTTCTTCCCACTCCCACCACCTTTTTTGTGAGGGGTTTTTACTGGGCTGGCAAAAATATATAATGTGGTGATTTAGTAGTAGGCCAGATTCTATATATCCATACAAGTGGCTCTTCCTACCCAGCTTGGAATCCATAACTTGCATAAAACTTGGCTTCCTGAGGCTGGAGCTACACATTACCTCAGCAAACATGGATGTCTGCCAAGGTAATATGTAATTCTAGCCTGGGAATTTGCTTCTGTTCCAATTTTCCCCCTCCACCTCCACAGTGGTACCTCGGTTTAAGAACAGCCCTGTTTATGAACTATTTGGTTTACAAACTCTGCAAAACTGGAAGTAGTGTCCCGGTTTGCGAACTTTACCTCGGTCTAAGAACGGAAGCCGGACGATGGAAGGGCACCGGTGGCAGGAGGCCTCATTAGGGAAAGCACACCTCGGTTTAAGAATGCTTTCGGTTTAAGAGTGGACTTCCAGAACGGATTAAGTTCGTAAACTGAGGTACCACTGTACCATGGTTTCAAAGGAAAGGTTTAAAATGTGAGGCAGTGAAGGTATTATAAAACTGTTGCCACATACCATTTTCTTGTGACACAAACTGAACGAACATAGTCTTTCAGTCTGGCTGAAGGTTACACACCACTCTTTCTCTTCATGCTCAGGTAGCTGTGGAGCCCTGGGAGAACATGCCTGAGCTTATGGAAACCTAACTTTTCCATCCTGATCTGTTCAGACTCCCCAGGCTACCTAAGAGAGCCTGAAACATTTTGGAGCATGAACCCAGAAGGAAACTCCTTTTGTTAATGGGTTAGCTGCAGTTTCTTAAACCCCAAGGCAAAACACATTGAGTAACTTGAGGAAATAATGGTTTTACACTGAAAGGAGGAAGGTAGCCTTAGCCAGTGTTTGAAACTCCCATTGTTCTAGGCACATTTTGTGACAGGGAATTTCATTAGCGCGAGCTGTTTCTGAGCTCTGGGCGCAGTACTGCGCCTAAGATTTCAGACAAAAACTGCAGAGTGGAAGAAAAGGAGGACCCTTTTCTGCCTCCCCACTTCCAGCTACTCTCTGAAGACTGGAGAAGAGACCCTCGTAAGAATATTAGGGGGGTGGGCAGGGGAAGGACTAGACCAGGCATGGCCAAACTTGGCCCTCCAGCTGTTTTGGGACTACAACTCCCATCATCCCTAGCTAACAGGACCAGTGGTCAGGAATGATGGGAATTGTAGTCCCAAAACATCTGGAGGGCCAAGTTTGGCCATGCCTGGACTAGACCATGTGAAAAATGAACATAATGTTTTAGCTGCAGTTCATTCATTTTCAGCTTTGCATTCTGGTTATAAAAAAGCGTGCCTAGACATTCCATTGTTGCTCCCATAACTAGGATTAAGGTGTGCCATTTAGCTCCGAGCTTTCATATCTCAGTTTCTAACATTGGCCTTAGCATAGGAAATAAATGAAAGGTGAAAACAAACACTAAAAAAAAAAAAAGGAAGGAAATTGCCTTACACCTAATCAGATCATTGGCTCACCCCACTTGATGATGTCTGCATTGATTGGAAGCAACCCTCCAGGGTTTTGGGGATTCTTTCCTAGACATGGATACGCCAGGGGTTGAACGTGAGACCTTTTTTATGCAAATTGCATGCTCTACCTCTGGACCTTTAATGGGTATAGTATAGTATAGTATAGTATAGTATAGTATAGTATAGTATAGATGAAAATTGACACTGAATTATGGGACATAAATATGGGCATGCACCTACTTTATACACCAGTTGGAAATCTTGGAACGTGCTCAGTTTATGGCATCTGAAATGTACGTCCGTACAGTCCTGTACATTCAATGTAAATTCATGAAAAAGAGCTTCCTTCCCAGTGGCAAAGAGCAGTGCGATGGAGCCTGGCCTTTAAGCCCTTGCCTAAGCCTCTGCATGCCTTTTTACGGCATATTTGTTCATAGTGCTTCAGCAACCAAGGCCTCTGGAAGTTAACTCAAACCACTTCCCAAAGCAGCAGCACTCGCCATAGTGTTTTGAACCCACTTACAGAAACCCGCTGAAAATGTATTTAAAGTTTAAAGTGTGTGGTTTTGCACCGAATTGTTGCAGTAAGGTGTTTATGACATTGGCACCCCAGATGAGCGGTATGTATGGGATTATCCCATTTTCTTCTCACAGATAAGTGTGTAAGGTAGCATTAGATAGTGACTAAACCAAGCGCACTCAGAGACCTCATGGGCATGTTAACACTAAGCCAAACCATGTGTCCCACCGCATTTGAGACACTCTATTGGCCATACACCAGGCATAGGGAACCTGTGGCCCTCCAGAACCTGTTGGACTCACAACTTCCCACCCCCACCCCCAGCCTCAGCATGGCAGAAGGTTGAGGGCAATGAAAATGTCAGCTGAACAACATCTGGACAGCCATAGGTTCCTCACTCCTGCTTACATCATATTTTGTATATTCTGTAGCTCACTCACTAAATTGCCTCTTTGCACATCCTCTTTCCTCTTTGGTTCTGATTTTTAGGGCCTGTAACTGTTGAGAGCGTACGTTTTTCTAGGGTCTTTGCTGTGTAAACAGGAAGCATGCATTTCTTCTATTCCATAAAATTCAGCTCCTTTTCAGGCTACCAAGTGGGATGGGGGGCGGGGAACAAGAGGAAGTCTCTTCATTTAGAACGGGGAGAGCTGAAGGGCTATGGCTAATTATCCTATTAATCACAGGTAAATTAACACGATTTGCATATAATTTTCATAAACATGACAGCTGTTACACTTATACAGCATTTATTTATTTATATGTTTTTCCTTTTAAAAAATAAAAAATAAAATCCTGCCTTTATAGCGGGTACACATCATTCCAAGGGAGATTTTCAACAAATGTGTCACAATTTAACAATGAAACCCCCCAATAACAATGCAACATACAGTCAGATACAATATGAGGGTTATTTTTCTGCTGTTGCTGCCCACAAATACAAAGTTGAAATAAATAAAAAAAATTCCAGTAGCACCTTAGAGACCAACTACATTTGTTCTGGGTATGCACACTTCTTCAGTATCTTTTTTATTTATTTTGACTGCATCAGACCAACACGGCTGCCTACCTGAATCCACAAAGACACAGATAGCTAAATACAGTGGTCCCTTGGTTCTCAAACTTAATCCCTTCCGGGAGTCTGTTCGACTCCTGAAACCGTTCGAAAACCAAGGTGCAGCTTCCGATTGGCTGCAGGAGCTTCTTGCACTCAAGCGGAAGCCTCATTGGATGTTTGGCTTCCGAAAAACGTTCGCAAACCGGAACACTTACTTCCAGGTTTGCAGCATTCGGGAGCTGATTTGTTTGACAACTAAGCCGTTCGAGAACCAAGGTACCATTGTATCTGAAATGTGTATTGATTTATGGAACAACGTTGACATGAAGCGATGAAAGGTTGGAAGCCCTTGAGAAGCTAGCTTTGTTTGTTTCCTCCATTTCAGTCCTTGAGCCGCCTCTGTTATTTAGCTCCTGTTTTTGGTTTTTGCAGTTCCAAGTGGTGTATGAATAACAATGAGGACTAGAGGACATGGAGTTACAAAGGAAAGCTGGGGTTCCTGGTTGTGGGGGAGGGTTATATTATTTATTATAACACATTCAGTGTTTTATGTATGTGTGAGAAAGACAGAAAGAGGGCTTTGTGCCTGTCCGGTGAGTGTGCGTTGTTTATGTGGGGAATGTGTGAGTGTGTGGTCTCTGCCTGTGCAGGATATTTTTGTGTGTATGTATATACATTGGCCATACCCACTGGTGGCATGTGGCTGAACATCCCTTGGGCTGGAAAAGGTTAGCCACTGCTGATTAACGCCATGAGTCCTGGAGTTCATTTGAGAAGCAAACTGGTCTTGGCAGCCGACTCCTTTGCCCAGGCCCTTAGGATCTACTGGCTGTGGGGGGGGGGCACTGCTCCACCTGATACTGCTTTTGTTTGTACAGTGCCTAGCATACCAGGACTCTGGTTGATTACCATAAACAACCTGGTAAGTACTGCCAGATGTAAGCAAAAAAAAACCCCCTACCCCAATCTTTTTTTGGGTACCAAGAAAAGTGCAGTGTTCTCTGCACTGTGAGACCTCACAAGCGCCAATTGGGCCATGAAAGCTCATAATCAGAGCAGTGTGTGCTCTGCAGGGGGCGAAATGAAAATGAAAAGCAACCTCTACACCCGGGGTGGGGGGGGGAGGAGAGGGGGGAAGCAAAGTATGTGCTCAGAATATATTATGCAAACTAAGGTCAGATGATTTGCATAATTCATTTTGATTGCAGTTTGGAGTTTTCAGAGAACTTGCCATTTCAGTCCTTGCAGATACATTCTATGGGGAAGGGGGGACCGAGAGAGAGGGGGGGGGAGTGCAATGGAGGAGGAAGGAATTGGGGTGCTTGAAGCTTGGGAAATGATGTAGAAAAAGATGGCTGTCGATGCAAGGCACAGACTTCTGATTCCTGGAAACACTCCCTAAATTGGTTTGGTTTTTGAGTCTTAAGAAAGCATATGCTTCAATGAGAGGTGCCTAAACCGCATTAGATTGTGTAGCGCGGTTCACATTTCTTTGGAAGGGTGCTGTATATATTCTCAGCCCAGCCATGCAACATGCATGCAGGACTCACAAATGTTGTTTGCGCTATCTGTTTTTGAACAACGTCCCACCCCCTAGATGTTCCGACCAGTAAACTGTGCTCTTAACTACATATTCCCTCTTTTCTTTCCCGGTCCCTCCACCATTTTCCTTCAGTGATGAGGCATGCACCAGTGGGCAGCTGGTTGTTGCCAGCAGGGAAAGTCAGTACAAGATTTTCCACTTTCACCACGGCGGCCTGGATAAACTTTCCGAAGTGTTTCAGCAATGGAAATACTGCACAGAGACCCATCTCAAAGACCAGGTAAGCTGTAAAGTCCAGAGTAGACCTGGGGAGCCTCCACACACCCTCTCCACCCCTAGTAGATGTGGTCTGTGGATTTCTAGCTAGAAATGAAGAAATGTGAGCAGCATCTCTTCTTGTTTCTGACATGTCTGGAAAAGTGGTGGCAAGTGCCCTGGAAGGCTCAGAGGCCAACAGTAGATAGAGCCAGAGCTAACCTACCAGGCCAGGTTCAAAGCTCTTGTATTGATATGCAAAGCCTTGGGCAACCTGGGTCCAGAATACCTTATATCACTCTGGAGGAGGGAGGTTAGTTGTGCCCCTGTGCTACAGAGGCCCAATTGGCCGCATCCAGAAGTCAAACATTCAGTGCTGCCAGTCTATGCTGTGGATCACTCTTCTGGCAGAGACTCAGCAGACAGCCTTCCTTTTTATATCAGGCGTCTCCTGAAGATATTTTTTGTGTGTATGTGCTGACAGGTTAAAAAAAGAAGATCGAGAAGATTATTTTGTACTGCCTTTACAGGCTTTTGTACGTTGCTGATGTTTTCTGGGAGGGCAGTTTATAAATACTATTATAAGTGAATGAATGAGTAACAGAGCCAACCAATTCTAGTTTTATCCCTTTCCTCCTCCCCCTCGACTGGTTGAAAGTAAGAAGGCAAGGCAGGTAAGGGCTGGATGGCTGCCTGGCTGAGAGCCAATGTGGTGTAGTGGTTAAGAGCGGTGGACTCGTAATCTGGTGAATTGGGTTCGCTTCTCTGCTCCTCCACATGCAGCTGCTGGGTGACCTTGGGCCAGTCACACTTATCTGAAGTCTCTCAGCCTCACTCACCTCACAGAGTGTTTGTTGTGGGGGAGGAAGGGAAAGGAGATTGTTAGCCGCTTTGAGACTTCCTAGGGTAGTGATAAAGCGGGATATCAAATCCAAACTCTTCTTCTTCTTCTGAGGTTGGTGGGGCTGTGCCCCATTCTTGCTGGCAGGCCAGCTTCCCTGCTTGTCTGAAGAGCTGCCAGGGGTTTGTAGACACTGGTGATGCACTTCCCTTGGTTTGTTCTTTCTCTTGCTGGAGAAGGGGGCCGTCCAAAGTATTTGTTTAATCCAATATTGGGGATTAACGAGGAGCAGGCTTACGTAGGTTATGTAAGCTCCTGGCAAGGTGACACTGGGTTAAGAAATTTTAGCCAAACAGGAGTTTCAAATAACGGAGGATTTGCTTTATTGGGCAGAGTGTTCGCCTTTATAAACCTCTTCTGCAACTGGAAGATTTGGGCCTCGTTTCATTTCCTTTGCTTCTTGTGGCCTGCGGCAGCCTTATAAAATAGGCCAGCTGTTTATATAAACGGCGAAACCACAGATCTAATTCTCTCAGGGTTCTCTTCTGTGCGTTATGTGTCCAGTATGAGCACAGGGTGAGTCCACAGATTGGGTGGAATCTGAACTCCAGTCCAGGATGCAGCAAGTGTCCTGACTTGCCCATCCTGTCTCTGCAATTAGGCTTGTGCTGAGTGTTCAGTCTATGACTTCTAGCCGTCTGTATTCAAATGATGTTTTGACAAGGCCTATTGGCATATCTTGCTTCATTCTGCACAAAGGCCTTGCAAAGGCCGTAATTATATGTTTAAAGATACTAGGGATGCTTGTTAGAAACAGTGATTTCTACATTCCCTTCCTTCTCCCCAGCCCCCCTCCCCACTTCTTCCCCTGCTGCTTCCCCCTCATTATAGTACCACGGGGGCTTCCATCTGTGTTGAGTAACCTTTTGATTTTTAAATTAAATGTCAGCTGCAGTTTTCACCCAGGAATGGCAAGCGTCCTCGGAGAGCCTGGCACCGCTGCCTTCTCTCCTTCGTAACAGCAGCCCTTTTGTATGTGGCCAATCAGATGTAATTTATTGTGTGCATTCCTGGGCAGGCTCGCGATATTGCTGCAAGCCGTGTTAGCTCTGATCTTGGGCAGGGGAGGGTGGGAAAGGCAGCCAGCCGAACCAAGCAGTGCGTCATGTCGCTCTGATCCTTAATTACTCCCAATTACACTTGCTGGCTTGGGCAGGAAGTCTCCCCAAACTTCCAAGGCTTTGCCGCCCTCCCAGGACAGTCTCTCTCCAGACAAAAATCATCTTCTTTTTCCGCTGTGGCGACCTGGGTATAAGATGTCCGAGCCATGGGAATGGGAGGTCAGGCTCCTGCAGCTATTGCTCTAGCCCTCTGTCCTGGTTTTGTCTCCCAATTAGCAGCTCACTGACGTGAAGACCTGCATGCAGTTCTCCATTCGAAGGCCCAAGCTGCCCTCCTCGGAGACCCATCCAGAGGAGAACGCTTACAAGCGCCTGGATGTCTCTGCGTGGCTCCATCATCTAAATGAGGCTGGGCAGGTAGAAGAAGAGTACAAGCTGAGGAAGGTGAGGGAGAAGACACAGTGGCATGTTTTTCTCTGCTGGAGAAAGGTCTCCCAAGTGGAGCGTGGAGCAGTTGTGCTTATTTGGCCTCCAGGAACCTTTGCACGTCTTCCCAGCCTTTGGCAACGGGGAGGCAGCACCTGTCAGCTCCCTGCAGGCTAACGTAGCAACTCTCTGGATCTCTGGTTTGTTGCTGCATTGATTGCCCAGCAGTTTGGGACATGAAGACCAGTGAGCATTTCTAGGGGTGCTTGCACAGTATGTGAAGGCCTATAAAAGCAATTGAGGCTGTCTGGCTTTAAAATAATTAAGGGCTTTGGGGTGGGGGAGGCGGTATGTGAGTCTGGGTCCAAGTGTGAAGTTTCCAAGATTGGGGATTAAGCAGTGACATGAGAATAATGTGTTAATTGTATAGCCTCTCCAGGGGGGTTATTGACATTGAAATGAGTTTGATTTGTGTCTCCCCTGGGAAAAGGGGGGGGCACTGCTTTCCCTCTAAACATGTGCAGATTGTGGGGCTCCTGAATCTCAAGGCGTCACTTGTCAGAGGAGGAGAGCAAAAGAGGTCCAGTTTCAGAAACTGTGGCATTTTCCTCTGTTGCCACTTCTTTATCATTTCCCCTCTGCCCTCCCTCCCTTCCTCCCCAGGCTATTTTCTTTGGTGGGATCGATGTCTCCATCCGTGGTGAGGTCTGGCCTTTCTTGTTGTGCTACTACAGCTATGAATCCACTTCAGAGGAGAGGGAGGCTCTCCGAGTGCAGAAGAGAGAGGAATACTTTGAGATCCAGCAGAAAAGGTAATGAGCGGTGACAGTGGCTCCAACTCCAGACTCTCAAGGTTTACTTTCTTTCTTTCTTTCTTTCTTTCTTTCTTTCTTTCTTTCTTTCTTTCTTTCTTTTAATTACTTTTATAAATGCTGAACTACTTTGTTCTGTAAACCTCAATCCTAAACCCCAGATCTGCTGCTTGGAAGGTTAGGATGGGGAGGGTGAAGGAGTCAGCACATCACATTTTCCTGCAAGTGTAGGTAAGGACTTCAGTCCTGCTGCCTCTCAGCGGAATGGAGGGGACTTTGAATCCAGCAGGTCCATACCCAGCTTTGCGTGTTTGTGTTTGTGTGTGTGTGTGTGTGTGTGTGATGCGTGTGATGCCTTCTCCCCACCCTCCCTCCCTCAGCCATTCTTCTTTTAAATCCTCCCTCCCCTGGCAATTGAAACAATGAATGGGGAATTAACTATCCCCAGAAAATGAACCTTCACAGTAGGTCCAATGTCACATTTTGGGTGGGATGTACAGTGGTGCCTCGCAAGACGAATTTAATTCATTCTGCGAGTTTTTTCGTCTTGTGAATTTTTCGTCTTGCGAAGCACGGTTTCCGATAGGAAATGCATTGACGGTTTCCCATAGGAATGCATTGACGGTTTTAAGAAAAAGGCGCAAGACGTTTTCGTCTTGCAAAGCAAGCCCATAGGGAAACAAAAAACTCTTTCGTCTTGCGAGTTTTTCGTCTTGCAAGGCATTCGTCTTGCAAGGTACCACTGTATACAGAAGAGAGGCAACTGCTCTTTCCTCCCCAACTGCCCCAGTTCTCCTTTATTTTGACCCTTATCTGAACGGTCTACCTGACCTAGGTCCATTGGCAGCAGTGGGTGGTTTGTGAGTGCACTCATGTTGTAATGTGGCGCCTAGGCTCTCCCTGACACCGGAGGAGCAGAAGGCATTCTGGCGGAATGTGCAGTTCACAGTCGACAAAGATGTGGTGAGGACGGACCGCAGCAACCAGTTTTTCCGAGGAGAGAACAACCCCAATGTGGAAACAATGAGGTGATTATTGCAACCCTTTAGTGCCAAAAAAATGCACTGAGAACCTTGCACCCACTGGGAAAGCCCAGATCCATCTGTGTTTTGGACACCCAACCTCGTATGCTTCCAGCGAAACCCTTTCAACGGTGGGCCGGGCAAAGCAGGTGGAGCCTGCAACAATATTGTAGTATGGAGCACTCCTTTTCATGTTGCCAGCCAGCCATGCCCATTGCCACTCTGCTCTACTCATTTCCATCCCCCACCCACCCTAGCAGCAAGTCAGCATTCTGTGCCCACTGAGCATGCTCACAGACCCTCCAAGTGTCCCTATTTTCCAGGGATAGTCCCAGATTTACAGAAGCCATCCCGGTTTCTGATTTGCTCCCAGAATGTCCCACTTTTCCTAAGGACGTCCCTATTTTCATCTTGGAAATGTTGGGTATGGTAGGATGTCCCTACTTTCATCGGATAAATATTAGAGAGGGTATGGAGTTATCCAACCCCCAAGCCATCTGAAGGCAGCCCTGTATAGGGATTTTAAAAAAATGTTTAATGTTTTATAATGTTTTTTATACATGTTGGAAGCCGCCCAGTCAGATGGGTGGGGTATAAGTAGTAAAATTATTATTATGGAATAATAGGTCCCTAATTCCATTGGAGAAATGTTGGAGGCGATGTGCTCAGACCTCTCTGGGTTGCTCCACCATCCCAGCCTCACCGTCTGGTCATTTGACCATCCTCTTCCTAGGCGGATCTTGCTGAACTATGCAGTGTACAACCCTGCCATTGGCTACTCCCAGGGGATGTCTGACCTTGTTGCCCCACTTCTCGCGGAGGTCCTGGATGAATCGGATACATTCTGGTGCTTTGTGGGTTTGATGCAGAACACGATCTTCATCAGTTCCCCTCGTGATGAGGACATGGAGAAACAACTGGTGAGAATTTGACCTTGGAGCACTCTTCTCCCCCCACCCACCTTATTTGTCTCTTTTCTTCCTCCTCCGCACTCCATTTGCCCTTTAAATCCTAAATGGATCAGAAGTGTGAAATCTGCATCCATGATGGATGAACTTACCTGCAGAAGTTGTAGTAGCTGCAAGGAGGAGGTGCTGTATCCAACATGTAGGATATACTGATGCCACATTGCTCCAAATGGCTGCTCAATATGGCTTCGTGTAAATGTGAAATGACACTGGGAAGAGGATATTACCCTTCAGAACCCCATAGCACAGGTGGCAGTGGGGTGAGGAACAGTTGCCATGGAGGCCCCTGAACTCATGAGAGCTGGCAACCCAAGGCAACCTCAGCATGGATGTTGGTCACCTAAAACCACTGTTCTGGGTTCCTCCAACATCATACCCAAGATAAGCTTGGTCAAGGAGGTTGTTGGGGCAACAGGGTGGGAACTACACCAACAGCATTTGCAAGCTGTTTCCCAACACCAGGTGCACTTGCACTCAAAGGGACCCTTCCAGTCCCACTCGAAGGGATAGCGAGAAGTTAACTCCTTGTGGACTGCAGCAATGCGTCCCTTATCCCCATCCCACCAGTCTGAGCTGATGTCACACTGAGTACTTGGACTGGTAGACCTGAGTCAGATCTAACCATCCCAGCGACCCCCACCCAGGCCTTGGTGATACGCACCAGGTCAGCCCCACTCATCCACGATCAAATCGTGGACCAACATGGTTTTTCTACAGACCGACCTGATAGTCAGCAGCAAAACCACCAGACTATTGAGGCCATAAGTAGTTCACCCACTAGCACCAGGGATAAAAAGGTAAAGGGACCCCTGACCATTAGGTCCAGTCGTAGCTGACTCTGGGGTTGCGGTGCTCATCTTGCTTTATTGGCCGAGGGAGCCGGCGTACAACTTCCGGGTCATGTGGCCAGGATGACTAAGCTGCTTCTGGCAAACCAGAGCAGCGCACGGAAATGCCGTTTACCTTCCCGCCAGAGCGGTACCTATTTATCTACTTGCACTTTGACGTGCTTTCAAACTGCTAGGTTGGCAGGAGCAGGGACCGAGCAACGGGAGCTCACCCAGTCGCGGGGATTTGAACCGCTGACCTTCTGATTGGAAAGCCCTAGGCTCTGTGGTTTAACTCACAGTGCCACCCGCGTCCCTGAAGCACCAGGGATACAGTGCTCCTAATAGGACTGCTTGCATTAGTGAATGAATTAGTTTTATTCTGTGAACCGCCCTGAGACCCCCAGGTATAGGGCGGTATATAAATTCAAATAACAATAACTATAACTATAACAATAACAGTAACAATAGAACCAGCTCTTAAGAGGTGTGCCTGCTCCTGCTGAGCCTGAGGGGTTTGGGGGCAGGAATGCCCAGTGGTCTAGAGGGGAGTAGCGGGGTTTTCTTCCCCTTCTCCGGAGCTGAACTGAGCGCCCCTTCCTCTTTGCCAGATGTACCTGCGAGAGCTGCTGCGGCTGATGCATGTGCGCTTCTACCACCACCTGGTCTCCCTTGGGGAGGATGGTCTTCAGATGCTCTTCTGCCACCGCTGGATCCTCCTCTGCTTTAAGCGTGAGTTTCCCGATGCTGAGGCTCTGCGTATATGGGAAGCCTGCTGGGCTCACTACCAGGTAAGGTTTAAAAGGGGGCTGGAGGAGCGGGGCAGTTAGAAGGGTCCTTTTTGCCGGTGGGGCTCCTGCACTGCTCCTTGGAGGATGCTGAATGGGGGGATGTTGCCGGTTGCAGCTGCTGTCCTTCCAGGCCTCTCTCCCCTCCCCCCAGCCATGACTGTGACGAGCTCTGTGTGTGTGTGTGTCCCTCCCCCTCCACACTGCTTGCCTTCTCTCCCACTGTTTGCCTCTGACATTACACAAATCGATGCAAATTTCACCCTGACGGTTCATTACTGAGCTCCTGGGCTATTCTTGCTGCTGTCGCAACCCATCAGCCAAAGCGGCCCTCAGCCTGCCTTGTGCGGTGGGGTTGCTGCAACCCTGGCTTTCTCTCCAAGCTGCAGATGTTGCTGTGTGAAGGGCAGGCGCGTGCGCGCGCGCACACACACACACACACAGGCAAGCTAATTTTCAACTTCCTTGTGAGGTTAGCCCCAGGACTGAGCAGCGTATGGTTTCTGTCTGACCTGGTCTTGTCTGCAGGAGAGGAGGCTGCCACCAAACTGTGTTTGCCGTATGCTGCTTGCTCGCATTACTCTCTGCCAAATAGTTGCTCTCTGGTGGTGGTCTGGGAAGGGGGAGGGGAGATTGCTTTGAATCCTCGTGGCAGCGATTTCGCCGCCCTTTGCCAGGTGGTCTAGACTCCTGTGCTCCTAAAACTCACTGTGTTAAGCAAGTAGAACAGGGGCAGCCAACGTGGTGCCCTGCAGGAGCTGCTGGACTCCCAGCCCTCATAATCTCTAGCCAGCATATGGCCAGTACTTGGGGATGATGGGAATGCAAGTCCGGCAAGATCTGGAGAGCACAACGTTGCCTATCCCTGCAGCAGATCTTAATTATGTGTGCAGAATTATTCAGAATGGAGCATTTTGTAAATTAAGTGTTAACGCAGCATTTGTTAGTTGCTCACTTGAAAACATTTTACTAGAAATAATATTCCCTCTCATGCCTTTACTGAAGGCAGCCCTGTTTAGGGAAGCTTTTAATGTTTGATGTATTACAGTATTTTAATATTTTGTTGGAAGCCGCCCAGAGTGGCTGGGGAAGCCCAGCCGGATGGGCGGGGTATAAATAATAAATAAATAAATAAATAATAATAATAATAATAATAATAATAATAATAATAATTACTTCTTCAAAGTGAAAACAGATATAACTGGGTCAAAAAACTTGCAGACTTGCTAGATTTCATATACTTCAACACTGTAGGCTTTTGTCTTGTAAGCATACACCAGTTCTCTCAGAATGCAGTCTGCCTTACTAGTTTTCACCTCCTCTTTCTCTGTGGCCCTGATTCAAAAGATTTCTGCATTGCTTTCGATTTATTTTAATGTGTTGCCATCCCGTGCTTCTTTTAATAAGATTAGGGTGGCATACATGATTTCTCCACCTCCTGCTTTATCCTCACAACAACCCTATAAGGTAGAGCATGTGACTGACTGCCCCAAGGCCACCTAGTGGGGATTTCAACTTGACTCTCTTCAATCACACTACAAAGCTCTAACCGCTACACAACAGTACTACTGCTTTGTGTGAAGTACAGTGCTGCCTTTGTCTTTAAACTACTGCCTAACAGTGGTTGGGAGAGAGTGAATCACTTTTCCTTCTCACCTTGCCACATCATTTATAATTCCCATTACCTCTCTCATGCTCCTACATTGAAGGGGTTGGACTCCATCCCTCAGGATCTCTTCCATTTCTACAATTCTACGATTCTCCCATTCACTGATTTATTTTTTTTAAGCCAAAAAGCTACTAAATGTGATCTTGTTGCCACAAACGGTGCATCTTTCTAGCCCTCCCTCCCTTGATCATTTTCTTCTCTTGCTGTTGCAGACAGACTATTTCCACCTCTTCATCTGTGTGGCTATTGTGGTGATCTATGGAGACGATGTCATCGAACAGCAATTGGCCACTGACCAGATGCTTCTGCACTTTGGGAACCTGGCCATGCACATGAATGGGGAGCTCATACTCAGGAAGGTAAATTAAAAATTGCAGGTGTTAAACAAACAGACAGACAGACAAAAAACCCTTTGCAGTTCTGTCTGCTCCAAAACAGCATATGGAAGGCTGTGCAGTGTTCTCCTTTTGTGAGTGGTGTCAAGTCTCCGTTACGATTTGGGTGTGAGATGGGCAATTTAGATGAACTCAGCAATTTCTCATATCTGCTATTTGTGCCATGTGCTGTTTTGTGGGCTTGTGTATTCACATCTACTCTGCCATCCTATTTCCAGGCTAGAAGTTTGCTTTATCAGTTCCGCCTGCTGCCTCGGATCCCTTGCGGTCTCCATGACCTGTGCAAACTCTGCGGGACAGGTATGTGGGACAGTGGCTACATCCCCGCTGTGGAGTGTACGGGGAACCACCCGGACTCGGATAGCTGCCCTTATGGAGGCATGGTGGATGAACCTTCTCCCAAGCCAGGGAACGAAAGCAGGAGGGGACTGAAAACACGGGAGGTCTTCGCTTTCCGGAAATGACATCTTCCTGGGGCTTGGGTGCCCAAAGACTGGAAGAGAAATGGAAGCGAAACAACTTGGCGCAGTTGAGACGCACTCTCAGCAGACATCAACAGGAGGCAAGAGGAGGCAGATGTTTCTCCTCAATGTCCCAAAGGAGATGGATGAGTGGATGGGAGAAGGAAGGAGATGGCACCGAGTAGAAGAGTCTCCCTTGTGGTCAAAGCAGGATCTTGATGTGTGTCCTATATACCTGGAAGGGCGTTGCTCTGACTGTCCCGACTTTTGTTGTTGTTGTTGTTGCTTTACAGTTCGGAACATTTTGAAGGGAGTGCACAAGGCTGAGCCTGGTGAATCAAGAGTTCCAAGGGGCAAAAGGACCCCCCCCTCCTAACACACACACACACACACACACACACACACACACACTGCTGCCATAGGGGAATGTAGATGGCTTAAGACAATGAGTCCACAACCAGCAACGCAGTAGATGGAGGGGCAATGCTACTCCAGCCCCTCCATCCCAGACACACCCATGCACCTGTGCACGCCCGTGTTGCTTTAACCAAAACACCATGGCTCTCTGGCTTCTGCATAAAGCCACGGTGATCACTTGGAATATAGCCTGCCAAAAACGAAAACAATAAAATTGCAAGCTTTTGGGCTTCCCCAGGGAAATAATCACAGTATGTGTGTATGTATCCAAAGCTTGATCACCATATTTTACAAAGCGCTTTATTTTTATTCTTTTCATATATACACGACTTGTTTGCTGTAGGTCAAAAATCAAATTTTTGCAGTTACGGAAGTTGCAATCCTCAAGTTCACTGTGAGTATAATAAATTATGCAAAATCACACGCCGTGAAAACACTTGATTATTTTTGGCCCGAACGGTCTGATTTGGAGATACAGGTAGAGCCCCTGTAACGTTTTGTCACTGACTCTTCATTGGGCCCTTGCACATGGCTACTCTCAGTGAGACAGATCTGGAGAGGGGAATAGACTCTGCCTGCTGCAGTCTCAAAGCTGAGTCTTCAGGTCCCACTTCCAGAGATGCAGCCTATTCTCTGCACCTCTGCCACCCTCCTGTCTCTCACATCCATGCCCGTCCTGTTTTCCAGCATTCACTGTGTTTGATATTCCTGGAAAAACTACCCAAAGTCAGTGCTGCAAGAGCCAGGACCACTTGGAACAGTGAGCTGAATGCATGTCCTGCAGTTGTAAGGTTAGAATGGATTTCTCAGTACTCTGAATCCTGTCTCCTTTGCAGCTTTGATCCAGCTCTGAGCTGCATTGAAAAAGTGGCATGACATACTGCTTGGTTTCTGTTGTGCTTTGCTTAATTTTAAACTGACTTACATTTTAGAATGCCACTGGAGAGACTCTGCATTTTAGGATCTGTTACAAGTACTAGTTTCATTGAGTTAGCATCCAAAGTCTCTCACCCTCTCTCTCTCTCTTACATCTGCTCCAGCATGGCAGACAGTTTCAGAAAGGATAAATAACAACTTAGTGGTTGCAGTCTGTTAACATCCTTGCACAGGCTTCTCTTCACACCATTTGACCCACCTAGCCAAATGCAGCCCATAATAGCACTATACAGAGGACCTGCCAAGTGCTGGCCCCTGCCTGCCTGCACACCACTGCCAAACTAATAGAGACGTATGCTTTTCCTTAAAGACCTCCAGTGATGGAAGGTCCCTCACCTGTAAGCAACCTGTTTCAGGGTTCTACCACTCACTACACTCTGGCGTCAATCCTAAATCCTTCTGGCTGCAGCTTCCGCCCATTGTTTTTGCCCATGGCAGACAATCCACGGCCTCCTCCAGGTACCTCTTTATGCACCTGAAACCTATTAGTGTTACTTTTCTCAAATAGTCTCTCCCCCAAGCAAACTCCCGGCTTCTTAGCCAGGTTGCTAATTGTTTTTGGTTGCTCTTTGGATTACACTTGCAGATGTATGTAGAAAACCAGACCGGGTGGGTAATTAGCACTTCAGACTTACCTGCCACGAGGGAAAAGTCTTAGCAGGAAAGAGCCAATTTAATTTTAGTTCAGCTCGGCTTTGCTAGAGGTGAGATGGCTGTGAGAGATAAATTTCTGCAGAAGCGTTGTGTTCATTCACATTGGATAGGGGTGTATATATCCATTTAGGCTTGGCTTCCTCCAGAGGTCATAGGAATACAGCACCACCTGCTGTTTATAATCTCAATTGCCGTGTGCTGTTCTAAGTCTGAACTCAATGCTCCCATCTGGCCACTGGTGCCAGGGACCGTGTGAGGCGAGACTGGATTCAGGACATTTTTCAAGTAGGTGGTTGTTGCCAGTGCTACAGATTTAAACAGAGTGAATGCTTTGCTGCTCAGCATGTCAAAGGGGGGGGGGGGGGGGAATCTCATATTTGGTCCACAAACACAGAACTGTTGATCTAGACATTGTTATAGAGGATGCTGCGAAAACAACACCACCACCACCACCAAAACCCTTGAAATAAAATTAAATATTTCATCAAGAATTGTTCTCAACAAAAGCTGTTGGACAAATACAAAGAGATTTGGGGTGGTGCTGAGTGGGGGTTACAGTTCTTCACCTTCTAGCCCATGGGTAGGCAAACTAAGGCCCGGGGGCCGGATCCGGCTCAATCGCCTTCTCAATCCGGCCCGTGGACGTTCCGGGAATCAGCGTGTGTTTACATGAGTAGGATGTGTCCTTTTATTTAAAATGCATCTCTGTGTTATTTGTGGGGCATAGGAATTCGTTCTCCCCCCCAAAAAAAATATAGTCCGGTCTCCCACAAGGTCTGAGGGACAGTGGCCTCCTACTGAAAAAGTTTGCTGACCCCTGTTATAGCATTTCTAAATGTTGTTTGGGTATGGGAGTCGTGTGACTTTTGTGTTTCAGACATTGTGTAGTGGAATATTCCAGAGGCACAGAGGAAGCTTTTGTTTTCTAGCATGACCTCTATTCACATAGGCACATCTCTCAGCCCTTTGTGGCATGTGTGCATTTGTGTGTGTGTCATGCAACTCAACTGATAATTCCCAGTCCAGTTTTTTTTTTTCTTTTTGGAGGACTGGACTGAGAGGCAGAAAATGCCAAAGAGTGAACCTAAATAAAAGGGGGGGGGGGGCATCAAAATAAGCTGCAGTGTACACACACACATGCCCCTTCCCAAAATATGTTGGAAAATGTTTTTTGGGGGGTGTTTCTTGCTTAAAACAACAGAAGATTGCTTATTGAAGCTATGGAGTTTGCCTGTACAGTCGTACCGTGGAAGTCAAACAGAAGCTCCTGCAGCCAATCAGAAGCTGCGGAAGCCCCGTCTGATTTCGGGTTCCAAAAGAATGTTTGCAAACCAGAACAATCACTTCCGGGTTTGCGGCATTTCGGAGCCAAAACGTCCGAGTTCCAGGGCGTTCGGGATCCAAGGTACGACTGTATGCCCTTATGAAGTCATAACTTATGTCTCAAAGCAAACCGTCTCCACCATGAGAGCTCTAAGAATGTGCATACAAACAGGTGAGTTTTTCAGGCTCCCATGAGGAAAAGTGAAATAATGTTGTGAGTTTTCTTTTTAATGTTTTTATTCTATTTTAAATCTCAATAATGTGGCAACAATAAACACATGGTAATATACAAATAATTATAGGTGACAGTCTTTCACTAATACATATAAGCAAAACACATAGAAGTAAAAAAAAAATGTGTTTGCATTACTATTTATACATTATCTTAGGCTGTACTAGCTTCTGGAAAGTTGAGGTCTTCCTTTCTTACAGCTTGGTCTCCACCCATGCCCTGTGTGAAGAAACAGGACACCCTTTCCTCTGTTTGATCACTGAGAATCATAGCACTCGTTTTCTCTTTCTTGCTCTCTTGTGCGCGCGCACACACACCCCCCCTTTACCTCTACCTCTTAGAGGTCCACTTTGTTCAGTACTGGTGGAAATGTCTTCTGCCATTCTGGTCATGTCTGTGTAACACAAGTGTTTCCTACTTTACTTCTAATACACACTTCAGCCTAAATGGCTCATAAGCTTGACATGTGAGTTTCCATGATCAGTTTGTTTGACCAAAGAAACATATGCGCGTGCGCACACACACACAAACACACACACAAAGTTATTGGACTACATCTTTCATCATCTGACGATGGCCTGTGCATTCCAAGATCAGGATATATTCACCATAATAGTCCACACATTAGTAACTTCAAGACTGGATCAGTTCTACGCTGTACATGTAGGGCTCTGTTTGCAGAAATTACAGTTAGTGATGAATGTTGCAGTATGGTTGCTGACAGGAGTGAGGCTCTCGCAGTGTATTACACCCCTGCTCAGAGATCTGCATTGACTGACAATTTGTTACCAGGCCAAATTCAAGGTGTTGGTATATAAAGCCCTCAGCCGCTTAGGACCTGTTTACTTGAAGGATCACATTACTCCCCCTGGGCCCATTTGATTGCTTTGATCTCCGAAACCGGCACTTTCACGAGTTCCATATAATGTATGTTCTGTGTGGCAACACCTACTTTTTGGAAGTCCCTGCCCATTGGTATTACGCAAACACCTTCACTGAATTGTTTTCAGCACCTGCTAAAGCCTTTTCGCAATGTTAACATGTAATTTTATTATGTGTGCTTGTTTTTAGAATTACTGGTTTTATTAACATTCTGATTTTTTAAAGTCAGCTTCCTTTTAATGTTTGCTTTAATTGGTATCGGGTAAGTGGTATATACATTTTTAAAATATACATTTTGTTTAAATAAAAATTCAAAAGCTGGCCGGGGCTGATGGGAGTTTGAATCCAGCTACCATCAGGAAGGCCGCAGGATACCTATGCCATCTCTGGAGAGCTTTTGAAGCCTTCCAGGATGGGCATAGGCAAACTCAGCCCTCCAGATGTTTTTAGACTACAATTCCCATCAACCCTGACCACTGGTCCTGTTAGCTAGGGATGATAGGAATTGTACAAAAAAAAATCTAACAAAAAAAGAAATGACATTTTTGAGCTATTTCTGCTTGGACACTGTTTCCAGGAAATTCTGGATGTATGTTAACCCTAAATAATCCTTCTGCTCCGGTCTTCTCAATGAATCCCACTCAGGCATAGGCTTCACCATGTTGCTTATACTAATTTGCCTGTTACACACACTCTTTCGTAAGGAGAAAAGATGCCAAATTCCAAAGAGAAGTCGCCTAAATTCTTCTTGAACTTTGAGATGATTCATGCTTCAGTCTCTGGCGGTAAGGGGTGCCACAATTATAGGCCGCAGGGCTCCTGGAATCATTAACAGTGAGCTTCGTTACAGCAGCTGAGAACATGATCTCGCTGTATTGGAAAGGTGAGCGGTACGTTCTGTGCAGATGGCCATCTCCCAGTGCTATAAATGAACATGCTGTGCTAGCCTAGGTCCTCTGCTCTAGTGAATGACTACTTTAATTGTTGAGCCCTCGTGAGTGAGGAAACTGTAAGTCCGAGTACCGCAAGAGGGGCTGTTAAATGAGCACAACTTGGAAGGCCACGGCAACACCTCCCTCCACTGTAGTCCTCAACCTAATTCTGTTTGACTCTTTCACAGCGGCAGCACAAGAGCGTCTAAGGTTTCCTTGCTGGACCTGACTAAAAGCTTTGTCAAGTCCAGCACTCGCCTCCCATCAATGGTCTATCCAGGTGTCCTAGAAAGGACACTCAGGCAGAGTGTTATGCAACAGCCTAATAACTTGTTTTTTCCACACCACACCCAGGAATCACAAACAGGCCGTCTCAGATTATGAAGTTTCTATCTGGTTCGTTCTATACCTCTTGCAGATTTCCACCCAGCATGACCTTCACGACCAGTTGGCTCTTTAAAAAGAATGCATAGCATCTTGAGCACTGATGAGGTTCAGGGGCGCAATGTCCAAGCCATTTGCTTTGCATGCAGAAGGTCCCATAGAATTATAGAGTTAGAAAGGACCACGAGGGTCATCTAATCCAACCCCCTGCAGTGCAGGAATCTTTTGCCCAACATGGGGTTCAAACCTACGACCCTTAAATTAAGAGTCTCACACATTACCAACTGAGCTACGGCTGTCTGATTCCTGCCTCACGTCTTAGAGAGGCGCTGCCAACCACAGTAGGCAGTGTTGAACTGGATGGGCCAATAGTGTGGTTCGGTATAAAGCATCATCTTTGTTTGTTTGTTAGTGAAACAACCGGTGAAGGACTAACTCCAGAAAGAGATCTGTCTCCTGCAGTGGTAGATAATATGGAGACCTCTCGGATTGAGTGCCTTCTTACTGAAAGTGTGCTGAACTGGTTTTAATTGCTTTAATAGGGAACGAAGGGGATAGTTTCACCACCAAACAGCTTGCCGCTGGAGACAGAACACAGCACTTGCCTGCAACATGGAATGAAGCATGACCCAGGCCTGTCCTATCCTTTGTGTGACACCGTAGCAAGCCTTGGTTCACCAATAATATGATGTCCCCATCCTCACATATTTAATGGGGTGGGGGATAGCTGAAGGGTGATCTCTATAGCACTGTTTCCTCACTTCCCTCGTTTTTGAAATGTGGGTAGATGTGTATGCCAGAAGTTAGCACGCACAGGCACTGGAATTTTTATATTATTTAAACTTTTGAAATTTGCAGACTCGTACAGGTATTGGTATTGGGGAGGGATGTGGGTGGTGCTGTGGGTTAAACCACAGAGCCTAGGACTTGCCGATCAGAAGGTCAGCGGTTCGAATCCCTGCGACAGGGTGAGCTCCCATTGCTCTGTCCCTGCTCCTGCCAACCTAACAGTTCGAAAGCACGTCAAAGTGCAAGTAGATAAATAGGTACCGCTCCGGCGGGAAGGTAAATGGCGTTTCTGTGCACTGCTCTGGTTCGCCAGAGGCGGCTTAGTCATGCTGGCCACGTGACCCGGAAGCTGTACGCCGGCTCCCTCAGCCAATAAAGCGAGATGAGTGCCACAACCCCAGAGTCGGTCACGACTGGACCTAATGGTCAGGGGTCCCTTTACCTTTACAGGTATTGGGGAAGGGGTTTGTGTCGCTGTTGCTAATGTACGTATAGTCACAGGCAATACCCCATATATTGACGACAACGCTCACAGAATTGTATTCTATCCAGCGACCACTATAGCAATGGTTTGGAGTGTTTTGCGGGGGGAGAGTAACATCCCACCCACTCCCAGCTATAAAACATTGTCCTTTGGCGGTTGTGAAAAAGCCTTGTTCGAACAACAGAAGCACAACATTGCAGGGAGAGGAAGGGGCTGGTCACAAGAAGTCACAAATGTGCATTCATTGCACAAAGGCACCAACTGTATAGGAAAACCTTCTGCCTGCTCTGCTGTGTGATAAGATCAGGGTTCTGGGGGGCGGGGGGGGGGAGCAACATCAGCTTCTGAAACAGATTCCAGTACTCGACACTAGGGGATCCCCAGCTCACACTAAGCACTTAAGCTTTTTCTTCTATTGTTTTAGCTGTGAAAGTGACTTCATACGCTTTAGTCTAAAGCAGAAATCTGCAACCTTGTCAAGGGCAGGATCTACGTACCTTTGATCTCAACCTGCAACATAAGACTCAATTTAACTTAATTATTTTGTCTTCCTCTTTTATCTCTCTAGGATGAATGGGTGCAAAGAATAGCAGCAGGCCTGCAGTTTAAATTAGTTTATTTAAAAAAATATTTCTAAACTCTTCACTTTTTAGTAATAATTTTTTAAAAATCTAAGTGGCATACAATAGTTTTGTGGAAGAGGAATTTTTCAGCAAGTGCGGCTTGCTAAGCTGGAGTAAGAAAAGCTTCCCCTGCCGAACTTTCCTCTACTTCACAGCTATTAGAAGTGCTTTTTTCCTTTGCGTGGAAAACAAGCCTGGGACTGAACCTTTGCTCAGACCTACAACTTTTCTACCATCATTGTATTTGGCTTTCTCCTCTCTGAAGTCGTCATTCCGCCCTTAAGACTTGGGAGTTGTAACAACATTTTCTTTCTCATCACAACAACAGGCCACAGTTGCTCCCATGTTACGGATGTCCAACCTAGTCGGCTCTCCCTGGAAACTTTGTGTGATGAATCTGTGGCCTAACTGAGAGAGGAACTTGAACTCAGCTCCCTAAGCTCAGCCCTCTGACACTATGAGGAGATGACAGAGATGGTCTGAGGAGTCTGAGCTGACAGCAAAACCCAGGCCACCCAATGTTCCAAGTCCCTGGGGGTGGGGCCTATAGCCCTCGCTCAGACAGCTGGCACCGACACTTCTTCTTTTGAGACACTGTTGTCACACTGAGTGACAACATTCATATCTGTTCTTGCAGAGTACAGTGGTACCTTGGTTCTCAAAATTAATCCGTTCTGGAAGTCCATGCCAAAACCAACGCGTTCCAAAACCAAGGTTCGCTTTCCCATAGAAAGTAATGCAAAATGGATTAATCCGTTCCAGACTTTGAAAAATAACCCCTAAAACAGTAATTTAACATGAATTTTACTATCTAACGAGACCATTGATCCATAAAATGAAAGCAATAAACAATGTGCTGCAGTCACACAATCAATCAGTCAATCCATCAATCAGCTGAGCTGGGTTTCACAAAGTCACACACAAAAAAAGAGCCACAAAAACAAAAATAAATAGCAAAAGCAGACAGACCTCAGCATAACACTCAAAATGGAAGTGTGGCACTCAAATCGGAAGCGTAACACTCAAAACGGAGCACGTTCAGCTTCCAAAAAAAGTTCGCAAACCAGAACACACACTTCCTGGTTTGCAGTGTTTGGGTTCCAAGTTGTTTGAGTACCAAGGCGTTTGAGAACCAAGGTACCAGTGTACAGGAGTTTCAGAGTACAGAAGAATAAGGAGCACCAGAGAGTGCTTGGCCTGTGTTTCTCCTCTTGTGCAACTCATGACTGTAGTTTTTGGGGCGCATACACTCTCTCACACACCTTTTATTGCTGGCTGGCAAATCTGTAATGAATTATGCTCCGGCAGCTGCAGCCCCTAATAAGGAGCAGAGGGATGTTTGTTCGGGTTATAACCGTCAGGAGGCTCGTCTTTTTCCAAAGACACCAATGAGCCGGTCAGTCCTAGGGCAGTCAGCCGCCGTTTCTGTTGATTCATTGAAATGCTGCGCTTGAATATACCGCTGCAGGACTTAGCAGCCTCAGAGCTGTATTACTGTTGCTGAAATGTCAGAAGAGGACCCCATCTCCTCCCAAAATTGTGCCCCCACTGTCCAGTGAGGAGGAGAGGTACAGAATCCTGCTGCTCTGAGCTTTCTTTTTTTAAATATTATTATTGCTGCAAAAAGCAACAAAAATAATATGAATTAAATGAAAGCTTAATTGAGAGAGCAGTGGGGACCTATGATCCCTGAGAGAGATACCATCCTTTCCCATTGGCCTGAGAAACATGGGTTCAGTTATTTGCAGTTGAGCAAACAGCTCCTAGTAGAATCTACAAACCACTGTAGCGAGTGTTTTTGTATTTAACCCCAGTGAGCACAATGACCATTCGCCCTTGCTGTATAGGTGCCTTTCAGCTCAGACCCCAAATTCGGCTCCACCAGCCTCTCCAGTTAAATGATCTTGAGGTGGCATGGCTGGGGAAGGCCTCTTGCCATGGGCTTTGAGAGCCACTGCCAGCCAACATAGGTGATGCTAAGGAAGATGTAGCAACAATCTGACACAGTGAAAGGAGGCTTCATCTGTTCAATGAATAGGAAGAGCACAGCTTTCACTACAACATGTTTAACTGCACATCTACAAGCAACTGCCCACATTATCATAGAGGTCACAGAATCATAGCCAGACACGCCAACCCATTGTGCCACAAGATGGCCTGGTGTGTAGGCACTTTGAAAGCTGTATTGCACATGATGTCCTAAATAATAGGAGAAGCTAAATTAGCAGTGTGCCACACATTGCATTCACTGTCATTGCCATTACATTATGTTTGTGTAATCACTAATTACACATTAGCGAATGAACCAAACCATGGTGTTGTGACCTTGCCATTCAAAATGGAAGGGGGGCAACCTTGGCTTGCTAAAGCTTAAGGACTGCCTTTGGTGGTTTTAATTTTCACTAGCATGAACCTTCCTGTGTATTCCTCGGTATGCACTCATGTGAGCAACTGGCGTGTTTATTCGAAAGCATCCGGTTCAAGGCTGCAGGCATTCCCACAGTCTTGGAACTAGAAAACCAGGTTTACACGTTTCTGACATACGTTGCTAACAGTAATTCTTTCAAGCGCACTCATGAGGGAAATAGGAAGGTTGGTGCAATTTACCAAGGAAAACATACTGCCTGAACTAGCCTTGTTACCTTACAGTGTCTAAATAATTCCGTACAGAGAAAGTTGTCTTGAACCGAGTAAGATCATCTGTCGCCATCTAGCTCAGGGTTGCCTGTACAGTGACTGGCAGCAGCTCTCTAGGACCCCTTCCATCAAAAGCGCATGCTGTGTTGCTAAGAGGCGGCCCCTCACCTTCTGCATCCTCCTGGGTGATGCTGTTCTCCAGACAGTGAAGAGGAAGGAGGCTGGAAGCTCAAGTCAAGATATACTTGCAACTGAATCAAGATATACAATGAAGTTTGGACCAGATAACTCTGGGAATTTTGTAGGTGTGGGGCATATGGGTTTGCCATGGGCATGAGATACAAAGACACACACAACTTTTGATGACAACAATTGCAAGTGAAACTATCAGCCGGTCTCTGTGTTTTGTTTTGTTTTTTTACATGACAGCTCAATTAAATATTTGCTTGGATTTCCACAGCCCCCACCTACTGCCAAATCCACACTGCAGGCTACTTTTGGGTTATCTCTGGTGTATTATAAAGCTTCCACAAATTTTTATTTTATGAGTTTTGATGTTAAAAATTCTCAAGATGCCCTAGGAATATTATTTGAACAACTCTCTGAACTGGCCTTGGTGCATATTAATTTCATTGGTGTACAGTATATTAGTTTCATTGCAATCTTCACAACAGCTTTCTGATGACAAAGTAAAAGGGCCATAATTAATTGTCTAGTAAGAACATTACCAATGGTATAACACCAATGATAAAATGCTACTACAGTCAATGATGCCATGTGATCACCTTAGGTCATGGAAATGCTTTCCAATATATTGTATTAATCATAACTATCATGACTAATACTTGATTATAATTGTGGTCACTCCAAACAGGATATCTATTATTGGCATTCCACTCCTTGGTCACCATAAGTATAGTGAAAAAAATAGGTATGTAATAGAGGCCTTTGAAGGGGTAGCTCAGATGTGACTGATAAATATTCTGCAGCTAGTAAGTCAAAGGCAGTGGTTTCTTCATTAGGAGAACTAATTTTGTTTTCACTGTTTCGCTACCTAGGCAGATGAATGATTGTGGCAGGTTTCCTATTAGTGATTTCTTTCTGAAGGGGTTTGCTATTCTAGGAGGTACCTGTACAACACTGTGGTTCCACCTCCTCCATCCCTGCTAGCTAATAATGTTTTCTGACCTTCCACACATCAGCAGCAGTTCTTGTAGAATTCTAAGGGTTGGAAAGGGTCCCAAGGGTCATCTAGGCTATGGTTACCAGATTTTTTTCAATGAATCTGGGGACACTTTTTTTTTTTTTTAAAGCTGAGTAGCAACAGGGAGTCAGTAGTGGAGATGGTGTGGCAAAAGACCCTGGGCCCAAGCATACATGCACATTGTTTAAAGGTGCAAAGTCCTTCTTTCGCACCCCGTGAAACATAAATGCACAGAGTTTTTAAAAAACTGGGCAACGGATGCCCGCCCATGACTCCCAAGCCTCCCCTGATCAGTCAAAACAAAAGAGGCAAGAGATCTCACAAGACACATCATATGTGCACAAGACACATCATATGGGGATTTCCGGCAAGGAAAAATGGCGGGCGCCACGGCAGCAAGCAACTCCTGAAGCCAGCCAGAGCCAACTGCGCTACCAGACTGGCTCCGGGTTGCTGAGGCTGCCACTGCCACATTTCCCAGGGACAGATTTGCAAATCTGGGGACATTCCAGGGAAGGAATTTGTCCAGGGACAGATTTGCAAATCCGGGGACTGTCCCCAGGAAACAGGAAAGTCTGGTAACCCTAATCTAGGCCAACCCCCTGCAATGCAGGACTCTGAACTAGATCATACATGACAGATGGCCATCCAATCTCTGCTTAAAAACCTCCAAGGAAGGAGAGTTCACCACCTCCAGAGGGAGTCTGTCCCACTGCCAAACAGCTCTTACTGTCAGATATCACTTCCTGGTATTTAGTCGGAATCTCCTTTCTTGTAACTTGCCTTACTGGCTTTGAATGGGGAAATATTTTACAAGTGTTGTCATGAAACAAGTTTTACAGCTTCAACCCATGGGCTGGTTTGTTTTTTGTTTTGATGTGGAATGCTTTAATGTTCCAGGAATTCACCTTGGTTGACTTTAGTTTTGGAAGAGTGGTTTGTCCAACTGGTGTGCAGAAGTCAAGATAACGAATCATGAACATACACTGGAATCCTATGCATGCTTATAATAATAATATTATAATAATTTATTATTTATATCCCGTCCATCTGGCTGGGTTTCCCCAGCCACTCTGGGCGGCTTCCAACAAAAGATTAAAAATACATTAAAACATCAGTCATTAAAAACTTCCCTAAGCAGGGCTGCCTTCAGATGTCTTCTAAACATCAGATAGTTGTTTATTACTTTGATATCTGATGGGATGGCGTTCCACAGGGCGGGCGCCGCTACTGAGAAGTCCCTCTGTCTGGTTCCCTATAACCTCAATTCTCGCAATGAGGGCACTGCCAGAAGGCCCTCGGCACTGGATCTGTGTCCGGGCTGAACAACGGGGGTGGAGACGCTCCTTCAGGTATACTGGGCAGAGGCCATTTAGGGCTGTAAAGGTCAGCACCAAGACTTTGAATTGTGCTTGGAAACGTACTGGGAGCCAATGCAGATCTCTCAGGACCGGTATTATATGGTCTTGGCAGCCACTCCCAGTCACCAGTCTAGCTGCCGCAGTTTCCGGGTCACCTTCAAAGGTAGCCCCACGTAGAGCGCATTGCAGTAGTCCAAGCGGGAGATAACGAGAGCATGCACCACTCTGGCGCAACAGTCTGTGGGCAGGTAGGGTCTGTGTACCAGGTGGAGCTGGTAGACAGCTGCCCTGGACACAGAATTAACCTGCGCCTTCATGGACAGCTGTGAGTCCAAAATGACTTACTGAGAAGTCCCACTACGGCCAATGGGGCATACTCCCTTGTAACAAGGTTGCAGCCCTAATCAGCTTGCAGATGTCTTGTTCACAGAGCAATGGAGCAAATGGCTCAAAATATACAAGGGAGGGAGGTAGCAAGGGAGTCTGTTCCTCATAGCCTGGTGTTACAACTGTGTTGTGCCCATGGGCATCAAAGCATGGAACATAACTTGCAGGAATTCCTGCAATGCAAGGGGTTGGACTAGATAACCCTTGGAGTCCCTTCCAACTGTTGAATTCTGTGATTCTTTGATTATATGAATGCTCCTTTGACTCTAAAAATGTACTATGAAAGCCATCTCTTCACTGTCTTTTAATCCTGTGCAATCTTCATCACAAACAGCCTTTCCTAATCCCTTACCCAGAAGTAGGTCCTATTGATTTAAAGGGATTTAAGTTTAGGGTTGTGGCCTTTAGGTCAGGGGTAGGGAGTTTGCAGTCTGTCTGGCTTCCTGCAGGTGTGTGTGTGTGTGTGAATAGGTACCGCTCCGGCGGGAAGGAAAACGGTGTTTCCATGCACTGCTCTGGTTCACCAGAAGCGGCTTAGTCATGCTGGCCTCATGACCCGGAAGCTGTACGCCAGCTCCCTTGGCCAATAAAGCGAGATGAGCGCCGCAACCCCAGAGTCGGCCACGACTGGACCTAATGGTCAGGGGTCCCTTTACCTTTACTCCCCAGGGAAGATTGCCTGGCATGTATTTAGGCACCAGGTAAAAATGTTTGTTGATAACCAGGCTTTGGGCTGATTAAACATTCTGCGTCCCTTAAAATGTGTGTGTGGGGGGGGAAGGTTGGTTGGTTTGTTAAATGTATTTTTTGTGTGTTCTCATTTTCTATTTTCATGCTGCGAACTGCCCTGCAATCTTCAGAGGAATGGCAGTTTACAAATTTAATAAATAACAATTATTATCATTTTTATTATTTAGCTGTGATTCTTGCATTGCAGGGAGTTGGGCTGGATGGCTTTTGGGAGATGCCTTCCTACACTTCTATGACTCTATGAGAAGAATGGGGGAAAGATCAAGCAAAGACAATTTCTCTTTTTTCCCTGACAAACTGCTATGTTTTGTTCCTATCAGGCTGCCTCACTGAGACGCATCTGTGCTAAATGAATTTTATTAAAATAATTATCTTCTCGCGGAAGCAATTATGTCTTCGCTTTAACTTGCAAGCAGCAAACGCAAACCATCAAACTACATGCATCTCCTCCATTTGCCGGATCGGATGGTTGCTATGTTGGTTTGCTTGACAACTATGCTGTGCTAAGCAGGCCACCCTCGCTCCTTCCAAAATCAGTGACAGCTTCTTCTTTCTTTAAGTAGGACGCTCTAGTCATATAGCGGCTACCTCAGGCTGTGGGGTGGCTAAAAAATAGCCAAGGTGTCTGCTTTAAAACAATGGTGGTTGTACAGGGATCGCCAACCTTTCTCAGTGGTTGAGAAATCTAAGAAAGCACTGAGGACGCAATAGCAATTTCACAAAAGAAAAACTGCTGATGCTCAGAACCTCCTCTCCAAAGAAAAACAGGCAAATTTCTACAAACCCTGAAACAAACAAAACATGGATAAAAAAGCAGGCCACCCCACCCCCAAACCAAGCAATTCCAGCCAAACAAATCCTCAGGTCAAAAAGTATTTTTTAAAACGACTGGAAGGGACAGTGGGGCCTTCTGACCGACTCCAAGAGGGCTGTCTCAAGGCACTGTGATACCAGTGGATGCCACCACAAGGGCCTCAGGGCTAAGGGGCTGTGGGACCAGGCCCTTTAAAAGCACATTCTTTTGCTGCCAATGAGCTGATAAATCAGGCCCTTGAGGAAGTGGCCTTTCCTACAAAGAGCCAACTTAAGTTTTCAAATCTGATGTCTGAGGTTAAAACCAAGGAAGCTGCATTTCTTCCCTCCAACGTCTTCTCAACCCCCAGCCCTTACTACTAATCTCACAGCATCAGGTGTTCTTCAGATAAATGTTAATAACCACAGCAAAGAAGTCCGCATCTAATAAAAAGGATGTACAGGTCAAGATGGAAACATTTACAAGAAATGATTTCTCTCCCACTCACAACTCACAACCTGAAGGGCAGGCAGATGGTTGAAAGGTTTGATCAGATCGATTAAGCCTATAAGCTGCGAATTTCACAATGGAGCAGTATGTTGTTAGACTTTGATTTAGTTATTAACATTTATAAGCTGCCTTTCCATTTAAAAAAAAAAACCCATTCCTATTTTGAGTTGACAGCTGGGTCTTAGAAATGAAGGTAGAGCTGGGATGGGTAACCTGTCGTTCTCCATATCTTATAGAGTCATAGAGTTGGAAGGGATCCCGAGGATCATCTAGTCCAACCCCCTCTGATGCAAGAATATGCAGCTGCCCCATATGGGGATCAGCTGAGCTATCAGTTCCCATCAGTCCCATCCCAGCACGGCCAGTGGACAAGAAGAATGAGAGGAGTAGTCCGGCAGCTTTTGGAGGGCCCAGGGTTCTCCACCCCTGAGCTACCCTTATAAGAGGGTAGACTGGAAAGGGAGCTACACTTGTTTTTATTGGCTCTCCCACAAGCCAACGCTGAACTGGGGAAAGGGAGCATTTCTGCCTGAAATGGCCCCATTAAGTTTGTCTGCTGCTCTGTAATAATCATTCTTGCATCACTTCAAAGGTAGCCATTACTAAGCTTGTGGGCACCTTCCTAGTTGACGGTGACTCCCTCCTACGAGGTACTTAATTTATCTGGTGCTATTAATAAGTCACTTAAGGTCTTTACACACGAGCCAACACCCTGGAATCCAGGTGTTGCCGGCTTCTACTTGTATGGGTGGAGACCTGGCTAGGGTGGTGTCACATGGCCACTTTTGAGCTCTCGATGAGGACATAACCTACAACAATTCTCTGATGGAAACAGTGACATCCTATTCTATTACTACTACTACTACTACTACTATTATACCCCACCCATCTGACTGAGTTGCCCCAGCCACTCTGGGCAGCTTCCAACATATATAAAAACATAATAAAAATATTAAACATTGAAATATACATTTTTTTAAAAAAACACCAGAAGCATTTTTACTTGGTATTATAGGTCAGGATATTAATAGGCAAGATGTTAAATTGTTTTTATATGCAACAACTGCGGCAAGAGTATTGTTAGCCCAGAAATGGAAACAAGAATAAATTCCGACGAAAGAAGAATGGCAGACGAAATTAATGGACTATGCAGAATTGGACAAAATGACAGGAAGGATTCGAAACCTGCGGGACCAGAGATTTACAGAAGATTGGAAGGAGTATATGAATTATTTGAAGAGCAACTGTAATCAACAAAGTATGCTAGTAGGACTACAAGACGTTTTGTAAGGAGAAATATACAAAGTGTTACAAAGTAGAAAAAGATAGAGATATTGGTTATGAGTTTGAAATGTAATAGGGAAGATAAGAAATGCATACTGAGAGATTAGATTGGAAAATTTTCACATAGGATTGATGGAAGTCAAAAATTTGAATAAGATGTAGAAGTATGTTTAATTACTGTTGAAAATGATACGTTAAAAAAAACTAATAAAAATTATATATGTTTTTTTTAAAAAAAAAAATTTTTAATGCCTTTAGATGTCTGCTAAAGGTTGTATAGTTACTTATCTCCTTAGCTCGGGGGTTGCATAACTCCATACCCTCCAACATTTCTCCAGTGAAAATAGGGACATCCTAAGGAAAAACGAGACATTCCCCTGGAAAATAGGGACGCTTGGAGGGTCCGTAGAGGATTTTCCCCTCCCCCAACCCCCAGAGGTGCATGTGCAAACAGGATACTTACCTTTACTCTCCAACATGCTTCCATTTATAATAACGAACGAACCAAGCAAAAGGCCACACAGATACGTTTTGCTCATGCGCTATATGTGGAACCACGTTGATTAAAAACAAAATAAAGATCTGGCAACTTGATTTCAGCATGTGCCTCTCTGTGTTTTTAATTTGGATTTCATTATGACAGCTATGGGGTAAATGTTGACAGCTATGCCTATGTTCCATGCTGCAAAGGTGAGGGGGGGCGGGTTTATTTGTTGAATTTCTGCTTGCTGGGCATTTAAATAAAAGCACAAGAGCTCCGAAAGGCAAGAGAGAATTTGGTTTAGTGGCCTTTATGACAGTTACATAATCTTCCGGTATAGTCCCCTAAACCCTGCAGTCCAGATCTACAGGCGCCTTTGCCTGGTCCTGTCCCCGCAAGACTTTTAGGCTGAAGCATCATAGTATCTAGGGTGGACTCAGCAGCTGACATAGCGGGTTTCCCATGCTCATGCAATAGCAGAGCTAACTCATAGTTAAAAATACCTTGACTTTCCCGAAGGCCCTTTCAGCCTCCTGCTTTCAGCAAGGAGTGTGGGAACTTCGCCACTGTCCTGATAAGCCCTAAAGGGAAACACTGCCTTATCCTTAATTGCCTGTCGGTAAAATAGGGATAAAAGGACTGCCCGTCTGGTTAACAAAAAGATTGTGGATGTTCAACAATACCATAATAGGATGAGGTTAGGTACCGCAGACACTTGGCTAAGCAAGTCAGTGTATGCCAGAGGACATACATGATGAATAAACAGGAAGGTGGTGGGGAGGGGTCACTTTCCTTTGATGTCCGCATACGTACATTATTGGCGGAAATAGGCCAATGGTAACAAGAGCCGAAGCGCAAGTTTCTGGGGCAAGAGAGGAGTGAGCAGGTGGGGTCTGAAGGCATGAACAAGGCCGGTTTTATCATATAGGCAGGCTGCATGACCATTCAGGTGGCATAATTATAGGGGTTCCCACCACGCTGGAAGAAGCTCATGGATTTAGGTTTGGGTAGTCTCTAGGTTGCTCAGTTGCCTGTGCAAATCAAACAGAGCTGGAACCCTGCTATATCATCCCAGAGGATTGGGTGGCGACTCTCTGAGCATGAGGATGTTCCCCTGTCTCAGGCACACACACACAAATGTTGAGATGGAGCCAGTTGTGCTATGCCGGCGGGGCGCAATGAACTTGCTTCCAGTGATTAGGACAGCAAAGCAGCGGGGGGCAGGTAAAATTATGGCTGGAGATGAGATAAGTGTAGGTTGCTTCAGCAGCCAATCCCCTCTAATTTTGGAGCTATTGTGAACTATGACTGCATAAGAAGCAAGAGCTCAGAGCTGGTGGCGGAAACGTTTCGATGCACCGAGAGCAAGTTTGCATCCCATGACAATGGTGTGTGTGTGTGAGAGAGAGAGAGAGAGAGAGAGAATAATTAGTAAGAACAAAGAATACTGTGGGTTCGACTAGTTAGTATTAGTCCTATTGTGTGTATAGCACAAATATTCATTACTATTATACTATATATTTTATATTTTGTTTAATGTGCTTCACAAGTTTCCAGTTCCTGTACTTTCCTCCCCTCCCCCTTCCATATGATGCAATCTGTGTGCATCATGTAACCATCATGTAAGCCCTTGGCACCAAGGACTTTTTTTTTTACAAGGGGAGGGGACACTAGTTGGTTTATTTAAACTCATGTATAGCAAAACATAGGCTCCCACACCCCCTGCTGATCATGGTGTTCCTCCTTTATAATCCAGCCAAATGTGTTCATTCCACAGGGAAACACATTGCATCAGTTAGTGACTTCATGGCTGATAATGGCTACCTCCAGTGTTTTGTCTCAAAGAACAAAGCCGGGGTGAAGCCACTTTATGAAGTCATTAATGGCCCTTCATTTTTTTCTACGCACGTTTCAGTAAACAAATTTTGTTAGGTAGATCACAGAGAATGTGAAGGCCTTCTGGCTGTTTTCTTATCCCTTTTTAACTCCCTCTTTAACCCTCTTTAAATTGCCAGAATATTTACATTACCCAACTGGGAAGTGTTTCCTCATTTCTTCCCCAAACTCAGTACAGATACTTGTTCTGAGTTCCTGCAGTCTTTTTCACAATCTTTCCCTGCTTCCACCTCAGATTCCCCAGAATTGGATGGGATCTCAGGAGATAATTAACTAAGGTCTTCAGAGCTCACTTCACTCGATCCAAACCATCCCTGGGAGAGTATTCCTAATGTGGTCTAAGCACATACATTTTACAGCCTATAGGATACTGGACAGATTGATATATCAACTCTTGTAAAAAATAATAATCTCCTTCCTGATAGCCTTTGAGAAATGAAAACTCCCTCTAGGCAAATAGGCGGGGATGATTTTGGAAACGGGGAGAGAGTTTTTGCTAGCCCATACACATGAATATGGGCTGGTAAAAAATTGTGTGGTTTGTAGCTGATTTCCATGGAGCTCTTTGCAATTTGGCTGCTGCCCTTATTTCAGATGGAAACTCAAGTCTTTAAAGTGATGTGTTTTGTGCCTCTTTATTTTCTCAGACAAACGGTCTGTACCCTCTGATGGATGGAAACAGCTATCCAGAGTACAGGTTGCATGCACAATCTTCGCAGGTGGAGTCAGGTGATCCCAGCTGCAAACATATACCTTTTCTTAAGAATCATCTTTGGCAAGGATGCTTTGCTTTTTTGAGACCCTCGCTCAAATAGTTTTCACCTATTCTCTGGGGAAATCCTTCCTATATCCCTATTGCCCTTCCAGTTTAACATTTTATCTCAAATCTTGCTTCAATGTGATTCTTTGGTTCCCAGGGCGCATCAGTACTGACCAGCTTTACATTTACATTTCTAAGAGATGACTGCAACTTCCCTGGAGATTCTGACTGGGGATAGAAGGATCTGTCAATTTGGTTCTCTCAGTTTTTAATTTTTCCAATCTTAAATTCATTTCTGCAGCAGTTTGGGAATTTTCTTTTGAAAGATCTCCATGAAAATTCTGCAGCATTTTAGTGCAAATTTATCCAAATAAGCACATTTTTGTAAGCAATTCCTCCTAATACAACACATTTTGGAATGCTATCTTCCCTATTATATTCATTTCTATGCGCACTTTTAATTAACATATCCGTTGTTGTAAACATTGGTTTGTTGGACAACTGCACCACAAAATGCGGATAAATGCGTATTTCGAAGGATGTCCGTGTTTCAGTTTTCATATTGCTTCAGAAAGTGCAAATTTGATACATTCCGCTTTAAATGTGAACAGGATCGTCTTTCTCCCCCATCCATAGTGCAGACTGCATTGTACCTGGCTGCTGCCAAAGTGAGAAATCAGAAGAGCAGCACAGTCAAATCAGCTGCTTTGTGTACTGGGTCCAGAGTGGTGCTGCTGACATAGAACTCTCTATGTCACACTGTTCCTTTTTTTTACAAACAAAGAAGCGCACCAGCTCCCACTTCCTGCCATATTGAAGTGGTAGCAGGACCAATTCAGCATTTTAGCATCTCTCCTCTTGTCCCACCCTCAGCGGCAAGGGAGAGTGAGCATTCCACCCTGATGACAGTCCCTTAAATATGTGAAGACTTGTCATCACATCCCTGCCCTTAATTGTCTTTCCTCCAGAGCCGAGCCTAACCAGTTCTTCTATCTTTTCTTGTTTGTCAGACCGTCATGGTTTGTGACCCTCTGATCGCCATGTGAAGCAGAAGCCGTTTTCCCCATTTAATTTTTTTCCTGGAGAAAGGCTTCGAGGGGGCCTCCTGAAGTGCCATAGGCAGTGGCCCAGTGGCTCTACAGTTCCTTGGGAATGTTGATTTAATTCCCTTTACAGTTGCTGTTGCAATATCTTTCAGGTCTTGCTAGCGACGAGAGGAGCGCAGGAGCCATGTTTTGACGTTAATAGAGAAACATCTCTGTTCTTGTGGAGAGGTAACTAATGGCTCCCACTGGGATTTCATGATCATTGAATACTAATCACAGTGAGCAAGGGCAGCCTTGGAGAGCCAGGGCTGTCAGCAGGTGACACAAACACTCACAATACATCCCAGACTTCCAGTCGGAATGCTGAGAGTATTAACACTTCTGCAGCAGTACACAGAGCTACTTCAGCTGATGCAAGATCAACGATTCATTGCACAGATCTCCTAGTTATCTAAGTTCCCTTCAGTAAGGTCTCTGTTTTCTGTGAATTTGTGGTTTTGCCACACAAGTACAAAAATTGATATGGGGTGCAGAATTCAGCATCCAAAACCTCTTAAATGCCTGGTATGGAGTTGTTGGGTTTTTTAAATCTCCTTTCTTTCTTTTTGGTTAAGTTTCCAATCCTTATGGTTTACCGTAAATGTGCATGAGAAATTGCTGGTGAAATCTTGGAGCTGAGGAGAAATGTTTCAGCACCCTGCACATTTCTTGGCACTACCTCTTTAAGAAGCAGAATTAATCATGCAAAATAAGCAATTTCATGCAGATTTGCACAATGTGTTCTCCTTTCAGAGTTTAGCTTTCCTTGGTGTTACTTTTGCAAAGAATACACACACACACACACACACAGAGAGAGAGAGAGAGAGAGAGAGAGAGAGACAGACAGACAGACAGACAGACAGACAGACAGACAGACAGACAGACAGAACCCTACCTTCAAGTTCTTAGGGACATGGTGGCCCTGATAGGCCATCTCTCCAAATATTGAGATAGAAAGCTTTGACTAGCAAATTTGAACCCAGCAAATATGGGATCTTTGGTATAACACAGCTGCAACTGGTCATCAAAAACTATGATTTATCATGATGGGAATGAGCCCAGGCAACTTTTAGACTCACACACTCCCCTTTCCACTACATCTCTGGTACACACACACACACACACACAGAGAGAGAGAGAGAGAGAGAGAGAGAGAGACTAAACCAGAGCTTTCCAAACTTTTCATGTTGTTGACACACTTTTTAGACATGCATCATTTCATGACGCAATAATTCAGTTTTGCTTGCAAACCAGAGGTTAAACAGACCCCTTTCCAGCCCTGGGAGGAGCGTGGGGGGCGTTCACACAACACACATACCTGCTGTAGCCAACACACTAACATGTTGCAACACACAGTTTGGAAAGCTCTGGACTAGACATTTGCAGATTTGTGCTTTTTTAGAGCTCCTCTGACACAGCTACAAAGGTTTCGCTTCTGCTTTCAATTAACCATAGTTTAGTGTTGCATCTGAATGGTAAGCTGTGGTTAATCTTAACAATGGCCAGCTGCATAAAGCATGGTTTGAATTAGTCTTGTTTCAGCCAAACCACAGTGAAGAAAAACCACATTTTGTCATGATCACACAATGTGGCATGTTGAAGTTGATCAAAAACAAAAGTTAAATCTTCTGAATTCCTCCTTGGGGTTGTGCCGGAGGGTGGGGAGCAGGAGAGTCCAGGGAAGGCTAGGCTCAATAAACCATGGTTTATTGTGACACCTGGATCTAGCCTTAGGAGAATAACATTTCTGTGCCTGTGTATTGCAAATTCTTACAATTCCTTCCAACAAACTGTTAACATGCTTCATAGGCTTCCACATCCCGCTTCGCCTATCATGCATCCCATAATCTTCACATCTTCTTATCCCTGAACACACACAGGCACAGACAATGCAGATTTGTTTGTTTGTTTGACTGTTTATTAGAGCTGCAGTAATTTGCTTGGGACTAAATTCCAGGCATTCCAGCATGGAGAGCCAAAACTGCACATAAAACAACAAGGGTGGGGTGTCTGCTGGCATTACCCTATTGGCTACTGTAACTTATTGAGCACGGGACCTATATTCTCATGGGTGTTCCAGATGTGTCTTTTATGTTGAATGACAAAACCTGAAAAGCAGTCAGAGTTCTGCAAAATAAAAATTGCTACTGTCCTTAAATAACAAAGTTTGAGCTCTCCACACTGAAGTTTTTGTAGCTTTTCAGTGGACGGGTGCTTTTTTTGCGTAGCATCAAATATGAATATACTTAAGATATAATACATTTTCAAGTCAATATTTTTTTTGGGGGGGGGGTACATTCCTGGATTACTCTAGTGCAGCTGGTAGGACTCCCTAGCTTTTGCTTCTTTATGTACAATAGCATGCACATTATTTTAATCTCTCTCTCTCTCTGTTTGTTGTTGAAGAATAGAATTCATATCCTATAAGGAGGGCCAGTAGAAAAATCTATGAACTTTGATGCCTACCCATAGCTGTCAACTTTTCCCTTCTTTAAGGAAAATTCCCTTATTCCGAATAGGATTACTCGCAAGAAAAGGGAAAAGTTGACAGCTATGTGCCTACCACAGATTGCAAAAAACAAAGAGAAAAGAGGGAGGATAGTTGTGCACCCACCAAGCCAAAATGCAATGAATGAGCTGCCTTCAGCTGGTGGGTCACAAATTATACAGGTCTGCTCTAAAGGCTTGTGTGTCACACTGCTTATCAGCTGTGATTTCGTCTGCGCCTTCTGTGTCCCTCAGGGTACAGGGAGACCAAAGAGACCCTTACCTTTTGATGCCCCACCCCCTCAACCCTTAGGTTTCTTTTTCTTTTTAAAGGCTTCTGGTGGAGAGTCACAATTTGGCTACAATGGGGAGGAGTTGGGGCCTGAATGTTTCATTCAGGCTTCCCTACCTTTCCCCCCTTGACTCAAGCATTACTGGCCCCCATAGCTGGCAAACCTCCAATTGCCAATGTCTGCCCTGCAGCCTCCCCCAACTCAGATGCCCTCCATGTATATTTTGGACTATGGCCACTTCAAAATAGGTTGGGGAAGCAGGTTGGGGAAGGTTTGAACCAAATCCAGCCTGCCTCCGTTCTACTACAGTGGTACCTTGGGTTACAAACGCTTCAGGTTACATACGCTTCAGGTTACAGACTCCGCTAACCCGGAAGTAGTACCTCAGGTTAAGAACTTTACCTCAGGATGAGAACAGAAATCGTGCTCCAGCAGCGTGGTGGCAGCGGGAGGCCCCATTAGCTAAAGTGGTACCTCAGGTTAAGAACAGTTTCAGGTTAAGAATGGACCTCCGGAACGAATTAAGTTCATAACCAGAGGTACCACTGTATACAGGCATGGGGAGTCCATACTAATGTCTCATCTAAAATAACTAATAAATAATTATTTGCATGCACATAAGAGTGAGCGCTTATAGACTATTTTTGGGGGTGGGTGCAGAGCAGGAATGACATATGGAATCCCAAATATCAAATTCGGAAACAATGGACTGTTGGTGCCTGTGTATTACACAGCCAGGTTACACAGCCTAATTTTTTCTTTTTCTTTTTCTCCTTCAATCCTTAGCCGATAAGGAGAAGTTGAGCTTCTTCTGCGTTCTGCAGGGCCGAGAGGATGAGGCAATCCAATCCTCACTTTACCTCATCATGGAGCCTAGGAAAATGCCTCTCCTTGTTTCCCGCTCCTCCTCCTCCTGTGTTGTGCTGAGCTGCGCTGGCTGTGCTTTGAGGGGCAGCCGAAAGCCCTGAGAGACATTTGGTTGCTATGGGAGTCCTGAGGCAGCAGTTTGCTGGATGTGGCAGGGAGGAATCTGTGTGTTCCAGGGAGCCTCTCCAGCCTGCTTTTTCAACTAATTGTTGAACCGGGAAGAAGGGAGAAGCTGGCGGGAAGCCAGGGAGGCAGGCAGGGGGTGGAGGTGTCTGCCCTGGGACTCTCAGCAGGTGCTGTGCACAATGACGCAACCGTCCGCCCAGAGGTACAGGTGTTAGTTACATGAGTAGGTATGCACCGAGCTGGGGGAAGGGAAGCTGCCCTAGATTTCTTTTTAATCTATGTGGGAAAGTGTATCTGAAGAAGGAATATTGTACAGCTGGAGAAAGTGCAAAAGGACAAGCAAAATTATTCTTGTTATTATTACCTGCCCTTCACCAGAGGGTCCCAGGACAGGTCACAGGAATGTAAAATACAGCATTAAAAACAGTTTAAAACAGAATGATCAAGGGCCTTCACCCCTGTGAAGAAAAGTTGGGGCCTCCTTAGTTTAGAAGGGAAAGGGCAGGCAAGTGAAAGTGGGCTGGACATGGAGATGCAATGAGACTGAGGGTACTTTCTATCATATGTGGTGGACCTGTAAAAGGGTAAAAGAGTATTGGGAAATGAATGGGGGGGGGAGTTTAAAAGTAATTTTACAAAAAAAACCACCCAGAGTCCTTTTCGTTGGGGATAATTCAGACGGAAATTCCCAGGTGTCAGAAAAGGTTATTTATGTATGCCACGACTGCGGCCCGTGTTTCATTAGCCCAAAAATGGAAAATGAGCAAAGTCCCAACTAAAGAAGAATGTCAACTTAAACTGATGGAATATACACACCTTGCGGACCCAACATATAGAATAAGAGAACAAGAAGAACATACATCTAAAGAAGATTGGAAAATGTTTCTTGAATATATGGGGGGAAATAGTGTATATTTGAAAACATGGTCAGCATTAAGATATATTCAACAGTGTAAATATGTTTTGATGGATGTAATAACAGAATACTGAATGGTTTAGTTTATATAAAATATGCAGGGACTTACGTTATGCAAAATGAACCATGGAAAGAGAAGAAGGGAAGTCATTTATATTTTAAGATTGTTTAAATGAATATTCTAAAATGTAAAAACAGAAAATTTAATAAAAATTATGGAAAAAAGAGAAAGTGGACATGACAGAGGGGTTTAAGATACAAATGATGTAGAGAAAGTGAATAGACCAGGCTTCCTCAACCTCGGCCCTCCAGATGTTTTTTGGCCTACAACTCCCATGATCCCTAGCTAGCAGGACCAATGGTCAGGGATGATGGGAATTGTAGTCTCAAAAACATCTAGAGGGCCAAGGTTGAGGAAGCCTGGAATAAGCAGAATATGTTCCTCCTTCCCCTGTTTCCCATACTCTGATCACACTAGAACCCGAGGGCATTCAATGAAGCTGAACAGAGAGAGATGTGGGCCAGACCAAAGGTGGTGCATAGTTAATGTGTGGGATCCACTGCCACAAGATGGCCTCCAACTTAGCTCTGTTGCCCCCTCAGCTCCCGTCACCTCCTCTTCCTGCTCCTTCTCCCTCTGAACATTCATCATCATCCCACCACCAATCCCCAGGCTCAGAGACTTCTTCCCTTGGGGGTTCCTTCCTGCCATTCCTCTGCGTCCAACCAGTCCATGGCAAAAATGCATCACCAGGAAAGAGGCCACATCTGCATAGAGTTTGCATGTGGTAATACATACGTAAAGATGCCAATTTGAAAATGTTGACAATAAAAAAAAAACACAGTACAGCTGTGTACACACTATACCTTTAACACCTATTTCTCCCCCCCCCCCCAAGAATTCTGGCCATTGTAGTTTGTTAAGGGTCGCTGGGAACTGTGACACTATGAGGGGTAAACTACAAGGCCCAGGATTCTTTGAGGGAAAGATGGTGTTTCTTGTGTTGTTGTTGTTTAGTCGTTCAGTCGTGTCCGACTCTTCGTGACCCCATGGACCAGAGCACGCCAGGCACTTCTGTCTTCCACTGCCACCCGCAGTTTGGTCAGACTCATGTTTGTAGCTTCGAGAACACTGTCTAACCATCTCGTTCCTCTGTCGTCCCCTTCTCCTTGTGCCCTCCATCTTTCCCAACATCAGGGTCTTTTCCAGTGAGTCTTCTCTTCTCATGAGGTGGCCAAAGTATTGGAGCCTCAGCTTCACGATCTGTCCTTCCAGTGAGCACTCAGGGCTGATTTCCTTAAGAATGGATGCGTTTGATCTTCTTGCAGTCCATGGGACTCTCAAGAGTCTCCTCCAGCACCATAATTCAAAAGCGTCAATTCTTCGGCGGATGGTGTTTCTAGTGTGTTTTAAAGGTATAGCGCCCAGAGGACAGGTGAGTTATTTATATTTTAACCAGACTTGGCCAGGCAGCCCTTTAAACAGAGGACCATCTTCTGTGTAAAGTAGGGTATATGATCACCTTAGGTCCAAAGGAAGAATGTCAGAAGTCACTGACCATTCTTTAAAGAGCAAGCTGTGTGAAGGCACCTCCTTATTTTTGCTGCTAAGAAACGACAGGGGGTTTCTTATTATGGCTTTGCTGTCCCATAGCCTGGGCTCCTGGAGCCAGAGTTCCCAAGATTTGGTTTGATTTTCTTTTTCTCCCCCCCCCCTTTTCTTTTTTTTCTGTTTAAAAGATCCCCAGCAGCATCTGGAAACCTTGGCAACCACCTAAAGGCGTGCCTGGACTCTGGGCCTCATGCCAAAATTAATAAATCTGCCTCATTTCTAGATGCTTTGTGCTATTGAGGTCTGCTTCGCTCCTCTGCAAGGCCTGGCATGACTGACAACTATGGGGCTGTAATCCCGGGAGACACAGCTGTGTTTCACAGGGTTCCAAGCTCTGAGCGTGTATCTGAAAACTAGGCCTGTTGGGCGAGCCTTATTTTAACAACCTGTGTGTGTTCCCCGTTCAACGAAATGCCTCGAGGCTCTGTAGACAAGGCAAAGCTCTGACGTGGCCCTATCTTAGACCATCAGGGTGTTTTGAAAACGCGCACCCTGCCGAGGACAGAAGCCTTCTGTGAGCCTATAAACTGGGAACGACATCCTGAGAATCTCGGTGCCACGAGTCCAGTTCTGGCTCAGAACTGCCCTGGCACAACCAACAGCACAAGCAAGGCATGGTTTCGTAATCCTACACTTGATATATGCCACAAGATCGGCCCTACTGTCAGTGGCGTAGCGTGGGGGGTGCAAGGGGGGCCCGGCCGCACCGGGTGCAACATCTGGGGGGTAGGGTTAGGGGGCACAAATCCACGGGTTAGGGGGTGCAAATTACTTGCCTTGCCCCGGGTGCTGACAACCCACGCTACGCCACTGCCTACTGTTAGGCAGAATGAGGGGACAGCAGGTGCTAGAGGTCATAGAGTAGTAATGAGGTTCTGAAGGGCATGGGGGGGGGGTGCCATGACCTGCCCTGCATCCTCTCAGCTAGCCTACTGCCCTCGAGTGTTACAAAAGATGCTGCCCTGACGCCAGCGTTGAATGAAATGTTCAGCTGCCAATCCACTCAACATCTGTGTCACAGTCTTGGTGTCCCAGATCCCTCAGAGCTTACAGCAGCTGCTCCTTGCGTCCTTCAGGAGCAGGCGACGGTTCTTTCTCATCAGTGCAAAGAAGCCTCACTTATCAGGCAGGGAGGGGAATAGGTAAGCCAGCCAAACGCTCCCCCCACCTGCCTATTATGTTATCCTCCCTGAAGTAGCAGCCTCTGCATTCCCATTTGCCTTCTCAGTGATTCCAAATTGCTTTGTGGAACCTGAAGAGAAAGCCAGAATATTGCTAACCCCGGAGTTTACTGGATTTCATCATTTATTCTCGTTTGATTTTGCAGCTGCAAAAAAATTGTTTTTTGATTTTGTTTTTTTTACATGCAGAAATTCGGCCAAATTGTTTCGTTCATATTGGCTTTCCATAGCAGTATATGGAGTTCAGTGCTTACCAGAAAGGGCAGTGACATTTATAGCTTATCTCTTGCCCCAAAGCATTTATTTTTTTTACTCCATTCTAACTGACACTGCAATGTTTTAGTCTTTTAAATCTCTGTTTTAAAGTGGTTTGTTTGATCTTATGGTTTGTTTTCTTTTGCTCTTTCATTAGTTATTAAGTTATTAAGTATTTTGCTCTTTCATAAGTTATTAAGTTATTAAGTATTATTTATAGTTGTTTTTATGTGTGTTGCATATTGAACAGAGAATAATTTTTATTGAGCTGATGAATGAATCAACTATTGCTGGAATGAATCAACCATAGTTATTTATATTTACATTCCATTGAGAGCCGCTGTAGTATAGTAGATAAATACAATGCTGGACTTCAACACTGGGGAAAATCGACCTCACATAACTCTTGTGAGAATAAAATGTGGGAGGGAGATACCATCAATGACATAACTCTGTGCATGCAATCAGTGATGGACTTGATGTGCACTAAAAAAAAAACCACAACATACAAGCAGCATTAATCAAGTGTGATTGGGTTTCAACCTGTTTTGTATGAGGATTGTATTCACCTTGAAAAACAAGGCTTGCAGCTTAAGAGTGCTCCACTTTGACTGAGGCTTGATCCTGGGTTCCCAGGTGGAAGCTGAACCCAGCAGTGCTTTTGCTCAGCTCCGGCAGATGTGCCAATGACATCTGCTTCTAGAACAGGGGTCAGCAAACTTTTTCAGCAGGGGGCCTCCCTCAGACCTTGTGGGGGGGCCAGACTATACTTTGGAAAAAACCCCAAAATGAATGAATTCCTATGCCCCACAAATAACCCAGGGATGCATTTTAAATAAAAGCACACATTCTACTCATGTAAAAACACCAGGTAGGCCCCACAAATAACCCAGAGATGCATTTTAAATAAAAGGACACATTCTACTCATGGAAAAACACGCTGATTCCCGGACTGTCTGTGGCCGGATTTAGAAGGTGATTGGGCCGGATCTGGCCCCCGGGCCTTAGTTTGCCTACCCATGTTCTAGAGCAGGGGTGGCCAACTCCCAAGAGACTGCAATCTACTCACAGAGTTAAAAACAGTGATTTACCTCCT
This sequence comes from Podarcis tiliguerta, assembly GCF_965153285.1. Classification (NCBI taxonomy): domain Eukaryota; kingdom Metazoa; phylum Chordata; class Lepidosauria; order Squamata; family Lacertidae; genus Podarcis; species Podarcis tiliguerta. Next base: position 93,111,496 of record NC_139535.1, on the reverse strand, counting down.
TTTTGGGGGTTCAGGTCAAAGTTTTTTTAGGGGAGCCAAAGTTGTTTAGCTTCTTTAGAGGGAGCCAGTGATCTACCACAGACGTCCAGTGATCTACCACTGGATTACGATCTACCTGTTGGAAGTGCCTATTCTAGAGAATAAGTTGACTTGGTTTTGTTGAAATTGGACTACCGTAATGCACCTGACGTAGATCAGCGTGTGGGCCTGTCTGAAAACCATAGGTAGAATAGAATGCAGGTAGAATAGAATGCAGATTATTGGCCTGGTCTAGTTCTTTTTAAGCATGCACCCGCACTTCTACATAAGTTGCAATGGTTGCTAGTCTGCTTCTAAGAGCAATTCAAAATTCTAGTTCCTATTCCTTAAAGCTCTAAGCTTCCTGGGACCAGGATACTTAGTAAAGATCCTTCTGCAGTGCAATCCATTCTGCCTGTTTGCCTATTAAGGTCATTGGAAGAGACCTTATTATGTGCCCCATCCACATCTGAGGCATGGGGTCTGTCCACACCACACACTTAAAGCACTCTTACGCCACTTTAGCAGCCATGTGACTAGATTATACAGGTCTAGGACTTGTATAAATCCCCACTCCACCCTCTTTTTTGCCCCTTACCCTCTTGCTCCACTTTTTATATACATCAAACCACCCTGGGAATCAGCCGCAGTCTTGATCATTCCTGCCAGTTAATTGGCCAGTTCCTCAGCTGGAGCGCAGTTATTGTAATCAGACTTGTCCTGAATACTTGTAAATGTCTTCAGACCAGCCCTGCTGGTCCATCTCCCCCTCCCTATTCTCTGTCATAAGGACACTCTGGGGCACATCATACCTGCTACTAATGACAGGCATCATGAAGATAATAAAAGTGTGTTGAGAAGTATATGTCGCCTCAGCCTCCTGCCGTTGGGGAAGAAAATTGATTAGACCTGGATATGCTGACCTTTTTGTACTTGAAAAATTGCTCTTGAGTGATTTGGGCAATAAAATTAAATTGATTCGGAACGAAACAGGGATGAAATTTGTGTCTCTCGCAAGGAGGGAGGGAGAGAGAGATGTGGGGCAAAATTCTTAGATGTAAACCTGTGCTGTTGCCATAAGTGCCGCTAGGGAAAAGGATCCCTGCTGAAGACATGGCCTAGGAAAGGGGAATCCCAGGGAGAGCAAAGGCAAATCAATATTATTAAACTGGGGGTCAGCCAGAAACAGCTTGAGGAGCAGATGTGTCAAAGGAGGGTTACCTAGCTTTGAATGAAAGTGCCATGATATGAGGATCATTTTGGGCATGGGTAGGCAAAACTAAGGCCTGGGGGCTGGATCTGTCCCAATAGCCTTCTAAATCTGGCCTATGGGCAGTCCGGGAATCAGTGTGTTTTTACATGAGTAGAATGTGTCCTTTTTAAAAAATGCATCTCTGGGTTATTTGTGGGGCATAGGAATTAATTCATCCCCCCCAAAAAAATAGTCCGGCCCCCCCACAAGATCTGAGGGACACTGGACTGGCCCCCTGCTGAAAAAGTTTGCTAACCCCTGATTTTGAGTATTGGTTTGTACAGAGAGGACGAAAGCAGAAGGGAGGTCCTCTGCTGTGGGTGGTTACTTTCTTGTACCGAACCCTGTTAGAGCTCGCCTCAGGATTTTGTAGAGGTTCTGCGACTTTTGAGAGAAGCTTTTGGGATTTGGAGGAGTCTCATACCTGAAATTACACTGAGTTTCGAAGGCTTTCAATGTTTCTGAATGCTCAGCTTTAGGGGCACAGCTCAAGGAATAATCTGCGACATTTCTTCTGAGTCCTGGGATTGAGTGGTGTGGGGAAGGGCTGCCCCTGATGAGGGCTTTTTTTCAGCCAGAACTTGCTGGAACTCAGTTCCGGCACCTCTCATGTCAGTGCCAGTACCATTCTATGAGAATGAGGGAAGTGTTCGTGGTGTGTTCTAAAGCCTCTTTTTCTAGAAAAATAGCACTGTCCATGAGACTATATGCCAGGCCTCAGGGAGACACTGTTTCTAAGTACCCCTAAAGCCCAGCATGAGGAGCCTGACAAGCTCCAGCTGGCAATGACCACCCTTGCCAGGGCGTGGGCTGTGGTGCATATCTGACTGTGCCAACTATGGAAGCTGGGCCTGTGGAACCAGCATTGCACAGTCAGGCCTGAGCCAGAGCACCATTGATGGAAGCTAAGATTCGCTGATTGAAATTAATGCAGCAGCTTCCCCACGTACGCAAGGACAAACAATAGGGACATCAGCAGAAGCTCGTGCTTCTCAATGCAGTTACAGAGTGTCTGGCTCAGGAGCCGCTTGGAGAATAGCAACAAGCCTGTTTCTTTGCTGAATCACTTTGCACAGCAATTGCGCCTGCCCTTTAAAAGCAGCCCCTTTGTGAAGTCAGAGAGCCTATGGAAATGTAATGGGAGAATCAACAAACGATTGTTGGAGGGCTTAATTTAGCAGGCTCGCCATTCAGGCACGGAAGTAAACAGTACACCATGGTGCGTAAGCGGAGGCCAAGGAACAAGATGAATCAGCCACATTAGGCCTCCGCAAAATGTGGAGAGGCTGAGCTGGCAAAGCAGGCAGGTATGCCAACCTGTAATTTCCTTACTTATGAACAACTGGGTTGGAAAATGGCAGCTATTTATTAGATGCCAGGAAGGAATACTTAGTCAAGAACTGACTTAGATAAACCAGAACTCGTATTTGGGCTAGGCTAGACCCATAGTCCCATTTCTGTTTAAAGTCAATTACCTTTTGCTTAAGGGTTAATTATTTAGGCAATCAACAGATTTCCAAATCAGCTGGAGTACATTCTGTGCAATCAGTATCATCAGCACAGAATGACCTTTCATATGACAGACCTTTAAATTCAACAAACCCCGTGCAGCTTAGGCATGTTTCCTCAGAAGTTAAGTCCAACTGAGTTAATGAGAGTTACAGGTAGGAGGTATACTGCATAAGATCCTATCTGCGCTATACTTTTAAAGCAATGCCAAACGACTTTATACAGCCATAGCTTCCCCAAATAATCTTGGGAGCTGTGGTTGGTTAAGTGTACTGAGGGTTGTTAAGAAACCCCATTCCCAATGTGGTTTAACAGTCAATCCCTCTTCCCAGGGAACTCTGGGAATTGTAGCTCTGTGAGGAGAATAGCAGTGTGTTAACCACTCTCCACATTTTTAACAAATGACAGTTCCCAGGATTCTTTGGGGGAAGCCATGACTGTTTGAAGTGGGAAGCCATGACTTTTTAAAGTGGTATGATGCTGCTTTATATGTATAATGCAGATGGAGCCTTAGGCTGCAATCTTATAAGACCATAAAGCTCATGGGTGACCTTTGGCCAGGGACTATCTCTCAGAGTTGTTGTGAGAATAAAATGGCATGTGGGGTGGAGATGCATCAGCTACTTAAAGGAGAGGTGGGCTATAAATGTACGTTATGTATACATACATACATACATACATACTTACATATATACATACAATGCATGTGTGCCTTCTGCCACAATGAAGATGAAAACAGATGTTGGTGCTCCTTTAAACTCTGTGGGATGCCTTGCACATGTAACACAGAGATCTTTATCCTAGTGATTTTCATACTTTTAAATTTGTACAGCACACTTGTCTTCCTTACCTATTCTGTGGAGCTTGGACCGTACAAATGATGTGATCCTATTTTATTCTTACAACAACTCCTGGAGAAGCAGTAGGCTGAGGTCCAGTGCTAGGCCCAAGGTCAGCTCCTGAGCAGGAATCTGAACTCAGTCCAATCCCAGCATGCTAGGCTACTCTGGCTGTTTCTGAGCCACCACTGGAGATGAATCAGTGGAGCTTTACCCATCGGTGCCCTCCTTTCCCACATGAAATCTCTAACGCTGCCTTTTTCCCAGGATGCAGTGGTATAAACACGGCTGCTCTTCTCTGAAACATCTTTAAGCCAATGGTTCAAACTGCAATGTAAGCCATTCCCATTGTTTGGGAATCACGTTGCACATTTTGTCTTCTGCCTTTATGGATAAAATGACATGTCACTTGTACAGGATTTTTTCCCCCAGCTGGAACTCACTGGAACTCAGTTCTGGCACCTCTCAGGTGGGCGCCATTGTGGCAGCTCTTTTTCTAGAAAAATAGCACTGTGCTTGAAGGATGGGTGAGGGCACAGGTGTTTTAGCATGAAACCGAAATCATGAAGAGAGGAAGACTAAAAAAAAACCCCTACCAACCCCTGTGTGATGGAAGAACCTCTCTGGCGGTACCATTGCTTAGGTGATACTGGCAACACAGCACGTGTTGGTGTCACAATTGTAGGTTGCACACCACCACACAGGTTCTGAGGTGCTGAAAGATCATTTCCAGTTCTTCACCACTACCCTCCCAGCCCACACAACCCCCACCCCTGTACAGATGTACTTTTTAGTTGAAACACTTTCCAAAACACAACGAGAAACAGATGTGTCTCTAAAGCAGATGCATGGGTGGTCATTTCCAATTTGGGTTCACTTCAAAAAAAAAATCAGCTTCTTTCACTGGAAACAAGAGTTGCAGGATACTATGAAATCAATCAAAATGATTTCGGATTGGGTCATTTATCTGGTCGTGGAGCTCAGTGGGTCAAACTCTACTACTGCCAGACTTCCCCCTCAGACCCTTCTAGCCTCAAAGGGTATCGGCGCTGCCTCAGCTTAGCCTTGCTCACACAGATGTAGTTACTGTCTCATGACGCTAGATGTCCTCTAGCTGTCTTTTGTGTTAGATACACTGGACTTTCCCACATATTTATAAAAGCCCCGGTTTCTCCCTTAGTTTAAAGTAGAATACAGTGGTACCTCTGGTTAAGAACTTAATTCATTCCGGAGGTCCTTTCTTAACCTGAAACTGTTCTTAACCTGAGGTACCACTTTAGCTAATGGGGCCTTCCGCTACCGTTGCACCGCTGCCGCGCGATTTCTGTTCTCATCCTGAGGTAAAGTTCTTAACCCGAGGTACTACTTCTGGGTTAGTGGAGTCTGTAACCTGAAGCGTTTGTAACCCAAAGCATTTGTAACCCGAGGTACCACTGTACGTGCCACAGCTTGATGCCAGTAGCATGATATAGTGAGACAGCACTTGGAATAATGTGTACCTCAAATGCAGTGCTGTAGAGTTGCGAAAGGACAACCAAAATGATTAAGGGGTCGAAGTAACTCTTCTGTGTAGAAGAGGTACAACACTTGGTGCTTTTTAGTTCAGAAAAGAGACAAGGCGGGACATGACAGAGGTGTATGAGCTTGTACATGGAGCAGACAAAGTGCTCTTCCCCTCTCATAGCTTAAGAACCCTGGACCATCCAAGGAAAATGAATGTTGAAAGATTCAGGACAAACTAATGCCCTATCTTCACACAGGGGCATAGTGAAACGATGGCATTTGTTTCCACAAGAGGCAGTGATGGCGGCATATTTTGATATCTTCAAGGGAAAGATTAGACAAATTCATGAAGACAAAAGCTACCAATGACTCTTAGCTACAATTGCTGTGTTGTATTTCTGAAGTCAGAGGCTGTATGCCTCTGAATACCACTTGCTGTGAGGAGAGCGTTGTCGCACTTAGGTCCTGCTGGTGGGCTTTCTATGGGCAGGCAGTTGGCCATTGTGAGAAGAAGATGCACGACTAGGTGGGTCTTTGGCTGGATCCAGGAAGTTTCTTCTTATGTTCTTATGGCAGCCCCACCCCATACAAGGAATGAGGGACGCCTTGCTCTAGGGACAGCTGGTATTTGTCTTCCCTGTTTTGTTTCCATTGCAGCTGGAGCAGGGGAGCAGACAGCATTTTTTTATAATGAGAAAACACCTATATTTAGAAAAGAAATGAAGACGCAAATGATCCAGAAGGATCGCAAAATGATATGGCACACCATCAAGTAGCTTTGCAGGTGCTCTTTGCAGGTACTCTGGAGGGTAGGACTTGAACCAATGGCTTCAAGTTGCAAGAAAGAAGATTCCAACTAAATATTCAGGGAAAAAATTCTGACAGAGCTGTTCAGCAGTGGAACAGACTCCCACAAGAGGGTGGACTCTCCTTCCTTGGAGGTTTTTAAGCAGAGGCTGGATGGCCATGTGTCATGGATGCTTTAGCTGAGATTTCTGCATTGCAGGGGGCTGGACTAGATGTCCTTTGGGGTCCCTTCCAACTCTATGATTAGCCATGTAAAATTGCTCCAGGGCTCTCAGCACAGAAATCGGGCATGGCCTCCAAATTTACAGTGGAGCTTTGGTTCTGACTTTAGTAATGGGTTGCTAAGTATTGGTTTGGCTCTTCGACACATCATCTGTCTTTTCAGCACTCCTTTGTTTGTGTGTTAATTATTATGAATATTTACGTCCTATCTTTCAGTGAATGCCCAAGGGAGGCTAGCAAAAATAATATATTTCAAAATGAAACAAATGAATTACATAATGGAATAAGTCCCACAAAACTCTACTGTCGGAGTTCACATAGTGATTGTGGTGGGACTTGTGTTCTGCGCTAAGGAGCAGCAGTGGCGGGCCTTGGGGTCTCAAATTTCTGTGGCGCCCTGTGCAACACCAAAATTCGGTGCATCCCCCCCGCCTCTTACGTTCAATTCAAAATTATAGTTGTGCCATCTCCGAGGCTCTGCTGCACTCCCCTAAAACTGCCTCTGGGAATACAGTGTTTGCCTATTGCTTGATGGTGTTATTTTGCTCTCCTGTTTCACTCATTCTCCCTGCAATATTCACATCCCAGTTCTAACCAATGCGACATAAGAGACGCTGCCACCCACATCTAAAGCATGGGCTGTGTCTCTTACATGTGTGTGCAAAGGTGTGTGCCTGTAGCAACTTGCATATGAGTTTGCAGCGTTCTTGGGCACCGCAGACCTACTCTATAAAAAATATATATAATTGCTTGCAAATCAGCACTTGCTTGGTGAGTGGTTTTCTGTAGCCTTGCAAATTATTACCCTTCTAACAAATGTATAGAAACAGGGCTTGCTTGCTCCTGCCGGAGTCAGTGGGTCAGTTGAATATTTGGATGCATGCCAGTGCCTCGCAGACCCATGGGATCTGCACCACGGTGCAAGTTGATTGAACACTAGTGGTGCATAAATACCCAACCAAGCTGGGGGATCCGAATATGTAGACAATCATGAGGGTGATTATTAGGCGAGCCAAGTCAGCTGCCGGATCCAGAGCAATGGTGGTGCTGTTTGGGTCAGAGGTGCAGCGGCACTCTTACTTTTGCTTAATGCGAAATCCAAGTAGCGGCAGTGAGTAGTGCAGATGCAGCCAAAGCACACAGAGGAGATTAATGTTTCATGACATGGTGGTCATAGGTCAAATGTGAGACTTTGCTACAAATTTAAGGGCAAGCACCTTGCCAATGGTACAAAGCAGCCCAAGCACAGCCTGAAACCGGCAGTATCTATTTTGGGAATGCCCAGGCTAGAGATCGCGCATGAAAGGGGCTTTAAATCCCATCCCCTGCCCCCAGGTTTCATGAAGTGTGCCACAAACGGCTCATTTTTTTTTTATTTGCAAGAGAGAGAGAGACCCCAAATCATAAATACCTTATTGGAATTCTGAAAACTGACCCTTAGTAACTGTGCAGTCAACATGAAGTGCAACTGACTATAACTGTGAAATTCTAAGTTGCAGGCGTTGGTTATTGTGTACACTGATCATGTCTTCAATAATGTGTTGAGTTATTGTTGTATTTTTCGATGGTTTTAACACTGAGCGCCATTAAAGATGCTTAGTGGACTGGAAGGCAGAACGTGAATGCAAAAACAAGCAATGTAAAGACATTAATATTTTGTTGTCTTGCAAGAGCTAACCAGACATCGAAGGTATATATTTGTCAAGTGTGAAAACCCTGTTGAATTGAATGGACTGTGAATCTACTGAGATCAAGCAGTGCTGCCATACACTGGTTTTATTTTGTTTTTTGTATTATTGATAGAATTAAGTGAAACTCAGTGAGATGAAAGCTGCAGAAACACAGATCACCCATTAAAAGCCCTGGAGAATAAAAATGACTTAGGCAAATGTCAGAAAAATACCAATGTCATAGTGTACCGCAGTTCTGTGTCCCCTTCCCCAATCACCATCTAACCTGTGAAGGAGGGCTTTCAAAGCAGATCTTAAAGATTAGGACTCTTCATGTGGGAGAAGGTGGTGCTTTGGTTCCAAGCCATTTAGGGCCGTAAAGTTACAAAAAGCATCACCTTGAATTGCGCCCATATTAAAAAACAAACAAGTCAGATCTTCAGACATGCACCTTCCAGATAATAATATAGCTGCCATGTTCTGTGCCAACTGCATTTTCTGCATTTTCTAGAGCAGTCCCAGGTGTAATGCATTGCAGTAGTTGTGAGACTATCTCTGTTTCTTGTGATGAGACAAAACATTCAGAAGAGGATGGGGCCATAAGCAAATAAACTTGCTTGAAATTCCAGTTCCTTGTGGGGACAGTGAGAGGACAGGATGAGTAAGTCACACCAGGCTGTGGAAATAGGTCTGTAAGGAAGAAAGGTCTGTCCACCTTCACAGAAAATGCCAAGCGAATACACACATAAGACACACAGTCACACCCCATGCAGGAATTTAAGCTATGATACAGTAGCCAGGAATAGGTTTTTGTGTCTCCTTTCATATTCAGAAAGTTTTAATGAGTCTACTTATACTATTCCGAAAAGCAAAAGAAAAGGTCAGACATGAACCTCCCAAATTTCAGCTCTTCTAAACCCTGTTGATTTCAACATGAGCATTATGACATGGGTCATCCTTTCCCACTGAAATCCAAGGGGCTTTAAAAGTGCTTGACCGGATTGTACCTTTGAATATTTCTTAAGTGGAAAGGAGATGATCTGTCTCATCAGTGCCTTCAGGAGGAGTACACGAAAAGCTTCTGTTTTTGCCAGACCCCTGCTTTTTAAGTTACTGTTCTGAGATGCCTCCTTCTGTCCTGATCAAAATGTTTTACTGTTTTAAAATGTGGATTTTCTTTAAGACAATGATCCCTGCCCCGCCCCCCCCGCCCCGATTACTGCAAGTCACATTGAGGCCACTGTAGAATAGTGGGGTGTAAAGTTTCAGCTGTCATTCTATCAGGGCTGGCCCGCCCATGAGACAAAGTGAGGCAAATGCCTCAGGTGGCAAGATCCAAAGGGGCAGCAGATCCCAGTGTAGATATTTACTCCCCTCTTCTTCCTGATGCAGGCTCTTCACTTTCTTCCCTGGCAGCATGGGGGTGCCATTTTGCAGTTTGCCTCAGGTGCTAAAATATCTTGGGCCAGCCTTGAATCCTATACACACTTAGTTGGGAGTAAGCTTGCATTGAATGACTTTGGCAATTTTGAGTAAAGTCAATGCTGTGGATTCTTGCACAGTATTCTGTGTATGTTGTTTATCGTTAATGGTTTTTATGATTTATTATTATGACCTATGGATAACACAGTAAGTTCCAGGATGAATAGCACTGGGAGGAGGCGCATGGTATTGTCCAGTCTGAGTGCTCAGACATTAATAAACTAACATGTATAAATGGCTTTCTCTTTAAAAAGCTGAAAGCTAAAACAGGGTTCAGATCAGTAACAGAGCTCATGCAGAAGCATCAGGTTCCGATCCCTAGCAAAATCCTTCCCCTCCAGATGTTTTTGCTACATCTCCCATCAGTCCCAGCCAACATGGTTACATGCTCTGGGGCCGATGGGAGTTCTAGCCCCCAACACCTAAAGAGCACCAACTTGGGGGAGGCTGTCCTGGCACCTCCTGTGATCAGTGCTGTGGCATGGGGGAGTCACAGGGGCGATTGCACCGGGGGGCAAAATTTGTTAGGAGTGCAAAATTTCAACACCCAGTGCTGCCTCAAGACAGCTGTGCTCTCTGCCACTGGGCTCCACTGAAAACAGCTTTTCCATGCGAACCAGGAAGTGACCTCTCCAGACAGCAGAACAACTCTTCTTTTCTTATCTCTGTGTCTGCGATCTCCTGGGTGGCGCAGACACTGTTAGGCAGTTGAATGTGCATGTGTACTCTGTTTCCCTCCCTTCCACACGGCCCCGGGCACTGGCAACCCACACTATGCCACTGCCTGCGACAAAGGAACTTGGTGGCAGGACTGGAGAAATACCTCTCCTTGAGGCCCAGGAAAGCTGCTGGTGTTCAGAGCAGATGGGACAGCCAAGCCAAGAGGACCACTACTCAGATTCAGCATAATGCAGATGGCTTAAAAACACAGCACCATTACACCACCCCTCCTCCCAGTATAAAACAAGAAAAATCTAATAATTGAAAGAACAGTATAAAACCTGCTATACCTAGCCAGCAAAGGAGTTTGGTATTTTTAATGAAGATTAAAAGCCTTGGATTTTTATTTTTATTGTTGTTGTTTAGTCATTAACCTGGCAACAGAAACTGCTTAACGGTATCCCCGTCCTCCATGTCTCTGGAAGTACTGGAGAGCCAGTGTGGTGTAGTGGTTAAGAGCGGCAGTCTTGTAATCTGGGGAACCGGGTTCGTGTCTCCGCTCCTCCACATGTAGCTGCTGGGTGACCTTGGGCCAGTCACACTTCTCTGAAGTCTCTCAGCCCCACTCACCTCACAGAGTGTTTGTTGTGGGGGAGGAAGGGAAAGGAGAATGTTAGCCGCTTTGAGACTCCTTAAAGGGAGTGAAAGGCGGGATATCAAATCCCAACTCTTCTTCTACTGTGTGTGCTTCTCCATCCCCCACCCCACCCCACAAAAAAGGCCTTGCTCAGAGACATGAAACCAGACGAAACCAGAAGTACAAGGTACAGAATTAGCAGAAGGGGAGACCCCCCAGGAAATGGCATCTCTCTCAGACCAATCGGCTTGTGACAGCTGGAGTTCCCAGAACCTGCTCAGGAGAGGCCAAAGGACCCCCCAACCAGCTAGCCTGGGCTTTGTCCCTTGTCCTGTAACAAACTGGGAAATGAAAGGAGCAGCAGCCTTCTGTGGGTTTCCACAGAATAGTCCCCACAGCTGGGCAAAATGACATCTTGATCTTTCAGCATGATTCATCCAGATTCTGAGTAATAGCATAGGGTGGCTTATTAACTGGGCCTGATTTTTCCTCACTGCTGCAGCAGGCCTCAAAGACCTGAACAAGAAATCTGAAATGTCTTTATTAAGGGTGGGGACATTCCCAAGGATGGAAGAACCTCCTCCCTTTCAGGCCTTTCCTTAGCTGCAAGACTATTCCTGCTTCATCTTTGCAGTACCGATGAGAAGATTTATTCAGCGAGACAGCGGCAGCTTATCCCCTCCTTTTGTTTCTGACATCACTGCAGTCTCCATAGGAACCAGATGTGATGTAACTTCTGGATACTCCGGGGGAAATCAGATGGGCTTCTTAGGCCAGAGGATCCTGTTTCCATTAACAAATGGGAGCCAAGAAGAGAAACTCCAGAGGACTGTCTGGTGTGGATATGGGGACATCTGGAGTTCCCCTCTGTATCTGTCTAGTGTGCATCGCCATAGAATCCTGACATGCTCAAATAGATTCCTCCTGCATAAATTGTATCCAAGCAAAATCCTGTGTCCATATGGAATAGAGAGGCATTTATGCAATAAATGCTCTTTAGCTGATGCCTAAGCAGGGCGGAAGAATAATTACATATGCTTGCCCCATTTAATCGAGAAATGCACAGCCTTGTCGTCCATACTAAACAAGTGTTAACATGTCTCGCTAGGTGCTCTTTAACCTGATGTTTTGCAGATCTTACTCCAGATGTTCCGGCTAGCAATGTAGCCTGCTAGGGGTATGGATCTACCTTCCCACACCCCCAACGCTCTTCTGTTTCTTTTCAGCCACTGCAAGCAAATAGATCAAAGTGGGTCGAGCTATTTAATTGGTCGAGGTGCTGCAAGTGCTCAGTAGTGATTAACCCAGTCATTGCCACATTTCCCCCTTTGCAAATCACTCACTTCACACAACCAGGGACAGCTGCGCTAGGCTGCATGAGAAAGGGGATGTGGGCAATGGGGAGAATTGGTTTGAGAAATGCGGCAGATAGCTGCATCGCCTTCGTGAGTTGTTATGTGTGCTCCCCCTATTTCCTTGCGTGCTGTTGTATCATCACCACTCAGTCACAAAGGCCTTGCCAGCTCTGGGCAGCGCGCAAGGAGTTAAAGCACCACAATCACAGCCCTGCCTTACTTACTAGTGGAACTGAGCCCTTACCCTCCATACAAATCATCTGGTAATAGGTTTAGTGTCGTGGCACTGGAGGCCAGGCTAAGCAGCTTTATAGCAGGGAGAGCGCACCATCCGAGCAGCGACAGCATGCCTAGCGCACGGAGGAGGGCTCCCCCGGCTTGTCAACTAAATCTTCCCAAACCATAAAGGCCCCTGTGTAATCTGCTGAGAGGATAAAAGCTGCAGGGTGGTCGCCGGGCTGGTGACATCGTTTCACAAACAGCCGTGTGTGCACGCTGGCATTTTTTTGAGGCTGCCAGTGCGGTGCTGTCGGTTGCAGAATCTGAAGGAGGAGTAGGCTGGGTGGGCTGCGAGGCTGCTGGAAGGAGAAGCCCGGGGTGGAGCGGGTTGAGGCCGGGTGGGATGGCTGCTGAACAGGCATCTCTGCTCAGGTGCAGAGAGGAAACTCACAGACTGGCCCAGCCGCCAGCCTCCTCCCTGCCACTGCCCCACCTACAGGCCATAAAGCCAATGAAAAGAAGGCAACTGCCCCAGAAAACAGCTGCATCTCATCTCATGAAACACTCTGGACTGGTTGAAGGTGGCTGGCAAGAGTGACTGGGTGCTTCTACTTTGTCTGCAGCAGTGGACATGTACACTTGCCTGGTATCCTCTGCAAGAAAAGTGGGACAGAGCTATCCAGGCTTGCCACTTTTGCCCCAACACCCAGACCAGATTCTATTCTACTGTGGCACAGAGCTGCTCTGAAGGTTTGCCTAGGAGGGTGTCCTCACAGGGCTATTCAGTGACCCTTGCCTGCCCATCAACTCTTCTGCACTCTCTTTGCAGGTCATGGGTGCAGCATCTGCTTCCCTAGTGCAGGAGCATCTGCCAGATCAGCCACTGCAACATAGTGGGCTAAGAGCTAGCTAAGTGTATACTTGTCTGCTACAAGGATGAAGACCCTCAGCCCTAAGCCATTAAACCCAAAGTCCCCAGATCTCAGCTCCATCAGGAACAGCGGCCTCAGCCAAGCTGCTATTTCTTTGCCTCAACCATTTCATCCGTAACATGGGTATAATACTACTGACCTAGCTTACAGGGTTATCATGCAGAAATAATGAGGCAATGGGTATGAAGCAATCGAGAAAAGCACTTCATAAATACTAAGCATGTCAAGGCTTCAGGGAAGCTATTCCTCCCCTTGCTGCAGCAAGAACATGGAAAACAAGGTAGAGTCCTTTTTAAAAAATGAGTTTTATTCAATCCTAATAAAAAGGTAAAGGACCTCTGACAGTTAAGTCCAGTCACAGACAACTCTGGGGTTGCCATGCTCAACTCGCTTAGGAGGCTGAAGGAGCTGGCATTTGCTGCAGACAGTTTTTCCAGGTCATGTGGCCAGCATGACTAAGCCACTTCTGGCGCAACAGAACACCGAAACCAAAGCAGCACATGGAAACACTATTTACCTTCCTGCTGGAGCAGTACCTATTTATCTACTTGCACTTTTTGGCGTGCTTTCGAACTGCTAGGTTGACAGGAGCTGGGACCGAGCAACGGGAGCTGACCCCATTGCTGCGATTCGAACCGCCAACCTTCTGATCGGCAAGCCCAAGAGGCTGTGTGGTTTAGACCACAGCGCCACCTGCGTCCCTTCAATCCTAATAGCAAGAGACAAAAGAAAGCAACAAGCCTTGACAATGGCGTTGCTCCAAACTGGGCTCCTCCACCCTCCTTCCTAGCAAGAGCATCTTCCCTTATGGTGACCACTCATGGTCTAATGTCTTTGAGTCCTTTGTTCCTGTACTCGTAATGAATTCCATGTTCTGGGAGAAGGGAGATCAGAAATACTCTCCAGTGACGTGTCATCTGGCTGCCCTGCCTCAGTCATCGTCCCCCCGTCCCCCCCCCCGGTCTTCTAACACGTCCCAACTTTTCTGTTTGTCTCTCTCTCAGCTGTGACTTTCCTCAAACCCCTTAAAACCCTGCTGTAAATCAAGGCTGTCTCCCTCTTCTCCTGCAGTGTCAGGAGAAAGGGGAGGGTGATCTCCACCATTCCTCCTCCTCCATCTCACCCTCTTGAGTCTGATCCCTGACAAAGCACATGGATCACCACAAGGATCCTCTCAGCAGGGGTCACCACAGCCAAGGTATTAGGGTTTCTACTTGAGGGTGCTCTTAGATCCATCTTTGACATTAGAGACCCAACTGACCTCAGTTGCAAGGCACACCTAGTGCCAACTTCAGCTACAACCATACCATGGGATCCATGTGTGGCACTCTCAAGACTGGGCTGCAGCAACAAGCTCTGGTTTGGAAGCTGTAGCTACTGTACATTGCTGCCACTATATATACACACACAGTGCCAGAGCTGAGATATTTGGACAGGCTTCCAGTTAGCTATTGGGCCAAGGAGACAAGTTTAAGGTGCTGTTTTTCACCCTGAACACAATTGGGGCCAGGCAGTCTGTGAGACTGACTTATCCTGTTCAGTCAGCCTAGGTCACTGTGACCTACTGCTGGGGCCTGACAGTGCCACAACCTGCTAGGAGTTTGCTTGGCTAAGGCTCAGAGAAGGGCCTTTTTCACTGCAGAATCCATTTGGAGGAAGACTCCTGATGGAGTTCATGTGAGCACCAATGGGGGTGTGATAGCTGGCTTACTACCGAGAAATATAAGCAGCTGCATTATACCAGTCTAAGCCACTGGCCAATCTCATCTAGCATTTAATAAAGAGCAAATTAAATTGAAATCAGCTGCGCATTGAGTCTGGGATCTTCAGTATACAAATCACATGCTCCACTACTGAGCTATGACCCTTCCTAGGGTTGCCATACATCTGGAATTTCCTGAACGTAGCCAGAATACTGCAGTCGGAAGCAGTGAAATTTGGACATATGGCAACCCATGTCACAGAAGCAGTTTTGGGCGATTTTCCTTTCAATTAGCTCAAAAACTCATTGTTTTGCATTTTTGCCAAAAAAGCTGAACAACTTTGGCCCAAAGGGGGGGGGGGGGAGAGACAGAAAGCTCAACAACTTTTGTGTCTGGATTTTCACTTTTTGAAATATGGCAACCCTAACCCAGCCACAAACAACTACCAGAGACTAGAAAGTGGCCCAATAGCAATGCTTTTATGTAACCATGCATTCAGCTTGTGGTACTACTAACACGATTGGGCCATCTGGACTTCTTTCCTCCATCCTTGTCTACAGATAACTCTCTGGGATGGCACAGGGGGACTATTATAAACCGATTCTGGATCGTATTAAGGCAGATATTGTTGTGTGGAGATTGCACAGATATGGAAGATCCTTCTTTGATGCATGGCTTTTAACTGGATTGCATTGCCCAGGAGGTTCTGTAGGGCATATCGCTCTTTGCACACTCCCCAGTGCACTCATGCTGTGGCCCCTAAACCAAAGCTCATGGTGCCACAACCTCCTGTCGCGGGTGCAGAGTGTGAGCAGAGGAACTTGGGTCCTGCAGTCAAGTCCAAAACTGTCAGTTTCAGGGGTTTGAAGGAAGCTGCTTGCCAGTCTAATGGGGCCAGACAGGAACCTCATCTAGGGCAGGCAAGGGCCAAGCCCCATTAGCATAACTAATTGTCAGGGACGGCAGTTCCATTCAGCAAACTGAGGCAATTGCCTCATGCAGCAGGAACAGGTGTGTGTGTGTGTGTGTGTGTGTGTGTGTGTGTGTATTAACCCTCACTTGCCTTGCGGGCCACACCACCTGCCCAGCACTTGCGGGGCTCTCCCATCTCCATGTCTCACCCTGATGAAAAAGAGGGGCATTCTGGGAAAGATGGCTTACAAGAACACCTGTGCTGCTGCTGCGGCTTTCCCATGGAGGCTAGAAATTCTCTTTCAAACCTAGTTTAAAGTCAAATCATTTAAATGGTTTAAGCTAAATTTAAAACAGAATCTCTGGCTGCCTCGGAAAAGGGAAAGAGGCACTGGGCCACCTCATCTAAAATGCCTCGCTCTGAGGATATCCATATTTGTTTTTGTTTTTTAGAGCTTTGCAGTCCTGTGTTTATTGGGGCTGACTTCTGAATGAACAAGCATAGTATGTGCAACTTTCTAGGGGTTTGGTGCTATATACACACACACACACACACACACACACACACAAACGCAAAAAGTGCATTTTGTTGCAAAGTCTTTGTGGCCGCAACAGAGAATGGGCAGAGAGAAGAAGGGGGTTGGGAATGAAGCTGCAAAACCCCGTGCCAGGCATCCCAACTGCATCACAATTCACTGAGCAGCTGATGGGCTCTTTCTTGCGGCTGTCTCTCTTCTCTGTTGTCAGGAGACACATGTGCAGACCTGTTCTTCAAGGAGAAAAATATTGTAATTACACTCAGCTGTCAACAAACTGCATCCACTTAAGCGGCAAGCGCTGCTCAATATGCAGTGTTCAGGGCCCAGCCTTCTCTTGGCCCCTTCACCTCCAGATACCACCCAGAACCTCAGTGCTTCCCTTGCACTTTCTTCCAGTAATTAAGGAAGAAATCTGAAATTTCCTCTCTCTTTGATTTGTACCTCAGCAGAAGGAATGTAGAACCTTTGTCAGCCTGAGGGCTGCGTTAACTTGGTCGAAAGCTGGGGCAAGGGGGCATGTTCTAGCAGTAGGTGGGCTAAGACCCCAGTGTAGTAGGGCCAGACCTGCACACAGCTACAAACACACGCTATGTATGTGTTTGGCACGCACTATGTCTCTCTCTTTCTCTGTCACATAGACTGCCACTATTTTCTCCCTTCATGCTTAGTCCTCCCCCAAGCCTTTAGCTGATCTGCACCAATCACCTGAGGAACAGGGGAGGTATAATTTCCACCCCCATCCTTGCGTGCCTTGAAAGGAGAGGGGAGCCTGGCCATGTTGAAAGACTTGGAAGGGGTTCAGAGGCCAGAGGTTCCCCATCCTTGATAATAATAATAATAATAATAATAATAATAATAATAATAATAATAATTTATTTATACCCCATCCATCTGGCTGGGCTTCCATTTAAGGGTGTGTCCTCCACACACACAAAAAGTTCCCTAGAAGGCAATATCGTTATCTGGTTGTGATAAAATATACGCCTCACACAAATACTTGAAAATAAATATTTTTACCTGTCAGGTTGGTAACAACTGAACAAGTTTTATTTACAAACCCTTCCAGACAGCGCCTGCATGAAATCCCCACACTTCTCATCTTCACAAAGCTAACAGGGAAAAAAAACCTACCAACTACCACCTCCTTTCTCCAATACCATCTATTCTTTGTGAAATGCATTCCCAATGAAATTACATTACAAATACTAACAAATAGGACTTTGAAATGAAAATGGTTCCTCACAGTTGCTTAATACTGGATTAACGCAAATTGTACTTTTTTTCTGTTACAGTGGTACCTCAGGTTACAGACGCTTCAGGTTACAGACACTTCAGGTTACAGACTTCGCTAACCCAGAAATAATACCTCAGGTTAAGAACTTTGCTTCAGGATGAGAACAGAAATCGTGCTCCGGCGGCCCAGCAGCAGCGGGAGGCCCCATTAGCTAAAGTGGTGCTTCAGGTTAAGAACAGTTTCAGGTTAAGAACAGACCTCCAGAATGAATTAAGTTCTTAACCCGAGGTACCACTGTATACGGTTCTTTGGCCTCATTGCTTTACCCCTTTTTTCTTATTTGCTTACTGAGGATAACAATTTATGTCATGTCTGGTGGAGCTGGTTCTAGCTCACTCAAGCTTGTGCAGTAACAAATGTGCTAGCCGTCAGGTGCCACAAGACTCTATCATGTGTGCTGCATTCAGCTAACATCGCTGCATTTAGGCGAACCTGGCTACCCCTAAGAAAGTGGGTCTCCTCCCATATATCAGCGGCTGGTCAGCTCCTCTGACAGCAATTTTTCTCCATCTTTCCTGGAGGGACTCTCTGTTCTTTCTCCATTCGGAATATCTACCTTTCACTCTGAATCTGTGAAGCCATCAAGCACCCGGCTTGATCTGTGAGGTGAAGGAGCAAGTTGCATTTCGAAAGGGACAATAATTGCAAGTCAGATGCGCTTGTTCAATACTCTATTGACAGATTTGCCTTGGCAACCCAGAGCAGGGATTCTTTGTGTGCCTCTTACTTTGTGGCATTTGATTGATTTTCATTTTCATGGTTTCTCTCACTCTCACTCTCTCTCTCTCTCTCTCTCTCTCTTTCCCCCCAACCGCTCATTCTCTTTAAAGTCTACTTCCCCATCTTCTTCTTTCTTTTATCCCCTGCATGTTATGTGACCCACAGGCAAGTGGTTTGTGCCCTACATTTCAAACAGGTCTGCTTCAGCAGAAGGATAGGCCAAAGTCAGATAGAAACATTAAACTGAACAACAGAGTGAGGTTTCCTACCTGCATCTTGGAATGAATGAGGGACATAAGGGCTTGCATAGCTGGAAAAACACCCACACTGATTCTGAGCTAGCTTTGCAGATCAGCTCACCTCCTATTTTGTTCTCTTTTCCACATCTTTTATTCCTCACCCTGTGATTTCTGAGAGCAACTAGTCGGATCAACAGTTTAATATGGATATGGGGTGGTGAAAATGAATTTTAGAAATCCCTTTAAAAATAAATTGGTTTTCCCTTTTGTTGAACAAAGTCCTGTTCTACCCAAAATGTATCCATTTTTGTAATCCAGCAGTGATTCCACCCCCCCACCCCTGGCATTGATCCATTTGCTAAATGGTGCTAAATTGTGGTTGGATCAGAGGAAGGCACACAGATCTGCTGCCTTTCCAATCGCCCACCTGAGCTGCAAGGTCTCAGTGTCACCCCCAGCCATGATGTTGAGATTCTGCACTGGTTTGAACTGGGCAAGTTTATTCACAATAGTGGTTCTCTCTATATCAGGTATGGGGGATCTTTGGCCTGCCAGATGTTGCTGAACTACAGTTCCCATCAGCCTCAGCAAGCATGGCCAATGGCTGGGGGGGGCGGGATCTGTAGTTCAACAACATCTGAAGGTTCTAATATTGCTGGACAGCAGTGCTACTGAAAAGCAAGACAAAATCTACTTCCTGAAAGAACCTGACATCTGACTGGGAGGTGAGAGTCCCTCCCTTCAAATGAGCATGTCTGTGGTCCATGTACACTACCCAGAAAAATGATAAGCTACTCACATACTCGGAGCCAGTGTAGAGGATGGGTCAGCGAACTTGATCTCTGCGAACCCCAAATAGATTTATGGGAGGGCATAAATTCTACATTTATGAAGAGTCCTTAGGACCTCTATCATGGGGGGTGGGGGAGAGAGAGTCTGGTGTGATCATGGGTTGATCTGAATACTGAAAAGTTCTCTGTGGACTCTGAAAAGTGTTGTATAAATTATTACACGTTTGCACACATGCGCTGTGGAAACGGGTGAAATCAGAGAAAAATGAGTACAGTGTACAGTTGTTCAACATTGTTCTGTTGTTCGCAGTTCTGAACAACAGAACAATATCAGTAAGCAGGATGTGATTAGAATACCATTATCTTGGTCTTAATTGCCAGGAAGAACCATTAAAGGTCTTTAGAAACCTTTCACAAGAAACTTTGTGTAAACCTTTTCTCTCAGAAACAAATGAGTAGGGTTGTCAACTGATTCAAGGGTTTTTGGTCAATTAACTGCCTTTACTTCTAACTGATTAATTCGCCATGCAGAGGTCTGCTCTGGGATCTCAAATCAGGAAATACTTTAAGGATTCTTGGTTAAGAAAACACAAACTTTTTTGCATTAAGTGCTCTTTCTTGACTGTCTGAATCAAGGAATCCCTATGGTATTTTACAATAATAACTATCAGCTCAAAATACCTTTTCACAAGCGTATCTATTTTAATCTGGGCAACAGTGAAAACATATGCCTGTCTACTCAGAATGAAGCACAATATAACTTATTCGCAGGTAGGTGTGGATAAGATTTCAGCCCTTCACCTTCCTTTTAATGATTTCAGACCTCCATATTTGTAATACAGTATTTCCATATATATGTATTATAAAGTGAAATGTTGTTTTTTTAAAAAAAACTGGATCCCACTTGTGTATATGGTACAGTTGTGGTTTCTGTGGAACTGAGCAATATGCCTTAAAAAATAAAAACCTACAAAGGAAAAGATACATAACCAGTTCATAAACCTTCAAGGTAGTAGGATGGCAAAGACAACATTATAGGCCCCATTATAATCATTACTGTCAAATCATGTGCAATCAGTCCAGGAAGAAAAGCCAGATGAATATCCTGCCGAAATCCATATTGTCAGATCTGGCTTTTTAGCAATTTAAACTCTTTGAAATTGAATGATTATAACACTGAATGCTAGCAGTCTCCGAGATGTGGCTTCTGCCTTTATACACTTTAATGGTGGGCTCTTTTGTTTTCACCTGAGGCAGGATTATTGTAGCTGGGTGTGGGCCGTGGGTGTTTTTTTTTAAACAAAGAACCTGAGTAAATTAATTTGTGTGTTTAGGAAAAGGTATAAAGGCAGCTGGGGGGCGATGGATCACTTTTATGCTTGGCTGTTTCTAAAGAGGAAATATTGAGATTTTTCAGATCCAGATATCCTTTTAAAGTTCAGCAGAATAAACGTGGGGCGGGCCTGCAAAAATACCCTGATGGAGGGGGGGGGGTTGTACAATAAAAAAAAAATACCCAACCTCATCCAGCAGGCACTTTTCACCCAGATCTTTTTTTGCATTCAAGCTTTCTCTGATTTTCTTGCAAAGGTACATTAGGCAAGATTACAGGGCATTTATCCCCTCTCTTTAAAACAAGTTTAACAAACTCTTAATGCATGCAGGTGAAAATTTAGCATTAAGTAGATGACTGTTTTGGTTTGGGTTTAAAAAAAAACACACCACCACCATTTCCTCTGAGCACTCTATATCAGCTGCTATTCACAATGGATAATAATTCTTACATTAAGCCCCATCAGGCCCCCAGGGAAATCAAAATTGTAATATCAGTTTGCTTTTTATTGGCTCAGCTCTGTGACAGTGCAGAGGCAGGGTCTTTGTTCAGCTCCTAGCCAGAAAGGTGTGTGCAAATGGTGATATCCAGTAGGCCCTTTCCTTGCAAGCTCAGAGAGCTTTGCTTTTCCTGTTCTGCTCCCAGTCCAAGGGACTGTCCTTCTTGCTACAGACAAGCCTTTGGCTAGTGCTTATTTCCTGTTTTAAGACTTCATCCATTTGACTGGCTGGTTTAATCATAGCACCCTCCCCCCCCCCCCCGCCAAACACAAATGCTTTCTCTTTATGTCAGGAGTGCTCTGATGGTGTTTCCTGCTTGGCAGGGGGTTGGACTCAATGGCCCTTGTGGTCTCTTCCAACTCTATGATTCTATGATTTAACCAAAGCATTATGAGTTGGGGGTGCCGGGAGTTGTCTCTTGTTTTTCATGAGTCCTCGCTTATTTTGCAATATACCAGCAGAGCTTCGCGAAATGTCCTGTGTTGCAGAAACCCTGGAGATCCAACTTCACATCAGTGGATGTGACAGGATTCTCCTTCCCTGCCTCCTGCAGCCCCACCTCCTAAATCTGCTTCAGAGGGTCCCCAAACCTGTTTTCACAAACAGGATGCCACAACTGATTATCACCCATGGAGTGGAATATGGCCTAGCCTATTCCGGTGCCTAGGGCAAAGAAATCCAAATGGCGTTCCCCAACACATCTCCCCCTCCACAAAGCAGTCGTGCACATAAAATCATACATTGCTCTTGTTAAGACAAAGTGAACCATGAAATGAATATATGTTGCCCTGCCTCCTGCAGCCATTACCGTAACACACCAAAAACCAGGTTTTGATACAAAACTATATTACATTTTACCAAACAGAACTTGAGGATACAAGATCACTTTCTGTATTATTCCAGACAATCCTGTATGTGTTTCCTTGGGATATGCTTTCGAGGTGGCTTGCTCCCAGGTAAATGTGCATAAGACGGCAGCTTTAGCTGTTAAAAATGTGGTGCTAATTAAACGCCTGGCAATTTACCATGCTTTGAAGATGCTCCAAATCGACTGTTTTCGTGTGTTTCTTCGAGTTCAGCAGGGATCTATATTCTCTCCTATGCCATTGAACATATGTATGAAACTGTTGGTGAAGTTCTCTGGGGAACTGGGTCGTTGTATCATCAATGCACACACAACACCCAATTTCATTTTGCTTCGTTATCAGATCTTCACGTGGCAGTAAAGTCCCTGAACTGCATGCTTGAAATCAGTAATGAAGGTTAATAAGCTGAAGCTCATTTATGTCAGAACAGAGATAATGATACTAAGCCGTTAGTTATGGGGAACTGATGAAAGATCAGGTTCGCAACTTGGGAGTTCTCCTTGGCACTGCACTGCCCAGGTGATGGCTCTGACCTCAAGTGCCTTTGACCAGCTTAACTTGATGCACCAACTGCACCCACTACTGGAGGGCAAAGCTCTTGCCACAGTTGGTTCATGCTGTATCGTTATTGATTAGACTACTGTTAACACTCTTTATATGGGACTACCCTTGAAGATGGTCTAGAGGCCTCAACCAGAACAGAAATTGACTGCCGACATGTTAACAGCTGTATGCTTCCACATCACTTCCAAACCAACTACATGGCAGGGGGTTGAACCCTTGGGGTCCCTTCCAACTCTACAATCCTATGGTCAAATTCAAGCTGTGATCACTGGTTTTTAAAGCCCAAAGTGGGATGGGCCATATACAGGTAGGTAGCCGTGTTGGTCTGCCATAGTTGAAACAAAATGAAATTAAAAAATTCCTTCTGGTAGCACCTTAGAGACCAGCTAAGTTAGTTATTGATATGAGCTTTCGTGTGCATGCACACTTCTTCAGATACACTGAAACAGAAGTCACCAGACCCTTAAATATAGTGAGAGGGTGGGGAGGGGTATTACTCAGAAGGGTGGTGGGAATGGGTGATTGGCTGATGGGTGTGGTAAACCCCAATCACCCATTCCCACCCACGGTCTGGTGACTTCTGTTTCAGTGTATCTGAAGAAGTGTGCATGCACACGAAAGTTCCTACCAATAACTAACTTAGTTGGTCTCTAAGGTGCTACTGGAAGGATTTTTATTTATTTATTTTTCTGTTTTGTTTTATTTCTTTTTCCCTACGGCTGCCCTGGCATATTAAAATCTTTTAATCAGGTCCTGCTTCATGTTCTACCAGTTAGGGAATTGTCTGTCACTGACAAGGAACAGGACCTTTTTGGCAGTGGTCTCTAACCTCCAGTTCCCTTGAAGGTAGGCTGGCAGGTACAGTCTCTTTCTTCTTAAGGGCAAGTAAATATCCATTGATTTTTGTTTTGTCTTTTTTGTTTGATTTTTATCTGACAAACTTTGGCTGTATGCCATTGTTGTATCTGCCGTTCTGCTTTGTTGCTGTTGTTTTCTAATTGCCGATTATAGCTATTATTCTTCATTGTTGTGGTGTTATTATTACTGGGAACTGCTTTTGGGAAACACAGTTATTGAAAAGTGATAAGAAAATGTTACAGACACAAACATCCCCTCACTGCAGGATTCTAGGCCACACCGTGTTGCTCCTTCAAAACCAAACAAAGGAGTGCAGTGTTCTTCAGATGTTCAAGATATGCCAGTCTGGAAAGCAGTTCTGTATGTATTCCAAAATAGCCAAGGGATCCAAACAATGACAGGCGTCATTATGACAGTCTCTCACTTTTCCTTCTTCCCACATCCTCTACCCTGTGTGTTTGTGAATGTTCTTATGTGTTGCTTCTACAATTACCTAACAAAATAAAGAACTTCATCAAAGGCCTTTCTAACTGCTCAGTTTGTTCTGGGCTTTTGTGTTTTATTGCGCAGCAGTGTCATCCCTCACCCCCTCTATTGTCTTCTTCCTGGAGTCATTTGTTTTGTTCTAAAGATTTCAGCTTTTGTATTAAAAAGTATTTCTGCCACCTACTTAGTTGCCAGAAGCATGTGTGTGTGTTCAGTGCACCATAGGAGCTAGTGCAATTGTGTGCTTTGTCAATAAAGAATTAAATTACCCCCCCCCAAAAAAAGTATTTTTAAGTGTTTAAATTTAACTTTCACTTGTGCCTCACTTTTCTTTCATTGAATTTCTGTTTAGTTAGAAAACAACAAAAGGTTGTCCCTATTAGAGGTACACAACTTTTCTCTTTCATCCTTCACCGAAAAATTCCCCCCAATTCTACGGTTCCTTATTGACAGGCCCAGCACTCCTCTATTTGTGCTGGGAGTGGAATATATTTCAACGTTGGCATAACAGCTATCATTTTATGGCTCCTCAGTTGGTATATTTCTAGCTAAGGCATGCACCCTTAATGGTAAAAATGATAATAATGGAGGTTTCTTCAAGGCATAAGAACAGTTGGCTGTCTACCCCAGGCATCAGGAGCAACTTTTTACACTACTCAAGGAAATAAGTCACCTAACACAAAATGGCTGCCATCTCCTAAAGAAGAGGGGGGAAAAGAGACAGGAATATATATTGAAGACATAATCATGATTTTTCCATATTATCATTAGTAATAGTAGCGATAACACTAATTGTGCATCTGTACTGTGCTCCCCCACCAGTAACAGCTTGGGAGCAATCCTTCCCCCAAAAAACTTGCTCCTAAATAAGAACAAGTGGCAGACTCCAGGTTCCCACTATGGTCCACAGACTGCCCAGCCAAAGTCCCCCACCCAAAGTGGGCAGGGTTCGACTTCACAGCCAATGAGAAGGGAAACGGGGTAGACATTACACCAGCTCACCAACACGTTAAACTCTTTAAATATGCCCAAATCGGTATCAGTTAACAAAAAAAAGGCAAATAGATGTGTTTGTCCCCCCCCCCCCCCAATCCCATCTCTTCTTCGTTTTAACTTTGCAGTTCTGAACTGTGGCTGTATCCCACCTGGTTTCGACGTGCACAAAGACAAGGGGAAATAATTTTTTGACAAGTGTCTAAATTTGATTCTTCCTTTTGAACTCGAACCTCCTGACATAGAGAGGTCCTGAGAGCGCGTCCGCACGTGCCTGTTGCAGCCGCGGAGTCAAGAACACCACGCACGTGTGAACGCCGCCAGTTAGGCATCATCGTAGATTTCGTCCACGAACTGGCTGGGGCAGAGACCCTGTGCAACCCTTACGATTGGGTGCCTGTCTTGGATAACAAAAGGAACAAAGCTCCGAGGAAGGGGCCTTGTTGCCGGGGGAGGGAGGAAGGGCAGCGGGAGTTAATTTGGGGGGAAAATTAAAATCCAGCCTTCCACGCTGTGGGAACAAGCGAGGGACCCGCGGCCCTTCCCCGCCACTCCGCTGCTCGGCCGCTCTTGGTCCCAGCGGGCGCCTGCAGAAACCGAGCGCGCAGCGAGCCATCGGCGTTCGCTTTCCTCCCCCTCGCGAGCGACACACGTGGCTGCCAACTCCGGCCTCATTTGCATACGGAAACGCTTAACTCTTTCCGCTCCGGAAGGGCGAGGAGCGCCGCGGGAAAAGGAAATATTAACAGCACACGCACGGGGATTTCTCCCTTTTCCTCTTCTTCTTCCGCCTCCTCCCAACGCGTAAATTCTTTACCTCTTTAAGAACTTTTTTTTTTTTTTTTTTAGATGATCCTGGGATTCCAGAGTCCTCACGGAAATTCCTGGAAAGCTTGGAGATCGTCTCCCCGGGATCGTTTCCTAACTCATTTCAAACACACACCCCCTCCAAGTTTTAAAAAAGGGAGCTGCTTTGGAACACCCAAAACCCTGTGGGCCGGCGAGACTTCCTGGGGTTTATAATGAATCACAAGCCGCCAGCATTGAACGAATGCCTCCGCCCTTTTAAATCCAAAATAGATTCCTGACCTATTAAATGGGTTCTTCTTTCCCAGTGGCGTAGCGTGGGGGGTGCAGGGGGGGCCCGGCCGCACCGGCCGCAACATCTAGGGGTTAGGGTTAGGGGGCGCAAATCCATGGGTTAGGGGGCGCAAATCCACGGGTTAGGGGGCGCAAATTACTTGCCTTGCCCCGGGTGCTGACAACCTACGCTACGCCACTGTTCTTTCCCCAGCCCAAATCACTTCCAGGAAAGGACTTCTCCCCAAGGAGGTGCCGGGGGAGTTCAACAGCCCGCTGCTTCCATCCTGGAGGTCGGCTCCATCCGCTGCTCTGCTTCCTCCAAGTTAACCTACAACCGACCTAATGGCCAACCGACTTCCCCACCACCACCCGGGTTACAATCGGTTACTCCAAAATTCTGCGCAGCAGCAGGAGCGGCTAGTGCAAGTCAGATCCTGGTGTCTAAAATGGTTCGCTCGGTATTCCTGGTTCGCAGTTTAGGACTTGGTCCTCACTTCCTCAACAGCCCGGATTAAAGAAATCCAGCGGACACTTTAGAGACAGGTCGAGAGGAGAGTTTGTTTGTGCGGCCCCTCTGGATGTAATAATATCCCCTTAAAGAGCCAGGCGCCCGTTTGCTGACGCTGTGTGTGTATATGCGTGAGTGAGAGAACGATTGGTATCTGCAATTCTCCTGGCTGATTTTAGATGTCCGTGTAATGTATTCCTGGCACGATCAGATGGCAGGGCATTTAGTTCTTTGGACCTTGGGATTTTAGTTGTGAGCTTTCCGTTTTCCTGTCTATTTCCACATACAGGTGAGAAGCGGCAGAATGGAGTTCATAGCCCCACTGGGGGGCTTCAGGCAGAGATCTCCCCGCCTGCCCAGGAAACTGCTTCATTGGTGACATGGGAGGGGGGGGAATGGGGACGGAAGGAAAACGCGCTGAATCCTAAACTCTTCCCCCGCAGGCTAACAAAGAAAGCCAGAAATGGAGGCAGCCAACTGCCCTTTGGGCATAAAAGCGGTATACAAATTAATAATAATATAATCTTGCTGCAGATGCCACAGCTGCTATTTCACAACCCCTCCGCTTAAGCTCTTATTGCCAGGTGATACTGAGCCAGGAGAGTATCTGCATCTTTCAGAGGGTCAGAGGATGAAGTACTGGCCCAGGTTTTCCTGTCGCTGCAGTGCTTTGTGGCAGGAGAAGCTGCACCTGGAGAAATTATCCCTTCTAGCCAACTCTTAAAGACCCTTAAGGCAAACCCTATTCCAGACGATCATCTCTTGGCAAACCCTATTCCACACGATCATCTCTTTTCCGGTGTGTGTTTATCGCAACCCCCCGAACTTTTCCATGCTTGTTATTCACTGTCTCCAGGTTGTTTAATCCTCTTTCCCCTCTTCTGTGCGGTTCTGTCGGCTTCCCTCTTCGGGCCACCCGCAGGCTGCGTCTCCCAGCTTCAGGGTCGTTGTGTTTTATTGCGTCATGTCGTGTGTCGTTATGACACAATGCCAGCGTCCGGTGGGGCTTCGATTGGAAGCGGATGGGAGAAGCGGGGAAGTCATTCGTCCGTTTCTCTCCGAACTATTCCCTAGTGCCTCTCCAATGAAAACTCATTCCAGGTGGGATAAACGGAGTGGAATGAAGTTTTTGGGAAAGGAGCAAGGTAGGGAATTTGGGCTGTAACGAGGTAAACGCTGCAAAATCGGGGAACAGTCCGTTTGTTTAGAGTCTGTCTCTGTCCCTCATTCGGTTTTGCTCTGGAGATTCTGTAACGCGGGATTTGAGCGTGAATGTTTTGCGCATTCCCTCTGCTACAATCCTTACACCGAGTCAATTGTTTTCTTTCTTTCCCAATCTCTCTCTCTCTCTCTCTCCGCTGTGTCTTTGGTTTCAGGCTGAGACAGGAATGTTCCACTTGGTCAAACAGCTTCTTTCCTTCTTCTACCTATTTGGCAGCCCCCATCCCTTTTTCAAACTGGGTAAAATCACTTCAGCAGCAGATCCGAGGATCCTAAAATGATCCAGACCACCACCAGCAGCAGCAGCAGACCTACCGAATTATGTCCTACTTTTTAAAGAGCTCACACACCCAGCTTTTAAAATGGCGCGTAATCCAATAATGTATTGCGAAGAACTCTTGATCCGGATCAACCATTTCAAACATCCTAACTACAATTTAGTGTTCACGGGTATAAAGTGTTGTAAGAGGTCTGGTTTCTCCCACTTGGTAGTATGTGGAATAGTAATTGGATAGCATTAGTATGTTGGATAGTATGTGGGAAGGGAAAAGTCTAATCCTTGATCAGTACGGAAACAAGAGGCGATAGCTCTTCTGTATTAGTGCAAAGTAGCAGGATAGGATCTTGCAGGTCCCTATGGATGCAGTATCCGCCCCCGCCCCCATAGGATCAACTGTAGCGCATAGATCGGGGACTAGCGATTGCATTTTTTGTATTGTCCAAATGCAGAAAATGCAAACTTCCCCCCATCCCACCCTCCATTTCCTGATCCGCGGGTCGGGCTCCTCGCCTCCAGGGCAGTTCGCGGATTCCGCTCGGTTGAAGCGGCGCTAAATTTCCCGCAGACATCAGTAGGGGGCGCACTGGCGGGCAACTGAGAGAAGATGAGATTGCTCACTTGCTGCTTAAAAAAACACACCAGCTAACAGCACGTGGAAAATATAGGGAGAGGAAGGGGGCGTGGTGAGAAGAGGGCTTGATGTACAGTTCTAAGGGCCCGCCTTCCTCTGATTTTTTTTTTTAAGGAAAGGTTATTGCTGGTTAATTAATAAAAAACGATCTGGGTCGACCATCTTTCCAGGGTGTGCTGAATAGACCGGCTAGCTGGCTGCTTGCGCATCCTCCCCTGTCTGTGTCATCAGCCACCTTTCCGAAGGACCCGTTTGGCCGAAGCAGATTTGGGAGATCGTAGAAAGCCAGGCACCCCCTTCCCCTCCCTCCCCCACTAGTTTAGCGCCAGCGCGTCCCTGGTGCTCCGGTTTCCAGCAACATCTCGCGCAATTGGCTGCGAGAGAAGGACGATTCCATCCGTGTGGTAAATGCTCCCCTTGGCTGAGATTAATCCGCTTCTTCTCAGACCCGATGAGCTCCCAGAACCTCGGCCGTGTGTGGACAGAGGTCTTGGCGCTTTTCTGCCGTAACATCGCTTAGCCCACGTCGAACCGCATTAAAGGGGGAGCAGCAAAATATCTCTGCTGGAATTATAGCCGGGGGGCTATATAAGCCAGCTGATTAAATCGACTGTTCCCGAAAAAAGAAAGCCACCAACTCATCGCGCCACAATAAATCAGGTACTCCCCTAAGGCGCACGACACTCCGGGGCATATGGGTCGATCGCCTTCTCCTGAAACTGCCCCCCCCCCAAAAAAAACTGGGCAACTTTGCGCACGTGTGAGCTCCGGTTAGGCGGGGAACTGTCCAGCCTCTGGTAAACTCTCCTGGTGGAAGCCACGATCGCACCAATCGGGCTAGGCTCTAGTTTCCGAAAAAGGTGCCCTCTCTCCCGCGACTGACAAGGGGGATTCGCCCCTTTCCCATACACTTGGGGAATATAATCTTGTGCCCATCCACTGAAGTTCTTCGGAATCTGGGCAGCAGGTCTGTCTCTGTTGCGAGACTGCTTCTCTGTCTGTCTGTCTGTCTGTCTGTCTGTCTTTTTGTCTATCCGTGTCAACATCTTCTGAAGTTCTCCACTTCTCATCTTCCACGTCGCCCCGATTCCATCAAGGGCTGGCCAGTTCCCATCGCCTCCCCCGTGTATATCATGCCACCTCTCCTAGACGGTTCCCTCTCTTGCGGGGACGAGGGTTGCATGCTGCAGAGCTTCCCCAAAGTCTCCCACTGGGGTTCAGAGCAGAGGGCTCGCAGCTTTCGGGGGTGCCCTGCACTTTCTCCGCCCTCACAGCTCCTCCCGCTCACCTGCCACTCCAGCGAAGGTTTCCACTGCCCTTTTTATTGTTCAACTTCTGCCCTTATGCGCGCTGCATGAAGAGACAGAAGGTTCCTAAACCTTTAGTAGAAGCCTTAGGTGACCATCTCGAAAAGGGGTCCCAGTTTTTATCTTATTTTTATTTATTTTTGAAGGATTGACTGACTGGGAATCAAGATCAGAATTGAAATCCGGCAAACCGGGAGAAGCCATTCCTTCTCGAAGGAGAAGCTACTTTTCTGTCGCGAGACTAGGCTGCCCAAGGGCCGGAGTGGACCTGCTCATCTTATTTGACGTTTGACGTGGCTGAAACCTCTCCCACCCACCACCGCGTTGCCCCCGGTTGCCCTTCTCTCCCAGATATAGACTTTGCCGGGTCCCCTTTAATCTAAAGCTTGTTCCGTCGTGTTAAAAAAGGTCATTCCCCCACCCTCACCCCATTGCAGAACAAACCCCACAGCAAATAAATGGAAAACTTTGCGGATCAGCCCCTATGCTTCTGACGCTACGAAGCCGTCAGAAAAATCAATAAGGTTTTTTTTGGGGGGGGTTGCTACTTTGCAACTCCTCAGTCCTCCGGTTTGGTCCCCGAAAATGGTTCCTTCCCTGCATAAGACTTTGCCAAAGGGCACAGTTGCCCCTGCAGTGCTGCTATCCAGAGAGACTGAATACCACCCTGAAGACGTTTTTTTTTATACGGACGGATTCCGAAATTTTAGGTGGGGGGGGGCTGACTAGGGTAGATTGCTGAGCAATGGAGCAGTCGACCCTTCCCCCCCCCCTTACTCTCACACACCGCCTGCATGCAAGGGGGGGATTAAATCGAAACCCCTTCTCCCCCGCCTCCCCAACATTCTCTCCGTTTCCCCTCCCCCGCTTTTCCCGCCCCTCGACGGCGCCGAGCCAATCCCCGGGCCGCTTTTCTCTTTGACAGGCAGCGAGCTCCCCGCCCCCCGTGACGTCCCTGCGATGATTTGCATGAGTTGCGCTGCTGCAAGAGGCTGGAGCTCAGTTGTCTGGGAAGGCGAAGCGAGCGGAGGGAGCCGGAGAGCGCTGTCTGACTGCAAGACACCCCAGCCCTAGGGTTTCCCCCCCGCCCGATCTCACGCTCCCCTCCTCCACCCACCCAGCCCCCCCTACCCAAAATGGAGCTGCCGACGGTGGGCGAGCATGTCTTTGCGGTGGAAAGCATCGAAAAGAAGCGTATCCGGAAGGTGAGCGAGCGACAGTCCTTGCAGCTCCAGGGTGGAGGGCGGAGAGGGGAGGGCTGCTGGTCTGCAGACTGCGTGGTGGGGGGGATCTTTTAGGAGACTGACGTCTTTTATTCCTCCCCCCCTCCCCTTATTTTATTCGCAGGGCCGAGTGGAGTATCTGGTCAAATGGAGAGGATGGTCCTCCAAGTAAGTCCTGGGGAAGGGCGACGGGGGAACCTTCGAGCGGGCTGCAGAGTCTGCTGGCTTGCCTGCCTGCTAACGCACTCCGCTTGCATGCTCCAGCAATCCGGAAAATGCCTCGGCTGTGTGTGTTTTTTTTTAACGCATGCATAAAAAGGAGGGGGGAAGTGCATGCAATTTGGGGGGGGGGGGCAGCCTAGAGAAACGAGGCAAAGCGGTGCAGAGCCAGCAGCTTCAGAGAGAGAGAGAAGGCAAAGGCGGCGACTGATGTTCAGCAGTTGCAGAAAATGGCTCCTTTGGAAAGCAGGCTCCATATTGCAGAACCCAGCAGACCCGAGATCGAGGAGAGAAGGGAGGGCGAGAGAAGGAAAAGGGGGAGGACCCCCACAAATAAATAAATAATGCATTGAATAGGATCCGATTTAAATCCTCGAATCTGGCCCGAGAGGGAGAGAGACCCGGGGGAAGGCGGCCAGTCACTGTCACCAGGGTGCTGCCTTACTGGCTGGGAGGGGACTGCGATTGAACTTGACCGTCCCTCGGTCCGTGCTGCTACTTCTGCTGGATCAGAGGAGACGTGCGGGAGCTGGGAAGCTCCGTGGGGGTCTGGATGACAGAGCCTGCGAGGAGGGGGCGGGAAAGGCGCTGGAACTGGGTAGGATGCCGAGACGGCGGAGGGGGCAGATTTGGAAAGGGGGGTGGGCTTTTGGCCCGCCGCCGCATGCATGGCATTCCTCCGGAATAATAACCGCGCTAAATAAACAAGATTCTCTGCTCCGCCCGCCCAGTCTACAGCCCCTCCGCCCATCCCCCAGTTCCCTGTAGCGGCTGGAGTCCTGAATGCGCACTTTGAAATCTGTCTTGGGAAGCCGGAGGGGGGCGGCGGCTAACTTGGCCAGTCTCTAAAATGGCCCCTTAACATGCAACTTGGTGTGTGTGTGTGTGTGGTTTTAAGAGCTCCCATCGAGAACTACAAATGTGAATTATTGTACTATATAGCTAAGTGGTGTGCATTTAAAATAAATAAATAAAAAACCTCCTTTCATTTCCTTTGCAAGGTATAACACGTGGGAACCGGAGGAAAACATCCTGGATCCCAGGCTCTTAATCGCCTTTCAGAACAGGTGAGAGCTTATGGAGCAAAGGGGATGTCTGTTTTTCTGCCTGTCTGTCCGTGTCAGGAGCTGTACAACCAGATCCATTTTCGGTGGACGAGCGGGGAGCCTAGAAACAGCCACTGCTTTTGCGCGGGAGGTGGGTAGTCCCGGGGTGGGCCGCGGAGTGCCGAGGACCTTTCCTTTGCTGCTGCTGCAGTAGCACAGGTCGCAGGGAGCGTGGCAGCCTTGTGCAAGCGGCGCTGCGCGTGACGGAACTCCGCTTTAACCCCTTCGCCGCTGCAGCGCAGGGACTTCCTTTCCGGACGACGCTCGAGTTGCCTAGCCTCGGTCGTTGCAAGGTGGTGCTGCTGGCACGTGACGGAAGGGAGAGGCGGCGGGTGTGCGCGCTGCTTGCCAGCTCGGCCGCTTTTGCGCTTGGCATTTTCTGAGAGCCTGCCTGGGGAGAATCGCTGCTGCGGAAACCTCTCGCAGAGAGCCCCTCCCTCGTCGTGTGTGTGGCTTGTGTGGCTGCAAAATGCAGCTCTCGTCGAGCCCTGGCTGCCTCAGCGGGAGATTGGGTCGATCCCAGTGCATACGGCGCTGCTGCTGCTGCTGCCATAGGCTTGGCTTTTTGCGTGCGACTCGTTTCCCTTAGGATTTTGGCGCAAACCAAAGTGTAAACTTGGGGAATAGGAGGCGACGTCTTGCACTTGCATCTCCCCCCCCCCCTCACACCACAGTCACCACTCGGTGCGTTTGCCAAGCTGCCCTAAGCTTGAGGACTCTGGGCCTTGCAGGATATGGGGGGCGGCGGAGAAAGAGAGGTTGCTTCTCCAGGTGCCTGAACTGCACACCTTGGAAAGGGCGCTAGTTGCAGGCTTTGCGTTGCCCCTGCTCCGCTCCAGCCAGCCCCTGGTGGGGGCGGCACCTCCTCGGGCTCCGCCCCCTCCCTTTCCCGCGTTCGATCGATAATTTGGTTACTTCGCGGTTCAGGCGCATGGAGCACGTTCTCCCCTCCCTCTTCAGTCCATGAGTGGCCTCCGAGGCAGCGGTGGGGGGAAGGGGCGCATTATGTGAATCCTAATGAGGTGATTAGCATCCTGGGCAGTTCCTGCTTTCCTGTGTGTTTGGTTTCGTGACTCCCATCTCCTCTGCAGGCAGCGCGTGGGATGGGTGGGACCTTAGCTGCCTCCAGCGTGGGGGAACTGAGTGCAAGGAGGGTGGGGACTTGCCTGGACTTCCCCCTAGGATGCGTTTTGTTTAGGATTTGCTATCAGCACCCAGATGTTTTTGCCATTACACAAGGTCTCCCTTAACTGCCAGTGCACATTTGCACCTTTCTACACTCTCCTTGCAGATTGCTAATTTTATGGGTGGTTTCTTAAGATAAGGGGACGTGGGTAGCACTGTGGGCTAAACCACTGCGTCTAGGACTTGCCGATCGAATGGTCGGCGGTTCAAATCCCCGCGACGGGGTGAGCTCCCATCTTTTGGTCCCAGCTCCTGCCCACCTAGCAGTTCGAAAGCACCTCAAAAGTGCAAGTAGATAAATAGGGACCGCTCTCCGGTGGGAAGGTAAACGGCGTTTCCGTGTGCTGCTCTGCTTCGATAGTAGCGGTTTAGTCACGCTGGCCACGTGACCCGGAAGCTGTCTGCGGACAAGCGCCGGCTCTCGGCCTCTTGAGCGAGATGAGCACGCAACCCCAGAGTCGGTCACGATTGGACCGTATGGTCAGGGGTACCTTTACCTTTACCTCTTAAGATAAGCAAAAAGGGACCCAGTAAAGAATGTCTCCTGTGGCAGGGAGGGGAGTGTGCGCAGAAACAAAAGCTTAAAAGTCAGCAGTCATTGTTTCCACCCAGGTTCTCCTAACCATGTTTATTCAGAAGTAAGCCCCTTCCCCATGGTTTTCAGTGAGTTTTTATGACCTAGCTATAAGCAAAACCTTAGGTGTGTTTCGTTGGAAATAAACTCAGCTTAGAGTGTGATTTTACTTTTCTGGGAATAAGCCCCATCAAGCTAGAGGAAACCTACTTTTGAATAGACATTGATAGGATTGGACTGTCGTCTACATAGGACTTGCTTTCCCCCAAATGTTCTTAGAATTGCATCATCTGTATTTGTTTTGACATTTTAAAATTAAAACTTCTACCAAAATGGTGGGTTAGTTGGCAAACCAAGATAAAGCAGCCTCGGAAAAGATATGTTTCAGCCCCATTTAAAGTGCTAAAATGGCCCCCTGAGAGACTTGGCCATAGTAATTCAATGACTTGTTTTGTTGCAAAATATCAGATTGGCTGGTTTGAAAGCTATTGCGTTTCTATGCCTTTTTGCACGGTTGCGGAAAATGCTGGTCTCCATGAGAACTAGATTTTTATTTATTTACTTGTCTGTGAATTCGTAGATCTTGATAATTTCTTGGGGATAGAGATGCAGGGCATTTTCATGTATTGCACTAACTGCAATCCTGTACATGTAAATTCAAGAGTAAATCCGACTGAAATCAGTGGAGCTCATTCCCTGGAAAGTGTGCAGGGTTGCATACTAATTTGGAGTGAGTGTTTCTTATGCCCATATTGGGTTACTCTGTGTATTCTGGGTTATTGTTTTTTAACTTGTTCTCCCACTTGTTACCCTGCCTTAGCATTTACATGTGCAAAGCATGAAAGGTGTTTTTTTCAGTGCCGTGTGAAATTTTCTCCCAACCTTTGCTTGTCTGTGCATTTCGTCCCTCTCCGCTGGAATAACTGATACCCTGTAGGGGCTCGAGGCAGCAGTGCTTGCTGGCTTGTGTTAATTCCCGTGACCTTTTAGCATTTTGTCTTGTTGCCTTTAGTGCTGTAGCCTCCTGCTGCTGCTGCTGCTGCTCTGCAGTAAAAATGCTGCCTAGCTCTGTGATTCCTTACTTAGAAGTTCCACTGTGCTCAGTGTGGCTTACTCCCAAGTAAGAGTGCTTAGGATTGCAGCCTTAATCTTGTGTTCACAGTTAACCTGCACGGTAAAGGACACATTTCTCTCCCTTGTTCTCTTTAGTGTATTGTTGAAAGAGAGGTTTCCTAATTGCATCGCTATTGATTTTTATATCTCTTCAGGGAGAGGCAGGAGCAACTTATGGGGTACCGCAAACGAGGACCAAAACCAAAGCCATTGGTGGTTCAGGTAAATCCAATCAGTTCCTCTGCTTCCTCCTCTCCTAACTTTCAAAGTGAGATAAGACAGTAACAGTAGATCTAGCCAAATCCTGAAATGGGAATCTTGCTGAGCAAGCTGATTTTTTAAAAAGGCTTTCTGAAAGCCTGTTCTGTTTTTGTTTAATTAATAAATATCTGCTTCCTTGTCTGGTGCCTTTCCCAGGGGAAGAGGATTTCATCTTGGTTTCATCATGCTCTGGGAGATAGTGTGTTTGTACACACACACACACACACACATGCCTTGTTAACTGTAAATAGCAGAGGAAGCCCTGGCCATCCTGTGACCTCATAGGTCCTTTTGCCAGCATGTGTGGAATATATTCTGAGAAGGCCCAGCAAATGTGGTCTCTGTCGTGGGTGACCCATGACTGAGCCCTCTGTGTCCCGCAAAAGAGATTTATTGGTGGAGTCTTTGAATCAACAGAAGGAGAATTCTTAGGTGTTCTCTTCTACCTTGCATTCTGTGTTTGGTAGCCCAGTTGGCTGTGAAACACACTTCCTGCTTCACTTGCGGAGACCTACAATGCAAGATGCCTGTGCCTTGGCAAGAAGTATGTAACAGGAGCCAAGGAGTGCTGTTCACAGCAGCGTGGTCCCTGCCCCAGCCTGCCCCGATTTCCACATACGTTTCTTAGACATCCTTTCCCCCTTGTGCTCCAAAGGATCATTGATTAAAAGAATGTCTCCTCTAATTTCATCTATATCTCAGCCAGTTAGGGGAAAGGTGGGATGAGGTTGTTGGACTAGGCATTTTAGAACAGGGTTTCCCCAAACTTGGGTCCCCAGCTGTTTTTGGACTACAACTCCCATCATCCCTAGCTAGCAGGACCAGTGGTCAGGGGTGATGGGATTTGTAGTCCAAAAACAGCTTGTCTAGAGCATCCTTTAAAAACTGTTGCTGTTAAAAGTTCTGTTTCGATATGGCTTGTAAAATGTGCTGCCCTCCTCTCTCTTTCAAAGCCCTTAATGGACTGTTTTCCCCACCCCCTCCCTGCTCCTCCTCCTTGCAGCTGCCATCCTTTGCACGCCGTTCCAATGTCCTCACTGGCCTCCAAGACCCTGCCGTGGAGAACAGGCCCAAGCTGGACCTGGGCAGCTCTGGCAAAAGCCAGCAGCACCAGTACGAACTCAACAGCAAGAAGCACCACCAGTACCAGCCCAACGGCAAGGAGAGCAACATCAAGTCTCACGGAAAAGGGAAGTACTACTACCAGCTGAACAGCAAGAAACACCACCACTACCAGCCTGACCCCAAGATGTACGAGCCCCATTACCAGCCCGGCAGCAAGGAGCCTCAGCAAGGGCAGGCCTGCTTGGACCACAGCAAGAGCCCCTTGATGTCCCACATGGACAAATGGTCTCATAGCTCAGCCAAAAGCCTGCTGAACCCTGTGAAGAACCTGGGAGGTGCCGAAGGGAAGAACGGCGCAGAGAAGAACCTTTCCAGTGGCACGGGGCCGCCTCCACCGCCCCCTCCCCGGGACGGCGTGACCAGCAACGGGATTGGCGGCAAGATGAAGATCGTCAAGAACAAGAACAAGAATGGCCGCATTGTGATTGTCATGAGCAAGTACATGGAGAACGGCATGCAGGCCGTGAAGATCAAATCTGGAGAAGCGCCCAAGAAGCGGGTGGCTGAGGACAGGACTGCTAAGAGGGGGGCCTCTGAGGAGAGGCAGGAGTCGTGGAAAAAGCCCGGGGCAGAGAGATGGCTGGGCAGCGACCCCCAAGGGAAATCAGGGGCAGAGGCAAGTAAAATGCCCGCCGAGCATGGGACCAACTGCCAAAAGACTACAGCCCCTAGCAAAGAGCCTCCCATTCCTGAACAGCAACCCCTTCAGCTCACCACCAAGCCCAACCTCGCCCCGTGGTCCCTGGACTCCAGGCCGCAGGAACAGAACTCTGCTGCCACTGCGTCGTGCATGGGGCTGAACCTCTCGCCCGGTTGCGGTGGGTCGCGCAAGCGCTGCCTCTCCGAACCCCACAGGGACAAGGAGGGCGGCAAGAAGCGCCTCACTTCCCGGAGCATCAGCGCCCCCACTTGCCTCAGCCCTCCTACCCCAGAGAGGCCCGAGGCCCGGGCGCTTCCTGCCTCCCAGCCCGAGGTCATCCTGCTGGACTCTGACTTGGACGAGCCCATAGACTTGCGGTGCGTCAAGGTGCGGGGGGACAGTGAGCCCGGCCTGGTGCACATTAAGCCAGAGACTTTGCCGGCGCCGGCCGACCCGCCAGCACCAGAGCCTCTGAAACCGGTGGAACACTTTGAGGTGGAGGAAGAAGAGGAGGAGGAGCCCGCCCAGGAGTTCAAGCCTTTCTTTGGGAATATAATAATAACGGATGTGACGGCGAACTGCCTGACTGTGACCTTTAAGGAATATGTGACAGTGTGAGGAGGCGCAGGCTTCGGCCCTCTCCCTGGGCAGCCTGACACATGACCCCCTCATCCCTCCTCCTCCTCTAAGGTATTGTTCTGCCCGGAGAGTAACTCTATGGTGCCACCCGCCCAAGATCAGACGTGGCCCACGACCCCCGCCAGGCCCCAGAAGAAGGGAGGGTGGGGTGTGGCGATTCTCCTTCGCTAGAGGGTGGTCTTCCATCTTGGTTGGTTCCTCCGGGGGGGCGGGCCATCTCCACTCTCCCTGGGCCTCCAGGAAGTAGTCAGGACGGCGGCTTCCCAGTTAACTTGACGGGAGAGTTACATAGTATTATATTTTAACAGTGCTAACTTGTCGAGTCGTTCTTGCTCCCGTTTGTATGTGGTGTTGCTGAAAATGTATTGTTTGAGCTGAAGGCAGCCCCCTCCCCTCCAAGGTGGGCCACGCAATTATATTTATTTGTAGGTATTTATATAATGAAATATTAAGAAAAGACTAGATTTATGGAGTTTCCCTAGATTTGCCCTATATATATATATAATTATATTAAATACATATATTATATATATATTAAAAGCTATATCAGAATATTTTCATTTTCGCCCCTTTTTAAAAGCCACTTCTGGTTTTCGTCCCCCCACCCCCCCCCATACTTTTCCTTTTCATAAAACTGCAGGACCATCCCTTTTCCTCTGGTATATATTTTTTGATACTGTGTCCAACGCATTCTTGTTTTCAGTGTGCAAAAAAAAAAAAAAGTTAATAATAATAATCATTATCTAAAGCTAAACAAGCTATTATAGAAACTGCTGCTACTAGAAATGTCTAAACTATAAGCTTCCAATTATTATGAATTGCTTGAATGTAAATATTAAATGGATATGTTGAAAGTGCATTTGATGTTCTGCAGCTAGCCTAGGGTCTGGGTTGCAAAGACTAGCTGGAAAGTGGGGAGGAACGAGGGCCTGGAGACCTGATGGGCACCTGTTGCTCTTTGGGGGCTGTATGCCGAAGGAAGGAAAATTGTGTGTCATGCAGTCATTGCAAAGGATTATAAACCTTTCCAAAAACAACAGGAGGTTTTGAGTACATTTATTGCAACTTTGCTTGTCCTTGGGGGGCCCTGTTATTGTGCATGCAATCTAAGCATATGTTGCTGTTTCGGGTCTCCGGTCATAATCTGCAGGGGGTACTTTGGATGCAATAGGTTCTCCATTCTTGGATTAGATGACCTCTGGAATTCTTTCTCACTCGCTAGCTGAGAGCCCACAAAGGAAGCACTTGAATGCGATGGGCAAG
Source organism: Podarcis tiliguerta (assembly GCF_965153285.1). Lineage (NCBI taxonomy): Eukaryota > Metazoa > Chordata > Lepidosauria > Squamata > Lacertidae > Podarcis > Podarcis tiliguerta. Next base: position 93,072,215 of record NC_139535.1, on the reverse strand, counting down.
CTTCTGTTCTGCTTTAGTTTTCAGACGATTTCAGTTCTTAAATGGTGCGGAACAGAGCGAGGTGCCAAACGCTGTCATGCCTGACATGTATGATCATCCAACTAGCACATATGTAATTGGTTGTAAAAAAAAGACCTACACAGAGGCTGCTCCTTCGATAGCATCAAAACATGGATTCCCTCTCCTTCCCCCCACCCCCTGGCGCCTTAAAGGTCAGGTGTAACTTCTTAAGAAATCCTGGATAGAATAAACAATTGGAGTTCGATGATAGCAAGAAAATGTTGCTCTCATTCTGTCTCCCACACACTTCCTCCATAGGAGAATTATGTTCCTTAAGAGGCAGGCTGTCCGTTTCAAAGAGTTGCATGGATTTATTTGGCATTCACCATCTTCAGATTGTAAGGTCCCTGTTAGGACTTGCACAAAATGTTTACATAGATGAGCCTCAGCAGAACTTCCTCACCAGTCGTCCATAGCAGTCTCTTAGGGCGCTCGCCATAAAACAGTCAAAATTACTTTCTGCCCTACCTTGGCATGTCATGAGAGAACATGGCAAAGTGAGTGGACTTTTGTCAACTTGCCACATTAACCAGAAAGGTAGATTGCCAGACCGATACTTCCAAAAGAATGCAGTTGTGCTAGTGTAAATTGTGTTGACTGTCATTCTGTGAAGCTTTAGCTTTCAGGATTAAGTCATGATCCTAGAAGTAAAGGACTGTCTTCCTTCCCGTTCCCCTCTAAAAATAATAGTCCACCTGGAAGACTATTTTGCTGCCCTCCAGATGTTGCTGAACTATAACTCCCATCCCTGACAATTGACGGCCAGCTGGGGCTGATGAAAGTTGTAGTCAAAAACATCTGGAGGGCAAAAGGACAGGGAAGGCTGACCTGAAAACGGTGCTGGCTTTGCCTTCTGATATCTCAAAGCACATTTGTGATTGGGTTGTTCTTCTTTTTGTTTTCATTATGAATTTTGCTCTTTTATGTTGTGAACCACCTGGAGACCTGCAGGTATAGGGCAGTACAGTTGTACCTTGGTTATCGAACGCCTTGGAACTCGGACGTTTTGGCTCCCAAATCCTGCAAACCCAGAAATGATTGTTCCGGTTTGCAAACGTTCTTTTGGAAGCCAAACGTCTGATGGGGCTTCCGCAGCTTCTGATTGGTTGCAGGAGCTTCCTGTAGCCAACCAGAAGCCGCAATTTGGTTTTCGAACGTTTTGGAAATCAAATGGACTTGCGGAATGGATTCCGTTTGGCTTCCAAAGTACAACTGTATACAAATCTAATAATAATAAATAACAATATAATAATAATCATTAATAATAAAACATCTGTGCGGCAAAAGAACAGGGAAGGCTAACCTAGAAACAATGCTGGCTTTGCCTTTTGATATCTCAAAGCCCAAGTGGAATACAGAACACTGTCCTAGAGTCAAATGATCCAGTTCAGCACTGTTTACACTGAGAGCCAGCATCTCTCCAGGGTCTCGAGAGTCTCATCTGAAATGCCAGGGATTCAACATAGGAGCTTTGACATACAAACGTGTTGTTCCTTTCCACTGAGCTATGAGGCACCTAGAGGCCCGTATTAGCAGATCTGAGCTTTAGGAAGTGCAAGATGTAAGGATAGGAATCTGAATTCTGTTCAGGCTACTAAGCTTTAATTGAAAGGTGTTGGACTACTGGATGCTGTAGCTGAGATTCCCGCATTGCAAGAGGTTGAACTAGATAACCCTTCGGGTCCCTTCCAACTCTTACCATCCTGTGATTCTGTATCCTCTGCCCATCCTTCTACGCCTCTGCTGCCACTGCTTGAAGAACTCTTTGAAAGCTGGTTCTGTTATTTTTCTCAGCAATGCTGGTAATGGAGGGGAAGGTAGATTGGGTAGATTACACTTCATTGGGCCTTGGTCTCATCTTGTTGCCCTCCCTGCCCTCAATTAACTCTCACAGATATGCCATCATTAGGAAGTGCATGCTTAAGGTGGACTGCTGTTGGAGTGGGAACAAATTGCTTCATGTGATTATACTAGTTACCTTTTGCATAAACAAAAAATATATAGGCTACTACTAGGTAGAATCCTAAGTCATTGGGAGCGATTCCTGTTGAACTCAGGTCAATTTCTCAGCAAAGCTGCCATGGGGGTCAGGCTCTTGCTAAGCACCTATCTGAGAAGGAACTGAGGACTTTAGCCATGTCACAACATGGACAGCTGAACAAAGTCTATTTTTAAAATAAGCAAAATGCAGAAGTTAGAAGAACAAATACAGAACCAACAGGGTGGCAGCTCCCATGGTATCAGTGGTTTAATTTGATTTATGGATTTTTTTGAAAGAAAAGGGCTGCCTCTTACCCCTCCCCCCAAAAAATGCTTTACAGCTTTTTTAAAAAACACAATCTCCATTCTTTCCACACAGACATCTTGCTAAATATTAATAGACTGTATTCTAGGAATGCATTTGGGCTGCTGTAATAAAAACTATCAATATTGAGAATGGATTTCTTCCAGTGAGAAATTGTAAAATCTCGGATGGAAAAAGCTTTGAAGAAAATGCTTACTTTTTCAAGGAAAATTCTGTGTGCCCACCCACTCCTCACGAATCTCTTCATTCCTTTGTTAAGAGTGAATACGGAAATTTGGCTCAGCTTTGAAGTTTCAGGCCGTTTGTGTTCAGCTTTTGAGTTTTTTTGAAAACCGGAAAGGCAAAACATATTTATCAGCTGCCCACTGTAGAGGGCCACCTATGGATTTTGTCTTATAGGTTACTGTGAACAAGTCTGGGGCTCCTTCTTACCTTTGTCTTGTTACCTTTGTCTAAAACAAAAAGATTTTAAAAGTAGAAAAACTTGCAAAGGATAATATAATACAACTTGGCCATCATAGCTCAGGCACTGAGCCACACTTCCTGTATCACACAAACATGTCAGTGGTTATGAGATGAATCTTCCTGTTCCTCTAGTAAACTTAATTATATTTAATAACTTTAATCCTTAGTGGTTAGCAATTAATGCAAAATGCATTATCACTAGCATATTAAAAACAACTTAATTGCAACTTATTACTAGCTATTGGCAAGCCCATGCTTCTTGCAGATTTCTCCCCACCCTGCTCTTGCCCCAAATCTGACAACTGTCCTGGATAGAGAGGCCTTTAGAGTGCTGAGCTTTTTGACCGAGCATCTGTGGGTGTTTTGAGGAACGCCATTTCCTGCTAGCTGTATCTTGCACTGAAAGTACACAAGTAGCTGGCAGCTTCAGGTGCAGCTGATTTAGTAAGCCGACAAAACGGATGGGGCCTATCCGCTCTTCAAATAGCCAGGGGAAGAGGATGTATTTTTAGTGTGCAAGGTTTGCTGTTGAGCTTCGCTCAGTGGCAGCTGGAGTTTCGTGACTATGCAGAAGTGCTGTGTAATTCATGACACACATGGCAGATTGGGAGGTATGGTGGCTGGCAAGACTAGTTAGATTCCTAACAGAGCGTAGGCTGGCTTTGAAAGCTAGAGGCCCGTTTTAGATGTCATAAATGTTGCTTCCACTGACCTACTGTTGCTTTCCTTACACTTGGCTCTTCCTTTGTGAAGCTCAGAGTCGGTTACGTGGGCTCTTGGCTACACCTCCAAACTGATCAGACTGAGACACCAATGCAAAACATTTCTGCAAGTGCATTTGTGGAACTGGTAAAATTGTTCAGCCCAGATACAGAGGTCCATCTCTGAGGGCCTTCTGGCGGTTCCCGCACTGCGAGAAGTGAAGTTACAGGGAACCAGGCACAGGGCCTCCTTGGTAGTGGAGCCTGCCCTGTGGAATGGCCTCCTATCAGGTGTCAAGGAGATAAAAGAACTACACCACTTTTAGAAGACATCTGAAGGCAGCCCTGTATTGGGGAAGTTTTTTAATGTTTGATATTTGATTATGTTTTTCTATGTGCTGGAAGCCACTCAGAGTGGCTGGGGAAACCCAGGCAGATGGACGGGTGGTGGTGGTTATTATTATATTAATTCCAAATTTAAACACGGTGCTTTTGTCGGTGAGGTATATACATTTAATCTTCTTAAGAAGGATCCAAGGCTTATAGAATTTTCTTCATAGGAAAGAGTGACCCAATGGTGAAAGATCGGCTCCTTGAGAGTCCTGAGCAACCTTTCTCAACCTGGGGCCATCCAGATGTTTTGGTTTATTGTTCTCATCAGTCCCGGCCAATGCAGAGGGAAGCAGACTGGGGAAATCATCATGAATGTGTAGTTCTGTACAAGCACACAGGGCTCATGGAAGGTTCCAGTGAAATGCAGCCTGTCTCCCAGCTACTGACAAAAGTCAAAAGGGCCCCATACCTAAGTGTGTAAAAGCTTCCTTCACAGGGGATGGGTGTAGGTGTATGTATTTCTATCCTTGCAGCATTAGCTGCAAGCCCTGCTGCCTGTGACCTTGAACAGAGCCTGTGACCTTGAAGAGACTAGGCGGATGCAGGAGATAGCTGCATCTCTGGAAGCAGGTTTGTTTTGATTTCTTGGTTTGTCGGCTGCTTTCCCCCTCCCCGCCAAGCAGATCAAAGCAGCATCCGGTGATCAAAACGTATAAGGAGCACAAAATAATTAATATCGTAGCCTTCCAATTAGACAGCCAGACCCAGATATTAGTCTGCCATGTATTTGAAGGGGCGGTCTATGCAGCAGTACAGAAAGGAGGAATTCTGCTCCAACATTACTCATCTTGAGCAGCTTCTTCTGCAATGTATGGAACTGCTTTGAATGGGTGGGGGGGGGTCTTCTCCCTCCCCAGCTGTGTGATGTAAACAGAAGTAAATGCCAAGGGCATTCCTCCTTGGTCTCTGGCTCTCGTTTCTGGCACTTCCTCTCCTTCCCAAGTGAAATAGTGGATTATCTGTCCAAACATATTTTCTCCTACAAATATTTGTGCAACAGACTTGACAGAATGTTGGAATTCTGTTTTCTGCGCTAGCATTTTAGCATCCAAAATTCTAATGTTTGGGCTATTCTTGACAGTCACAAAATGTGTATAAATTACTAACCTTGGTTTATGTATTTATCAAATTTCCAACTGTCACAGTTGCCAGCCTTCCCCCCCCCTTTAATTATTTTATTTATTTATTGCTGCCCTTGTGCCTTTTAACAGCAGTGTGACACACAGAAGTCTTGCAAAAGAGCTCTTTTCAGATAAAAGATGGAACTGAAAGGAAATATTTCACCTTATTTCAATTGCAAGGGAATCTAAATTGCTGGTGAGAATTATGTTAAAGTGGTTAATTCAGTGTTGCAATAGTTTTTGCAGTTGGATTTTGCCAAGTGAGGCTTGTACAACTTGGGAGTTGTCAAAACTGAAGTAATTTAATGCCTTTCCCAAGCATCAGTGCTTAAAAGGCAAGGTGCAATACTTGCCAAGTGCAAAATTTCACGCTTGTTTCTGAAATCCATTTCACTTTAAGCTTAGAATCATAGCATTGTAGAGGTGGAAGGTCTACAAGGGTCGTGTAGTCCAACCCCCTCCAATGCAGGAATCTCAACTAAGTCATACATGACAGATGATGGCCGTCTTATCTGGTCAGTTTGCTGCATTGTGGGGATAGAAGCCAGCCTGAACATGTGCACATTTAAGTTTGAAACTGGGCTGACCAAGTCTCTGGTTTCATTCGGGTCTTCAGACACTAATGAGATGAGCCACCCTGGATTCACATATTCCACCCGTAACGAAAACCATCAGAACTCCCTTCTCCTTGAAACACAGTCTGAACAAAAGCAATAGTTGCTTAAGTGAGATCGTACTCTGTTAAGAACAGTGCTGGCAATATAAATCAGCAGAGAGCCTCATTTAGCCAAGTTGATGGGTCTAAAACACGATACTGACAGCGTTTGTTACCATGCACCTGGAACAAGCCTGACATGTTAATATAACCAAAATAGCAGGATCCAGTTTTTCACATCTTTAGGTTTGTTTTCTAACCCATCTTAGGCTCTTCATTGAGCCCTGCTTTCTTTCTGTAAAGGAAAACACCAGTGTGTACGGATGATGCCCTGACTTTTGCCTTATTATTATTAATTGAATTTATATACCGCCCTATACCCAAAGCTCTCAGGGCGGTTCTCCCCTCTGTGCAGCTACCAAAATCCGCTCCTCTATACGTCTTTCAAAGGTACAGGAGCTGTCCCACCTTTGTATCTGTTTACCCTAATGCCGGGGAGTTTACCAATTGACTTGATTCTACTGGGGCCTGAAACTGAAAGAACATGATTGCAGCAAGGCCTTTTTTTCAGCGTTTATGCAAAACAACAATGGACCCTGAAAGACTTGCCTATCAAGAGAATACAAGAGAGATCTGTGGTTGTTTTTTTTTATAGAAAAGAGGGGTGGGAGTTGTGCTCAAACAAACTGGAGGATGAATGAACAGATTTGTTACTATCTCCAAAAACAACAGTTACCTCTTGGCCAAAATGGAAAACTTCCAAATCCAAACACCCACACTTGGGGATAATGTTCGGCTGGGGGTGGGAAGGAAAGCTTCAAATCTGCTTCAGATTTCCAGTCTCACTTGATTCCACAGAGAGAGATCTATGGCACTACAGTGGCTGTCACAGGTGAGTGCCAACAAACAATTGCATGCCCAAAGCAGAAGAGAATTGACGTGGAGGAATGGAGTGGGCGGGAGGAGAGTCTCTAGCATTCCTTTTGTTATTTGGCCCAGGCAAATTAATGCCGGTTGTTTCATCCTGGAGGTTATAGCTCTCCTATGTTTCCTGTCTCAAACGAAGAAAAAGGAAATTCAATGTATTCTTCATAGATTGCAAACGTCTATAGCTATATTTAGCACACTGATTTCAAAGGAATTCAGGCATGCCTAATTCCTTTCTGGGTGGTACCCAGTCAGTGTACAGCAGGAATCATGCTTATGAATTGGCTTAGCTCCAGCATTTCCAGATTGTTCTTTCAAAGCCTCTCAAATGGCTAGGGAATCCTCCAGATGTTAATGGGCTCCATTTCCCATCAGTCCTAGCCAACATAGCCATTGGTCAAGGATGGCGGGAGTTGCAGTCCAACAACACCTAGAGGACCACAGTGGATTTTTCTTTTTTTCTTATTTCTTAAATTTTTTTGAACCCCCCTCCACACACAAACAATTTCCTACCCCCTCAAAGGAGGACTGAAATGCCCCCCCCCAATACCAGAACCTCCCCAGTTTATTTAAGCTAATATCCACTGAGGGATGAAAACCACCAGCCTATCCTGTACCTCCCCCCACTTGTAACCCCCTGAGGAGCAACCTTGGTGGGGGGACCCCTTGCCCCCATTCCCAGATTTTGAGGACCCCCCCCCATCCATTTATGCTGAGATACTCCTCCTTCCCCTCCCATCCATGTAGTGCCAGACCCTCCTCCCCATTACTCCTCCATGACCCCATCAATGCAGAAGGCCCCCCCATTTTGAGGTCGCCCCCCCAATCCACAGTGGATATTTCTGAAACCCCCTCTCTCCGTTACTGTCCTTCCCCCAAGATGAACACAACTCTTAATTTCTGCAATCCTTGATTGATCTTCTCAAGTAGGCCATGGGTATTGCCCTTCTCAAGTAGGGTGTGGGAACTGTGTTAGTGGACCTTGCAAACTTCCATAGGCTCTGGGCAGCAGCAGTCCTTGTGGGGGATGCCTGTACCCAGGGCTTTTTTTCAGCCGGAGCTCAGTTCCATCACCTCTCAGGTGGGCGCCATTGCCATTCTTAGAGAACAAGGGAGAAGTTTGTGGTGAGTTCCAACACCCCTTTTTCTAGAAGAATAGCACTGCCTGTGCCAGTTATGCTTGTGGAACCTGGCAATGTGTCTCAGATTGCCCTAGTCATGCTTTTTCTTTCTTTTTTATAGCAGCTAGCCCACTCTTGAAAGTCACTTACACTTTCCGCACATGTAAAATGTGAATTAATGCTACCTCTTTCACAAAGCTGCAACAAGGACAAAATGAATAGCAGTTTTTAGTCAAGCGCAGAGCTACCCGCTAATGTCCTTCACCAAGACTAAAAACTGAATGAATGTTGGCTCACATCCCATCCTTTTCATTCGGATATTTTTTTCCCTCCAAGCCAAGGAACAGAGGGAAAACCATTTGCAGGCATATAGGAGTGACAGCTGCTAGAAGCTGTTTTAGACTCTCTTGCGAGGACACCAGTCTACTGCCAATATTAACTGCTTTCTTTGGATCACCTGAAACACATCCATGGATGTTTTGCAAACTGCCTCTGAAACCGCTCCCTTTCGAAAGGAGCTTTCCAGGTAAGCATAGAGTCTGCTGCTTGTGAAAAGCAAGTCTAAAGCCCTCTTTGGCTCACAGAACAAATACCACTGTTGCTTTTCATCATCATCATCTATTTATTTATGCCCCACCTTTTTCCCTGACAGTGACCCAAGGTGGATAATTGTATATAACTGTATAATTGTAACTGGGCAACACTGGGGTGCCTTTGAGGAGGATCTAATAATAAAGGCCACTTAGAGTGTCGCCTTCCCTATTATTATAACAAATATTTTTCCTTTGCATTCACAACACTAACTCAGGAAAAGCCTTTTCACATTTTTGCTGATGATTCACAGAATATCTGACACCATTCTGCACGGCAAAAGGTTCAATGCCATTTTCAGCATTGATAAAAGAGCTGTGCAGATACATACAAATCCAGCAGAAGGCATGTCTGCCCGGCACCTGTATGCTTGGAATGCAATTCTCAATCCAGAGTCTTTAGTTTCATTTCAGACAGCCCCCCTGATAAGACAGGGTGATATCTCTGAATTGTCTCCTGCTTTCACCAATCCTAGTGGCTTAATTCTGAAGCACTTAAAAAAAGCAAGTGCCATGGAGGCCAGTGAAGCTCATTTCATAGCATCTGTGCTTAGGTTTGCAGCCTCCTTGTTTGTCTTCTGAATATTTCAAGATCTTGAACATACTGGTAAAACCAACCTCTGTGTCAGGGGTGGGGAACCCTTCTCAGCCTGAGAATTGGATTCATATTTGACCAGCCCTCCAAGGACCAAGTGGGCAGAACCAAAGGCTAAGGGGATGGGGCCAAAGGCATGCATCTACGTTTTGGTAACTGGACTGTTGTCTGAAGTCTTCAAAGCACAAAGTGCTCTGTACCAGAAGACATTCAAAGCTTCCTGCTGCCAGTCTGAGGCCAGGTCCTAACATGGCTTTAGGAAAGACTTCAAAACCGTGTTTAAGATGAAACCCTGAACTAATCTATCTTCAACTATCAAAGCTGTCCGTCTTATCCCAGTGAAACACAGAGGACTTCGACAACCTTGCCTCAAGAAGTAAGTGGTAGAGACAATGCATGACCCCTCCAGAACCAAAATACTGATAAACTGGCCCAAAAGTAAGAGAAAAAGATGAACTTTTCGGTACTAATATAGGTTGTCAGAGGATGACAGGGTTTCCCAAACTTGGGTCTCCAGCTGTTTTTGGACCACATCATCCCTAGCTAGCAGGACCAGTGGTCAGGGATGATGGGAATTATAGTCCAAAAACAGAGGGGACCCAAGTTTGGGGAGCTTTGTGCTATAACCAGTGGCGTAGCGTGGGGGGTGCAGGGGGGGGCCGTCCGCACCGGGCGCAACATCTGGGGCTTAGGGTTAGGGGGCGCAAATCCACGGGTTAGGGGGGCGCAAATCCACGGGTTAGGGGGCGCAAATTGCTTGCCTTGCCCCGGGTGCTGACAACCCACGCTACGCCACTGGCTATAGCAAGTTTTGATGGCTCAAGAATTTCTGTGATCAATAAAATAAAATTGGTCAACAAAGCGTAACATTTTATTATGACATTTTAGTCTACGTTTTATGACTTTTTATTCTACAGTCTAGAGATTATGAAAATCTGTATAAACAGGTAGTATAAGGTCCACAGAGATGCTGGCCATCTTCGCCCACCAATTACCGTACCTAATCTGACCTTTGGAGTAATGAAGTGATGTGCCTGGGGATGATGGGAATCGTAGTCCAGCAACACCTAGAAGGCACTGTGTTGTTAACCCTTGTATTGACATGAGGTGCGGGGAACCTTTGACCTTCCAGATGTTCTCCACACCTGCATTACATTATTTTCCTGCCCTTCCTCTAAGGAGTTCAAACTAATGTGTACAGTGGTACGTTAGGTTACAGATGCTTCAGGTTACAGACTCCGCTAACCCAGAAATAGTACCTCGGGTTAATAACTTTGCTTCAGGATGAGAACAGAAATCATGCAGCAGCGGCACAACGGTGGCAGGAGGCCCCATTAGCTAAAGTGGTGCTTCAGGTTAAGAACAGCTTCACGTTAAGAATGGACCTCCGGAACGAATTAAGTTCTTAACCCAAGGTACCACTGTATTGTTTTTCCCGATCCTCTTTATTCTCACAACCACCCTGCAAGGTAAGTTAGGTTAGGGCCGAGTTAGGTTAGAGCGCCGAGTGAGCTTCACTGTTGAGTGTGGATTTGAGCACTGGACTCCCTGATCTTGACGAAACTCTTTAACAACTCTACCACACTCTATAATTTGAGTGACAGCCCTGGCCTGTAGAAGGAAGAAATTTAGCTAACCCTATACTACATCTAGGATACATAAACATATTGCAGCACACATATGATGGATAGTGGGACCTCTTTTCTATCTTTCTTTTTAAGCTTTGGAGTTTGTTTACAATATTTAGTGGTACACTTAGCTATCCCAATGAGCTGTACTAGATCCTTCTGCTCCTGATTTGATTGCCTACATATTCTGCAGGTTACAAAGGAGGGGAGGAAGGCATAAGAATATGCTGGACACAATTCTGCATCACTGTTTTGAAATGCATATGGCAGAATGTACTTTCTATCATATGCGGTGGACTTGTAAAAGAGTAAAAGAGTATTGGGAAATGATTCATAATGAATTGGGGGGGGGGAATTTATAAAAGTAATTAAAAAAACAACAACCAGTGTCCTTTTAGTTGGGGATAATTACCCAGAGAAATACCCAGGTGTCAAAAAAGGTTTTTTATGTAAGCCACGACTGTGGCCCGTGTTTTGTTAACCCCTAAATGGAAAATGAGCGAAGTCCCAACTAAAGAAGAATGGCAACTTAAACTGATGGAATATGCACAGCTTGCAGACCTAACATATAGAATAAGAGAACAAGAAGAACATAGCTTTAGGGAAGATTGGAAAATGTTTATTGAATATATGGGGGAAATTGTATATATTTGAAAATGTGGGCATCATTAAGATATATACAACAGTGTAAATAAGTTTTGATGGATGTAATAATGGGATACTGAATGGTTTAGTTTACATAAAATATGCAGAGATTTATGTTACGCAAAATGAACCATGGAAAGAGAAGAAGGGAAGGCATTGATATTTTAAGGTTGTTTAAATGAATATTCTAAAATGTAAAAGAGAAAATTTAATAAAAATTGGGGGGGGGGGGCGGGGAGGAGAAAGAAAAACAAATGGCAATGGCTAAAAAGCTAAATAAGGAAATTTGGAATCCAGGATACAGTATGTCTTCAGAAACAACACTGAGGATTTTTAAAACAGTTTTCAGATCTGTGGTTTAGCACAGTCAAGGCAAATAGTAATAGGTGTGTACCTTGGAGAGATGAGTCCTTGTTCCTAGAAGCACCAGATTTATTGTATGGATAATATCCTTGACTAAGGTACTGTGCCCCATCTATTATGACCAGGCCAGTGGGAGAGGGGATAATGTACTTTGTGAGCCTGCAACAGAACTTGCCATATCTCCACCATATGATATCAAGCGCTGGTGATGAAGATAAATTCTGAACAAATAAATGTTATAATCTGAAAACGCAAACCAATATGATCAGTTCTAAAAGAGGCCCGTTCTTGGAATGTGGTTGCCACTGTGATTAAATGTAGAATGTCAAACAAGATCCATGTGTCAAGGTGTCCTTGGCTCCTGGAAGCTAGGAAGGAATGTAAAGAGGCACCTACATCCCAATTGTTCTGCTTCAAATGACTTCTGAAGTGCATTGATATAGTTGGAACATTGGCTTGACCCCATTTGGGAGGCACTATTGTAGAGACACAGTAATGCTGCTGTTCAAGGTTGCTTTGCTATCAGCTTCTAAAAAGCAGAGTGGGTTTTCTTCCCTTGGGAAAATGAATACTCTCTCAAGAACCTGAAGAGGACCTGTTATTTTCTGCATTCCTTATTAAACCGTCTTGAATCCTTAGTAGGTTAGAAAAAGAAAAAGAAGCCATCCTATGACAACTTTCGCATCGTGCCGTCCTCCATTCTTCTCCGTGTCAAAGGCTCTTTGCTATATTCAGCATGAGTAGTTTACAAGAAGCAGAGGGACTCCTCTTCAAGGTTTCCTCTTCTTATTCCTGACATTGCCATTGTTATCTGTCTATGATGAAGCCTGTTGGTTTCATTACTGTATTATTATTTTTCCAGGGGCTACAAATGTCATTCCTCAGATGGGCTTAGAGGGCTGCAGTGGCTGCAGTGAAAGACAGCTTGTCTGCCAGGGCTGATCTCGGATGTTCCATGTCAGGGCCAAGCTACACATTATGTAGGAGAGCCATGATTGAATTTGTTTTTCCTTTAATGAAGCTGCAGCAGGGACCTCTGAACCTGACCAGAGCAGGTGTTTGGGTGGGAGGGCATATTCAGTCTTTACCCATGCCATTTACCTGATCTAAATTGCCCCTCACTATGGGTCTAATATAAGGGATGCGGGTGGCGCTGTGGGTTAAACCACAGAGCCTAGGAATTGCCAAGGTCGGCGGTTTGAGTCCCCACGACGGGGTGAGCTCCCGTTGCTCGGTTCTTGCTCCTGCCAACCTAGCAGTATGATAGCACGTCAAAGTGCAAGTAGTTAAATAGGTACAGCTCCAGCAGAAAGGTAAATGGCGTTTCCGTGTACTGCTCTGGCTCACCAGAAGCAGCTTAGTCATGCTGGCCACATGACCCAGAAGCTGTATTCCGGCTCCCTCGGCGAGATGAGCGCCGCAACCCCAGAGTCGGCCACGACTGGATCTAATGGTCAGGGGTCCCTTTACCTTTACCTTTATGGGTCTAATAGCAACCTGGGGTGGGGTGGAGTTGGGGGGAATAATTTAGATTGGGTGAAATGGCAATCACGGCTACGCTGATCAGCAGTGGAGCCCACTACCCATGTTTCTTTAAAGTCAAAAGGTTGGGAGAGCCAGTCACTGATATTCCCAGCAACGGATGGTTTCTCCCTCAAACACACGTTGGGTATGTTCTAAGTGTCCACTCTAATTTCCCACAGGCCTAAAACATTTTGATGCCCGAGACAGAGCATCAAATTGTGCCCCCCTCCCCACCTCAAGTCTTAGATAGGACAGCTATTATGGCAGCTGAGACAGAAAATCCTGCAAGCACCTCTTCCCTTCCCTTCTCCCAGGAATAAAAAAGCCAAGTAGCAAAAAACTGCCTCCCCTTTCATGACAGCTAAACCTGCTGCTTCAGGCCGCTGTTCACTCTGCCAAATGGCAGGGCTGGACCTGTGTGGGACAACAGAAAGCTAGTAGTTTCATTTTTCTTTATCAACATGAACTGGTGCCCTGGAAGATGCTGCTTCCATCCCAAGTTCTGAGTACCCCTTGGACAAGAGGAACACCTATTTAATTTGCCAGAATGTCATTGGAAGAAGAGTCAAGTCAATATCATAACATGGTGCCCAAGAAAAAAGAAATGAAATGCAGTTCAGAGGTCCCACTCTGCATAAATTGTTTTTGTACCTTTGGGCTAGCTAGATGCAGAGATGTGGACCCTCTGGGTGCTGCTGGACCCCAGCTCTCATCAGCCCCCTGCCCAGCATTACCAAGGGTCAGGGATTATGACAAGTGCAATTCGGTGACAACTGGAGGACTACATGTTCTGTACCACAGGAGTAGGCATGTGCAGTTGCAGTCTGCAGAAGATTTGTCTGCTTTTGACCACTGCAGAGATGCTGGGTGCCTTTGCACTGGCTCCTGGGCAGCAACTTTAGAGAGAGGTGCACCCAAAATGTCTTGTTATTGGGAGAGATCAGTGGTCCATGAAACTTGGGGGTCCGTCTCCCAGCTGGTATGCTTACTTTTAGGTTGGTTGTTTTATTTTATAGGACTGTAAGATGCTATACTTGCAGCCCCATGGAGTGCAAAATAAGGAGCAGGCTTTATGAATAAATTAAATAACACATAATAGGAACCAGCAATTATTTATATGCAATATAATACAATTGAGTCCCCCTAGAGATCCAGTTTCAGTCATTTATCCCTACCTTCTAGTAGGCAAAGTAGTGGGTGCAAAATATAGATGGCATCTCCCCCAGCCCTCTGCCATCCTTAATTCTGATTCTAAGACTTACTAGCTTGGAAGCAGGACTCACCAAGCTCAGTGGGTAAGCATGCTTATGGATGGACAATTCGTCTCTGATGTTCTGTGCTTCTTCTTTATGGGACACTGCTTATCTGTGTACTTTCAGGGTGTTTGTCAACAACAACAACAACAACAACACTCATCCATTCCCAGGCTTTTGTCGTATATCCCACAGCCAAACATAATTCTCCGCGGTCACAAGCCAGAAAGTGGTCAGCCATCCAAGTGCTTCCACACCATGCATATTTCTAAAGCTATTGCAAAGATTTGTTGCCATGTTTGGCCCAAAGAAAGGGGGATATAGAAGCTGGGCCCCTGCTCCCCAGCTAATTTTTAAATGTGCTTTGGAATATCACAGTGGTATCTCATGGGCATAAACAAAGTGGAAGTGTGTGAGGTTTCAGTGTCTACATTCAATTTTACTAGGAAAAGATCGGCTACTTTAAATGTGGTTTTTTTGCATCTAAAAAAAATGCCCCTTAGAAACATGGAAAAGGAAGAGTGTGCTTGTCATGGAGTGAATGCATGTGTGTGCTGCATGGACATGAAAAGAAAAGCTGCAATCCCCAAGGGGCAGGTTCTTTTAATTAAAACCTAATGGCAGCCATTAGAAAGCTGCTTAGGAGTTGGGATGCTGGAGACAGATGAGAAAGCAGCCAAAGGTGCAAAATGAGGGCAATTTATCACACGGGTCAAGATGTTTCCCCAAGGCTCCAGAAAGCGCAAACCTCTGTCCCAAGGATGTGGATTCACATCTGCCCCATGGCAAAACAAACAGTGCATTTTGCAGGGTGGGCTTTGGGTTGCTGCGGAATAGAATTCCATGCCTGATGTTAAGGATGCCATCTGGTCTGCTGGGCTTTCCCATCCAAAGCTTGTTTTCTCTGTAGGTAGAGCCATTATGCTGACTTGGGCTCCTGGGACTGACTGGTGACATGCTGGCACAATGCTAAAGGTGCCTAGAAAGTAACAGCATGAAGGCTGTGGTGCCTTTGTGAAGTTAACAGTTCTGGATCATCTTGGATCTCACACAGCCATCTCTACAATTCCTATTCCTTTGAAGAAACCCTCCACCCATATAATGGGTTCTGTTTTTTGTGAAGTTGCTCTTTCCAAAATAAAGCTCACATGGTGTCAGAAGAGTTGGACTGCATCCCAGGAGTTGTCTCCTTGCTCCATCCCAGCCCTTCCCCACACCCCAGTATGCATGAGACCAGGAATCTTCTCCAGCTCTTACATATGAGAAGTTGACCAGGGCAGGCTCAAGCACAGTTTGCTTAAATAGTTTTAATGCCAGTAACTGATGAGGCCATACTAAGGGGTTTCCAGGGTCCTTTAAAGGGACTTAAAGTACTTAGCTACTTCCCATGGTGCTCCAAAGTGCTTTAAAATGAACAGCTCCAAGACTATTTTAAATGCTTAACTCGGTTTGACTTTGTGGAGGGCCAGACATCTTAGTGCACCTCTGGGCCAGAGAGATCAAGGTGCTAGAAAGTAAAGAGAAACTTCCTGGCTCTGTGTCTGCTAACCTCCCCACCCATTACATTATGTTCTATGGCTGCAAAAGTGGCCGCAGTTCAGAAGGTGAAGTATATGCACATCTTCCCAGGAAAAGTTACACCTGATGATTTTCTGCCTCTCATGTTGAAGCCCCAGATACTCCAACAGCACACAATGACAGCCTTCCCAGCTCCACTGAGAGTTACCTCTAAAGGTAACTTGTGAAAGAACCTTCTTTCCCTCCCCAAAAAAGGGGGCACTTTTGAAATTAAACCAATTTCAACCATTGAAAAGTGTTTGTTTAATGTGGTTTGCAGCTGTTGAAAACACAAAGAAAAAGTGGAGGAGGAGGACACCAGCGGATAGCCATTGGATGTTAGGGCACACACAACAAATTCTGCGGGTGCATAGTTATCAAGAAAGACTTCTTAACACCTTCTAAAAATCCAGCATTTACCCTTCCACTACTTTAAATACTTAAATCTTTATGCTCCTGCTTGGCTTGCCTGCCTGCCAATTTGCTTAGAGACTGGTTTGTGGACAGCCTGTTTTCCTACAATGTCAGCAGTGGCCTTGAACCGGCACCTCTGGCTCCTCCATTCATCTGCTTATCTAGAAAGTCTGATCTGATTATCTGATATGCTAAGGCTGATGTTAGTCTTGTAGACTTAAATGAGCTGTCCTTGAGCAGGTTGCAACAGCAAAAAAGATGCAGGGCTGGTATTATCTCAGGATGTTGCTTACAGTGGTACCTCGGGTTACAGACGCTTCAGGTTACAGACTCTGCTAACCCAGAAATAGTACCTCAGGTTAAGAACTTTGCTTCAGGTTGAGAACAGAAATCACGTGGCGGCAGCGGGAGGCCCCATTAGCTAAAGTGGTACCTCAGGTTAAGAACAGTTTCAGGTTAAGAACAGACCTCCAGAACAAATTAAGTTCTTAACCCGAGGTACCACTGTATTTCCAAAGACGCAAACCAGTGTTTCTTTATCCCCCCCACCCTAGGAGGCAGAACAGATGAGTGATCCAGGTCAGCTTTACCATGAAGGGAAGGGAAGCAGTTCCTTTGAGCAGCAAATCCTGGAAGGAATACCATTTCCTTCCCCCATCTTTGGGTATAATTTTAAATAATGAGCAAGGAGAGTATCATTTTGCCATTTTACTTTAGGTACGAAAATGTCCAACGTGGATTCAGCAACCTTTAGACACATAATACATTTTTCTGACAGGCACACATTCTTGTGGTAACCACTCATGCAGGCAACCATAATGTGTGAATGGATATGGCCAGGATGCATTTCTGCAAACACATTGGCACATTCCCTCCTAGCTGCTGGGATCATGGCAATTGCCGATGACCGTGTGTACAATGACACAGTTACCACACTCTGCTTTCCAATGCGAGTATATACCAAATGGAAGGCTGGGTCTGAGTGCCTGGGCAAGGCAGGCAAGCAAGCAAGCAAGCAAGCAAATAAAATAAATAAATAAATAAATAAATAAATAAATAAATGTAGGTAGGTAGGTAGGTAGGTAGGTAGGTAGGTAGGTAGGTATAGGGTGAATTGATACCTAGCCACCAACAACAGTTATCAACTTTTGCCCATTCTAACGGTCATGCAATGCATAATTATCCAACAGAATGTATCTTATGGGATGTTTTGATGGACACTTCTTAGCAGAATTAGATAAACTAAGGGAAGCTATCAAGGGCTATTAGCCACAATATACAGTACAGTGGTACTTCGGGTTACATACGCTTCAGGTTACATACGCTTCAGGTTACAGACTCCGCTAACCCAGAAATAGTACCTCAGGTTAAGAACTTTGCTTCAGGATGAGAACAGAAATCGTGCTCCGGTGGTGCGGCAGCAGCAGGAGTCCCTATTAGCTAAAGTGGTGCTTCAGGTTCAGAACAGTTTCAGGTTAAGAACGGACTTCCGGAACGAATTAAGTACTTAACCCGAGGTACTACTGTATATGTCTGTAGTGTGGGATATTTACAATGCAGTCAAACCTAGAATGCCTGTTTGCTAGACAGGCACATGATAGGAGCTGAAGCTCACAGAGTTTTCCTGTAAGTTTGCTAGAGAGAACTCTGAGAGACAATCCCACTGTGCCCTGATTGGGGAGGGCATAGTCATGTGTGTATATTCTCCTTACCTGCATGCACACATTGCCTTTGGCCTCTCTTCACTCTTCCTCTTCATCTGATCAGTGGCGTAGCGTGGGTTGTCAGCACCCGGGGCAAGGCAAGTAATTTGCGCCCCCTAACCCGTGGATTTGCGCCCCCTAACCTGTGGATTTGCGCCCCCTAACCCTAACCCCCAGATGTTGCGCCCGGTGCGGCCGGCCCCTGCTCCACCCCCCACGCTACGCCACTGCATCTGATCACCAAGCCAGAAATGTGAGAAGAATCTGCATGTCTGAGCTCCATTGTTGACACCATCTTAAGGTAGACTTAAGTGTCTTTGTAACTCAATTGCCATTTTAAACCTGCCTGAACAAAGCTGCTGTTATCTGTCATTCTGCAATGGAAACTCTGAGTGTTATTTTTTTACCTTTTACAAGACTGTGTGATTATTGTTTAAGGGGGAGAAAAGGGGGAAATACCAGGAAAATCCAGTCTGCCTTAAAGCATCCTGGATTACTTAAACTAAAAGGCTAAAACTAGCTTATCCTTTAAGGTTGTGAAGGGATGGCACTCTGCTGAACTCACAAATGTGAGGAAGGAAGGATAATAACTAATAAATATATCCTCTACTAGCATCTGTACTGTATATTTAGAGTGGGGTTGTTGTTGTTTAGTCATTTAGTCGTGTCTGACTCTTCGTGACCCCATGGACCAGAGCACGCCAGGCACTCCTGTCTTCCACTGCCTCCCACAGTTTGGTCAAACTCATGCTGGTAGCTTCGAGAACACTGTCCAACCATCTCGTCCTCTGTTGTCCCCTTCTCCTTATGCCCTCTATCTTTCCCAACATCAGGGTCTTTTCCAGGGAGCCTTCTCTTCTCATGAGGTGGCCAAAGTATTGGAGCCTCAGCTTCAGGATCTGTCCTTCCAGTGAGCACTCAGGGCTGATTTCCTTCAGAATGGATTGGTTTGATCTTCTTGCAGTCCACGGGACTCTCAAGAGTCTCCCCCAGCACCATAATTCAAAAGCATCAATTCTTCGGCGATCAGCCTTCTTTATGGTCCAGCTCTCACTTCCATACATCACTACTGGGAAAACCATAGCTTTACATATATGGACCTTTGTCGGCAAGGAAATGTCGCTGCTTTTTAAGATGCTGTCTGGGTTTGTCATTGCTTTTCTCCCAAGAAGCAGGAGTCTTTTAATTTCATGACTACTGTCACCATCTGCAGTGATCATGGAACCCAAGACAATAAAACCTCTCACTGCCTCCATTTCTTCCCCTTCTATTTGCCAGGAGGTGATGGGCCATGATCTTCGTTTTTTTTTAATGTTGAGCTTCAGAGTGGGGTAGCCAGTCGCAAATGAGAACAGGGCTTCTGCACCAATCATAGTTGCATAGACAACGGGAGTGTTCCCACTGCGCTCTGGAGGCTTCGCGTTGCTTTCGCTGAAGCCATAGAGCCTGCATTCGCTCCATAAGATGCACACACATTTCCCCTTACTTTTTAGGGGGAGAAAAGTGTGTCTTATACAGCAAAAAATACGGTAATTCCAGGACACTTGGTTCTCTCTTCTCCTTTCCACTTCCTCCCCTTTCTTCCCGCCCCCCCCCCAGCTAACTCTCCACATACCCTAGAAGTTCACAGGTCCTGGACAACCAGGTGTGTTTCGTGTTTAGTGCATTTTTTTTTCAATCATACTGTAGACAGTGGTACCTCGGGTTAAGTACTTAATTCATTCTGGAGGTCCGTTCTTAACCTGAAACTGTTCTTAACCTGAAGCACCACTTTTGCTAATGGGGTCTCCTGCTGCTGCTGCGCCGCCGGAGCACGATTTCTCTTCTCATCCTGAAGCAAAGTTCTTAACCCGAGGTACTATTTCTGGGTTAGCGGAGTCTGTAACCTGAAGCGTATGTAACCTGAGGTACCACTGTATACTTCTGCAGACCTAGAGATCTCCCAGCTATATAGAAACCATTACAGTGGTACCTTGGTTTCAGAACAGCTTAGTTTATGAACAACTTGGATCAAGAACGCTGCAAACCCAGAAGTAGGTGTTTTGATTTGTGAACTTTGCTTTGGAAGCAGAACATGTTCCGTTTCCTGTTGAGTGTGTCCCATTTGTAAATTGAGTCCCCCGCTGCTATGGGAAAGCACACCATGATTTAAGAATGCTTTGGTTTAAGAACAGACTTCCGGAACGGATTAAGTTCGTAAACCAAGGTACCCCTGTACTTTATTTTTCAGTGGCCCTGTTTTGCTCCTGAACTGTTGGATACTGGGCCACCCAAGTTCACTATTAGAGAGGGTGACATCTCTTAATTACCATACGTCGGAGGCAAAGAACAGGGGTTGGCTACTTATCCTATTTTATCACACACACCGGGCACTGGAGGTCGGTGTGTCTGCACAGAAAAGAATAGATAAAGAGAATGGAACCCCTAAGCTTCCTAGACTGTTCTTCAACCAGTATTGACCCCCCCCCTTTGGGCTGGACTGATATCTTCTTCAACCTCGGCCCTCCAGATGTTTTGAGACTACAATTCCCATCATCCCTGACCACTGGTCCTGCTAGCTAGGGATCATGGGAGTTGTAGGCCAAAAAAACATCTGGAGGGCCAAGATTGAGGAAGCCTGTTTTAGGACCTCATTTCCTACTTCCTTCTTCATCCTTAGCTTGGAGGAAGAGAAACTGTATCTTTTGGATTTCTGTCCTGCTGAGATGTAGCAGCAGGCATGGCTCATTGCATTCTGCACCTTAGTGAGTTAGGACTGGAAGTTTTCCTATTAAGCATGTGTATTTCCTGCAATAAACGTTGCTTTCTTATTTTCCTAACCTCAGAGTCTCAATGTCATTGTAGCCAGGGTAAAGTGTGTTCTTCCAACAGTGATTCCGTGTGTTAAGTTCTGTTTTTATGCCCCATGTTTAAATGTGGTGCATTTAAACTCCAAACACCATCACATGTCAGAGATCTTGTGAAGATAAAAAAAGGGTGTATGCTATGTATGTTGCTATGCATGCCCTGAGCTCCTTGCAGGAGGGATAGTATAAACATGTAATTATAATAATATCATTTTAAAAAATAATATTTTGCGCTACTGGAATTGCAACCATGTAGCTAGGCACATAATTTCTGCTTAAGATTCTAGTTTCTTAGCCAGCAAATTACTCATCAGAATTCAGCTGGAGTGGTATTGCGATACATAAGGACAGAAGCCGACAATGTGACCCACAAATCATTAGACTAAGCAAACCTAAGCTTATTTAAACTCATTAATTTAAACAGTTTAAAGTTCCAGTCTCGTGGACACTGACTTGGGTGGGAAATCTCTTTGGAGGTTATTTGCATAGGCTCAGGCTGCCTGTGTTCTTCGATTCATAAGTTTAATTGACTGAGTACATGCCCTCCAACATTTCTCTGATGAAAATAGGGACGTCCTATTCAAGAAGAAGAAGAGGAGGAGGAGGAGGAGGAGGAGGAAGAATTTTACTATTTATACCCCACCCATCTGACTGCGTTGCATAGCTGTCAACCGTCCCTTATTTGGCGGGAAAGTCCCTTATCCCAGCGCCGTGTCCCGCTGCTGTCCCTTATTGATGATGTCCCTTAAATTTCCCGGGTTTCAAAGGAAGCAGCTCCTCTCCCTCCCTCCTTGGCAGCCAGGGAGGAGGGAGGCTCCAACTATGTTGCTTGGCTGCGTTGCTCACCCAATAAGGAGTCTAAGAACAACTGGGGGGTGGAGCTTGCATGCTTTGTGCCGATCAAATCGGCCACGTTGCCTGCGGACTCGCCTTTGCTCAGCGCTTCCCAGCGGAGAGGTGACGGTGGTTTTCCTTGCTGCAGCCCCTTTGCTGGGTTACAGCGCTGTGGAAACCACCGCTTGAGGCTTTGTTTGGGTGCTGGCTGGGCTTTCTGCCTTTGGCTCGGAGGGGCTTAGAAGTTGAACACCGCTGTGCTCTGAAAATGCCTTATTTTGGCTGCTGATCCCTTATTTTTGAGGCTGCTGGTCCCTTATTTTCAAATAGTTGACAGCTATGCTGTTGCTGGCTTGCCACTCTGGGCAGCTGCCAACATATGCAAAAACATAATAAAACATTAAACATTTTTAAAAATCCCTATACAGGGCTACCTTCAGATGGCTCATGGGTCGGATAACTCCATACCCTCCAACATTTCTCCGATGATAGTACGGACGTCCTAAGGAAAAGTGGACATTCAAGAATCGAATCAGAAACCAGGATGGCTTCTGTGAATCTGGGACTATCCCTGGAAAATAGGGACACTTGGAGGGTCTGTGAGGAATTGGGAAGTTAACATGGACACCTTGTTGGGGATCTACTTAATCACACCTAATCTCTGGCTTCTCAGAGAACCAGAATTTCACAATGAAACACAGACACTTACTTGTAAAGTGTTGTACTTCACAGTACGAAACCCCGCATCAGAAATCTACAGTTAAAACTCTGTATATGAGAAAACTCAGTCAAAATGCTTCATTCACTCAAACACACACACACATACAGCAAGAATGGCACGCAGCTTTATGAATGTGATGAAATCTACAACTGCTTTTAATGTTCGGGACACAGCATTCAGAGAAGACTGTATGATGCAAAGGGATTTGTTTTAATAGGCCAAGCGTACATCTTGCCCTACTTTATAATATAAAACAAAATTACTGATGGGTTGGGTATGTGTAGTAGAGTGACTCACTGTTCGAAGGAAAACAGAGGTTTGGCTTCCTTCCACTTGGCCCTGCCTCTTCATTCATGTTGGTGGTTGGCTGGTTGGTTGGTTTTGGTGGGGATGGATTCTGCATTTTAAAGAAAAATTACTATACCATATTATGCAGCTACCGGCAGAGAGATTAGCACAGAGCCTAAAACTGTGGGAGATTAGCAGCCAAGCCTAACAAATGCTAGTTAGCATGACAAGGGGCCAGACCATAGAAATACAGTTGGTAGAGAGGGCTCTGTGTGATGTCACTTCCCTTCCTCTCCTGGAAGGAGCATATAGTACTTCCTGTTCTTCTCTCTTTGAAACTGTTCAACCCACATACATGGGCATCTGGAGGGCTCAATTGCAATTAATATATCCTCTCCTACTCATTAAAGCATATCTCACAAAAACAGAGACCAGAGAATGTCCCTAATAGAGTAGTATGTTATAACAAAAAGAGTGCTGCAGTTAGACCTGAGTTCAAGTTCTGTATTAAGCCATGAAGCTCTCTAGGTGACATTGGGTCAAGCGCTATCTCTCATAGGGTAACTCTAATGATAACGTGGTGGATATCATAAATGCCTTTTTTGAGAAGAGATGGGATTCGGCTGAGATGAGAAAGCTAAATAGCAATCTCTTCAGCGATGATTAGTTAGTCAATTGCTATCATTAATACCAGTTCACATATATTTATTAAAAACTATAATAAAATACAACCTTGCAGATGGAAGTTATATTTTCCATTTTGCTTATGGGGACAGAGACCAAAACTTAGAAACTTACCCAGGATAGCTGTTGAGTGAATTCTTAGCTGATCAAGCCTCAATCAGTTCCAGTCATAAGGCAATTTGATGCACTGACTATCACACCAATAAAATGTAATCTGATTCTCCTTATAACCTTCACATCAAGGATCTTGATTTAGAATATTTACATTGCTCTAGCATTACAGTACAGGCTTGCTCAGTTTGCAAGGCAGGTTTTGAAAAGTATCAATAAAATGACTAGCCACACCAAATGTCAAAAATTTCCAAAATGTCTTTGCGAATGCTATATGGAAAAAATTCAACTACTGTACAATAAACTTTTATTAGCAAGAACTCACCTTAGATTGAATACTAAATTATTTTAAATATTTTACATATGCTCTATAAATATAAAACTAGACTTGGCAGAATCTCATGGAGGATTGTGCCCTTAAATCTGTAAATTAAAATTTGAGCCTCCTGTCCCACATGTATGGGAGAAATATGAGAGTAAACAGATTGTGAAACCCTTTTAGCAGAGTCAAAACACTTATGCATTTTTACATCTTACTGGAAGCTTGGAATTGGGCAATCATACATTTTTATACCTGTTTATTTGAGGTCTGCTGACCTTCCCCTCTTTTTTCCCATTGCTAAGAATGAACCACACATTTTAGTTTATTTAAAAAAAATGTTTACTTACATTTTGATGCAGGCAGCAAATACATCAAAGTAGTATACAGGTAAAAATACTTCTTAGTTTTAAAATGCAAAATTAGTCTCTGAAGTGGAGTCTGGGTTCTGAGCAGAGCCAGGCTTGTACGTCAGCTCACATCACTGTCTTAAAAATAAGATAATGACTGAAGCAAAGAGGAAGGAGAAAAGGTTAAGATCCTTCATTCCATTTCCCACTACAGGAAGTAGGGGATATGAATACTGGAATACAGGAACTCTGAGAGTCTTAACCCCTTCACATACTTATTTAGCAAACATAATTGTCATATTGACTGCAGATTTTCCCACAAAAACATCATGCAACAAGAGTATGGAAGAGATGCTTTCAAACTACGGGGAGCATTCTCATGAGCTTTATGAAGGCAATTGGAATTTATAGCATTTATTTATTTATCCTGTTGTTATATAAATATCATTTTTAAATGTTGTGTAACAGGAAAGGATCCAGAACCACTTTGTCTAAGAAAAGTGGGGTATTAATATATATAAATAAAGGAACCATTTCAAACACCATGGTGTATATTCTTAAGCTTATGTGTGAATCAGCATCCGAAGGTCAATTTGTAATGTAAGGTCCAATGTGTTTCAAATGCAAAATGCACATTTTAGGATTCAAAACTTGACCTTGAGTTGGTGATTTGCCAAAACTGCACACATGGCTGTACGCATTTTATCAGCTGTTTGTACAGTTTTTCATTATCAATATGCAGGAAGTCTAGCTCAACAGCAGTGTAGCAAAATATCATGTACGTTTGTAGAGCCATAGGGTTGGAAGGGACCTCAGAAGTTGCCCAGTCCAGCCCCTTTAGGTGTAGGAAATGCATGACTGCAGTGTCCCTGCACCTATTAGATGGCCATCCATTTAAAACAACAACAATGAGGCACCTGGTCTGAGAATCAGTTCTGTTTGACTCAAACACTTGTTTCCAGTATATTACACACTTGCTCTTTCAAATAATGTGTTCCACATTAATCTGGTATTTCTTTATCTGTAAATATATTTCTGTTTTGATTTAAGGGAACTAACAACGTTCTTTGACTATTGCAACAGAGTGCATGGCACTTCCAGATGCCTAAAATCTGAATGACAGGTGTTTTTCACTTGCCTCACCTAAAATGAAGATAATCTGCAAGAAGTGTTTAGAGAAAAGAAAGATGATGACTTACATTGTTCTGTTTACCAGCTTTGTTCCTGGCTATTAAGTATCACCTTAATTTGTAAAGCAGAGATTGGGATCCTGAGGCCCTCCAAATGTTTGATGAACTACAACTCCCATAATCTCTAACCAGTGGCCATGATGGCTGGGGCTGATGAGAGTTGGAGTACAACCACATGTTGTACCAGGAGGTAGCATGTCCCCTGCCTCTGACCTAAACCACTTACACAATTTTCTTCACCTTGAATGGATAGTCCCAAAGACCATTGGTCCAAAGGTTGTGTGGTCTTTACATCCCTCAAGGGGCACCTCACAACTCTGCTAGTTTTGCCTGCAGGCGTGGCTAGTGGCACACAGAAGGACCAAACTAGCAGTGCAGTGGTCCCTGTCTAGCCATTCCTTCCGTCTGGCAGGTTAGCTCATTGGTCCTATAAATCACAAAAGGCAGATCCTAAACAGAAATTGAAAGCTGAGGTCTTTCCCTGAACAATCAGGTATCTCCACCCACTTCCTACAGAAAACGCAGATCTGCCCAGCAAACCCTGATATCTCCAAATGCTACGAAGTTTTCCAATGTCCAAGTCCATAGGATTCCTTTATGCGGTTATTAATTTAAACCCTCAGGTGCTTTGGCGATCCCAAATCCACAGCCCCCTGAAAATATATTCTTTTATTTCCGTAGAATCGTATAGAACCAACACCTCGGTTCATATTTTATTTTTACTGCCTCGCCCTCCCCCCTTTTCTACTTACAGCGTTTAGCTTCCCAGTGGTTAAAAAAATAAATAAACCCTCAGTTTCACAAGCACAAGGCGATTTCCACTTCTAGACGTTCTCTGAGTCCCAGTCCAAATCTGATTCTCCTTCAACTAGAAGCACTGTAGCTCCCTGCTGAAAACAAAGCACCCGCGTTTCTCAACTGCTCCAAAGAACTTTGATAAAAGACAACAAGCTCTTTATGATGGGGGAAATGATCTCATATGCAATCTGAAGCAGCGCGTTTCGCAGACGATTCCGCGGAGGAGAACAGCTCCCTGCTAAAAGAAAATCCCCTCGCGGTCATAATAAATCTGAATCTAATCCATATAACTCCGTTTAAACCCGTGACTGGGAGAGAAATCGATTTCTATCCATAGCCTTTCGCCGTTTGCCGGTTTGAGGAGCGGACGACGCGTAATTGTGCGGAGAGCCACCGACTCGGGGCGCGATGCGAAGCCCTCAGCCGGAGTTTCACTCTGGGCAGCGCGACAGCGGAAAGGGGGCACGTGGGGCGATCTTTGGAAATCGACCGGATAACTTGACAGCTTTGGCAGGCAACGGACTCCTTCTTTCGAGGAATGAAGCCAGGGGACTGTGGAGGCGGGTAGCTAGGCATCCCCCCCCCCCCCGCTTTGTAAATAGGTCGAAAAACTAGTTCAACAAGGTGAAAATATTTCATGCAGACTTTATGAAGGCGACTGTCCCTTCCTTGCAGAGTCCAAAGTTGGCCAATACGATGCTAAAGTAACCCACTTCTTTGAGAGCCCTGTTGAAAGTGAGGGGGGGATCCCTTATGGCTAAGATCACGGTGGTGTTGGAAAACCCTGAGGGGGCGTCGCTATCAGCCCCCAAGAACACAGCTCTTAATATAGCAGGCAAAGCAAACCGGAATTCAAACTAGACACAGATTTATTATCCCCTAATCTCCCTGTAGGGCTGACTGTACTCTGTGCATGTTCAGTGATACATTCTTTCGACCTCACATGTTCCCAGGACTTCGCCCTGAGCTTCATCGTGGGCGCAGCATCTTAGGGACGAAGCTGTCACTCGGATGAACTTAAGGAGGAGGCGGGGCGGCGGCGAGGGAAGAGAAAATCAGCTCCAAGAATCAGCCCGCGCGGAGCGGGAAGAGGATCCGCCGCAGCGCGTGTTAAGCTCATCCAGATCGGGCCACGTGGCACCTTGCGCCTGCGCAAAGGAATCCAGGCTACCTCGAATCGCTGACTTTCTGTAGCTGCCCTTGTTGCAGGATCTGTGAACAAAGACCTGAGTCACGGCGAGCTCCGGGCGAATCTGGCGCAGCCGGTCGGCCGCTGCAGCCTTGGCGATGCTCCTGCGCGTGCTACTCCTCGTGCCCGGCAAGGCCTCGCTAGCTCTGCGGATGATCAGAGGCTGCTCAGGTTTCTGCGCCTTTCCGAGTTCCTGCTGAAGGAGTGGGAAGGGCCGGGCTGCTGGAAGACCCCGCGCCCGCTAAACCGGATTCAGTCGTTCCCAATGGCCCAGCCGCTGCGGGGACAAGAGATAGTTGCAGCAGCAAGGGAGACCTTTCAGAGATCTCTCGTTTTCCTTCTGCAGTGTCATTTAATAAATAATAATTTAATAAATACTCATATAACCGGTGGGGAAAGGGATCCCTCGACGTCCTTAGCCCGAGGAAAATGACGTCGAACTGGCGGCCAAACAAGAGCCCGTTTTACACTCTCAGGTCGCCGATGAGCGCTCGGCTTCGATTATGTTGCCACGCCACGTGTCTAGAAGATTGTGTTGGCCCGATCCTAACCTTATTGAGTCAAAAGGAAGGTCCCACTGATGTACCCCTGTGGTTTACTTTAAGAGTATCCTTAAGAACCTATGCGTGTTTCCAATGTGCCCAGTGAGACTGGCTTCTATGTAACAGTGCCTATAGGATGGATCATCGCAGCCTTAGGATCACCGCAGCCTTCCTCTAGTCGGGCAGCCATAGATAGTCCCATCGATAATAGGTCTCATTGCGGGCTGCGATCCTATACTCTCCTGCTGGGGAATAAGTGCCCCTGAACGTGGTGGACCTGACTTCCGAGTAAGCAGGTACAAGTATCTGCTGTATCGGTAACTGATGATCTGGTAATTTGCAAGTCAACTGCGTTTAAAGTCATACTTCCTTGGTTAAGAGCGCGCCACTAAGATGTTCTGTTTAGAGAGCTGGGCTGCAACAGCTTCAAAAAACCCAGTCGGGCATGTAGTTCTCAGGGTCGCTTCGCGCCAGTCCTTCGCTCTCAGCCTAACCTACCGCCACAGGATTGTTAAGAGGGGAAAACGAAGAAGGTACGGTCGTGTGTGGCTCCCGGAGGCCCTTGGAGGAGCAGCGGCATATAAGTAAATAAGCAAGAGCCGAGAAACCCTTTGGTGAAGAAGCGCGTCCCTCAGCCCGGTTCCTTGGATGGCCATACAGAAACCCATGGCATTTGCTTCCTAGGAAACATGGCTCGGAGGATGGGGGAAGTCATCTCTTCCTCCCCACCCTGAATGAATGAGTCTTTCTTTCTCTCTGTTCCCCAAAAGGAAGCAAGTGAATGGTCAAATATCACCCAGTGGATTTGAGCATAAGGTCTTGGAAAACATACAGTAGAAGGTTGAAGAATCCGAGCCTCTGAAACAAAGGAACTGAGACTGCGGCAACTGGAATCGTTTGCGCATGCAATTTCGGCTTAACTTTAACCGGTCCGAGTGGATGGTGGTTGCTCATCAATCCCCTTGGGAGGTCGAGAGCGTTTCCTTTCCCCCAGAAGTCTGAAATCCCCACCGCCGAGACGTCTCTCGAGATAGAAAAACCGACTCTGTAAAGGAATTCAGAATCGCCTCTTTCCACATTTAGCTGCGAGCTAAATCCCCCTGGAATTCACTGGGGATGACTTCTCACGAGACGTGTATAGGATGGCGCTGCACTCAGAAGTGGTCTTGTCAAGCCGTGTTTCTGTGTCTTGCCTGAGGTTCGAGGACCCCGTTTCTAGCCCTCCTCCGTTTTCCCGAAGTTCTGGGTGGGAAGAGGAATGGAGAAAAACTGGCTGAATTCAGCGCAGTGTATCTCCAAGCCAGATATTTAGGATTGGGGGGGGGGGGGACTCCGCTTTTTAGACGCTGCCGATCCGTGTGGATCGGAAACAGTACCGGCGCAGGACCTTCCGGCAGCACCTTGTCACGTCCACCTGGAAAGGGATGGCCGCAGATCCAACAGAAGCATCAGGAACGGACAGAGAAGCAAATGGCCGGAGGAAGGGGCTTGGGGAAAATGGAGGCCTTGGGGAGCCTGCCTTGGTACCGTTTCGCCCGCAGCCCAGCCCTGCCCAGCCTCGCCGTCGTCACGCAAGGGGATCCCGCACCTGCATTGCAACACTACGGACCTCCTTCCCTGTTTGCCTCTGTGCTGGCAACACCCTGCAATGCAGCATTGCAAAACGCCCCTTTCTCTCTTTCTGTTCCTCTTTCTGCTGAAATAATGAAGGCGCCACCCTGCTCCCCAATCAATCCGAAAACCAGGCTTGCAGTTTCGTGTCGCCAGTCTCCCCACTCCACCCCACCCCTCCAACACACACACACACACACACACACACACACACACACACACTTTCCCCTCCTTCCCCCACACCAGATTTCTGCCTGCTGTAGCGGAATTATCGGATCTCTTGCGCGCGCCCTCTCCCTGGAGGCGACGCGCCCCTTTTGGACTAGCTAAGGGATGCCTGGCCATATTCAAACCAGCCCCCGGGCGGCGGCGGGGTGGGGTGGGGTGGGAGAGTGGGAAGGAGGAGGGCAGCGAGAGAAAGAGCCTTCCCCGCGTGTTCTTAGCGCACCCACGCGTGGATTTCCAAATCACCCTGCCCCGCGTGGGAAGGGCATCTAAGGATCACGGAGTTTTAAAATGGGGATCTGGCAGGGTTGGTGATGGCATCGGTAATACAGCACGGTCGTGCCAAGGCATGCAACCAATATGTAGCAAAAATTAAATAAATAACCCTGGGCACTTGTGCGGCCGCACATGAGAAGCTGTTGGACTGGTTTGGAGAGGCAAAACAAACACGGTGCAGTAGGGAATTCGGTTGCGAGACATCCTGCTCTGAAGGGTTTCTGTGGGAGAGCTGCCCGCCTCCTCTCATTCTCGGCCGAGCGCCGAGTTGGGCCTCAGCAGCCCCGCCAGAGATCGGCATCGAAGTCCGATGGGTTTGTGTCTCACGGTGACAAAGGTCTCCGAAGGGCCCCTCTCGCCCAGTTCCTTCCCATCCGCCCACAGCCTCATGTGCCATAATGGCTGCGATGGAGACGTGTCTCTCTGTGTATATATACACATATATACATACAACAGAAAATATATATATACACGCACACATATATACAACATACACACATACACACATACGCATATACACAACAGAAGTCTAGATACGCATATAGACAACAGAAGGCTTTGGTGAGCATATTTGAGAAGAGGCTAAGCCAAGGCTAAGCGTTGCTTTGGACTCTCCGGAGGGGTCGGATAACCGAAGCCAAGACCACCACTCTCATTCATTTCCGTGGTGCAATATTGCAGGCTTCCAAAGGGGAGAAGCGGGTGCACACCCCGTTGGAACTGTCACCCTGTTCGCAAGCCGAGCCTGAGCTACTGCGGCTGCCCTTGGCGGCGTTCAAACTCTCCCGTTTCTGCGCTGGCAACGGGTGGCATCCTGGCCCTCAGGCCCGAGGAGCTGAGTAGCAGGTGACTTGTTGGAGAGACCAGGAAGAACTGGCTAGAATCCGGGGAGAAGTTGCAGCTGGGAAATTCTCCGTGGTTTTGGGTTGTCACATCCACGCGGCACACATCCAAAGCAGTCTTATACCGCTGGAACAGCCATGGGCAATCCTGGGAACTGCAGTTTGTTAAGGGTGCTGGGAATAAAAGCTCTGCGAGGTCAGCACCCAGAATTCTTTGGGGGAAAGCTATGACTGTTCCAGAGCTATAAGGGTACTTTAAATATACAGTGGTACCTCGGGTTAAGTACTTAATTCGTTCCAGATGTCCGTTCTTAACCTGAAACTGTTCTTAACCTGAAGCACCATTTTAGCTAAAGGGGCCTCCTGCTGCTGCTGCCGCTGCGCCGCCGGAGCACGATTTCTATTCTCATCCTGAAGCAAAGTTCTGAACCCGAGGTACTATTTCTGGGTGAGCGGAGTCTGTAACCTGAAGCGTCTGTAACCCGAGGTACCACTGTATCTCAGTGGATGCTGAGAATTTCCAAGAAGGCTGTAGGGGCTCGCCCCTTCCATCCTCTCCACCCCATAGTCCCGTCGGCCTTGGTGGCTGTGGGTGCAGAAACAGAGTCAGCAGTGATTCGGGATTAAAGAATCCGAAGCAAACGCGTGGGGTGGGCTTATATTTGTGGGGGGTTGTCGGGAGAGTCGGGTGGAGGCTGAAGCCAGGGACCCTGGCCTGACCCCGTTTGTTGTTATGCGGAGCCCCCAAAGTGGAGGGGGAACACTCTAGATTCGCACTGGAGAAGACCAGGGGACCCCGCTCAGCGGGGCTGAGTGTGCGGAGGTCCGAGCCTGTTGCTTCTCCATTCATTATTTCCACCCCTCGCCGCCGCCGCATGAGGACCAGAGGGGTGACAGCAGGGAAAGCAGTCGGGCTGTGGGGTGCCTCTCTCTTCCACAGCAGCCGCGAAGGATCCATGTGGCCAGCCATCTCTCTCTCTCTATCTCTACTTTAGGGAAAAGCTGGCGAAGTACAAAATGGCGGGGCAAGGGGTGGGCAGAGACACATAAAGCCCTTTTCCCTGCGCCGCTCCGGCTCGCCGAAACCCACCACGCCTGGCAGCAGCAGCCCCTGCCTCTTCTGCCGCAGGATCGCCCCCCCGCGAAGCTCCTGCGCCCCCCTCCCCGCTCCGTCTCCCCTTTCTCCAACGTGATCCAATCCTAAAGGCAGAAAAACATCAGAAAATGGCTGCCTAGACTCGGTTTTCTTTTTTCCAGAAGAGCGATCCGAGCTGGGCTCTTGCTCCTTCGTTCCCCCGATCCCCACCAGCCTCTCCTCCTTCCCAGCTGTTTCTGAAACCTGGAAGAGGAGAACCCTCCCGCCTCCCCACCCGACCCCCTGCTCATCCTCTGGACAGCAAGACTTTGAAGGAGGCGGCTCTGGTGCGTGGCAGAAGCAAGCGTGCCTTCTGCCGCCTTGCAGTTAGTCCCCCGAGGGATCCAATAGGTCACCTCTCCGGGATTGCCCTAGACCCGGAGCAGAGCTTGGGCCAGAGCCGCAGCAAACGCCCAAGTAGCCTGAGCTGACCTCCCCGGGCGTCCGACAGACGGCACATGTCTTGGCGCAGGTCTTGAACCTGCCTCAGGGCTGGGAGAGACCGAGAAGGAGTCAGGGCCGGCGGGTGGTCCTTCTCAGTTGGTTCATTCATTTGATGCGCAAGAAGGGAGCGGGGCAGAGTGATCCTAAGCCTCTGCGCTGGGTCCCACTGCGGTCCATGGGGCTTATTTCCTCGCGGGTATGTTCAGCACTGCACCTTAGCTGCATACTGACCAGCCTGTTGCCCACCCCTCGCCCACAACGGGGGTGACTGATCCTTCCCCCGCCCCCATAATAAATACCCTCCGATTAAGGAGTCTAGTCTGTAAGCAATAGGAAAAGTACTCCAAGAGGCGGCACATTGTAGATTAATTAACTCGGGGTGGGGGGTGGGGAGAGTGTAATTTTGTGAATTTGGGGTATGATGTGCGGAGGTGCGAAACTGCCCGATTTGCTGGTGATCGGATGAGAGAACAAATGTCTACTTCTGCAAAATATCTGCTTGGACCTTGGATTGCCACCAGCGAAAAGGCAACGAAACTTCGGTTCCTGCGTTCTCAACCTGTCTAAACGCAGGTATAATATAGGAATCCGAATCCGCTGACAAAACTGCAAAAACCAAGCTGGGAGTAGCGCCATTTCGGAGCACGTCTTCAGGGCTGGGAGCTGGCTTCGAAGAAATCCTTCTCGCTTTGGGGAAGTCGCCGCCTCTTAGCCTCACTCAGTTGGCTCTCGTCTGTGAATCGCGAGTAGAAGTGGTGTCCTACCTCACCGGGGTGCGGCGGGGAAGAAGGGGTTTCACCCCGATCCGATTATTTTTCTCTTTTTAAGGGGGTGGATGGGAGTAAATCCCACGATTGAACTAGGGCGTGTGAAACATCGAAAGCACGGGGGCTGCTATCCTGCGCACACTTCCTTGGAAGTGAAACTATGGAAAGAAAGAAGAGGCTTCAGAGCAAACGCGGTTAGGGCTGTAAAAGTGGCAGGGTATATGCAGCCATATACCCAGACTCCCCCCCCCACCCGCTTCCCTTCGAGGAGTGGGTGTATATATTATAATCGTATCTCCAGACAGAAACCAAATAAACCCTCGAAAGCCTTTTTAGGCACTGGTATTTCACCCGGGATTAAACAGGTCAAGAGGAGGAGACCGACACCGGGGGGTTTCTCGCGAGGCGCGTCGGGCTTCGGCTACAGGCGCTGATGTCAAGGGTCTAAAAAGAGGCGAGCGCCGGATCGCCAGCCGTATAAGGAAGCGCGTTGAAGCTGGCGAAGGGAGCCGCCATGGCGGGCGGGAGTGAGAGAGAGAGCGTGCGGATGCAGCCGCGGCGGGATCGGCCCTGGCGAGGTTGGCAGAGCTGGGAACACGCCTCTCGCGGCCGGGCCGGAGCACGTGGAGGGTGGAGGGCGGAAGCAACGTGCCAATGCATGCCAAGGGAGTGCAGACACCGAAGCAGAAGGCAAACATCGAATGCCCGTAGTTTGGATACTTTGGCAAGGTGTGGGATCTGCTTCGTCCACGTCAAGTGTCTCTTTCTCACGTTCACACGCGCGCGCGCGCCGCAGCCGGCAATTCCAGACACACTGAGCTCGCGAACAAGGCGTCTTTTCGTGTCGCGTGTGCGCAGGTGGCACGATCCTCACAGCATGCGTGTTAGTCTAAGGGAAGCTTGCCGGGTTTTGCTCCCCGGCAAGTGGGGAAAGGGCTGCAGCGTGCAGTTCAGACTGGCCATTTGCAAAGCGCCGGGACAGTTTTCCCGACGTCTCCCTGAAACTTACAACTCCAGGGGAAGCGGCGAGTGAATTGCAGCGTCTGCATCTCTGGTCCCTAGCTGAAAACCCTAAATCTCCACAGCCTTTAGCTCAGATTCTAAATCCTGAAATCAATGAAGTTTCAAAAAAAATGTGTCCTGGGCGACGTTTCACGGTAGGCAGGCAAGCAGATAGATAACTGTGAATGGGGCGGGAGAGAGAAAATAGCGCCAAACGGTTGCAGCCGGGACCAGCGTCTATTTTGGTAACCCTTGTCTCTGTCTGCTTGCGTTTTAGTTTGGGGAGATATTGTAAGCGAATTTTTCAAACTGAATCCGACCTTCACAATGAACTTCATATGGACATCAGCAAGAACTGAACTCCAGTTATTGCTGATTTCAATATGAAGGCCAAAACCAAGGTCAGGCGCAGAAGGAAAATCTACCTACGGCCTCTTTTGTTTTAACTGCTTTGTCTGTACTTTTTGGAGAAGCGTAGACCTTTACGGGGGGTGGGGTTCACTTTTGAGACAAGAACGTGAGCCAAAGAAATAAAGAAATATCGGAAGCTGGTAGTGCTACGGCAGCGTCTCTAAGGTTTCAGATAGGCATCCCGGGGACTGAATAGCAGCTCTTTTGCGCGGAAACCAGGTAGATACGTAGCACTGAGCTACGGGCCTTCCCTTAGAATTCATTCCATTGCGGATTTTCGGGCGCTCCTTGCACGAAACAGCAAATGTTCTGAAATGAGGCGTGTTTCCTAAGGATCCTGCACTTCCGACAAAGGATTAGGATAGCTTGAGGGAGGTCTCAACCTTTCTCTCTCGCTTGGTCGGCGACAATCCACGTCAGCGACAATCTACGGCTGACATTAGACACGGATGCCATTGCCGGCGACAGTTTTTGCCGGGCGAGTTCTCCAGTTGCCATCACATCTTCACGGGCACCTTCAAAACGCTGCCTGTCCGCGCACTTTAGGGGAAGGAAGCCTGTCCTTTCTTTCTCTCCCCACAGGAGAGGCGCCTTGCGGTGGCCAGGCTAAGGGGGGCATCAGAGACTGGATGCCAGGCCAGGGGCTTCACACACAACAAGGGCGTTGGTGGGCCGCCTCTTGCGCTCCTGCCCCAGCGGGGCCACCCGATCCCTGCGCTCCGGGAAGGCATGCTTCTACTCTCCCCTGCTGCACCTGCTCCCAGGCGCAAGGCCTCAGCTGCGGCTGGCTACCAAGGTGGGCCTGCGAGCGAGCTCTGGGCAGCTGGCACAGCTCGGGGGGCCGGAAGCTCCAGCTTGCAGCCTCCTGAGACGCCTCTAAAAAACACACACACACCAGGGCTTCGTCGTGGCTGGTTCCCTCCGCGCCACAGCAGCGATCTCTGAACCAAGGAGCTGTGTGGGTGGTGCAGAGCCGGCTGCTGAGCGAGGCCAGCTCGGAGCTCCGGGCTGCCAGGCGAGCCGTTTCAATCCCAGCCTGCAAATCTCATGCAGCAGGGTGACCTACATTGTTATGAGCTGCCAGAGAGGAAGCGGCGCCGGGCTCGGAGGCCGGGCTCGGATTGATCGCTCAACAGCAGCAGCAGCAGCGGGCATTGCGGACTCCCTAGTTCTCCCCTACCCCCGAGCAGGCCATAAGCAAGTGGCGAGCTAACGCTAGACGCGATCCCTCGGCCAGTGGAGAGGAGGGAAAACCTATGGGTCTTTCGGAGCCTGAGCGCAATCGAAGGAGGGAGGAGCGGGGCTGCGGGCGCCTTTCTCGCCCCCCACCCCAGAGTCCAGGAGACCTGAGGTGGCACGGGAGAGGTTAACTGGCCCATCTACCACGCTGCCTCTTCCGCAGCCGACGAGCCACTGCGGCGCAAGGGCCCCCATGGTAACCGCAGCAGCCATTTCAGATACAGGCAAAGATGGCAGGAGAGATTCCCTGCTCCTCTGCTGCCACCGAAAAGACAAAAGAGTCTCCTTGTCTATTAAAAACGAAACGCTCCTCGGTATTTATTTATTGAACAAGAATGAATCCTCTCCTCTTTCTGCTTTTTTCCCTCTCCTTGTAAAACTGGTTTCCCCTCCAGTCTCTGCACCTCCGCCCATGTTATGTATACCTACCCGCTCCTTCTGCGTCCACAAAATGCCGCGGATCAAGTAGGAGCTCAAACTAAGATTTAAGCGCTAGGGCTCTCTCTCCCCCCCCCCCCGCCCCAGTTTATTTCGTTTTCCTTCACACGCCTTTAATAGCGCACCTATTCACCTAGAGGACTGACCAGTGGCCACCTAAATTTCCAAAACGCAGAGGCTGAGGGTGTTGCGCCCTTCGGGAGACGGTGCCCAAGGTCTGCGGATCTCAGCCCTGCGCTCCAGTCCTTGGTTGCCACGTGCTGCTGGATCGAGACTCTTGCCACTTTGTCTCACTGCTGGTAGAGACCACTGCGGTGTCCGCCAGGTCACTAGGGGGAAATAAAGTCTTCCATGTTCCCCAATGTTCCCTTTCATTTCAAGGGAAGAATGTTAAATGGTCTTCTGCAGCAGCAGCATCCCACAAAACGGGCGTCCATGACGCGTAATGCTCCCATGGACTGGATTTTTCTGGCTCCTAGGAATTCCCAGGTCATCCAGAGACAAGCCCAGTCTCAAAAGCATCTGTCCATAAGGCAGCGAGGCCTTCTGTGGCTAGCTAGCCTAAGCAAATTGGATTTGGGAGCTTGGTTAATCCTGTCCTCGGTTGTGGCTCCCTTTAAAAATGAGAGGAGCCGAGGCCAAAATCTTACCCTTTTAAATTTTACGGAAGTAGGCCCCTTCTGAATCCACTGGACTTTGGCTGCTGGTATAAACATGCACAACAGGATTGCGCCACACATTCGTAAAGCTGAGTAAGGGTACGCGTGAAAACGTGTGGATGCGGAGAGCAGGTATGCGGAAACACGTGCATCCCACTTCCGAGGAGAGCGCATTTGGGGGCGAACTGGCTTGCACCTGTGCAATGCTGACAACGACCCTTGGCGTAGGAGGGAATGCGCAACTTTTCCCCATTGCCCTTCTGCCCACCTGCCCCCTTCCTCTGCATCTATCAACCCCCGAAATCTCTCTAACCAATGTGAACATCCCTGCACCCTCTCCTCTTTCTGCTGAACCCATCCATCAAGGCCTGGTATTCATTGGGCCATCCATCACTCAGGCATACGTGTCCATCCGTCATGTACACCTAGATCTATCTGTCTCGCTATCCATCCCTCCCGCCTGCCTCTCTCTCTCTCTCTCTCTCTCTCTCTCTCTCTCTCTCTCTCTTTCTCTCTCTCGCACACACACACACACACACACACACACGAGTCTCTGAGCTCCAAACCCAGCCACTCCAGTAGAAGCCGTCTCTTTGCGCAGCTAATTGTAATTATTATTACGCTCTTTCTGACTTACGCAGGCCAGAGAGCTGGGGGTGGGAGAGGGAGAGGGAGCAGAAAAGGAGGGAGGGAGAATTGGTGCTGGTGGAAACCCATTATCTGCTGGGGGCCAAATTGGCAATTTCAGCTGCAAGAAGGCGACATGTCAGAGGAGAAGGAAGGGAGGCGGGCACGGGGCTCCCCTCCCCTCTTTCCCACCATATTTGCCTTTGCTGACTTTGTGGTGGGTTGCGGGAGGGGGGGCAGAGAGGGGATGATAAAAAGAGGGGGGGGGAGAGAAGGAGGGAGGGGAAAGGGAAGGCGCGCGGGGTTAGAATCCTCGGCTCTTTTCCACCACTGAAACCCGGTTGCCGAGATACGGGCGCACCAATCAGCGCTCAACAGCTCACCCGAGGCTCTCTCGCCGCTTCCTTTTATGGTGCAGCTAGTCTGCAGGGCGCCGCGTTCGTCACCATATAAGGGCATGAACCTAAATACAGTATCTACCTTGTTCTCTCTCTCGGCGCTTTCGCCTTCGCCTCCTCCTCCTCCTCCCCCGCCCTGCGCACCGCCCCCCCCCCCGCCCTCGCGCGCCCGCTCCCTCTCTCCCTCTCCCGCCCGAGCCCGAGACGAGTTAAAAGGCGATCGATGCCAGAGCCGAGCACAGCCGCCGCCAGAGGCCGGGTGAAGCAGCAGCAGCGCGGTGCCCAGGCAGGAGGGAGCGAGGGAGGGAGGGAGGGGCAGGGCTGCAGGGGCTGCAGGAACTGCTGCTGCTGCTGCTGCTGATCGAGACACAGATGTGGTTGCCATATTTCCCCGCCCCCATCTCGCGGGCTATTATTATTATTATTATTATTAAGCGCAGGCTGCTGCAAATCCTCCGCTTGCTTATTAGGGGCGGAATGCAAATGAGCGGGAGATACTTTCGCACGCAGTAATGGCTTTTGTTTAGGCACGGATCCGGGCGCTGCTGCCAAAATGAAGGAAGGAGGGAGGGGCAGGGCTGCAGCTCCTGAGGACTCCCTCGTGCCGCAGCCACCTGAGCACCCCTGGAGGGACCTGCTTGCTGGGGGGGGGGTGGAGAGGAGAGGAGGGAATCCCCCCTATCTGAGAAGGAAGTGGTGCTGGCACAGCTGCCGCTCCTACCCTGCTGTCAATCAATTTGGGGAGCCGTGTGTAATAATAATAATAATAATAATAATAATAATAATAATAATAATAATATTTATTCCCTCTGGCTCACCAACGTTGCATGACGTTCAAACGGGGGGGGGGGGTAGCGGAACACGTACTTGTCCAGTCCAAACGGGCATGGGGTGGGCTCCCTCCCCCCCCCCAACACAGCACGGCTCTCTTGCCTGCCTGGAAGCTCTTTCCTAGCCGTGGCAGATGTCAGTGGAATAGCGGTGGCGGTATAAAGATGATAGGAGGAAAGGCACTCTGTACGTGCTCAGGGGCCCTCTGGTTTTCCCATCGCCTTCTCTTTTTGCTTCGCGTTTCAGATTCGGTGTGTTGTTGGAAACAGATCGGGGGGTGTGTGTGTGCAAATCCTGGCGACTTCCCTTGCGCGGTTTAAATTAAGGCAGACACTAACGGAGGGCGGGCCTATGGGGCGGCCTGGAAAGGGCTCGTCTCCTAGCCGAGGCGAAGGAGTTGCCGCCGTCACACCTCCTTACAGCTGTCAGATTCCAATTTATACCTCCTCCTCCTCCTCTCTTCTGTTGACGTCAGCGAGCTGATGTGCCACGGATGAGATTGCGGGTGGGGGCTGGGGGGGACTAGCATGCAAATGCACGGCGCCCCCCCTTCACAACAGGGCTATTTTACCCTAGCTGAGGAACTAAAGAGGCAAACGTGTGTGTGAGAGAGAGAGGGGGGGGGAGGAAGGGAGAGAGAGAGAGAGAGAGAGAGAGAGAGAGAGAGAGAGAGAGATTATTCTGGTCCATTTCAGGGGGCTTCTCCCTCCCTCCCTTTCTCTCCCTCCCTTCCTGATGAACAACTGGATTTTGCTGGCTCTTTCCAGAACCCGGCGGGGAAGATAAACAACTCCCCGAACACGAATATGGCTCAGTGTGTGTAGCTCAGACAAAATGGATCCGAGAAGAAGACCGGGGAGGTGGTGGGGATGGACGTAGGGCGAGATTCTCTGCCTGTCACGGCAACCTTTCATTGGCTGTCGCGTAGAGGGGGGGACGGGACAGACAGTGTTGCTGCGGAGAGCCGAGCCTGGTTTGCGAGGAACACGCATGTTTGTGTTTCGAGGCAAATTGGGTGGGGGTTGCCGCCGCCGTCCCCGGGAACAAAAGGCGTTTTGTGTGAAACGTCCTTGCAAGGCGGAGAGTGTCAGATAAAGCTGCTCGCTGCCGCAGCCGCCGACACACACACACACACACACACACACTCCAGCCCCGCACCGCCTCCGAATGGAGCAATTTTATCTCACAAGGATTTTTCTGTGTGAGTTTGCGGGTCCCGGTGGCTGAAATAGCCTCCTCCTCTCTCCGTGGCGGGAACGAGAGGAGAACCGGAAGAGCCTGAAACGTGTGTGTGTGTGTGTGTGTGTGTGTGTAAGGAACTGATGGGTGTCATGTTCTGGGTGGTGTCCAGCCCTCTATTTATTTCGGGGGTGGCGGCAGCGGCGGCGCCGGAGTGGCCTTTGCTTTGCGCTTGTGGCTTAGGATGGGGTTCTAAAGACACTTACTAGGGAGCATGCCCCACTGACCGTAGTGGCACTGATTCCCACAGGATGGCGTGGCCAAGCATCTCCCCAGCTGTGGGCTCCAGATCTCCTTTGGACTCCACTTCCCTGCGCGAGGCGCTGCGCGGCTCCTGAAGCCGCTCTTGGCGCTAAGGCAGAGGTCCACTGGGGCTTGGCTCAGGTCCGGGCAGTCTGCAGTGGGGGGCAGTGGTTTGAGGGTCAGCAGCCCAGCCAGCGCCTCTGCATGGGTCCCCCAACATCAACCCCCTGGGTGCAGGTTTCCCCCACCACCCGGTTGCCACATTGCTATTCTGTCTACATCAGCTTCGGTTTCTGACCACAGCGCCAGTGAGTGCACACATAGTCCCATTCATTCCCCCACGACACGCCCAAACTTCTCCTGGCCGACCAGTTTCCCTAATCCCCGTCGTATTTCTGCCCAGGGAGCGGCTGATGGAAGCACAGACGTCCTGTAACCTGGAGCAACCCAACGTGTTCTGCCAAATCTCTCTTGTGTCCTGCTTTTCGAGGGACGGGGGAAGGGATAGAGACAGATCGGAGTCCTCGCCCGCGTGTCTTCTGCTTGGGCAGAAAAGGATTACTGATTCCAGGCTACAGGGGCGCAGAAGGAGACCACAGTGAAAATCGATGGATGACCCTGCTTTCTGAGCCCCAGATTCCCGAGATTCATCGCCTCTTTGATCACCTACACACGAAATTGTAGCTCCTACGATTTTGTGTGTGGATGACAATTTCCATGTGCTTTCAGAGGCTGCGATTTTACACACACACTGCGCAAACTCAGAATATGTGAAGTACTTAAAATAATAATAATAATAATAATAATAATAATAATACTTTTGAGAGAAGGGAAGATCCAGGAGAAAAATGGCACACACAGCCCAACGGGAGAGTTAAACCCGAATAAATGGGTCTAAGGTGTAAGTGCCCTCAAGACGCATTTACAACCGGATGAATAGTTCATTTGAAATTATAATACATCAGGATTATGAAGGGGCGTTTGGCGTCCAAGAACGCACACAATTACTTGGGAGTAAATCTCACTGAACCCGAAGATCAGGCTGTCGGATTGGTATCTCGTAGGTTCTGGTGTGAAGACAACGAAAAGCCCCATTGGTTTAAGTGGGGGGTCGATTGTGCGGCCATGGAATCATAGAATTGTCGCGTTGGAAGGGACCCCGTGCAATGCAGGAATCTCAGCTAGAGGAGACTCAGACAGATGGCCACCCATCCTCTGCTTGTGTGGTTTTTAACCAGGTGGCACTTATTCCTCAAGGCGAGCGGAGAAGTTTCTGCTGAAACGAAGCGGCTCTCGCGTCTGGTTCGGCGGCTCCCTCGCTTTCGCGCGCAGAGACCATTTCTAGTAGCACGATGCCACCTATGGAATGTACCTGGAATTATTCTTTACCACGCAGCACACATAGCACGAGACATCCTCCTGCCCCACTTCGGAAATACCTAATCCCGGGAGGGAGGTGCGTTTTGGGAATGAGAGGCTGTCACAAAAAGAGCAGCTTCAGAAACTGCAACAGCAAAAAGGAGGAGTAGCAGAAAACGTGGAGGTAGCCGTGTTGAAAAAATGCGGGAGATCATCTAAGACCTCTGTTGGGCTAATAAAAATGCTACGAAATAGCGCGCGAGGCGCCGAAGAGCCCCGGAAAACTCGAAAGCTTGCGCGTTGTTTTGTGACATTTGGGCACGTAATGAAGGTGTTGCCCTGATGTGGCTTTTGAACCAACAGTGGTTCTTGCTTGTTTAGACCAGCATGGATCTCTAAGCAGTGGATAAAATTACTGTAGCCTATTAAAATAATAGTTTCCTTAAACGGAGGTGAAGTTTGCATAAATGATACGCTCCAAGAATCTGCTTTCAGTATCAACATCAAAGCTAGTGCTGGAGTCCTGGCTGGCATCTGTGAAATATAGACTAAAGGTTCCTCTGAGCACACACAGAGGACATTTTCTCCATCGCTGAGATACCACAGCCTCAGGAATTATGTACCGACTTGAGATGAGTAAACAAGGCTTTCAAGGCGGGTAGCGGAGTTTCCAGGTAGACTTTCTTTTCAGGCACCTCTCTTTTTGGAGCAAAGATAACGCGACCAGTATCTGAAGGGGTCTAAAGTGACGTCCTCGCAGAAAAGAGACTGTGCTCAAGACACTGGGGCTGCCGGCAGACCTCTAGAATCCAGCGGTTTGCAGCTGTACCCGGGTTCCGATAATTTCATTAATTCTGAGTCAGGGCTTTCTTTTGTCGGGGCGGGGCAACTCGTTCTAGAGGGTGCGAGTAGCGTTACCCAAACCCAACAATTGTCCTTCGGAAATCATAGGGATAGCCTTGGCTGTGTAAAACACACATCTTTGTTCCGCTCAACCGAGTGAGGTAAAGCAAGTAGGACCGGAATACTCGGAGTGGCCGCAAGCTGCAAACCACAAATGCGGTTTCCGACCAGGAGCGCAGGACTCTTTCAGGAATGCAAGAGGTTGGACTAAATGACCCTTGTAGTCTCTTCCAACGCTACAGTTATTTTATTATTCTATTATTCCAGGGGCAGTCACCCCCGCACCCCTGGAAGAATGAGCTTTCGGGGCACACACACCCCAACTCCCACCTCACTGTTCCTGAACTAGGACGGAGTTGACCCGGAAACCGGGTCCAGGATTCTCCCAGCTGATTCCTGATTATGGGTCCTCTGAGAAACACCGATATTCGAAAGAAGGTCCTCGTTGCACTGAAATTGAATCTGCCCCAGTGTGCAAAGGACTGGAAGCTAAGCGCCTTGCGGGAATTGCTTTGGATTTCTTCAGTCACTTCCCTGGAAATCACTTCTTGAAAATAATTGGAAAGTCGGTCCTTTCCTTTCCTCCTACAACCCAGAGACGAGAACACACACACACAGAGAGAGAGAGAGCGTCAGAAAAAAATCAATTATCTTTCTTCTGTCCTAGTTACAATTTTCTGAGGGCTTTTGTGAATATCGAAGCTGAAGTGAACCGTCTCTTCTACGTCTTTGTCCCCCCTCGCCTCCCCGAAGCACACACAGCTCCACGCACCACCAGGCTCCCTTTGTTGTGGCCTGGGCGATTTCCGAAGGCGAGTCAGAATCCAAAGTCTGCAGGAGATCAAAGTCCGCAACAGGCAGCGGAAGTTCGACCGAGGTCCAGGAAACGCCCGCTTGCCTTTGAAAGAATCCCTGGCACGTCGAGAAGTCGTTTTCCTGGCTGCGTAGGCGACCTTTCAGGAAAGTCTCTCTCTCCCCCGCCCCCCCCCCGCCGCAGCCTCTTTCCAGTTAGCGAGTTCGGGCTTGCAGCTGTGCAGTGCGATCCCACGCGGGTCTGCTCAGAACCAAGCCCCATTGAGTTCAGCGGGCTGTGTGCAACGGTGGATTTGCGCAAGTCCACATGTAATTTTCGCAGATTTCGCCGCCGCTACTTACTGCCGCCCTTTGTGCCAAACACCCTATAATGTTCCGGAGGTGTCACCCTCCCCTCAGGAGGGTGTTTGCGGTCCGTGGAGGGGAGGGGGACCCTGTAAGGATTTGCAGGAGAGTAAGCACTTTCCACTAGTGAAAAGCCGGAACGAGAGGCCAGTTCCGCAGCCCAAAATGTCGTCACTTTATGCGAATAAAAGATCACATTTGAGATCTACGCAACACTCACCAACCTGTTGTTGTTGTTGTTGTTGAAGCAGCAGCTGCAGCAGCAGGACTTAAGAATGAATGGTCAGAGATTTTCTTTAAAACCTTAACGCTTTTTCTGATGTACCT
Source organism: Podarcis tiliguerta (assembly GCF_965153285.1). Classification (NCBI taxonomy): domain Eukaryota; kingdom Metazoa; phylum Chordata; class Lepidosauria; order Squamata; family Lacertidae; genus Podarcis; species Podarcis tiliguerta. Next base: position 93,028,189 of record NC_139535.1, on the reverse strand, counting down.
ATCGACTATACAGCGACATGCATAGTATTGAGAGGTTGCTAGAGAATGGAGTTAGGGACGCTCTTTAGAAGCGAATCCAGATCCCCACCCCAAGGGCAAGAAGACAGTTCATTCAAAAACAGTAGATGGTGGTGCTTTTGCTTTTTGTTATTTCTCCTCCGGTAGGCACTTCCAGCTTAAACGCACAAAGTGGCAAAAGATAGCGAAGTCTGTGGCACGTCAGAGCCTAATATCTTTGTGGATGGCCCCAACTCAGGGGAAGGACTGTAGCTTAGTGGTAGAGCATACAGAAGGTCCCAGGTTCAAGTCCCCAACATCTCTGAGGGATAGCTCAGTTGGTAGAGCGTGAGACTCTTAATCTCAGGGTCGTTGGTTGGTGCCCCACTGCATTGCAGGGGGTTGGACTAGATGACCCTTGTGGTCTCTTCCAACTCTGCAAATCTGTGATCTCCAGATCGGGCCGGGAATGCCCTTGTCTGGAGAACCGCTGATGGCCAGCATAGTCAATACAGAACCAGCAGGACCAGTGGTCTGATTCAGGATACGGAAGCTTTCTGCGTTCCTAGTTAGCTGAGTTAGGCTGAAAGGCAGTGATTGCTCCAAGATTTTGCAGTGAGTTTTATGGTCTCAGTGCAACACTGGCTGTGATGGGTCGGTTAAGGCTGCAGTCTCTTCCACCCTAAGCATGCTTACTTCCAATGGAATTTATTCCCGTTGCGGCGAGGAAACGGTTAACCCGCGCGGTTCAAATCTCACTTTAGCCTTGCCCATAAAAGCCAACTCCTATGGTCCCTTGTCCCCCCAATTAAATATTTTAGGGGGCCGGTTCCCCCCAAAGTTATGGGGAATTGCCATTCAAATGCTGTTCGTGTGCCACATCATGTGATCGGTTATGTTGGGCAGGGCTTATCTGCCCCCCCCCCCAATATTTGATTCAAGTTGGCACCCCTGGCCTTGATCTCGCAACTGCAAGGGAATATGCTCCGCTGAACGCAGCGGAGCTTACTTGTAAGTAAAGATATGAAGAGGATCCAGGTTATGACCTTAGGCAACCTACGTTTAGGGACTGGAGCATTACAAAAATCACATTCGTCTATTTTATAGGGTTGTTAAGAGATTATTGGGACCGGATACAGGTGAGGCCAGTGGCGTAGCGTGGGTTGTCAGCACCCGGGGCAAGGCAAGTAATTTGCGCCCCCTAACCAGGTAGGGGCAGAGAGCTGCGAGTGCGAGCGCGCCACCCCCCAGATGCGGTGCGGCCGGCCCCCCCTGCAGCCCCCACGCTACGCCACTGGGTGAGGCGCTTGAAGTTACCTAAGGAAGTGCCAAGTATTGGGGATGCGGCACAGCCCCACAGTCTGATGCACGCAAGTCAGGAAGGAACAGCGACTCCAGTCGAATTGGAGTCCTTGCAGCCGACAGGAAGGCGAGAGCTCTGAGTTTGGCCTGGTCCGGCAGCATCCTTCGCCTGTTTGCTCCAAGGGCCGGTGGCAGGTCATGTGACTTCTGGCCTCTGCCAGTGCACGCAGTTCTAAGATCCAACAGAGAATCGTAGGACACCCGACCCCTGTGCAAGCAGCAACAACAACAACAACCAGGCCCCAGCTGGACAAGAGATGCCTCTTTTATAACTCATCACTTTCCCCACCCAGCATCGTTAAACTGCTCGCTGCTTGACCTTTTCCACTCTCTCCTTTCGTCCTTTCACTTTGTAAGTCTGCGTCTGTAATGGAAGCGAACTGCTTTGGGGGGGGGGGGGGAACAGCAGTCTGGAAAGCGAGATTAAACACACACACACACACACACACACACACCACACGAGTGGGTTCCAGCAGTTAGGAGGGAGACATGATCAAGGATGGTTAACATCTCCAGGAAAGTCCTCTTTTCTATGGAACATCATTGCCTTGATTTCGGTAAAGATTCAACGTGTCTGTGTATTTGCAGTTGCGTGGAAAACTTTGTTAGTGCTCTGTCTACGTTTATGTTTGTTTTATTTATTATCTGTTATAATTGCTGGAAAATTTATCTCTCTAGAAAGAGTGATTTCTGCCTGCTTTTCTGGTGCTTAGCTCTTTGCAGGAGAAGGCCAAGTCAGGGCCGGGTTCCTTTGCATGCCCAGAATCCAGCCCCTGTTCTTATTCTTATTCTTCTTAATAAAATTTGTATACCGCCTTTCATCCGTAGATCTCAAGGCGGTTCACGTATTTCTGCTCTCTACGAAGACCATTCCCCTTTCACTGATGCAGTTACGATATTGCAACGCCTGGTACGACTCTGTCCTCACTCCCCACCGCTTGCCGCATCTATGATTTTCCTTTCTGCGCCTGCCCCAGGGGCTGTTGTTGTTCCACATCTTCGGGGGGGTCTTCTTGGACGGAATCTGGAATCTGTATAGGATAGCAGACAGCCAGGCCTCAAATCCGCGCCACTACTTGGCTGCAGCCTGGAGGGGAGTATCGTACAGCGAGGTGAGGGAGAGTGGAATAGGAGAAGAAATAACCAGCCTGTCCCTATGACTATGCAGAAGGTATGCAGATCCCCTTGCTGTATTAACCAGAACCAGCGTCTACCTCTGAGCTTAGGAGGAAGCCGGGTTTACCAAAGGCAGGACTTGTTGGTTTCGGTGAATATCAGTTTACCTATCTATATAAGCACTGGACGCCAGTAGCAGCCCTTTCCCACCTTCTCTGTGACATCATGGATTCGTCCACCCAGATTTAGTGAAACTTTTGATCAGCCTAACACAGTTTTGAATACCTCTCAAATGCAATACATTTCCCTCACCTCAAAGAACCCTGGGAACTGCAGTTTGCTAAGGTTGCTGGGAATTGTAGTTCTGTGAGGGCTTAACTACAATGCCCAGGAATCTTTTGTGGTAGCGGGAATGTGCTTCAAATTGTGATGGTGTGTAGGCACTGGCAGTCAGAGCCTAGCCTTGTGAGAAAGAGAAAAGGAATCGCTCTTGGTCCTTTCTCTCTCTCTCATTAGAAAGAAAAGCCCCAGGACCGGTTCAACGGCAGACAAAAGTGATTTTGTGGGAGGCAACGCGATGATCTGTGCCAAGCCTGGAACAGGTGGAGCAACCAGTTAACATGGGAGAAATGAACCACTTCCTTGGGCAGAGAAGGGTATGATTTTCTGAATCTCCCCTTGACCTTCCCCAGAGAAGTGACAGGGATCCATTGGTTCCAGACTTTCCTTAGTTCTCGAACCTGCTGTCAGAATCAGGATTTAACAGTATCCATAAAGCACAGAGGGAATTGTTATTGCAGAGCACACCCAACCCCCCTCCCTCTCTAAATGGCACCCGTGAGAAATGGTGCCACCCTCGAGCATGTCCTGAGTTCCTTCCAAGAGCCGCTGAGGAACCTCACACAACATGCAAGACAAGTGAGACTAGCAGCTATTTTCAGGCTTCTCATTTCTCCTCCAATGTCCGGACTCCCGTGCCAATGATCAGCGACGTAACATAGAAATCCAACAGGTAATGCTTTCAGATATTCAGACGTAGCGACCGGGTTGTGGGGGCGGGGTGATGACAGCCAGACACCTTTGACTTCCAGGCACCTTTATTTTGTAGGGACAGGTCACTGGGGCTGTCCTAACACGACATGCAGAAGCTGCTCCCTTCCTACTCTGCGTCAATTAATCCTGAATATCGATGATTACCAAGGCGGTTTGGGTAGGCTGTTAAAAAGATGTTGCTTAATGCGGACTAGTTACTTTGCAAGTCCTTTGCGAATGTCCCCACCCCACCTCCCGCGTCTTGAGCCCCTGCCTTCCGCTTTCGAAGCAAGAAAGGGACTCCAACCAACCACGCGACCGTTGGTGGTTTCCTGCTTAACAGAAAGCTAGGGAGCGGATGCAGTTTTTTGAGGACGGGCGTAGCCCCAAAGCAAGGGGGGGTGTTAGTTCTCAGACAGGCTTGGAAAGGGGGAGAAGGAAATCGGCTACAGCTGTGCTCTTCAGAGTGCTGACAGGACTAAGAATGAAACACACACACTTCCGGCAGCAGTCTTGTGGTGACGTCTCCTTTCGCAGGTAAGAGCGCACAGCCCCGTCAGCGTCTGTACACGTGTCACTCTCTCTGCAAACCGTGGAACTTAGGCAGCATGACAGACTATATAAAAAAAGTTGGAAAGTGGGCAGAGAGAAGGGTGCAATAACTATTTGCTCATATCCTCAAATCTCCCCCTCTCTCGCCCTTCTCTGTGCATAGCAGCCTCCGGAGCGCTTGTTGTCGGAGAGAGGAAGCACCTGAAATCCACGGATCTCGTGAATATCGAGGGTGAAGAGAACAAAAAGCAGCTCGAGAAGTTCGGGAAGACTGGGGTTCACAAGCAAATTCAAACGGAGCGCGAGAACTTCAGGGCAAGATAATTTAAACGGCCTGGATTGGGCGGACTTTGTGGACTGGGCTCTTCTGAGCGTCTGTTTTGAGCTTGTTACTTGCTTTTAAATAAGGGAACGTAGAGTCGTTTGCAGCTTCTGATCCTGGCACGCAAACAGAATAGGTGTGTTCACTGCGATTCCATCCCCACCCCAGCTCCCCAAAACTCCACGAAAGATTTCCCCTAACTAAATGATAAGCGGAAGATGTAGGGCACCGAGTATCGTTTGTACAGAACACAATGCACGCATTTTAGATTAATTAAAATAGTATTGGTGGGTGGAGGGTTATATGGATTACGTTATGGTCGGAGATAACAGCTGTCCAGGTCTCTCTCCCTCCTCCCGCCCCAGGGCTGTTTGTTAACTGATTTGCCACTGGGAACGGTTCCTTCAAAGAGCAGCTGAATCCACGCCCTACCCCCCCACCCCCGCCAGCACCTTTTGCCTCCACAAGACCACATAGGAAGCTGTTCGATTAGATTCCTCAGCCAGGTACAATATGGCGCAGTTATCTGTTGCCTTTGAAAGTGGAATGTCTCTTGCCTAGAAAGGAAGAGATGGGGTAGGTGGGAGTAATGTTTGTTCTGGCCTGCTTGGGATTGGGAAGTTTCTCTCCTTGCATTTATCAGTGCTAGGTGTGTGTCTGTAGGTAGGTGATGCTTGGTAAACTAGATTGTCTCTCCAACTTCCCCCAAGGACATAGGCGCAGTCAAGGGGGGTTCAAGTAAAACAGTGGAAATACTTAACTAACTGACCAATCACGCCGGTTCCGCCCCTCCTACAAAAGTCCTGTCCCCCTAACAAAGTAGCCTTACAAAAATCCTGGCTACTCCCATGCCCAAGGACTTCCATTGCAGGGTGTTTGCCCCACCCCGCGGCGAGAGATGGGCACGAGCATTTTCCTGCGTTTCTTCTAGCAAGAGACTGGGGCTCTTGATTTCACAGTCCAAGCCATATGCATTTGGGCTTTTGTATACACAAGACTGGGACATCGCACGAGCTTCTGCACGGAGCTATGCCCCTTCCCGCTGGTCAAGATAGTTTCACAGGATGGTTTCTCCCTTCTAATGCGCCCCATTTGACTGAAGGTTGGAGTCAGAAGACTCCAATTTAATTCGTATTCTCCAAAACAATGCAAATTAATTAATCCGGGGCAAAACCACGAGTGCTCTCTCACTCTCCATCACCATACACTGAAACGCAGTGGCCAAGACACCCAGCTCTTTGTGACCCGAGTGTACGGCGCAGGAAACTCAGTTCCCATGTCCCTGTAGTGATGAACATGCCCCTAACGCTGGGAAGCTCTAATATTAATCCATATTAGTGGAAACAACAACCTGAGGGCAGGGATGGCGTTTATTATAATCAGATAGCCAAATGCAGAATAAAAGACCGTGATCTAGTCAGGCACATTCCAAAGAAAGAAAGAAAGAAAGAGGCTCTAGCAACAACCACATCGAGTCCCAGTCGGCTGTCCTCAGCCAGCCAATGACCCGCGAGCTGCGCGCCTATTGGCGCAGCGCCTCGCTGGCGCAGACTCAGTGCTCGCCGCGGTCAGTTTCCTTGCGCGTCCGGCGCTGCCTCTGATCTGCTGCGGCCGCCGAGACTCTCTGGCTATGGTGGTTTCTGTGTGTCTTGGCTTCAAGGGAAGGTTCCCGTGGCCGCTCAGCGGCGAGGACCGCAGCCGCTGCTTTGCAAGAAGGCGGCGGGGGGGGGGGGGGGAGGAGAAGGAAAGTAAATATATATTCTGGTTTTTCCCTGGCTTCTGTAACAGCAGCCCTAGCTGGGAACAGAAGAAATGCAAGCTTATGTCTTCAAGGAATCTTCACTAGCTGCTTTGCAGCTTCTTTTTCTCTCATACCACAATTTATTTATTTTTGGGGGGAGAAGTGGGATTTATTGAGGATGCGCCTGTCTTTGAGAAATGAAGCTTTTTATCAGTTGTTGCCCAACATGTTAAATAGGACGGATGTGCTGTTGGCAACGTGGTTCTACATAGACATCCAGCGCGGTCAAGAGCTAGAATTTGGGGAGATTCGGGATTCAAACCCCTTTTCAGCAGTTAAACTTACTGGTGATCCTGGGGCAGTCAGTCACCATCTTTCAGACTGACTTACCTCGCAGGGTTGTTGTTAAAATGGAGGGAAGCATGCAGGCACTAGGCCCTGAATTCTCCGGAGAAGCGACTGAATTGAAATGTAATAACAGAATAACAATATTTTCCTCTCCTTGAACACTTATGACACCCCGACCTTAAAACACTTGGACTTAAATGGACTGATTTAAATGCAAACCTCTATGTAGAACGCCTAAGCTGCAATCGTACAGTACTTGCGCGGGAACAATCCCCATTGGATTCAGTGGTACTTACTTCTGAGTAGGTGACTTATGGGTCGCTTCCAACAAAAAAAGTACCTAAGCGATTTGCAAACAAGTTTAAAGACCCCCCCCCCAAGGACTTCTATATATAAAGTAATACACTTCCATAATGCCCCTGTCAGTAGGGTCAATGTTCAATCAGGGATGATGGGATTTGTAGTCAAGCAGCAGACTTGGCGTCGTTCATATCTCTGCCTGCGGGAGCCTCTTTTTTCTGAGCTGAGCCTGAAAGGAAATTCCATTGAAATCAGCGAAGATTCCCTTGCCACTAAATGTGCAGAAGATTAAGCCAAGGGAGTTCACAATCGGCACATTCAATATCGAGTGACTGCGACCTCAGGTGATGACTTACAGCCACCACCTCACGTCAGTTGGGTCACAGTGCTTTTTAATGGCAGCTTCTTAAACACCAAACTATGAGTCAGCCGGGGAAATAGAGGGTTTTGCTCCCGCAGGTGTGAATCCCTCGCCCCCTCATCTTTATTCCCTCGATTGTAAGTTGATTCTGTTATCAGTAACCCGGGGCGGGTGCTGAGTGCTCTACGATCCTTATCGCTTTCCTCTTATAACACAGATGTGTGATTTTACTTTGATATTTGCATTAAACAGATGAGTTGGAGAGATTTGAAGAGCGCCCTGTTTTTAATGGGACAGGCCATTTATGGCAAGAATCACTGCTGATTAGTATGATAGAAAAGCGATTTATGTTCCCAGGGAGTGTGACAAAGGCCTCATCTGTACTATAGATTTAAAACAGTATCCTGCCACATGTCCCCCCCCCCCCCAATAATCCTGGGGACTGTAGTTAGTTAACACTGAACGAAGTTAGGAAGCCTCTGTTCCCTTCACAGTGGTACAATTCCCAGAATTCCCTGGCAAGAGGCTGCTAAACCATTCTGGGATCTGTAGCTCTGGAAGAGGAGCAGGTGCCTCCTGAAAATTTTCAGCACCCTTAACGAACTACAGTTCCCAGGATTCTTGGAGGAAAGCCAAGACTGTGTAAAGTGGTCTGATGCGGCTTTAAATAGATAGTGCAAATGGGGTCACAGAAAGAGCCTGTTCTCCATGGTTTGAACTATAAACGGGTGAAGAGTCTGTTGCCCTCGGTCTTTCGTTGGATTCCAGCTCCTGTAAGCCCCAGTCCGTATAGCCAGCGGTCAAGGACGAAGTGATTCGCAGTTAAGCAACATTTGGAAGAAGAGGAATTCCCCACTCTTGCTATAAAGGCAAAATCGATTTTCAGGGCAACCCTGAGTTCAAAGGTTGAGCCTCTGCGATCTACAGAACCTACCCTCGGTTCAGTTAGTATAAGATTGGAGCTTTAGCCTTGAGGCTAAAGCAGTATGTGTAACCCAATCCCCTCGATTTTATCCCGAAGTAAACCCCACAGGATCCAATAGGTCTAACTCCCATGGACGTGCGTGCAATACTGAAGCCCACATGAAACCAAGAGCTTTAAACAGAGGACTGGCAACTCGCAACAGGTCTGGATTCATTCCAGAATAACTACCATCCTTTGCTTCTACTGATAAAGGAGGTTTAGAATTTCGACAGAACAGGCGCACTGTGTAAAGTGGTCTGATGGTGAAGTCAGCCTTCTTCTGACCAAACTGGTGCCCTCCAGATGTTTTGGACTACAATTCCCATGAGCCTCAGCTAGCACAGTTGCATATCTGATAGAGGAGTGGCCTGATGGAAGTGGCAGACCGAAGGATGCGGAGGACTCCCGCTGGGCGAACACTGAGATAAGGGGGAACCGGATCATGCAAATAAGCGCTTCAGTAAATCCCAGGGGGTGAGGCCGGCACTCCTTTTCCTTCCTGCTGGTGGTCACTGTCTCGTCTCTCTCCGCCGCCTCTTTCTGACTTCTTTGGTGAACTGGACGAGGCTTTTTTAAAAGGCCTTTAAGGGTTGCCCTCTGACTCTGGCGTGGGGTGCAGGGGGTCCCCTTGCCCCCAGGCTGCGGGGGAGAGTCCTGGTTGGCCGCAGCCCAGCCAGGGTCAGCCCTCGTTGACCTCCGTCCCCTCTCGCCCAAATTCCCCCCTTCCAGGTCCCCGCGGCCGGGGGTCTCCCTCCTTTCCGCTTCATTCTTCTCACACCACCCCTCAGCCCCGGGGCAGCCAAGCGCGTTGATGGGATTGAGCAGAAACCCGCTGGGTCCTGCCTTGGACGGGCCGCCCAGAGACGGCAGCCCCCGGCTCCGAGGCAACGCTGGCCTGCAGGGGAAGAAGGGCAGCTCTTCCAGGCCGCCACCTGCTCAAGCCGGCCGGCGCTGCCCAAAAATAAAAAAAAGTCCTGCTCAACTCAAGCGAGAACCCTCAGCACAGACTGGGCAGCCGCAAGGGCGAGCGACGGGAAGGTCCGGCCCGTCCTTCTTGCGCACCGCTCCTTTCGCGTCTGCGGGATGCTACTAAAGCAGGCTTGGTTACAAGAAGGGGCGTCCTTTGAAATGGATTGGACGGGTCCTGCTTCGTGGGGGCGGATGTTAAATACAGCCATGGGAGGTTCGGGTTCCTCGGTTCAGGGTCGTGACCTTCCCTCCGCTTCTTTTGAAGACCAAATGCACAACGCGCGGGCCTTGGCTCTGCTTTGGCCTTCCCGGCCAAGTGTTTTCAACAAATGGAGGACCCCATCGGGTTGGGCGGCTGGGTAGGAGGTGAACTCACTACGAAGCAAGGCAGTGTGGGTGTATGGGGAAACTTAGGGGCGAATCCTGATAAGCTAGGGTTTTTCTTGGAGGGAGGGGATTTAAGATTGCCCAGCTCGTTCCAGGGAAAGCCTGAAGGTGGTGTGAAAGGCAAAGGGGAGACAGCATTGTCGTTCTGCTCCACAAAATTACAATTTATTTATTTTTTTAAAAAGAGAAATATCATAGGATCTGATCTGTTTTAACAAAAATGGTTGCAAGTGGGATGCACATCTGTCCAATAGAACAAAGATTTCAGGAAAAGTAAAAATTTAAGAAATGTAAAATCTCCAGTAACTGAAGAAAAACTAATATTCGGACTGGGATTAAGAATCCCAAGGGCGGGCCAGGGAATGTTTGCTGGGGACATCTCAGTTCTTCAGCAGGGAGAAATTTGCTGACCCCTGTCCACATCCCCCGATCCCAGCTAAGGGCGCTGCTATCTTATGTTGCCCTCTCGGTTTGGTACACTGTGCTCAGACTAGCTTCCTTCCTACCCACCCTAAAAAAACCCTGGGCGTTTGGGTGTCATCAGCACCACGCACTAGCCAACTGAGCTATCCAGGACAATAGCTCTCCCCCGTTGTTGTTCCTCAGACTTATTGCCATCAGCAGCGGGGTCAGAACTTAGCTATCGTGCCTAGTGGCTATTGATAGCCTTACGCTGAATGGCTTGGCCTGGCTTTCCTCTTTAAAGCCGCCCGAGTTGGTGGCCAGCGCTACATCCCGTTGCAGCGAGTTCCACCGGCAATAGAGACACTAATTATGTGGATAATGATAATGATCATCCTCATCAGATGAGAGTGCCTGTAACTGGCCAGGGTGATGGTTTTCCCCAGACCCAAGCCCTTGCAAAGGCATCTGTGCGTAGCATTTGGTGTTTGGTTCCTCTCCCATTCTCCCAGAGGGGTGACGCAGGCTGAAGGGGCACGGGTGCGGGGCAGGGGGCACCTTTGCCCCTGGCAGGAAGCTGCGGCTGCCTTGTCCACGTGTCGCCTCCCTGTCACTTGCAAAACAGCCCCCGCCCCCTCCCCTCTGCCTCACTCGCAGAGACGGAGCGGCTGACAGGAGGAGAGACGCGCGCCGTATTTATTGGCTTAGTCGCGCCCTTTGCCCCCATAAACCACACACCAAAGCACTCACTCGCGACCCCATCCCTCTACGCCAGAGGTAACCAACGCGGTGCCCTCCAGACGGTGTTGGACTAACATCCACCAACAGCATTCAAGCAAAATAGTTAATGGTGTGAGGGATGATGAGAGTTGCAGCTCAACAACTTCTGGAGCCAACCACCCTGACTAGTGGACAGCTCATTTGGTTAGACCGTGGTGCTGACAGTGCCAAGGTTGCAGGTTCGATTCCGTATGGGGCAACCGCATATTCCTAGATGATCTTCAGGGTCCATCTCAACTCTACAGTTCTATGATAGTCTTGCTCTACACTTACTGCTAACCTGACATCCTCTCCTAGAAGCAAGACTCCTTGCGCTGCCACGATTCAGTTCTGTTCACCTCCTGGTGATTTCCCGTCCATAGTAACTGCTACCCCTGACCCCACGCTCACATCAAGAACATTCACAACATCCCTTGATCCATTAGCATGTTGTGAGAGGGGACTCCAGCAGCCCTTAGGGCTCATGATGGGACAGGACAATTTGGTGGTCACAAATCGGGATAAAATTGACATCCGTCAGCGCTTTTATGCTGCAAGGATTCCTCTCGCGTCTCACCCACATCCATTCAAGCTGCACAGATGCACATCAAGAGTCCAGAGGGAAAAAGCAAAACGCAAAAGGGACACAGCTGTCTAAATACACGGAGGCGCCCATAGACTCTTGCAAGGTGCACTCCTGAGCATCAAGCGAAAGGTGAGATCCTAGCTTTACACAATTCCTCGAAGTCCATGTTCATTGCACCCGCTGAGTCTTACTTTCCAGATGGCACGTTGAAGATTGGGCTGCACTTACTTCCCTGGAAGACCCTTTCTTTGCAATGAGAGATTGTCCTGGTGTTCGTATGAATGAGCGCTGCAGAACCGTGGCACGTGCCTTGCGCCCACACACAAATGCACACAGGCCACAAAGCGCAACAAAGGCACGCCTCTGCACATACATGCTCCGCTCGCTCACTTATTTAATACGGAGTACTTTTGACACAGAGGCACAGGCGGAGAAAGACACGCCTCACTCTCTGCACACCTTCGTTTCAACACCCGCGCACTCACCACCGAGCTTCTTCGAAGCTATTGGACGGCCTCTATGGACACAACGGGGAAATGGGTTTCAAATGCGGAGGAAATGCGCAAAGGGGCGGGGCGGAGCTGGCTGGGTCAGCCAAGTGAAAAAAGGAAAAAAGGAAGGTGCTTCTGTCCACGCGAGGAACATCAGGAACTGCCTTCAGTCTAGTCAGTTCACTGATCCGTCTACCTCAATATTGCTTACACGGGCTAGCAGCCAGCGGATCTCCAGGATTTCAGGCAGGAAGTTCTCCAGGATTTCAGGCAGTCGTTCCCAGCCCTACCCAGAGATGACTGAACTTGGCACCTTCCGCATGAAAAGCAGATACTCTTTCATTGAGCTGTGATCCTTTACCAATTTGCAAAAGAATAAAAGAGAGTTAGATTGACTCGATCGTCTTTCTGGAGCCTGCATTCAGGTCCACCTCGGCTTAAAGTTTATATTGATTTCGTGGTATGTAGAAACGGACCATGCCACCTAAAGCTCAACAATAATTACTTCTTTATTTTATTTTTTAAATTTTTGTCCTCCTGCTTGCTGTGAGGTCATGTGCGTAAACTCTGCAGTTACACGCGCCCTCTCGGGTTGATTTCGGAAAAAACCATCACCAACAACAAAAATCCCGACTGCTTGGGAAATGGCACCGTGTGTCGTCCCTGCTGCGTGAGTGTTGCGCGCATTTTGCCCAGCGACGCCGGAACCACTTCTTCTCTACTCGCACCGACCAGTAAATCTCGGGCGCAGTGTCGCAATCTCGGGCTCAGCCCTCTCGCAATCTCTTCGGCTCGCTTCGCGCCTCCGCGACGCCCCCCGCTGGTTCTCCCGGGCCACGCGAGCACGCGCGAGACGCCACCTGACTCGGGCATTCCCTCCAATCGCCGCGCAGGCGCGCCAGAATCCGAGCACCACAGGCTTGTCACTGCATATGTGTGTGTGTGTGTGCGCGCGCGCGCGCGCTGTTTGCACTCTGCGCGCTCCTTACTGCATCGTCTATATAGTATATCTATATCAGAATGCGCACTGTTGGTTCGTTCCTCCCTGCTGTCCGCCTCCAGGCTGTTTCAGATACAGCCTCGGTATGAATATGGTGATCTATATCCCCAGGCTGCCGAATGAGATTTTTGAGAAGCGGAGTGGGGGGGGGGGGGTTAAGGGATCGCCAGGCAGCCAGCCAGCTAGCCTTGGGGAGATCCCCATTTGGAACGCAGAACAGGCCCCTCCTCCTCTTATTTCCAGCCCTTTGGCCGAGGCATCCCCGGGCAGTTCTCTTCCCGGTCCGTCTCCTCCTCCTCCACCCGCCGTCTCTCTCTCTCTCCATATCGCACTGCAAATACAGCTCTAATGGGGAAAACATCGCCTTAGCTGCTCTCCCGCACACCCCGCCCAACGCTGCGGTCTCCTAACGCTCTCCTGGTCCCCGATTTCAGCTCCCAGCCCGCCGAGACAAAAGCCACGCGTCGTGGCGCGCGCGGGGGGGCGGAAACAGGTGTTTGGCAGCCCCTGTTCCATTAAATAAACACGCGCACACAAAGGGAGAGCCCGGGAGGGAGGGGAGCAGAGCCTGTGCGTGTGTGTGTGTGGGGGGGAAGGCGAGCCGGGGAGAAGGGGGAGCTAATTTATCACGCTGCTAACGATCCTAAATGGAACTGCTGGCATTTTTTTCTTCATAAAATCGCAATGCTAGACCGTTTTATTTCCACTTTCACACAGGCGCACGCACTCGCTCCAAGACAGTCAAAATTGCAGCCAGATGGAGGGAGCCAAGGTGGAAGAGAAAGCCTTTACCTTATTTCTCCAAGCGGAGGCGCGCGGACATTGGGGAAGCTCAGATGTCCCAGCAAGGCGATTGGAAACGGAACAGGCATTTCGCACCGGAGCCTACAAGCTATTCTAGTCTGTACTGTGCTTTTTTTTTGGGGGGGGGAGCAGGTAGAGGTGTGAGGGACAGGCGGTGAAAACCCAACGGGGTGCGTGGAATAGACACGGGGGTTACTGCAGAGGTGGCCTGTTACTATATTGTTTATGCCAGTGGCAATAAGAAAACAGAGAGTGAGGAGATGGTTATGCGAGGCAAACCTCACCCTTCCTCTAAACTTTATACTGCTAAATTCAAGTTTTGTACTATAATTCTGATCCCAACGCCAAAGCTGTTTCGTTTTTGGAAATAAACCTGCCCTAAAAACCCTGTTCTCAGATTGTTCAGAAACATGTTGAATATTGCTGCCTTTGTTAGTCAAGTCTACCATTCAGAGGAATCCCTCCAATTGATTGATTGATTGATTGATTGATGACTGCTGAAGCCATAAAAGCCAATACGTCAGATCGTGGAGATAAATGCTGGGTTTCAGCTAGAATGGAAAGCACCGCACACCTTGGCATTGATATCACGAGCGTACCTGACTAAGGGATCTTACTGTCGCTATCGGATTTATTTTGCTCAAGCACTGTGCTAGGAGCTGCACAAAACTCTTTACTTTTTTAAAAAAACATATTATTATAAATATCCCCTCCGCCCCTGGTCGTGGCAAATAGCACCAAAATGCATCTTAAGTTTTGAACCATACCACTCTTCGGGTCGAGTCCATCCGTTCTGTTCAGATCACGTCGGAACAGAGAAGGAAAAGTGGTTCCTTCCTCCCCGGTTTCTGAAACCCGGCGGGGGATGACTCCCAGCCTATCTGCCTTCCCTCTCCGCGCAGCGCCTGAACTTCTTCTTGAGTCCCTTCAAATCGTCTGAAAAGTAAACACAGTTAACTGGAGTAAAGAGGCAGTAAAGTCACTGAGGGATGAAACGCAGAGAAATAGTATCTTAAAACAAATAGCTGCAGTCTTAAAGAGCCATTAGTGATTTAAAGGGGGTGGAGGGCGGGGGAGGCGGCTTAAGGGGGGAAACTTGCAGGATGGTTCAGCAAGAGGAGTCCGACTACGCGGGGAGGGGAGGTCGAAGGAAGAGGGGAAGAGGCACGGTCTCTCAGTGGAGAGAAACGCCTTGATCGCTCAACACACACGGGGCCACTTTGTCTACAAACCCCCCAGACACTTGTGACACCCCTTGTGGGACGCGACAAACGCCTCATCATCTCCTGTCCCGCAGCCGCCCTTACGTTTTATTACTTTATTTTATTTATTATTATTATTTTCTCTCTCTCTCTCTCTTTCTCTCCTGCTGGAGCAAACTTGCGAAAAGCTAAGCCCAGAGGTACTTGGCGCGAGGAAACCGGAGCCTCGTATTATAGGCTCTTGAGGTCGGCTTTATTTTCACTACCCAAACTGTTGGAAAGTATTTAAACTTAAGCAGAAACAGCTGTATTGCTGGCACCGCTCGTTCTTGCTGCGAAGAAAGACTTTGTAGTCCACGGCTGGCTTCTTTAAAAAGGAGAAAAGTTTTGGCTGCTATTGTCCGATGAGGTGATTTATTTTATTTTATTTTTATTTTACGTAATTTGTAAATAACCTCGTGTAGGCGTCTCCCCGCGCCAGTGTTTTATGCTTTATTAACCCATAATACAATATATAATATGACTGTCTCATAGGTTTATATTTAATACCTCCATCTAAACCATCCATCCTTGGGGAAGCAGCTATATCGTGGTTAACTATCTGGGTATCTTTTTTTAAACTCCCAACTAGCTACTCTATTGATCTGAACTCTGATACATTTATATTGACTTTTGGTCCTTTGTTATACCCTATCAGCACAAGCACAGCGAATCGTCTGAAACAGAAAAACTGTATACAGTACTGAATAGTAAGTCTGTCTGTCCCTGTGGAGTGAGTTTTGTTGTTGTTGTTTTTTGCTCCAGACTTCAAGCAGTTGGACAGAAATAGTTTATCTTGAAGCCTGAATTGGGGATCACGTCAAAATTATCCGGCATAACTGACTTCTGGATGGGGCGCGGGTCTTCAAAAGCCACCCAGCCAAAAACTCCCTCCTTGTCTGTCCGTCATTCCCGGAGTTCACAGGAAACGTTTTGTTGGTAAAGTCAAACTGATGTCAAAGAAGTCTACTTAGGATCGCAGCTTCGCAGGTTTCTTTCGCTCCGATCCCACACGTGCTTAACTCTGAAGTGGGGAGTCATGGATGTCCGTGGAACTTACCGCCAAGTAAGGAGGCAAAGTTAGGATCTCCTGTTTAACTTTATTACCGCTCAGATCCCTCCCCACCTAGGACGGAAAGGTCAATAAAGATCGGTAATAAGTAACAGAGACTCTTTCTCCACCGCGCAAATCGCGCGTTTATGGTTTTTCTATCGCATATTTCCGCATCCCTCTCACACGCGTGCACAACCCCCGTCCCCGTATCTGTCTGCATGTGTCATGCTGCAAATATGCCTTAAGTCAAAGTTCAACCGAGTTTTGCTCAATATGTTGCCATAAAACGGAACGGCTGCTGCGTTTCAACTTTTCTAGGCAGCAGAACTCCAGAGGAAGGAGAACGCTTTGCTCGTGGAAAAGCGCAGGAGCCCCCCTGGTTTCGGCAGAGGTGGACGAGGGAGCGGAGCGAGGCTTTTCCTTGGCGACCGAGGGCTGCCTAGGAAAGCGACCCGGCTCTGTGTGTCTGGCTCTTGGGAAGGAAAGAGGTCCAGTCCGAGGAGCAGCAGTCCTCCTCTTCCTCCGGTGCCACCGAAAAAGAGATGGGGGGCTCGCTTGCTGAGTCGACTTTTTCAGCCCATTGTGTGCATTTGAGTGCTATCCCCCCCCCCTTTCTTTTCCAAATCCCTTTCTCTGCACAAACGTCGCTGCTGCTGCTGCTGCTGCTGAGGAAATGCAGCGTCTGCTTGAG
Source organism: Podarcis tiliguerta (assembly GCF_965153285.1). Taxonomy (NCBI): domain Eukaryota; kingdom Metazoa; phylum Chordata; class Lepidosauria; order Squamata; family Lacertidae; genus Podarcis; species Podarcis tiliguerta. The sequence continues at coordinate 93,011,710 of NC_139535.1, read as the reverse complement.
CTGGGTGCAGGAAGGCTGCGCGCTGGCTGGCGGCTTCGGTGGTGGTACCTAACCCATTCTGGTCCCGCCTTCTCCTTCCGCTATTAAAAGGCACTTTACGCGGTGGGAGGAAGGAGAGGCGGGCGTGTGTGGGGGGGTGAAGGATAGGCTAAATTATTTCATTTATTTTTGCAATGCGCGCCACACTCGCCACCAAACCGTCCTTGCCTAGAGGATCGAGATCGATTTCCCAAACCTATCCACTACCCCAAGCCGAGGAAACTTGGCATCCCCATTCACCCGGCGTGGACACCCCCCTTTATTATTCTACCAACACGCCTGATCTTCGGATTGGGAGGGGGTTCTCTGCAAGGCTTAGGGAGGCGTCGTCGTCGTTTATTTTGTAAATAAGTCGTTCGAAACACACACACAATAAAACCGTTATGGTATCATCGGCTTCTAGAAATGCCACTGAATTTATTCCACCCTCCTTCCCACCCCGCATCCTCGCCCTCTACCCCCACCCCCCTACCCCACGGTGAATAGGGAGATCATCAGGCCGTGGGCCCCAGTGCCTTGGCAAGCTGCAGCGAGTCCAGGCTGCAGCGTCTCTCTGCGAAAGGGGGAAGGGGGGGTGGCTGGGGAGGGCTGCCTAGATGTGCACCCCTCCCCCCCACCCCGGTCTCCAGAACCAGACAGCTGAGGACCCCCTCCTCCCTCCCCCCTCTGGAGAGCCCCCTCCCTGCTCTCCTCCTCCTCCTCCTCCTCCTTGGGACGCAGCCTGCCCGCCCCCTCCTGCCTCCCTGCTCCTTGGGCGCCGCCCCCTTGCGATTGAAACGCGGCTCACGTCGCAGGGAGGCGGGCGCCGCGCGGCCGGGGGAAGAGCCGGGCCCAGGCCGAGCGGAGGAGCTCCGGCGGCGGCGGCGGCGGCGGCGGCGGCCTCCCTCTCTCCTCTGCTCTCCCTCCACCGCCGCGGCTGCTCCGAGGGAGCGAGCGCGCACGCAGCCAGGCAGCCAGGCTCCGCCAGCAACAAGTGCGGAGGCAGGCGAGGGAGGGCGAAGGCTGACGTCAGCGAGCGGAGTATTATGGTCTGGGCTGGGCTGGCCGCCGCTGCTGCCGCCGCCGCCGCCGCTTTCCTGCTGCCCGCGGCCGAGTAAACATGGAGCTCTCCGCCGTCGGCGAGAGGGTGTTCGCGGCCGAGGCCTTGCTCAAGAGACGCATCCGCAAAGTAGGTGCCCTCGCGCGCACGGGAAGCGCCCGTCGGGGCTTTGTGCGCGCCGCCCCCGGGCCCGCAGGCCCCGCGCGAGGCCGCAGGCAGGCAGGCAGGCGGGCGAGCGGCGCTGGCCCGGCTGCTCCCCCCTGCCTTCTCCTTCTGATGCAGCAGCAGCAGCAGCACTCCGGAGCCCCGCCGCTTCCTCCGGGCTGCTGCTCGCGTTGCGCACGGTGCCAGCGCCACCGCCATCGAAAGCGGCTCCTGCGCCTCCTTCCTTTGCATGCATGCACCGTTCGGGCTGCTGCACGGATCTTTCGCTGCACGCATTCGCTGCATGCATGTTTGATCACGTTTTTTGCAGCACGCCCCCTTTTTCATGTATGGATTTCTCTCTCGCCCTTGCCGCTTGTATGTGCATTTTTGTGGCACGCCTTTGGCCACACACACATACACACTGCACACACCCACACGCCTGACACATGCTTTTGAGTGCACCTTTGGTTTTTATTACAAGCATGGTTTTGAGCGTTGTATTGCATTCTTCTGGACCGCCCCCCTCCTCTTCCTGAAATGCATGCTAATTTGTCTTCTCCTCTTGACATCTGCAGGGTCGTATGGAATATCTTGTGAAATGGAAGGGCTGGTCTCAGAAGTAAGTAACTGTCAAAGGCAGTCCTTGAAGCGGAATGTGTATTTAGGATGGTGTTGGCCTTGTTTTATTTTGCAGTAAAATTGAATATAGTGTTTTAATGGAAAGAGGGATGGACTGGACGATCTTTTAAGTTACCATGCACTCGTTCTGTTCTGGAAAATAAGAACGCATTAAAGAAACAAACCCCTCAAACCACCTCATTTTGTTTTCCTTCTCCTTTGGCTAGATACAGCACCTGGGAACCTGAGGAAAATATTCTAGATGCGCGTCTGCTTGCAGCTTTTGAGGAAAGGTATGCTCTTTAGGCAGGGGGAATTACTTTTCACCCATATCACTGTGTTTTGGAGCAGTGCTAATCTGATGCTATGATCTTCTGTTTTTTTTAAAAAAAATATTCCTTTTTTCTTTTAAAAAACCTCATTTAGGGAAAGAGAAATGGAACTTTATGGTCCTAAGAAACGAGGCCCCAAACCCAAAACGTTTTTGCTAAAGGTAAGAGGAAGTGTACAGGATAAAGAGAGAGGTGTGTTCTGGCAAATGACTACTTGTAACAGAAATCACACCAAAAAGCAGCATTGCTAATGAGGAATGAGTCCATTGCTGTGTTTATATCTATATGTGCGCCAGAGGGAAAAACAAACACTGTGATAGCCTTATAAGCTAAATTTATGAAGCTGCTGTGGCAAAGTATTAGATCAATCCAGTTCCTTTTTATCTGTTCTGTTCTGTTTGCAGGCCCAGGCAAAAGCCAAAGCTAAGACCTATGAATTCCGTAGCGACTCTGCTAGGGGGATCCGGGTGCCGTACCCAGGAAGGTCCCCCCAGGAGATGGGCTCTACTTCCCGTGCTAGGGAAGGACTGAGGCAAATCCCATTGCCCCCTCAAAGCACCTCCGCCACTGCTACCACCAACACCTCCCGAGTGGAGACCATCCAGGAAAACAGGATTGGGGCAGAGGAAGACCGGTCTGAAGCAGCCTTTAAAAAGCGAGGCCCCAAGCCCAGGAAAGAGCTCTACAAAGACCTGCCTGAATCGGCTGACTTGGCCTGCAAGCGGAAATCGGTGGAGCCAGGGGACAAGGCCGTGGTCGATTACCTAAAGGCCAGAAAACTGGAAGAGGCAGCTAACCCGGGCACAGCCAAATTCAGTTCAGGACACAGTGTGATCCAGTTAGCTCGGAGAAGGGAGCCTGAGTTACCCAGCGCTGTCTCCAGCCCCAGAGCAGAAGCTGGCATTAAGCTGTGTGCCCCTGAGGCCTACCCCCCCAGGCTAACAAAGCACAGGGCAGATTTCCTGGATCCGAAAGGGCAAAGTAGTTTGGACTTGGGCGCCCCTAAGATCTTGCACAGCTCTGCGAGCCAAGGCGGCTTATACCGAGATGGTATAGGGACCCAGGCTGGCAGGCCTTCTCTCATTGCCCGCATCCCTGTCTCCAGGATCCTTGGTGACCCGGAAGAGGAAGCATGGAGCCCATCTCTCAACAACTTGGAGAAAGTGGTAGTGACTGATGTGACGTCTAATTTCTTGACAGTTACCATTAAGGAGAGCAGCACAGACCAAGGGTTCTTCAAGGAAAAGCGATGAATTCCCTTTGAGAAGAGGAGGCATCTAAAGGGTTTGGGGTAGAGGTTGTTGTCTGGTTCTGGATTTTTGGTTTATTGGACAGGATTGGGGGAGGGGGAGGGGGGGGGAAACACCTGTCCTTAACTCATTCATTTAGTCCCTCACCACCAATTTCAATTTTGGTTGGAAAAATTATCTCTAGAGTTATATTTTCTATTAGATGTAAATATGTTATTTAAAGAAAAATACATATATATATCTATATACATATATATTTCAACTCTAAGTTGTTGGTTTTTTATTTAAGGCTCTTGGAGAAGGACAGTAAAAAAAAACAGAACTGATGTATGTCTTACTTCAGTTCCAAGAGCAGGTGTAGATAGTGAATGACCTTATTAGCTAATTATAACATATTGATTTCATTTTTTCTGGTTTGTTTGTTTTCCTTTTTTTTACCCTGTCCCTTCCCCCAAAGAAGATGAGGGCAAATAGGGGGTATTATATTCACCTGGGGGGACGAAAAAGGTCTCCAGTTTCTTGATTGTTATATTATAAGGTGTTGCTTTGTACAATCAAGTGTGCTGTATACACAACTGTTCTAGCTGGGCAGCTGAAGTGAGCACTTGACTTTACAGTATTGTCTTTCATATGTTTTGCTCCAGTTTTTTTGTTTTTTGTTTTTAAAGTTGTTGCTATAAAAATGTGTCAATTAAAAAAACAAAAAACCGAAAGATGTTTTAGCAAAGAAGTATTAACTTGAATGACCTTTTCTTGCAAGGGAAAAGGGGCTTTGTGTGTTTCAAGATTCCGAAAAAGTGTAGCTGCTGTCATGCACTTTAAAATGACTTGTGGGGAGAAGGGGGTGGGGAGAAGTAACTGAGCTGATAGTTTAGCTTAACTTGTTCTGGTCTTTCTTTCTTTCTTTCTTTCTTTCGTCCTTCCCTAGTCACTCCAAAAAAAGAAAAATCTGTTTACATTCCTTACATGCCAGAAAAGTTGGGGAGGAAAGTATCTCACTGCTCATATTTTAGGCGATCCTGCTGTTACATTGAAAGTAAACCTCCTCTCTCTTCCCCCCCAACTTCCCCACAATTGACCTTCTTCCCTGGTTGTTGGATGGGTCTTTAAAAAGGTGTGTTAGGGAAGATCTTTATCTTTCTTAGAAATGTTAAGCCTCCATTATAGAGGCTGAGAAAGCAGCTCCTCTTTAAAAGACACTTAATTAGGGGCACAGGATCAGTTACAAAGCAAGCTGCCTGTTTATATGTGGCTTTCTTTCTCTTGTACTTTCTGGGAAGAAGTATATTCTGCTCCGCCCCCCCCCTTACCCCCAGTCCCACACGAGATTCTTCTTCTTTCTGTGATCAACAGCCAAATAGTTGTTTTCACCTGCCAGTTTTATGCTGAACATAAACCCTTCTCCTGCTCCCTTGCATAAAGCACTCTTGACATTTGAAGATTTGTAAAATGCGTTGCTATATTCAGCTCCCTCCAGTTGTTGTTTTTTTCCGGGAATGCAAATTTGTTTCCTAACCCTGCGTTAGACCCTCCTGCATTAAGAGGGGATGTGTGCAGAATGGGAGGCTGGCTTTGCTCTCGTTTGTGTTTAGCAGGTGTTGTGGTGTCCCAATAGATATTGATTTAAGCATCTCTTCTTGGTTCAAAAAGCACAAATCTGTCTAGCAGTCTCTAAGGGCCTGGCGGGGGGGGGGGTGAGTAGCCTTCTCTGTCTTTTCTCTGAATGGCCTACTTGCTGGAACCTTTTAAAGCATGCTCTAATTTGGGGACGGCGCTGGGGATGAAAGCACATGTGGCATAATGAGACATGGGGAGGATGAAGGTTGGGTGTAAGAAGGAGGGCTGTTTTCCTTCCCTGGTTTCAACTAGAAATGTCTTGCTTCTTCACCCACCTTCTTGCTTCTGTTCATTATTTTGGAGGTTTCTTCCAACGAAACAAATGTGGGGGTTTTCGTTGGGACTGTAGCGAAGGAAGTAAGTCAGGTTCTTATTTTCTGTCCCCTCCTTTCTAAAATGAAGCCAAAATTTCAATCTCAGTTCAAAAAATTCATGAAACAAACTACAGATGCGTTCAGTTCTCCTACATGGGGTGGGTGGGGAATATGTATGTCAGCTTTTTGTATGTTGACAAAGGTTTCCGTAGTCCTGCTACAGAGGCTGGAGGGTTTGGGGTTGGGGAAAGGGTAGTGGCCAGGAGGAATGCCTCTTGGGTTGAAAAGAGATCACAAATGCGGTCCCTACCTCCTCAGGTGTCAGAGGTGGCTCTGTGCCACTGACGGACGTGTGTCTCTTGACGCATGCCCATGGGTATATAAAAGCTAAACATACATGTGGGTGTGTATATGTGTATGTACATAGTTACATATATTGAATGTATGTGCGTGTGAGTTATTTAATTCTCTTTGTAAAAAAAAAAAAGGAAAAGAAAATACAAAACCTATAATCATGGATCTGGCCTAACAAGTCTCAGAAGTGAAGCTTAAGTAGGTGTCTTCGGCCAGTGTTGAATGTCTAATACAGTACCTGCTTTTTATGTGAACTGAAATATATATACAACTTTGTAAATAGAGACTTGGCTTTGTTTTGTTTGTTGCTCTGTGGAGTTCAAGAGAGATGCAACACCCCCCCCCATTTGCAATACAGAGGGTTGCTGGCAGTGTGTTTCCCTGCTGGAACACACTGCTGGATTGCATGGGGGGGGGAGGCGGGGAGGCGACTGGGCCACTTTTGCTGACTCAGCAGTGCTTCTGCTGCAGTAACCAGAGGGGGCTGTGCTGGGTACCATTTCCTGAGTGAGATGTTTCAGTCAAGGGGAAAAGATGCTGCCTGTGACTATCTTTGTTGGAACACATCTCTCAAGGGGGGCGGGGGTAGCTTAAGAAGACATTTAAGCCCTGGAAGAGACCTAGATCTCCATAGGTAGACTGAACTATAGCCCAGCCAGATGATAAAATTTATTACCAGCCTAGAAAGGGAACTGGGCTAGGAATTTCTGCCAGTGGTTTGCTTTGGTCTCTCTGCTTATACCGGCCTGTTTTTTTTTAACTCCCATCCTGTTGCCACATTATTTTCAGTCTAAGACCTCCCTGCCACTCATTCCAACAGTGATCTGAATATACCGGAGGTTATAAACGAGAGTAGAACCCTATTATTTTTATTTGTTGCTTAGCTGGTACTCACCAAGCAGTGGAAGCTGCATGGGTGAACGCTGAAAGGCAGGGGTCCATCTCGGACTTTCCCCCTCGCAGGTTCCTAAGCGGTTCTCCTGGGTTTCTAAGTGGAGCGGGGCCAGGAGTGTGTGTGCGTGTGCTCGCGCGTGCGCATTATTGCATCCAACAGAATCGCGAGGTTCATTCGCGTTCCCACTGACTTCAATGGTAGGAAATGCTCACACGATGCAAGTTTTCCTCTTAGCCAAGTCATCGATGGGATCACACTCCAAGTAATGCTCTAAACTGAGCAAATGCAAAGTAAACGGGGAGGAAAGCCCTATCTTAACCTTTAGAGGAGCAGTCTCTGGTCTGGAGAGCTTGAGGTAAAGTACGAACCAAGAGTAGGAAATGCGCCCCCACCTCAGATTTTAAATGCAGCAAGCCAAGGACGGCAAGCTCGTGCCGATCAGGGCCGGACAGTCCTGGCCTGCTGCGCTTCGTTTAGGATTAAGGAGCGGCTGCAGCTCAAGGTTAGCTATGGAGATAACAGCAGTGGAGAAGCGTCCTCTTGCTCTCTCCGGAACTGCCTCCATAGCCTCCCCACTCTCCGCTAGCCTTGACGTTGCTAGGAGCACTATCGCATTTCTGGCAGCTCTGGGGAAGCAGAAGTCGTTTTCATGCCTAGCGTCCTCTGCAGACGGTCTCCCCAAGTCCTAGCTATCTTCTCCCATGACCAGACAGAGCGAAATGCGCAGGAGTTCTGCTAATCTGGCCAGACTGCGGAGCACCCAAGGGCGGCTGTCACTCGATGCCTTAGAATAGATGGCTTAGACTCAGAATAACTTTCTGTGTTCACTTGGGCGGGGGTGGGGGGAGGATGGAGCGGGGGGAGTTAAAGGACAACCCTCCCTGAAGGAGAACAGCCGACGCCTGATCTGAAAAAGTTAACTTCTCATCCCATCCTCCTTCTCGTACATTTTGGCACAACAACCCTGAGAGGGAGGGTGGGCTGAGTTTCTTCGCTGAGTGGGGATTTAAATCTGAGGTTCCCAGGTTCAAGTGGGATCCTGCAGGCAGCACTCTGGCTTGGGGAATGATAAAAGCCGTCCGGCACCCCGTGCTCTTTCCTGCTAAATAAAAAAAGAAAAACAGAGTACAACTCGCGCTGGCTGCCTCTGAGAACAGCCACGGCCACCCTAACTCTTAGCACCCTTTGTCTTGGGGGTCCGTGAAGTCGTTTACCTTACTCATGAGTAAGCTCATGTTGCTGCGGGTCGTCTGTATGAGTAGCAGCAACAATTATCGTATATTTAAGCGGGATAAAACCCTCTCTCAAGCGAGCGATGAGCCAGCAGCCACAGAACGAACCGCGGCTTGCATTTCATTAAGAAACTTATGAATTATAAGAGCGCCCCACCCCCAGAAGTCGCCTTACCTTCGGGAAAAACAACAACAAAACGGGGGTGGGTGGAAGGACAGAGAGGGGCAACTCCAGAGCGACTAGATGATTTAATTTTAGGATTTTCCTGGAGGTGGAGTTTCCACTCTCGCCCCGTTCTCGCCCACCTAGTCTTGCATCCCAGCCATCTCTGGCCATCTTGGATCCTGAATGTCTCACGCTGAGAAAGGACAGCGAACAGTTTTGTCTATCAGAAAAGCCAAGTTTTGGTCGGGAGCGTCTCCTTTCCCGTAGACGCGGTGCTGGCTTAATTATTGTTTGCTGCGGCGTGTTTCCCTTCGGCTGTGCGCGACGCCAAGCCAGCAATTAGCAAGCCCAGAAACGCAGGTTCGGTAGCAGTTGGTCCCGCGACCGTGGGTTCCCGGGGCTGTGGCTGCCCTGCAGCGTGCATGGCCCTGGCGCCGAAATGTGTGGGTGCCCGGCCTTTTCATGGGGAATTTTGTGGGCAGCTGGCACCTAAGTTGGGTTGCGTGGTCCTGCAAAGAAGCATCCAGTCCTCATGAAGGATGCGCCCGATTTGGAAGCATCTCATTCATATTTATTTAGGACCATTCTTAACAACCTGAACAAAAGCATTTGGGTGGGGGGAGGAAGGTAAGCCCCGCCCCACGTAATCTATCACCATTTGAATGGCAATTGCACATCAACTTTGTGGGCCCCCTCAAATATTGTATGGGGGGGCAAAGACCCCTCGGCCCCTAGAGGTTGGCTCCTATGATTCTTACCGTGTCTTTTCTCCAAAGCAACTCGAGGGGGGCTTGTCCTCTTTAAAACAACATTAGGGATCGGGAGAGAGAGAGGATCCAATGACCAGCCAATGAGTTTCTGGCTTGAGCGGAGATTTGAACCCTGTTCTGCCCGCTGGTGTTAGTCCGATGTTTTTAGTAGTCCCTGCACGGTGCCTCTGCGTCTCCTCCCGGAAAGATCAGCTCAGCCACGACTGTTCCCTTACTGAGATCAAGAGAGAATACAGTGGTACCTCGGGTTAAGTACTTAATTCGTCCCGGAGGTCCGTTCTTAACCTGAAACTGTTCTTAACCTGAAGCACCACTTTAGCTAATGGGACCTCCTGCTGCTGCCGCGCCGCGGGAGCACAATTTATGTTCTCAGCCTGAAGCAAAGTTCTTAACCCGAGGTAATATTTCTGGGTTAGCGGAGTCTGTAACCTGAAGCGTATGTAGCCCGGGGTACCACTGTATCAAGGAAGCCCGCATTCCTTTCAAAACACCGACTCCCCTCTTTGTCCAAAAGGGAGAGCCGGGCGCCAGACCGGTAGCTCAGCCTTGCATTCAGAGGTGCTTTGGTTCAATTCCCGGCGTGGCTGGGAATGTCCCCAGGAGAGCTGCTGCCAACCAGTGTAGGCAGGACCGGCTTAGATAAGCCGGCGGTCTGCCTCAGGCACCGTTCTTTGTTTCCCGTTGTGTTCAAGGCTGTTCACGGCCTCCTCCGTGAAGGTGCTGGAGGAGCTCAAGGAACAGTCTGGTGACCCCTTTTTTTGGGGGGGGGGGTGTCCCTTCTAACTCTACGATTCTGTGATTCTAAGACAATTGAAGGCGGTGCCTTGGGCCATTCGGAGCTAAGGGTGAGCATTCATCTCTGCAATGCTTCCACCCGTTCCTTGTCAATGTCTGCACTGAGTTGAGCTTGGCGCTCAGGTGTCACGAGGTTTGAGCTGACACGAAAGTCCTGTCCCGGATGCAGTTCAGTCGCCAAGGCTGGTCACCCCCGTCGCGTGGGAAGGCGCCTCTCCTTCTATCGCCAGCACCCGCACCCCCCGTTGCGCCCTGCGCATCCAGCCTCGCTTCCTATGCGCTGCCGGTGTGGGAGGAAAGATCTGATTCAGTTTCTGGCAGGGATCCAGTTACTCGGGGTCTTGGAGTCCTTTCCTGAAAATAGCCAAGGAACTCGCCGTCTCCTCCGCTGTTTTTAGGAAAGGCGGCGAGACCTGTATTTTGTTGTTTTTAGGCGACTTCCCTCCTTAGGTGGTGTTATACAAGCTGTGTTTGCAACCGCTGCGCTCCTTGATATGGAACTGCTGAGTTTTCACGTTTCGGACTTCCCCAAGCTTGAGAGGAGCAGGGAACCATCCACCCCCTTAGCCGTCCAGGGTTTATTTTGACAGCGTGGCTTTTTCAATTCTGGACGACAGAGAGGTGCGGAGGCTCCGCCGGGCCGCTTTCCTTTTTCCGTGTCGACTAGGGCAGAACAGCCCTTCCAGGGGATTTGTTGTTGTTTAGTTGTTTAGTCGTATCTGACTCTTCGTGACCCCATGGACCAGAGCACGCCAGGCACTCCTGTCTTCCACTGCCTCCCACAGTTTGGTCAAAGTCATGCTGGTAGCTTCGAGAACACTGTCCAACCATCTCGTCCTCTGTCGTCCCCTTCTCCTTGTGCCCTCCATCTTTCCCAACATCAGGGTCTTTTCCAGGGAGTCTTCTCTTCTCATGAGGTGGCCAAAGTATTGGAGCCTCAGCTTCACGATCTGTCCTTCCAGTGAGCACTCAGGGCTGATTTCCTTCAGAATGGATACGTTTGATCTTCTTGCAGTCCATGGGACTCTCAAGAGTCTCCTCCAGCACCATAATTCAAAAGCATCAATTCTTCGGCGATCAGCCTTCTTTAACTGCCTTGCCGTGGCGAAGGGGCTTGAATAACTCAGAGAAGCTATGAGCTGTGCCGTGCAGGGCCACCCAAGATGGACAGGTAATAGTGGAGAGTTTTGACCAAAGGAGATCCACCTGGAGCAGGAACCGGCAAGCCACTCAATCCCTGCCAAGAAAACTCCATGGACAAAGACCAGAGGGACTTATTCTGGACTTAACCAAGGGGGCAGCGGTGGCTGGTGCCTCTGGGCAGGGACGGCAGGGCGGGGGTAAAGCCGGGCAGATAACAGGTTTTGCCCCCCTCCTCTTCCCTGCTGAGGCCTACAAAGGGCGGCAGAGAGAGGGAGGAAGCTGACGTGCAGTGCTGCCCACTGGGCTGGGGGCAAGTCAGGAAGGCAAGAAGTGGAGGTGGGGGACCGGCTGAGGGGCTGTGCCTCGTTTGCCCAAATGGAGCAGCCTCCGCTGCAAACGGAGGGAAAAGGAAGAGCGCGAGCGCGCAACCACCAGTTGGCGCGGGGTTCAAACAGTCCACGTCCCTTGAGGATGGCGACGTGTCCGTGGATGGGCCGAAGCACAAACTCGGTGCGGCTGCAGTCTTTATTTCAGACAGAACCAGGTAGCCCAAGGGGAAGAAGGATCATCCACGTCTTTCCCTTCTCCAAGCAAAAAGAGGAATTTTGCAGCGGCCCCATGCAATGTTGCAAGAAAAGGAGGTGGGAGGAGAGGATTTTTACCACGTTTAATTATGGAGCAAATGTTCCAGTACAGGTTTTTCGCTTCAGCCGATTACTCAAGAGCAAGTCGTTGGAACATCAAAGGAACCGTAATTTTTCTTCATAAGGGACGCGTATGGACTTGGGAAACTCCCGATTCGGCCTCGAGTCCTGCAGGGAAAGTCTTTCATTCCACCCACAGCAATTTATATAGGGGCGGATACCCGTAAGAAAGTTCTCTTGGCTGAGCAGCGAACTTCATTCAGCGGTATGCCTAAGCAGTAGGAAATTTAAGTTGCGAGGCGAAATCCATTTTCCTCTAGAGAAGACCTGCTGGTCTTCGAGGAGTCGACTGCGGCCTCTTGGGCTTGAGGAACAGCCGATGGAAATGGCTAGATCATCCGTGCGGGATCAGCCTGGGAATGAGCTGGCCAGGAGGCAAATGTCTGCCAAGTTAATCGGCCCCCGGGAGACACAAACAGGGGTGGGCAGGCAACCTGTGGCCTCCCAAACGCCCTTGGACTACAACTCCCACAATCCCCGTGCTGGATGGGGACTGATTGCCTATGAGAGAGGTGTGGCCCTTTCTCGTCTTCTCTCCCATACTAGTAGTTCTGCACATGCTGCGCTTCAGCTGCTATTTATCACCCCACTTCCTACACTGTTGACTTTTGGAAGACGGTGGAGGTGGAAAATGTAGGGATCCACCCCTTTCCACCAACTCCCACGAGCCAAGCGGCTAATAAACTACCGTTGCTCCTTTTAACCGGGTCAACATAGCACCACAGGAGCCATCGCGGGCTCAAAGAATGGGCCATTGAAGAAACGGAGTTGTAACTTGTTTTCTGGGCTCACGCAGGCGTTAGACGCTTTCGATTCCCTTCCCGGAGAGCTTCGCTGCCACATTCGGCAGCAGAACCGGCTCTGGCCACAAGAGGCCCTTTGGCAGTAGAGCACTGACTGCCTGAACAGATTCCCACAATGCCGCATTTAGAGAGAAAATAGCCAGCAGCTTTGTATGGGAGTTGCTCTGGGCCGGGGCAGCTGCAGTAGTTGTTAAGTCAAAGACTTGTACTGTAGTGTTTGGATGTTAAGAGTCTAGGGATTTGATCATGGCATGATTCAGCTGAGATATTTTCTCTCTCTCTCTCTTACAAACACACACACACACACACACACACACACACACACACAATTAGGCAGGTTGTGTTAGAAAACACTCCAATTATCTGTAGAAATTTCTTCTAGCAAGTCACGTGGACGAGATGAAAATAAACATTAGATTACGGTAATTTGTGGACACACCTGTTCAGGGCTTGAGGCAAAACACCTTTCCCTGCCCTGCCGCCTCCATACCTTTTGCCATCAGCAGAGAAGCAGTGCTGGTGTAAGTGCAAAATTTGGACGAGATCTCACATGATTTCAGATACAAATTCAGCTGACAGCAGTGGCAGGGAGCCTGTGGGGCTGCTACCTTGGGGGCTTCTGCAACCTGAGGCAGCCACCTAATGGCAGAACTGGCTCTGGACCTGTTAACTGTCAGTTGATAGTGCCAGGGTGTTATACAAGATGTTATAAAGAATGTTCCACAAGTCGTCAGATGAGCAGAAGGACCTGACTGTTTTTCTTTTCTTGTGTACATCTACTGATACATTAGATAGTTCTTTTGCCCAGTATTTAAATACACTAGTACCTTATAATTTCTCTCTCTCTCTTTCGGTGGGGGAAAGAGTACAGTGGAGAAGGAAGTATTTGGGATCCATCTGAATGCACATAGAAATACAACCAATCAATTCAAGTACAGGAACTGAACTATGCATAGGCCACAGTGAGCTGGAAAGTTAAAAAAATATTTATTGATACTAAAACAATGAATTGAAAGTTATACAAAAATTGTCCAGCATAGCATCTTCTAGGAGCCCTTTTAACCTGTAAAATAAATTAAAAAAAACAAACACACAAAACAGCCTAGAAATCTCAAGCCTAAACTAAAGTTAATGGCCAAAGGAAACTGGAAGATAAGACATCACACAAGAGAAGCAAGCAAAGCCAGCCAGCCAGGGTCAAGCAAACAAACCCCAAATGCAGCAATGAACCCACAGTGAGATCAATGGGCAGACATTGCTTTCAGCCTTATTTAATATTCTGGCTGGAAAGTCTGTCCCACTCTAACAAAGAACCTAAGCTTTCCCAGGGTAATAACATCTCCAACTTTTGTTCTCTTAGCATAAAAGCAAAGGAACAGCTCTAGTTAAAGCAATTAGAAAATGTCATACAAGAACTATTTGGCTTTAAAAAAAAATTAAACACACAGTGATTGACACACATTACAAAAAGCACAGAACCAATTCTCACAAGTTTCCTTCTTGTAAAAGCAATTCTTCTTGAATGCAGAACTGGTACACAGAATATTATAGGAACGTGAACAGCAAAATATAAAACTAAATCGGTTTTGTGATTTTTTTTTAAATAGTTTTGGTACTGTGCATACTACACCTTTAACCAAGTGACTTACAACGGATAACTTCTTCCAGCCAATGCAAAAGAGCAACTTAATTATTCCAGATGAAAAATATCCATTTGATATACAAATACTGTAGCATTATTCATGTTTTTTTTTTTTAACAAAAACTCTTCAAAAATTGAGAAAGTAGTGACAAGACTTTAAACAGCAGTTTGCCACACAACTAATATACTCAAGACACATAGCAGCAAACCTAAGAAAAATATATAAAGATAGGCTTTGAATACTAACTTTATCAACTGGTAAACATGGTCAGCACCAATTTGCCACAACAGATTAAACTGTATATGAATTCACAACTTGTCAACTAGATTCCCCCCTCCCCTCCTTAAATGTTTCACTTACTTCCACATTAAGCAACTGAATGGAGTCAACTCAAGTTGTCAGAAGAGTGGATCACCTTGCTGGTTAGTAAGGCGTTTTCAAGATTACAGACTTTGGAATTGAAATAGCTGGTTAATAGAAAGGCACAGCATTAGAACTTCTAAGGTAAAGAGAGCAACAGACTCTTCAATATTCCAGGCAAGCTGTGGAATATAAGCTTGTCTACAATGGCAGTGTCTAAAGAGCAAAAGTCAAGAATCCCAAGAAAATTGTACAAAAGTTTGAAACAGGCAGGGATGCCCCTCAGTAAGAGGAAATGGTTGTATATTTCAGGTTGTGTTGACAGAAGAAGCTTATCTAGAAAACCAACCGATGGCACAAGTTAGAAGAAAACAGGATGCACAGAGGCAAAATGGAAAATATACTGATGTAAGTTACAACACTGCAAGCTCTGTGTAACACAGGTATACACACATAACATAGAGAGGGCTTAAGAGATTATATTTGAGCCAGTAGGATTTCTGGATGGAGGAAAAGCTTGTTTCTGCTACCGAATTCTCAGCTGTATCAATGGATGCCATCAATTAACCAATACAGCATGGATGCTTTCCCCCCTTGTGGAAAGACGATGGCCTCGGCAAAACAGGAGGCTGCCATGTCTTTCTAGCAGACAGCTGCCATTTCGATTAGCTGAAAGGGACAAAACAGCATACACACTAGGAGAGTATGAAGTCTCTCTCCTACAGAACCTTGGCCCTCTAAGGCTTTAATAGCCACCTCATTGTGGCAGCAGCATCAGACTGCTGCCAGCAAGCACACTTCTCCAGAAGGCACACTGCCGAAATCAAAAGCAATCAAGATTCACGGAAACCAAGTATGTGATAAACACTTGATGCACAGCAAAGTCAATGAGATAGCAGGCAACTGAAGTTTATGAAATCCCTCTCTGTGACTGCAAAAACAAGACCTGCCAACTGCATGACAAAGAACACGACGACATTTAGGACTCTAAGTCTGGGCCAGGCATTGGCAAGAGCTTTCAAATTATTGGCTAGTGGAGGGCCTTCAGCCTTCCAAATGGAGAATTCATTGGCTGAGCTTATACTAAGAGAGACCAACAGAACATACTGTTGCATTTTGGCACCCAGAAAGTGAGACATTCATGCTTTGCTGAGAAGAAAAACAAGACCCCTGTGTGCTAAGGCCATGTAGACCCTGAGGATTAAGGCCATGTAGACCCTGGGGCAAAACAAAAGCGCAACACAACAAATGAACAGAAGTGGCCATTATAAAACAGGGCTCCAAGTGTCTTGAAGCAGATACAGTGGTACCTCGGGTTAAGTACTTAATTCGTTCTGGAGGTCCGTTCTTAACCTGAAGCACCACTTTAGTTAATGGGGCCTCCTGCTGCTGCCGCGCCGCCGGAGCACGATTTCTGTTCTCACCCTGAAGCAAAGTTCTTAACCTGAAGCACTATTTCTGGGTTAGTGGAGTCTGTAACCTGAAGCGTATGTAACCCGAGGTACCACTGTATTCTAAAGCTATAGGGCAGTAATATGACCATAACGCCTTGCCCAATGGTTTAGAGCCTCTGCTTTAAGACACGAGTCCCTATTCTGCAAGGCCAGCAAAAAACAAGGACAGCTGAATGGAGAACAATAAATGGGCAGACCCTTGTGAAGTGCACCTGCATATTCAGAATAAATGCTTCCTTCCATTTCTGAGGCTATATACAAGGATGCTTTTCATTTAGAAGTTGACTTTACGGTCACATTCACACACTACATTAGAATCAGTGACATCATTGTACGTATCAGCCAAAGGGACTCTTTACTCTGGGCAAAGTTCCTTAATGGAATTATACTGTTACTATAAAGTATGTTTTTAGAACCACTATTGTGCGCACTCTAGCAATTAGTACTTCAATCTCACCAAAACATAGAAAGCTCTCTGAACAATGTACAAGCCACCTATTTAGCTTCCTTCTGAAGAGAAGGTCCAATGCGTCAACTGGCTAATACAAGCGTTCTGCCGGTGCAAGGATTCCTCCTTACCAGAGGGAACGGTCTCCCCTCTCCTCCTCCCAAGCACTATTCTGGGGGTTCTCCCAATTCTCGAGAGTGGATTTGGCAGGAAGGAGAGGGGAAAAGTCCCAGTGAGTTAGCGAGAGCCTATTTGCTGGCTTCCACTAATGTAGTGGGTTAGCTGAATCCAGGCTAGTGTTTCTAACCAAAACTTAAACAATCACTGCTTCATTATCAACCTGCACCTGGGTTTATAATTGCAGTTGCTTGGAAACAAAACCCATTGATTTCCATGGGATTTACTTCTGCATAAGCAAGGTTGAATGAACCAACCTGCTTTAATATCCAATTCCATACACAGCTGCAGTGAACCCAAGTGTAATCGGCACAATACCCCCAAAAGGTTTGCACCTTCCTTTCTCATCCTTATTTTATTTTAAGGCATATAAATATCCTTGTTTGGAAACTCATGTGGCAGTAGTGAGTAAACAGGAAAACTGGAAGGCCAAACCACTTCTTTTTTTTAAAGGTCCAAAGGTTGCAAACTAGGGCCTGGGTGATATTATGACAGTCATACTACCAACTAAGATGCAAACACAACCTGTTCAACTTTCAGAACAATTAAGCCTGGGACACACCCATTTGTCCTTGAGCAGCTCCTATAAACAAGTATTTTAATGTTCATACACCCTAGGATTATGAAAGCTACACAGCTGCATGTTCTTGTAGCCAAGGTTTGAAAGCATTTTGTTATAAATAATGGAGACCTGGAGAGGCTAACCCTTATCATTGGCTGCAGTGTGGCCAATGCTCCCTTCACTTGCATGCACAGGCAGATGAAAGTAAACAGCTCCTCCCTGCCTCATTCTCCCAATCAGCTCAGTGCAGGGATAGGCAGCCGAGCCTCCCACTTGCCTTGCAAAAGTGCCTCTTCTTATTGCAGCACAGCACCATTCCAAGGTCTTAGGGCTGAGGAAACAAGTAGGTGGGCTCAGTTTCTGAGCCCAAAGACCTTCTTGGAATGGTGCAACAGCAGAGAATGAAATGGTGCCTTTGCAAGCCAAAGGCACATACAGTATTTTTCGCTCTATAAGGCGCACCTGACCATAAGACACACCTAGTTTTTGGAGGAGGAAAACAAGAAAGAAAATTTTCTGAATCCCAGAAGGCAGAACAGCAAGAGGGATTGCTGCGCAGCAATCCCTCTTGCTGTTCTGGCTTCCGCGAAAGCAACGCAAAGCCTCTTCAGCGCATTGGGAGGAACGCTCCTGCTGCCCTGAAGAGGCTTCACACGGCAATCCCAGAAGCCAGAAAAGCAAGAGGGATCACTGCGCAGCAATCCCTCTTGCTGTTCTGGCTTCAGCGATAGCTGCGCAGCCTGCATTCGCTCCTTAAGACGAACACACATTTCCCCTTACTTTTTAGGAAGGAAAAGGTGCATTTTATAGAGCGAAAAATACGGTAGTTTTTGGAGGACTGGCTGACTTTCCGTAGCATGTCAGTGGGAACATCACAGCACCACAGTGGGGATCACCCCAGTAAAACAGCTTTTAATTTGCTTAACAAAAATTAATAATGCCAAATAGTTAGATTTTTTGGGGGGGGCGTACAGAAAACCTTTGGTACAGAAAACTCACTGGCTAGCCACCATTGATCTAGACATCCTCTGCTCCTACCCATTTCCCCCTCTGAGCGTGCTATGGTTTTGGGGCATGCTGAAGTCCTGACAAGCTAGGAGGGACACAAGTCAAATTCTGACAGAAATAAACATGCTGCTTGGTGCTAGTGCAAACCTGGATTACAGGTTTGACCCATAGGAAACATCTATTTTGGGAGAAGCAAAACAGACTCAAACTGAGTCACATCTTGACTTCAGGCAAGTTCAGGCTCAACACAAATGTTGACCTCTCTGGTTCAGTCACTGGTAAGCAGGAAAGGGTGATGTCACAACGAACCCTTCCTGTAACTACAAACCACAAGGAGAACTTTGACTCTGCATCATGTGTGTGAAGGCTAGTAATATATGATGCGGGGATGCCGGATCTGCATGCAGCCCAAAACATCAGTAAGGGAGAAGAAAGCTGAGCTCCCCATCCAAATGTTATATGCATGGGATGTATCAAGCTTGTGAGCAAGAATGCGGAGGAAGAGATTGGTCCAATAGAAACCCTAAGGATCTGTTGCCCAAATGCCCTCAGTTAAATTTGATTGGCAGATATCAGCAACATTCTCGCTCATCAAAACCTCAGGACTACAAAATGTCTACATGGAGTACTGCTGAATGAACTCTGCTTCTATTTTTTACTCTGTGAGGAAAATATATAAATATGCACACACCCACATATATACAGGGTGAGTCCTTTAAGAGAGGCCCCATGGATACAGAGTACACATGTTCCACGGGGCCTCTTTTAAAAGACTCCCCCTGTATAACCATTTATCACCAGTGCACATATGGATTTTTTCTGCATATAAGCATGTTTGGAAGCCACAACTGGCCACGGCTTCATCAAACATGAATGCACAGCTAAACTCTTAACAATGATTCGCATGTGTTTCCCATGTAATTTTTTTGCGATGGGCAAAGTATCCCTCAAACACACCCCTGGTGCTAATAAGGAAAAGGAGGCTGGATTCCCCACTCTGAGCAGCTTCATGCAAGTGAAAAAGGGTGTCGTGAGCAGACCTCAGAGACTGTTTTATTGGAATGATTTCCTGTACACTGCAGCACAAGGGTTCCTAGATAGATCTGGTGCTTCCAGGGGCCAGTGTTCAACCTGAGCCTTTTGAAGCAGCCCACTGCCAGTTTGGACTCGCAACAAGCAGCACCCTCAGGCCCAGCCCCAAAAGCTCCGAGGGCAATGCCCACTTCTAGACCATCCCCTTTTGCTTCCAAATCCAAGGCATCGACTTAAGGAAATGTAAACATCATTCTCGTTTCATATGCTCTCTTGCAGCCTCCTAAATTCGCATTCGGGTTTAGATTGGGTTTCACTGTCCTAGGAAATGACAAGGTTTGAATGTGGGTAGTTTGGTGGAAGGAATGAGGAATTTGTTTTCCTTGGAGAACACAAATGTTATTGTACTGGAGGCTTGCTCTCCCAACTTACCAGGCGGCTAGATCTCCATTTCTCTCTGCCATTTCTAACTCATAAAGCTAAGAAGCCCCCAAGCACAGCAAAACCTGGGCTACCAGCCTTTGCCCTCCTCTATAATGGCTGGTTTCAACAAGTAAAGCCATTCCTCTGGAGAAAGAGAGTCCCCCACCGCATCACATATATTTGGGCAGCTGCATTAACAACTTGGCTCCCGAGAAGAACCCACTGCATGCTTCAGGGAGTTTCCATAGATAAAACTACAGGCTGGAAGCTACCATGGTCAACCACCGCAGAGCCTCCCAATGCAGAGTGACTGTGTCATAGCATATAGCTTATAAAGGGTGGGAGCAGCTGGGTTTTGTTTCCCCTTCTGGCATCCAAGGCAACAGTCAGGTAGAGTCAATGAGACAGGATGAGCGGGAGGGAAACCTATCTTCCCCCTGCATGCCTCCGAGCTCAGTAATGTCTAAGATTAAAAAAGCCAACACTGGTTGGTGATTCCTTGACAGTCACTGTGATCAGGTTAGCTGTCACGTCTGTGACAAAGACGTGCTCGATGAGGCTGCGAGTGGGCTTCCAGTCCTGGCTAGTCTGGACGGAGACAGACATGTTCTGGCCTGCTCCGGGGAAAGAAGAAGAATCTCTGTCTGAATCCGAGCTCGTCTCCTCTTCTCCGGTGCTCATCTCAGAAAGGGCCGAAGCCTTGTGGTTCTCTGCTGCGGGGCACCCCTCCTGGACACACGGAGGCTTGCCGCTTTTCGCTGCCGCATCCCTCTCGCCCACAGCTGCTCGTTGTGCCGGCTTCTCGCTTTTGCGAGGGTCTGTGCCTGCCAACGCTGCCCCTGCGTTTGTGCCGCTGCCAGGCCCAGGACTGCCCTTGCCCACACCTGTGCTCCCAGCTAGGCTGCCGCCGGTGCCCTTGGCCACAGTCCCACAAGCATGGCGGGAAACGCTGCCGCCGCCTGTGGAATTCATCCCATTTTTCACACTCTGCAGATTTAAAGCTTGGAGGTTGAGCTCTTGGTTGGAAGCTGGGTGGTTGTTGCCAGCGCCAGCGGGGGGCTTGTTGCCATTGTGCAAGTTCTGGGCGCCAGCACCGTACCCTGTTTTCTGCTCCCCCAATGTGCTGCTGCTGCCGCCAGGCCTCTTTGTCACCTTGGAGCCTTGCACGGTCAGCTCCAGATCCCCGCCGGCTTTCTGGTTTTTCAGTTTTAAGTCGAGCCCCAGGCCACTCTTGCAGGACATGGCTGACTTGAGCGTCAGCCTCCCCACAGCAGAGGCATCTGCGGAGTTCTGGTTCTGCGACATCCTGCTCATATAATGTACGATGGAGCTCTGCCAGCTGATGCCGCAGTTTGGGCTCCCAGACGCGGTGCTTTTCACAATACTGGAGAGGTTGTCGGTGGAGGAAGCCCCAGAGCAAAACCCACCAAATGCACCTTGGGCTTCCTTCATGTGGGATTTAAGCATGGCAATGCCAGAACTCTGAGCGTTGTGTTGCGGCTGCATCTTGCTCATTAGTTTGGGAGCTCCGCCCCCACCTCCCATCTCCTTTTGGTTTGTTTTCAGCACCTTTGTCAGGTTGACAGTCCTCTTCGCTGCCTTCTGCTCCGGAGGCAGAGGCTTCCGCCCACGTTTCTTCCTAACAGGGTCCTTGTTCTCAGGTTTGGCAACCAGGATCTGAGCTTTCTTTTGAGGCACTGGGTGGCTCTCTCTGCTCCGCTGACCTCTTTTCGTCTCAAGGTCACTTTCATCCTCTTCATCGGAGGAGGAAGATGAGGAGGAGCTTGAGGAAGAAGAGCTGCTGGATTTGCTTTTTGCAGGCACCTCCGGTTCCTTTAAAAACAAAGTAACACACACATGCAAAGAGTAGGAGCGACATTAATATGCTCTGCTTCTTCAGTATAGTGGTACCTCGGGTTAAGTACTTAATTCGTTCCGGAGGTCCGTTCTTAACCTGAAACTGTTCTTAACCTGAAGCACCACTTTAGCTAATGGGGCCTCCCACTGCCGCCATGCAATTTCTGTTCTCATCCTGAAGCAAAGTTCTTAACCCGAGGTACTATTTCTGGGTTAGCAGAGTCTGTAACCTGAAGCGTATGTAACCCGAGGTACCATTGTAATACTGTCAGTGAAGGCTTTTGAAGGGTCGCTGCATGGAAAGTCCATCAAAGCAGAGAGATCTACGCTACTACAAAACATTTTAAAAACACTAGTAACTTCCTGTTATTACAAAAAGGCATCTGGTTCTCTCTTGTGGCATGCCGATACTTAAGATCATGCAACCTTACATAAAACTTTTAAGTAAGATTCTAATAACAATAACAATATGCTACCTGGACAACTATTTAATTTTCAGAACTCAGAAAACTATTTCCACTTTCACTGGCTTCAAAAAGGAAATGTTTCCTGATTGCCCCTGGAGAATAAAAACCGACTCCAGGTGACTGGGCACACATAACCAGCTGTGGGATAAAGCCACAGACTACACAAGACACACTTCTTAACAGAGGCACATGAAGTATGTCTTTATGCAAGCAAGCATGTGTCCCCCCACAATCTGCTGTACTAAATATCCATTTCTAGCTGCCTCTCAGAAATCACCATTACTTACAACGTTCTTCCTGGGTCTGCCTCTAGGTCGTTTGCCCCTCTTCCGATTTTGCACCTCCTTCTCATGCTCCCTGAAAAGACAACAAAATGACAGTGCAGTTCTCAAAGTGTCTCTTCTCGCAGAAGATTCCATGGGTGAATAAAAACCACGGGTTTACCATTCTGAGAAATGTACGTCCGTTTTTCAAATAAATGCCAGCATTTGACAATGCCGATGACCCTGCCTGGTTCTGTAGTACTCCATGGCTGGTGCTCTGCCATCCCTAGCTTACTGACCTGCTTCGTTACTAAGCAGTAAAAGACATTTGCCCTACCCATCCCTCTGTATGTTACTGCTATTTGCTACTTTTCCCTGGTTGTATGTGTGCAGAAGTAGATGATATATTCTGTTTTTGTTACAGTGGTGCCTCGCAAGATGAAAAGAATACGTTCCGCGAGTCTTTTCGTCTTGCGAAGCAAGCCCATTGGCGGATTAGCGTTATTAGCGCTATTGACAGTTTAAGGGCTAAAAACGGCTTTTTAAGGCTTAAGGGATTAGCGATTTTGCTGCTAAAATGCTTTTAGCAGCTTAGCGCTTCAGAAAAAGGGGTTTTGGAGCGAAAAAACCCCTCAAAATTTTTCGTCAATTTTCGTCTTGCAAAGCAAGCCCATAGGGAAATTCGTCTTGCGAAGCGCCTCTGCAAACGGAAAACCCTTTCGTCTTGCGGGTTTTCCGTCTTGCGAGGCGTTCGTCTTGCGGGGCACCACTGTATCTCAAAAGTTTAATGGCACTGTTCCAAAGAGATCAAAAACACATTTTTTCCTTCTCTTTGGAGTTGCTCTCTTAGGAAAAAATTATGGTGTTTTACAAATAAGACTGATTCTTTTAAAGTTTTGAGATGGTCTATTGTGCAAGCAATTTAATATTATCCATTTGCATTCTGTACACATGAATTTTTAGTAGTTTGTGCATTTGTGCACAACCCACACATGTAAACAGGACTATGGTCTCAGAGATATTCGTTTTTCATTGAAGAGAAATACTTAAATGTCAAAGCATAAGCATTTTTTAAAAATGCATTAAATTTGCATGTACTGTCCTTCTTTCTTTTGTAGCACACAAGCAACACTAGAAATGGAAATCTGAACATGAAAACTGAAGGTGACAAAGCAGCAGGGAAAATAAGCTGTTCTTAAAAGAGATGACTCACACAAAACTCTGTCATTGGAGAAATATTTCCCCACTAATCACTAGCAACTGATTATTAATACTAATGACTATCCAACCAGAGGAAATGTGGGAAAGCATTGCTATAAGAACACAAGACAAGCCTGCTATTTTGTAAAGCTCTCCTGCCCTGCAAACACATGAGAATGTGGTGGAACCTGGTGATATAGCATATATTTACATTAATACAGCTGAACCACCATGCAGTGGAAACTTTACGTGGCAAGTACTTTGTTTGCATTCAACTCACATCATGTATTACCTACTACATCAAGTGTATGTTATTTCATTTCACATATGTGGTCTTCATATATCCCCAAACATTTGGATTTTTGGTTCTATTCCACCAACAGAGCAACACAATAGTTGTAATAAACCGAGATCAGAGATAAGCCACTACTATACTGATGGAATAGTCAACAGTGTGTGTACCCAGACCAAGAGTGAATAAACACACACCTAATAAACAATAAATAGCAGCAAGAAAAATGGCAAGTATGCCTAGGGTAGCCCTGGAAAAAACACCACAGCCCACCCACCAGGGACTGTGCCAATGCCTACATGCTGCACACACAGAGAGGCAATGGACTCACAACAGGGACACTACCATCCTGAGTCACCACACACAAGAAAACGCAAGGCAACTTTGCCCCCAAATCCATCAGCTTCAGTGGCTCAGTCTGTAGCACATGGCCGTAGGCTCCTCACAACCATTGTTTTGGAGCACAATAAACAAAGCAGAGGGAGGAAAACGTGCACAAGATCTTGCTAGGATCATGGCATAGCTGCCATGGAACTTGCAATGCAAAATGCACCTGCCTGGAGCAAGTCATTTTAACAACCCTACAGAGCAGCCTTCCTAAACCAGTTGCCCTCCAGATGTTCTGGACTACAAGTCCCATCAGCCTCATCTAGCAGGGCTGTCTGTCTGGGATGTGGAAGTCCAGCCACGTGTGGAGGGCACTAGGTTGAGGAAGGCTGCTACGAAGGAACAGCTGAGTGCAGCTTAGTCACCGCTGTTGGCCACGGGTTGGGCCTCCCTTCTGGCTTATGCGGAACACGGTGTGGGATAGACCCTGCGGTTGTGTGAAAACAGCTTGTAGGGAACAAGGGGAGATGCAGACTGAGAGAAACAAGCAATGGGTAGCATTTGCAGCACATAGTTCCTATTACTGGATGCACAGTAGCGAGTGGTGCCACCCACATGCTCTGCCAGTGCTCATGCTCAACGTGATAGGTGTGGGGAAGGGAAGTGAGAGACTGCATTGATGGAGTATACTACCTCCTTCCCCCAAACCAGGAGTTGTAGCAGAACACAGTGGCTGTTTGCCATGCTTCCTGCAACCAGGCTGTGACCTTCCCTGCTCAAGATCAAAAAAGGACTCAAGCACCTGGTCTGTGGTAGCAATGGTTGGAGTGGGATGCTTGGCCTCTGACAACAGAGGGCATGCCTTCATTTTAAAAGGTGAGTGTCTCCCCTTTGTGTAGGAGACACTTCTCCCTATTCTGGGAGTGGGGGGACGACAAGATAGTTCAGTCAAGACACAGCACGGCACTCATTCTAGCAAAGGGGCAGCAGGACAGAGATGGGAAACAGTTGTAGCAACTACACATTACAGCACATACTCCTGCTTCCTTTGTTTACCTGTGTGGGGTTTTCTGTGCAGGTACAACAAGCCATGGGAGTGGAGTTGTGTGTTTGCGACCAGGTACTTGCTTGCTCTAGCCTGTGACACTCAATGTGCTCAACTTCCTGTGTGTGTTTTGAGACCAGGCTGCTCTGTGAAAAGTGCTCCATTTATGGACAGAGTGCCCTTTCCTCACAGCTTCCCATTGCCAGAGTTGCCTCTTCTGAACAATGCCCGTGGACCCAGAGAAGTTATATTCATCCTGTGTTGGATTTTTATTATCTGGGGGAGGCGCGCTGTGATTGGGCAGTAAAATATACATCATAAAAGGTAAAGGTACCCCTGCCCGTACGGGCCAGTCTTGACAGACTCTAGGGTTGTGTGCCCATCTCACTCAAGAGGCCGGGTGCCAGCGCTGTCCGGAGACACTTTCGGGTCACGTGGCCAGCGTGACAACGCTGCTCTGGCGAGCCAGAGCCGCACACGGAAACGCCGTTTACCTTCCCGCTAGTAAGCGGTCCCTATTTATCTACTTGCACCCGGGAGTGCTTTCGAACTGCTAGGTTGGCAAGCGCTGGGACCGAACAACGGGAGCGCACCCCGCCACGGGGATTCGAACCGCCGACCTTTCGATCGGCAAGCCCTAGGCGCTGAGGCTTTTACCCATAGCGCCACCCGCGTCCCTAACATATACATCATACCCTATGGCTATTTTTATTTTATTTTATTCCCCATTTAAGCCAACAGAAGGAGAAATTATCTGCACCAGCTTTAACACTTGTGTAATGTCATTCTGCAAGTGGGGGTGTAGTATGGATGAAAGAGTTATAGAATCTGTCCCCCATGACTCCCCCATCCTATTTCGGCTGCTCCATCTGTTCCTTTTGCTGACAGAACGGCTGTGCTGTGCTGGGAGGTATAGAAAGGGCTTCTGACAAATCTTAAAGCCCCTTAAACCAGTGTTAACTCTAGCACAGGATTGCACCTTCGGTGACCAATGCACTACCATTATTTCCTTTAGCTGCTTCATTTCAGTTTCCAGCAAGCACACACCCACACATTCTCCACCCCAAATTATATCTTCTGGTCACAAAAATCATCCAAAGTGGGGAGAATCAAAGTACTTAGCTCAAGATTATTCCTTTCAACAGAGACCAGATACCCACAAGGAAGCTACAAGTGAGGCACACCACCAACACCCTTACGGTTGAAAGCACATTGTCCTTGAACACAAAGATTCAATTTCAAGTTATTTTACTGCTAGTACCCACCTTCTGTGAACCTACCTACTTTTAAAAAAAAAGCTATTCAGAGCAGAGACCATCACAAGGCAACAAATTCTATGAAAGCCCTTCCCTTTCACAGTTGCAGCCTATCAGCTTCTTTATTTTCATTTTAAGAACGAATCATCTTTGACATTCATTATTTCCATGCTACTCATGACATTCAAACCTCTTTCATGCCCTTATCTTAGTAATATTGATCCAGATGATGGGGATCAATAGCTCAAATCTACAGATCATTTTAGTTATTACCCACCCTGCCCCTGTTACTTTCTCCAGTTGTGCATTGGGGGTGAAACAAGAACTCCTCTCATTTTTACTAAATGCAACCAGAGAGGCTCCATGGATACTACTTGCATGGGTAGGATGAACAGGTGAAAGAGAGAAATGGGCACCAGCACCTTGATCAGTTATGCTGAAAAAAGACATTTCAGCAGGTGTTGCTGGAACAGGGCAGGGGACCAGGAGAGCTGCTTAGCCTCAAGCCACAGATATATCTATTTTTAAGGATGCATGTGAAACCACACATGGAGCCACTACAGCTGCTGGGACTCAGCATATGTACCCTGAAAGCTGTTCAAGCTACCAAACAGAACTGCAAATATTTCTGTGCCTAGAGGAGGTTTGCAAGGTGGTTGGCTAGTCGAAACTGTTTGTTGTTACTGCAGAGTGAAGGAGGGCAAATACTATGTTAGGTCCCAGACTCCCACCACCAAAGACTAAGGCAGGAATCACCATGCAGCAGCTATTGGTGGTTTCACCTAGTGAATTTCCTCACCATTTGCCCTGATGGTTAAGACAGTCTGCCCAAATATAAAGACCTTGGACTTAATCCTGTCCAAATGAATAAACAAAGTTTGCCTGCTGTTCTGTTACCCAATCACTCATGTATGGAGAATTCCTTCAGGAACTCTTTGCAGTCTGCTTCAGATTTGACTATCGTAAGTTTTTCTTAATTCTACAACTACAAACTGAAAACCCAAGAACAACACAGAACATTGCAAGTTGGAGACTTTTGAGCAAGGTAGCTGTAAGGGGGTGACAATATTTTCTTAACAGTAAGTAGAAATTGTTTCCTGTATTTTGTCAGACATCTTTTCTAATTTTAGGTTGGGATTAATTTAATTGTAATTATTAATTATTATTATTATTATTTGCTATCCTATAAAACAAACAGAAAAAAGTGGCTACTATAAGGCATTTGGAAGGAGAGTGCCAGCAATTTGAGACTGCACTACTATTGCCAAAAGCTAACCTATTTTGCTTCTGAAAGTTTCTCTTCTATGAGTTTGGACATACAATGCGTCCCACTACCAGCAGACTGGAGCTGAAACATACAAATACTTTACAAGTCATCAAGTTTAAGGACTTTTTTTTTGCATGGCGCTGCCCTCTCATGCTACTTACATATGGGTGTTGTTTACACAGCACAGCAAGTGGGAGAGAGACTTTCAAATATAGCCTACAGTGTAGCCTAATACATGCAGCACAGAAGCAGGAAAAGCAAGCTACAGATTTAAGCATTGTTTGCAAACATCCCTCCCACAACAAGATGTGACTTTTTGAGTCTACTGAGACCACTAAACACACCAGGGCATTAAAACACTTTATATTTAGGTACCAAGGAAAGGCTGTCTTGAGTACTGCAATTTAGGGGGAACAATGAATACACAATGGTCTACTCTGTATTCTGTTTCCATAATCCCAGCTGGGCAGCCTAGAGGAACCCTCCCTCCCTCCCTCTCAGTTTGTGGCTTACTCACTTCTTCTGAAAGGCCAGGAGCAGCCTGGGATCAAGAATATTCTCTTCGGGTTCCCAGCTGTTATGCCTGGAAAAGAGTAACCAGTCACAGTAAACACAACCTTCTTTTTCTACAACAAGTAGTTAATAACAGGCAAATGTCTAGTGTTTTTTATTTTTTAACTTTAGAGATAAAGAATGCCCATTTTATCAAAGATACCACACCCTAGAGTCTAGAAGTACCGTTTCATTACAATAACCCTCATAAATGCTACAGCCCTAGCCGTACACAACCACCACACTGGCAGATTTAAAACTGAACGGCGGCTATGCTCTTAGAGTGAATTGAAAAAATAATTGATTGGGAAGGTGGGAATTTTTTTTTTTAACTGTGGGTCGTTAAGTGGGGTGAGAATTTAGCAGCACATGACAGGGTAGGTTCAATTTCCGTAATGGAAAGGAGAGAGAAGAAAAAGGAGTATTTGCTTGGCAAAGGGGAAACCTCAGGTGGATTATGAATAACTTGCGAACACACACACATGTATGTGCTAAGGGAGAAAAATGAGAAGTCAAGCAAGAAAAGGATAAAAGCAAACGGGGGTGGGGTGGGGGGAAGCCTGGTTTGCAGGCGCAGCTGGCAGGAGGAGTAAACAGAGATGGTAGCCTCTTAGGTTGACAACCCCTCTCCCCAGTCTATGAGGTGGGGGGGGGGAGAACACACCACATGCATCAGTTGATATCTCAGGTTTCAGAAGAGAATCCATATAGACAACATGGCAAGCAGTTGCGGCTTCTCTGCCGGAGCCTGGGGAATCCTAACAGCTCCCTCAGATCCTCTCCTCTGGCTCCAAACCCCAACCCCCCCACGACAAAAAGGGTGTAGTGAAGGTTACCCATGGCATCTGGCCGTGGTTTAATTTGGCAGAGTTAAGATATAACACAGGGAGAGAAGTGGTGAACAAAATCAAGGAGGTGCTGGAGAGAGAAAGAAGCTAAGGCACCAATTATGGGTAAACAAAAGAAAGTCCGGCAGGAGGAAACGATGCCCTCCCACCCACCTCCCCGATTCTGGGGTAGGAAAGCAGGAGCCTCGCAGCGGGGAAACAACAAAAAACTAAAGTAACTTCCAAGCGTCTGGAAGCGCCGACCCGGGGGTGGTGTGGGGCAAGCACCTCGGAGCCCCGTTTCTCCCTCTCGCTCTCTGCGCCCCCCTCCCCTCCTCGCCTTGTTTCTCCCCCCCCCCCGCCCCAAACTCAGGGGTCGCCTGGGCCCAGCATCTCCCCGCGCTCAAGCCCCGCCCCTGGACCCCCTTCAGCTCAACGGCTGGCTGGCGCTCAGCTGCTGCGTTCATTGTCCGGACTCACTTGGAAGACCAGCCTCTCCACTTCACCAAATACTCCAGCTTGCCCTGCGGAGGAGAGAGAGAGAAAGGAAGAAAAGAAGGCGCGGGTTAGAGCCAGAGGCGACGCTGAGGAGGAGGCTGCTGCTGCTGCTCCCCGCCGGCTTGCCCGCTCCCTCGCCCGCCCGCCCGCCCGCCTGCCTGCCCACCTTGCGGAGCCGCTTGCTGAGGATGCACTCGGCGGCGAAGACCTGCTCTCCCACGCTGCTCAGCTCCTCCATGGCGCCGGCTGGCTCGGCTCGGGCTGCCGCCTGCTTCTCCCCCTCCGCTGCTTTGCTCGTAGCGGAGCCAGCGTTGTGCCGAGTACAACAAGGCGAGGGGGGCCCCGGGAGCGCGCGCTGCTCCTTCTCCTCCTCCTCCTTCTCCGCCGTCCTCCCTCGACTAGCAGGGCACGCGCGCGCTTCCCTCCTCCGCCGCCGCCGCCGCCGCCTCACTGCCCGCTCGCCTTGGCTCCTTGGCGCACACAATGCAACGCGCGCGCAGCGGGCTCCGCCTCCCCACGCCCAGCTCAGGGGCTCCCCAAATTCCCAGCGAGCCAATGAGGAGCGGGGAAGGCGGGGCCGAAGCTGCTTCTGGCGGAGGGAAGGAGCCAAGCGGCCGGCGCTATTGTCTCACGCGGCGTTTTCCTATCCCTCCTCTGGGGATCGGACAGTTGGGTCGGAGCGCGCGGGTGGCTGGTTCCTGGAGTTTAATCCTCGGGAGGAAATAAGGCAAACGCTTCGGGCAGATTTTCTTTCTTTTACTGCACCGTCCCCGGCGGACACGCTCAAGTCAGTCCCGAATAAGCGCCGGCGGCGAGGACTTCCAGGGAACTTTGTTGGCCTTCGTTTTGGACCGGCGCTGCTGCGAGCAGAGCTTTCCTTGCCAGCGCCTCGTCGTCTTCCAAAGGGGGCCGGAGTGGGGAGGCCGGCGCGTGAATCCCGAGGGCACCGCATGGATTGGTTTGTAGGGGAGCCCTGGAAAGGGTCCCCATCGTGACAGCCCCCTTCCTCTTTGCACAAGTCAGCCGGGCCGTATCGAATTGGAAGGACAGCTGGCACCCGCCGACAAATCGTCACATAAATGGAGTTACAATGGTTTTATTAACTGATGCATTAATAAATTTGTAAATACAATGCAGCCCCCTTCTACCATATTTTTTTTAAAAAAACCTTCCGTATTTGGATTGAATATTTGAAAAACAGGTGGAAAAGGAGACCAAACTTTAGCTCGTTCGTATCCCATAAATGGCGTTGTGAGGTGCAGTGCAATACTCAGAAGTAAGCCCCATTGAGTTCAGTTAGAGTTACCTCGGGGTAACTGCGCATAGGATTGCAGCTGAAGCAAGTGAGCTTCGAGGCAGAAATTAGACCTCATTCCTGTGAGCTTTTGGGGGTAATCTTACAACAATCTCTTAGGACATGTCATCCCCATTCTGCAGTATGGGACTAAAGATGCAGACTGTCCTTACAGGACTGTTGCAAAGATTATCAAGGTGATGTCAGTGAAGCTGTTGGAACATCCTAACAAGCAGCACTATACAAATGGGAATGGTGCTATTGTGTCAGGAGGACTCTTGAAAGCAATGTGATATTTAGTCCCTTCGTTTTAACACAGAAGGATCCTCCTCCTCTATATTCTGTCAGTCAGTTCATTATGGTGTTTGCCTCATAAGCAAATAGACATTTACACAACAGGAGTTTTAGTAAGATTTATCCCTAATTTATCCCCAGAGTGGCTGGGGAAACCCAGCCAGATGGGCAGAGTATAAATAAAATAAAAATAATAATTAAAAAAATTAACAAGCACGACAACTCTACAGAACAGATTTCCCTTCCGTGAGGCACCATAGCCCTGCAGTGCCTTGATTTGAGATGTTGATTTCTCGGAAAGTAATGCTAGAAAAAGGCAAAATTTCAGCCACAGGAGAGAGGAGAAATGGAAGGGAAGGTCCACAGGAAGGAGTAACCAGATCTTTTGTAAATAACGATATGCTGTCTGACTGCAAAGAAAATACTCTTCCTGACAAGTGCCCTTTTTGAGCACTTGAGGAGACCTCACGTAATCTTTACTCTGTGCTTTTTTGGGGGGGGGGGCAGGGAGAGAGCATCCCAGCCCAGAGAAAACTGGAGGTGGCAAAGAACCTCATCCCTCTGAAGCTCAGAAATAGGAAGGAAGGTTGGGGAGAGAAGAGGCCATGTCTCTGGATGAATTAAGCAGACAACTGCTTTGGGCAATGCATAATGAGCAGCTTCAAAGGAAATATATATTCTGCCACTTCCTGAGAAGTGGGGTGGGGGTGGAAATCATGAGCAAGTACTTCAGTGGCCTGGTCCTGCCTTCCCGTTGCCCTCATTAAGTGAGTTTTAGCTGGAGCTGAATTCACGGCAGGCAGATCTGACTATTACTATTAGACGTGAGATTAAGTGGAACTCCCATGTGCGGAGACAATTTAACATTGGAGCTGAATGCTGGGGACAAAACAGCAGGAGAAGGCTATTGCCCCGTACCTTGCTTTGTAACTTCATAGAGGCATCTTGTTGCCATCTTGGAGTATTTGCCAAGTGAGCACAAGGGCAGGGCAGGGTCTTCTCTGTGGTGGTGCTGTGGTTCTGCAACATCACCCCAATTAGTTGTGCATTTCAGTTATTTATCTCTCTTCTTGCAAGTAGCATTAACACCACCAACGTATTGTTACATGCATCCCAAGCCAGGGCTGTAGCTAAAGGGCAGCAGCAGGTGTGTGTGTGTGCTAGCTGAGGTGTCAGCCCCAGGTGAAGACTCCAGAGGGGTGCCACTGAGGCTCCCAGCTTGCGGTGAGGGGAGAGTAGAAAAAGCGGGGGGGGGGGAATCCTCCTTCCCCTTTCTCCCTGTCTGTCTTTGGAACTGTGTGTAAAAGAGAAGTCCCGGAGAAGTCTGCTCTCCAAGCAAAGTTGAAAAGTGGAAGTTTTGCTGCTTTCTTCTTTGTTTTCCTCAGCCTCTCAGAGATCAATTAAAAGTGGTAAAGAGATCAGAACACTACCTCCTGCCCTATTTGGAAACAGAAGCACTTTGGAGTATTGCTTGCTTATGTGTTCTCTCTGTGTGTGTGTTTGGATCTAAAGGACAACATGCATGTTTATACCATGTGAATACATAAAGAGATATAAAAACCACAGACTTCGAGGGAACCCAAATGTATCATCCAAATCACACCCCGCCCCCGTCTTATAACTCTTTAAAATGTCATCAGGATCTTTCCCATCGGGCAGCTGGTGGTAGAATGGCCCAGGGTGGGAACAGAGAGGATACTCCAGGTGCAACATGCTCCGGGGTCTTCCTTGCCTGCCTCCATCTCTCTAAAGGGAAGCTTCCCACAGAGGAGTTGATGTTAACCACTGTTGGAGACTTGATGCTGGATTAAATGGACCTTGCCTGAACTTTCTCATTCTAGATGAACCTGGCCTAATTTTTTCCTCAGGGAAATATGAGTAGTTCCATCTTCGAAAATTCTAAAGGAACAACTTTAAAGTATTTTCATTTCTGCCTGCTTTTAATTACTGTAATTGCTGTTTGCTTTCATTAAATTCTAAGAGGGGCGTAACATAGTTTTAGGTGGATGATTATTAGGTTGGCTTAATAATAATAATAATAATAATAATAATAATAATAATAATATTTATTATTTATACCCCGCCCATCTGGCTGGGTTTCCCCAGCCACTCTAGGCAGCTCCCAACAGAACACTAAAAACACGATAAAAGATCAAACATTAAAAACTTCCCTAAACAGGGCTGCTTTCAGATGTCTTTCCTAAACAGGGCTGCTTTCACGGCTGCTTTCAGATGTCAAAAGTCAGATAGTTGTTTATTTCCTTGACATCTGATGGGAGGGCGTTCCACAGGGCGGGTGCCACTACCGAGAAGGCCCTCTGCCTGGTTCATTAGTATTGATCTATTTTATGAAATTTTGTCCATTTGAAGAGAGGATATGGTGCCCTTAAACCATGTATATAAAATCAGGCCATATGAACAGACACTTAAGGATTATGTAAATAAAGGACTGCAAAATAAAAGTTCGTGACTTGCAATTCAGATGAATGGAAAAGGGGAAACTTTCAAACACATGAGCTTCTATTTTTTTTTTAAATAATATTTATTGAGATTTTCCAACAACATAAAACAGAACATATCCACAAAAAACAGAGGAAAAAAAAGGAGCAGAAAAAGAAAAAAAAGAGGAGAAAAGAAAAACAAAAAACCCTCTTCCCCATCCCCCAACACAAAAATCCCAAAAAAACAAAACACAAAAATACCCCACACAAGACAAAGTCTCACATTCCCTTTTTTCCTTTAACTTGTTTCCATGGCTTCCTCCCACCTCCCTCTTTATATTCCTGATTTTAATCTAGTCGGCAAATTCCCTCCAACTTTTGATACTTTTTCCCTTAGTTACCTTTACCTCTTTTTTTTAAAAAAACAATAATAATAGAAAAAGAGAATTTATCTTAAAACTTCTAATCTTAAATTCTATAATTATATACCCTTATATCTTAATTTTTCATTTTCCTTATCTTACTCCTGGAACCAGTTAACTTCCTTCCGTCATCCCCTCAAAATACTTATTAAAACCATATTTTGTCAAATTTTACTTAATGATCTCCAATTTTCCCCCCCATCTCATCCCCCCGGTATCGGGTGCTGCCAATCCTTTTTACAAATTTTTAGAGTCTTTCCAATCCATCAATTCAGTCCATCAGCCAGGTTGCCTGGTGTCCGAGGCCTTTAAATCATCTTTCTGGCCTGTCTGGAGAGTCTTTTTCGAGCTTAAAATTATGTCCCAAACCACATTCCCCTCAACATCTCCTTTAACCTTTGTGAACAAACTTGCCCGAACTCTGTAGTTCCTCTTGTAGACCAAAGAATTGTCCAAAGTTTGCTCCACACTCTCTTTAAGGTTGCTAAAATTCACTTCTTCAAACTTTCTCAGAGTGCCAATTTCCAAAATATATCTTATCAAACCTGTATCTCTTAGTCCATACATGGCACTCCTTTTCCAGATCTGTCCTTTAAACTCTTTACTCTCATAGTCCAGTTTTTGTCCATCAACTTGAGGCTCTATTACTGTATTTTCCACCAGAGATTCCTCTTGTAAAGACGGAACCTGTTCTGTTTGATCCATATTCTTGTCAGTTGTCCTTCCTTGTTGGTTTAATTCCAGTCCTTGGGCCGAGTTTAATAGTTTTTTCCCTTCTTGGGCCAGGCTGTGCACATTTTCCTTCAAATCAGAGATGCCAAATTCCAAAATAGACAGTTTTATTTGAAATTGCTCAAACAGAGCTGCTATTCTTCCCTCCATGTTCCCAAGTCTGTTCTTTCAATGTTATCTTACTGTCAAGGTCAGATGCTTATTTAGTCTGTAAAGTTGCAGCCTGTGTGAAAGTTTCTATCCAAAAGTGTAACATTTGTAACATTCCAACATGAGTTTCTGTAACTTTCCACAGCCACCTGATTACAGTTTCCTTTAGTTATTTTTCATCCACCTTTCAAAAACAATTGTCATTTAACTCCTTTTTTCCTTTCCCAAACAGTAAGCAAAAGATTCAGTTCTCTCTTAATCCTTTTCTTCTTAATAATTCTTAGTAATTTATTTCTTGTTATAAAGATTCTTTTTCTTGTTTTGGCCGCCCGGTCCCGGGCTCGAGATGGTTAACAATAGGTTCAAAGTACCCTGCTCTGCAGGACTATAAACTGTTAAAGCAATCTCCCCCTCTTCCCTGCTTCCGAGGGGGGGTTTAAAGGGCTTAGGTGACAGATTTATTTCCTTGTGAAGTACTTTTTAGAGGCTCCAGTTCTCACGCTTTTGCCTTGATCTTTCTACAAAGTGGAAGGTGGGCTTCCTGTTTTAACCTTCCATCTGATGCCGAATTTCAGTAATTTATAATCCAATTTCCGTTTACTTACGAGAGTTTCTTTAGTCCAAATGTCCACAGGAAAAGTTAGCGCTTCCTGACAGCAGCTGTGCGGCTTCACTCCCCGAAAACAGCGATCGATCCGAAGTGCCACGCCGCTCACCCCACGTCGCTCCGGAGCCCGTAACCGGGTCTCCCCGCGAGTAAGGGAGGCGCTACTGGCACCAGCCGGATCCCAAGTCCACGGTCTTCCTCCGACCGTGGTTTTTAGTGGGTCTCCGCCTCGCCGTAGGCGGTCAGACCCTTCTTTTCAGAGAGCAATCTCCTCCGAGACGAAGGAGGTCCGCCATTGCCAGGCGCGCCAACCCGGAAGCCCCAAACACATGAGCTTCTAAGATAGTTCTTTCTTCTTCTTCTTCTTCTTCTTCTTCTTCTTCTTCTTCTTCTTCTTCTGCCAGTGCTGACTTTTAACAGGGCACATGCAAGAGAAGAGGATCCAGTTCACTACAATCATTTGTGCCTCCGGTTAGCAGATTTGTCAATGGTACCAGTGTTAGGACATAATAAAAGGTAAAGGTAAAGGTACCCCTGCCCATACGGGCCAGTCTTGACAGACTCTAGGGTTGTGCGCCCATCTTACTCAAGAGGCCGGGGGCCAGCGCTGTCCGGATACACTTCCGAGTCACGTGCCCAGCGTGACATTGCTGCTCTGGCGAGCCAGAGCCGCACACGGAAACGCCGTTTACCTTCCTGCTAGTAAGCGGTCCCTATTTATCTACTTGCACTTAAGAGTGCTTTCGAACTGCTAGGTTGGCAAGCGCTGGGACCGAACAACGGGAGCGCACCCTGCCGCGGGGATTCGAACCGCCGACCTTTCGATCGGCAAGCCCTAGGTGCTGAGGCTTTTACCCACAGCGCCACCCGTGTCCAGGACATAATAAGGCAAGTGTTATTGGGGATTCAGCATTCCATGCTGAACATTGGCACCAGCTGCTCATGAATGTGATCAAACCTACAGTCTATTCACACATACTGGGCCCAATGTATAGGAGGCAGGCAGAGAGCAATTCAGCCCAATCCTATGCATGTTTACTCTGAGGTAAATTTAATAGAACTAACCTCCAACTAAGTGCACATAGGGTTGCTGCCTTAATGATTGATGCCTTGAGCACTGCCTCTTGATTAGTTATGTAAAGGTTTATACTACGCTTTGACTTTTCTGGAAAAAATAAGATGTAAAAAATGTCAGCATCAGGACAGTCTTTAGGGATGGGGGAAGGGCAGCTTGCTTTTGTCTGAGCTTACCGCTTGCAAAGTTCTTTTAAAAATTAGTCCATGAAAGCTTATAATAAATTTGTTAGTCTTTAAGAAGCCACCAAACACTATGTTGTTCAGTAATGCAAACAGTATAGTTCTAAGTGACTTAAGGCTTATACAAACTTAAACCAGAGCTTTTGGATTCCTAAAGCCAAAACAAAACAAAAACTCCAGAATCCCGAAAATTAGTTCTGTTG
Organism: Podarcis tiliguerta; assembly: GCF_965153285.1. Classification (NCBI taxonomy): domain Eukaryota; kingdom Metazoa; phylum Chordata; class Lepidosauria; order Squamata; family Lacertidae; genus Podarcis; species Podarcis tiliguerta. The sequence continues at coordinate 92,975,134 of NC_139535.1, read as the reverse complement.
TATTGTATGTGTTTTAAAACACAAATGGCAAACATCACACAGTGGTGAGGAGGGCATGGGGTTGTTTTTTTTTGCAGGAATTTGAAGAAGCTAAGAGTTTGGGGTTAGGAGAGACTGGCTAAAGTTGGAGTATGTGAGAGCATATTCAGTGGATGGATGGGGGTTTCTTGTTAAGATTTAAAAATGGTGCTATCTTACTATGAATGAATTTCTATTAAACTTTTTTATGCTTCTGCTGACAACACTTTCTTTTTAGCTGTAGTTGGCAACTCTCTTCCTTTGAAACCTCTCTGGGTGTCTTCAGTTGAACATGTCAGAATAAACTGCTTTTATTTCCAAATAAGCACTGGTCTGTTTCTTCTTTTTTGTAAAGCAGACTTGAATTGCCGAATTGATCAGTTTCTAATCGTACTCAGGGCCTTCAACGGTAACTCTTCCTTGCCCACTCCTTGTAATTAAAAACCCAAGCTGTGTCACTGGGTTATACATTATTGACACTCCTCCTTTCCACTCCCAGGAGTCTCTGGGGGAAAGTCACACGCTTCAGATGTATGGTGTGTATGGAACCCTAAATACTACTACAGTGGTACCTCGGGTTAAGTACTTAATTCGTTCCGGAGGTCCGTTCTTACCCTGAAACTGTTCTTAACCTGAAGCACCACTTTAGCTAACGGGGCCTTCTGCTGCCACCACACCGGCGGAGCACAATTTCTGTTCTTATCCTGAAGCAAAGTTCTTAACCTGAAGCACTATTTCTGGGTTAGCAGAGTTTGTAACCTGAAGCGTATGTAACCTGAAGCGTATGTAACCCGAGGTACCACTGTAGTTACATTCACGATGGACTCTTTCAACATTTTTAGAAAACGTGTAAAAAGTGCATATTAATTCCTTCTTTTGGTAACGGAAGGTGAGAATTCAGATGGGTCAAAGCACAGCAACAGCAAGTGGTCCCGATATATTAAAGGACAACATTTGTCTCTCAATCAGAAGGCAATACAGAGTCAAGTCAAGTCCTGAAAGACACCCAGATGTCAGCTGGACATTACAGCAAAGCTAATAAATCAGTATAATTGGGTGGCCAAGGACAAAGGCTATAGCAGACTTCAATGTTAAACAAGTGGGCATCTAGGTTTCCCCATATTATGTTCACGGATGCCAAAAGTGTGTGTCCTTCCCAATCTACTCCTGGATCCAGCACAGATTCAATTCCTGGAATAGCTAAACTAACTTCCTAGTGAAGTAATGACCCTCGTAAGTATGGGCCATTAAGGTAGCAAAGGAAATGGCTCTGTGCCAGATGTCAATGGCTGGGCCCCCCCTCTCAATTTGCTGGTAGTTTGAAAGACGAAAGGCCAGCGTTGAGAATTGTGGCTATGGGAGAAGCAAGGCCTCCTTGAGGTGCTAATGCTGTGAGGACCTCCATCGTAGGCTCAGGTTGTATATATGTGTTAATAACCATATAAAGACAAAGTCTCTGTTGTTCCCCATTTTGAGGAAACTGAACTCTGGGTAAGCACCTGGAATTCCTGGAGTCTTGCACTGCTTGGAGATTGGGGTGGCATGCAACATTACTTTATATTCTGGGAAATGTTTTGTCCATTCTCAATAAGTTTAGCCGCCTCTCAATCTGTGGTTGCCAAACTTGGCACAAGGGTTCCCTAGGTGGGAGTGGTAGTTTTCATCAATGTTGGGACTCTGTTGACTCAAGAGTAGACCAGAATATCACTTTTGTGTGACTTTGTCTGGTTTTTGGCGTAAGTTTCATCTGCCTCTTGAGACGTCACTACCAAACAGTGCAAGGGTTTCTGAGATGGGGGCAGTGGGCTTTGTCACCATTTGGACTACCAGGTGCCATCTTGAATCAAAATGGCAGACTGAAATATCACTGTGGTGTTACACTGTCAGTTTTTTGGTATAGGTCTGTCTGTATGAGGATTCTCAAAGTAGGTGTGGTGGACTTCATTGCTGTTTTGATGCCAGGCGCCATTTTGAATTGAGATGGTGGACCAAAATGTGATTTTGGCAGATCCAACCTCACAAATTACACTATCCATTTAAAAATCACAACGTTTTTTGGTTTCCACAAATTCCTGGGCAAGTCCTTTCCTCCCCCACGTTAATTGAAATAGGTCATTGGAGGTTGCAATTTCCATCCAAGACAACTAAAGAGTAATAGTTGGCATAGGTCCTAGAACAGATTTAAACATATTGCAAAATCCATAGTACAGCACCCAGAATGGCACAAACGAGTGAGCAAGCTTTTGAATTCTCCAGAACTCTTCTTGAGAAATGTGGGGCAGAAGAGACAAACTGGTTTGCTGTTAAAGCCATGAAGTCTGCAAGAGATAGCAGACTTGATTAGGGTTTTCTAGATACTATGCAGGTTTCCGGTAACACCTAAGGTAGGGATGAATGAGGAAACAACATGGGCAATTCACCATTTTTCAAAACATAAAATCCACCACTTCTTTAGATCTATGTCCAGCCTTAAGAGAGAAACACAGGCTCCTCATGGACAAGAACGGCAAGAAACAGATACACAGCAATTTTAATGTTGGTGAAGCCACAGAGATGAATTTTTGGTGGGGTAGGACAAAGTCAACAGAAGCCAAATCAGGTAGTTTTATCTAGCTGTTGGAGGGGATGTATCCTCAGAATAAAGTCCCATAATTATTCTGATATAAAATGATTTCCCTCCAGTTTAGCATTGCCCTCTTGAGCAGGTAAATTCAGTATTCTCCGAAGTCACAGAAAAAGCAAAGATAGCTTTTTTGACCCTTAAGGGAAAATCCCGAAATCCATTGTAAGGCAATAGCTTTATTGGGTCAGACAAAATGCCACACAATATACCATATTTTTCACTCTATAAGATGCACCTAGTTTTTAGAGGAGGAAAGCAAGAAAGCAACGCAAAGCCTCTTGAGCGAAGACAGGCAGGAGCGCTCCCGCTGCACTCAAGAGGCTTTGCATGGCTATCGCTGAAGCCAGAAGAGCAAGAGGGATTGGTGCACACCGATCCGCCTTGCTCTCCTAGCTTCAGCTGCACAGCCTGCATTCGCTCCATAAGACGCACACACATTTCCCCTTACTTTAGGAGGGGAAAAGCGTGTCTTATAGAGCGAAAAATATGGTAGTGAGCAAGCATTTGAGTCTTGCAGTCTGTTAGCCAAGACGTCTCTAAGGCAGTGGGGGCGGGGGACTTTCCCAGTCAAGGACTGCATTCCCTGAATGTGGCTGCACTGGTAATCGCTAGGGGGTTGCATGCTAGTGGCAAGCGGAGCCACCCTTTTTCTCTCTTGCTTCCTGCCATTCCCCTGTCTCTCCTGCTCCAGAGGTCTGAGACGATTGCTTGCAGAGAGCTTTTGAAATCAGGCTGAGGGCCAAGTGTTGCCTACCACCTCCCTACCCTAAGGGAAAGTGAGAGAGCTTTGCAAGTCAATGTACATGATCACTCACTCATTCCTTTTCAGATACCCTACTCTGGTGGTCTTACAGAAAACTGGAACCTTCTCCGTTTTCGATGGGGGAATTGACAAGCTGGCCTTGTGTTCACACACGGCTGAGTAAGCTAGAATGGTTCTCCTTGAGCCCCTGTTTTACCCTCTGACTACAGGGCCTCCAAGTCTAAGAGGAGTCAGTCAGCTGAGCCTCCAGGCCTGGCAGGGGGAATTTCTGATTGTTTCCTTGCTCAGCAACCATGGAGCGCCTTGGGCATTTTCAAAATGAGATCCTGACTCATCTAGACAGGGCCTCCCCATTCCACTTCTTACCCAGGTATGCCAGAAATCCTTGGAATGTTTTATGCTGTATGTCGCAGAAGGCAAAACGATGTAAATTTTTCAAGTAGCTAGGCTTGGAGTATACTTTGTGGGGAAAGGAAAACATGACATTTGGACATGTGGTATGGAATTAATTATGCTCGTTAACAGCAGCACCAGTCTCTATGCCCCTTGGCTATCACAGCCATTAAGTGCTTTTCTCTGTCTACTCAATGGGGTCGCTGTCTTCCCCACTGTTGCTCTCTGTGGGGCTCAGGGAACGGGGGGTGGGGCAGGTGCTACAGATTGGTTCACCCACTCTCAGAGGTCAGGGGCATACATTTATGTATGGCCTCCTGTCATGTGAGAAGCTCATCTTAGAAGGCTGAAAGTCAGCTGCTTCACCAACGTTTTCACATCTCGCTGCCAAGCTTCTGGCATCTCAGGATGCGGGGGAATGCTCCCCACAGCCCCAGCTTGGGGAAGTGGAGAACAGAAGAGCTGTTTTCTTCCACATGCGTTAAGGATTGCATCATAGTTTGTTCTCCAAGTTACCCCCACTGCCAGACGCGAAGCAGGGGGTAACCAGAGAAAGGGCCTCTTTGGTGACAGCATCCCTTGATGGAATTACCTGCCCAGGTGCCCACAATTAGGCTTCAGGTAACAAGTTAAGATTTATTTATTTTTTAAGTATTTTAGTTGGAGTCCACAGAATTCCAGGTAAGTGTCATAGGACTGCCGTCTTATTGTTGTTGCTTTTCAATGAATGCGTTTATTAAAAAGTATTTTGCTAGTTTTGTTATTGTTTCTGCTTTGGGAATTTTATTTAGCTGACTATTTAGGCAATAGAGTGGTACCTTGGGTTACAGATGCTTCAGGTTACAGACGCTTCAGGTTACAGACTCTGGTTATCTAGAAATAGTACCTCAGGTTAAGAACTTTGCTTCAGGATGAGAACAGAAATCATGCACCAGCCGCGTGGCGGCAGAGGGAGGCCCCATTAGCTAAAGTGGTACCTCAGGTTAAGAACAGTTTCAGGTTAAGAACAGACCTCCGGAACGAATTAAGTTCTTAACCCAAGATACCACTGTAGTCACCTCATATGGACAAGTGTCAAATCTTAGGACTGCTTCAAATATTTCCTTTATTGCTATTTCCTTTATTGCTACTGTACGGCTCCTCTTCCTGCACCCGTCAACGATTTATGTCAGGCTTCCTCAAACTTGGCCCTCCAGATGTTTTTGGCCTACAACTCCCATGATTCCTAGCTAGCAGGACCAGTGGTCAGGGATGGTGGGAATTGTAGCCTCAAAACATCTGGAGGGCTGAGTTTGAGGAAACCTGATTTATGTGGTCATAGGGAAGGACTTTCTGCCATGGCCCTTCTAGGAATTGGAACCAATGTTTGTCAGGAAGTAGCTCAACCCACAACGCTTTGGTCTCCCAGTGTTTTCACTCTCTGGGTCTTTACTTCTTGGAGGTACTTGTTAAAATGGTCCTGGTTGGAGGGGTGTAAAAGCAGTATATGAATCAAAGAATTGTAGAGTTGGAAGGGACCCTGAGGACCATCTAGTCCAGAGGTAGTCAAGCTTTTTATACGTACCGCCCACTAATGCATCTTTCTTGATGGTAAAATTTCCTTACCACCCACCAGTGCTCGATGGAAGGAGGATTCAGCTTGTGCCATAGAACCCTCTACCGCTCACCTAGAATCCTGAAATGCCCACTAGTGGGTGATAGGGACCAGGTTGACAACCCCTCATCTAGGGACCAGGTTGACAACCCCCTGCATTGCAGAGATATTTAGTTGTACTATACTGTACAGGGATCAAACCTGCAACCTTGGTGTTATCAGCACCACGTTCTAATCAAGTAGAGATTTTTTATAGAGAAAAGGCCAGATGATTTTGCTTCCGTTCAATATATTTTCACCTTGTTTACTCAGAAGTAAACCCTATTGAATTCAGTGGGGATTACTCCCAGGTAAGTAGGTTAAGGATTGAAGCCTTAGTGATTTTTTCCTCTGTAATAGGGAATTACTGAGATTAAATTCTTTGATAGTCAAAATAATTTCTTCCATTTAATTCCAGCTTTAATTTTAAGCGCTGAAATTGGAGTGTTCCAGATTGCAGCTCATGAAAAATGTAGACCTGCTACATTCATGTCCTCCACCAGCCCAGCGCAATGAGTACATATTTTTAATTTATTACTTAGCTGTGTATTTATTCCCCACTCTCCCCTTCAGTCTGGAAGGTTTTTATAGCAGTATACAATGATGTTTAAAATCCATAACAACATCAGTTTTGAAAAAAAAAGTTTAAAATGCAGCAGACAAGATAACCAGGAAGAAGCAGAATTAAACAAATCCAATAGGCCTGGGCAAGGGCATTTCCAAAGCCCACAACACAAATACGAATAAAAATTGTATATGCTAACTTGTATGTTCAGTTGCAAACTTAGGCTTACTTTCAGAGGGGAACATATTTTAGCTCTTGCTGTCAGGGCTCACATGGTGAGTTATGGGCGCTGACATAATATTCTGGCCCCAGTACAATGCATGTGGATTTTGCAATCTTTTGGCAAAATCTGCTGCTTACGTACATGGTAAAACTAAGTCAAGTCTTTTCTAAAATCTAGCAAGACTCTCCCCACACATTGCACTTTCCCTACCCGTGTCCAGCTATTGCACATGCCTTCGGGAAAATTAAGACAGTGGGTAGCTGGGTCTCACTGGCATTGTGTTTTGCAGGGTGACTAGCCACCCTTACATGCTGTTGTTTTTTTAAATGGGTTTTTATGGGTGATGGACAGATCTGCCCAGCATGACACAACCAGGATTTGGGCCCCCTGGACCACCCTAACAGTAGCCATATCCATGGAAAATTTGGTGCTAGAAGTACATTAGTCTGTGCCAGGCACCTTTTCCATACTATTTAAATAAATATTATAGCATGGTGAACTCGTGAGCAGGATTTGAACTATGAGCAACAGAAGTACAGTGGTACCTCGGGTTACAGACACTTCAGGTTACAGACGCTTCAGGTTACAGACTCTACTAACCCAGAAATAATACCTAGGTAAGAACTTTACCCCAGGATGAGAACAGAAATTGCATGGTGGTGGCGCAAGGCCCCATTAGCTAAAGTGGTACCTCAGGTTAAGAACAGTTTCAGGTTAAGAACGGACCTCCAGAACTAATTAAGTTCTTAATCCGAGGTACCACTGTAACTAGATTATAATATTGTGGTTATTTATTTAATAGAAGATAGGTGCAGCAGAAGGGGAGAAACAACAACTCAATGGAAAACAGGGTGGGAAGTTCATAAAAATAGGAAAGAAGAAGAAATTGTATTTTGATCGCACATGTTAAAAATGCTGAAACTTAATAGAACATAATTTATCACAACAAAAGTCTCTCCAGGAAGATAATTCCAGCCCTGTGTTTCTACTGCTGCAAAGGACTGTTTTGCCCTCTCTACCTGTGTGGTGGTGATGGAAAATCTGGTGAAGTGCTTCTGAGTCAGATCTGAACGTGTTGGTGGGCTCATGCGGAAGAAGGTGTCCCTTAAGGTAGGTTGCTCCTAAGGGGCTTCCCAGCTTAAAACAGGTATTGAATGGAAAGTAGTATAAGTCCATGAATACGTTCCATATTGCCCAGTAATGTGGCAGGAAAAGACGACTGCCATATATGTGTATATATATATATACACACCTGTAAATGGCATAGAGTAGTCCCAGTTCAGAAGGCATTTGCCAGCAGAATGTCCAAATCTGAATGTGCCTTAACATTTTTTTAAAACCCTGTGTGCATGTCTGGATTTAGCATCTCCATCAGTCAGCTGGCCAGAGACTCTTCTTGTTCCCCCGAGGCTTTTGGGTTACCATAGGAACACCTGGAACAACCCCCAAGCTGGTCCCCTGACAGGCCGCTTTTCTGGACTTTGCAGTCCAGCTCCTTGGTCAGCGAAGACCCCCCGGGCAGCAAATGTCTTTCCAGCACAGGAGAGAGAAAGGGAAGCAAATGGTGTGGAAATGCGTAGCAAATTGGGTTGCAATGTAACACAGGCCTCTCCCTGCTGTGCTGTGCGATTCCTCTTTGCCCTGGAGGCAGGGCAGGCAGATGGGGAACCAATCATTCTGGAAAGGAGAAAACAATAATGGCCTTGCCAAACATTTCTGGGGAGAAGAAACACCAGCTGAACCCAGAGCTGTTTTAAATATATATTTTTTAACCCAGAACTCTTCTAGCATGTTCTGGTCTGTTTTGCTTGGGAAACGCTGCTTTAAAAATGGGTCGTTGCTGTGCTGCGAGTTCTCTGCAGGGTGTATCCTTCAGGGTTCTCTCAGTAACTTTGCATATGATCCTTTTAGAGGAAGGAGGAAGCAGGACTTTCCAGGGTGCTAATGCCTGGTGGGTTTTTGTGGTATACAACACCTTGAACAGTGAGGGAAACGAGCTTCTTGACTAGCTAGTGGCAAGTGAGCTACAAAGGCTGAATACCTAAAGAGCTACAAACCTGATCAATGAGGAGGGAATTGTGGGAATGTTCAGGGATGCAGGAGAGGATATATTGTTTGATTATAGCCTTTCCAACTTGTGTAAACAAGTTCACAATTTAGCAGAGTAACATTTCCCTTTTTAAACTCACTGCGTTTGCGTTTGCTCAGGCTCACTAAAGCCTCTATAATAACTGTCCTGGTATTTTCCCTTTTATTCCCTTATAAAAGATAAAACACGACACAGTCTTCTATAAAAGTATAAAAGAGTTTACTCACTCACATTCTGTTCACAGTCGGATCCCAGAAGGCAGACTTATCTTAGAAAAGTAACATACACTTGGAAACTATCCCATAAAGAGACAGTCCCTTTGTTCTCTCTTGGCTGGAGGCAAACAGAGCATCTTTGGCTAAGCAGATGTTGCTTCTTCGACGAAAGTAGTCAGAGAGAGAGATGGCTGCCCTGCCCTGTGTTTTTGTCGTTACCTGCACAGGTGAGGCCACGTCCACCTCTGGTCACATGTAGATGAAGTCTGTCCCAGCCCAGAAGGAAACAGGAAGTTTATCTGCTGGCTGGACAAACATTCCTCCTCGTGTGTAAACATGTTCACTCTAGGAATGTTGTACTTGACTGCTCTTGTGTTTCATACCACACGGGAATGCCCCACCTGTTCTGTCCCCACCCCTAAACAGAACCTGGGAAGGTTTTTATTTGGTCCAATGGTTGATTGGCACATGCCTATGCCAATAGAATCATAGAAATGTATGGCTGGAATCGTTCTGATGTGTTGCATTACACAATTGTACTTTGAAACTTGTGCAGTTTTAGATTCCTGTCACCACATGCAATGAAGCTTGCATGACAGCCATTTGAGATTTGACTGTTCTCTTGCTGTAATTTAGCAATAGTCGTTACATTTTTGGTTGGGACAGGAGTAAGGAAGCTATGTGGTTCACAATACACGTGTCTACAGATTGCTCTTTCCCCCACCCAAGTCTTTCCTACCACCTTCCTCCTGCTTGGCCAAGACTGACTTGCAATGCCTCCCCCCCCCCCCCCCAGCGATAAACTTTGGATTTCAAGGCAGCTGTAACACAGACTTTTAGATGAATTACTCAAGGAAGAGACTCTGTCTGGCAGGGTTGCGAACTCCTCACTCAGCCCCTTTATCAGCGGTTCAATCAGTGTTGGTTGCCAGGTACCGGTAATCTCATATAACTCCCCAGCATGGAAAGCTTCTTGTATATCAAGCTGCTGTTAAAGGTAGGTCAAACTGTTTGGTTGGCTGCAGCTGTCCCCCCCCCCCCGCCTCCCAGTCAGTTAGCAACCCTCCAGGTAGGGTGGCCAGGTGGAAAAGAAGAGAGAGGTCTCCTGCACCTTTAATAGTTGCGTAGAAGAGGCATTTTTCAACAGGGCTTACTTAAACTCCCATTTTCTACACAACTATTAACACTGGAGAACAATTATTTTTTTCATTTTCTCTTGCTTGGGATTTTTCAACTGTTCTTATATGTTCTTTCAATGCTGATTTCAAATCTGAAATCGGTTTTCGTGTACATGGTATAGTTATCTTTCAATTTCTGACTTTTGTTGATATGTCATATTTACACTGGGGATAAGTGGACACTGACACGTTGATCTACCCTAACCACATGGTAATTATTGTTTTGCAAACTTAATTTTTCTTTATTTTTATATTTTTGTAACCTAAATATTTGTATTTTTCAGATCGGACCGTGGCTTCTTCAAGTAGACAAAAATGTGTAATTTAATGTGTAATTTAATTTAATTTTAATTTAATGTGTAATGTGTAATTTAAGGTGTAGGAGTCCCCTCTCATCTTTAATTTAAGGTGTAGGAGTCCCCTCTCATCTTTAATTTAAGGTGTATGAGTCCCCTCTCATCTTTCACCTACAGGCCAGCTGAATGGACCCATTCTCCCTGTTTTCTTCAACTAATCTCAATTATGTTCTACAGTGGTGCCCCGCAAGACGAATGCCTCGGAAGACGAAAAACTCGCAAGACGAAAGAGTTTTCTGTTTTCTGAGTTGCTTCGCAAGACGGATTTCCCTATGGGCTTGCTTCGCAAGACGAAACGTCTTGCGCCTTTTTTTTTAAAACCGCCAATGCATTCCTATGGGAAACCGTCAATACACATTGGTGCTTCGCAAGACGAAAAAACTCGTAGAACGAAAAAACTCACAGAACGAATTAATTTCGTCTTGCAAGGCACCACTGTATTTGGGTTTCTCCTTTTTCATTTTGTATGTGTTGAAAGTTTTATGAATCCCCCTCCGCCTGGGAGTGCAATCCAGTAAGTCATTTCCACTGAGCTATATTTTGAGTAGATAGGTACAGGATTGTGCTGCTATTTCAATTATATATCCATTGTTTTGGTTGCATTCCTGTCTTTTGCTTCTTTATATTTTGTTGAATTATCATCCAGCCTTTCTTCCAAAGAACACCAAAGTACCCTACATAGTTTTCTTCTCATGTTATACCCACAACATCCCTGTGAGGTAGGCTATATCAGGAACTGATATAGTTCCTAGCCTAAGGTTGCCCAGTGAGTTTCATAACTGAGTGGAACTAACTGGATACTCTTGATCCAACACTCAAACCTTGCCACTACAAAATTCTGTATGCTTTTGTTCATACAAAATCTATTGTCATAATTATAGGCTTGGAATGTCCATTCTGAATTCGTCCCATTCCGTTTCCCCCCCATTCAATACATCTACAGTAAAACCTCTTTGTGGTACATATATAATACAGGCAAACACTAATCTGAAATAAAAAGTCAAAACCAGGACCTCTGTTTCAGAACTGGCACTTCAATTAAATAACCACACCTTGAATACCATATGCCATTCTTGTTTTTATGTTAAAGATGAAGGACTGAACAAATCTTTTGGCAGGAATAATAATAAAAATAATAATGAAGCTGTGGCAGTGCTTTGCTAATGGTGAGCCCTCCCCCTTGAGAAACATTTGGATCATTTCCCCCCCCCACCCCCAAATTTCTCTGGCCACAATTAAGGTGAAGCTTTTCGGGAGTTAGCTGCCTCCCTCTACAGTGGTACCTCAGGTTACATATGCTTCAGGTTGCATACGCTTCAGGTTACAGACCAGAAATAGTACCTCGAGTTAAGAACTTTGCTTCAGGATGAGAACAGAAATGTGCTCTGGTGGCGCAGCTCCAGTGGGAGGCCCCATTAGCTAAAGTGGTGCTTCAGGTTAAGAACAGTTTCAGGTTAAGAACAGACCTCTGGAACGAATTAAGTACTTAACCCGAGGTACCACTGTAGTTTGGTAGGTGGCTTTGTGCATATGGGTGACGATGACTTACCTAAGATGTAGGCACAGCTGAGAAACTTATTGAAGCCGTTTCAGTTTCAACGGCCAGTCAGATTGTCTGTTAACAATTAACGTTATTCTGCAACAAGTGATAGTAACTGGCTCTGTGTGTGCACAGCTACCACAGTCCCTTTGGAACGAGGCCAAGAGACTGTGGGAGACATGCAGATGTGCAGTTCTTTTTGCTCTGGACAATCTTCGGTTTTCAGTGCAGGGGGTGGCAGCTGGGAATGTTTTAACCCTTTTAGGTTTGCAGCAGCTTCCCAGCACAGCAGACACAGGGACTTCTCTTAAATCATATCAATGGGTCCCGGTGTTCGATCTGAGTTGCATTTCTGACTTATCTTTAGGGAAAGACATTCCAGTGTATTAACCAGATGGATTGCACCAATGTTCCCTCTGTGCTAAGAATGTAAATAGCAGCGCTGGACTCCCAGGGCTACAGTGCCAACTGGAGACAGTTGGACGTTTCAGCAATATGCCGTTTGACTGTAACCCTTTCCCCAGCCTCTTCTGACCCCACAGCTGCAAAAGCCTTACCCAAGGGGTTTGAAATGCAGTTGCGGCCAAGTTAATAGCAACACAGCTTGGGAGCCACCACCTGCCTGTGAATGGTATTGCAAATTATGGTAGTGTTGCAATGTAGGAGTGAGGGAGAGCGCCACAGTCCAGAGACGATCAAGGGGTCACACTTCATCCCAGGAAACATTGCACAACACGGCATGTAGGAAATTGTGAAACTGTTAAAAATAGCCCAGTGTTTTCCCCTGTACTAAGAATACAATTAGCTATGCTGCATCCCTGGATTTTTCTATTTCTAGTTCCTAACACTTTTAAAAAGTTGCTCTTACTACCAGGAGTTGCTGGCACAAGCTCCTTTGATATTGGTGCAAGAGCATAGCTTGTGTCTTCTGGAAGGAATATATAGCTCTAATCAAGGGATGTGCTTGTACACATGCCATCAGCGCTGAAAGCCTTCCATAGGGAATGGGCCTGATTAAAATCCATCTACAAAGCAGCACCTCTGAGCTGTGATAAACCAATTAATTAATTGCATTGATCAATGCTTTCAGTCATATGGTCAAGTGATCCATTCCCCTGGGGTTTGCTTCTAGCTTTTGGCAGTTGCTGTTATAGGATGCGATTACATTTAAAATGACATCTGCACTTATAAATTGCAAATTTATTCCGTTCTGAATTTTCATATGCGAATGCATTGGTTTTTGTTTGTTTCTTTTTACCTGTAGCCCATCCAAAGTTTCGTGATGATGTTATTCATTACATGTTTATATGAGAGCCTAGATTATTTGAATACATGGTGACCTAATGTTTCCTTTATTGTATTAAAAGCTACACAAATATTGAAGTACAACAAAGGAAGGATAATTTAAAATTACAAAGTAACACATGACAAGGGAATTAATAACCAAATGTGAATGAGGCGCTTAGGCACCCTAAGACTGCTGCAGTTTGCAATGGGTATAGATTCACACTGGAATAGATTCACTAAGGCAGATGCGCTACTCAAATACTGTTCCTGCATTTGAACATTCTTGAAATGTCAACTATTGTTAGGTTGCCTACCTTGGCATTTTTTGCATGGTGGTTATATTGTTTGGATTTAAGCATGTCCCTTCCAAAGCCAAATGTCTCAGAAAAAAAGCTTGTAATCCTAAACACACTTAGGAAGTTGCAGTGCAATCCTAGCCATGTCTACTCAGAAGTCGGTCCTATTGAATAGTGTTTACACCCTGGCCATTGAGATTAGGATTGAGCTCAGGCTTCTAAACATGTTTAGAGTTGTACACTGTCAGAGACTGACAACCAGGAATCAGGCACTGGGATTGAGGGCGAACAAGATTTAGTGGGTACTAAATCCAGAGGAGGAGAGCCTGGCTGTTCTCTTCTTTGCCTATTTTTTACTGTACCCATTTTACCACCTGAAAGTAGGATAGATTACAAACTGTTTTTACAGAGAACCTTAGCAGCAGCAAGGAATCGCCAAGCTGGCAAAGATTTGCTAATGCGTTTCTATTACAATTATAGTACAGTCTCAGTGGGCATAGTCTACATTCTTATTTTGTCTGCAAGAGCATGTTGGTGATAGAAACTGAACTCTACTGGACAGGCAGATACCTACTCATAGATTTTTATTTAAACAGTTTCTCCTTACATCTTACACCAAACCATGCATTCCAGCTTGATTATATGTGCATTTTTTGTCGTGGTGTTAGGAAATACTCCATTTGCGGCTATGGAAAGCTCCCCCCCCCTTCATAAAATAAAAAGTATAGCCTTGAATATTATTACCAGGCCTGGTTTCAGGAGCTGGCAGGACTTCCCAGACCTGCACAGATAGCCACTGCCAATCCCAGGAACTTCCTGGCTTTTTTTGCTCCTTCTCATTGCTGCCTTGTTCACTTGTCTTCTTTTGGTGAGAGGCAGAGGAGCAAGAAGGGGAGTAACTCACACACTCCATGTTCTCTGTCTTTCTGTCTGGAAGGTGGAGCTGACTGAGACAACCTCATGGGCATAGCAATGGCTGTGAAGAAGATGTGATCCCACTCAGGGAGTGGGGCCCACTGAGAGGGTCTTAACCAAGGTCTGCCTAAGGTCCACCCAAAACCAGAAACTACCACCGATATGTGTCTGTCTGTCTGTCTGTCTGTCTGTCTGTCTCTCTCTCTCTCTCTCTCTCTCTGTGTGTGTGTGTGTGTGTGTGTGAGAGAGAGAGAGAGAGAGAGAGAGAAACCAGTCAGGTGCATGCCTGCCTTGCTGTCCAATAACAGGTTTCCGAGCATCTGCCCCAGAGGCAGTTTAATAATTTGTGTGGTCAAGAGCCAATGTGGTGTAGTGGTTAAGAGCGGTAGACTTGTAATCTGGGTAACCGAGTTCGCGTCTCCGCTCCTCCACATGCAGCTGCTGGCTGACCTTGGGCCAGTCACACTTCCTTGAAGTCTCTCAGCCCCACTCACCTCACAGAGTGTTTGTTGTGGGGGAGGAAGGGAAAGGAGAATGTTAGCTGCTTTGAGACTCCTTCAGGTAGTGATAAAGCGGGATATCAAATCCAAAAAACTCTTCTTCTCAAGGTGCTGCAAGGCATGTTGGGAACCCTACAGGGAACCAGGCAGAGGGCCTTCTTGGTAGTGGCGCCCGCCCTGTGGAACGCACCCCCCCCATCAGATGTCAAAGAGATAAACTACTACCTGACATTTAGAAAACATCTGAAGGCAGCCCTGTTCAGGGAAGTTTTTAATGTGTGACATTTTAATGTATTTTTAATCTTTGTTGGAAGCCGCCCAGAGTGGCTGGGGAAACCCAGCCAGATGGGTGGGAGGGTGGGGTGGAAATAAATTATTCTTATTCTTATTCTTATTCTTATTCTTATGCCTAAAAAGGCTGCTTCTTGAGTGTTACATTAAACAGCCCAGCGACCAAGCCTGGTAAGTAGAGTGAGGTCGCAGCATCTGATCTTGCGTGTCACCGAAAGGCAGCAGATTGGCATTTAATTTATTATGCTGAATTGTGTTTTTATTTTTTATTTTTTACTCCCAGGGAGAAGCATTTGCAAGATTTTCTCAGCTGCCAACATAACAAGGCCTTTCCTTGGCTATGGTGCAGCTTCACTTTGGGGAGGGGCATCGATCGATGTTTTGCTTCACGCACCAAAACGTCTTGGTTTATTATGTTTAATATAGAGTAAGCTATTTGCTGTGTAAGGCATGTAAAATGTGAGCCTCCCCTCTTTCTTATCAACTGCGACAGATTATTAATGTTTGCCCTGACTTGTTGAAAATAGTGGGAGACACACACATATATCTGGCTTGGTTGTAGAACAGCCTCTCCCCCCCCCCCGCCCCCCACCCCTTGCAACAGGTTCCCAAGCCAAACATTTCCTTCCTGCTCTAGTGGAGAGCACGGCTCTTGTTTCATCTCATTAGTGGGAGAAGTCCACCACCGGTGAGCACAGCCGGAACTGGTTGCTATGGCAACACATGTTTATTGAGCTCCTGAGATATGAGGTACTAGGCTGGGGAGAGGCTCTCTCAAACATTGGGGGGGGGGGTGTCGGAGGGCTGCACTGCGTGGTCTGTGGAGCCAACGGTGTCACTGAAGGATGTGTGAAGGGGCCGGAGCTAACCCCATACCTAGGGCCATGGGACCCCACACCATTCGCTGAGGCTGAAAGGGCTGGGATTTGGTTTCTTCCCGTGTAGGCCCGACAGCGTTCGAAGCAGATGTGCATTGCCAGTTACAATGCATATGATGCTGTGGGGTGTGAGATGGAATGCAGCCTCCCCCAACCTGGTGCCCTCCGAAGGGCATTCGGATGAAAATTCCCATCAGCCCTCACCAGCATGATATTGCTGCCCGGGATTGATATGAGGCTGTGACTTCCTTTTTCACACCGTTGTTCCAACTGGAGAGACAGGCTTGGAACAGGACAGGCCGTAGGGGTGCCAACTTGAATAATATATTGGGAGGGGGCAGGTAAGCTCCGCCCCACATAATCTATCACATGATGTGGCGCACACATTTGAGCGGCAATGCCCATCAATTTTGGCAGGCAGCCCCCTCAAATATTTTATCGGGGTGGGGTTGTGGGGGCTGATGGGACTTTGACCCCCAGGAATTGGCTCCTATGGGACAGGGAGAGCAATGTCCGGCGAAATCTTCAGAAGCAGGCTGTATGCGGTCAGGGCTGTAGAACTCCTAGGGACAGCTTTTGCAACACAAGGCTAGTGCATGGGGCTCTCATATTAAAAGTTTAAATCAATGGATACTTGACAGTATGATAATTAGCCAAATATAAGCCTCTTTCATTTAAACAGAAGGCGTGTGTCCTTAACAGCTGCATAACAGGCTGAAATACAACAGGTAAACCCCGCAACTGGAGATGCAGTGATGGGAAACGTGCGCAGTATTTTCTGCCTATTATACAGCTATTAATGACATAGGGTTTCTTTGCATGAAAAAGATACAGATCTTAAATATAAATTGCATGAAAGGTCCAAGAGTGGTTGCGGGTGAGTCAGAATCCTTGGCCATCTCCTTACATATGTTAAAGCTCCCTTTTGATCTCTTCTCTACTTCTCAAAGTGGTCTGTAAGCCATCCCTTTGCCCTGCTGTTAAATATTCCTTGATCTTGCAGGGATCTGCTGCTTCCTGCAGACTGTTCATATCTGAAAATAATCTTTCTTTCTTCAGGTGACAAGAGAATCCCAAATTGCTCGAAAGGCTTTGCAATGCATATACGTTACCAGAATGTGTAGAACAGATGGAGCTGAAACATCAGCTCGTGAGGCCAAGGGCAGGAATTAGGAATCAAAGCCCAACCAAGTATTGGCCGCTAACAATACAATCACAGTAGCAGAGTTGGACAATGCAGCAAGTGGGCTTTCCAAGGAGGTCTGGGATTGTTCCAGGACGGGAGAGAGGCTTTCAGATGGCTATTTTAAGATGAATGTAACTGGAGAACAAAGGCACTCTTGATGGTCCAGAACATAACAAAATTGTAGACTGCGAGCATCCAAGAGTGCAAGACCTTAAAAAAGAAAAGAAAACAATTCCACCAGAACCTTATGTTTGTTCTTAATGAGAGAAATGACGGGCAGTGTGACAGGTTATATTTACTCTCTCCCGCAGATGTCTATGTAGGAGAGACAAAGTAAAGGGGGTGGATTTATATTTAGTGTATAGTTAAATGGGGGATGCGGGTGGCACTGTGGGTTAAACCACAGAGCCTAGGGCTTGCCAATCAAAAGGTCGGCGGTTCGAATCCCTGCGACAGGGTGAGCTCCCATTGCTCTGTCCCTGCTCCTGCCAACCTAACAGTTCAAAAGCACGTCAAAGTTCAAGTAGATAAATAGGTACCACTCCGGAGGGAAGGTTAATGGCATTTCCGTGCACTGCTCTGGTTCGCCAGAAGTGGCTTAGTCATGCTGGCCACATGACCCGGAAGCTCCCTTGGCCGGCTCCCTTGGCCAATAAAGCTAGAAGAGCGCCGCATTCTCAGAGTTGTCCGCGACTGGACCTTATGGTCAGAGGTCCCTTTACCTTTACCTAAATGGGAGTAAAAAGCTGCCCTCCCTGCAGTGATTCTGGAGTTACAGCTATGTAAAATGAGGGAAAGGTCTTCCACTCACCTTAGTAATGTCCCAAATGGCACCTTTTCCTCCTCTCTCCTAAAGAAGTTGATGATAATGGTTTATTCTTTTTAATGTGGTCATTGAAAGGTACTGCCGCGGTTGAGGTGGCAGTAGAACTTGTCCCATCCCCTACAACTGAGCTTACCAGAGTGTTGTAGGGCAGGTGCAAGTTTTGCCCAGAGCTCAGTTATTTCCACAGCTCCAGCCCTATATGCATCTCCCATAGAAGTCCAGCAGTGCAGAACCAGTGAATTTGGACACTGGGGTGAGCGAGGAATAGAACAAAACTGTTCTTCCTTGTTCCTTATTCATCTCGTTATCTCCTTTCTGGGCACCTTCACTGTGGCATATGCATGCTGAAAGCAGTCCAGGTAGACAGCCAAATGTGCTCAGAGGCACAGAGGTCTGTTGGTCACAATGCATGCTTTTCAGAAGGTGCCCTATCAGAATTCCAGTGTGAACAGTGGACAGAAGCTTTGAACGGGGATTTTTGAAATATGATTGGTCATGCCTTCAAAGTGTCAAAACTAAAAGACAAGCTCAGATTTTTGCATAAGCTAGAAAACCTCAAGAAAAGAAGGTAAATGAGCAAGTCCTCCTTTAACAATATAATTCCAGTAGAAATGATGACTGCAGTGTCTGGAAATAAGATTGTGTATCAACAGCAGTAACTGGAGGAGGAATGTCCTTTGGGAGGAGTGTAGAGAGAAGAAACGCCATGGTGCACCTCATCTGCCCACCTGCAATGACTTCATCTGCCCACCTGCAACAAAACATGTTTCTTCAGCCACAGAAGGCACTGTAACTCTCCAACTTTGCACTTTTCATCGTCCCCTGAGACAGACGTTTGCCAATGGTCTTCCAAGATTTGTTAGGCTACAGAAAAGCTACAGCAAACAGTTTTGCTATATCTGTACCAGGCTGGATTAGGAATTTGGGTTGAATGCCTCTTATGCCATTCTAGTGACAAAATGTAATAGGTTCATTCTTCCCCCCCCTTCTTTTTTTGCTAGCATCTGACTGATATCAGAACCACGGGGAGACTATTTTGTGTACTCTGAATACCTTCTACTGTATATATATATTTCAGAACACTCTTCATGAATGCTCCAGAAAGCATAAATCCTGTCAATCACACAAGTTAGTCAGGGATCACTATTTTGTGTGTGAGGCAAGCTGAGGCAGGGAAAAGTTATTTATCTAGACAAATATGATGGTGGGTAGAGGTATGCTTCTCAAGTCTTATCCCCTCCCCCCACAAATAAAACACTCTAGCCAATAGAATGCATGTATCTGGTGTGATCGAGGGCTGTTTCACATTCAGACAGACAACAACTCCAGAGAGTTGTTTCTATTCAAGCATGGAAGTACACCTCTCTTGTGTGAATAAGTAATGAATGCAAGAGACTTCTTGACAGATCCAGTAGAGAGCTTGATAGGTGCTTCTTGAAGTGTATGTTTTGTTCACTGGGATTACTATCTTGTGCTGTCTAGGTGCTATAACACTCATTTCCACTGTGAAGACCTAAAAATGCAATTGTGAGACATTATTCTATTCTTCTGAATCATTTCACCTGGCAAGGCATATGTACCAATGTTCTTCTAGTGAATGTTTGCCTTGCATTTGTATCAGATGTCATCTTCCAGCCAATAGTGGTTCTGTGCTTCTCAACAAAGTCTAAAACATATGGAAGAGAACTGCATTTATACCATTCACCAGCTGGCTCCATCTTGAAAATGCTTTAGTAGTGGTAGAAGTCATGGAGTCCATCCCATGTAAACACAGATGAAGTTCTCCCCAGTGTCTTGCTTGCATACTGCACCAGTGGTGGGGGTTTTCCAGAAAATTCTGAACAAGGAAAACTTCCCAGGGAAAATCTTACGGAAATTAAAATGACGTGGGATGATTTGCATCCGGAAATTTTTAGTTTGCATGTGAAAATTTTCTGATGCCTGAGAAGAGTGAGCTAATTGAAGCATGTTTGTTTTACTTGCATTTAATAAACAAACTTTGAAATTGCCAAGCTTGACTAATATTGCAGTTGGCACCCATTTATTATTACTAATGCACTTATGAAACAGAAAACTTTCCGGGGGGTTGGGGGGTGGGAATAAGGTGCTCGAGATTTTTCTGCCTCACATCACAGCAGTTCTGAATGCATTTGACACACAGTTTGGTCATCTTGTGATGTTATAAAGCAGCCAACAATCAAAATGAAAATTAAGAGTAAAAGGAGCTTTCATCTTCTTCAAAGCCTAGATGTGCCAAACGCCAAGCTTCTGGCATCACCTGTATTATTCAGCAGCACTGAAGAACACCACCACTCTCCCCCAGACAGGGAGATTAGTGTTCGTATGGAAGGATGGTGTGGCCATTTACGGGAGTCCTGGGCATCATTTGCATCTTCTTAATCTTATTACAGTGGTACCTCGGGTTACAGGCACTTCAGGTTACATACACTTCAGGTTACAGACTCCACTAACCCAGAAATAGTACCTCGTAGGGTGGAAAGCTGGAAGAGAAATGGTAGGACTCAGAGTCCAATAATGGACAGGAGTAACTAATAGTAGCTTGGTCCTCCTCTTTCCAGACTAAGGAGGAGAAACATGCCACCCCCAATTGGATGTGATTAAGAATGCAGGCAGATTGGGGAGCTGGCTGAGGTTGGTGAAGCAATGCCCTATTCACTCTAATGGATCAGCCTCCCTTGCCACTCAGTGCTTCCATCAGTGGCTACACCTCTACGTCCTGACTTTACAATTCTTAAGCATTTCACATATTGCAATCTTTCTATGTCAAAGGAAGCAGAAGCAGATGATGCGTGGTGATAATGTGTGTGTGCTTTGGGTAGCTGCAATAAGCCACCCAGGTTTCCTTGTACACCTAAACACAGCAAGAAACCTGTATTTGCCACCACCTGCTCTGATCCACCTCATGAGAAGAGAAGACTCCCTGGAAAAGACCCTGATCTTGAGAAAGATGGAGGGCACAAGGAGAAGGCGACGACAGAGGACGAGATGGTTGGACAGTGTTCTCGAAGCTACCAGCATGAGTTTGACCAAACTGCGGGAGGCAGTGGAAGACAGGAGTGCCTGGCGTGTTCTGGTCCATGGGGTCACAAAGAGTCGGACACAACTAAACGACTAAACAACAACAGCTCTGATCCAGGAAGAGGCTACCTGTGCATGGAAGGCAGGCTCCCACATGTGCCCACAATGCTGGGCGAGGAGCTGTATGCATGGATGGGTGTGGCATGAGGGGGTTAAGCTTGCTGGCCCAAAAGCTGGAGCTGCCTGCAAAGCAGCACATTTTCAAAAGCTAGACACCTGCCAATTAGTGGTTTGCTAGGAGGAATGGAGGTTGGGGTGGGGAGGCTGGAATCAATCCCAAAAACACACGGGGGCAAGCCTCACAAGATGCTGAAGAAATAACACGGTTTATTTCTGAAAGCATTCTCCTTATACCTAACACGTTTTGACTGTAATTCTTTGTCAGAGGAAGTTAAAAACCAAATGCAGAAAAGACAATTAGCCAGTATAACATGAAGGTTATATTCAGATCCTATTGTGCCATTGGAATACATCTGAATATATGCTTTGTTATATATGAAAACATCGCTCACAGGATCTCAGCACTGGATTCTGGTCCCCTCTTTCCCCCCCTCCCCAAACACCTGGTTGTGATTTTAGGCTGTGTACACACATGAAGCTAAAGGTAAAGGGACCCCGACCATTAGGTCCAGTCGTGGCCGACTCTGGGGTTGCAGCGCTCATCTCGCTTTATTGGCTGAGGGAGCCGGCGTACAGCTTCCAGGTCATGTTGCCAGCATGACTAAGCCGCTTCTGGCGAACCAGAGCAGCGCACAGAAACGCCATTTACCTTCCCGCCGGAGCGGTACCTATTTATCTACTTGCACTTTGATGTGCTTTCAAACTGCTAGGTTGGCAGGAGCAGGGACTGAGCAACAGGAGCTCACTCCGTTGCGGGGATTCGAACTGCTGACCTTCTGATTGGCAAGTCCTAGGCTCTGTGGTTTAACCCACGGCGCCACCCGCATCCCGTGTACACACATAGCTTTACCCAAAGAATCCTATGAACAGTAGTTTACCTTCCACAGACCTATGATTCCCAGTACCCTGAACAAATGACAGTTCCCAGGATTCTTTTTGGGGGGAGGAGTGGATGTGCTTTAAAGGTATAGTGTGTGTGCAGACATGTTGCAAAAAAGGGGGGCGGGAGTCGGTGCATACTGACCTGATTGCTCTGTCCACACTGAGCTGCATCTGAGTTATGATGTGATGTACATTGTCTCCACCCTGTCAGAATATACGAAGAGCCCAGCTGTTGGATTAGATCAAGGGTCTGTCTTATTCAGCATCCTGCTTCCATCTGTGACTGGCCAGATTGGCCTTCAGGAAGCCCACAAGAAGGACAAAGCAGGGAAGCCCTTTTGGGTCAGGCTCAGGCCATGGGTACCAGTCTGGAGCCAAGAACTGGGAGTCAAAAATAAAGAGCAGAACTCAAGAGCAAGGCTATAGATGTATAAGACATAAAGGTAAAGGTACCCCTGACCATTAGGTCCAGTCGTGACCAACTCTGGGGTTGCAGCGCTCATCTCGCTTTACTGGCTGAGGGAGCCGGCATCCAGCTTCTGGGTCATGTGGCCAGCATGACTAAGCCGCTTCTGGCGAACGCTGTTTACCTTCCCGCCAGAGCAGTACCTATTTATCTACTTGCACTTTGACATGCTTTTGAACTGCTGGGTTGGCAGGAGCAGGGACCGAGCAACGGGAGCTCACCCTGTCATGGGGATTCAAACCGCTGACTTCTGATTGGCAAGTCCTAGGCTCTGTGGTTTAACCCACAGCGCCACCCGCGTCCTTTGTATAAGACATACCAGAGCTAAATTAGGGCTTGTGGCTCAAGCAAATGTTAGTATTTGTACCTTATTTGCTAGAAAAGGTATTTTATAAAGAATAAATTGTATGGTGAAAAAGAAAACTGTAATGTAATGTAATGTAATGTAAACAGCTGCAAAATCTTGTGACTCCAATTAAGGTCACAGAAATGCTGAGCCTTTGCCTTGTTAATTTGTTAACTCATTTTAAAAGTGTGTGTGTGTCTTAGTCTTAGTCTTAGATAGGAGGAGTGGGAGTTGAAAGTTGGCTGGTTATCTTGCCAACATGGGAGTTTGGAAATGTCAAGCAGATGCTGTGTCTGGAGGAGGTTGAGAGGGCAGGCAAGCCATGGACTGATAACTTATGCGCTGCTGCGAAGGAGTTTCAGAAGCAAGAAGACCCTCTCTTGGGCTCAAGGGAGAGAAACGCATTGTATTGCATAAATAATACTTCTTGCTAATAGTTGCCATCCTGCAAGTAAAGAGTCATCTTCAAAGTCTTGTGTGTGGAGTCTACTTCATCACTAGGGCTTCGAGGGTGAAACCACTGGAGCACTCTGCACGACTCAGAAAAATAGCTCACAGCAAAACTAGCCAATGAGCCAGGAGACCCTCCTATAACTCTTTCCTGCACTGGAGGAGTTAGTGAACAACCTGGGTGGTTAGAACCAGTCTAGTTCCGAGACGCTTCAGCAATGTGGTTCACCACATGGGGCAGAGCGCAGCTGTTCCTGACACTTCAATGCAGGGATCTTGCAAAGCCCGAGTTAGCCACCATCCTTCAATCCAGAAATCCAACAACACTCTGGGCAGGTGAAAAATTTGCCTATGTTTGATTATGAACTTGGAATGGGCAATGGGATGGATTCCAAGCAGTACTGCTAAGGAACCCCTTTCCCCGAAGTGCTGTAACAGAGAGACAGACGCCTCTGGCGTAGTCTGATGCAGAGCAAAGGATGGGCCTTGGAGTGGCACACCTGCCTGCAGGTATTTCTGTTGGAACACACCCTGAATTGATAGAATGTGACAAGAGCCTGCCTCTCTGGTCCCTTGAAGGCACTGCAGAGCAGCTCTTTCCTTGCATGTTGAAGAAATGCAAATTTTGTAATAAAGAGTGTCTGGCTATTTGTGGGTTAATGTTCCTGGAGAGCCAGCAGACTTCCAGCAGCGTCTGGGAAGCAGAATGTGTGGGAGCTATTTTAAGATGGCTGTCCTTTGTGCAGTAGCAATGGCTAACTATTATTGTGAACACTGTTGCAGTTCACCGTACCCTGCTGCTGTCTTTCCTGGGAAGCTGGAAAATACCCCTTGCCCAAGCACACCGCAAGGAATCCCAGCCATGAGTTTAAGGAGCGCATGTGAGCATGGCGCCTGTTTCCAAGTCCCTGTAATGCAGAAGGCAGAAAAGTGACACAGCACCACTGCTTTGTGCAGCTCCTTTGCGTTAGGCAAAGAGGGGAGATCTGCAGAAGTTGGCATAAATGATTTTGTGGTCCCTTTCAGCTAACAGAAAGGCAGCATGGGGTGTAAAGGAGTTGCTTAATGTGTGTGTGAGCGCGCAGGGGGGCGGGGAACGACACATTTTGCAGTTACTGTATTCCAATTTCAAGGCAATAAGAATCTCATTTTCACTCCAAGCTTCTGCCGCAAAAAGACGACGTAAGCTGTGGTGCAGCGGCTTCTCCACTAGATGCCACCATTTAAACAAAAATGTCCTGTAGCTGTCCATGCAGGAGTTCTGGGGTGTCTGTAAAGCTGCCACCACCACGTGTGTATCAGGCAGAAGGTTGGGTCCTGCACCCCTTCCATCTCAAGTGGTAGAAGGATCAGGGCATCAAGCACAGGGCATGTAATGATTGTGCTGTGCTATGGGCATGGCCGTGGGTTCCCATGCAGCCCTGTGCTCAATGTGCATGCAATATTGTTGTTGTGTGAGAACTATGTAAATGGAGCCTTTGGCCCATAAAAAGCACTACTGAACTTCTTCATTCCTCATACGTACATGGGTAGCCATGCTCTAACAGTGATGGAGAAAGCAAGATTTTGTCACAATGATGGCTGCCGGATCAACACCTGACTCGCCTTAAGCATTCTGTATATGCCTGAGCACATCCCACAGGAAGAAAGTCAATGCTTTGTGTTATAAGAAAAAACTGCTCCTTTTCCCTTATGGGGTACCCAAGAGCCCATATAGAGTCCTTTTTAAGGTTCTCTATTGGTAGGAGAAAATAACAGAGGCAAACCAGAGAATATTGAGAAGCAAAGCAGCTAGTAAGCCTGAATTTTATTAAAGCTGTTGCAACACACTGGAGGCAGGAAGAGAACCCCGAACCATGCCTGCAAGCCCTTATATAGACTTTTGAACTGCCCACCCTGGAGCTCAAGACCACCCTTCCATACATCAAACATACATCACAGAAGGGGTGTAGCCCAAGACCACCCCCCAATACATCATACTTACATCAAAGAAGGGGCGGACTACAACAGAAATCTGAGTGCCTTGTTTTTATCCTGTTTGCCAGGTTACCTGATTGGATTACCTGGGCATCCAGGCCACTCTTTTGTTATGATAACTACTCAATTCCTGAATCCAGGTCACAGGCTCACCCTATTCATATGTTAAATGTACCCTTGAGACAGGATTTGTGAGCAAAGAGATGACGGGGAGGCTCCCCATTTTCTTTAACCTTGCAGAGAAATATTTGAGGTCAATTTGGAAGAGACAAAATGGTTTCAGGATTTTTCCTGTACTGATTCAGACATGTAGTTTAAATATTTATGATTGTGTTTGCCTGGTACATTTATTTTATATCTTAGACCTTATAATTCTCATAACATTGTGAATTGACCCATAGTAGATATTTGCATGCACCTTGATAAACAAACCAGTTCGTCCGTCCATAATTTGATGTGTGCAATGCATCCTGATAGTTGCTGGGGGGTGGGGTGGTGGAGGGCAGGATATATTCATTGTGTGAATCAGTTTCTCCTTTGGATAGAGGATAAAACTTGTATAACTTGCTTGCTTCACCTTTGGAAGAAGGTGCAGGATATAAATTTAATAAATAAATAATCACACTGGAATGTTGGTCAGCTGCTGTGTTCAGTGGCGGCCCTCGGGGTTACAAATTTCAGCTGTGCGATGCCAAAGAATTTGCCAAACCCCCCACCTCTCACCTTCCATTCTACATCATAGTTGCAGTGCCCCTGAGACTTGGCACCCAGTGTGACCAAACCACCTCTGCTGTGATCATTGTAATTGCTTACAGGAGGCCAAGAGATGAGAGGCTGAGGTTGCAATTTTAATCGCCACTTAGGTGGGAGCAAGTCCAATCCCCCCCATGCCTTTAAAAACAAAAACAAAAAACTTGTACAGTGGTACCTCGGGTTAAGTACTTAATTCGTTCCGGAGGTCCGTTCTTAACCTGAAACTGTTCTTAACCTGAAGCACCACTTTAGCTAATGGGGCCTCCTGCTGCTGCCACGTAGCCGGAGCACGATTTCTGTTCTCATCCTGAAGCAAAGTTCTTAACCCGAGGTACTATTTTCTGGGTTAGCGGAGTCTGTAACCTGAAGCATATGTAACCCGAAGTACCACTGTATTAATTTTCTCTCAGCAAAACATTGCATTTATTAAATTATCACTTACTTCAAGCAGAGCAAGGCTGCTTGAAAATGCCCCCCCCCCATGCTGAATTCAGGGAAATAATTATTTCACCTCTGTTCAGTGGATCAGCAGAACCAGACAATGACTTGAAACTCATTCCTTTTCAACTTTTTGTTTATTTCACTCAGTGAAAAAATGAAAAAGAAGGCAGATTCCTTTTGAAACGCAAAACAAGTGGTGTTGAGATGCTGCAAGCGGCTTGTTACAAGAGAAGCTTAATCAGGAGGAGAGCCAGGAGGAGGAATCCAAATGAGGGAGAGAGAGAAGTAGAAATATCGCTGGCTTGGGTACATGTTACATTTTTTATCGGACCGTCGTTACCAAAAACACCCTCTTTGTGTGTTTTTAACAGGCCGCAGGAAGATTCACTTATGCAGCCCTTCATGGTGTAGTTTATGACATTCTCGTCTGTCGATGTAACAAAACTAACGCAGTAAGTGTCTGAGCCAGTACAATCCACCACTTCTGTGGTACACTTTCCTGTGGGAGAAAAGCAGCCCGGGCAAGACTTTCCATTGGGCTTGGTGCTCTGTGGTGGAAACGTAGGAGTGGCCGGTGTGCAGTCAATCTCCTTGCAACAGGTGATGCTTTCCCGCGTGAAATGCCCTTTGCCATGAGTCACCTCGGTCAATCCCAATTTGCAGGTCTCGGAGGATGCACAGCTCTTGCTTATGTTTTTGTCTTTTGAACTGGGGACTTCGAGCAGAGAGATTGAACAGGCATCTTGGCCACTGGGACAAGGCCGCTTCAGACCTGTGCAGTTGTTTATTCCCTTGCAATACTCACATTCCAAAGAGGCACCTGTAGATAGAAGCACAGAGATCAGGGAAAAAATCCAGGAGAGTGTTCATGGTGATGGGAAGGGCGCAGAGAGAGACCTAGGTGTTTTAACCATCACAGGGAAGCAAATGTGGGAGCCTGGAGCACCTCAGCTGGCTTTGCAGAGGTGAAGCAGGCCTCACTGCTATGTGGGCTGGAGGGCAGGGAGCAAGCCCCCTTGAACTCAGTAGGTTTTACTTCCAAAGTAGCCCTTCTTAGGATTGCACTGTGTGAAAGCACCTCTGTGCATTTAATGGACCTGCAACATGGAGAAAGGACATCAGTAAGAGAGCCAGGAACAAACCATGGCTTCAGATCCTGGCTATGTTCTGAAGCCGTAGTTGAAACAAGCTACAGTTGTGTAAGTTCAAATGTCCCAGGGATACAGGGAAGAGACGAAGAGAGCAGCATGCAAGCCTGAGGGTTATTCTCATAGATGGAAACCATGGTCATTACTTTCAAAACTAATACTATGCCAGTATGCTAAGACAAACTTAAGAGTTCACATTTTATGGGGTCTTCTGCCCATTGCCAGCAAAGGTTACCTTTGATTGAAACCTCATGTCCTTGGGGATGTTATCCATGGGACCATTTAATCTATCCCTTGCTAATGAGCTCTTTTCCTCCTCTCTGTTTTGCCTCATGGGTGACCCCCAGATCTGCTTTACCACCTTCCTGGAAGTGGGGGGGGGGGGTCAACCTCTCTCTCTATAGGTCATTTAACAGATCACAGCTACTCTCCAATGAGAGATGTCTGGTTGTTTATTCCAAGTTGCATGACCTGTCTGAGCTTTGGTAAAATGAAACTGGGAGGAGAGGCTGCCCCAGAAAGAGCAGAGAGCCCTATGACTGGTAAATCCCCCAGCAGCCATCAAACCATAGAAGAAGTTTTTTGTTTAACTTCTGTGTTCAATTACAACATGAGGTTTATTGGAGTGAGCTGTGAAAGAAGCAGCGTCATTGAGTTTGGGGAGGATGGCACTCATTTGCAGATTACCTTGTTAATAGTTATTAGTTAAAATAGGCTACTGCTTGGTGAGCCTGCTGTATAGCTAATGTTGGGGAACCAGGCTGAAGGTCCTCCTCAATTTCCCTTCTGCTTTTCTACACCCCTCTTCATAGTAGCTGGTACTGAATGCTGTTGAATGCTCAGGTAACCTGATCCCAACTCAGTGGCTGCAGAGTAGAGTGGTTTAGAGGGGAAAATGTTCATTTTGGGCAACATTTCAGCTCAGTATGTAGGAAAGGTAAATGTGTTCTGTATTGGACCCATTTATTTTTTTTACATTTCTCCATGTCAAATGTCATTGTAATGCACAGAAGTCCTTTGGTGCCTGAAACCCATAGTAGCAACTCTTTGGGTTTGGAATCTATAAAGCAAGTGTGGTCCACCAGAGGTTGTTCGGCTACAAATTGCATCACTCTTAGAACTGGCCATGCTGCCTGGGGCTAGTGAGAATCAAAGCCCTGTATCTGGAGGGCCACAGATCCCCCCCACCCCTATGATGAAAGATGA
Source organism: Podarcis tiliguerta (assembly GCF_965153285.1). Taxonomy (NCBI): domain Eukaryota; kingdom Metazoa; phylum Chordata; class Lepidosauria; order Squamata; family Lacertidae; genus Podarcis; species Podarcis tiliguerta. Next base: position 92,946,471 of record NC_139535.1, on the reverse strand, counting down.
TGATGATGATTACAGCTCCTTAGCTAGAACACATCCATTGAAATCAATATACTTCTGCATATGACTAACAGTGGGTACCACCCTAGGAGTCAATTCTGGTCTAGAAAACAGCACAATATTTGGGGTTTGATGGTTCAGGTAAGGCAGCCTTAGCCATGCTAGTAACACCCTTCCCCCCCCCCATGCTTTGAACTCCCAGCTTCCATCAGCCCCAGCCAGCATGGCCAATGTTCAGGAATTATGGGAGTTGTATTTCGAAACATCTGCAGGGGCACCAGGTTGGAAAAGTCTGGTATAAGGGACTTTCTAAGGATGTCACAGGGACGCGGGTGGCACTGTGGGTAAAAGCCTCAGTGCCTAGGGCTTGCCGATCGAAAGGTCGGCGGTTCGAATCCCCGCGGCGGGGTGCGCTCCCGTCGTTTGGTCCCAGCGCCTGCCAACCTAGCAGTTCGAAAGCACTCCCGGGTGCAAGTAGATAAATAGGGACCGCTTACTAGCGGGAAGGTAAACAGCGTTTTCGTGTGCGGCTCTGGCTCGCCGGAGCAGCGATGTCACGCTGGCCACGTGACCCGGAAGTGTCTCCGGACAGCGCTGGCCCCCGGCCTCTTGAGTGAGATGGGCGCACAACCCTAGAGTCTGTCAAGACTGGCCCGTATGGGCAGGGGTACCTTTACCTTTACCTTTAAGGATGTCACTGAAATTCTACAGTGCTGACCTTATTCATCAGAATTTACCAGTTTGGATTTAATCAGTTAATTGACCGGTTTGTTGGTTGCATCCTTGAATGCTTTGGTTGCAGTTCTACTGAAAGTTTCCTAAGGAGCAAAATCATACCTGCATTTTTGGCCAGCATGTTCTGTGTGACATTTAGGGATCCGTCATGTGGCTCAGGTGTAATCTCCAGGAGTTCGCAAAGCAGGGCATAAATATTCACACTTTCAAAAGGTTCCACCTCCAGACCTTTCTTAAAGGCTGGTCCCACAGCTCGGAATATAGTCTTCATGTTCATAACCTCATTGTCAAATCCATGTTCGCCTTTATTGAATTGCACTTTGATTCTCTGAAAAGGAAGGACAGGGCATAACCTATTGCACGTTTTGCCTTGGTACTTCCCCAGCTTTCCTATGCGGTAACAAAGCAACGAAGCAGCACATTTTTCCATCTGTTGTGTTGTATATCAGGGCCAGCCCTACCATTAGGCACAGTGGGTAGTACAAAAGTGAGCTATTTGAAATGTGCCTTGTGTCCCCTAAGCTAGCTTCGCAGTAATTGATAAATGAACTTCAAAACTGAGAGCTTCATATTTCCTGAACAAACATGCATACTACCTGGTTGCTATAACCCAATGTATACAACCTAAGAGCACAACCTCTGGCTGTGCAGTCCATGTACATGGCAGATAAGAGACATCTTTCTGTTTGTCTCTATACACCTGTAAGGATACCAAGCAAGGTCTTGTTTGAAGAGTGAGTCTGCAATCATCACCTCTAAGGAAGAATCCTGATTGAACACAGCCAGGGCTTACTCCTGGCTAAACCTGCATGAGATTGTGCTGCGAGGCTGCAGTTCTTTGCAAGCTTTTGGGAAGTGCACCCACTGAACAAAGTGACACTTGCTTCTGAGTGTGTATGTATGAATGGGAATGGGCTGTAAGTGTCCATAAGCGAAAGCTGTTAATTACTGGGCAAAATTGTTTCTCTGAATGAGACAGGAAGCTCTCTCAATGCGACACTTCCTTACTAGAGTCCTAAGTATCCATAATGTAACAACTGCAAAAATCAGGATGACATAAAATAAAAGCATGAGGTCATCCATATGAACTCTGATATTCAAAACAGGTTGGATCTACATTGACCTTTTTAATGTTTTTAGAACGATATTAGCTATATCCTTCTAAAACGTCACAGGGCATACTGCTAAAAAAAGTTCATTACCTCTGCAGTTTCCCTTACTGCTGGTTCATGGTTGCTCTGCAGTGCCTTCTGGTGTCACATTTTAATAATGCATTGTTAATGTTCTAAACAACACATAACATGTTGCTTACATTTTTGAAATTATTTCCTTAACCCTTTCTTAATGTTATAAACCATGAGTGTAGATCGTTCATAGCCTCTCCTGGATTCTAACACTTGTGATAACTTGCTAGTTCCTGAGTCCACTAGAAGAAGAAGAAGAAGAAGAAGAAGAAGAAGAAGAAGAAGAGGAGGAGGAGGAGGAGTTTGGATTTGATATCCCGCCTTTCACTCCCTTTAAGGAGTCTCAAAGCGGCTAACATTCTCCTTTCCCTTCCTCCCCCACAACAAACACTCTGTGAGGTGAGTGGGGCTGAGAGACTTCGAAGAAGTGTGACTAGCCCAAGGTCACCCAGCAGCTGCATGTGGAGGAGCGGAGACGCGAACCCGGTTCCCCAGATTACGAGACTACTGCTCTTAACCACTACACCACACTGGCTGTCACTAGGAAGCCCACTGTAATAAATATAACATAAAATGTACTTTAACTTGATCTGTTTGAGAGATGATTGAAGTTAAGGCATGTGTGTGTGTGTGTGTGTGTGTGTGTGAATAGAAACATGTTAAACATTTACTATAACTAAATTGTTAAAAATCTGGTTTAAGCAAAATTTCTAATATAAACCCAATTTTTAAAAATGTATTGAACCCATCTGGTTCCGTGTAAATGCCACGTGAAGCAGTCAACCTGTCATATTTACATCAATACCTCCACTAGAAACAAAACAGGGGGGAATAAATATTAACAGAATATCACCATAATTAACCACTAGGCTTAGGTTAGGTTATGTTGCAAAGGCTCTCATATTGCTCAACTGCATCCATATTCCTGATTCAAAGTTTCCCACAAGAACCAGGATTTCAAAATTAGCCCTTTCTTTCAGATTCCTTGGTCAACAGAATGGACTTGGGGAGCTTACGATAGGAGATGGGAACATATAAATTACAAGAGCAGAGCTCAGTTCACAGGCAGCCTTAGGTGGCGGCCATAGAAGTGGCAACCCTCTTCCTACTCTAGTCTTTCTTCAGAAGGAAAGACAGCATGAGAAAAGTGAGGCCAAGGAAGGTCAGTTCTGGTGACTCCAGCACCACATATCACTAGGTGGACAGGATGCATCCATGTTTGTTCGGTGGAAATGGAAAGCAAGGATTACAAGCAGACAGAAACAGAGAACTGTTTTGCCAGAATGCACAAAGGGACAGCATCTACTACTAGGACTGGCTTTGCTAGGCAGCAGGGTGAAGTGACTGCTTTAGGCAGCACCATCAAGGAGATAAAAGAAGACAGGGATTGCTGTCAAACTGGTGCAACAAGACTATTTCAAGTGTTGGCCCTTGCAGTGGTGGATTTAGGGGAACGTGACCGGTTTGCCTGCACTTATGCTGCAGGGGGTGCTGCAACAATGATGTAGAATGGAAGACAGGGAGTGGGGATGCCGAATTTTAGCATCACACAGGTCGCCACTGAAATCTGAAAGCCCAAAGTCTGCCAGTGTGGGAAGGTGCTATTTGGACTCCAATTCAGGCACCGAAACATCACTGTCTATGCTTCCCCCTGACCTCCTAAGTAGACTTCCCTTCCGTTTCTCATGCACAAAACAGAAGACAGAATAAGGAAAGAAAAGAGATAAGCTGGAAGTACAGTGGATAAGACCTTACATACCCCATGGATCACGTAGCCGGGGTCACCATACAGCACAAGAGGCGTGATCCGTGTGTTGTTGGCATAACGAAACCTCCTGGGGAATTCCTCCTTCTTGTAGACGTGGAGCTTGGGGTGAGCATTTTTCAGGGCTTCATAAACTTGTTCTAGTTTCCCTGGCTTTGGTTCTAGGAGACCTTGTGGCCCATAGTCTACCAGCTCAAACTTAATGTCCTGGAAAGAGAAGTTCTGCACTTTCTGAAGGTGAATTTCATCCGTTTTTATCACTGTTTCCATGCCGTGGTCAGATGTGATGATCATGTTGAGGTTTGAGCTCAGGCCTGTCTCCTCAAGGCGCTGCCTCAAGTAACCCACCGTCCGGTCCACCTGGCTGACCATGTCTTTCCTCTCCTGGGATTCTGGGCCATATTTGTGTCCAGTGGAGTCGGGCTCACCAAAGTAAAGGGCGACGAAGTCAAGGTTTTCCTCGAGGAACCACTTCATGACTATGTCAATGTTCTGCCTCCACTCGGTCTCGTTGTTGTACTTGTGAAAGAGCTTCTCCACCCTCTTCACCATCACCTGCTCTCCATGGTAGGTGGCGTTTCCCCCAGGGAAAAAGAGGGAGCCTGTCTTCAAACCCTAGGATGAAAATCCACAGACCTAGAAACTGGCACAATAATAGATCCGAACTGCATATGATGCAAACACAGGTTCCCTGGCCTTGGGTGCACAATTGGGCATCCTAAATCTTTAGCCCTCAAGATTGCAGAGAAAGCCTCGGAAATGCATTGCCAGTAGTATAGGGCCTACCCTCAAAAGCCAGCACAAAGCTGGGCAGCTCAAGGCTTGCCAGAGCATCCAGTGATGCAGGTGGATGAGGCTTAAGTGCCTCAGTAAAGCTCTTCCTTCCCCCCCCAAGCATCTGTTTGTCTGCTAAGCAAAGCAGAAACAAATATTTATTATTCATTCATTCATTAAATAAAACCATATGTGGAAAGAAACTCATAACTGCATGCAATGTCAGTTTGGGTCCTTTATTGGGGTGATCCGTGGGTGTGTGTATGTCTGCATGCAGCAGAAGGAAAGTGTTGCTCTAGGATTAGGGCAGTCCAGTCCCCATCAGGGAAATGAACAGGAAGACCCTCAAATTCAGCTGGGCTGGCTGGCCAGATTTTGAAGTAGGTGAAGTAATAGGCACCACCATCTAAAGAAGAGACTCCCTGTGAAACCATCAAGTCCAGAGTGCACCTTTTTGGAGAGGCCCATAGATCCTGCCCCAACACACGGTGGCTTGGCTTCCACCGGGAGATGATTCAAAGGAAGGCATCCATATGTCATATTGTGTCTCTGGTTACAGAGCACAAAGATATACAGCAGTTCTCCCGAGATTTCTTGCCGTATGTGTGGCCTCTGTCATCGTGATGTGTGCTTTGGTAGCCATAATCACAGAGAGGCTGGTTCCTGACATCCATCACTTTGCCATCCTGCTACATGATGGGGGCTCATCTGATGTCCAGCTCCTTGGGGGGAGGCCCTTCAGCAAAAGGTCCAATATTTCTACCCCTTGAGGGAAGGCCCTTCAATAGAAACATCTTTGACAACCTTTCTCCAAGTCTTCTGGCCGTGGCTATGAATTCCTAAAAACTTCTTCAACGGGCTGATTCTCCAATTAATTTTAAGATAGTAGTTTTAGGACAGGGTTGGGGGAACCTGTGACCCTTCTCAGTGTTTCCCAGACTTGGGTCTCCAGCTGTTTTTTTGGACTACAACCCCTGTCATCCCTAGCTAGCAGGACCAGTGGTCAGGGATGATGGGAATTGTAGTCCGGAAGCAGCTGGAGACCCAAGTTTGGGAAATACTGCTTTAGATGTTGCTGGGCTCCCTCTCCCAACAGCCCCAGCCAGCTTGGCCACTGAGAACAAAGCCTGGAGGGCACCAGCTTCCCTCCATCCCTGCTTAAGAAAAACCTGCGACATTACCAATGTCTGTGAAGATGGTGTGTGCCTGGATGCTTTAGTTAGCAAGACCAGGGATGGGCTCGATGAAAATGATGCAGAGGAAGATGCAAAACTAACTTCATGAGAATGTGGAGCTTGTTGGTCTGTCTGTCTGTCTGTCTGTCTGTCTGTCTGTCTCTCTGTCTCTCTGTCTCTCTGTTTCTTTCAGTGGCAAGTTCCAGAAGAGGGCCCCCATTTTGTTCCCTAGAAGTTTTGTGGGTTTATGGCTTACCTGCCTTTGTGCTGTGATCCAGATGGGGAGGCTGCCATTATCCCACCACTCAGACTTCCCCTGTGTGTTGTAATAAGGAAGCTTCTGTCCGGTGCTGACATTGTACCACATGTTGTGAACCACACCATGGTTCTCAATGTACTTTCCTGCCAGGGGAGAGTCAAACTTGGCATTAGTTACAAGCTGTCTGCTAGTAGGAGTGGGTGGGTGCATCTCCATTTGCCGTACTTGCTGGACTTTGGGAACTCATCCTCAGTGGCCACTGAGTCAGAGTCCCTTCCATAAGAACATTAAGAAGAGCCTGCTGGATCAGGCCAATGGCCCACCTAGTCCAGCATCCTGTCTGGCAACTAGATGCTTGTGAGAAACCTGCAAGCAGGACTTCAGCACCAGAGCACTCCCACCTCCTGTGGTTTCCAGCAACTTCCATTACTGAAGACTGCTGGAGACCCAAACATTCAGAGCCTTCAGCTGCAGACTAGTCAAGTCTTTGCAAATGGTAGGATCTTCCCAAGTTAGCCCTTGAACTCTGCAGACTCTGATAGACTCCCTGTCTTCTTATTGGCAGGAGACTGGTGCAGAACCTTCTTGGGGCAGATCAGCCTCAATTCTAGATATTCTTCCAGTAGACTGTTGCCAGCATGAAATTGCTATGTCCCCTTCTTCTCAGGCTCATTTTGCTCTGTTTCCCCTGCTTATGTTTCTTCTTTGCCCTCTGCTATGGACCAACTGCTATCTCACCTATGCCTGTTCCAGCATCACAGTTACCCCACCTTGGAAACTGATGCCAAATAATTCCCATGGATGTGGCTTCGTTGCCACCCTTGGATTCACATGCCGGTGTGTCACAGATGGTTGATCTGGCTCTTGAGAATCCAGCACAGCAAGGAGTCTAGGAAGGTGATGCTGTTTTGGACTTCAGTTCTTATCAGTCCATGTCACAGGTTTTGCCCTTCACATTTTTAGCCTTAAACAACTTGGGGCCAGGTCTCAGGTGGGGCAGTGCTAAGAGTAATGCATGTCCAAGAGGTTTGCTTAAAATGCACCCAAAACTGAGCCTTTAGAATTACGGCTCCTGTCCTTAAAGAGCTGCCATTTCTGCTTCCTAGGGCCCCACTGTCCTGTCCTCATCTCTCCCAAGTGACTGGGCACTCACCTGTAAGCAGAGTGAAGTGGGAAGGGCTCGTCTGGGTGACAAAGGGAGGTGTGATGTAGCGGGCCTTCACCCCATCATAAGCCATGGCATCCAAATTGGGGGTGTCCACATCCTGGTCATAATTCCACCGAAAACCATCGAAGGAAACCAAAAGGAGCTTGCTGCGGTTGCTTGCCCTTTGCAAAGGGGCACAAGTTCCGAGAGCAAGGAGGGTAGCCACCAAGCCCAAGGAAGTAAACATCTTTCCAGGAAGGCGAGAGAGAGAGAGAGAGAGCAGGGAGAGAGTAAACATAGGAAAGGCACGGATTATATATGCATGGCAGGGTCTCAAGTTCACAGCTCTATCTGATCCACCTTTCTACACTTGGCTTGGGAACAAGTTCCTGCTGGGGTTCAAACTGTTTGTCAGCTTAATGCACAGTCAGCTTAATGTTGTTTTGTGTGTGTGCATGGATACATGTGTGTGTTGAACATGAGGAATTTGATGATACTTCAGGCTTTATTTCTCTCCTCCCCCACTCGACTCTCAGCACTGGTTATTTTCTGTAACAGGGCATGAACTGTCTTGCCATCAGTCCTGGAAGACCTGCAAGTTGATGTGGCTGGATGGGGAATGGAAAGAACACTAGAGTCAGCTGTGGAGGAGGACTTCTGGCAAGGCAAGATGGTGAGCGCTATGGCTGCATTGAACTCCTAGGGACCGCCAGCACCAACCAAGCTGCCTCCTAGTCCCTGCGCCACATTCACCACCACCAACGCAATCAAAGGGGGAGCCCAGGGCATCCAAAACAACAAGCGAAGAGGCTGCACAGAGCCTCCTCCACCAGATCATTATCCCATGGGGACCGAGAGCGCCCCAACAAAGCTCTGGGACCTGGAGGCCTCTGGACCTATACAAATAATGAAGCAGAGCCACACCCCGAACCATGCACCAACTTATTGCTGCCACTGCCACCAAGGGAGAACACCATGATGGAAACCAGAGTGCACAGAAACAACATTTACCTTCCACATTCAAGAACAGTCCGTAGTTTATCTATAGCAAAAGATTCCCCTCCTTTCAAGACATGGGTGGAAGGTTTGCAAAGTATCCCAACAGATATGTCATGTGTTAACAAATGTTTTGGAGCTAGACTTGTAAACTGGCTAGAAAATCATCATAATCATTGTGTCTTGTTTTTATCACTTTAAAAGAGTTTGGATATGCAGAAATCAGCAGCGTGAAGTTTTTATTGACACAGATCTAAGTATTATCACCACTTGCTCATTGGTGCAGATCTCGGGCCATGAAAGGACCTCCAACCGTAACTGAAGAGGAAACCTTCAGAAATTAGACTCATGCTCTAGGTTGCATGGTAGAGCAGCCCTGTTCCAAAATACCGTATTTTTTGCTCTATAAGATGCACTTTTTCACTCCTAAAAAGTAAGGGGAAATGTGTGTGCGTCTTATTGAGCAAATGCAGGCTGCACAGCTATCCCAGAAGCCGGAACAGCAAGAGGGATCGCTGCGCAGTGCTCCCTCTTGCTGTTCTAGCTTCTGGCTCAGTCCCTTCCCCCACCTCCTGGAAAAGGCCCCAAGAGCCGCGAGGAGCGTGTGTCCTCAGGGGAAAGCCTGCAAGCGCCTCACACACGCTGTACACAGCTCGTGAAAGGGAGCGCTGAGCAGAGCCTGGGATGCATACAGGCTCTGCTCAGCGCTCCCTTTAAAGAATTTTTTTCCTTGCATTCCCCCTCTAAATACTAGGTGCGTCTTATGGTCAGGTGCATCTTATGGGGCGAAAAATACGGTAAGTGGTATTTCCTAAAGAGAAGAGGTTGGAGAAGCATCAGTGCCATAGGCCTGTGACAAAAACAGCTGCCAGCAATCATTGACAAGCTGCATCTTTTCAATCTCAATCATTCATTCCCCAGTGCCTCTCCAAAGCTGTTCATATAGGGTGGGAGGAAAGGGGAAAAGCTAATTAAAAAGGAAAGTATTAAAATTCATCAAAATGGGGCAATCTAAAGTGCGAGCAGGCATAACTAAATGAAATAGATAATATACCATCACCAAGAAGCTGAAATACGAAAAAAAATCTCTCTGTATCCCTCTTTCTGTACTCTGCTTCTCCAGTTCTCCAGCCTGAAGAGACCTGGTTCCACGCATTTCTCTTCTGCTGCCCTCTGGTGTACGGAGCTCCTTCCATGAACATATATGCTGATCTGAACATGCATGTTGCAATGTCCCTCTCTTCCTTCCTGGCCTTCTGTAAATTCTCCCTTGCTGCCCCCAGCACATAGAGCTCCTTCCTTGCACATGTATGTTGATCAGTGCTCTCTCTCTCCCCCACCCCCACTTTCTACCTTTCCAGACCACCTCTATTGTTTTGGGTCTGCTCCCTTAATCCCAGCTGCAACCAAGTTTGGAGCACATGTAATAGCGTTTGTCCAGGTCCCTCCCTCCCAACCCTTGTCTCTCCTTCACCTCCTTCTGTTGTTCTCCCAATTGCACTTCCAATGATAGAGCTGGATCGAGGAGCACCAGCTGCTTCAGGGAGAGTGTGGCTCCAACCAGGGCTGGCAATTTACTGACTTGGATGTTTATTGATAGCACTGCATAAGTCAGCATTTCTCAAACTGTGTTCCTGAAAACCTGGGGGTTCCAAAGGTTAAATCAATAGTGCATGGCAGAATGGCACAGGCAAGGACAGTCACTTGGTGTCCTCATGCTGCTGGTCACTGAGAGGTGGAAGGACAGGGCAGCTGAGTGCAATGTGGCCACATCAGTAGAGCCCATCTGCTCCTCCTCAATGCCTCCTGGTAACTGGGTGCAACACACCCTTTAATGGTGTCCTGTAAGCAATGGTGTCCTGCTTGCACCACCCCTTTACTGGGTTGAACAGGCTGTTCAACAGGGCCTGTCCGCCCATCAGGCAAGGTGAGGTGGCTGCTTCAGGCGGCAGGATCCAGAGGGGCGGCAGATCCAGCCTCCAAGGAGCGCATAACCCACAGCTGTTGGTGGAAGGGGAGCTGCTGGAGGAAAAGTGGGCAAAAACTTGGAGTGACAAGGCAAAGCGGAGGGAAGAGACTTGGTGCCGCACAGCTGTGCAACAGCAGCAGCCTGGAGACTTTGCAGACAGCAGCCACCCTACCATGTCTCCCCATAATCCTGACACTAGGGTTTCTCCAGGGTGGCCACTATAGTGCTGTGGTGCACCTGCATGTTGTGGTAGGAGGGGCTTGGGAGGGAGCACAATGCATTATGCCTCAGGCAGCAAAATCTCCTGGCCCGGCCCTGGTGTTCTAGCACTTGTTATGGGAATCCTTTCTATCAAGTTGCACCCTGGTGGCTAGGGTTAGGTGTGTTGCTCCTTTAATGCTAACAGAGAGATAAGAGCTGAAGCCTTAAGGGTGGCAGGCTTCTCCCCTTAAGGGAAATGAAGAGATTGACAGCAAGGTTTTTTGAAGTCTCCAAGTTGCCACTCTCTCTGGCTCTTTCTTGCTTGCTTTCCCCAATAATCAACGCCTACCCCACTTGTAAAAAAATATATTTTTCTGTAAGGGTTCGGCTGAAGTTATGCTTAAAATGAAGGGTTCTGTCACAACAAAAAGTTTGAGAACCATTGGTGTAACTAATAAGTACCGATATTTAGAGTCACCTGCAGGAGAGATGTGCAGGGCAGAAAGAGAAGCAGGTCTCTCTTGTATCACATTGTAAGGGGTATCTCACTGGCTGTGCCTTTTGCCACTGCACTGTCTTTCAGCTCTTATTTTGCCAAGCTACACATCACTTTGTGCTGGCTTGCTGTTGTTGCACAATGCAAATTTGTGGCAGTGTTTTGCTATACTGAGCCTTCCTGTAGCCCATGGAATCCTGCCTTGAGGACCATTTATTCAGGTGCCCCCCGCCCTAATATGCTTCTGATGTTTCCTCCCTCTCAGCACATCCATGTAACAGCCGCTGCAAAACTCTTCCACATGGTGGTGCTCCATGCAGGAGCTGTGATGTTTGAAAACTGACCTCCATGTAGATACCCACAACTGCATACAAAGCCTTCATGTCAGTGGCAGCAGCCACCAATAATATATACCAGTGGCCTAGAGATTCTCCTTGCAGTATCCCAGCAATGAGCCATTTCCAGGGCATCATTCACACATGCAGGTTCGTCACTAAATGGGTTTAACCTCATGCGATGACTTGCATATCTGTGCAAATGACAGACTGAATCCTTTAGCATCTTCACACATGACCTCTGGCTCGAGGCTTTTCAATGGAGTCAGTTTACACATTCGGTGACGAATATAGAAGAATCGTGGGATATTCTATAGGGCTTGTCAGAAGTTCAGCCTACACTCAAGTGGGACCCTGGCAGAGACACATGCCCGACTGGCATGTTCTCTCCCTCCTAGTCTTTCGTTCGGGAGCTTCAAAAGCTTTCTTCAGCCCAAAGACAGCAAAGAGAAAAAGAACAAAGGACAATAGTCCCACTTCACGGAACACAGTAACACAAACATCCTGTCTCCGTCACTTCCCACTCTGTGGAGTCAAAACACACACCGTCATGTGATAGATAAAAATCCCATGACTGCAATCGTAGATCAGGAATTCTAACAGGGGTGAATGAGGTCTAGTTGTCATCCCCCACTGCAGAGCTCTGTCACGCAGACACAGTTTTCAGCCAACATAGGAAGAAGTGTGTTTGTTCCACTTGGATCAATTTCCTTGGCCAAATAATTCAACTAGAAATGCCAGGCTTTCGTCCTCAGGAAACTTTCGGACCTGCAAGTTGCACTGGGGCATGTTGCAGGCTGAAAACCCCCTCGCTGCGGGTTTTGCGGAGCTGCATAGCCTTCTCAGCTGCCTCTCTTCTGTGGCCCTGAGGGCTGTGGAGCAAGCAAACCATCCATCTGCCGGCTCATAGCCCTGACTGAGACAGGCGCGACCTGACCTTCAGCGTGGCAGAGTTTTATTATGTCGACTCTCCGCTTTATCAATTGCTCTTGCTTTTTATGACTTCTCTGGGGTTTTATCACTGCTGCTGACTCACCTCGCAGTGAAAATGGGGATTAATATTTTAAGGGAATTATGTCATGCGGCTCCCCAGAGGCCCCCTGCAATCGACCTTGGTGCCTCGCCTGGCGTCCCCCTCTGCTCGCTCGGTGGGTTTTGAGTTCCCTCCTTAGCTGCTCGCTTTCTTGCCTGCTTTGGCAGTCTTTCCGGTTGTGGGAAGGAAAACGAGCGGGATCAGCTTTATGGGACCATCTGTGAATCTCCCCACTGGCTGCGCTGGAAGGATAAGGGCTGGGAGTTAAAAGCCACTTTCCCTGTGCCACAAATGGTCAGGTTTCCCATTCCCTTCAGCCGCTTTTCTTAAATCTCATTTCCTGTCTGCTGTACCATTTGCTGCACTGGCTCTCTAAAACAGGGGCAGTCCCATGAGGTGCCCTCTAGATGTGCCTGAACTACAACTCCCACCCTCCCGGATCTTTACCTGCAATCCCTGCATTGAAGGGGGTTGGACTAGATGGCCCTTGGAACCCCTTCCAGCTCAAAAATTGTATGATTCTATGACCATTGGCCACGCTAGTTGGGGCTGAAAGGAGTTGGGAGTCCAGCAACAAATATAAGGAATCACCTTGGCTTAAAGGTAAAGGTAAAGGGATCCCTGACCGGACTCTGGGGTTGCGGCGCTCATCTCGCTTTATTGGCCGAGGGAGCCGGCGTACAGCTTCTGGGTCATGCGGTCAGCAAGGCTAAGCCGCTTCTGGTGAACCAGAACAGCACACAGAAACACCTTGGCTTACCCACCTTTAAAACATGTTACACACCATGTGCTGCCACCAGCTCCAGGGCAGCTTGGGATCATCAAGGAGATTTGCAATCATTGTCCTATCAGTTATGCAGCAGATACTGTGGTACCTCGGGTTACAGATGCTTCAGGTTACAGACTCTGCTAACCCTGAAGTAGTACCTCGGGTTAAGAACTTTGCTTCAGGATGAGAACAGAAATTGTGCTCCGGCGACACAGCAGCAGTGGGAGGCCCCATTAGCTAAAGTGGTGCTTCAGGTTAAGAACAGTTTCAGGTTAAGAATGGACCTCCAGAATGAATTAAGTTCTTAACCCGAGGTACCACTGTACTGGTATCAGTGCAGCCCAAGCACTGTCAAATGTCAGAAACCAAGACATGCCAGAATGAATTGTGTAGGAGCTTCCTCTCCTCTCCCCTAAGTGCCTTTCGCTGATCGGTCCTTTATTAGGCACAGCTGTTCAGATTTTAAACCATCCACCTTACGGGTTTGGCTTTCTCAGCATCTTCGAGATACGTTATTTCTTTGCCTGCTACTAACACTGGCTCAGCCTCTGCCTACATTACCATAGCAGACAGAGCAAATCCTATCCATGCCCTCTTCGGGAAGATGCCCCATTAAGTTCACTGAGGCTTACTCCCAGGGAAGCGTGTCTACTGTCAGATTACAGCCTCAGAAATGTAGGTGGCTCCTTGTGAACTGTCTTTCACCATTCCTTCCCTTTGCTGTAGATTCCAAGTGGCTTTGGACATCCAAATATGGCGGCAGAGTAGAAAAATGTTTGCCACCTTAAGCTCCTGCAAAGAAAGGTGGGATATAATGTGAAAGATAGATGATAGATAGACGATAGATGGATACTGTAGATTGATTAGATTAGATAAAACTGGAACTGTCTACATCACTCACAGTTACAGGGTTGAATATGCATGGGTCTTCTTGAGACTGCTGAAATAAAACACCCACATAGCAAGGGAATATAATGTTCTGTTGGAAAAGTGGCAGTGCAGTCACCATTAGGCAAGCAAATAGCACTGTGTTAATTATTCCACGTTAAATGGTCTTGAGAATGGCTCCTGGAATGTGTATTTGCAACTCTAATCAATACTTGCAATAAGAGAGCCCGGACGGCAAATTTATTCTGAGTTATTCCTTGCACTTAGCATCGAAATGATACCTGGTGGCCTCTGTACCAGAGCAGAATGGGCAGGGCAGAGTCTTTGTTTCTTAAACAGAGAACAAGCATTTGCTTGACTCAACATCAAACACAACAAGGTAATAAAAGAATCAAGCAATGCATCCTATCGCTTAGATCACTCCTGATCAGCATAAAACAGAGCTTTCCTGGATTCATAACATAAAGGCACAAACACCTTGACTGTTGGCACAGAAGCGTGCAAACCTATGTAGGGCTTGCCTGTTAAAAGGTTCTGTGTGTCAAAAGCTTGTCTATGCTCTCTCTCTCTCTCTCTCTCGTGCATCTCTTGGGATCCTTCCATTCTTTGGCTTCCCAGGTGAGAGTAAAGACAAATCAGGAAGTACCTAATAAAAGATGATGTTTTTATCCTGGAGGTCTCAATGCAGAAAGTCCAAAAGGCATCTGCACCCACCCACCCTCATGCTCATTAATATGGGTCACAACCCACCAGGAATTTCTCCTGAATAAGCTCTGTTGGCATGAATGGGAGCTGCACTTGCCAGCTGAGTATTCATTTATTTTACTTATTAATTTTGTTAGTTTCTTTATCTTGCCCAGGGCAACCCAAAGCAACTTCAAACAAACAAACAAATGAACAAACAAACAAACAAACAAACACCCACATAGATACATTAAAAGCAATGGGGGGGGGGAAATACAGGCAAACCCCTGTTTTCTGTGGGAGTTATGTTCCAGGTCATTGTGTGTGTCGGTGGATTGCATGTAACCCCACCCTGCCCTGTTACATCCTCTTCCACCCTGCCCTGCCATCTTCTGGATGCAAAAATGACCCCCCCGTGCATTCACAGTTGCACATTCTTTGAACGTGCTCAAAATAGGAGTTGCCTGTACTTTAAAACCATCTCCCACATCTAAAAGGCCACAGGTAGTTAGACCAAAGGCCTGGTTATAGAGGAAGGTTTTTGTCTGGTGCCTAAAGGTATATAATGATGGCTCCAGGTGAGCCCATTGGTCTGATCTGTTTGTATCTCACTCTGATGCCCACCGACACCTTCAGAATCTCCTGCCTGTGCAGCTGCTGCCTCATCTTGCTTCTGGTTTGGAGCTGTGGTTGCTACTTTTACACAGTGACAGTCCTGCTCTTTCTCCTCCACCTTTTGGCTCTTGATGATTCTTGATCAAGAGCCACCTTTTGGCTCTTGATAAGCACAGTTGATGCTGGGCTTCTGGGTGTCTAGTATGCATATTGGTCAACAGTCACAAAAAGGGTGGAGAAAGAAATATGACACATGAGAGAACTCCCTGCACCCTAGCTATTTATGGGTAGCATGAGGTGTGCTGGCCCTGGAATCACTTCTGCTTCTTTGGCCATCTAGTAACACACAGGTCCAGTTTCATCAGGGAAAGTCTCCCATCTTTTCCCTGTCTTATACACTCATTCCATTTGGCTTGTTGCAAACCAAAGCAAGCACAGAGTTATGGCTCTGTAGCACAGTGGTTCCTAAACTCTTCCCTCTCTTGCAACGAACCACTTGAAAACTGCTCATGGGTTGTGGGTTTTTTGCCTTTTCTAGCAATTGCAATGCGCTATGCTGGATGCTGTATGGTTTTCAACTGTATTTTTTATTGTTTATTTTATTTCCTGTTCCAGAGAATTCAAATTGTAATACAAAAAGGTGCAACATAACCAATGAAAGATGCAAGAAAAATAACAGCGGACTTTGGCAACTCCTTCTAGGGGTGTCCACCGCAACACACACACACCCCTTCAACTTCACAGGACCACGGAGGCTCAACTGTATTCAAAGCAAGGGGGAGATCAGGGAGGACAAGGACAGAGCAGGGACCTTTGGGTTTATGTTCTGAGCAGCTTGAGTGGAGTCCACAGGATGGGAGCCAGATCAGAGAGGGGTCAAGAGCAGAGGTGAAAGAGAGAAAGTCAGAGGAGCAGAGAGAGCTTGGCAGCAAAGGAATGAGATCAGCAGTTGCTTAAAGGGTGAGGATGGGTCAAGGGAGCTGTGAGAGCTGTAGGATGCTAGAGCACAGCAGGAAAGAAACTGGAGGAGAAGGACAGGTTGGGACAGTGGCTGTAGTGGTAGGAGCAGATAGGAAATAGGTCAATGGGTGTGCAGGAGGGTTAGATGGGGTCAGCAGCGTAGTAATCTCATCAAAAGGCACTGGAGGAAAAGAGGGAAAGATTGAGGGAGGTGGGTTACAGGGAGAATCAAGCAAGCGGATCACAGTAGACAGCTTTATGTACAGGTGGACGAGGAGAGGGCAACCTAAGCTGCTCCTCAGAGGTAGAGAATAAACTGGAATTGTCAGAGGGGAACCTCCAGTCATCCCTTTTGTTGCTCACTCATGATTATTTTTGCTCATGATGCTATGAGGTTGGCCACACATGATGTTGCTTTCAACACTGTTTGAGCCTGCAAAAGCTTTGGGGCAGTCATACGGCTTCGTTTCCATTCAGTGCATGCCCCGTAACTTCCTAATGACACCCCATAACTTTTCATACCACAAATGTTCTCGGTTGCTGTTGCTGTTGATTTCTCCTGCTTTTGTGGCACTTATAGCCAGACAGCAATAATATGGTAGCATTGGAGAAGCATCGCATAACAAATTAATAGCACAAAGCTAATCCACCACTAATGTTGTATCAAAAATACTTTGCAGGAAACCAATACAATAAAGCTCCAGATTGAGGGTGTGGTGTCATAATGCTGCTTGGCCCGCTAGAAAGCAGGAGAGGAGGAGGAAAAACATGGATTTAAAGTGGGCAAAGTCACTCAGGCCTTTCAATTCTCTCAGCAACCCAAGTGCACAAGTAGAGATAACAAACTGAACATAAGGTTCATACCCTCCAACATTTCTTCAATGAAAACAGGGACGACCTTTTAAACAACAACACAACAGCAACAAGACCCCATCCATTTGCCTGGGTTGCTTCAGCCACTCTGGGCGACTTCCAACTAATAAAAAAGCATAATAAAATATTAAACATTAAAAAAACTTCCCTATACACAGCTGCCTTCAGATGTCTTCTAAAGGTTGCAAAGTTACTTATCTCTTTGGCTCAGGGGTTGCATAACTCCATACTTTCCAACATTTCTCTGATGAAAATAGGGATGTCCTAAGGAAAAGCAGGACACTCCAGGATCAAATCAGAAACCAGGATGGCTTTTGTAAATCTGGGACTGTCCCTGAAAAATAGGGACACTTGGAGAGTCTGTAATGAAGTAAGGGCTATCAAATCCCATAGAACAAACAGCAAAGATCCACAGTCTCCCATGCAGAGGGCAGAGGAGTTAGAGTGAGCTTACTAGCCTTGCTCAGAACAAGATTGTGCTACTGGTTGGGCTGCAGCAGCTTAAGTCCAGAATCCAGGTGAGAGTTGGAGTCCATGCATGGACATTGTTGGGCTACCTGGGCTCAGCCTTCTTCCTGAGCCTTCTTCGCTGGTACCCACCTGCAGTGCCCCAGTCACTAACAGC
This sequence comes from Podarcis tiliguerta, assembly GCF_965153285.1. Taxonomy (NCBI): domain Eukaryota; kingdom Metazoa; phylum Chordata; class Lepidosauria; order Squamata; family Lacertidae; genus Podarcis; species Podarcis tiliguerta. The sequence continues at coordinate 92,928,991 of NC_139535.1, read as the reverse complement.
TGCTGCTTAGCAAAGGGGTGAGAACCACATGTCATGGAGGATAAGGCTATCAGTGGCCCTGGCTACTAGTCCTGCCAGCTACATTAGCTCTAGGGTCAGAGGTAACATGTCTCTGGAAGCCATTTTCTGGGAATCACCAGCAGGAGAGAGCTATTCCCGTAAGCATCTGGTTGGCCCCTTGGAGTACAGAATGCTAGACTAGATGGGCCTTGAAGTGGCGCAATTATTCTTATCAGGCAAATGTATCTTCATCCCCACCCTCCTATTATTAACCTACCAAGCCAATGGGCTTCTTTTGTCCCCATGTTGTCTGATACCAGAGGGAAGGAATCCTGATAACGTTATCCTGATGAAGATGTCCTCTTGCGGGAGAACATCTGCCTTCGTATGCAAAAGAGCATTTGATAACGGATGATGATTATTTTTTTAGTGCTTAGTCAGAGATTAAGCATCAAGGAAGACCTTTGTGCTTCGATAAAGGCCTTTACCTTTGGCTGACCTTATACAGGCAAAAGTTCAAAGGCCTTGCCTAGCGGCTGGAATTCAGCACTAATCCAAGGAAGTCTCAGGGACAGGTTGTTTGTGTAGTTGGAAATACTGGCACGGAAGTCCATCTTGAGCTGAAGGAACGCTGTTCAGTGAAGGCCAAATCTTTCCTACTTGCACTGTGAAACTGCCTAAAGGAAAAAGGACCAGGAAACAGATATATATGTACATGGGCCTGAGTCTGCAATATGGGCCCAAGTCTGAGACATGTGACTGGTGAAGAAGGTTCCAGAAGCTTTGCCAGATTCATGTTACAGTCTAGCTGCTATGCTCTTGGCCAGCTCCACTGGGTCCCCAAAACTGAACCAGCAAGCTCTCATTAGGTATCAAGACTTGGATCCAGAGTGTGCCACAGAATGATAAACCATTAGGAATAAGAGACCCACAATGAGGAGCCATAGGTAAAACTATATATTTTGCTTGACTGGTGAATTGCTTTTTAATGTATAGATCAGGCATAGGCAAACTTGGCCCTCCAGATGTTTTGAGACTACAATTCCCATCATTCCTGACCACTGGTCCTGTTAGCTAGGGATCATGGGAGACCACCCCATGTTGCTTCCAATGGTGCTGTGGTGCACATGGCTCCTTGTTCTCTGAATCCAACTGTTCTAGGTTGGGGACAAGCCTTGAGACTGGGCCAGGAAGGACTGTGCTCCTTGATTGTTGCTGCTGATTATCAATCTGGAACTGTGACCAATCTGATCACCGACCCTGGCATTTTGAACTGTGTAACTAGCCCGGCCCATTTCAGTGTTACTTCTAGGGTTACAGCTTACCTTCACCAAAGACCTCCTGTATTCTTCGCTGGAAGAAACCCTTTCCATCTTTTGCTTTTTTCCAAGGCACTGACTTATAAGAAGGATTCTTGCCCCAAAGGTGAATACTGTTGGATGTTAGAAAAACGTCGTCAAATGTTTGCAGCAGGTGTCTCCAGCCTTTTGGACCAGCAGACATTTTGGGAGGGAGCACTTTGAGTTTTGAGACAGTGCTGGGGGCACCAGTTACAAAATGATGGCTATCGGGGCAGGGCATAATTAAAAATGGCTGCCATGAGGACCAGGGCATAAGACAAAATTAGAGAAACAGCCACCCCTATCCAACACATACTTACCATGGGAAGTGAGCTACGTCCTGCTGCTCCTGATGGTGAAGATCACACAGTCTTGAAGACATACTGTTGCTGTTGCTGTGTGGAACAGTGCCAGGAAAAATATACAAGGTGGCCACATCACACTCACTCTCATTTCATAGAAATTGCTTAGAAGGTACCGCCACATTTTGCTCCATAACTTTCTTTCTAGGGGAGTAGTTTTAACAAAAATTGAAGCTTTGCATCTGGGGTACCTGCCATGGGGCACCAGAGAAAGTATTTGTGAGCACCTTAGCACCCATGGCTGCTGGGTTGGTGACCCTTGGTTTACAGTTTTTTAAATTTAATTTTTAAAAATTGCTATGCTCAAGCCTGGCCACAAGGTGACACTCTATAGCTTCGCAGTGCGCTTCCCATGGTTGTATTCCTGCTGGTCAAGCCAGTAATACTATCATTGTACTAAACAGCCAATGAAATACATTGTAATTGGAGCAACATTTGATGTTTGGGTTTGGGAAGGTCTGCTTAAAACATCTCTATCCAGCACAATGCGGAAGCAGCATAAATAGGGGAGCAGGGGTGGTGGGGAGAAAATATGCAAACCTCATGCCAATAGCCAGGGGTGATGGGAGTTCAAAACATCTGGAGGGTGCCGTGTTGATAGTCCTGGCATTACAACTGCTGGGATCCCCCTGAGTGGGATAGACAGGAGACAAGGGGTTGAGATTAGGAGAGATTAGAAGAGCTGTAGGAAGCAAGGACTAACACTGGGTCTGCAGATGGACACCATTGTTGAGCTTGAATATTTTGATTTTTTAAGTGAAATGTAGTTGCTGCAGGAGGGCAAAATTCCTGGCTTGCTTGGCTTGGCTGGCATAGTCACATGATGATGATCTCAGCAGTAGCCCATGTGACTGTCTATATTATCACCACCACCCTGATCCAAGAACCTTCAGGTTGAATGTTTTGAACCAAACTGATCACCATGGAGAAGTAAACTTGGTCATGTCTCTCTGCCCGTGTGGCTTATGGTACCTGTTTTGTCTGCGGTGAATCGCTTGCACACCTTCTTCAAGTTCTCCAAGAGCTTCAGCAAATCTTTTGTGCTGCTGACCTAACCATTCTCAGAATCAGATGCCTGTAAGGATAGGCACTTGCAAACTTGCTGATGGTTTAGTGTCTGCTCCACACTTGGCTGTGAACCAGGCAGAATCCCAGGACTGTGATCTAAAGGGGCTTGTGGGTCAGGATTGCTTGGTGCATCAGCAGGATAATGAGAATGTAGGATCTTGGAGAAAGCCTATCAGAGTCAGTTTAGACTCCTCATCTGGTGATAAGTGCCTTCCTTCCTTCCTTCCTTCCTTCCTTCCTTCCTTCCTTCCATCCACCCATCCATCCATCCATCCATCCATCCCACCCTCCAGTGTAAAACAGGAATGGGGCACCTTTCCAGGTTAGGGACCATATCCTGGGTTTTCACCACCCCGGTGAGTTGTTTTGGCAGGTGGGTAGTGCCAGCCACCTGCCCATCACTTGTCATCACATCAATAACTTGATGTTAGATGACCTATTTTCCCTTTGTAGTGCAGTTTCAATTCAAGCCACACTGCAAAGGAAGATTGGCACCCCTGATGCCAAGCCCTTCTGTGGGGAACATCACACTGCAGCTGATGCCAGGGGGTGACCCATTTCCCCTCTGAGTTCAAGCTGCCCTGAGAAGGAAAACCCAATCCGATCCAAGCAGGCTATGAAGTCAGCAGAGCTCTCTGTGGGGAATTATGTAGTGCACTCAGTCCCAGTGGGCTTAAAGTCAGTGCCTGTCAGCTGACAGATGCTCACTTCAAGTCCTGTTTTTGGCAGGGGTTGGCTGTGCACCCTGACTGGGAACTGTGCAGCGCAGCTGATCCCAGCAAGCTCAGCTGATTGGTGATGACAGCAACCCTCCCTTGCCAAGGAACAGCCAGGAGCCCAGTTTTGAAACTCCCCAATTGCCTTTCGACAGCTGCAACTATATCTTCCTCGTGCCTGATGCCACAAAGGATGTTGGGCCTGGGTGTGGTTTTAGGGGAAGTGGCCTCATGTTGCAACTGGAGACCTCTGCTGGGACTAACGAGGCTCAAAGTCTGAAGGTTCTCCACCCCTGATGGAAAAACCAATTTCAGGATGCTTTAGAATGAGGTGTTTAGAAACTAAAAAAAATTAAAGAAACAGTAACCAAACAAATAGAAGGAAAAAACAGCAGCGTTAACACAATTCCACAAAGGTAAAAGACTTGGGGGAAACGGGGGAAGCACCTCGCTGAAAAGACAACATGGTCTCCATGGGGAGTGTGTTTCTGCAAACTGAGTGCCACATCTGGCTGCCCCAGATGTTGTTAGACTTCAACTCCCATCAACCCCAACCAGCTGTCAGGAGTTCAGCCTACATTCGAGTAGGACCCTGGTAGAGGCACATGCCCTACTGGCATGTTCTCTCTCTCCTGGTCAATCGTTTGGGAGCTTCAAAAGCTTTCTTCTGCCCGAACATCACAGTGACTGATGCCAAGCAACACCGGCGAACTTAGGGATCTGCAGAGTTTGCACACCTTGCATGACAGACCTCAGCAACTCAGCATTTTGGCTAATCTACAGTACTTTATTTACATATAATCACACACGGAGCACTGCGACATGGTTCCCTCTCTCTCTAGCATCAGACAGCAAAGAGAAAAATAACAAAGGACAATAGTCCCATTTCATGGAACACAGTAACACAAACATCCTGTCTCCATCACTTCCCACTATGTGTAGTCAAAACATATACTGTCATGTGAAAGACAAAAATCCCATGACTGCAACCACGGAGCAGGAATTCTAACATCAGCATGGCTGTAGCCCAGAAACATTTGGAGGGCTACAGGTTCTCTATCCCTGCTACATGTTCTGGAGAAGGGGAATGGGCCCCAGGAACTCGCATACCACCATGCTAATGACATCACCAGTAAGCTGGGCATTAGTGTACACATTTCCATGAACTTTCCACCTTTTCTGGAGAGTGGAGGGCTTATAGTGACTGTGTGTGTGTGTGTGTGCTATCCATGAATACTTTGCATGATGTGTGTGTGGTGGTGAGGCATGTACACTCCCAAAGCCCCAACCATCACCCCAACACTTGCGCCAGGGTGAATGTCACAGTTGCAGCTGAATTGCACCTTAGCTTCTATATATCCACGCCAAGTATCCACCTTGCTCAGCGTTCTCAGCTCCAGACTCCTTTTGATCAGGTTTCCTTCCAGACTTGGCTGTGCATCTAGGTATTGAATTTCAGCTCAAGTGCTGGCACCACTCAGGCTCTGTGCTCAGCCAGCCGAGGGGGTATCTCCCACTCAAGGATATGCCCTGGCAAGCAGGAAGGCCTTGACTCAGCAGCCGTTCTGCTTTTGCTCCCTGCCAGTTGCGTTGCAGCTTAGGAGGATATTTTCTGACAACTTTCCTCCTGCTTAGAATATTTATGATACTCGCATCCTGCCCTTCCTTGAAGGAGATCGGAGCAGCGTTTCCACCTCGTGATGGGTCTGGGAGGCAGCTGAGGCCGAGAGATACCGGCCTGCTCAAGGCCACTCAATAAACATCATGGCTGAGCGGAGATTTGAATTCTGGGTTGCCCACCTCCAAGCCCAGCACTGCGTCGGGATGTCAACAACGCCTTCCACTGGGGGCTGAGATGACAAGAGGATTAGCAGGCCCAAGCCACAATCAAGGTAAAGAACAGGAGAAGAGGCATCATGCAGAAATGTAACTCACTGCCACTCTGTTTCCTAACAGCAGCGAGCATAGCGATGGCATGAAATAAAACATTTAGCAGTGAACCGTCTGCATGCCCAAATTCACCCCTTATCCCTTACTCACATGGTTCGCAGAGAGAGGCCTGTCTGTAGCAATGAGAGTTTGGATGCTGTATAGCAGGACCAGTGATATATCTTGCAAATTACCTGTCCTACTCAAAATGCACCACTGGAACCTTCAGTGCATTGCTATTATCTTCCTGCCTCCTCTTTTCCCTTTCCTGATTCCCTCCCCCCTTTTTAGTTACATTCATTATATATATATATTTTCTTCCAGCCCGCTTTTCCCAGCGCAGTCATCTTCATCTTCACGTACCCCACTATTCTTCAAGGGGGAAGGCAGGCACATTCCTTGGTCCCATCCTGACCATCGTGTCAGGCGGAACACGTTCTCTCACTCTGGATCCCCACCGCTCTGCCAAGCAAGCCCCTGCTGTGAAGCCGCCTCTTCAGTCCCACATGATCGCTTGCATGTTGAAGACAAGAGTTGTGCGGCAATTTCACACCTTCTGTGCCACATTGCATGAACCCCTTAAAATAACAAACATTCTAACACATATCTATTTTTAAACGAGTTTTAGTCTTTCTGTAGCTTAAATCTCCTTGCCCTCGCAGTTTAGAGAAATGTGAGTGAAGCGATGCCATTTCTACATTACAGTGATACCTCGGGTTAAGTACTTAATTCGTTTTGGAGGTCCGTTCTTAACCTGAAACTGTTCTTAACCTGAAGCACCACTTTAGTTAATGGGGCCTCCTGCTGCTGCCGCTGCGCCGCCGGAGCACGATTTCTGTTCTCATCCTGAAGCAAGGTTCTTAACCTGAAGCACTATTTCTGGGTTAGCGGAGTCTGTAACCTGAAGCATATGTCACCTGAGGTACCACTGTGTTGTAAGAGAGGGGAGAAAGAGAGAGAGCAGGGATACTACTGCAAAGAGCTGTACTTTTGTTTTCAAGCCCACTTGAGAAATGGCCCTTTTTTTCAGCCTTTGGCATATAGCCTGGGAGAAAGCAGTGAAGGGATTATGCTCAGTTAATGGGAAGTCTCCTTCCTTTTCTTGCCTTGAGCTACTGGAGGATATGCGTGGAGTCACACCTACATCCAAGGGCATTGTGACCCCTGAAGCATGATGATCAAGGTTCTGGAAATCAAGCCTTATAAGGAATGGTTGAAGGGACGCGGGTGGCGCTGTGGGTAAAACCTCAGCGCCTAGGACTTGCCGATCATATGGTCGGCGGTTCGAATCCCCACAGCGGGGTAAGCTCCCGTCGTTTGGTCCCAGCTCCTGCCCACCTAGCAGTTCGAAAGCACTCTTATGTGCAAGTAGATAAATAGGTACCGATTTATAGTGGGAAGGTAAACGGCGTTTCCGTGTGCTGCGCTGGTGCGGGCTCGCCAGAGCAGCTTCGTCACGCTGGCCAGGTGACCCGGAAGTGTCTCCGGACAGCGCTGCCCCCGGCCTCTTAAGTGAGATGGGCGCACAACCCTAGAGTCGGACACGACTGGCCCGTACGGGCAGGGGTACCTTTACCTTTAAGGAATGGTTGAAGGACCTGGGTATGCTTAGCCTGGAAAAGAGGAGACTGCAAGGAGGTAGGATAGTCATCTTCAAGTGTCTGAAGGGCTGTCACATGGAAGATGGAGCATACTTGATTTCTCCTGCTCTGGAGGGTAGGACTCAAACCAATGGATTCCAAGTAAAATTCAGGAAGAACTTTCTGTCAGTAAGAGCTGTTTAGCAGTGGAATGGACTCCCTCGGGAGGTTGTGGATTTCCCTTCATTGAAGGCTTTTAAGCATAGGTTGGGTGGCCATCTGTCATGGATGCTTTGGTTGAGATTCCTGCATTGCAAGGGGTTGGACTAGATGACCCTTGGGGATCTCTTCCAAATATGATTCTATGAAACAAAAACCCTAATGGCACTTCCTTTGCTGCAGTGAACACCTGGTTCTTCCAAAGCAGATGGTGCAAAAATTCCAAAGGTTGGCATGACCAAGCACTGTAACAGAAACCATTTGTTCATGTTGTCTGTGCATGTTGTCTACACATGCATAGGCAACATATTATCTTTTAATAAATCTTTTATTAATTCTTTTAATACATCTTTTATTTATTAAAAGATTGGTTTCCCACCGTACAGCTTCTAAGAAAGTATTCACAGTGGCCAACAAAAATAATAAATACAGCATAATAAAAGCAACTGGTACCATAAAACCATTTTTAACTAGCTTGTTGTTGTTGTTTAGTCATTTAGTCGTGTCCGACTCTTCGTGACCCCATGGACCAGAGCACACCAGGCACTCCTGTCTTCCACTGCCTCCCGCAGTTTGGTCAAACTCATGCTGGTAGCTTCGAGAACACTGTCCAACCATCTCATCCTCTGTCATCCCTTTCTCCTTGTGCCCTCCATCTTTCCCAACATCAGGGTCTTTTCCAGGGAGCCTTCTCTTCTCATGAGGTGGCCAAAGTATTGGAGCCTCAGCTTCACGATCTGTCCTTCCAGTGAGCACTCAGGGCTGATTTCCTTCAGAATGGATTGGTTTGATCGTCTTGCAGTCCATGGGACTCTCAAGAGTCTCCTTTTAACTAGCTACAACAGCAGAAAAAGCAACCCTAACAATGGAGACCCCAAAGCTTGCTTAAATAGTGAGGTGAAAATTTTGGAGTAGGGGACAAAGTGATCTACTTGGGGAACGTAGGGAGTTCCACATTTTGGGTGCTGCAACAGAAAAGGCCCTGTCACAGCAAGTCCCTGCCCACTGCACCTCAGATGCTGGTGGGATGTGCAGAAGGGCCTCTCCTTTTGACCTCAGGTTCAGAGGAATCATATAGGATAAGACAATCATTTTTGATGTCCTGCACAGGTGATGACCAGCACTTTGAGGTGCACTTGGAAATGGACCAGCAACCAGCAATACATTATTGATTTAGTAATGGAGGAGCATGCCAAAGGTCAAAGCATTGAGCAGGTGATCCCCAATCGCCACCCTGCTAGAGTCAGTGTTCCAGGAAGGACCAGAAGCATCCTCAAAAGACACCTCTGATCCCCACCACAGCCAGGTGGTCCAGAAGGATACCATGGTGCCAAAGGCTGCTGAAAGTCTGAGCAAAGCCTCTGCTCAATTTCTGGCCAAGATCATCACCAGGGATACTGAGGCTATTTCAGTTCTCAAGCCAGGCCGAAAGGGATGTTGATAATGCATTTCATGGGGAGTGGAGAATCAGTCCGTTGCACAGCCTTCCTGTCTTTTTTGTGTGAAATGGTAATACTGGTTGGTAATGGTCCAGAATGATGAGATCCAGAGAACGCTGCTGCTGTTTAAACAATGTTTTAACCAGTACAGCCTTCATCACAGCTGGAATACCTTCCTATTTGAGGGTCAAATAACACCTTATGTTAAGCATCCCCTAAAAGCACCCGCCAAATAGCAGAGGGGAATTTTGTGGGGGGGACAGCAGGGTGGAGCAGCAAGTGTAGGGTCCCAATTTGAACTGGGAACACATTCTGATCTGGGTCCTGTGTGGCTGCTCTTCTTTCAGAATTAGAGAATTTACTTAACCTAAGAAGTAACCCTCCATTACTTTAAACACCCACCTTGGAATCCCGTTTGTCACAGCACGAATGATGTAGTGCAGCTCTGCCATCAGGCGTCAAGGCTCGGTGAGTTTTCCCCTTACACTTAAGACTCCCCATAGGGCTCCCCGCCCCCCAGCCTCGCTCCGTCAGGAAACCTGATTTTCCCCTCCGCCCGCGCAGTCTTTTTGCCATTTGGCTGCCCTTCCACATCTGCTTGCTTGCCTTCCTCAGATCTTCTCCTCGCTGGCAGCTGGCTGCCCGGCGCTCCTGTCAGAGGCTCCTCCTCGTCTCCCTGTAACCTTTGGAGAAGCGCAGAAATGCCGACTAAAGTTTTGCAATCGAAGAAGGATGCGGCGGGCGGCGCCTGCGGGCTGCCGCTCCGGGGAAGTTGGAGCCTCTCCTTGCCCGGCCCCTCCCGCCACCTTCGCCGCTGTCCGTGGTGCTGAAACGCCCCGAGCCAGCCCAGCTCTGTCAAGCGCCGAGGCCTCCTTGAAGGGCCCCAAGCGATCGCGATCGCATTCAATAACTGCAGACTTTACCCAGTTTTTAAAAAGCAGGGCCCCACGGCAAGGTCCCACAGACACAGACGGAGCTGACCTTTCCAATCCGGTCTGGCAGCTCCTTGCTCTTGCGCCGTCCTTTCTGGCTCCTCCACACCCTTCGGGGAGGACTAAATGTGCTTTAATGGCATGTGCTGTCACTCCCCATCGATCTCACCTTCTCTATCAATATGTGCACAGGAGTCATAATCTTTTGCTAATCCACAGAAAACACCCACCCCCTTGTGGAGGGAGGGCAGCGGGGTGAGAGCCTCCCCTTGGCTAAACTTTAGGAACAGAGGAAGAAGAACTTTGCGTTTGACGCAGATAGGCTTGGAGGTCAAGACTTCTTCATTGAGCTAGGAGTACGAAAAGAGAGAAACTCAATGGGAACATACCCAGAATGGAAAAAAAAGGAACAAATATGCTCTTCTGACGGCTATGTAGTATATATATGTGTGAATGATTGGACGTGCACATGCCTTCCTGCAACATAGATGTGTCTTCTCAAGGGCTCTCTCTTCCAGGCTCTGGGGAAGAGCTCTCTCCTGCCCCCTTTAGTTCAGGCTCTGCAGTAAAGTAAGCATTAGCTAGCAAAGGATGTTGAATGGAGGTGTGGCTGAAGCAGCTATAACAAGGCCCAAAGAGAGTTCTGGAGTAATAATGTGGAATTATCTCTATCCTCACATTTGTTTAATCCCCCCCCCCTTATGCATGCACACATGATTTTATTTGTATGCCACCTTTCCACAGTTCAAACCATGCTCAAGGCAGCTTACAACATGGAAAAACCCACATAACTGCAACATAGCAAAAGTAGTCATAAACAATAAAGCACAAAACACACACAACTAAACTGAACAATTTCCACATAAACCACAGCATTTAAAATAAATATACCGTATTTTTCGCTCTATAAGACACACCTAGTTTTTGGAGGAGGAAAACAAGAAGAAAAAAATTCTGAATCCCAGAAGCCGGAACAGCAAGAGGGATCACTGTTCAGCAGAAGCAGCAATCCCTCTTGCTGTTCTGGCTTCTGGGATAGCTGCGCAGCCTGTATTCGCTCCATAAGACGCACACACATTTCCCCTTACTTTTTAGGAGGGAAAAAGTGTGTCTTATAGAGTGAAAAATACAGTATATAAAACCGTAATCAAGAGCAATCCTTGCCCACAAAAAACCCCCAATAACACCCCAGCTCAAGAGTCTGTTCAGATGCTTCAGTTTTTGTAGCTGGAGTCAGTCAGGGCCGCTACTTCCTAGTCCAGCTGGAAAAGACCCGCAAGGAGCAGGTCTCCCAGAACTCACAGCCAAGATAAATACAACTTATAAATACAACTGTGGACTGTGTGGGGTTTTTTTTTTTTTTTTTTTGGTTTTTTTAACAGCACCTGGATTAAAATCCATGAATTCCAGGGGCAGTATCCTGCCCATTTGGCTATTGCTGGCCTTGATATTGCACAACTCCTTTCCTCATCTCCTTTCTCATTGGAAGTGAGGTTACCTTTGGCACCCTGTTTCTGGAGCAGCACCTCTGCTGCTCTGAACCAATGTTCCCTCTCATATTCCCTGGCAGGAACACTATGGGCTTATCCGCACTTACCCTTTTCTCTGCTCTTTCCAGCACAAGGTCTTCACTTTGAACCTCTGTGTCTGAGCACTCCCCCCCCCTTTTGTTGGTCCTGGAGCTTTCTCTGGTCTGACTCAGTAAAAGGCAATAAAAAAACTGTCCAGGAGCACCTTAGAGACCAACTAAGTTTGTTCTTGGTATACGCTTTTGTGTGCATGTAGCTAAGGTGATACTGGACAATTTTTAATATTTTTTTATATATTTCGTCTGCGTCAGACCAACACAACTACCTACCTGAATCACTATAAGACAGCTTCCTATGTTCTATCCTGTGGGATGGGGACCTGGTGGCCACAGGGGTTGCAAGGATATAGCTTCTTTTAGCCCCATCATTCCATTTCTTAATGTGATGTCAAGAAGATATCACTTGTTTCCCACAATAAAAAGGAAAATCCTATTCTTCCGGGAGCTACTAATTGAGTTCCTCTCCCGTGTTTTCCAGTCCACCCAGATACCTAGTCTGGGAGGCAGGGAAACAGTCTGGCATTTTTCTCTGCTTTGGAAAAGCATTAGAGCCAACGTCCCTGACTGGCAGATCCTGAAATTATTGATAAACATTCATTGGCCACTGGAGCCTGGTGAATTGCCAGCCAAGCAACCCCAGTGGATTTCTCTCTTGCCAGCATCATTTTTCTTGATGACAAGGTATTCAGGAGGAGATGGGCTGGGGCTTAGCTTCTGTGTAACTTTCCTCCCCTTTCTATGTATGATTTGTTCTAAATGATCTCTGCCTTAAGGACAGATGGGAAGGAAATAGGAATTAATACCTATAATTGTTCTTTCCAGTACAGCCTACAGATGGGTGAGGCTACAGTTAGAGACAGTGGGCAGTCGTTTGTTTGTTTGTTTGTTTGTTTGTTGCTACAGCTGCTATTTTTGCTGTTGGTATTAAATGTATTACCTGCCCTTCTCCAGCAGGTCCCAGGGCCAGTTACAGCTATTTACAATTCAGAATTAAAAAACAGTTGAAACAAATTATATTCATGTAAATCAGTGGATAAGGCGTTTTGACCGTTAGGGTCCTTTTTGCGTGCAAACTCCAGCTCAGTCATTGTCTTTCTATGAGGGAATGACCTCCTTCTTCAATCTCACTTCCCATCTGCAAAATGGATATAGGTTGCCCTCCTCACAAATATTCTCCCCACCCCTGAAGATGAACAAGACGAGAGCAGTAAAGCACTCTGCACACTAGCATCTTGATACTATTGAACAGTCTTCCCCAACCTGGTGCCCTCCGAGTGTTCTGCATTTCAACTCCCACCAGGCCCCACCAGCATGGTCAAGGGGCAGGGATGGTGGAAAAATTAGAGCTTCCGAGTCGACGCGCTGGCTAATGGCGGATTTCCTCCGCTGCGGAGGAGACTGCTCCCTGAAAAGAAGGGTCTGACCGCCACGGCGAGGCGGAGACCCGCTAAAAACCACGGTCGGAGGAAGACCGTGGACTTGGGGTTCGGTAGGTGCCTTCAGTGCCCCCCCTACTCGCGGGGAGACCCCGGTTTCGGGGCTCCGGAGCGACGTGGGGTGAGTGGCACGGCACATCGGATCAATCGCTGTTTTCAGGGAGTGAAGCCGCACAGCTGTTGCCAGAAAGCGCCGACTTTTCCTGTGAACATTTGGACTTGAAAAGACCTCATAAGTAACAGAATTGGACGATAAATTATTTGAATTTGGCATTTGAACGTGAAGGTATAAACAGGAAGCTCACCTTCCGTTCTGCATAAAGACTAAAGCAAAGACGCTAGAATCCGGAGCTTGGGAAAGGTGTCTTTTAAAGCGAGGAATTTTACCATCTAAGCTTGCCGACCCTCCCTCGGAAGCAGGGGAAGAGGGGGAGATCTTTATCTTTTGAGCCCTGCAGGACAGAAAACCTGACCTGGATTATCGCCGTCTCAGAACCTGGGACCGGGCTGTCAGCCTGTATAATTTAAAAACAACAATAATGGTGGAATGGACTATATCTTAATGAGAAAGAGGATCAGAGACATATACTTTTTGGCACCGACTCGCAGGTTTTGAAAGAAAAAAGGAGTGGAAAGGCAGATTTTTACAACTGAAGTGAATGGAAAATTACCAGAGTAATGCTGTTGCTAAAAGTTTCTAAATGTTGCCTGTTTGGATAATGGGACTGTTACATAGTTACAGCAGATGGAAAATTTTGACCAGATGGTAGACAAGAAGTTCTGAAGTGACCTTGAGAGGCAGCAGACAATACTGGGAAAACAAGCTGGAAGATATGGCTCAGAGAATAACAGCTCTACTGAATGACATTTTAAATAAAGTGAATATTTTTGAACAGAGTGTTTCTGATCTGAGGAAGAATGTAATGACTTTGGTACAGAATGGGAACAAATTAATAACTGAGGCTCGAGAAAAGGAACCAAATTCACAAAGTCAAGCACTGGAAAAGACGAGGAAGCAATTAAAATCGGCCTTGATTTTGCAAGGGGAAGCCTTAGGAGCAGAGTCCCAAACTGATGGAGACAAATCTGACTTTGAGGACACTGAGGTTGAAAGACAGAGCAGTGTCCCTCATGGATTGAGCGACGCAAGATGGATGATAAACACGCTGGAGGGGGACACTGCGAGAAAGTCTGAAAGGATGGACGATTGTTACCCCAAAGAAACTGTGGAGCACGCCTTGGAATACTTACTGGTTTACGAACTGAATTATGAAGTTTGGGCGAGCGTGCTGAAGAAAATTAAAGAAGACGCTGAGAGAAAAGCTCTTTGGGACTTAACTTTAGGCCAGAGAAGAAACTTGCAGGCAGTACAGGGAGACGATTTGAGGGCCTCGGACATAAGGGAACCGGGCTAGGAAATTAATTTTGACTGATAAGATTGATAAAACTGGTAAAAAAGACTGGCAGTACCTGATACCAGGGAGATGAGACGGTGGGGAAAATTGGGAAAATAAAAAACAGTATTTAAATAATATGGTATAATTAAGAACAAATGGGAGATGGTGGAATGATTTCATTCGGCTTTTGTGGAAACAACATAAGGAAATGAGGGAATAAGATTTAAAGGTATATGAGTTAAAAGTATAAGTTTTAAGGTTTTTATTGTGGCTGTTTTTTGTATCTTCTTTTTAACTAGGGAATTGGAGTTTAGTTAAATTTGTTTTTAGGCGCTTACTTGAACTGGGAAGATAATAAGATATAAATGGATTAAGTAAATAAGTGAGTAAGCAGTAAAAGACGGAAAGAATTTGCTGATCTGATTAATAACTGGAATGCAGAAGGGGAGAGGGGAGGAGGCCAAGGAAATAAGTTATTTGAAAATAGATGTGGAATGATGGAGATTTATTCTTTTTTTTGTTGTTGTTGTTGTTTTTTGTTTTTTTGTTTTTTGATGTTCTTTTTGTATGTTTTGAAGGGAAGGGTGGAGGGAGGGTGTGGGATTCTGGTTTGGGTATATTTTGGCTTTGCTTTTTTCCCCCTGCTTTCTCTTCCCCTCCATTTGTTTTTTTTTTTTGTTTTTTTTTATCTTATTGTATGTAACTCTTTTTATTATTATTTCTAGCTTTTCTCTTTTTTGTACACTTGGAAAATTAATAAATATTATTATAAAAAAAAAAAAAGGGATGGTGGAAATTGTAGTCATGTAAGATCTGGAGGTTGGGGAAGTCATAAAAGTGCATTGAGTGGCATGCACTAACGTAATTATAGCAGCATCCTGCTGGAGGCAGGTTGGGTGTCCAGCCCACAAGGCTCCGTATTCATTGCAACCTCAAAATAAAACTGTACAGTTACCTAAATGAAGCCGACTCCAGTGTGATGTTCTCATAGAACGGCTTGTAGTTGTGTTGTATTTTGTCATGTTCCTGTTCCACACACTCTTCCACTAATTTCTCCTGTTGCTTTGCCAGAATGCTGCATCTGCAAAGGGTGGCAGTGCAGTGCAGTGGCATGGATTAACCCACTGAGATGCTAACAATATTTTCTGGATCCGGTACGTAAAAGAGGTGGAGGCTAAAAAAAGTATGGATGGTATCCTGAAAGCTCCTTGCATCATTGCTGGGGACACTAGAGCAATTCCATTTTGTTCGTAGTGCTGGCAAGGTCAGGAGAGAAGACATATGTGAGTTTCTCATGCTACTTTTGGCCTGGCTATTGATAGCACCCTTTTATATGGGCACAGAATGATGGGTTCATCTCTACCCATCTGTCGGTGGGCTGCCCACACTGCTGGGGAAATCTCAAAATACCAGCACTGTGCTGCAGTTGAAATGTTGTCTTCATAGGTTTGGGCTGTAAAAGTGTTTCATAAGATAAATATTCAGAGTTTTTATAGGAAAGTGGGTGTCTTTCCTTGCTAATCAGTCATAAAGGATGATTCTGTCAAATATTAATTCCTCAGAATTCAGATATCGTCATTTTAGGAATCAGAACATAATTTGGGTGTTGTGCAGGCATGGGTGGAGCAGAAGTTCACACAGCTGAGAGGGACAGGGGACACCAGGTCCAATGTAGGCTGTGCAGTGCAGCCTACTAAGAGGACTTTATGTCCTCATCATGATGGAATTGCTTTGGGGGATGGAGTTCCTGCCTTTCTCAGGACATTAAAAATGTTGAGCTCTGATGACCACATTAAGACCACATTCTGTGTATGCAGAAAATTTCCAGTTTGATCCCTGATGTCTCTAGTTAAAAAGATGATGCTGCATTTAAAAAAACGCAAAAGGGCAGGTTCATGCCCTAAGGTGCTTGCAATCTAGAAATAGACACAAGAGAGGCAGAAGGGGAAGACAGGTGCAGGGGTAATGCAGGGGTAATGGGCAGAATATGTCATTATTTCATCTATGTTCATCTAACTTAGGCTTAGTTAGGGCAGGGCAGGGATGGGGAACCTGCAGGCCTCCAGATATTCTTGGGCTGCAGCTCCAACCACCCCTGACTTTGCTGTCAACTCTTGCTGGCTGGGGTTGGTGGGAGTTGGAGCCCAACAAAATCCAGAGGCCCATGGGTTCCCCATCCCTGCAGCAGGGAATTGGGATTCTTATTATTGCTAACATTTATTGGTCACTTTTTTATCCATGGCAACTCAAAGAAATTTACAATTGTTCAAGCAAGCAAGCAAACACACACACACACACACACACACACACAAATCCACCCCTACAAAAGGCCATAGATAATTTAAAGCCAAATGCCTGATGAAAAGGAAATGCTTTTGCCTGGCACTTAAAGATGATGGTGTTAGGTGAGCCTCCCTGGGGAGAGCATTCTACAAGCAGGGAGCCACCAGTGAAAAGGCCCTTCTCATGTCACCAGCCTCCAGACCTCCCATGGAGGGGGCACACAAAGAAGGGCCTTATATGATGACTGCAGCGTTCAGGTCAGGGAGAGGCAGCTCTTGACGTGAGGGTCTTGAGATGTTTAGGGCACTAATAACAGCTTATACTTTTTACCGGAAGGCTGGGAAAGGTCTTGGAGAGCCATCACCAGTCATCAAAACTCGTCACACCACACTAGAGAGAGAGGAAACAATCTGATTCTGACTCAAAATTAGGGCAGCTGCATAAGCTTGCATCCAAATGTGCACTACAGGATTGAAGTGTGGGAAGGCACCATTTGGAAAAGCCCTAAGCCACTTTATAATGCTTCTTCCTCCCACCCCACTCCCAAGCCATGGTAGCTGCAGATATGTGGCTGCAATACTGTAGAATTGGTTAACCTTCCAGGGCAGCTATGAAGCTAAATAGCCTAGTGAGTTTTAAACCTGAGCTTGAACAAATCTAGGAGTGCTATTGTATGGTGAGAGCTTAATCAGATGATTGCAAAGGTCAGGAAGGATTATTCTTAACTTTAGGTATTCTGAACTGTTTTGTTGCTCTTCCACCAGAGATGCCTACAGCTAAAGAGGAGAATGCTGGGGGGGGGGGGGCAGTGGCAGCATTTGTGTTGCTGTTGTTTAAATCTCAAAAGGCTTGACATCAAATTGACAGGCTTGTTTATTTTTTGCTTGTATTATTTATTTTAAAATTCACATGTGGCTTCACAGCAACTTACATAATTTTATAAAAACAATTTTAAAATGGAAACAGTCACAGCACCAAAATATATCCCCATCTCTAACCATACAGGGCAACATTAGAAGCAACCTTAAGCAGAAAATGTCAGTGTACAACAAGCTCAAACCCAAAATCAATTCAGGAGCCATGAAAGGTTGGAGTAAATAAAAAAGTTCTCAGCTGATGGCTTAAATTTTTTTGCAATGTAGTCATTTGCCTGATGCACCCTGGAGGGTATTCCACAGTCTGAGAATCACCACTGAGAAGGTCCTGTCCTTGCTACATTCCTGCCTCATTTCAGAGGCAAGGCTTCCCCAAGGACCTCAACATTCAGGCAAGTTCCTGTAACTCAGGATAAAAGTTCAGGCATCTCATTAAGTGGGTTGTAGTCCACAAAAGCTTGTGCCATAATAAATTTGTTTGGTGGGATTCAACTTCCTGCTGTGTTCAGGACCTACGGGTATTGTTAGGTGAATCCTGCCCTTAGTCTTTAAGATGCCACAAGACCCTTGGCTGTTTATCCTGCGACAGATTAGCACAGATACCCTTCAAGAAATCATACTCTATTGCAATCGCACAATCCACAGCTTGCCATATTACAGATCCAGTACACTAGACAGCTTTCCCTGGATTCCATTCCGACAGATGTTGTGCTTACAGGAAGAGATCTCTTTGTATTGCTCCATTGCTCCAGTCTGCAATGCAGTAAGCAGAAGAACATTCACTGGCGTGTAATGTAAATATGTATGTGCATTTACAATAGAACAGTGCCACTTGAAGGGGAAACAAATAACTTTCGAGCTGCTTCTTCATCAGTGTAGGGAATCACATTAACGGGAGTTGATGCCATGGTCCAAAATATTTGCAAATTTGCAAAGATACATGCCTTTCCTTTATATAACCCTGTAGCTTGGGTTTGCAAATGAGGACAGGCTCACTCTGTGCTAAAGGATCACATTCCTACACACACACACACACACACACACACACTCCTGAGCCCAGCAAATACCCTATTACAGTTGTCATGGAAATTAGAAAGTGTGTCTGTTTGAATTTCCTCAGTGCAGGCCTCCTTGTTCCCAGCGGTTGCTACATCAGAGAGCCTCTGGCAGTGCTAATGCAGGCGCCACTCTCATTAGATGGCTGCGATGCTCAGTGGGCAGCCACTCCCCAGACAGGCTGGCACTGAGGACCGAGGGCCACAATTGAAGGTGTCAGCCTTCTTTAAGCTAGAGAAAGTGAAGATGTTTCACAGCAAACTGAAAGGTGCGATTAATCAATGCAGCTCCCCAGAGGATCCTGGCCTGTCAGGCACAAAAAACCACATACATCACAGCAGGGGAGAAAAGAGGGAAGGCCTTGCAGGAGTTTTTGTTTTTTAATTGTTTTATCTCTCCTTCTACGGCCATTCTGTTTCCATGCCAGCTACTGGTTCTTTTGTGATAGGAAGCTTTGGGGTATGCAGCTGGGCAACAGAGGGTCAGGAAGCTGCCTCCATACACTAAGAATCCTCAGCTGGATAATGAGCTACTGTGCTAGATGTCGGCATGTTAACATACTGCTTTCCATGTACTGGCTGCATTACTCTACTTTTTGCCCCATTACTGAAGGGGAAGCAATTAGGCAGGGCCACTCTCGTGTCCTGCCATCCAGGGCAGGGAGAGAGAGTGCATAAAACTTTGATTGCAACCATTGGCCAAAACTACAGACCCCTTTCATCAAACCAAATGACTTTTGGATGGCATTTTTTCTGGTTCCTTGGGCCTATGGAGACTGACTCCAGGAAGTACTCTTTCATTATTTTAGTTTGTGCACCAAGATAACAAGCAAGAATGCATTCTTGTAATACCATGTGTGAGACCTCCTGGCTATGGAATAAGACAGGCATCCCCAACCTTCGGCCCTCCAGATGTTTTGGCCTACAACTCCCATGATCCCTAGCTAACAGGACCAGTGGTCAGGGATGATGGGAATTGTAGTCCAAAACATCTGGAGGGCCGAAGATTGGGGATGCCTGGAATAAGACTACAAAACCCATGATGCTGCATTACTCTGGATGAAATGCACATGCATACCAGCTATCCAGGACTGTAAGTGAACCCATAAATCAGTGCAAATGAGGCCACTTGAAATCCCAAAGGGTGAAAGTGTTTCCCATGGAAATCTGTTCTTTCAAATTGGGAAGTAGATTTCGGGATGAATTTGTTCAGGGAATTGTTCATGTCACAGATTTGATTTCCTCCTTTGCCCTAGCACTTCACTAATGTTCTTGGACAAATAACCTGTGGGCATAGGTCTCTTGATGCCACCTTGACTGCTAGTGGATGTTGATGCGGTTGGGGAAGAGAGGCATATCCATAAATAAACCGCTATCAAATGGTCCTGCCCTCGCAATGCAAGGCAGCTTAGGCTCAGGCAAGATGCAGCCCAGACCACCCAAAGCAGCCTGAGAGGAAACACAACATTCCCCTCCACTCCTACTGCCTGTCCCCTTCCTCCACCATCTCTTCACCCACCTTAAAGGGTTGTTGTGAGGGTTGGAATAAATTGCAGATGTTCTGTGCTCCCAGGGCTCTCTTGCAGCCCTTGCTTGCCTTTCCCCACAGCCAGAAGTGAGTGGCATTTCCATCACTGCTGTGCCCTGCTCTAATTCAAAATGAAGGAGAGGGCTGGGTTGTGTATGTGTCTCTGGAGATACCTGGCTGTTGCCATTCAGGGCTGCTGGCCCAGTTCTGCTGATCTCTCTCTCTCTGTGGCTCCCTTCATTATTCCCCCACTCTCCGCCCTTGGCGCTGTGTTACAGCTCCTCCTCCTCTCTGTTCACCACATT
Organism: Podarcis tiliguerta; assembly: GCF_965153285.1. Taxonomy (NCBI): domain Eukaryota; kingdom Metazoa; phylum Chordata; class Lepidosauria; order Squamata; family Lacertidae; genus Podarcis; species Podarcis tiliguerta. The sequence goes on along the minus strand of NC_139535.1, from coordinate 92,908,939 downwards.
AGCACAACGTAGGGCCGTTTCCCCATCTCTCCCGTCACAGCGCCACACATAAAAGCAGCCCTGATGGCCGCGGCGTGATAGCGGAGCCAGAACTTAATTTCACAGCATTTTTCACGTAATACTCTATAAAACTGAACAAATTTGCTGGAGTCCAAATTCCATCTCATTATGCGGAGTCTGTGCAAAAGCGGAACCCTTTTAGATTCCAGGGCTCCGAGGCCCACTAAGGGGATGTTACAGAAGAAGGAAAAAAAATAATTAATTAGGTGCCGCTCTGTATCTTTGATCCTCCATCGTGAGACACATTAAATAAAATGCCTGGCTCATGAATATCAACGTGGCACAGAGCCTCTCTCTCTCTCTCTCTTTGCTCCCTTCTTAGGCGATTAAAAGTGAGTTTCAAGTATGAGGCTAGTGTGTGTGTGTGTGTCAGGGAGGGAGGTGATTCTTCCCTTCAGTAGACATCCTCTGTGCTCATTTTAAAATATGTGACAAGTCTTATTGGAAAAACAGGTGCTTGAGGAGCCAGAGGTGGAATTGCAAGCAGAAGGCGGAACTGTGTTTTAGGCCTGAGGGATATGGGCAGAGTCAGAGGTCTGGAGGTCAGCTCGGGTTGGAGGTCTGCTCAAGGTTGAGAAAAGCCCTAGGCCAGGACCAAGGGACTGTGCCAAAAAATGTGAGAACAGTGATAAGAATCTGTGGCCTTTCTGATTTGCCTTCAACTGCTTCATATGGCCAGTCCCTTGGGGTTACAGAGAGAAAGCTCAAGTCAGTTGCATTGCCCTCCCAAGTTCCAGTATCACTCCACCTGCCCAGAGATCGCTTTGCTTGCTGATGGCCTGGCTATAAATGCTTCCTGGTCTGGGCCTGATCATTGTCAGGACACCAGCCAGATGCTGTCTTGCTTTATATAGGGCTCTCTGAGGATGTCCACTTTTCAGCCTCTGTTTTCTTGCCTTCTCTGTCCTTTTCTGGGCCTCCTGCAAGTCTGGCCCAGCCTTTCCCTCTGAGCTGTGGTTTCATTCTATTGGTCTCTTGTACCTCTGGCCTTCTGTGTCCTTGGCTTTCCAAGAGAGCCAGTGTGGTGTTAAGAGCGGTAGAGTGGTAATCTGGTGAACTGGGTTCGCTTCCCCGTTCCTCCACATGCAGCTGCTGGGTGACCTTGGGCCAGTCACACTTCTCTGAAGTCTCTCAGCCCCACTCACCTCACAGAGTGTTTGTTGTGGGAAAGGAAGGGAAAGGAGAATGTTAGCCGCTTTGAGACTCCTTTGGGTAGTGATAAAGTGGGATATCAAATCCAAACTCTTCTTAATTTTCTTCTTCTTCTTCTTCTTCTTCTTCTTCTTCTTCTTCTTCTTCTTCTTCTTCTTCTTCTTCTTCTTCTTCCACAGCCTGGTACTAACACTGGAGGGGATCACCAGCAACAGTTGATGGCACTCCTTTCCCATGGGAAGATAACCAAGCTTAATTCAATGGAAGAGACTAGTATGGACAAAGTATGGATTAGTATGGAGTTTCCCCCCCAAATACCCACCTGGCATCCTGCTTTGAGCTTTCGGTTTTAAACATTCCTGGTTTCTCCAGGGGCCCTTGACCTTTGGACGGCAGCATGCCTACTGAACATGGCACACTCTACACTGTCCCAAGGCACAGCTGGCCTGGCAAGAAGCATCATGCTGCCTGAGACAGGGTGCTACTTCCATCTCCCCAAAAATGAGCCATTGGCTCACCATTTAAAATAGTTTAAAAAATTGATGCCTTAGTGGCAGCAGCACAGAAAAGCTTTCTGTGGATTGTTAGGGCTGTCATATTTCAAAAAGTAAAAACAAGAACACCCCGAAAGGACAAAGTGATGCTTTTCAAAAATTCCCCCTGGACTCACTTCCGCCTTTGAATTCCCGGTAATGTCTGGATGTATGGCAGCCCTAGGGATTGTTATCCTGCCCCTCATCATCACACTTGGAGGAAGGAGCCCTAATTCAAACTGAGGCATAGGGAGCAAGGTAGACGCAGAGGACACATTTACTGAGGTGGTGGCCAATGATGTTCAGAGCTTATCAGTCTATGTTAAACCTTCTACAAGCCCTGCAGGGAAGGACTCCTTCCTCAAAGTGAGGTGTGGGCCCATGCCCTATAGAGCCCTGCAGGAATGATGTTGGTCATGTCCCTACAGTGGCAACCCTACTTGTGGATCACGGTGAGCCCTCCTCCATAATCTACTGTGCATTGGATTTATCTGGAGGGCAAAACCCCAGGTCAAAGCTCCCATATTTTTTTCCTTCTGAGCCTAGTGAGATCCAAAGTCAACCATCACCATCTCTACCACCACTGTATTTTTATGGCCAAATTCTTTTTCAAGGATGCACAGTAAATAAATATTATATGGTGATAGCTATAAAAAAAAATCTAGGCAGAGAAGATTTTACTGCATGTTTTATTGTCAATCACTAAATTTACTGGTGGCTGACAGTCCTGCAGGTATTTTAGATTCTAAAAGAAATGCCAGACTGAGCACCCACTGCTTTATGATGTTATTTGCTAGTGCCTTCTTGTTTTGAGAATGAAGACAGAGTTATCAGGCTGATGACAACCGAGCCACTGCCAAGAGAATGCTTGCTCTTTGACATTAAGAGCTGATTTACTAAACAATTTTAACATGGGTAGTGATGTAGCAAAGCAATCATATGTTGTCTTGGATGAGAAGCCTTGGAAACGTTTTGTGCAAAAGGAAACTGAGGTACGTAGTTCATTACCTCCAGGATCAAGCCCACATTTTGAGGGTTTTCTAGGATAAGGTGAGCCACAAGAGGAGATAAGATAAGCTTGCACCTAGTGGTCAGCAAGCGGTCGGAATTTCATGCGGTAATGGGAATCACTGCTGGTAAAGCCTTGGCACATCTGTAGTTGTGCACAAGTAGTCGTGTGTGAAATCAGTGGCTCCTCATGCTACTCTGCCCCATCCATTGTCATGGACTGGGCAGAGGAGGAATGGTGGAGACCGCCTCCCCAGCCTGACTCTTCTAGAGAAGGAGGAGACAGTTCAGAATTACAATGGGGGTTTGAGAGAGGTTACAGCTCAGAGGCAGATGAGGGGAAAAGCTGGGAAATAATGGAAAAGGAAGAAGAAGACCAGGGGAGAGATGGCTGATGGACTCAGTGTCTTTAGAAAGCATTCCAGACCCCTCCTCTCCCAGAACCCGGCGGGCACTGAAAGTAGGAGAGTAGAGAGCTCAAAGGCGAAAGGCCCTTTCCAGCACCCGTAGTAATGAATCATGAGGAAGTAGGAGAGATGGAGTGTGGGGTTTCACTCGGAGCAACACTGTTACTCCAAGAGGCTGCATTTCTAAGCCTCTCTGTGTGAATATTGAATAAAAAGCAGTTGGTAAGAACTTTCCTTGTCTTATCCATTCCTGGCAGCCTACCATGGAGGGACTGGAACCTCTAAAGCATAATAACTAGGGTCCAATTTAGTAGAGCATGAATGAGCATCTCAGAGGCGGCTGCACATCTGGATTGGTTCAGGTGGAAACCTGCTTCAACACACTTATCTACCTCAGTGGATCAAACTGACCAGGCATGTTCCAGTTGGAACAGGCGCAGCAAAAAAGATGCCACAGTGACAGTGGCATTGTCCTATGTATTTATTGTTTGTAACATTTCTTTCTCCTGCTACCAATTTATCCTTGAAACAACGCCGTGAGCAACAGCGACTGGCCCAAGTTAACCCAGTGAGTTTCATAGACAACCTGGAAGTTGGAGCGGGATTTACTTTGGCATGAAGTCCAAGCCTGTAGTTCTGTGGCGAGGAAAAAAATACAAATAACAAAGGAACAAAGATTTCCATGGGGAAAGTGAGGGGTGATAGAGAAATTTAATGTAACAATGGGATTCTTGCATTGCAGGGCATTGAACTGGACGACCCTTGGGGTCCCTTCCAACCCTACAGTTCTGTAATGGAAAGATTGGTCTGGACATAGTGTAATGCAGGGGGAGCCAATGTAGTGTCCTTCAGATGTTGTGAGCTTCAACTCCCATCAGTCCTAGACATCATTACCAATAATGAGTAGTGAGGGGAGTTGGAGCTCAAAGCCTCCACATTGGCTACTTGTTTGGGCATGGCCGAAAATAGGTACCAAGATCACACAGAAAGCTGGCAGAGCTGGGGGTTTTTTTAGTAACCCATAAATCTTTTTGCCCCCCAAATTTCTGCTTTCGCTCACTAGACCCTCGTCTTCTCTCTGAGGCAATAATAGGGCCCAGGAGTCCTGGAACCAGTCACCCCCCTCCCTTCTGATCAGACAAGGTGGGGTCCTTCTGCCTCCCTGGCAGGCAATTAGGGGGCTGATAGTCCTCTCTGGGTCAGCAGCAAAGTGAAGCAGGTAGATTAAAAATGCCAATTCTGCCAAGGGGAGAGCGTGAGAGCCTATTTCTCCTGATGAAATTAATTAATCTCCAAGCCAACAAGGATGCTCTCGCCTATTCTTTACTTAATCCATAACCCTGAAATTATGGCATCTGTTCAATACAGATGAAATTAATTACCTTGGGAAATGGGCAACAGGTTGCCTTTCTAATGCCCCCCCTTATCACATACAGTAATCAAAGCTACAAAGTGCTTCCCTGAGCAGACCCGGCAGCAGCCATCATGGGATTGTTTGTAGCAGTCATTAAACACCAGAGCAGCTTTCCTCCTCATAAATCTGGCACAGCAACCCTTCGCTGTTAAGGAAAGCTACAGTCAGTGCGGGAGGAGGGAGGAGAGGAGGGGGGGGAGGTAAGCAGGGATGGAGCAGAGGGATCTGAATGGGGAGGGGGCTGCGACAGCAGCGGACATTCCTGCAGAGGAGCATTTGATGCTAAGCAGCCTGCCTTGCTGTCACAATCTGAAGCTGAAATCCAGGTGTCCTTCTCTGCTTTTCATAGAATCATGCAGGTGCTGAAAAGGGCTGTCTTTGGCCAACGTGCTGCATTCACTGCTGCCTTCTGCTGCAGAAATGTTTTAAAAGCATTTATTCCCCAACCCTTTGGCACCCACTGCCACTTGCCCTTGGGTTGCGCTGTGGGTTAAACCCACCTAGCAGTTCGAAAGCATGTCAAAGTGCAAGTAGATAAATAGGTACCACTCTGGTGGGAAGGTAAATGGCGTTTCCGTGCACTGCTCTAGTTCGCCAGAAGCGGCTTAGTCATGCTGGCCACATGACCGGCTCCCTCTGTACGCTGGCTCCCTCGGCCAATAAAGCGAGATGAGCGCCGCAACCCCAGAGTCGGCCATGACTGGACCTAATGGTCAGGGGTCCCTTTACCTTTATCACTTGCCCTTAGGTCTGGCCAGGCCTGCAAAAGCAGCAAGCCATTAAACTGAACGCAAACCACATCACCCATGCGCTGGAGCTGGGAGGTTTAGTTTCCAAGGACAGTCGCAGATGTGCAGAAGCCACCCTGGTTTCTGATTTGATGCTGGAATGTCCCACTTTTCCTTAGGATGTCCCTATTTTAATCGGAGAAATGTTGGAGGGGATGGAGTTATGTGATCCCCTCCGAGCCAAGGAAATAAGTAACTATACAACTTTTATAAGGCATTTGAAGGCAGCCATGTATAGGGAAGTTTTTAAATGTTTAATGTTTTATTATGTTTTTATATTTGTTGGAAGCTGCCCAGAGTGGCTGGGGTATGATGATGATGATGATGATGATGATGATGGATGTCCCTATTTTAAAGGGAGAAATGTTGGAGGGTATGCTAGTTTGCCTCTGGTGGTCCATTGTAGATGGCTGCTAGGCTGCATTTGACTTGTTGAATCACCACTTGAGAAAGCTGAGCACTGGGGTGGGTGGGTGGGTGGGTGCATGCAGCATGGCACTGATGCCCACCAATACTACTGCCTGTGTTTTCCATTGGGAACTGGTCCCTTAGGGCAAATAGGATACTATCCTACCAAGTTCAGTCTGCCAGTTTAGCCTCAGTGTTGCCCCTTCTAGAATGCAGCAGAGAGGAGGGTCGGGACAAAACTAGAATTAGCTTGCTCTTTCTGTCACTGCCTTTGGCTACACATGATGTTTGGGCTCCCTGCCTTGTGCTCCATCATTTACAAAAGGCACCAGCCACCAGTGCCTTACCTGTAAGGAAGTTCTGTGCAACAACCCAGGAGAGGAACTTGCCCTCTGCACATTTTCTAGTTGCACCAGTGGAGGTGGAACCTCCCTTCACCATTGACCTTGCTGCACACTTGTTCTTGGCAGCCATGCATATTCAGTGCATTCACTGTGCTCTCTCCTCCTGGGCCGTAATTATGGGATGATAGCCAAATTGTGCTTAGTTCTAGCCCTTGGGTCTCTTCTCTTTTCCTCCTTGTTACTCGGACCCCATCCTGAGATCGCAATCCCTTCACCCTCCGCCAACTGATTTCCCACTGTACATGTGCACACCGGTGTTTATGTGTGTGAGAGAGAGATCAACAGAGGGTAGATGTTGCAGGAAGTTCTGTTCTTTAAATTGTTTTGTGGTGTAGTTTAGAAGAGTCTGTAAACAACCTGTCAGAATAACTTTGAGAGATGCGAATTGCCTCCTTAAGGTCAGCAAGAGGTGCGTCCCTTTGCCTGTGAATGATTGGATGACTCTTTCGATCAAGCTAAGGCACCTTCCCCACATCTTTGGTGCTGGCACTTCGGTGAGGGAGAGGCCAGTTGTTTGTCATTGCTAGGGAAAAGCTTCAGATGGACCAGACGTTTCGTCCCCTTCCAGCAGACTTGCAAGGCAATTATGTTGGACTGACAATATTACTGATGGAGGAATGGGGTAAATTTGAGTGAAAAGAACCAAACTGGAAAGCTATTGATCCTTGCACAGAACTCTAATGCACTAGTCACAAAGTTTATTACAACTGCAGAGAGGAGCAACTGCAGCCACTCTTAAGCAGTGCATGTGTGAATGCACAGGTGTGTTTGCACATGCCTGTGCACCTGAGATATTACACATTACAGAGGGCAGTAGCTGTGTTTATATTCCTGGAATATAATTTGCACATCTGAAAATTCCTGGTTAACCTAGAAGCCTCTTGTCAGCCATGCCTAAGGGAGGCAGCGCTTAGTCTCGAGGAAGACTTTTCTACAAAGACCGGGAGAACTCTGTTGATAAAGGAAGGGCTCTGCCTCATCCCCACCCCCTTGGCCTGCTTTCTAACTCTCCGAGACAGCACCATGAAGTTTGGCTTTGGAGTAAAGTACTATTGCATTCTCCCGGCCGCGATGAAGCAATTTGCACTGTGCCTTTGTCCTGCCTGCCCCTGCCCACCCACTCTCACATGTTGATCTTCCTCTCTGCATCCCTGATTCTGACCTTCCCCTGGCAAGGCCCCAACTGCTGAAGGACACTCTCCTGCACTCCAGCTCACGCATGCTGAATGACTTTGAGGGGAAGAGGAAAAGGTCCTCATCAGAATGGATCAGGAGAACATGAGCCTTTACCTCTGGGTACAGAATAATAGTGATTTACTTTGTATTAAAGTCCCCTCATGGGGAGTTGGAGAGACAGCGAGAGAGAGGACGTGAGAGGGAAATGTGATCAAAATTAGTTCCCTTGGTGGAGCTGAAGAGCAGAGTAGGCACCAGGAAGCAGCAGGCGCCCATAGTGGGGATTCCAGGCTGCCAGGAGTGTTGACCAGTGCTGGGATGAGCTTGGCAGCAGCAGCAAATGTATAAACTGCGTGGCACAGCAGGCCAGATTCTTCGCTGCCCACCGACGAGGAGCAATTGAGGACTTGTGATGAGCAGGGAACAAAGGAACTTTTAGCAGAACTTGCTGTCTGCCAGCAATGGACTTTGGGCAAAGGCAGAGGTCCACCTGCATCTTCAAGGAGGTAGACTCTCCCTTGGCAAGCTGCCCTGGCCCTAAGGGGTAAATGGTGCAAGATGGCATAAGCACGATGGATTATGGAGTGGACCCAATGACCATGTTTAACAGCATGGGAAGTCCCAAAGTGGGACAGAGAGAGAGGTGGAGAGAGGCGAGAGAACAGAACTGAGATTATGGAAAGAGCAGGGATGGTAGTTGCTGTGCTAAATATTGGAGACTGTTGGCTATTAATGCACAACACAGGCCAGGAGTCAATGTTAGTGGGATACTATATGGAAGCATATCCTGAGGCTTCATTTTTGACCATGGACAACACATGGTGCCCAAGCTGCCTACACAGCCCAATTACAGTGGTACCTTGGGATACATATGCTTCAGGTTACCTACACTTCAGGTTACAGTCTCCACTAACCCAGAAATATTACCTCGGGTTAAGAACTTTGCTTCAGGATGAGAACAGAAATCATGCTCTGGCGGTGCGGTGGCAGCAGGAGGCCCCATTAGCTAAAGTGGTGCTTCAGGTTAAGAACAGTTTCAGGTTAAGAATGGACCTCCGGAACAAATTAAGTACTTAACCCAAGTACTTAACTTACTAAGCCACTGTACATGCCATTCTCACCTTGAGTATGTATGAGAGAATGTCTCTGTGTGTAGAGAGAGACAATGTGTATGTGTGGAAAGAGAGTAGGGGTACCAACCTAAATAAAATATTGGGGGACCCAGGTAAGCCCTGCCCCACATAATCAATCACCAGATGTAGCACACAAACACTATTTGAATGGCAATGCCCATTCAAATGGGGGGGGCTGAGAGAGAACTATGCAGCAATGGGATAAACAATACCCTTTTGGGGTGTTAATGCTGTGGGCCCCTCCCTTTTAGATTCAGGTTATATATGTGTGTGTACATAAGCCATATATCATAAAGACACCACAGTCTCCACTGTGCCTCATTCCAAAAGGAACGATGAACCCTGGATAAGTGCCTGGAGCCCTGGAATCTTGCACTGCTCGGAGATTGGGAAGACATGCAACAGTATCAAATAAGGGTTGTTAGCTAGCTAGAACGTGGGGTACACAAAAGCTGTTTTGTCTTTTACAGGTTGAGGAGCTGTTCTTGTGGATCTTTTCATGACTTCTATAAAGGGAATGCAAGTAAGTATAAATTTATTTACTTTTCACTTCCCAGTGGAAACTTTCAGCTGGTGTGCACTTTTCTCTGCTGTTAAAAAGTCCCAGGTGTTCGTATCACAGTAACAAAGAGGTGGTTTGTTCGGAATCCCATCTTCTAGCCAGTACAAATTTAGCCACCGATAAAAGGAAGAAAATTAAATGCTTCTTCTATCTAGTAAACAGAATGAGATCATCTGCATCATAATTTAAGAGAGCCAGCTCTGGATTCATTGGCAAAACACACCTTTGGTAAAGTTTATTATTATTATTATTACATTTTATAATGGATGTAAAATAGAGAGAACAATTATAACAACAAGTAAAAATTAAAAGATGAAAAACTAGACTATAAAATAGGCACATAGAATGAGTACAGTTGCACATGGAATATGATAACAAAGTCCAAGTAAAAATGATCACTTTATCAGATCATCAAGTATAATTCCAGATTTGCCTGGCTTGTTCCACTGTATATGTCAAAAAAGGAATGCCAAAGTATATAAAAAGTGTCTGGAAGTTCTAGCCTTTGTTGAAATCTCAAATCACGTTTGATTTTCTCCATTATAGCCATATTCCAGAGAGAGTGGTACCAAGCATCCAATCATGTTTATAACTTTATTTCAAAACCACAAGGCTATAGGACACTCCCATCATATATGTAGGTACATACTCTTAACTGTTCAATCTTTTCGATGGTTTGGATCAATTATCTCAATAGTGACTTTATCCCCCTCAAAAGATTTATACCACTTGTTTATGATTTTTAAAGCCTGGTGTTGGTACAGAAGGTAAGATATTTTGCCAAATTCTGTTCCATCTGCCATTATCCCAGTGCCCCTGTAGAACTTTCCTCCACTTTCCCATGAAATGAGTTTTAGGAACCTGAAATAATTTTAGCTGTTCTTTGTACGGAGAAGAAACCGTACCTTAAGCAATATGCAAAGCTTATTAAAATTAAACAAACAAACAACAAAATTCACCCTATATCTCCGGCAGCTATTGAACTGCTGAAGAAAACAGCAGGTGATCCAATCACAGATCTCACATTATCATATGTAGTTGCACCCCAATTCCCTGCAGAAGGAGAAGTTCTCATTCCAGATCAGGAAAAAGAAAATGAGAACAGTATTTGCAAATAAAAAAGAGAGGCTAATGATAATGTGTTGAGGTTGTCCAATTCAACTTCCATTTAGGTTGCTGTTTCTCATACCACTGATTCCCTACAACTGGGCAGGGCTGTGATGAGGTCGCTGCTAAGTTGCAAAGGAGGACAGAGGTTCTGTGCTTTTCATAGCTACATATAGGTTCAAATTTTGACAAGTGTAGCTTCCCAAAAGGCTCACTTGCTAAAATTCCTTCTTATATTCAATGGCAAGAGAGGTCCAGGAACTTTGTCCCAGGTGCCTTATGCTGAAACCCCGGTTGTACTACTGTGAGGGAAACAAGGAAAAGGCACAAACTTGCGGGCTATGAATGCTCCATTGTAACTCCCTACTTATGGAATCCTTCCCTCTCCACCAGACACAAGGGTTTCAGTGGCTCTGTATATACCCTGGTCAGTAGCAAATTGATACCTACTATGTGGCGCACTTGGCTGCTGAGTGGTTTCTTGCGGATAAAGGCTATTATCAACTAATGTCATTTGGCTCTCTGCATGGCCACACTATAGTTGCTCCAGGATAAGGGCAAGTTGGTTTCAGGCTCAAAGAAGCACGTGCATCCTTATGCTCCCAGCATCATAACACCTTATCTAGAGAGCTATATACTCCACAGCTGTTGTTCTGTGGAGACAGGCTCTGGATTGGAACCCACAAAAGCAAAGCAGTTAGCATGTATCTTTCTGTTGTGTTTACTTTTACGTTCCCAGCAACCAAACAGCAAATGCCAACATAGTTTTAGAATCCGTATTGAGCAGTTCTGGCTTATGGGAAATACTGGCCAGACCAGAAAACCAGGCATGGCTCTTATTACTTTTGCTGCTGCTGTTTGTAAGCGGGATTTCTTTATCGGCGTTCAACAACATGAACCTAATCTGCGGTGGGGAAATGGCTGTGTTTTAATGTATTTTTAACCTTCTGTTGGAAGCTGCCCAGAGTGGCTGGGGAAACCCAGCCAGATGGGCGGGGTAGAAATAATAATAATAATAATAATGTCCATTTTGGATCTCTGGAACTCACTGCCACTGGATGTGGCAATGGCAGCCAATAGTATCACAGAACAAATTCACAGAGGGTCACGTTGACAGAAACTATCTTAGCCAAAAGAGCCTTATGTTCAGGGCAAATAAAAAGGGAAAGCATTCTTGAAGTCTTGTAACATCAGATGTTGCCTGCTGGGTTAGGTAGACCATATATGCTCTATGGCTATTTGTACAGAGAATGATTAGGCAGAGGGATCACATCATCATCATCATTATTACTATTTCCATTCCAAAGAAGACTCAGTGTGCTCACCATTGGAAAACAGAATTGAGACAAAGAGAGGGAGGAGAATTGTTCCAACCATTTACATTTTGATGCAGATAGTTAAAGAAAAGTATGTTCACAATACTGCTTATTCTGCATCCAGGGCACTCTGACTAGTGTCAGTTTTTACTGGCTAGTTTTTGAAGACACATCCACACAATGTTAGCCACAATCCTGTAGTTTCTGGACAAATGCTGCTGTTTGATGTGTCTTTTCCTCAAACCAACTTCAATCCAACTAGAACCTGGGAATGCAGAGTACGTGGTGATGTGAACATTTTGAGGCAGCTGTGAGCGCATGTGTGCAGATGGCAGCTTCCTGAACCAGAGTTCTGGAGGGGGTGTTGAAAGGGTGAGGAAACCCCAAGGGGCATGGATGTTGGGTGAAGACATCCCCAGCATCCTGGAAATGCAACTTGAACTGCACAGGAGGGAAATGGCCTCACTGCCTTTTAAGCCACTAATGCAAACAATACCGTCAGACAACGTTTCCTTGAAGAAATATTCCAGCCTGCTTCCCACCATCCCTCCTCTTCCCCCAAATGCATCTTCTCCCTCTTGCCTTGATTCCAGTTGCCTGCCTTATTACTTTAGCTAGTGCTGTCCGGATCCTGCCCCCATTGCTTCAGTAGAGCCACCATGCCCCCACGCTGCCCAGGCACTCCCTTCTCTTTGCCTCAATCCTGCAGCAAACGTGAGATTTGCAGGAGCAGGCCTTTTCCAGCGGCACCTTTCCCTGCCCTTGCTTCTGCACCTCATGCGGTGACAATCGCCTTTAAAAAAAGAAAGAAAAAAGCTCAGTTGAAAAACACAGAGACAGATCATAAACTACTTCGACACAACAAGCATTAATAGCCTCATTCCTCCTGCCCTCTACCCTGTCACCTTCTGCACATTGGCATGCATCACACTGCCTGGCCCCAGCAGGGAAAATGGGCCAGTGCTTCCAGCATCCTGCTGGGGAGCATCTTGGCGCTTCTGATGTGTGTGTGCTGTGTGCTTTGCCCTGTTCCAGCAAAGTCATCTGCTTTCTTCGGCCTCCCCCCCCCCCCCAAAGAGAGAGAGATAACTTCTCTTCTCACGCACATTCTCTACCTCGTCTCTCGCCCTGCAGGCCTCGAGCAGAACCGCTTCTTGCCTGCAAGGTCACGGCCGAGGAGGCATCCGCAGAGAATTGTGGCTCTTCAGCCTAACCTGTGCTGGACAGTCCCTTTTTGAAACACTCTGGGCTTTCCTTTTGAGCTTCCAGCACGGTGACTCATACAGGCACAGATGCGCCGCTGTCTATGAAGATATCTAGCAAAACAAAAAAAGATCTTTCAGTGCACAATGTATCCCACGGGCCGGCTGAAGCCGACACACCTGCAAATTCCCTGTGAAAAGGGCAAATGGAACAGGGGTTGGGGAAAGGCAGAGAGGGGTGACAGCGGTGGAGAAAGAATCAGGCCTGGCCAGCAGCATGTCCTCTCATTGGGGCAAATGTCAAAGAATTTGGAACCAACAGTTTTGTTCTGCACCCAGCTTCTTCCAAGGAAGTTCAGCCAATAGGTTAAAAGTTTGAAGATGCCTCTTTTTAAAAGCTATTTTGATACTCTCAGCAGCCAGAAACATCATAATCAGACCCTGGAGAGACCTGTCAGGAGTAAGCATGGACCAATGGTACCAGATAGTATGGGAAACGGCCTTACTAGAAAAATTAATCAATAAACTGAAACTGACACGGGGACAAATAGAAGAAGACGCCTTCACCCCAGTATGGCTCCCCTTTATCACATACACAGCCCAACAAGACAATGACAAAAATCCACCAACAGCATACGAATCAGTATGGCTAACCTGATCCAAAACACCCATCCATCCCACTCACACATGAAAATAAAGTTCACCACAGCCAATCACAAACAAACAACCATACCCTAGGCCAACCCCAACCTCTCTCACCACCAAAGGAACACAAGTGAATAGCAAAGAGAACCTGCACAAGCAACACTGACACAATACCTCACACATACATTGGGGATCCCAGCGCTCCAAACACTTGGCCTTAAATATTAAGGTCCCTTAACCTTTCCCCCTCCATTTCCTCTTGTCCAAGAGCGTTTCAGTTCTGAGCTGTGTCTATACCCTACAATGGCCTCTCCCAGCTAGACACTTGAAGCCACGCAAGAAGAAATGTTTCCCTGCCAATGGCTTTGGGCATCCCCCTCCCTGCTACTTGTGGAAAACGCATCTTCCGTTTTCTGCTGTGAGTAAATCACAGCACAGAGTCTATCAGTGACACTTAAGAGGGAGTTAGCGATGATGATCCCCCATGGCCAAAGTGAAATCAAAGCCCCGCAGCGACTGCGTTACGCCTCTCTGCGTAAAGCCAATTCTTTTGCACAACACCATTAATCCAGCCCAACTTCCGTGCAGTCTTCCAGTGTAAACAACCGAAATCCCCGTCAACAGTTTTAATTAAAGCCCATTAACCAGAAACCAGTTCTATCCTTAGCACAGCAAGGCGGTGGCTGGAACAATGCACCGGCAGGAAGGCTTAGAGCCCAGCTCCTCCCTGCTGGCTTGGCAGCGTGGCTTGTTAGCGAATACCCATCTGCCAACATTTGCTGGAAGTACGTTTGAAGCTGGTTGAAGCCCCCGGAACCATTTTTTTTGTGTGGATTGGTTTTGGTGGTTTAGTTTTTCTGTAGGGAAGGATTTCCTGGAAGTGGCTGAGACAGATAGCGGTATACATGTGGCTAACACATTAAGGCCAGCTGTAACATAAAACCCATACTAAAAGAGGAGTAATGAATTCAAAGAATAGCCAAGCTGACAAAAGCTGATATTAGTGGGGCATTTTAGGATTCCTTTCATTTCCTCTTAGCTATTGAAGCTGAGCTCCCTGGATCCGAATCTAAGGAGGTGGGGGCGGGGGCGGAATAGAATTGTTACTTCTCGCTCTGCCCTATCAATTTAAATAAATGAACTATTAGATTAACTACACTTAAAACAAAACAAGAAATCAATCCCGCCAGCCTCGGCTGCGACTGAACTACGTTTTGCACCACTAAACTGATAATTGCTGAGGGTGCCCGCAAAGGAGGTGCTCGTAATTGGATTCCGATTGTGTTCCTTCTACATCTTTGTAATGGAGGAAAATGCAGAGGAATCCGGAGAACAGTGCAAGAAGGAAAGGCCTGCGGAGATTGCACCCTCCCCGTTTTTCTCTCTGCTAATCTATTTTGCACTAGGCGAGACCTAGTTTCTCTGCAGTGTGCTTCATCTTGTGCCATGCCGTGAAGTGTGGAGACATCTGCAAGCTTCAAGTCCATCCAGTTGATAGGAAGGCAGGACAGGTGATGGAGGGATTTCTCTCATGCCATTGTCAGAGCTGCCCATGACTCAGACTCTGACGCCTGCACCTCTGGAGGCAGGAAGATGACAGGGTGCATGAGGAGCTTTTGATCTCCAGGGTGCCTGCCTCAGAGCTGTGCCTCACAGAAGGCTGAAAGGCAGAGCCCCTTCTCCCCACACACTCCCTCACTCTGTCAGCGAAGCCTCATTGCAGCAAAACCAGAGGGAGAAAGGGGGCACTGCACAGAAGTTTATTTATGCTGGAGGAATAAAAAATGCCTCTGTTGATAACAGAAAAGAAGGAGCCAAGCTGGAGTCCTTATTCTGCAGGGACAGCTAGACTGAGACAAAAGACTAACGATGAGGCAACTGCCCTTTCCAAACATTAGGATGGTCTGTCCTGCTTGAATGGTGAAACGATATCCATAACTCGTGGCTTTTAGAGATGGGTCATTGCCCATGCTGTCTGGGACTGATGGGAGCTGGAGTCCAGAAACATCTGGAGGGCCACAGGTTCCCCACATAAATTTTGCCTGGCTGGATCAGACCAAGGCCTATCAAAGTGTATTGTTTTGTTTCCATCAATGCCTCAAAGCATATTGTGGTAGCAAATTCAGAAAGTGCATTAGCAGGCTGCATTGTGAAATGACTTTGCCCTGCAACAATGTTCCATAGGAGCAATGGCATTACTCAGGGCCTCTTCTCACTTCACATGAGGCAGGGGTCACAGCTGATTGGCAGAGCTGATGTTTTGCATGCAAAAGGTCCTCAGTTCAATACTCAGCCCCTCCAGGCGATACCCCTTTGTGAAGCTCAGCATGTGCTGGCCGGTGCAGAGAGGTGCTCAAGACTGCCTCCTTCCTCCCTAGTCATTTTGCTGCTACACCACACTGGTTTGGTATAGTGTGTTGACCAAACCAAGGCTCCTGGTTTAGCTCTCTGCAGACTAACCACAATTTGTAAACAAAGTTTGTCCAATGGTTTATGAGAGAGATAAACTAGGAGCCCAGGTTTGGATCATGTGCTAAGCCAGAGTATGTGCAGCAAAACTGACTGGGAAGGAGCAAAGATACCACCATCTCCTCTCCCTAAATCTGAACACTTGCGTGTTTGCAGTGACCCATGGTTTGGCTTAGCATGCCATGCAAACCAATGAAGACAGCCTTCTACATTTCTGTGGCTTGGATTTGGCTATTGCTTGGATTTGGCTATTGTTGGCACTCCCAACATGGGAGCTGGGAGAAAGGGGAAATCCTATGGAAAAGCAGAGTTTATTGCTAGAAACCAGCTCCTTCCCTTTTTTCAAAAGGATCTGCTGTTTCCTATTCCCTTTTCACTCGAGTTACCACTTTGTTTGAACCTGCTCTAGCAGCTTCTCAAATAAATTAGCATCTAGAGGATGTTTCTCTCTCTGCATTCAAGGAAAAGGAACTCAGTAGTGCCAGCAGCAGATTGCATTGTTTAGAAGCATTAAAGAGACACAGAGAAAGCTCCTGTTCTTCCCCCTGCTGCTAGCAAATAGAATTCAGTTCGGCTGGATAATAGGCCTTTGTATGCATACGTGTGCACCTATTACTAGTTTCCACAGTGCATCTGGAAATAGACGAGTGGGTGTCTCTGTTTCATGGGGATGCACAAGGGGGTAACCAGTGCCCCAAAAGCTCTGCTGCCATGTGATTTCCCAGGAAACAGGATCCTGAGCCGCTGAAATGTTCAGATACATTGCAAAAGAAAGGAGTGGAAGGGATGAGCTCCTGAGCTTCCTGGCCTGCTTGAGGGCTACCAGAAGCACAAGCAGGGCAGTCTTTAGCATATGCGCCACCAGGGAGCAAAGATCTGCACAGCGCCCCCAAATTAACTTTTATTATGCTTATGTCAGACACCACACTTACGCCTTATCTCTTGTTTACAAAAAAAGGGAGGAAAAAGAAATGTGTTTCTCGCTTACCATTCCTCATAGAATGAAGAAAAATTCTGCAGCTTGCAGAATTCATAGCGTGTGCTCTGGGCATGTTTTTGCAGAAATTGAAAACTAAAATCACATGCTGAAATGCATGTGTAGTAGAGCCCTAAGTACTAAGTAGTTAAAAGTAACAGGACCCCTGACCGTTAGGTCCAATCGTGGATGACTCTGGGGTTGCTGTGCTCATCTCGCTTTACGGTGTACAGCTTCTGGGTCATGTGGCCAGCATGACTAAGCCGCTTCTGGCTAACCAGAGCAGTGCATGGAAACGCCGTTTACCTTCCTGCTGGAAGGTATTTATCTACTTGCACTTTGACGTGCTTTCAAACTGCTAGGTTGGCAGGAGCAGGGACCGAGCAACGGGAGCTCACTCCGTCGTGGGGATTTGAACCGCCAACCTTCTGATCAGCAAGCCCTAAACCACAGAGCCACCCGCATCCCCAGTAAGTAGTTAGTCAAAGAAAATGCCAACAATTAGCAAAAATAAACATTATTTTTTAAACAATTTCTCTAAATGAATTTGAACTGAAAGTAATGAAATTAAAATGTGCCATTGTGAATGACAAGTGCCACTGCTGGTGTGGCATGTCTTTGGTAAATGAGCGCACAATGTTGGAAGTCCTTTAGTGAAACAGTAGGTATACATTTCGGTAATACCTAGGTAATTATGTATTTTGTTTTACTAGCTTGAACAAAAATATTATATTAATCATAACAGGTAGATAGTTAAGAGCTTAGGCGGCTTCAGCGGTGGGTGCCTGGCATCCCCCAGAATTTGGTGCCTGGGTGCCCTGCACTCCTTGCACCCCCAGGTAAAGATAGCCCTGGGCGCATGGTTGGTCACTGTGAGATCAGAGTTTAGATTAGATTGGCCTTAGATTGGTCTTAGATTTACTCACAGAAAGACTTCCTTCCATGGGAAGGTCATGCCTGCAAAATTCCCATGCTTCAGGTAAGTAATTTTAGAACAATTTTTAAACATGGGGTGCGACGTGCTAGCGTGGTGCCAGCATAATCACAGAATCATTTAAACAACCACGCTCATAGAGTTGCATCCAATGGAGTTGTCCTATTAACACAAGGTTTCCCAAACTGGGGTCTCCAGCTGTTGTTGGACTACAACTCCCATCATCCCTAGCTAGTAGGGACCAGTGGTCAGGGATGATGGGAACTGTTGTCCACAAACAGCTGGGGACCCAAGTTTGGGAAACCTTGCATTAACACAAGAAGAAGAAGAGTTTGGATTTGATATCCTGCTTTATCACTACCTGAAGGAGTCTCAAAGCGGCTAACATTCTCCTTTCCCTTCCTCCCCCACAACAAACACTCTGTGAGGTGAGTGGGGCTGAGAGACTTCAGAGAAGTGTGACTGGCCCAAGGTCACCCAGCAGCTGCATGTGGAGGAGTGGGGAATCGAACCTGGTTCCCCAGATTACAAGTCCATCTCTCTTAACCACTACACCACACTGGCTCTCTTCTTCTGCCAGCACAATGGGGCTTACTCTTCCACTCCCCACAAACCCACAATGCACCCCCAAATCTGTTTTGGAAGAGCACCCAGAACAAAACATAAAGAACATAAAAAGTAAGGTGGGGGGGGGGGAGGAAGGAGGAAGAATAGGAAGGAGGGGCAGTAGTGAAAGGGGAAGGATGGTGATAGCATAAATAGAAGCAGCAGGGACAGCAGGAAAAGTGGCAGGATGGTGAATGTAGGAAAAGCGGGAGTGGGTGGCAGTGGCAGAAGAGCAGCGCAGTCTCTTGCACCAGCCCTGCCTGAAGACCTATGTTTGAAAGAGCACAAATTCCTCTCTTTGCTTTTACTTCTTGGAGGGGGGGGAGGGGTACACCCTGCCACAAAACTGCTGCAATTACAAAGTCTAGATCCCTAAATCCCCCTCTGTGAACAGCTGTCAGCTCTTTATGACTCTTACCAGGAGATGGCCAAGCCTCCAAAAATAACAAGGAAATTCAAGCCGCAAAGAAACGAACAGTTCCTCTCTGCACAGGAAAATCCACGGAGAGAGAAGTGCAGATCACGCAAGTTCTAGAGGGGACTGGAGAAGCGGGAGGGAGCTAGGGAGACACTTTTCAATAGATCCCATTCCCAGACATAGAAGACAGGCGGCACAGACTTGGCTGCCTTTGCTGCTGACCTAACCCCATTGATTTCCACCGATCAGAGTCTGATGAGATGTGTGAAGCAATCAATGCTCCTGCTGCGGCTCTGTGGAAGAATGTGACTGGAGGGCCTGAGTTTATACTATTAACCCATCAAACCCCATGTACAGTAGACCTGAAGAAGAAGAAGAAGAGTTTGGATTTGATATCCCGCTTTATCACTACCCGAAGGAGTCTCAAAACGGCTAACATTCTCCTTTCCCTTCCTCTCCCACAACAAACACTCTGTGAGGTGAGTGGGGCTGAGAGACTTCAAAGAAGTGTGACTAGCCCAAGGTCACCCAGCAGCTGCATGTGGAGGAGCGGAGATGCGAACCTGGTTCACCAGATTACGAGTCCACCGCTCTTAACCACAACATCTGTAGTAAACGGGCGCCCAGCCACTTGCCCCTTCCTCACCTGTCTTTGCTCTCCGGCCAGAGCAGGTTTCTGGTGCAAGGCTGGTGTGCCTGTTTACTTTGTCAGAAACAGGACAAAATAGAACTGTTAGGACTGCCACCACTCCCTCGGCCCAGGGTTACCAGAAGCCACAGCTCAAGGGAGTCAGCTGTGCTCCTTTGCTACCGGTTAACCCCAAACTACAAGTTGCTTCCACAAGCTTGCAGGCAGAAATCCTGTGGTAGAGCGTAACCAAGGAGTCAGGAGTGCTCTGATGGTGTTTCCTGCTTGGTAGGGGGTTGGACTCGATGGCCCTTGTGGTCTCTTCCAACTCTATGATTCTATGAGTCTAGGCATTGGAATTAGCCATTCCCCCGGATAGGCACACACAATACAAGAGAAAGTTTCTTTCTTAAAAATTTATTTTAAAACAAAGAACATGCTAAAAAGCAGGCACATCTTTTGGTAAATTACAAGTACAGAAAAATAAGAACGTTGTAAATTATAGCTGACTGTATACTCACTTCTATACTCTAAGGCAAAGATAGGATAGTTAGAGTCTTTCAGAAATCCACATCCAAAGGTCTCAGAAAATCTTTAACGCAAAAGCACAAAAGGACGAAAAGACGGCTGCTTTGGTGGACATCAGCAGCCGGGCAATTCTTTGCGAATTGCAGAGCGCGCGCTTTCCAACCATTCTCCAGATCTTTTATCCATAATTTGCAAGTGGAATCAGAAACCCCAGGACCAATCAAAAACCCTTGATTACATTTGAATTCTCCAATGACCAGCTTGTGGGCTAATAATTCTAACTTGTGGCAGCTGAGCCAATTAAGCCTTCAGAACCTAGATCAAGGTGTTTCCTCCCCTCCCATGGAGACCGGTGGAGCCCAGGCAGATGCACATTCCCAAGCAATCAAGGATAGACAACACTACAGAGGGTATGTTCCTAGCTTTGAACACAGGTGTTAAACCTTCAATTTAGCCTGACAATTCCTTTCCCATAGTAGTCCTCTCACACCCTTGGAGCCAACGGGCCCACAGATTAAAGCAACAGGACAGCTCTCATGATTCTTACTGGTTTCCCACAAGGCCTCACTCTCCACTTGACCAAAGAACAGCTACTAGGGAAGTACTAACTTTACTACAACATCACTCTGGCTCTCTGGTAGTTTAAGCAAGCAGACAAAGCTCAACTGCTGTCTTTTCTTCAGAAGGCCAGTCTGCCCCTGTGAAATCTGTGGTCAGCCTCCAGCACCCATCAAACCCATCCAGCATGGCCAATGGTCAGGGATGATGGGAGTTGTAGTCCAACGAATACCTTGAGAGCCACAAGTTCTTCCTCATGCAATAAGGCATGCTGCTTCAGCATGGAAACCCAGCTCAGTCTCAGTGAGATAACCAGCAGGGAGAGGTTCTGGGGCCAAAAGCTGATTTTCTTCTATCCATGCAGGATTTGGAAGACCCCCCTCCCCCAAGAAAAAACAACCCCAGAGAGTCAACAGAATATGTAGAAAGAGTAGTCAGCACTTTCATGGGTCACTGATGGCCATATGTTGGGGGCATGAACCCCCTTCAGGCATCAGACACTCACTGACACATCTATAAAGGGGTAACAGATACATTTTCTGCTGAAAGGTGAAATTTGTTTGTCTGGTATCTGCAATGGGGTCTGCAGTCCTTTGCAGTTGGCAGGGGAGGAGGGATAGGTAAGCTCAATCCAGTGGAAGGGGTGTGGGGAGGGGTTGCACCCTGAGGCATCATAGTAGTAAAGAGGGGGTTACCAAACAATCACTTCAGTCTGAGATACCTGAGAAGGGAACCACCTTTGGGCACCCAGCAGCCTTGCTAAGTGTGTTTGTGTGTGTGTACTAAGGATGTTACTGGGGCTTGTAAGGTGGGTTTGCAGTGAAGGGCTATGTCCACTTTAGGTTTGGTCTGCTGCATTGAAGCAGGATGGAGTGAGCAATACAGTGGTACCCCGCAAGACGAATGCCTCGGAAGATGAAAAACCCACTAGACGAAAGGGTTTTTCATTTTCTGAGGTGCTTCGCAAGACAGATTTTCCAAAGGGCTTGCTTCGCTAGACGAAACAGCCCTACCTCTCCTGTCATGGCCACGGTCGCACACTCGCTTCCCCGCTCCTCCGGCTCCCTCCCACCTTCCAGCCGACCTTCCGACCTTCCGACTGCCTCATGCCGCTGCCCACCGCCCTCGCGTGCTCCCCTCAGGAGCCGTTGCCGCCAGCAGCCAGTGCTGCAGCCGGAGTCGCGCTCCTGAGCCCCGCCGCCCTCCAGCAGCCGCGTTTTGCGGTGTCCACAAGGCGCGGGTGAGTCCAAGGACCGGCTGCGGCAGCTGCCCTGCTTCTCCCCACCCCTCCCCGCCCTGGTGCTTCGCAAGACGAAAAAACTCGCTCTACGAAAAAACTCGCAGAACAAATTAATTTCGTCTTGTGAGGCACCACTGTAATTATCTTTGTTTAGATCAGGGGTTTCAAACCTGTGCCACCTCCACCTTCTGTCGGACTTCAGTTGCTACCAGGCCCAGCCAGCACTGTCATTGATTGGGGAGCCTGGGAGTTGTAGTCCAGCAACTTCTGGTTTCCTCTCTGCCTGCCTTAGACGCATGTAAATCTGCACTATTGTAGCAAATGAAAGGCAAGTAACTCTTCACCTACACTTTGGAACCTCTGAGAATGTTGTGGGCCAATTCCTATCATATGTTTTGTGCAATTAAACAAGGATGCAGGGACAGTTTGTCCAACACTAATCCCAAAACTTTTAAGCAAAATCTGAGATGTCCATGCTGTACTAAAAATGATAATAACAGTGTGTCCATGTTCTGATCTCAGGGATGGGGTGGGCCAAGCAGGGGCATGCTCCAGTCAGGTCAGGATCCAGGAAGCAGTCAAGCCAAGGAAAGTCTGATTCCAGCAAAGTAAGGCCAGATAAAGGAGAGGGTAGAATCGGGCAAGCAAAGTGAAGGGCTGGTCTAAGTCCCAAAGACAAGCAAGCAAGGCAGTCAGCACCTTGGATAGTTCCACGTGGAGCCTAAACTGCAAGTCAGGAAAGGAAGGTTTGAATGCTGCTCTGTGTTGGCATGGGTCTGCTTCGAGAGACAATGGAGTGTGCCTCTGGGGGGTGAAGTCAAACTGCTGAAGGATCACAGTGCCTGCTGTGGCTGCAGAGACCGGTTACTCATAACTGCTGCCTCTCGTCTTGTTTTTGCTGTGCTAGCCAACATTTTCTAAGTACTTAGCACATAAACACACACACCTCTCCCCTCCAAATTCAAAGGACTGAACACTTGAATTTTGGGAAAAAAAGTGAAGAACGTGAACACCAGTTCCTCCGTATTTCTGCTCATGTATCAACTGCACTTCTGATGGCGCAATAAGTGACATAATATGGCGTTTTGGGACTGGAGTGGCTCACCTGCTTGTTTTGCCTTAACCTAAAATCAGATGGGTTGAAAAACGATCAAGAAATTAAGGCCAGCAGTAAGCTGGAGTTTGAAGGCTGTCAATATCTGCTGTCGATTTTATGCTGCATGCCTAGCAGACACAATGAATATGTTTGGCCTTGACCAAGATATGTGGTTAAAAGTGCCACCGCTTAGGGAAATGGTTGATGGAACACTCATGGAGCACTTGATAAAAAAAGTGCTGTTGTTTGCAAGTGACATGTTTCAGAGTAAAATAATAATAATAATCCATTTGGACAGGGAGGATGGAATCTCACAATGATTGTCACTTCTGGGGCAAGAGGAATGTATTTGGCGGTTGCCCAGCAATGACCCAGTTCTCTTTCTGACCTAGGTTGCCAACTCTTGAAAGAGTTGGAAAGAAAGTCCTGATCTAGCAACAAATTCATTCACACGCAAGATAATTTATCCTTGGAAAACCAGAAAGAGAGAGAAACATGGACTTTGGCTTTCCTTACCCAGCAACAGGGAGGGAGGGAGGGAGGGAGGGAGCAAAACACCTAAGCCAGTCAGTCAGTCAGTCAGTCAGTCAGTCACTACACGTTTGGACTAGATGACCCTGGAGGTCCCTCCCAACTATACAATTCTATGATTCTCCTCACCTGCGGAATGCTTCTTGGCCTCAACTCTAGAGGCTTCAGCTGGCCTTGTGTATAATTTACTTCTCTCCGCAGAAAGACCCACCTGGTGCCCGCTTTGTCATTGTTGCAGTGCCAGGCAAATAGGTTTTTGTTTTCCAGGGCATTAGGCTAGTACCAATGTTATTATATCATATTTTATCTGAATTCGCAGTTTTAATTGGTTTTCACCTTTTTCGTATTGTATTTTCTGTTTAGATACGACTGTAGCTAAGCAGTATATAAGCTGCTTAAATAACTATATTGTTCAACCCATTTTTTAAATATACTTTGGTAATTCTCACCTTGCATTTTTATTTGCTTGTAAGTTGCTTCTGGACTTTTTAGTGGGAAGTGATATAAAAATTAAATAAGCCTAAAAACAACAACCCTAACCCTAAAACCTCAAGGTAACTGCTACAGACAGATAGTAGGGAAGAGAGAGAGAGTCTTGCTGGCTGCTTTTGAGTCATGATAGGCTTTAATCCCAGCAAGCAAGGGTAGCAGATGAGGAAGCCGACTGATATCCTAAAGTCAAATGCTTCTTTCACCCCCTTTCTGTATCTTCTGACTTCTTTTTTTTCTTTTTGCTCCAATTAGAAAAGGAGAAAAACGGTTTAAAATATTCTTGTTTCAACTGCTCTACTTACAAAAGCATTAGGAGATTACAGGCAGCCTAGAAACGGGGGCGGGGGGGGGGGGACAATGGCGCTTGCACTGACATATCTTTTTGTTAATCACAGCCCATCATCATCCCCAAAGACAAAAGTCTAACCGTGTTGCAGGTTTAATTCCATGGGTTTTAGACAAAAATAGCACATACACACCCCATTAACAAAAAGGAGAGAGGCATTTGAAAGTTAAAGATGAAAGCCCGGCCTCTTCATCAGTAGAGCCCTGTGGATTTGGTGCAGTTGCAGAATTTACAGTGTTAACACGATTTATGCCTACCTTTGCTAGCTGCCACAAACCGCAAAGCCCTAAGATAAGGGCAACAGCCTCTGTGCAAGTGCAACAGAGGACAGAGCAATGCAATCTCCCCTTATGCTGGGCTGGGAGGAGGGTAGGGAAGAGCAGAGGTGTCCTTTTGCCCAGCTCTGGCTAAGCTGCCCTCCCACAGCCTGCAGCCAATGGAAGGAGGCAAGCGTCACTCCATCAGGGCCAGCCTCTCCTTTCTACCTGTCAAACCTAGGTGCCAACTCCCTGGGGCCCTGGGTGCCGAAACACCCACAAAATTCCCCATGAAGGGGCTGGGCACCCACAAATTCCGGTTCCAGGGCCATGCACGCTATATGGCAACCACGGCCCCAGGCACCCATGGTCGTGGGCCAAGATGGCACTCCTGCTACCAAACATGCCAATGCAGCAATCTTACTGGCCCCACCTCCCACTCAGGGAAGCCCTGTAAGGGCAGGGGCTAGCAAAGTTTGGATAGCACCCTTTGTAAAGATGTATAAACCAGGAAATCCTTGTTTGTTTGTTTCTATATCTATATTCTGCCTTTTCTCCAAGGAGCTCAACATGTCCGTCCCCCCCACACTGTATTTTCACAACAACCCTGTGAAGTAGCTTAGGTTGAGAGAGAGAAGAAGAAGAGCTTAGATTTGATATCCCACTTTATCACTACCCGAAGGAGTCTCAAAGCAGCTAACCATCTCCTTTCCCTTCCTCCCCCACAACAAACACTCTGTGAGGTGAGTGGGGCTGAGAGACTTCAGAGCAGTGTGACTAGCCCAAGGTCACTCAGCAGCTGCATGTGGAGGAGCAGGGAATTGAATCCGCTTCACCAGATTACGAGTCCACTGCTGGCCAAAGGTCACCCAGCGAAATTCATGGCAGAGTTGTGACTTGAACCTGGGTCTTCCGAAGTCTTAGTCAGCCTCTCACTGACTCTGGTTCCTTTCTCACTGCCTCCAATAACTTTCTGGGAGACTTTAGGCAAGCGACTCTCTCACCCAGCTTTAGCACCACCCTTCTCCCTCCCTGCTACAATACGGGGATAATAATAATAATAATAATAATAATAATAATAATAATAATAATAAAAACGACCTACTTGGACTGATATAAGAAAATGTGCATGAAGCACTTGGAACATTTAGGAGAAAAAGCAGTTGTCAGAGCTGGCTCCGGGTCCCAGCTCACCAAGGACCAACGCTAGCCGGTAGTACAGTATCAAAGTCTTTATTGAAGAATAGTCTCCATTTACAAGTCTCAGCGTCCCAGCTCTACGTCTGGACTTTAGACCGGCGAAGCTCTGTCTGGGTCTCCGCCCCCTGTGCACCAGGTTAAGACTCTGATCTTACTCCACCTCTTCCTTCTCTCTCTCTTCCTCTGGGTCTTACTACCCCCCGGGGTCTCATTCCTCCTGGACTCTTCTGACGCAGAGCTTGACCCCTCTGACTCCTCCCCCTCTCTTCGGCGGGCTTTAGGACCTGGCTCCCTACCCGGGCTGCCCACTTTGCCGCCCTCCTGTACATTTGAACTTGGCGCGCGCGCGCGTTTAACTTTCCGGATGACCGTTTCCTCGCTCCCTGACGAGGGTGTGGTCACTCCTGCCTCACGTTCTCCCTCTGCCTGCGCGCTCCCTGATCCCGATGCCTTGGACTCCTCCCCCCTACTGCACTCTGGGGGGGGACGCTGGTCCGGATTTCCAGCTGCTACTCTCTGAGTCCCCTCTGGCCCCTTCTTCCCGAGGTGTCCCCCTGGGCACTCCCCTTGCCCTGACCATGGGGGCCCCTTTCTGTGAATCCTCCGAGTCACTGGAGAGACTCAGAGACCTCGGACTACTGTCATCGCTGACATTTCCTTCAGACTCCTCCCCCTCGCTCTCCGTTTCCTCCCTCTCCTGTGACTCTGCTCCTGAACCCCTGACATCCATCCCCCCCTCGAAGCCCCCCCTTCCCCCCTCCCCTTCCTCCGGCGGGGGTGCTGGGTGCTCCGTCGTTGTGGGGGTGAATGGTGGATACAGTTCGTCCCCCGTGGCGTGCAGCCAGTTAGAGAAATCCGGCTCGTCCTCCGTGTCTTCGCCGACCTCGTTCTCCTCTGCTTCCATCTCCGTGCCGCCATGCTCGAACCCAACGTCCTCCCCCATCACGTCCATGTCCCTCTCACCCTCGTTCCCCTCTGGGTCCGTTGCCTGCCAAGGGCCCCTCAGCCACCTCTCCTCTCCTCGATTGTCCCACCAAAACGAGCGGTCTGAGGCAAACCCCGAGGGCGAGCCCTCCGGTGAACGTGTTTCTAATGCTGGTTCTTCGTCCGAGGTGAATCCCTGGAACGTGCTGGTAGAAAGCGTGGGTGTGAAAAGCCAGTCGTCGAAATACTCGGCTGGCATGGGCCTGTGTGGGAACAAGGCATGAAACTCCTCTTTGAGGAGAGGCTCGTCCAGGGCATAGTCCAGCACCCAACTGTTGGCGCTGGCCGGGGTACCTTCCCTTGCGAGAAAATATTCTACTCCCTCTTCCCCCCATCTCGAGTCCAAAATCTCTGTGACCTGGTTGATGGGTTCCCTTCTTGGCGACTCCCTCCTTGGGGGGATCTCCCTATACTGGTCTGGTGCCGTGCCCTGCGCCTGAAATCGGTGAGGTGCTTTGTAGGGCGTGAGCACCGACCTATGGAATACTGGGTGCATTCTGGATCCTTCCGGAAGTTTCAACCGGAAGGCCACCGGATTGATCTGTGCCTCAACTAGGTAAGGTCCTAGCTGCTTATGTCCGAGTTTCTTCTTAGCTAAGGATCTGGTCGGCACTGCGTGGGCCGCTAACCACACCCAGTCTCCCACCTGTATGTCTTCACCAACCCTCCTGTGCTTGTCAGCCTGCAGTTTGTATGCGTGCTTTGCAAGCTCTAACTGCCTCCTAAGCTGCTCGTGGACTTCCTGCAATTCCGCCGCCAAGACTTCCGCTGCCTGTGGCTCCCCCTCCCCCAGTCTCTCTAATCCCGGGAAGGTTCTGGGATGCCTCCCGTTGTTGGCGAAGAACGGCGTCACCCCTGTGGACACGTGCTTCGTGTTGTTGTAAGCGAACTCAGCTAGCGGCAGGTAGTCCACCCATGTCGTCGGCTGTTGATTTGCATAGCATCTCAGGTACTGCTGCATGATGGCATTGACGCGCTCCGCTTGTCCGTTGGTCTGCGGGTGTCTCGCCGACGCTAGGTTGATCTTGACGTTCAGGAAACCCATCAGCTTCTGCCAGAAGCTCGAAATGAACTGGCGCCCCCTGTCGGACAAGATAGACCGTGGCAGTCCGTGTACCCTGAAGACGTGGTCTATGAACAGTTTGGCGGTCTGTTCTGCCGTGGCCACCTTCGCGCACGGAATGAAGTGGGCCATTTTAGTGAACATGTCCACCACCACTAGCACTGCCGTTTTACCCCTTGAGCTGGGTAAATCCGTGACAAAGTCCAGGGCCACCCTCTCCCACGGTTCGCTCGGGGTCTGCAGCGGTTCGAGCAGTCCCGCCGGAGGTTTGTGCACTGACTTGGCCCTTTGGCAGGTGTCGCACCTCGAGACGTACTCCGCGACTTCCCCCCGCATCTTGGGCCACCAAAAATCTCTGGTAACTAGTTCTGCCGTCTTCTCCTTGCCAAAGTGCCCGGCGGTGGGTGCGTCGTGTAACTGCTGCAGTACTTTCGCCCGGAGGTCGTCTCCCGGTACATAGAGTGCTCCTCTGCGGATGAGCAATCCGTCTCGTACTTGGAACTCGTCGTCCTTCACCGTGCCCTTGTGCACCTCCTCCATCTTGGCTTGTGCGAAGGGGTCCTCCTGCAGTGCTCGACGGACCGCCTCCAAGTCCACGGTTGCTGAAGCGCACGCCCACGCTTTCGGAGCGAAAATGTGCTTGGCCGCTGCTGGTGCCGCCTCTTCGAGGTATTGCGGCTTTCTGGACAGTGCATCCGCCATGATGTTGTTGTCGCCTGGGATGTATTCTATCCTGAAGTCGAAATCCGCGAAAAATTCCGCCCATCTGATGTGCCGCTGGTTCAGGAACCTTGCCGTGCGCCAGTACTCCAGGTTCTTATGATCCGTGCGAACCTGCACTGTGTGTTTGGCCCCGACGAGGAAGTGCCGCCACGCCTTGAATGCTGCATGAATGGCCAGCAACTCCCTGTCCCAGATGGTGTAGTTCTGCTCCGACTTGCTGAGCTTCCTAGAGTAGAAGGCACACGGTCTCCAGTCCCCATGCGGGTCCTCCTGCAACAGTACGGCGCCCACGGCTCTGTCTGAGGCGTCTGTTTCAACCCTCATCGGTTTGCTGGGATTCACATGCAGTAGCTGCCCTTCGGACGAGAAGAGACGCTTAAGGTTCTGAAAGGACTGCTCCGCTTGCTCCGTCCAGATGAACTTCTTCTTCTTAGAGCTGAGCGTGTCGGTAATGGCCGCCGTCTGCATCGCGAACCCCTTGATGAACTTGCGGTAAAAGTTGGCGAACCCCACAAACCGCTGGACCTCCTTCCGATTGCGCGGGCTCTTCCAGTCCAACACTGCGCGAACCTTGGCGCTGTCCATGGCAAGCCCCTTGTCCGACAGCTTGTAGCCCAGGAAATCCACCTCCTTCCTGTCGAACTGGCACTTCTCCAGCTTGGCATACAGCCGATGCTCCTGCAGTCTCTGCAGAACTTCCTTGACGTCACCTTCGTGGGTCTCCTCAGATTCTGAGAATATCAGGATGTCGTCCAAGAAGCAGACGCATGTCTTGTAGAGGAGACCCGCCAGGACGTGATGCATGAAGGCTTGAAAACAGTGGGCGCCATTTTGTAAACCGAAGGGCATAACTCTGTATTCATATGTGCCCAGGGGCGTGAACATGGCAGTCTTCCACTCGTCTCCTTCCCGTATGCGAATCAGGTTGTACGCCCCTCGCAGATCCAATTTTGTAAAAACGCGTCCTTTCCTCACCGTTGCCAGCAGGTCATCTATCTTGGGCATGGGAAAGGCCGTGGGCTTGGTCTTGGCATTTAAGAGCCTGAAATCAACTACAAGCCTCTTTTGGGGCGTGTCCCTTTTCTTCACAAAGAATACAGGACTGCCCCCCGCTGCCTTCGACTCCCGGATGAAACCGCGCTTCAAGTTGAGGTCTATGAACTCCTTGAGCTCCTGCAGCTCGTCCTCAGACATGGAATACAGTTTCCCGGCTGGCAGCGTCGCTCCTGGCAGGAGGTCAATCTTGCAGTCATAGGGCCTGTGGGGAGGCAGCTTGTCCGCTTCCTTCTCGCAGAAAACCTCCAAAAACGCTGCGTACTTGCGCGGCACTGCTTGCAGCGTGCCTAATTGTAGCTGCGGGTCGTCCCCTCCTTCTTCCGGGCTAGGAAGGATGCAATGTTCCGCGCAATAGGAGGAGCCGAAGGTCAGTTGGCGCTGGTACCACGCCAATGCTGGGCTGTGCCTGTGCAGCCAACTCATGCCCAGGACTACAGGCGTGTCCGACAGGTGGGTGACATTAAAGCTGATGACTTCTCGGTGATTTCCAATCCGCATCACCATTGGTTGCGTTTGTTGCACCACCTGCCCCCCTAACAAGTCTCTGCCATCCACCGTGACAACGTTCAGGGGCAGTGTGGCTGGTAGCAGTGGTATATTGTGCTGCTGAATGAATTCCAGTCCTATAAAGTCAGCGTTACTGCCGGAGTCAATGGTGATCGGCACCTCCAGAGTGCGTCCATTGGGCAGTTGGAGAGACGCTGTAAGCTGCACCACTGGTTTGGGTGGGAGGGGGTCTGTGGGTTGCAAAAGTGCTGGGGATTGTTTCATTGACTTGTCTGGCTGGACCCCAGTGCCTCTTCCTCCAGCCAGACTCCGTCGTTTAACTGTTGCTGCGTTTTCAATTGAGCTGCTTCTGCGACTGTTGCCGAGGCTGCAGTGTGCTTGTGGAGCCTCTGGGGACACTCTTTCGCCATGTGTTGAGCACTGTCGCAGATGTAGCACTTCCTGTTCCCTCTAGGAGGCTTCGTTTTGGCTGCTCCCGGTGTTAGGGCTCTGTTAGCTGACTGAGCCCTGGCACCTCCGATCTCCATCGGCTCTTCTCCCCCTCCCTGCGAGGGTGTGGAGTGCGCACGCGCTGCTTCTCTGGGAAAGAAGGGAGGTGCTCTGGCTGGTGCCCTTCCCCAACGCCCTTCTTCCCTGTTCCAAGGACGTTCTTCCAGATGCACCCCGATTTCCAGAGCCCTCTGGACTACTTGCTGGGTGCTCCTTGGTCTCTCCCCCCTTCCGATCTCTGCTTTTACATCTGCATTCAACCCCTCCCAAAAGAGGTCTCTGACTGGCGCAGAATCTTTTTCCCACCCCAGGGCATGAACCAATCCGAAAAAGCGTGTATGGTACTGCCTCACGCTGGCTTTGCCTTGTTTAAGTCCATGTATGTCCCTCCTGGCAATATCGACGTCTACCTTTGATAAAAAACATGAGTCCATTGCTTTAATAAAAGCCTTCGCATCTTGGAGCGCTGGATCATCGTCCCTCCATAGATTCCTCAGCCACGTTTTGGCTTCCCCATGCAAATGGGACAAGATAAACCCCACTTTCTCTCTCTCATCTCTAAAGTCTTTGTCAAGTAGATCCAGCGCAAACAGCAGGTCTGCTCTGAAGTTGGGGTACTGCTGCAAACTCCCGTCGAAATGCGATACAAGGCTGCCTCCCCTTCTCCCCAAGCCAATGCCTTCTGCCTTGGATCCCGTTTGCCCCTGTTTAGAAAGCACGTCCAACCTGACCTGGAGATCCCGGCAGGAGGTAACCATTTCCTCCTCTCTCTTCCTGGATGCAATTACCTCCGTGCTGAGTTGTGTCACCGCTTCTTGCAGGGCTTTTATCTGCTCTTCCGTCGTCATCTTGCCTGAGTTTTGTGAGCTCTGTAAGCACCCCTCCTCTGCCCTCGCTGCGTCGACTCACGTGGCGAGGTTCTTGGTGCCAAAACTTTAAAAAAGAGACAGAGCTTTACTGTCAGAGCTGGCTCCGGGTCCCAGCTCACCAAGGACCAACGCTAGCCGGTAGTACAGTATCAAAGTCTTTATTGAAGAATAGTCTCCATTTACAAGTCTCAGCGTCCCAGCTCTACGTCTGGACTTTAGACCGGCGAAGCTCTGTCTGGGTCTCCGCCCCCTGTGCACCAGGTTAAGACTCTGATCTTACTCCACCTCTTCCTTCTCTCTCTCTTCCTCTGGGTCTTACTACCCCCCGGGGTCTCATTCCTCCTGGACTCTTCTGACGCAGAGCTTGACCCCTCTGACTCCTCCCCCTCTCTTCGGCGGGCTTTAGGACCTGGCTCCCTACCCGGGCTGCCCACTTTGCCGCCCTCCTGTACATTTGAACTTGGCGCGCGCGCGCGTTTAACTTTCCGGATGACCGTTTCCTCGCTCCCTGACGAGGGTGTGGTCACTCCTGCCTCACGTTCTCCCTCTGCCTGCGCGCTCCCTGATCCCGATGCCTTGGACTCCTCCCCCCTACTGCACTCTGGGGGGGGACGCTGGTCCGGATTTCCAGCTGCTACTCTCTGAGTCCCCTCTGGCCCCTTCTTCCCGAGGTGTCCCCCTGGGCACTCCCCTTGCCCTGACCATGGGGGCCCCTTTCTGTGAATCCTCCAAGTCACTGGAGAGACTCAGAGACCTCGGACTACTGTCGTCGCTGACATTTCCTTCAGACTCCTCCCCCTCGCTCTCCGTTTCCTCCCTCTCCTGTGACTCTGCTCCTGAACCCCTGACAGCAGTGCTTTTAATTTGGTAAGATGAACCCCTGGTCCTTCCGTTGTTTCTCCGCAGTGACCAGAATACAATAAAACAGTTGAAAATCTATAATAGTAAGGGTTATTTATATATATATATATATATATATATATATATATATATATATATATAAAAAGAGCAGATAAAAACCAACCAAAAATCAAAAACCAACCAGTGGTAAAAACACCGAACAGTGCCTATGTTCAAAAAATGTTAAGTAAAAGTAATTGTAATAATTTTAAAAACCCACCCATTGTACATGATTCTTACCGCACACATCTAAGTAATGTATTGGCGAGGTTCCTATTCTTGGGGTTTGCCTTTGTGGTTGCAGGATTTTGGTGGCTTTTAGAAGTAGCATTTCACTAGCATCGATAGCTAAGCCTAACAACAGCAAGCCCACTAATGTCTCAACAAATGAAACTGATCTGTAGAAAATGTAACTTGAAAAAAAGAGACATTGCACATACTTTTGTAAACCAAGAAATCTTTAATAAAAAATACATTTAAAAAATTGGCTTTGGTACATCTGTATTGTAATGTAATATGTGAAAACCAATAATACAAAAGAATTAATAATAATAATAATAATAATAATAATAATAATAATAATAGATTTCCCAAAACGTCTAGCGGAGGAGAGGAACCTGCGCTGAGCCTCCGGGCAGGGGAGATGGGGGGACATAGGACCCTGCAGCTTGCAGTCTTTCAACTGTCACAGGGAGATGTTGTGCCCTGAGCAGTTCATAATAACCTTCACTTCCTGAAATTATTTTTTAGCGGCATAAGTAACATAGGTAAATAGGATTAGCACACTCGGAAGGCCCTGGCAGGATAATCCACATCCTCATCATTGTAATATATTGCTAAGTGACGAGAGCCATCGAGTTGCAGGGGTCAGAGGCCTCCCAAGTTACTTCACAGTCAGCATAAGGAAGTGGAGGCGCCGAGGCATCTAGACTGCAAATGTGTGGCTGCAGAGGCAATGTGCCTGGGAAGCAACATCTCTATATTCCTGGGGGTGGGGAATTGAGATCATCTTATGTGGACCCTCAGTTTAACACACATACCAAAAGGATATAAATATGCTATCAAGGCCTATTTGGTAATGTTCAAGCCGATGCATGGAGGTTCAGGCAAGATGAGGGCTGGCTCAAGACATTTTGTCACTTGAGGCAAAACAGAAAATGGTGCCCATGCTGTCTTACTTCCCTGACCGCCCCCACCCCCAGCCGCCTGAGGTGACTGGAAGAAGGAAATTCTGTTGTGCTGAACCCAGTTGGGGAAGAAAAAGGAGGCCAGAGAGGAACTGGCAGTGGCAGCAGAGACTCTGCTCTTCCCAAGTGGCAGCCATGAGCAACCAGTGAAGGCAGTGAGTGGCACATTCCTCAGGCACCTAGATCTGTCACCCCTACCAGCTGCCCCAGCCTGAGGCAGCTGCCTTACTGAGGCTAATGGGTAGGCTGGCTCTGACCCTGGCAAAACAAACTCTCTTCCTTCCACCCCAAAGGTAGATGCCAATATTATATTTATTTAATACATTTGTATTCAGCCCTTCTTCCAAGGTCATCAGGAGATATATATGTGGGGACAATAGGCCCCAACTCTGTAGGGCTGAGGTCCCCCCAAAGTATGTGGGGTCCCCAATTCAGAGTGCTGGTTTTGACCTATAAAGCCTTGAATGGCTCAGGACCACAATACCTCACGGACAGCGCTGGCTCCCGGCCTTTAGAGTGAGATGAGCTCACAACCCTAGAGTCTGGCAAGACTGGCCCGTACGGGCAGGGGTACCTTTACCTTTACTTTTTAAGCAGCAATAGGATTGCAAGATATGAATACGCTTGCCAGTCCCAGTTTTCCAAGGAGTGCATACCTCGGTGATGTATATGCATCATGATTGTTGCATCCATTCTTTGATTTTCTTGGTTCACACTTAAAAAAAAAAATTAAGTTCGTACCTAAAAACAGAAACAAACATATTGAGTGAAGTAACTTTAGACCAGGAACCTCCAATCTGTGAGGCATCTGTGATCCACAGAAACAGTGCTCCTTTGGGAGGAAGGGGAGGGCAGGATATAAATTGAATAAATACATAAAGATGTACTGAGCAAGGGGAAATAAAAGGAGGGTGATCAGCTTTGCCACCATATTAAAAAATGGTTATCACCACTGCAGACAAAGAGCAAATCCAGTGCTCTGCTACGAAAACAACCCATGCATCTGAAGGCTGACATTGTTTTATCAGCCCAAAACAACGTCTGTTATTGAGTCAGAACCAGCACATATCAGAGAACGGTCCCCTGGGCAGCTTGATCCAGTGAATATTGGCCTCCCTACCTTCTTCACATTTGTTCAGGCTTAACTTCCAGCTGTTTGTTCTTGCTCCACATTTTTCTGTTAGAGTGAAGAACACTTTAGTGCCCAAAAGATTTTCCCTGGGAAGATGCTTATACACAACCATCAAATGACTTCTTAATCTTATTTGTGATAGGCTAAACTGATTTAGCTCTTTTGAGAACCTTACTCAAAGGACCCATTCACATGTTGCAATTTGCAAATGGCAGAACCTCCACTGCACTCTTGACACCAGCAGCGGCTCCATGGCAATGGTGCTCTCTTTCTCTCCCACCCCCACCCTGGTGGAAAGGCATGGCAGTCAATTGTATTGGCAAGGTGTTTTTTATTTGTTTGAAACGCGTGCAGTGCTTATGATAACTCTATTTTAGTTTCTGTAAAGATACCTAAAAAGCTCTTAAGCAGGCTAGTTTCCCCTGGAACTACATTCAGTTGTAGGGACCACCAGGCCTTCATTAAGTACAGTGGTACCTCAGGTTAAGTACTTAATTCGTTCCGGAGGTCTGTACTTAACCTGAAACTGTTCTTAACCTGAAGCACCACTTTAGCTAATGGGGCCTCCCGCTACTGCCGCGCAATTTCTGTTCTCATCCTGAAGCAAAGTTCTTAACCCGAAGCACTATTTCTGGGTTAGCGGAGTCTGTAACCTGAAGCGTATGTAACCTGAAGTGGTACCTGAGGTACCACTGTATCATGAGCTAGCCAGTTTCATGGGCCTCTCACACAGGGCTGAAGCATACACAGGACTCAAAGAACTATATGTGTCACTTGCTCTTCTTTTGTTCCTGGATTATAATTCCAGCCTGATTTCCCCCACCTCCCACCTCCAATACATGGGCATTTCCAGATTTCTCAGGGTACAATGCATCCCATTGGGGGGGGGGGGGTTACATTGTGGGCTAGCACGGTGACACATACATAGTTTTGAGCATGACCCTATTTGCTTATGGGGTGGATACATTGGCGTACAGCAAACGTTAGGCCCAGATTTTGTTTGATCAATACCAAAAAAAAAAGGGGGGGCTCTGAAAGAGAAGTATTTGAGACAGACATGTTTTGACAATCCCTTTTGTTCCTGGCTTCTAGGCAACCATCTCAGCAGCTTGCAAGCCTGCTGAATGAGGGCTGCTTTTCAGGTGTCATTTGGAAAGCCCATCTGCTAAATAAATAAATAAATCCATCCACAACCCTGGTAGTAATCAAATAACGTATTTTTCTGTGTATAAGATGAGGTGTTCCCCCCCCCTTTTTTATTTTAAGTAAAAAAACTGGGGGTCGTCTCTTATACACGGATGGTGCGCGTGGGATTGCGTTAGCGATGTGGTGTTGGACTTGTATCGAGGTGGAAGGCGCTGAGGGGGCACCACCGAGGAGCTGCTGTGGCGAAGGGCAGGGCCCAGAGCCAGGCATGCTGCAGCCGCTCACCTTCCAGAGCACCTTGTTCGCCAGCTAAGGCTGACGTGCGGGGACATGGTGGTGCTGGAGATCACCTACTGAGCTGGAGGGTCCCCTGGGTTGAGACAGCAAGAAGCAGGTGGAGCCGGAGGCCGCTGCCCTGCTGCACCAATCAGCCCCAGTCCTGCCCCCCAAATGAGGACGGGAAACGTGCAGGGTTCAAGTTCTGCCCTTTGACCCAAAAGCCCTTCTTGTTAATGGGAAGAGAGGTTTGCTGGTTGCAGTCGCTCAGGAATGTGTGGGGGAATACACTCTGCACATGCTCGGGAGTGCGGACCTCATTTCTTAGGTTTTTCCTTTCTTTTATCTTCATGGGGTGGGTTCCAAAGCTAAAGCTATGCCTAGGTGTGCCCGCGCTGCAGCGATGCCATTGCTCTGCTATTGCACCACTGAATCTGATTTTCTGAATGCAAGAGGCGAAGTGCACTGCCCTGGGAGTTACTACGCTGGTGCTTTGAATATTTATTAAAATATCGAAGTTGTTCAAAATATTGATTTCTCAGTTTTGGGTGCAAAATAAATATGGGGTCATCTTATACCCAGAAAAATGCAGTATTCTTCACTACTTGATGGATACATTTCTGCATTCCCATATGTAGTGCCATTGTTCTTAGATTCCAAACTGCAATCAAACCGTTGCCATGATTCTTTACCTAAGTGTGCTTAGAAATTTCACACCTAAGAAGTCAAAGAGGACTGTACGATAAAGTGGCAGAAAAGCAATCCAGGACATGACAGCCTCCAGTGAGGTGGACTTTGGAGTGATCATTCTCAAGAAAATCAACTCCAGTGGACATATCGAGCTGGCAGAACAGGAATTCATATAAAAATTGATTGTGTAAACCAGGGTTTAAAGAGTGATTATGGGTTTTTCTCTTATAAAACCCAAGTGAAGCATTTATCATTATATATATCCATATCCCTTGCCATCTATCCATATCCCTTGCCATCTGAAGCTGTTTGTTGTGTAGGTTACCATCGTTTTAACAATGAGGGTTGCCGAGAGTAAATATTCACATCCTTACGCCGCTTGCTGCCAGCTTATCCACTTTTGCATCTGAAGAAGTAGGTTGTAACCTATGAAAGCTGATGCCGTAATAAAGATTAGCTTGAAAGAATGCTAACTGAATCCATACTTTGCTGTAACCTAGCACAGCACTCCAAGCGTACAGGAAGAGGTGATTATGGAACAAGACCTTATTGCCAGTTCTATGCTCCAATACACCACAAGCCCAAGCTGAAAGTTTTAATGTCAAACCACTTGATTCCTGCTTTACAACCTGCCATTACTGCCAGTGCAATGCACATTGTAAATAGCAGCACACGCTTAATGGTGGGTGATTACTGGACCTAAACCAAAAGAAAATTGCTGAACTTGAGTACGGAGAGCTTTTGGCCGCAGGTGAGAGAGACCCAGACACTTTACCTGGATTTGATGGAAAAGAGCAACAAATAATACTCCCGCTATCAAAGCAGGAGCTGATCAGCATTATAGCTTACTGTATGGCCTTAACCCCTTCATGCATTAATTAGCATGTTGGCTATATGAGGCTGGTTATCCCACAGACGTGAGG
Source organism: Podarcis tiliguerta (assembly GCF_965153285.1). Lineage (NCBI taxonomy): Eukaryota > Metazoa > Chordata > Lepidosauria > Squamata > Lacertidae > Podarcis > Podarcis tiliguerta. The sequence goes on along the minus strand of NC_139535.1, from coordinate 92,871,400 downwards.
TATGAGGGTCTTTTGTATACATGTGCTGGAATTGTCCTGCAGCCTTTTCTTATTAGTCTATGATTTTCATAGAAATAACACTCATCGCAAAACAAAACATGCATTTGCCTCCGCAACTGGCACTTCTCAATGTGTGGGAAGGTGAAGATGAAGATGTAACATACAATTTATTAATTTCTTTCTAATTTCTTTCTTGCAGTTGGTGGCGAGATTGGAGATAGCAAAAAACTGAAAACTAGCAGATAACTTGGCCTTTGATGTATGGCTACATAATCTGTGGAACATCATTGCGGCAGACAAATCGACTTCCACTGTAAATAATAATAAATAATCATACCAATGGACTTCTTTGCCTCCTGGCATCCTGTTCATGGATTGTGTCAATGCAAATAAAGAAACACTCAGTATGTCACAAGCTTTTCTCCAGCTCTGAGATAAACCCTGTTCATCTGCCAAAAAGGACAGTTATAATTTTTTAATCTTTCTTCTGTGTAGTTCTAAGGCTGGCACACATGCTTTCTTTTCACAAACGATGTACAGTGGTACCTCAGGTTAAGAACTTAATTCGTTCTGGAGGTCTATTCTTAACCTGAAGCACCACTTTAGCTAATGCGCCGCTGCTGCACGATTTCTGTTCTCATCCTGAAGCAAAGTTTTAACCCGATGTACTATTTCTGGGTTTGCGGAGTCTGTAACCCGAAGCGTCTGTAACCTGAGGTACCACTGTATATCAAGTGATGCAGGGAGCATTAGAAGTTGGACAGGGAGAGAGTTGTTGCCTATTTGGGGCTCATGATTTTTTGTTGTTGTTGTTACTTACATGTTATAACTATCGGACTTACCTAACTGTTTGCATCAGCACTATTACTTACCCATGATACTTTGTCATGAACTGGCAGGATGACAAGGGGAGGGGGAGGGGAAGAGGAAGAGGATCCCGGCAAGGGGTGTAGCCAACACTGGGACACACTGGGGCAAGCAGGGGATGGGGAAGAAAGTACAGTTGTACCTTGGTTTTCGATCAGCTTAGTTCTTGAACGTTTTGGCTCCTGAATGCTTCAAACCCAGAAGTGACTGTTCTGGTTTGCGAACTATTTTTGGAAGCCGAACGTCCAATGGGGCTTCTGCAGCTTCCAATTGGCTGCAGGACCTTCCTGCAGCAAATCCGAAGCTGCGCGTTGGTTTCCAAATGTTTTGGAAGTCAAATGGACTTTCAGAACGGATTCCGTTCAACTTCCAAAGTACAACTGTACTCACAGACTGATGGAGGATGGCAAGGGGATGGGGGTCCGTGAACAGGAAGCAGAACAGCAAGACGCATCACCAGGGCCAGAGGGACCCCTGTCTCCATGAACATGGTGAGCTCTGAGGAGTAGGGAGCAGTGGGAGGGGCATTCTAGGAGGCTGAGGCAGGCAAGGGCCCACAGCCCAGCTCCCTAGCCGATCAGGTGGGAGGAGGAGTGTGATTCGTCAGCTGCAGTAGGCTTGGAATAGGTGAGGGTCACATGCCTCATTAAGCCAGATGCTGCAATTGCCATGCAAAGTACAAAAGGGAGACAGAGCTGAGGTGCTAGGTCTGCTCAACTGCCTGTGTTGATGGACCTTGGCTTGGGTGCTCCTGGACCTCTATGGGACTGTGCTTTGGGTTTGACTCTGGACTGTACCCTGACTGCTGGAGTTCAAACTTGGCTACTTGGTTTGACCCTGGATTACGTTTCCTGATCTTTGGCTTGTGTGGCTTGACCCCTGGACTTTGAACTCTGGATTTAACACATTGACTTGCTGCAAGGTAAGCCAGGAGTTCAGGACATACTCGTACTCAAGAATCCACAAATCACCATTTAAAATAAAAACAAAAATATGAATTTTGCAACAGATTATGTGGCCGGTATAAATTATGCATCTTTGAATATAACTAAAATGAGAGAAGAGTGCTGCTGGATCAAACTAGCTGGGCCCATTCACACCATTCTGCTTCCAGTACAGACAAACCAGATTGCCTTTTTCATAATTTACTCTCTGCTTCTGCTAGTCACAGGGTTGGGGGATGAAAGATGCTAAAATCTTGCTCTTAAATATGCTAAACCACCCACCACCACCAGCAGCTTTTGAGATTTCACCAAATATTGCCCACACACCTTTACATCTGCCTTCTCTACTACAAGATCCAGAAGTTTGCTCTTCAAAACAATCTATTGGAAGTCAAGTCTCTTGGGATACTGAGTTCTGCAGCCAGTACTAAATTGCACCCTGGTGTTCAGGACCGGCTCCAGATTTCTAGAGGCACAGGGTATCAGTGGGCTCCTTAATACCTCTCTTTCTTCCTCAAACCATACCTCCCCCGTCTTGATCCCACAGTTTAAGCTAAAGCAAATGTTGATCAATTGTCAAGGGAAAACTCAAACTTTACTATTTCACTACTAGCACTCTAATTCTTCTTTCTGTGCTCCTCCCAGTGGTCATTCCTCCTCTGGTCACTGTTGTGGATACACGACCTGACTGTCTTCAGGCACTATGGTTGGCCATCTGCAAGGGATTCCCGCAGAGCGGGATTAATGTTACCAGCCTTCATGTCACGTTTGCAGACGTCTTTGTAATGCAGACTTGGTCTGCCAATGGGCCTAGTGCCTGTAGCCAGCAAAATGAGATAAAAGTTATAATGTTGACCAAAATATAGGGTTGCCATATGTCTGGAATGTCCCGGACATAGCTGGAATACCGCAATTGGAAGCAGAGTCCAGGTGGAAATTGGAAAAATGTCTGGAAAAATTCAACTGTGCCGTTTTCCTGCAAAATTTCTCAAAAACTTCAGGAAAAAATCTAATAATAAAGGAAAAAGAAATGCCATGGTGCATCTGCAACAGCACAACCAGGTGTCTTCCTCTTCTCCTGCTGTAACAAAACATGTCTCTCCCATATCAATCTCTCCAGCCACAGCAGGGGCAGTAAGCTTCCAACCATTTGACTTCACCCCCCAAAACACACTCCTCCATTGCCTCCCATGACAGGCAGATGCAAACAAGTATAACTTAAAGGTACTGCTGTATCTTCTAGATACCTACCCAGCAATAGATCCCTGGCCTACTTCTGGGTATATATATATATATATATAATTGTACTGTCAGATGTAGAATTTGGGGGACATATCACTTGGAGGTAAACAGGAAATGCACACATCAAAAGTTAACCGCCAGAATAAATTTTATTCTCCTGAAATTACAAATTTTAAAAGTTACGTGTGAAACCTAAAAGACTATCAGATTGGATTAACACATAACTCCCTTTCCTTTTTCATTCTTTCATCAGAAAGCTGACTGTCTCTTAAATTCCATGTTTGACAGTGCACATACATACCAGCCTTGTGCTTCCTGTTGGAAGTCAGTTGTGTCCTGCTGAACTAGATTGTGGATATCACACTATTGATTCCCGCCCCCCCCCCTTACAGAACAATGCTGCTGTTATCTAATAACAACAAGCAACACATGCCTACCTCTTTCCCACACACACCTACTTCTCTCCCCCCCAACCTTCTTCTCCACACACATACCATGCTGAGTGACATATCCCACCTGACAACCAGGAAAGCCTTTTTATCAGACAAAGCATGTGGTTGGCAGCAGGCAACAAACAGACAAGTCCGAGGCTCTGCCCCTTCTTCCTCTATTAACACTCAGGAATACCTTTTGAACAGAGCAAAGCAAGCAAGCAAGTCATGGCCAGCAGCCCATATCTAGACAGGCACCCAGCAATCAAGTCCAGAGGCCCATTGCTCCTTCATCTCTCACACCCCCATCCAGAAAGCCTCTTCCTGGGGTAAAGCAGCCCCACTCATCTTCCCCATAACCACACATGGCTATGTGTCCTGGTGAGGAAAAGGGCAGGTGGTGAGTGGTGGTCCTAGGGCACTGTGGGCCATCATGAGTTCATGGGCCCTCAGCCAGTGGCCCCCCTGGGCCCCCGTTGCCACTGGCCATGCTGGTGTAGCATGAGGATCATGGGATGCACACACAACCTTAACTACTGGAATGTGCTCTCTTGTCGTGGGATGTGCCCCCATCCTCTCAAATCCAGTGATCCAAAGTGAAGGTTGTTCTCCACAAAGTTATGGATTGTGGAGCTTCTTTGAGCTCTTCCTCATGGTGGCTTTGTGGGCTTCGTTGTATATAGGGTGTTGACTTACAAAGGAGATTGGTGAAGACCCAAAAATGGGCATGTGGAACATGTAGTCTGGCTTGGTCAAGTACCAGTAGTTCTGATGATTTGGGGGTTGTGACATGTGTGGATGGAGGCAGTCTTAGAACTCTGACCTATTTAAATGCTACTAAGCTCATATGTAACGTCCATAGGAAACAGAGATGAAGGTAAATGAGTGACAGGCAAGGTTGGAACCATGAAAGCCGAAGACAGAAACAGCCTCACTAAAGGTGTAAACAGGTGAGGTGCCGATCTTGGTTAGGAAGGGGACTTGCCCCGAGGCAATCTCTAGGTCTCTTGATACTAAGAAGATATGTTTGCACAGCCTGCTGTTGTAGCAAGAACAGCAACATGGTGGATGGTTGGATGCATCCAATGAGCAGTTGGTAGTGGATCAGCTGACTCCTGCCTCAAGGTGTGGGGTACCAGTTGAGCCTCTTGGCTCTCTTATCAGCAGCCCCTGCCCAAGATCATAATAATTGGTGCAGTTACTTTGCTTTACTTGAAAATGCTGCAGTGCAGAGAAAAAGGCTCTTGCTGAGTACTCCCAGTGTTTTAGCTACTTTGGTACCTGCTAGAAGCCAAAGATAAAAATCTATGTTTGTGGAGTGGCTTGCTTCAAGGGTGTTAAAAGTTGTCATTTCTTGCACGCTGAGCAAATGATGCCTTTCTTGTATTGTATTTGGTGAGGTATGCACTGAACTCCCTCCAGATGAACTTCATTACAGAGAATGAGCCTATTTCTCACTAAGTGGGGAAAAAATTGTTTAATTGCATTTACAAGGCAAAATCTGATGGAACAGGGAGATAAATTCAATCTCGGCTTCATTTCTCACACAAGAGACACAGTCAGACTTTGTGCCGATTAGAAAAATTCACACTGAAGGCACCATTTATAACACACCAGAACAACACGAAACATTTGGCCCTGAGGGAGGTGGGAATAGAATCTGAGACTTGCCTGTAATCTGCTTCCTTTATCATTTCCCCCACTTCTCAGTTCCTCACTCCCATCACTTGGCAGCCCCACTGTGTATTTATGCTCCATCTCTTTCAGGTGACTAATCATTAGACTAATTACTGGCTAATCAATGTTTAATTAAACCTTGGCTGTTAATTACAGAAAGTGCTACTGTAATGTGGGAGTAAAATATTTCTTAAATACTATTCTCCCCCTCCCGCTTTTCTGGCGGATGGTTGGTCTATATCTTGGAGTGAAATAAATTTCCATTCTTTCTTTTACTTAGTGCAGTGGGATCTCATTTGCTGATCAGAGTGTGCCTATGATGGTCCTCAAATGAGGCTGTATCATGCATAAAGAGATAACTGATTAGGGATGGGCACACTCATCCATCCCAGCTCTGATTCAGAAACAGTTTGAATGAACTGGACTATTTACCCAAACATCAAAACTCCAACGGGATGCGGGTGGCGCTGTGGGTAAAAGCCTCAGCGCCTAGGGCTTGCCGATCGAAAGGTTGGCGGTTCGAATCCCCGCGGCGGGGTGCGCTCCCGTTGTTCGGTCCCAGCGCCTGCCAACCTAGCAGTTCGAAAGCACTCCCGGGTGCAAGTAGATAAATAGAGACCGCTTACTAGCGGGAAGATAAACGGCGTTTCCGTGTGCGGCTCTGGCTCGCCAGAGCAGCGATGTCACGCTGGCCACGTGACCCGGAAGTGTCTCTGGACAGCGCTGGCCCCTGGCCTCTTGAGTGAGATGGGCGCACAACCCCAGAGTCTGTCAAGACTGGCCCGTATGGGCAGGGGTACCTTTACCTTTACCTTTTACAAAACTCCAAATTGCCCTCCTCTGTCTGCTTTCCCACCTATAGAGGAATGAAAATGCCCCCCCTGCATCTTTTTTTCCTGTAGCAAGAAAAGTTGGTTGGTGCCACTTTTGAGCAGACAAATTTGAATGGTTGTCAGGAAAATGGCGATGCAGACCAAGGCCAGCTGTGCCATTAGGTAGAGCAAGGTATCTGCCTTGGGCAGCTGTTTTCAGGGTGTTGTGAAAAGAGCAACAGGTTGTTATTTAATTTATTATTGTTGTATTTGTACTTCCAGGCAAGAGAGAAGTGCTTGTGGGATTCTCTTCCTTGGGTACCAAAATAATTCCCTCAAGTACTATACATCCTTTGGGGGATGCAGCCACTTTCTGCTCCACCTCAGGCAAACAAATGCCTCTGGCTTGCATTTTCCAATGCTCCCAGTCCTCTCCTCAAGATTCCAGTCTCTCATGGGTACCTTTGCCACCAAACAAGATACCACAGAGCAGCATGTAGTACGTAGTTTGACCCTGAACCAGGGAGCTTTATCAAGCATGCCCTGGGAAGCTGTGTCAGAAATAATAAGGGAGTGGAGGAGAAAGGTCCAATGGAACAGCAAAGAGCTGGGGTGGGGGGCAAACACTTTAAACACTGGGTGTGCAAAACATGGGGATGGAGGTCTGCAGGCCAGGATAGTGATGTTGATGATGATGATGAATAAAAGAGAGAGAACTGAGGTCAATAAGGCTCTTACCAGGTTCATGATTCTGCAGTAAGCCCCACCCACTGCAATATTCCATAATTGGAAAGCTGAAATAAACCATGCAAGGAAAACAAGCCATTAAGGTTGCAATCCTAAACACTTAATTGGCAGCAACATCTGTAAACAAGCACAGGATTGCACTGTGATTTTCATAGTGAGTCTTGCCTATAAACTCTGACTTGATGAATGTTTTTCTTAGTATGTGAGTGAGGCTTGTTTTCATTCCATCCTGCAGAAAGCCCAAATGCTACAGCTGGGGTTTGTACTATTTCTGTTTATTCCTCATTATTGTCTAACTCTGATCCAGTGACAGGCAGGTTTGTATGTGTATGTGATGGCAGTTCTGCAGGCTATTCTTTTTCAGCATGTCAATGCGTTGTCTCACCACTTTTTCATTAGAAAGAATGTATAGCTTCTGATCATTTGAAGAAGTAGCTTTCTCACACTTTTTCTCTATTTGAGACACTTGGAGCAGATTCATCTGTCAGTCCTAGCCTCCTAATATCACTCAGGCTCCTCAATGTTTGGCTCTGATCCTCTTGATTTCAATACCTCCACCTTGTGGTCACTGATTTTTATTTTATTTTATCAAGGACCTGCTTTGCTTTTGCCCATGTTGTCAGCTCCCTTATACTAAATCTGACCACCCAGCTCTCTGCTGCGTGCTCTGGCAGGCAACAGCTCTCCAGGATTTCAGATTGGGGTTTCTTCCAGCCCTGCCTGGAGGTACCAAGTCTTGAACCTGGGACCATTGGCTTGCAAAGCAGATGCTCGACGCTTCCCAGGGCACAGCATCAGTTCTGCTGTACAGATCCAGGGATCCACACAGTGATGAACAGCAGTTCCACTGCAGCAACTCCTGAATTTTATTCGCATATTGCTGCTTTGACTGTTGATCCAGTTATGAGAGCACCTTTTTGTATGATCTTTGGGCTTTGAGATGACATATAACCGTGAAGTGTTTTGACACTTGTATTAAAGCAGAGCAAATAAAGCAGAGCAAATAAAACAGATCTGCGTCTACCCATGGGAGATGGCCTTGCATGGATTTCTTTCTACCAACTCCTTAGCATATTCAGGGCCAGGCTAGCGCTTGCTTCTCCCTCTTGTGAAAACGGATTTGCACTCATTCCAAGGTGAGCAGGAACGTGGTGTTGTAGAGAGGAGCTCCTTTCCAGTTCTGTGCTGGTAAAACATCCAACAGCCCCTCTGCGATCAGATGGGAGCTGCAGTTTGCTAATGACTTCATTTACATTCCTTCTACTCATTGCTCCCCATTTTCAGGTCTGTTTTGGTTTCCATTATGCCAGGCATATAATAAGAGTGCCATCCCTTTTGAGAGGTCCCTGGCATTTGCAGACCAGTCAGACGTCTTCATGGCTGCAGGTCCTGAGTGCTAATGTCCATTGGTCCTCAGGAACTCGCCAAGAAGGGAGACTTCAGATTGAAAAACCAGTTGTTGCTCTCTGTTAAACAAACAAACATTCCCTTCTGTGCACATAAAAGAGGTATGTAAAAGAGAAGGGCAGGATGGAACCCTTCTTTCTGACAATAGCCTGTGTGTTTTTGGTGTTGTTGTTGTTTAGTCGTTCAGTCGTGTCCGACTCTTTGTGACCCCATGGACCAGAGCACGGCAGGCACTCCTGTCTTCCACTGCCACCCGCAGTTTGGTCAGGTTCATGTTCGTAGCTTCGAGAACACTGTCTAACCATCTCATCCTCTGTCGTCCCCTTCTCCTTGTGCCCTCCATCTTTCCCAACATCAGGGTCTTTTCCAGTGAGTCTTCTCTTCTCATGAGATGGCCAAAGTATTGGAGCCTCAGCTCCACGATCTGTCCTTCCAGTGAGCACCCAGGGCTGATTTCCTTAAGAATGGATGCGTTTGATCTTCTTGCAGTCCATGGGACTCTCAAGAGTCTTCTCCAGCACCATAATTCAAAAGCGTCAATTCTTCGGCGATCAGCCTTCTTTATGGTCCAGCTCTTACTTCCATACATCGCTACTGGAAAAACCATAGCTTTTACCATACGGACCTTTGTTGGCAAGGTGATGTCTCTACTTTTTAAAATGTTGTCTAGGTTTGTCATTGCTTTCCTCCCAAGAAGCAGGCGTCTCTTAATTTCGTGGCTGCTGTCACCATCTGCAGTGATCATGGAGCCCAAGAAAGTAAAATCTCTCACTGCCTCCATTTCCTCCCCTTCTATTTGCCAGGAGGTGATGGGACCAGTGGCCATGATCTTCGTTTTTTTGATGTTGAGCTTCAGACCATATTTTGCGCTCTCCTCTTTCACCCTCAATAAAAGGTTCTTTAATTCCTCCTCACTTTCTGCCATCAAGGTTGTGTCATCTGCATATCTGAGGTTGTGGATATTTCTTCCAGCAATCTTAATTCCGGCTAGGGATTCATCCAGCCCAGCCTTTCGCATGATGAATTCTGCATATAAGTTAAATAAGCAGGGAGACAATATACATCCTTGTCGTACTCCTTTCCCAATTTTGAACCAATCAGTTGTTCCATATCCAGTTCTAACTGTGGCTTCTTGTCCCACATAGAGATTTCTCAGGAGACAGATGAGGTGATCAGGCACTCCCATTTCTTTAAGAACTTGCCATAGTTTGCTGTGGTCGACACAGTCAAAGGCTTTTGCATAGTCAATGAAGCAGAAGTAGATGTCTTTCTGGTGTTTTTGGTATGAAGGAGTATTCAGTCACAGATACCCCCTGCCCCCTTGCAATATGAGATAGTACTAGGTTTGAACAGGTATGACAATTTTGGTTTCTCATTTTGCAAATCTTAAGTTCAGATCTCCACATTTACATGTCAGTTTGTTGAATTTTTTTAAAGTCGTCTTTAAAATCTATCAGCCTTTTAGTGTGATTTTTCTCCAAAAACACATTTTTTGCATGCAGTTTCTCGTGATATAATGCACATTGTATTGTTCACTAATATATGCACCCATGTACACATTTCAGTTCAGCATATGCATTTTTGTACACACACTTGGCTGGAAAACTGCACTGAAAAAGTCAGTGAAAAGAGTACTCTGTGTTTTTGTTTTTAAAGAAAACAAGGTAACCCCCAGCTCAGCACTAAGAAAAGCTGAGTTTGTGACCTATATAAATTATGCAAATCAAGCATAATTTATCTTATTTTACATAATTTATTTTGCAGTTCTTAAGAAGTAATGGAAGGCACTGAAGCTGCTTTCTCAACCCCTGGAAATCTTATCTCGCAAGACTTCTGGCTTCTGAGATTTCACGAGGTACCAATCCTCACATTTTTCAAACACGTCCACAACTTTAAAGGATAGAAACTTAGACAAAAATATTTTTAATGAAAAGTTGAGTTTTCTAGGAAGTGGAATTTCTTGACTTGTACAGCATCAAGGAATATGCATAGCTCTGCTCAAAGCACAAGTCCATCACCTGGGACGCTATAGGGCAGGATTCACTCATATGGTGTCCATGGGTGCCAATGTAACCCCCCTCCCCATTCATCCTATGGTTCCTGCAAAGGTTTGAATAAATACCCCTTCAACAATGCCCAGCAAACTGTTTGCTCTTCCTGCTCAGTTCCTGCTTTTGCTGGTTCAGTCTCTGAACCCATTCCCTTAAACATGATGACATTTCATCACCTATCAGGATTGTGTACTCACCCTCCCATCTGTTCTGAATAGAGGAGAAGTACAATGAGCTTCTCTGTGAACAAGTGTGGCACTGGCTACGTGGGTACCCTTTAACAGAATCATAGAATTCTTGAGTTGGAAGAGACCCCAAGGGTCATCGAGTCCAACCCTCTGCAATGCAGTCATCACAGAATCCCTGACAGATTACCTCTGCTTTAAAACCTTCAACCAAGAAGACGAGTCCACCACCTTCCGAGGTAGTTTGTTCCACTGTCAAACAACTCTTACTGCAAGATAGTTCTTTCTAATGTTTAGTTGGAATCTCCTTTCTTGCCATTTGAATCGATTGGTTTGGGTCCTACTCTCTGAAGCAGCAGAAAACAAGCTTGCTCCATCTTTCATACGACAGCCCTTCAGATATTTAAGGCTAGCATATCACCTCTTAGTCTTCTCTTCTCCAGGCTAAACATACCCAGTTCCCTCAACCATTCCTTGGCTTGGGTTCCAGACCTTTTACTTCTTGTTTGCCCTTCTCTGCACAAATTCCATCTTGTCAACATCCTTCTTAAATTGTGGTGCCCAGAACTGGACACAGGACTCCAGGTGGGGTCTGACCAAGGCAGAGCAGAGTGGGACTAATACTTCCCTTGACCGGACACTATTCTCCTGCTTGATGCAGCCTTTTTTTGCTGCTGCATCAAGCTGTTGACTCATGTTCAACTTGTGGTCTACTAAGCCCCCTAGATCTTCCCCCCCTTTTTATTAAAGATTTTCTTGATTTACAAAAGTGTGCGCAATGTCTCTCTCTCGTATTTTTCCCCCCCATGTAACATTTTTACAAATCAGTTTCATTTGTTGACACATTAGGAAGAAAAGGGGGAAAGAGGTGGGGGGGAAAGATGGATGGGGGTGGGGTCGGGTGGCGATGTTTCTATTTTGCTTAATGTATGTGTGAGGTATTGTGCCAGCATTGCTTGTGCAGGTTCTCTGCTGTTCACTCGTGTTCCTTTGGTGGTGAGAGAGGTTGGGGTTGGCCTAGGGTGTGGTTGTTCATTTGTGATTGGCTGTGGTGAACTTTGTTGTCATGTGTGAGTGGGGTGGGTGGGTGTTTTGGATCAGGTTAGCCATACTGATTCGTATTCTGTTGGTGGATTCTTGTCGTCTTGTTGGGCTGTGTATGTGATAAAGGGGAGCCATACCAGGGTGAAGGCATCTTCTTCTATTTGTCCCCGGGTCAGTTTCAGTTTATTAGTTAATTTTTCTAGTAGGGCTGTTTCCCATATTATTTGCTACCCCCTAGATCTTTTTCACATGCACTGCTGTCAAGCCAGGTGGAGCAGAAAATGGTGCCCCTCTTCCCAAGAAAACAGCGTGCCCAGTGGCGTAGCATGGGGTTGCAGGGGGGGCCGGCCGCACCGGGCGCAACATCTGGGGGGGGCGCGCTCGCACTCTCAGCTCTCTGCCCCTACCTGGCTCACTCACTCTCTCTCACTGCAGTGCTGGCTGTGCGAATCCGATCCGAGCCACCGGGTCGCCGCCCACTGTGGAGGGGAGGGTGCCAGGTGTGCGGTGCGGTGCGGAGAGAGAGCGAGGGACTATCTGGGGGACGGACAGTGCAGCGGGGGGGGGGGGCGCAAATTACTTTCCTTGCCCCGGGTGCTGACAACCCACGCTACGCCACTGAGCGTGCCCACCCCTTTGAAAGTGATGACTGGAAGCTGAATGGAAGCTGACTGGGCGAAGTGTGTTGTGATGCAATTCCCACCCCCTCTCCCCCACAAAAAAGGAATGAACAATTGCATGTATGAAATTCTTTGGTAGCTAGCTTCTGGCAGTTGTTCACCAACCAGGATAGATAACAATTCCTCCTGCAGCTGGTCATCACTGTACTTGCACCCACATGGCATCCTTTTGGCATTAGTGAAGCGGGTGAGGTTCCTTTATACGAAGTAGCTGGACTGGGTCAGAATGGTCAAGTGGGCAATTGTGAAAAAGATGAGATATTTTGACCAGAGGGCCGGTGCAGGCCAGCAGAAGGGACTTTTAAAAAACAGGCCACTTAGTTTTCGCTTTCTAAAGCAGGCTTTGAAGGAGGCAAAGTGTGTGAAAGAGGGATGCGTTTTCTTTTTGCCGGGTCTGGGAAAGCTTCACCCAAGGTTGATGCCAACTTCACAGTGTTTCTTGACTTTCTTGCTTGATGCCACTTTCCCTACAGCTAGCTCCCAGTACCCTTTCTTGTTCGTTATAATGGGACGCCTGACAGCAGACCAACCTTCAGCGAAGTTAGGCAGCGACAGGGCGAGGAGAGGGAGCTATGTTTAGAAATAATTACTTTGTATTTTGCAGAGGTATTAGTGCCTCCTCGCTGGCAGTTACAGGAATTAACTGGAGGCATCAGTGACATAAGTAGCAGTAATTTTGCTTCTGTATTCATCATTGCTCGCTCGTATGAGAGACAAAGAGACAGTATCAGGGCAAAAGGGGAAGACACGGAGAGAGAGAGAGCATCTAAGTGGGCACCCGTGTGAAGAGTCTAAGGTTTTCTGCAAATGGCAATTTGCTATTCATCAGGTAGACTACAATGGCTGTATTCCCTTACTGAAAACGACACATACCTGCAAAGTGTTTTAAAATCCGTTGCTTAACAATGCCAACTTCTGGGATTGCAATCAGCAAGGCACTTTTCTGAGCTTATAGTTCATTTGCATGCTCCGTGGTTTCATTATAACACAGGGGGGTTGGGAAAGAATCGAGTGTAGCATAGTGACCAAGAGCCTAGCAGCACAATCCAAACCCAAGATCTGCCAGGTTGAGTGACTTTGGAAGAGATGGAGCTTGGGGTTATGGCAGCATAACTCCCCCATCCCAGCTCATCTGGGGATATGCTGATTTAGGTCCTTAAACCAGGCTGATCCAGGGTTTTTGCTCGCTCAGCCAGGGCTTAGCTAGTGAAACCTATGCCACCATAAGTCCCCCCCACCACCATAGGGCGGCAGGAGGGGGTAAAGAGAGACTTGCAGTTCTTCCAAAGCTCGCTCAGTTCAGTCATGCAACCTGGAAGCCCAGTGGAACTGAAACTGGCAAAAAAAGGTGGCATGAGTCAAATTCTGTTTTAAAGGCTTGTTTCCCCCCTTTCCAGTTCAGCTGGCAGTAGCCCTGCTCCTAGGCAGTGTTTAGAATAGGGGTAACTTGTGGGGACATGGGTGGCGCTGTGGTCTAAACCACTGAGCCTCTTGGGCTTGCCGATTGTAAGGTCGGTGGTTTGAATACACATGACGGGTTGAGCTCCTGTTGCTTTGTCCAAGCTCCTGCCAATCTAGTAGTTTGTAAGCATACCAGTGTGAGTAGATAAATAGGTACTGCTGTGGTGGGGAAGTAAACGGCATTTCCGTGCACTCTGGTTTCCGTCACAGTGTCCCATTGCACCAGAAGTGGTTTAGTCATGCTGGCCACATGAGCTCAAAAGCTGTCTGTGGACAAACGCCGACTCCCTCGGCCTGAAATCAGAGATGAGCGCTACACCCCATAGTCGAATTTGACTGGACTTAGCCATCCAGGGATCCTTTACCCTTACCTAACTTCTGCTGACTTAAGGTTGTTCTGCAAGTTGCATTGTGAACCAGGAAGTCCCCGGCTCAAATCTCTCTTCTGCAATTAACCCGCAAAGTAGGTCTAGGCAACCCATCATTTCAGCCCCCACAACTGCATAGAAGTAACAATGCCAAACCATCCACAGGGTTGCTGTAAGGATTGCCGACATAATATATGTAAAGCAGCTTTTGAACCTTCTAAAAGTGCTAAATAAATGCTAAATAGGAGGAAGTATTACAGGTTTATAGCTATTTAGGCGATACAGAGAAAGAAATAATAGGATGAAAGGTTGAGTTAATAGTTGTCGGGGTCATAAAGGCAGTTATGGTGGCCTGAGCAGTGTTGGGAAGCCATGTAAAGAAATGTAACTACAGGGCAGACTGTCAACCCTGCCGGGCATGAAAACCAAGTGATTAGAGAACACAATTTTCCCCCAAGGAGGTTGTAGCTGAGGAATAGGGCTTTATATATGTATTTATTTATTTATTTTAGAAATGTGTGCCCTTCCTTTCTGATATGCATGAATTACAGAAAGAGTCTTGTGTCAACTGGAAAGACAACATAAAAATGTGAAAGCAATATTAAAAATGACAGGATAACAACCATGAATTAAAGCTATAATAATATCGGCAGACCTGACAAGAACAGGAACAGCAGTAAAAACAACAACAGTTCTACCTGACAGGTTAAAAACCTGCTGGGATTTGTTTTTACAAAACCAACATTTTACAAACCGGGAAAAGGCAATCCAAGATGGAGGCCACCTTTACCTCACGGGGCGTAGTGTTCTACAATCCTGTTGTGGACCATGAGAAGGCCTTGTCCCACCACACTTCCTTCGACCATAGATGGGATGAGAGAGAAGGGCCACCTCTCTAGATCTGAATGACTTGGCACACTGGTATGGAAGGAGGCTGTCCCCCAGGGATCCTGGTCCCGAGACAGTGAGAGCTTTAATGGTAGGAGCTAAGATGGTCAACGGTATTATTTAATTAATTAAATTGTAGGCCACCCTTCATCCGCAGATTTCAGGGTAGTTCACAACATAAAAATACAACGTAAAAGCACAAAATATATGATAAAAACAAGAACAAGAACAGGCATAGGCAAACTCGGCCCTCCAGATGTTTTGGGACTACAACTCCCATGATCCCTAGCTAACAGGACCAGTGGTCAGGGATGACGGGAACTGTAGTCCCAAAACATCTGGAGGGCCGAGTTTGCCTATGCCTGAACAAGAAAAAACACCAATAACCCCCCTTCCCACAAACACATTTAAAATGGATCGAAGAGGAGCATTTCTGCCTGGTGCCTACAGGTGTATAATGAAGGTGCCAGCTGAACATCCCTGGGGAGAGAATTCCACAAACGGGGAGCCGCTGCAGAAAAGGCCTGCTCTCATGTTGCCACCCTCCTGACCTCTTATGGAGGAGGCACACAAAGAAAGGCCTCAGAGGATGATCTCAGAGTCTGGGTGGGTTCATAAAGAGAGAGGGGGTCCTTGAGGTATTGCGGTCCTCAGGCTTTATAGGTCAAAATCAACACTTTGAATTGCACCTGGAAACTAATCAGGAGCCGGTGCAGTCAGGCCAGGATCAGTGCAATATGCTCCATGTAGTGCAGATTGCGGTAATCTACTCTACATGTTCCTCGGACATGTTGGCCGGCAGCCAGCTCAGGATTCCTTGTTTTAGTCAGTTAACAGTTTCATGATTGATTAACCAATCAGAAAAATATTGTCGCATTACAGTGTGATCGATATATTTAGAATATTTAACAGAGACAGTTGTTTCTCTTGACAGAACAGCACTCACTATGTATTGCCTGTAAGATAATCAAAAATGCAAGACCTAAGAGTTGAGAGTTGCCGAAATATTAAAGCAATACATCCATGTAACTGCAGTGTTGCTGGGAGTATATTTGCCATGTCTTCCTTGAATATATGAGGCAGAAAACTGATCCTTAGAAGATTTGCGTTGGGACAATGTGAGGACAGTTTTGCCTGTGTGGAGGGACTCTGGGAGGTAAGACTCTGCACACTATGATGTTGGGATATAGCGGTGTCTGGTGATACAAGGGCCCTCCCTGCTTTCAGATATTAAATTCCATGCAGAATATTAAATCATTTCCTCTTCAATGATCCCAGGAAATTTAATTAGCTCTTGTTCCCCTGATAGAGTTGTCTCTGTCTTTATGTGTCTCTGTCTTTCTCTATTCTTAAAGCTCTCTTTGAGGAGTGAAGGAAAACATGGGGCATATGCTAAGTACCCTCTTCCCTCACCGAAAGCTTGCTACTGGTGGATCAACCGATACTGAAAATATGAGGCGGTTGTACTGTCTTCGGGCTCAGCTTTCAATGTAATGGTCATGGTGGGGACTCCCTTCCCAGTTTCATCTTCAAACTTCCATTTGAAACTTTGTCTGCACTGCTTTTTTTTTACCCCTTCACCAGGGTCACGTTCAAACCAAACATTTAAAGCACTATGATACCACTTTAAACAGTCATGGCTTCCCCCAAAGAATTCTGGGAGCTGTAGTTCATTAAGCGGACTGAGAGTTGTTGGGTGGCCTCTGTTCCCCTCCCAGAGCTACGCTTTCCAGAGATTATTGTGAAGAGATCGCTAAACTGCTCTGAAAACTGTAGCTCTGTGAGAGAAATAGGGGTGACCTAAAAAATCTTAACACCTTTACCCAACTACAGCTCCTAGGATTCTTTGGGAATATTTTTTTTTACTGTTCAGAGTAGTATCATAGTGATTTAAATATCTGGTGTGAATGTGGTCTGGGTCGTCTTCTTCTTCTTCTTCTTCTTCTTCTTCTTCTTCTTCTTCTTCTGCGATCACTTGTAGCCAAGTAAGATTGTCTTCCATAAACATGGTTTTAACAATGAGTCTGTAAGTGACTGTGGAGGCCAATTCTGGATCCACACATCCTTCCACAGTGGGGACATTGGTTTCCAGGTGGGAGCTGATCACAGTGTGAATTTGCCAAGCGTGCCTTCCTCTTAGCACTTTTCTCTCTTGCGTCCTGAGTTTGAGTGTCTTCAAAGCCCATGACACCTAGGTAACACCCTCCTCCTCCTTTGTTTTGCCTCATGGAAAATTCTCAGGCTGAGTTCTTCCCCTTCAGCCTATCTGGATTTGCATGCTGCAGTGATTTGGCACTATGATTCAGGAACGGCCAGGCCTGCAAGTACATCTTTTGCCACTCAAGAAGACAGGATCAGGCAAGCCTGTTGGTACCCCCAGGTCACAGTCTCTTCCTGTCTCTTCACAGCTTTGAACAGAGAGAACAAAAGGGGTAAGCTGGGTGTTACTTTGTCTTGCTCCCACAAACTGTGCAAGGGAGCACTTTTGATTAGCACCTGATCACAAAGACTGGGATTCGAAGATGGACCATAACAACCCTATTTGTAAAGCGTGAGGGTTATGTGTTCAAGTCTCAGGCTGGGCAAAAAGATTCCTGAATTGCAGCCGGTTGGACTAGATGGCCCTTGGGGTCCCTTCCAACACTATCATTCTACCTATAGGTCAAGAACAGGACAGGACAGGAGCCTCAATCTCCATTGGTCAGGGAGAAAGCTCAGGTTTTGTAGAGGAAAGGTTATTTCCTGTTCACCTCTAACTCTAGTCCAGACCATCTGGTCCAGTTGTTTGCCCTCAGCACTGGCCTTTCTGTTGTCTCAGTCAATATCTTTCAGTAAAAGCTTTCCTCTCCCCTTCCTGTTGTGGCTTTTGTTTTACCTTTCCTTTGAATTTCAGAACTTTAGGGCAAGTTTTTAAAAAATGTATCAAGCAATTCCATTCCTCTCCTGATGGAGGAAGCTAATCGAGGTTTATAAATGTGTCTCTGGCATGGTTCATTACCTGCGATGACATATTGAGAGCCATGAATGGTCTGATACCAGCAAATCAATTTAAAATTTAATCTGAGGGAAGGTGGGGGGGGGGAGAGAGAAATAGAAAGCAAAGGAACAGTGTGCATAGAGGTGGCTTAGGGTTTGCAACATGTTACCAAACATTTCTTATCAGAATAAACTGAGCAGCATTTTCACTCTGCTAGCAGAACACTTACTGTATACCAGCTGCCATGCAAACACATGCTCACACAGACATGCACAGTATATACACACACCTGATTTGCTGATGATTAATTTGTATAATTAGTGTTGTGTTGAATCAGTGCATGCAAATGCCAGTGTGAGCTTTGCTCATAATTTATTGTGGGGGGGGGGGTTGGGGGGGGGACAGGAGGACTGGGAAAGTGCAACTCAAATCTGCTTCCTAGAATATTGTGGGATCTTTTTTATGCTTTCCAATCCAGCAAGGTTCTTTATATTTCTACAAGAATGCATTGCTGATGAAATTATCAGTGCCCCACATTGGAATCATTTCAATGGGTTGACAGTTGTTAGAATGTGCCGAGACCTTTTCCTGGGTGAGCAAGCCTTTGTGGGTTGTTGCTAATAGGTGATGCCCCTGGCTACTGGCTGCATTCTAGGTGGGCTGGCTATTCAGGATAGCACAGGTAGAGCACAGATGGCCTATCATTCCTTGCTGTCTCAGGAAAAGGACCCAGCTCATTCTAAATAATTTGGCAACCACCCTTCAATGCAATGCAATCCGATTTAACATTCTCTCAAAACTGCGAAGGCACTTAATGTCTTAATACACATAACAGGAACAGTGGTCAGTGCTGGGCCTATGCACACCCTCTAATGGGTATTGGATTGCACTAGTGATCATTGTATTGTTTTGGTAATGGACCAAGATGTGCACTGAGTGAATAGGTTATTTAATGTAATAGAGGCTCAAGGTCTCACTGTTAATATGTTGCAACAATTACATTTTAGATTTTCTCATTATGTTGCATAATTTAGCAACGCAATCCTTCATAATTGTATTTGTAAAAAGCGTTGTTTTGAGAGTGCATCCTGTTCTCATCTTGCTAGTGATTAGAAAGCCCCCCCCCCTCTCTCTTTCTTCAAGGAACTTCCATGGGTGATTGAGCTCTTTGTTTAGAACATATTTAGAACTCTGAACACACTGAAAACTTCTTAAGCTATGTGATGATCTGTTACTACTAGAGATAAAAAGTATGAAACAAGTAGGACAAGATAATAATAATAATAATAATAATAATAAAGGTAAAAGGTAAAGGGACCCCTGACCGTTAGGTCCAGTCGTGACTGACTCTGGGGTTGTGGCGCTCATCTTGCTTTATTGGCCGAGGGAGCCGGCATGCAGCTTCTGGGTCATGTGGCCAGCATGACTAAGCCGCTTCTGGAGAACCACAGCAGCACACGGAAACGCCGTTTACCTTCCCACCGGAGCAGTACCTATTTATCTACTTGCACTTTGACATGCTTTTGAACTGCTAGGTTGGCAGGAGCAGGGACCGAGCAACGGGAGCTCACCTTGTTGCGGGGATTTGTTGCGGGGACTTATCTTGGACTATATAACTCTTCCTTTTCCAGAATGTATTTCCCCAAATAAATATGCTTTCTTATTTTATACTAAGTCTCAGCCTGAAAGTCTTCCAATGACATGCGTGCTCTAAGCAAGGATTCATTTCGTTAAAGGTAACTTCTGCTGTTGCATACAAAACTCCATATGTTAACACATTATTGGTATACCAATAATATAAATATTGTAAAAAATAAAATTAAAAGTGCAGTGCTTCATTGAGAAATAATTGAAAACTGAAGTTGTGAGGATATGGAGGTCCCCTGGAATATAAACATGTG
Organism: Podarcis tiliguerta; assembly: GCF_965153285.1. NCBI lineage: Eukaryota > Metazoa > Chordata > Lepidosauria > Squamata > Lacertidae > Podarcis > Podarcis tiliguerta. The sequence goes on along the minus strand of NC_139535.1, from coordinate 92,851,718 downwards.
ACAGATCCTGTTGTGTTGTGTGATCACCATGTGTAGAATTAGACATACATGCATGCTAGAGGCTTCAGAGACTTAGGGCAGCTCATAGGAGCAGGGAACATATCACAGTAGCTGAACAAGTTTCTTTGCACTTAAGAGTTAGGAGTTGTTTACGGAAACCCTAGAAATGATGGCACTGAATCTGCTAGAGAGAAGTATGGCACCTGAAGCTGCATCCTTTTGGATGCTTAACCTGAGAACTACTTAAGGGCTGCTTCATGGACCCTGTTTTCAATGCATACCTCACACACAAGCAACTGAAGGTTTAGGAGTTGGAAATGTGTTTTGATGCAGCTATTTGATGCGTGGGAAGGGCTGTCGCTCAGTGGTAGAGTATCAGCTCTGCAGGCAGAAAGTCCCAGGTGCAGTCCCTTGGCATCTCCAGGTAGAACCTTGGGCTGAAACCCTAGAGAGCTGCTTCTAGTCAGTGTAGACAATACAGGACTAATGGTTTGCCCTAGTATCTTTGAATGTGTAGCTACATTTGAAGACTCATTCATTCAGACCATGTTGTTTAAAGTGGCCCTGCGTCTGGGAGGACATGTGAGCCCATCCAATGGAAGGGTGGTTAGTCATAACTAGAGGTAGAATAATGTGAAATGGCGCATGTCTTTCTCCAACCCATCCCATATGGAAGCTATGCATTTTTATCACATGGGTCAGAAAGGTTGTGGTTTTATGGCTATATACTTGGAGCATTGAAAAACTAGAGTAGGAACATATGCAAAGGCTTTTACTAGAATGGGTGGGTAACCACAAGAAGGGACTTTTAAAGGTCAAAATGTATCCTCACTCCTTGTGCTTAAAGGGAACCATCTGGCTACATTTTGAAAATGTGTCTGGAAATTAAAATGCATAACCTTGTTGTAGCCAAAGGACAGGGGCTTAAATGGGGACCTTGGATTTCTAGGCCATTACAATACTTCATAGACTCTAGTGGTTAATGTATTCTCTAATCATATGCTAATTCCTTTGCGAATAAGCCACATTTGCACTTCTCACAATTTTAAAGTCTCTACAGAGCTGAGATTTAGGGCCCAGCCAGATGTGCTGGAGCCATTCATTTGTATGTGCTCCCTATTCAGTCACAAGTGGCAGTTGCGGGCATCTTATTTTAACAGTAAAAGGAGCATGTGGGAAAGTGGATGCTAAGACTCCACTCTCCTCTCTCTCTCTCTCACACACACACATACACACACACACCTTTCCTCCCTACAGTCTGTTGCTCTACTAATTGACTTTCTCAGCTCTGATAGTGGGAATGAGGGTGAAAAGTAGTTAGAACATCAGACTGAGAAGTGCAGGAGGGGGCAGAATTCGGTGTCCATATCCCACTTGATCCTGTTGCCATTTTTTTAAAAAGACCTCTACCAGTTGTGTCTGGTGCCCATTGGCACTGGCAGGGTGTAAGGCAGGAGGCCAACAGTAGGTGGAGCCAGAGCCAGAGCCGGCATCAGCCGAAGCCAACTAATTCTTGTATGCTCCCATCTTCCTCTCTGCGGAGTTCTACAAGGAGAGCACAGAGACGGAGGCTGTGACACATTGCCTGCTTAAAACGCGGTGAGGTCATTTCCCCCTGTTGCGTTTCAACTCACATTTGTGCATTGCTGTACACATCATACGGCTTATATTTTCAAATCAGATCAAAGTGACTTGGGGGACAACAGAATGGTTGTAAGGAAGAAGGCAAACGGCCCGGTGTGTGTGTGACTGAGCTTGCTGGTGGGACTGTGCCCCATTTGAACCTGCCTCCACTGACCTTTACCCCTTCTCTATATTTGACCAGGTTGCATATGTGAGAAGAAGAAGCCGTCTTCCACTTCTGTGCCTCATTATGACCCTGCAGTTCCTTCTCATCCAGCTGGATGAAAACATCTGTAATTTGCATCCACATGGAAGTTTATATATTTCTACACTGGCTGAAGTCGGGCCAGTAGAGGCATTGCTTTGGTTGTTCTGTGCATCCTGTGAAAAAAGATTCTGATGCTGTTTTATCAAATCTATCTCTGGGGAGCGATGTGAGTAGAAAGAGTACCCCCCTCTCCCCACTTCTTCTTCTTCTTCTTCTTCTTCTTCTTCTTCTTCTTCTTCTTCTTCTTCTTCTTGAGGTTATAAGAGGCTTGTGGCTGGAAAAATGCTGCTGCCACCATTGGAAAAGTGAGTGAGCGACTGCCTGTGGATGCCCTGTGTTTTCTGGAGTGCTAATGAGATGGATAGGATTAGCATTCAGCCCTGGCCTTAGCGGCTGCAGCTTCAGCTAAAGTCAAAGGGGAGCTGTGTCAGCTTGTGTCAGGGGCAGAGTTTGGCACACAATGTTAATAAAGTGTAAACTTCATGACCGAAAAGGGGGGGTGGGAGAGGTACAGAGAGGCTTTTTTTCTCTTTGCAGCCAGGGAAATAAACTTTCTTGATCCAACTGATCAGCTCATAAAAAGGAAAAGAGAGTTTGCAATAGATAAACAGAGATTGAGGTAAAGAAAAGTGCTGCTGCTCACACAGGATTATGCTGACACGGTGAGTTCGGATAACATGGTTTTCCAACAGCTGTGAAAGGGAACGCAAAGGTGTAGATCATAGGGAATTGTAGAATAATAGAATGGGAAGGGACTCTGAGGATTATCTGGTCCAACCCCCTGAAATGCAGGAATATGCAGCTGTCCCATGCGGGGATCAAACCTGTGACCTTGGCATTATAGAACCACACTCTAACCAACAGAGATAGCCAGGCACAAGATGATGGTGGTGACTCTCTGGATGACCAGCTGCATGCTTTATTCCAATGGAAAGCAGGTAGCAGTGGTGTGTGGTGAAATTTATTTGTAGGGGAACAGTTAGGGCCAGAGGCACCAGCTTGCAAGGGTGATGGGGTGTCACATGCGTAGCAACACACCTATCTCCCTAAACCGGGCAGAAGTTTCCCAGGCTTTGGGAAGGAGGCGGCAGGCTTTAATATTTTAATACTCTAATTTACTGGGGACTTTTAGGGGTCTACCCTAGTCCCCATAGTCCCATAACCACACACCACTGGCAGGTGGCTCTGCTTCCGTGGACTAGCTTTTCAGAGGTGGGAGGCTGGAGGGAGAGTGCCTTTGTCTCCCACTGAACACTAAGAAAACCAGAGGGGAAGCAATTTTGATGGGCACCCCACAACACATCACAGGGTGTGTGGCACTGAGGAGCAATTGCTCCCACACCCACAGATACTGATGTTAGGTAATACAGTGGTACTTCGGTTTAAGAACTGCCCTGTTTACTAACTATTCGGTTTACAAACTCTGCAAAACCGGAAGTAGTGTCCCAGTTTGCGAACTTTACCTCAGTCTAAGAACAGAATCCAAATGGTGGAAGGGCACCAGTGGTGGGAGGCCTCATTAGGGAAAGTGTGCCTTGGTTTAAGAATGGTTTCTGTTTAAGAATGGGCTTCCAGAACAGATTAAGTTCGTAAACCGAGGTACCACTATATCCGCCCAGGGAATTACCTACACTGTGGGAGTCTTCCTTAAGGTTTAATATGCTTTATCTCATGGCCAGCCCTCTAATTCAGGTAATAAAGGTGTGGTCCTTGTTTAAGCCACATTATACTTTTATGCATTAAATTGATATCCCAACTATCCCAATTGGGTGCACTCTTCCCACCTTAGATCAAATCTATGCTGCTAGGTGCCATAAGAAAGCGGCAGAGATAGCACATGATAGTACGCACCCTGGAAATGATCTCTTTCAGCTTCTGCCTTCTGGAAGAAGGTATAGGGTTATAAAGGCCAGGACTAGCCACCTGAGAAACAGTTTCTACGCTAATGCAATTCTGGTTTTAAATGCAGCATAAGGGGCCTCTGTAGTATAGTGTACCGTATTTTTCGCTCTGTAAGACGCACCAGACCACAAGACGCACCTAGTTTTTGGAGGAGGAAAACAAGAAAAAAAATATTCTGAATCTCAGAAGCCAGAACAGCAAGAGGGATCACTGTGCAGTGAAAGCAGCAATCCCTCTTGCTGTTCTGGCTTCTGGGATAGCTGCGCAGCCGGCATTCACTCCATAAGACGCACACACATTTCCTCTTACTTTTTAGGAGGGAAAAAGTGAGTCTTATAGAGCAAAAAATACGGTATTTTAAAATGGGGTTTTAGAGTTCTTAGAGGTTTTTGAATGTTTTATGTAGTTTTGTAGTAGTTTTATGTAGTTTTGTGGTAGTTTTATGTAGTTTTGTGGTAGTTTTATGTAGTTTTTATGTAGTTTTATGTAGTTTTTCAATTTCATTGTTCCGCAAGGGACAATGACAATAAAGATATCGTAATCGTAACCTTTCTCCCCCAGAGGAGCCCAGGGCGGCAATATATTTTCGTGTTTTGCATTAAATTATTGGGTTGAAGGGTGGAATAGACATCTAAGAAATACGATAAGAAATATAATAAATAGTCCATTGCATTAAAAGAAAAGTACAAAATTGGCTCAGTAGCTCTTACTCGACATAAGCCCTCAAGTAGCATCCGTAACTCATGTAGGAGAATAGAGCCTCTCTGTACAGGCTAAGCCTCAGTTCTGTTATTGGAGTTCTCCTGCACGATTGAAAAGGGAGATGAAGGGCATCCAAAATCATCCTGGTTTTTTGTGTGTGTGACAACTCACAGGAACGGAAGCAGGGAGAAACATAGATTCAATCATATAGGATCCTAACTTTCTCAGGACACATATGGAAATACTTGGGGTGCTGCTGAGTTCGTGAAAGTAACTCTGAAAGGTGTAAAGATGAGATGCTTCTCTTCTTCTTCTTCTTCTTCTTCCTCCTCCTCCTCCTCCTCCTCCTCCTCTTCCTCCTGCCACTCCTCCCAGACACCCCATGTAAAACCAGGCAACTGGTATGAATCTGTTGAGCGCACATGGTGATGATTACACTGAGTCAGATTATGGGTCTGCTGTCCTTTTTCTATGGCTGTTAGCAGCTCTCCTAGAACTCAAGCAGAGCTCTCCTGTGATGCTGCACCCTGTAAATTCTTGGACTGGGAACCTGAGACCTTGTTGTGGGTTGTTTATGCTGTATCACTGGGCTGCTGCAGTTCTTGTGTATGTTGGCTGCACTTCTCTGCCATGCTGCTGAGCTGCAGGATTGATATTCCAGGACCAACGGAAAGAGACAGCCAGCTTGCTTGTGTCAGAACCTGAACTCAGAATTGCTGTCAGTGACAGATCGTCCCACACCACGCTTTCCTTGATTTTAGAACTATAGCTTATCTCATGATCCTTCTCCCACTTCCTGCTTTTTTCAGAACTGTGGCAACCCAGGGTACAGACGCAACTTTAGAAACTCAGTAGGAGGTGTTTCTTCTTGACACATTCTGGAAATGTGTGTGTGTGTGTGTGTGTGTAATATATATATATATATATATATATATATATATATATGCAGGTTTTGGTGTCCTCGGGTGTCTTCCCGTGTAAAAGTTGGGGTGTCTAGGCGACGTTTCGACGAGGTCTCACTCGTCATCTTCAGGCTGGTGCTTTCGGCTTCTTGTTACTGGAACAGAGCAGGATCTCAGTGTTTGAGTTCCTATAAATACTGTTGAGGAGGTGTGGTGTATAGCCTCCAATGTTCTGGGCAGAGAGGAGGTTCCCAGGCTAGTGTGCCTTTTCTTCTTTTGTTCCTTAATTACTTGAGGGATATCTTGAGTGATTTCTTGAGTGATTTCCTGAATCCCACTTAGGTGGGTCATTAGGTGTGGATTAGTTGCTAAAGCCTTCGTGTCTTGAACTCTTGAACTTTGTGAAGAGTTTTTCTGAGAAGATGGCTGTACTGCACTTGGTTGTGCTCTGGCTTGGCTTCGTGTATAGGGGCGAGCTGTGGTTTTGTGGCCTGTGCCAGCCAGATCTGTGTAGGGATTGCAGGGGGGTGCAGCATCCGGAGGTGCCACCCTGGTTTGGCTACTGGATGGTGTCTGTAATTTATCTGTGGAGAGGGTCTGGGTTTGGGTCTGGTGTGGTTGATTGGTGATGGCGTTCTGTGTGCCTCTGGATCTGGTGTCAGATTTTGTGGGGAGGGCTAATTTCCAGATGTCTGGCAAGCGGGATGTGTCGTCACGCTTGTTCATGTTGTGAGGGTGTTTCTCTATCTCGATGGCTTCCATGATTATTCTCTTGTGGTGATGTTCCATGTTAAAGAGCAATTTGGAATTATTTATAGGAACTCAAACACTGAGATCCTGCTCTGTTCCAGTAACAAGAAGCCGAAAGCACCAGCCTGAAGATGACGAGTGAGACCTCGTCGAAACGTCGCCTAGACACCCCAACTTTTACACGGGAAGACACCCGAGGACACCAAAACCTGCATTCCTGTACCCGTGAAAATCTACGAAAGCAAATATATATATATATATCCATCCCGCTCCGCAGCAGCAAAGAATTCCTCTTCTAAGTTAAGGATAAAAGATCAGCCACACAATATAAACACTCATAGAATCATAGTTGGAAGGAGATCCCAATGGTGACCTACTCCAAGCCCCTGCAATGCAGGAATCTCAACTAAAGGATCCATGACAGATGGCCACCTAACCTCTGCTTAAAATCCTCCAACAAAGGAGAGTCCACAATCTCCTGAGGGAGACTGTTCCACTGTTGAACAGCTCGTACTGTCGGAAAGTTAATCACTACGCTGACGGAATACAAAGTTTTGAAATGACAAATCGAGGTGTGCGCAATCTTAATTTTGCAGAAAAGTAGCCAATATGTTCCAATTTTGCTAACAAGTCTTCTTGACATATTCACAATTTCCCCATTATTATTTACCATTCCCGGTCTCACATGACCAGGTCCTTTTTTACACACACACACACACACACTTTCTCTCTCTCACTTGTCCTTCTGTCTGTCAGGCCCAGATAAGCACATTCTGCTGGAGGCCACAGATCCTAAAATCATGGCACCAGCTCAGCATAGGACTTTCCCCCACATGGTAGCATGAGGTTGCCTAGCAATCCTGCACAATCTCCCTGTGGCAGCTGGCAGCTCCTTCTCTGCTGTGCTCTGGCTAATAGTGAGGCACCTTCTGATTTCCAGTGTCTTCCCCCACTTCTCCTACAGAACGGATGCTGCTTTGTATTTGCACACATAGATTTCAGATACTGTACGGTCTTGTTGCCGATTGCTTATGAAGATCAGTAGCTTTGACACCCTTTCGCATTCTTAACACTGCTGGTTGAGGCAACTTAGGGAAGCGAACACTGCCACACAGACAGAACAAAGTAGATTGGCTAGACTCATATTCTCATCGGGAAATGGGAAATGTCAATTCAGAGGGAAATGGTGCTGCCAACCACAACTTTTGTCATGCAAAATAGAGGATGCTAATAGGGTATAATGATTATAGGGACTAGGATTGGGGATGACTAAGGGCAGGATTCAGCTAATGAGTCCACGCAGTGCAAGGACTTCCACCTGCACAATGGGACTTCCCCCTTCTCCTCCTCCCATGTGCCCCGCCCCCCATTGGTTTGGGAATGGGTGGGAGAATCCCCAGAACAGCGTGCAGGGAGGGATCATTCCCTCTGGAAAGCCAAAACGCTTGCCCTTGTGGAACTAATGGCATAGCACAACGTTGAATTCCTTCCCAAATTAGCCATGAAGCTCACTGGGCCAAATTGGGCTAGTTGCTGTATCTCAGCATAACCTACAGCACAGGGTTCTTGAGAGTATAAAATGGGTGGGAGGAAGATCATGTCAGCTGCCTTGAGCTCCTTGGATGAAAGGTGGGATATAATGCAATAATAAATGAATATTTTAAAAATTAAATTAAAAAGCTTGCACCCACAAGGCAGGCAAGTGTGAGAAATGTACACAAATCTATTGCATGGGGCGCAAAACAAACAAATAAATAAATCCATTTCTCAACTGGGAACAGATATCCATGGATCCCCCCCCCCCCCCCATTATCAAGGATTGGTTGCCTGGGTTGATAAGCACTGTTTGAATACATTGCAGAGTCTAACATTTATGGAGAACCTGTGGATTACAACTCCCATCATCCCTGACAACTGGCTGCACCTGCTGGGCCTGATGGCAGGAGGATTCCCAACAACTTCTAGAAGGCCAGATATTTCGCATCCCTCCTTTATAGTCCCCATCCCTAAAACAGTACAGTTACTTAGCAGCTTACAGACAGTTTGGGGTGCATGGAGTGTTGGGGGAGGGGTAGTACCTCTGGTGGGGGACACGTCATGCTCCTTCTGGGGTAGTTGTCCATTGTCTCTCTGGACAGATGGGTGACAACCATATAGACAGCTTATTCTACACCCCCAAGGAGGTCTAGATTGAGCATCGCCCAACAAAGCTTCTGTTGATACTAATGATGAAGCCACTGTGCTGCTCCTTGTGAAATGTGAAGAGTTAAGTCACTGGCTGCAGGTAGCATTTACTTGTGAATCAGCTGTATGACAAGAGACAGCAGGTGGGTTCTTCCAGTTCTCAAAGTAACAAGGGAAAGATACTGATCATCTGCAAGATAGGCTGAACTTTCCCTTCACCAGCTGCCTGACCATTGTCAGGTTTTAAGATCAGCAGACAAGTTTGAAGGAAGATGCTTGACGGAGGGCAATAGGGCAGCCTTTATGGGTGGTTACACAGGAGACATGAAAAGTCTAGGTTGGTGAGAGAGGTACTGAGTTACGTAATAGAAGCTGGTAGCAGCAGCTGAGCTAAGGCAGGAGGTGAGAACTTAAGATATTTGTCCTAGAAAAGGCACTGTGTGCATTTTGCCCACGAAAGCATATGCCACAGTAAGTGTGCTCGCCTTGGTGGTGCCACATGATTCTTTTTTCAAAAAAAGAAGCAACTTGATCCTTTCCTAATTTGCTTCCTCTTCTCTAAAAGTTCATAGGTCAAAGAGGAAAATGAATGAATATATACTCCTCGCACCACTGCTCCAACTCTTAAAGCAGAAAGGAAGAGAAGTTTACTGAAATTTGTAGGAGAGATTAGTTTGCTCCTAGAATTTGTGGGTATATCCACATACTCTTCTTCTGTACTTTGTAAGTGCCATATCCAGTGATGGTGATACACACACAGAAACACATAAATACATTGAATAATTTAATCAGCCCCCATGTCAACTCTTTCTAACCAGATTCAATAAACTTTCAAATTTGTTAAGAGCTGGATCATGTTACCAGTCAAACGGTTCAAACAATGACCTTAGGCAAGGCTGGTAATAAGAACAATAAATGAAACTCAAGGATTTGAACTAGACTGGTTGTGTAATTATAATTATTAAAAGGTAAATGAAAGGAATAAAACAACAATAAAACCCAGTAGCATCACCAACTGGAGAACCCCCAGGGGAAGAAGGCTAAGAGCCAGGGGCTTGGTGGTGGGGCAACAAAGAGGGAGAAAAAGGAGAAGACTGAGAGCAGGAGGTGTCAGAAGCAGAAGAGGTAACAGGGTTTAGTGAGCAGGAAGAGACTGTGGCAGAAAGCAATTCAGACCCCGAAGGCAGAATGGAGGCTGGAGAGGGAGGGGGCTAAGAGGCAGAGCTGAGGCAGGGTGCTGAAGAATCCAGGGAGTGTCCTGCTGTGATCAACTCCCCTCTTCCCTGCTCTCCAGAGAAATGGAAAGGGCAGAGCAGAGAGTGGTTGTGCACAGACACAATCTGTGACTGCTTGGGAAAGGCGCTGGAGAGGAGGAGCCTTAGAGAGCGGTGCCTACTTGTTAGTCCTAAGGGCCTTCTTAGTACTGGCTCCCCAGCTTTTGGAATACCCTCCCTTTTGAAATCTATCTAGTGCCAACATTGGCTGGTTTTCAGACCCTGCTAAAAGCTTACTTCTTTAGCCAGGGTTTTAATGCTTAGGACACTGACTTTTGTAGTAAGGAGTAGTAGTTGTTCTACTGATGGATTGTATAGAGTTATAATGTTCTTACAGTAATTGTTGCACTGTTAGAGTTTATATTTGAGGTATCCCATGCTGGTGGGCTAAAAGTACATAAATATTATTCTTCATTTGCCCCCTTTCCTTTTTTATAATTATTTGTTTTTTTTTAAAATGTTACATTTTAATCTCTCTTGAAGCTCCTTCCCATGTTTGCCATTCCATTGCTGGTTTACATTTCCAAACCAACAGTTTTATTTTCAGTCAAACACTCCTTTTCCTATACAGTGTCATATAGCTAGAATGCCCTGCCGCCTGACATGAGGACTGCTTGGTTGCTCAGTCTTTTCAACCATTGCCTGTGTGTGTTTGCTCAGACCTTTACAGCCTGATCCCTTTCTCTCCTTTGTGTCTGTTAATTTCCTCCCCCAGTTATCCCCCTTGTATTATTACCTCATAATCCTGAAGGGTGACCTGGGTTACAGGATGGGTTCAATGGTAGAAGACACATTTTGCTTGCAGAAGGTTCAGTCCCTGGCACCTCAGATAACATGACTGGGAAAGACACCCTCTAATTGTGCCTGCCCATTAGTGGAATGAACTTCCACTCACCCCTTCTTCTTTTCCCCACTTGCAGCCCACTGGCCACCCCTCTGATCTGAGGAGATTTGGGTAGCCCATGTGGGTTTCAGGAAGGAAGGAAGGGGAGACATCTGCTCCCATTGGTCACCACCAACAAGCAAAGAAGACGACACCTTTATTCCGTTGAAGCAGAAGAGAACGTCCCAAGGTGCTTCTAAATAACTTCTCCTTTTAAACATCTGACACATTTTGAGACTCTGTGTGCTCTTTGGAAAATTCTGAAACTGGCACAAAATGAGCTAGTTTTCTCCAACTCTCTGGGAGATTGGAGAAAGAAAGGAACCGCTTTGTTTGTGATAGCTTTAGATTTCCCTGAAGAACAGTGCCTAGTGGTTCAAAAAGAACTAATGTAGACAAAGATATTAAAGTTATTTATAAGCATCTCAAGACGTCCTCTTTTGTTTTTGTGGTATCATAGAGAGTCGCTGCTAGTTGAAACAGACATTGCCTAGCTAGGTGGAGCATCAATGGTCTGACTCATTGCTAGGCAGCTTCATATGCCTTTTGTCTTTTAACTTCTACGCAGCCCCTAGTTCTCTGTTGCACTTTCAAAATAACAAACTCTCTTATTAATTGTCAATAAATATTCATTCAACAGGCCTCACTTCTAAGTAATTGTAGTAAGGTTGATAATTCCACCATCAGAACCATGGGCAAGACTAATTATTGAGCACTAATGAAGGACTCACCCTCCTCCTTCTGTTGCCAGCATCCCAGTGGTGACATGGTTAGATCTAACTGAGCCTAAAACACTGAATATTCATTAGATACATGGCTGGAATTTTAAGCTGAGGTCATGACACGAGTGAACCATTATAGTAATGCCACAGCAACTTGACCACTGCCTTCTGGCACCTTATTCATGCTGATGCATCAAACCTTCAACATTTCGACATATGCTGGTTTTAAAGAGAAGTTATTAAAACATACTTTAACAATGTTGTTTCAAACAGTTAGTTGTTTTTTATTGCAGCGTCAGTTACAGATACATGTGGGTGCTGCGATCATAATAACATTAATTATACATAATTGCAAAAAAAAAAAAAACCTGTTGTGGTGTTGATGTTTTTGCTCAGCTTGTCCCCACAATTTTGTTCAACCAACAAATTTGCTATGAATTACTGGGGAACTTATGCATGATCCTATCCCTGACTCAAGCCTGCTGGGGACGTAGTGGGGGATGGGGTGAGCTCTTACTCCCCTTGTGCTGAAAGATGAAGATTTGCCTGCACAGGGAAACTATGGCAGCACAGGGAGTTTTCACTAGCATAACAATGTAATTGCAACACGAGAAAGAAACTGGTCAGGGATTGGACTGTGGCGTGTATGTCAGATATGGCGGTACAACTCCCTTGATACGCCTGCAGAACACTCTGCTGACAGAGCCATTCCACTGGAGAAGATATGCTGGTGGAGAACCTACAGCTTTTTCTGTTGTATAAAAATATGTGGCCTCTGGCTACCGCACAGAGAAAATAACACATAAACGGCATGTCTCCAAAGGTGCAGAGGACCGAGAACAATTCTGCACTGTTTGCAGAGGGGGATTTAGGGCAGTGCAACTGGTCCCCCCTTCCCCAGGCACTGACCCAGGGTGGGGGCCCATTCCCACCTCCTTCCCAAAGCCTTGATAGTGCTTGCCCAGCTTTGGGAAAGAGATGGGAGGCCTGTTGGACACAGCCATTGCACCTTTGCCCGGTTTGGGGAAGGTGGCATGAGGGGTGTGTGTGTGTGTCAAATTTTGGCCATGCCATATTTCCAATGTCCACCCCTATTTGGAGGGACTTTATTTCTTACACCTTGGACTTTGATGTACAAAGTTCTCTGTACTTGCCACATTGTGAAATATCACCGTGGACCTTTCTATGGCGACTGTTTTCTATGAAGCAGCAATTATTACTTCGTCACTGCTCCTGTAATTTTTAGTTTGTTTTAATTGTGCTATTTGTTATATTTTCGTTTTTTAAAAAAAGTTTGGAAAAAATATGTATATATGGTGATGAGATGGCTGGTGGGTAGAGATGTGTTTGGCACAAGAGGGGGAGGAGCACACTTATGCCAAATTCTGTATCCTTTCGGTCCACATCCATGCCCCCATTGATGGAAGAATTTTATACTTGCCCCAGACCTGGTGTAAGCGATTTCCCTCCTATTGAAAAAAAAAGGGGGGGTGGATTTTACGCCCCAGTGTGCAGCTTTTTACACATACTTACATTGAACCACATTTGCCATTTTAATGCTCGTTCAATTTGGAAGTTATTAGCAATTGGCTTTTGTTTTAGCTGTCCTGAATAACTTGATATCATCAACAAACTTGGCCTCCTGCAGCTTTTGAACCCTTGGCAGCTGTGACCGGGCCTTGTGACTGGAGGAAGAGTTGGAGAGTCAATTGTCCTATGACATATGGGATTCTTTTCTGCAATTCTTTTCTGCTGCTGTGTCTGAGTGGGACTGGTTTTGTGGTTCCACTCTGGGGCTGAGTCCCTGTGTATCCCTCTCTTTTGTCCCCGGCTCGGCTTTCTTTTTTTAACCAGACATGTGAAAGGTGGGTTGGGCCTTCTGCTCTCAACTCCCAGAGGGACTCAAACTCCTATCTACTGCTTCGCAGCTCCATGCCCTATGCCAGTGGAGGTGTTGCTGCTGCTGCCACTGGTGGTCTGTATTTGTCTTTGTTGCATGTCCTGGCCCCTCTTTGGGGCTGCTTGTCAAAAGCTCTCCCTGAATGGAGATCTTCAGCCCTTGCCCCACGGAGGGTTGTGTATGGTCTCCCCAGGGAACTACGAAGGTGCTTTGTTGCATGCCTTCCCCAGTTTATGTTGTGCTCCGAAAACAATGGTTGTTGTGAGGAGCACAAGGGGATTCAAATCCTGTTCTGCAAGGGATTGGCCATTGTTCACTGTGTCACTGGGGCAGATGGTTTGGGACTATGTTGTGTGCGCATGTGCGTGCTGCTGTAGAGGTTGGTGTGGGCCTGTTGTTCACTGGCATCTTCTGTGTGTTGGCTAGGATGTATTCCCTATTTTCATGTTGGAGAGTATGGGTTGCATGTGGCTGTCATCACCAGCATAGTCCCGGATTGGTGGGCTGTGGCAGTGTTCTGCCCCTTCACAGCTGCACAGAGTGGGCAAAGGACAGGGGCATATTTCTAGATCTGAATAAGGTAAGCGTAGGATTGCTTGGTGAAACTTATATGTTTGACAGCTTTCTTCAATCAGCTGACAGTCTTACTGTTAAGATTAGTATGCTACCAATGCCGCTAATCTCATCCAGGATGTACTACCTAAACATGCAATTAGTTAGTGATTGAGAGCTGCGTGGAGAGTAAATGTTCATTCTCCTTTGTCTTCCCAATATTCCCAATCACTATCTTATTTCAGGTTTACAAAATGCATCTGGCATGAAATCCAGCCCAGGTGTGCTTTGTACTGGGTAGCTGTTGTTGATCTATTTCAGCCTTGCAGATGTGTCCTGCAAATGAATCTCATGTAGATGCCCAGCATTTTCTTAATTACAGTGGTACCTCTGGTTACGAACTTAATCCGTTCTTAACCTGAGGAACCACTTTCGCTAATGGGGCCTCCCGCTGCTGCCACGATTTCTGTTCTCATCCTGAGGTAAAGTTCTTAACCCGAGGTACTACTTCTGGTTTAGCGGAGTCTGTAACCAGAAGTGTTTGTAACCCGAGGTACCACTGTATTTGGTTAAAAAGTTATATATTTCCCTTCCTCAGATATGGCTCCAGGACAGTTTTAAAGATCCACAAACACTAAAACTGCATTATAAAAACAACAATAGATAAAAACAGAATGATCAACAAGAATTAAAAGTGCATTTAAAGATACTTTATTGCACTGGTGTTCAGCTGGTGTGTCAGTACCCACAAGAGGGTCACAGCCTGAGCCATGGTGGGTCACAACAGGAACACTTCCACCATGCAAACATATGGTGAAAGATTAAGAGATGGGTCCCAGGTGAATGCTTGGGTTAAAAGTGTGTCCTAGGTCTGAAAAGGTTGAAGATACCTGCTGCATCATCTGACCTATTTACTCTCACATTGGTAAATGTGTTTTAAAAGTTAGAATGGTCAGAAAAAGGACTCAACATCATTGGAAGATACCTAAATCATCTACAAAAAGTAGGTGATATATACTAGTCAAAAGTCTACAAGAACTACAAGAAATACTGGAAGAACTAAATAAAAATTAAAAGGTAGTGCCAAAGATGAATCTAGCCAAGGCTAAAGTCATGTTTAAAGAAGAAAATGATATAAAATTAGAAAATAAATTAAATAGTGCAAGTTGAAGAATACATCCATTTAGGTCCAGAAAAAATAATGCTGGGAAGAGAAAATCAAACAGCAGAAATAAAGAGGAGAATAAAACAAATGTGGGCGGTCTTTGGAAAACTCAGCTTTATAATGAAAAATAAAAATAAAATAAAAATGTTCAATATGTGCATATTACCTGTGATATGTTATGGAGTGGAGAACTGGACCGAGACTCAGAGGAACATGAACAGCTTAAGAATAACACAACATGCCAAGGAACGGGCAATGTTTGAAATATCATTAAAAGATTTTTTAAAAAACCTACTACAGTAATAGGATACAATGATTGAATGTTACGGAAAAGGATGCAGTTAAAATGGGCATCTGCAGAATATGCGGCAAGAGATGAGTCAGGCCAATGGAATAAAGCCGTGTTAGTAGAGACCCTACAATTCCAAAAGACAAGACGATGACCACCTATGCAATGGGTGGGCCATGTAAAACTAACAGCAGGCTTTATGTGGCTGCAGAAAGCAGAGAACTGAAAATGAACCCCAAGGTGGTTGTCACCAATGGAAGCGAAGGCTTTGAAAAAGCTCAATATGGAGGCCAAATGGCAGAAATATTGGGAAATTTTAGAACAGGAAGGAGACAAATTGAAATTGCAGAGCTTTGAGAAGTTAAAAAATAAAGTGCGAGATTGGCTTCACTATCATCAGATAATGGAGGCATATAAACTAGATAAGAAAGTTGGCTTCCAGGTGGAAAAATCAAAATTGGGAACAGAATTGTTAGAACCCAAAACTAAGATTTTGTCAAGAATGTATAACTTGCTGTTGAAATGGAATACGCAGGATGAAACAGTAAAATCTGCTATGATTAAATGGGCACAAGATGTTGGACATAATATAATGATGGCTGACTGGGAACAGTTATGGACCACCGGTATGAAATTTACGGCATGTAGTGCCCTAAGAGAGAATATTATGAAAATGATATACAGGTGGTACATGACACCAGTCAAGCTAGCAAAAATCTATAATTTGCCCGATAATAAATGTTGGAAATGTAAAGAAACTGAAGGTACATTCTTTCACCTTTGGTGGACGTGCCCAAGGATTAAGACCTTCTGGGAAATGATCTATAATGAAATGAAAAAGGTATGTAGATATATCTTCCTTAAGAAACCAGAGGCCTTTCTCCTGGGCATGGTCGGCCAATTGGTGCCAAAGAAGGATAGAACTTTCTTTATGTATGCCACAACAGCAGCAAGAATACTTATTGTGCAGTATTGGAAGACACAAGAACTACCCACCTTGGAAGAATGGCAGATGAAGGTGATAGACTACATGGAACTAGCAGAAATGACTGGCAGAATCCGGGACCAGGGAGAAGAGCAGGTGGAAGAAGATTGGAAGAAATTTAAAGACTATTTACAGAAACACTGCAAAATTAATGAATGTTAGAATGATGCTGGATTTAAGTTAAGTGGCTTATAGTAACAAGGTTTTGAAGTTTATGGAAAAATGGAATGTTAAAGAGAGGGAAAGGTAAAGTTAAAATATTAAGATAAAAATTGAGATAAAGGTAAATGAGGGAAAGGATTTGCTGAACGAACAACGGTATTGGAATACAAAGGAGGGAGGTGTGGGGAAGTCCAAGAAACAAGCTAAAGCAAGATTTGTTTTGAAAGATGAAGTTGTTTTTAACTGTTGTTATTTCTTGTGTTTGTTTTTATATGTTACTGTTTTTTCTTTGTATTTTTTCCCCTGTTTATACTATACTATGAAAACTTATTTTAATAATAACAACAACAACAGAGAACTGAAAATGGAGACAGCATAGAAGAGGCATATATCCAAAGCTGGATGTGAGATGCTGAAGAAGAAACTTTAAAAGCTTGGGAGAATAAAAAGGGTTTTGCTTGGCAATCAAAGGCAACCAATGTTGTTGCCAGGTGACAACAGGGGAGGGCATTCTGTGACCGGGATGTCATGACCCAGAAAGATCCCCTCTCTAGTTGCCACCAGCTTCCCCTCCAACAAGGAGGGAACAGAGAAAAGGGACTCATCTTAGAGTTAGGGCAGAAGGCAGGGCAAAATATTATGTGTATGTGTGGCTCCAATGGGTGTGAAGAAGCAGGGAGTTAGCAGCACTGGATCTAGGGCAGTGTGGGTGGTTCCCCCGCACAGGGTGCCGAGCTGAGGGGGCGCAAAATCAAGAAGACCCATAATTGACAAGATCCATTTCAGGGTGCTATATTTTGGCCTTGCACAGGGCACCATATTATGAAAGATTGCAGAAGTTCTTCCCCTGGAGTTCGGCACTACTAATAGGCAGCAACTTGCAAGGAACAGTTATGCTGGAGAGACTTGTAGAGGGCGAGTGCAGCTGGCCACATTGCTCTGTAGGCTGCTGCTTGTGAGAAGAGCTGCTTCCAAGTTTTAAAAATCCAAAGGAAAGCACTACCTGCTGCTAAGCATCCTGCAGGTTGGGAGGTGCTGCTGGCTGCCTCGAAGACAGAGAGGGGCATTACAAAGTGGTGTGACCCTAAGGTGGTTTGGGGGAACTTGTGGGTGGGAGAGGCAAAGCGCATGGGCTTGATGTGCAGGGATACCTTTGGGATGCAGCTGTTTAGTGGGGAAGGTTCAGAAGGAAGAAGGCTCCGGAGTGAAGGATGAAATGCCTTTGGGGAAGAGGAATGCCAGTCAGCTGGGGCTGGAGCAGTTATTTGAGGCAGGGGTGGAGAAGGGAGAGCTCCGAGCGCACCAGAGAGTTCAGCCCCCTGGTGTCAGGGCGAGAGGATGGCGAAAGCACCCTTGAGCACGTGCAGAGTGCCGTTCCTTCCCTACAGCCTGCCCTCAGACAACTGGGGCAGGCTTAGATTGCCGGGTGCGGGTTGCCCAAGCATACGAACGGCTTGGCCCCTGGCAGACTGTTGGGACTTGTCGGAAACTCAGGCTTTGGGGAAGGTGGACGGACAGACAGACGTTCCGAAGCGGGGGGGGGGGGGGGAGAGAGGCGCTTGCTCTGCGAGCCTTTCCCTCCCTGCGCAGCGCGGGCGGGGGGGGGTGTCGGTAGGGGGAGGTGCGGGCGCGGGCGCAGGTGCTGCCGCACGTGGCCTCTTCGGGGCTCCCCCTCCCCCGCGACGGGGGCGGGTTCGCGCGCTCCCTTCTTCGCTCGCTCGCTCGGGGCTACAGGCGGCTCGGGCGCAGCCGCGTGCTCTGCCAGCCTGCCAAGCCGGAGCC